>NC_067156.1:20033391-21380891 GCF_903995435.1 Acomys russatus | reverse complement strand
GAAATAGTGGCAAGAATGTCGTGGGCATAACCAACCACGTTCTTCTTAGATATAAGTTCTTCTCCACAATATGAAGTGCATAACTGGGCAAAGAACATATAGCTAGATGGAACCAAGGCCCTAAGGGACCTGCTAGAGGGACAGAGTATTAAACCAACTCCTAATGACTTACTATTTATATACATAGATTAAAGTGCCTCCCAAGCCTTATCAGAGAATCTTCCATTTGCAGTAGATGATGATTAGTACCTCTTGAGATCTTCTTGCTCT
This sequence comes from Acomys russatus, assembly GCF_903995435.1. NCBI lineage: Eukaryota > Metazoa > Chordata > Mammalia > Rodentia > Muridae > Acomys > Acomys russatus. The sequence continues at coordinate 21,380,621 of NC_067156.1, read as the reverse complement.
TTTATAGCTGGTAATACAAAATAATAATAAGGATGATAATAATAATAATAATGATAATAATGATGATGATGATGATGATGATGATAATAATAATAATAAATCCTATTGTAAGAATAGGATCAGCCTCTAGGGGGAGACATCTCCTCCCTTAAGGATTAATCCAGTGGGGCTAGTGGGAAACCAGGCCAGGAGTCATACCTGGGAAGGCAAGTCCACTTTGACATACGTTCCCTTCCCAGAATTCCTGTTCTCTAGGGTAGTCCCTATGAGCTACCATGAGCTCAGGCTGGGTCAGACCACTTTTCAGAGGCTGGACTCAGAAAAGCTGAAGACTCTCTTTTTCTCCTCTTTGGTCCTCTTTCAGATGCTAGCCAGAACAGAAGTGTGCCTTAAAACTCCCTAACTTATATTCTGAGTTTTCTTTCTCCCTCCTCCCGACATGGCTGCCTGCTAGGGCACGGGGGTGGGGTAGGGGGTTGGGGGGGGGGAGGCTGCCCCTCAGGCAATCTTATCTCCACAGCTTTTGTCCCTTCCCTACCTCCATTCTCCCCCTCCCCCTTCTAATTTCTATGAAATTGTCTCAGGCTTCAGTTTTCCTTTATTCGTAGTCCTCAAGCTCCTGTTTGTGATCATTCTTAACTTTGTTTATTAGTGACACTAAGGAGAAGCCCAGGCAAGGACCTCGACTTCCCAAGCATCATGCATTGGCTGTGCTAGGACTTCCTAAGTTTCCATAACAAACCTTACCTAGCTTTTGATTATTTAATTGGCCGAGGAAAAAAAAACTTTCCCTGACTCTTTCCCCTAGATGATATCACTACCATTTAGAGAAATGCTGATAGAGTGAAGAGGGTTATGTTTTGTGAATAAACAAAGCCAGGCATAAGAAGACAAGCACTCCTGTACAGGAGGTTAAAAGCAGATTACTCATAGACACTGACTATAGAATAAAGGTTCAGGGAGCAGGGGCAGAGTAAAGGCAGAGAGGAACAAAAAGATAGTACAAACATCCAATTACATTGAGGGAGAAAGTTACTATATTCTACATTAGTGGTTCTCAGTGTTGCTAACGCTGCGACCTTTTTACACAGTTCTTCATGCTGTGGTGACCCCAACCATTAAATTATTTTTGTTGCTACCTCATAACTGTAATTTTGCTATTGTTATGATTTATAATGCAAATCTCTGTGTTTTCCAGCAGTCTTAGGCAACTCTTGTCAATGGGTTCTTTGAGGCTTAAAGGGGTTGTGACCCGCAGGTGGTGAACCACTGCTCTATACCAAAGTAAGCAGCAATATTCACAGTAGTATATTATTGCTGTGTGTGAGAATTTTCTTGGGAACACACACACACACACACACACACACACACACACACACACACGCACGCACATGCACATGCACACACACACACGCGCATGCACATCTGGCTTTTCCATAGGTGTGTGTGTACTAAGCACTCATATCCAGCTCCCAATTTCTTCTTGAGTCCTTAGTTTCTGGGCACTTTGCCTTTGTCTTTTGTTTACTGTGCCAATGGTTGGAGGGCATCTCCCTTTTTTTCCTACTGCTTTTGGCCTTGTCTTTTGTTTATTTTAGAGGTCTAATGTTCAGCATTCCTGTATTTTACCTGGCCTTTCTTCCACAAGCCGTTCATTTTGACCTCCCCTTGTCTGTCCAGACCTCACATCCTAGTTTTAAAGTCACAGCTCAATATTTTTCTTCTGTGTTCATGAGGACATAGGAGGCTGCTGTTTGCCCTACTCTGATAGGAAAAGCTATCACAAGCATGCATTTATTTAGGTATTTTGCTGCATGTGTTTATTGCTAAGGTTAGAGGAAAACTTGCAGCAGTGGGTTCTTTCTTTTCACCATGCGGGCCTGGGGTCCCATGTGAGAACTCAGATCTTCAGGTTTGGTGGCAAGTACACTTGATTAGCTCTACCATTTACCCTCATCCTCAAATCTCCTCCTCTAATCCCAAAGTGGTCAATACCTGTCTACACTGACTATGCAGAAGACCCTAAACGTGGTCATCATCTGTTTATACTGACTCTGCAGGAGACCCTGGGGGAGTCCCAAACAGATTCAAGGCTAGAAAACAAATAGATACAGGATTTAAATCAACTATATCCTGGTAGACAGTAGACAAGAATGTACAATAATCAACAAGCATTTATAAATTATGCCAGGTATGCCTTAAATGAGTGTCACCCAGCTGGGCATTATCAGCAAGATGGCTTAGGAGACTAGGATTGCATGTAAAAACAGAAAAGGGAGGCATTTGCACTATGCTTGGTAGATGGTGTTGCACTTTTATTCTCTATAGCATAGTTCCTGATGCGACAATTAGAAAGGGTCCCCGGGAACTATGTTATCCAATGAGCCTTCTAAACATCCAGAATTAATGCCTGGTTTCCTAACATTATGGAATAGTGGTTTGGAAGGAGAAAGTGGGTAATGACTGTAGCCCTGATGTCCCTCAGTCCTAGAATCAGAATTATAGTTGGAAGGTGTGTGGTCCCGTGATGAAACAGAAACAACGGGCAAAATTCCCAAATCTTTACACAGTATTGCTGATGAATAGCATAGGGCAGGAAAATCAGGCAATGCTAATTGAATTTGAACAATGAAATACAAAAAGAAGAAGATGATGACAACAACAAAAAAGAAGAAGAAGAAGAAGAAGAAGAAGAAGAAAGAAGAAGAAGAAGAGAAGAAGAAGAAGAAGAAGAAGAAGAAGAAGAAGAAGAAGAAGAAAAGAAAGAAATGTATTGTAAAAGAGGAAAATTGTAGGGAATATAAAATAATAAAACTGTACTGTCTTTTCTATTAAAGGGTTAAATAAAGGAAAACTCCATTGAAAGAAAAATACAAAGAAGCCACTTGACAGAAATTCAAATTCGCGCAGGGCCAGTACTTCTTGAAGTCGAAATGTGCACTGTTTGATACCTCCCTAGAAAGCAACTGTTCTATATTAGCCCACTGCGTGCCGGTGTGATGCCACGTTCCAGCCATCCAGAAGGAGGCCAGTTGTGTAGAGCACAACACCAAGCTCTGACCATGCAGAACGAGAACTTTTTGAGCTAGGAATAACCACAGCATGCTTGCCTGTCCACGCTGTCTAGTAGGGTTCCTGCAGCAATAAAGCTTTAGAGCTTACAGAAGTACTTCCTACTGTATGCTCATTGTTTGAGACCCCAATTCACTTGAGGTTTTGGGTGAAACGGAAGTCCAAGATAAAGTGTTCGTGTAGCTAAACAGTCCTACTCACTGTGTGATCCCAGCTATCTCTGACGGGGTCACAGTCAGTCTTGGCTCTGGCCTCTCTGGCAATGTGATCTGACAAGTTGCCAGAACTGTGAAATTTCCTTCCAGGGGACATGTTCCTCGCTGTGGCTGGCATAGTCTCTGGCCTTTTCCTTTTCCCAGCATGATATTCCTGGGAAATTACAGTTCCTTGGAGTCCATTGACTCACCAGCCAGATAGCTGAAGAGAGGACCAGAGGGTCTCTTTAGGATATCTTCATCGCAGCCTTTGTGCTTTACAGACTGTGGTGCGAGCTGCTGAGATGCTAGAGTCTCTTCTTCCTGTTTCAGTTAATGAGGGTCTGTAGTCATGTAACACATCTGGGGACACACCTTAGTAGGCGTACAACAGGAGCTATGGAGAACACGGGGGGCGGGGGGGGCTGTGGTGTTAGAAAAACTCCAGGGGGACACTTTTATCCATCTCCTTCTTTGTGCCAGGCCTGGGACTATCTCAATTAAGATTTGCTTCATAACTTGAGTGAGAAAATATGATCTTCATTCAATGCATAAAAGAAGATGAAACCGAAATGGAAAGTTTAGTATAACACGCTCTGTGGAGCTGGGAGCTGGGAAAGAGGTGCACAGATAAGAGAAAAGAGGAAGAAAGCAGGAGGGTGGGCCTGGGGAACACTCAGCCTGTGACACATTTGTCACAGTGGCTCTACCAGAGATCAAGTCCCTGTGTTTTTAAAAAGCCAGGTGTGGTGGCATGCAGCTGTGATCCCGGGGCTGTGGAGATACAGACAACTGAATCTCTGGGCTCACTGGCCAACCAGCCTTGCTTAACCTGAAAATCCCAGGCCAATGAGAGACCCCATCTTTAAATAAAAAAGGTGGACAGCTCCAGTTGAACAGCTCTCAACGTGCCTTTATATATATACAAACCAACACATGAACACATGTACACACACACACACACACACACACACACACACACACACACACACGCTAACATGAAATAAAAATTCTTTTGAATGATATGGGGGTCTCAAGCCTTATTTGTGAGCCATCTAGAACACAGTGCACCATGGAGGAAGGCATTGTCGCTCCAATTTAGACAGAATATGCCCATAATACACTTTGATGATGCACACAGCCATAACTTTATCTCCAGTGCTTTGGAAGTAGCCTCGAAGATCAATTATTTACCAGCCTAGCCTATTATAAAGCAGGATACCCACTCCCACTAGCACCTTGGTATAGTCATTCAGTGTCATCCAAGGAATTCACTGGAAGCAAACTGCCAAGCTGGCTGCTGGAGTCGCACCCTGACATTTTCTTTGGGCTCCAGCCAATCTGACTTCACAGTCACCCCTAACATAGCCATCTAGCTGGATTTACTGACTAGGATAGATTTACCCAGGTCATTTAAAAGATGAAGATCAGATAGACACCAGACCACTGGAGCAGTAGTTGCTAACCACAGACCCTCACCCACTCCCACTCCTCACTGACCCCTGACTTTTGCCATCTAGAGCTACGGAGCAGTGAATTGTAGAGAAATGTAAAACAGAAGCTGAGAAGGAAACCACAGGCGAATACCATATGGCGGCAAGTTCAAGCTTTAGCCTTTGTGAAACCACATTGTTCTGCCAACCCAGCATAGATGCAATGGTGTCAAAAGACAGATACCTACATAGCCTTGTTGCTGCTGGTTTTAGTCAGAGGATGTCATTGGAGGAAACTAAGCGCAGCTCAGGGCTGAGAGTAAAACCCTTCCTCTAGGGGATTTGCTGTCTGTCATGTCTACCAAAGAAGTTTTGAAAACATTTTCTTTACTTTCCCTGCCTTGAGCTATTTTTATATTACCAGTATTCTAACTTGGATTTTTTTTTTAATCAAAAACTCTCCTGTATGTAAGCACAAAGCAAAGTTTTTTCAAAAGAGAATGTACCAAAAGTAGCTCCAACATAGAGAAGGGGTTTGCTTGGTCTCTGCCAGCTTCGCAAGATTAGAGTGTTGACGTTGGCCTCTAGGGTCAGAGGAAATTACGATAGGTGATGGGCTACAACCCAGGCAGGCCTTGAGAGTCACTATTAGCTATACTGGCCTCAGCGTGGCAACTTCTCTCTGCATTGATACTGTCAACTACAGTAAGATATTAAAAGACATGGAGAAGAGTGTTTAGACACCTGGGTACTGGCTCAATGTTACAAAGTCCTGGAGGCTGGAAAAGCCAAGAAGATTATCCCAAGGTACCAAAGGGAAGCTTAATAAAAAGTAGCTTATAAGGAGAGTCTCATAGACAGCAACGTAGCTTACAGCATGCCTTAACTAGTAGGACAGTATTATGTAGCAAGTCTGTAGGGCGAGGACAGTCTGCAAACACAATGGTCACGTGGAAATCAAAATTAAGTGCAAATAGCACCTGGGTTTCTTCCACCTCTTAGGCAACGTATACTTTTAGCAATACCTATAGAAAGTGGTGGGGACAAAAAGAAAGCTCTGTGCTCTGTGCTCACGGCATATTAGATTTTGTGAGGGAACGATCGAATTGAGGAGGAAAAGGTGGCCAGGATGGCAGAGATGAAGCTCACCAAGCTCACAGAATGCTTGCGGGGAAAATATGGAGATGGCAGGGGCAGAGGCAACGGGAGCTAAGCTCACTGTGACCACCCCACATGACTTAAACTCTTAGTGAGAAAGTCTGGTGCGGTGCTCTGAGTCACTCATTGAGCCAGGGCTTGGGAGATGGTTCAGTCGATAAAGCGCTTGTTGCACAAGCATGGGGACCTGAATTGATGCCCAGAATCCATGTCTGCTGGGCTAGGCCGGCGGGCGCCTGTAATAGCATCATTGTGTTGGTGGGGACCGGCCCACTGACCACCCCGTGTAGCCTAATCAGTAAGCTTCAGGCTAGTGGGAGACGGCTGACTCGATGAACAATGTGGGGGACTTCTCAGGAACATTGGCGCCTGAGGCTGACTCTAGTCTCCACACAAGGACACATATGCACACAACTTTTCACACATGTGCGTGCGCATGCGCGCGCGCGCGCGCGCGCGCGCGCGCACACACACACACACACACACACAATAAGTAAATAAATAAATAAAAGGTTCTCATTCTGCTTGTTCCAGGACCTTCCATCCTAAAGTCAGTCCTGTGATCTGGTTTCTGCTAAGGAGGCTACAGCCAGCTGTCGGGGCTAGGAGACCTGGAGAGCGCCCCCTAAAGGCCAGGATCCAGCAGCCTGGCCATTTCACCTGCTCCTTAAGAAGGCGGCCAAGGATCATCAGATGTCAGTAAAACAAACACTTGAATGAGAACTTCTGAGACAAATTGTCACCAACAGGAGCAGCACAACTGCCGATAGCTTAAAACATGGGCTAGCGGGAAACACTCCAGAAGGGCCACGTTGTCACTAATTGTCACAGACTACTCTGGAAGGTAATCCCTCACCGCAGCCAGAGTTCACCTTTCGGTTGGAGTCAAACTCAGAATGTAACTCCGTGGGTAGAGTGCTTGCCTAAAGAATGAAAGAAGCCCTGGGTTTGCTCACTACACCACGGACACTTAGAGCGGCGGCAGCCACCTGTCATCCCAGTGAGGAGGATCAGAAGTTCAAATGCAAGGCCCTGTCAAAAACAATGAACAGAAATAAGTAACATCAGCAGACCTCGACGACTGGTCCACAGCGGATTCCTTGGGTCTGGGAGAGAGCTGGAGTTCCGCCAGCTTTAGGTTTTTATTAACATATTGATTGATCATGCCTCTAGACGTTGTTAAATAACGCCCCCCCCCCAGGAGTTGGAGCAGGAGAGTGAAGCCATCCCCCATCAGAATGACTGACCTCATCCTATCAGTGGGATGAATAATGGCATTGACATCCCAAGTGGCTGTCAAGCTTCCGTGCACATCAGCCACCAGAGGCCTGTGCGTGTGGACACTGCAGGCTCTGCTCGTTTTCTGATTCCTGGTGATAAATATACAGGTTTGGGAAACGCTGGCTTGTTTCATCCACAGCTTATGCCTCTGTACAGTCTGTGTCCTGTCAGGAAACAAGGGCGCCGGGTGGGGTGGGATTTGGTTAAATTGAGCAATTATCAGGCTCTACTTCTTTCATACAAGAGGCTGCGCTGACTAATAGATCATAGGGTCTGGGCTAGAGCCTGAGCAGGTGAGGTCATAGGTCAGGGTAAGAGTTCTGGGCATGTGGTGCAGCGAAGAGCTGAGTAAGACCTGGCAGAGAGTTCTGGAGGGTGACATTGAATACAGGAGCTTAGAGCTACGTCTCCACTCTTCCTTTCTCTGGCTCTGGACATAATCTCTGTTCCATAATTAAACAGTCAACATGGTTTAAACAGTAGATCTTTCTCTCTAGGTGGTCACACCCAAGAGGGAAGTAATAGGAAGAGAAGTTTGCAGGCTTGCTACACATGACAGGAATTCTGACATTCTTCAGAGTTGCCTGGGACAGAGGGGGGTCAAGTGGGAGAAAGGATGAGGAAGGGCCTCAAAAGCAAACCAGAAGCACACTGTGACCACAAGCTCCTTGCCTTTCTTAATATTCCTCCCCTTCCACCTCCCTTTCTACCTCTGATATGGGAAAGTGGATCACAGCGGCTAGACTGAACGTAAGCAGGGACTGTGATGTATGGGCGAGCCTCATCTTGGCAAAGTGCCTGCCATGCAAACCTGTAGGCTCAGGTGTGGGTCCCTGTCACCCTTGTACCAGACAACATGCCCCTAAAACCTCAGCACTAGGGAATGAAGTCAGGAGAATCCCAGGGGCTCGTTAGGCAGCCAAGCTTGCCAAAGCAGCAAGTTTCAGGCCCAGTAAGAGACCCTGTCTTAAAAAAATGAGATGGAAAAGCAAGCTCAGAGGACACTTTATGTCAACTTCTGGCCACCTGATACACGTATGTGAACAGATATGTACACACATACACGTGCACACATATGCACACACACACACACACACACACACACACACACACACACGTACACACACTGGCATCAGAGAGGAGAAAAACCAGCCTCTTGAAGTGTTTTCCTCATTGCTTACAGAAGGATTCCAATAAGCAAGGCAGGGGAAGGCTGTACATTAAGTAGTTTTCATTTCCATGACATTCCAGCCCAAAAGGTATAGGCTTCTGGTACACCCCTGAAGCAGCGATGTGTGGCTTTTGTTAAACAAAGAGCAGGATTCAACATTAGGCATGTAGAATAGAAAGGCAATTCAATGTGGCTTTCTCCTGATGGAGTGGTTGCTGTCATTGTTGTCTGCTGCTGCTCCTGCCGCTGCTGCCGCCACTGCTGCTGCTGCTGCTGCTGCTGCTGCTGCTGTTTTTATCTGGAACTGTTTCACAGCACTGGCAGAGACTCTTCTAAGGTGAGGTGTCCATGTGCAAAGACAGGTGGAAGCAGCAAGGGCTGCTCCCGTGCAACTCCTTATTCTAAGGTAGTACACAGGGCAGGAGAGACCAGGGGAGCCCCTCATCCCAGACTCTGGTTGAAGCCTCTGCCCAGCTAAGGAGCAAGAACTCCAGCACAGTTAACATTGCTTGTGAAGGTCACAGACATAGAGATGATATTTATGTTATATCCACATACTTTATTTATGCTAAGGCAGCGGGGGAAGCCATCTATTCTAACCTGGCTGGACGTGATTCTAGGTTATCCCCAGTCTCCAGGGATCTCCCAAATGAGGCTTTATAGTGAAGATGTCCTGATCCTGGAGCTCTACTTTGTCAGCTGTAACCCTTAAGAACCACCCTGTAGTCTCATTCAACTCCCTTCACCTCAGAGATAATAACCTAAAACCCACCATGGTCCTGACTGTCATGTATGTCACACTCCCCCATAAGAAGCTCACAACCATTCTTTCTCCCCAAGGGCCTCTCTTTATCTTAACCATCACACTAAAAATCTGCATTTAGAATGCCTTTCACGGGTGACAAGAAGGCTCGGTGGTTAAAAAGGCATTTGCCAACAAGCATCATAATCTGAGTTTGATCCCCAAGGTCCATGTAGGAAAAGAGAATTAACTTCCACAAGTTTCATGGGTGCTCCATACACACATTCACACATGCACACACAGGTACACACACACACACACACACACACACACACACACCGTGTGAATTCCTCAGACTGTAGTGGCAGACAGCATGGAGCTGAGCCTCTGCCCATGCCTCAGGTTATTGTTCAGTGTGAGCATTATGTCATGGAAGATTCTGTATTTCGTGACAAAAGTTTATCTTCTCCCCCCTCCACAAAAACCTGTAGTTGAACCCAGTGAATCAATGAGTTTTGTTGGGGTTACTTACAGGAATATGGGGGGGTGGTATCATGAGGCATGACTTACAGGAGCAGAAATGACTCAAAGACAGCTGAATCTCAAAGCCCATTGCAGTGTGAGTGGCAGCTCACAAAGCCTGGGAACCCGGAGCACACTGCACAGCCTGCAGGCAGCTTAGCAGGTTGGAGGATGTCCTTTCCAAGTGACTCAGTTGCTCTCAACCTATTCCAGGCAGCTCGGCTGGCTTCTGCTTCTTCTTTCAGACTGTTTGGCACGTCTGAGAGTCTTCTTAGCAGTTTGGTCTGTCTGCAAGTGTCTGTCAGTAAACTATTCACCCAGGGAGAGAGAGGCCTAGTAAATCTGGTCAGATTCAAAGACTTCCAAAAGCTATTTTGAGTTGTTTACTTTCTGTCCTCGGGAGCTTCCTGGAAGGATGAAATGTTTCAGTCTTGAGAAAACCGCTGCACCACACTAGGAGACACTAGTCACGTAACGGCGTAGAACACTTGAGCCGTGGTTGGTTATAATGGAGATGTCTTGTGTGCTACTGGGCAGTATCTTGCATCATGCACAAGATTAGGAACGCAAAGTCTGTGAGGGGCTAAAATTTTGGACAGTTTTATTGAAGCAAGTTTCTGTTTTGAGTGGTGAGATACGTACCCAGTTAGAATCAGGTATAGATGGCAGAAGTGCAGAAGTCAGAGTGAGGGAAAGGCTCAGTTGGGAAAATGCATGAACATCTTAGTGCAATATTTAGAATCCGCATTTTGTTTTGTTTTGTTTTTTAAGTACCTAGACACGATGGAATGCAAGACAAGAGGATCCTGGAGGCTTGCTAGCCAGCTAGCCTTGCCTATTTGACAAGCTTCAGGTTAGTGTGAGGAACCCTGTTTTCCAAAACCAAGACAGGCAGTACCTGAGGAAAGTAGCTGAGGGTGACATCTGGCCTCCATAGCTGGGCTTTCACGTGCATGTGTACATATACAAACATATACATGAACTTTTACACACACACACAGACACACACACAGACACACACAGACACACACAGACACACACACACACACACACACACACACACACACATACACAAACAAACATGGGAAGGCTAGAATTCAGCCCCTGGTGAAGGATTCTTTAGACAATGGTCTCAGGCAGGATCCAAAACATGACACAGGATTGATTCTTAGCTCTTAGCATCAATGCTGCAAGTAGGGATAGAGGCTGCGGTGGAACTTTCAGAAGAAAATTAGGAGGCCATTCAGGGGGTGGGGGAAGGGCAGGCCTAGGCCCAAAGGATGGACCACCCTACCACTTTAGTTATAAGAACTGTCAGACTACAGGGCCAGGGCCTTGTCCACATCCCCATATGTCATGGTGGCACACAGCTGCAGATTTCCAGGTTCTTGTGTCTAGAAAGAAGAAACTGGACTAGGTACACACAGAGAGTGGTAGGGACATTATCATGTGTCAAGCGAGTAAAGCACTTCTGACGTCAGAAGCGGGACAGAGCTAGAGAAAGCCGGATGGTCCTGTGCCTAGAAGCCTGAGACCTTTCGTGGGCCAGTTACCTGGACAGACATGCTCACCTGTGTTACTTGAAGGCCACAGACTGATGGAGTTTCTAGTCCTCTGTCATTTCTCACTTGCACACACTACTCTTCACCTCTCTTAAACATTCCTCTCTGTCCTACATGCCTGCCTCACCTATAGTTATGCAGGCAAGGGGAACAGGGAGAGAGGAAAGAGGAGGCGCTGACTGCATTGAGGAAACTACACACAAACCCAGCTAACAATGGAATGGCTTACAATATGCAGGGAGAGAGGCGTCATTTCCACCTTGGGAAGTCTGGGGAAGCTTATAAAGATGCATGATATTTTAATGGAATCTAGGAAGATAACAGGATGAATGAGAGAAGGAAGAACATTTTTGTGGAGAAAGCTGGCCATCGGAGGGAGTGAAGGAATGTAGAAACAGACTTTTGAAAGGATCAACATTTGTTCAATGGACTCACCTGTGACTGGAAACCAAGCTAGGTATTTTTAGATAAAATAATATTTTTGGATAAGATAATAATGAGCTGAATTAGAAACTGAACACTTTACTTCATAATAAAAAAAGTGTTGAAGAGTGGAGGGGGAAAAATAAGCCATTTATTTTGAACCTTGTAAAGTTGGACATCAGTGTAGAGAAAAAGTAAAAATGGCTGGCACCAATTTGGCACAAAACAATAGTTTTTATAGTCCCGGATTGTATTTTTCTGCTCCTTGAATTTCTTACTAGCTGAGTTCCTGAGAGAGTTACCATCTTTCTAAGCTCCCCATTCTTTGGATTGAAGACAGAAGACCTCATCTAAAGCTCACCATCGGTGCTCAGTTGCAAAGCAGACTGCTTGTGACCTTTTAGCCCCAGGCTGAACTGAGATCACTAGCTGTCAGTTCAGGAAGGCAGGAGCCTAGTGGATACTGCTTATTTGTGACTCTGCGATGAAGTCTGAGTGTACCTATTACTGCAAATGGGCCACAATCATTTATTCTTACATAGTTATCTAGAATAATTTAAAATTCCTAGAGAGAGTCGATGACCGGGGGAGGTGGGGAGATAGCAGCAGCCGCAGCGTGAAATAGGCCCATCAGGGAGAGCCACATAGATGGAAGCAAGGAAGGAGCACCAGAAGCCATATCCTGAGCAGGGACTCTAGAAAGCACGGCATTCCTGAGTCCTCAGCACTGCAGGACTGAACTCCTGGAATTATAGTCTTCCTGTGTTGACATCATCCTCTGGACACACAGCTGTTAACATTCTTTCTTTCTCTCCATTGATGGTAACAGTGACAGTGAATGTGAGCTCCTGGCTTGCCTACCAAACATCAGACGGTCCCAATGTATGACTTTACTCATTGGCTTTCTAGTCTTCTCCATTGGTTTGGGGCCAGTTCATCCTGTAGGCTTTGGACACAGCACCTGTGGTGGTGTGAATAAGAAATGTTTTCACAGGCTCAAATACTTGAGCCCCAGTTGTTGGCACTGTTTGGGGATGCTATGGATGCTTTTGAAGGTGCAGCTTCTTGGAGGAAGTATATCAGTGGGGTCAGGTTTGAGAGCTCACAGCTTTGTCCCACTTCTGGGTCTCTCTGTCTCTCTCTCTCTCCGTCACTGTCTCTGTCTCTGTCTCTGTCTGTCTCTGTCTGTCTCTGTCTATCTCTGTCTCTCTGTCTCTCTGTCTCTCTCTCTGTCTCTCTCTCTCTCTCTCTGTGTGTGTGTGTGTGTGTGTGTGTCTCTGTCTCTCTCTCTCTCTCTCTCTCTGCTTTGTGTTTGCACAAAGGGCAGCTTTAACTTGCTTGGCTTCCATGGGACATGAGGAGGTAGGTGTCTATAGACGGGGACCCCCTTTTAGGGCCGGGGAAGGGTTTGGGGCCTTTTGGAGACATAATAGATGAATCCATGCGAGGAGGCAGAAGTTAGGTTAAAAAGGACTACTTTTAGGGCCCTGTCTGTTTGGAGGCTATGGCCTCAGGATTAGGATGTTGGACTGAGTAATGTTATTGGTGCATTTGAGTCTGTATAGATGCTGATATGCATCTCTGATGAAAAAGTCAGGGCTCCTGTTTTGCCTGCTGTAAAGTGATACAAGGTGGGAGGGGTCTAACCTTCCTACGAGTGTAGGGATGTGGAGAACAAGGGTGGCCTGGGATGGTGCCATAGCCAGCTGCAAAGAGGAGATGCCGTCAGTGAGCTCCCATCTACGAATCAGTCTGGATTTCAGATGAAGCCATAGTCATAGATGTGGGAGAAGGGGCTGAGGATGAAGTGTGAAACGTGAGTGTGGGAGTGATGAGTGAGCAAAGAGAGCAAGCTTCAGAGGAGGTGAATAGGGAGATGGCAGGTGGGGAAGGCTGGAAGGTTAGGTTGGAGTCCAAGAGATTGAGGTGGAGGACCTTAACTCCTGCAGGTGGTAGGGTTAGAGGGTCTGGTGGCTGATAATGACATATTTTAAGTGAATGTGTACAAATAACAATGAGAAGACTATGGAGGATATTTTGTTAGCCTCAGGGGATGATGAGGGAGACCGCAACTAGGGTCTCTAGACAAAGGGTCTACCCTTTACCAATCAAGCCTGATTGTATAAACGTGTATGAGGTTTGGGACCTGGTTAAGATAATGAAAGAGAAAGAAAGGCTGGAAAGGATCTGTTAAGATTAGAGTAGAGACTGTAGAGACTGTTTTAAATTGCTATGTGGGAGAGTAGAGGGTGCTGAGAGAGGTTCATCAACGGAGCCCCTTCAATGGCTTCCTGGAGAAAATGAACAATTAGGGAGAAGTCAGGGATCCAAACTTGGAAAAAGATGAAAAGGCTCAACAAGGAAGTATGTTCCCTCTGGAGTTAGGCATGGAGTTGCTGTACTTGAATAAGTGTGATGGACCAAGAATGACCAGAGAAGGAGAGATCTACGTATGTTACTGATGGCTGGCATACTTGGGCCTTATCTTTGAAGACGTGCTGTGTTAATAAGGGTTCTCCTGAGGAACATAACTGATGGGATGAATATATAAAAAGGGATTCAGTAGAATGGCTCACAGGCTGTGTCCCAGCTAGTCCAGCAGTGACTACCAACAGAAAGTCCAAGAATCCAATAGATGTTTAGCCCACAGGGCTGGATGACTCAGCTGGTCTCTGGTATAAGCCAGAATACTGAAGAAGTAGGCTCTAAATGTCAGTGAAGGAATGAACTTATCAGCAAGAACAGGGGCAAACAAGCAAAGAGCTTAAACTTCTTTCTCGGCCCTTTCTATAGATTGCCAGGAAAAGGTGTGACCCAAGTTCAGGGTGGGTCTTTAAACCTCAAGAGATCTGGAGTTAAGGTGGTGGGTCTTTATACCTCAAGAGGTCTGGAGTTGAGGTGGGTCTTTCTACTTCAAATGAGGCAAGTGACTTAAGAAGACAAATGGGGTCAGGCAGTGGAGACATACGCCTTTAATTCCAGCACTCTGGAGGCAGAGGCAGCCAAATCTCTGAATTCAAGGCCAGCCTGGTCTAGAGACCAAGTTCCAGGATGGCCAAGGCTACAAGGTTACACAGAGAAAGCCTGTCTCAAAAAAAAAAAAAAAAAAAAAAAAAGACAAATGGTATGTGTTAAACAAAAATTGTAGGAAAGCCTACAAAAAAGAGGTCACCCACATACTGTAGGAGGAAACATGGTTGTAAGTCAAGGGAGGGGAAGTCCTATTGTAGAGCTTGAATAAAATGGTGGGTGCTGATCTAGAATCCTTGGTACAAAGCTGGCTACATTAGTTGTTTGGGTCTTCCCAGGTAGGGAGGAAAAGGGGTTGAAATTTGGGGTGTAAAGAGATAGTGAAGAGGGCATCCCCAAGATCTAAGATGGTAAGTTGATGTAGATGGACTGGTATAGAAGAGATATAAGGCATGGGGACCAGGGGCTAATGGGTATCATAGTCTCATTTAGTTGTAGAGGGTCTTGAATGAAACAAAAGTTTCTGTTTTGTCCTATTTTTTCTTACTCTAAAAATAAGGGTCCTTTGGAGGAGACAGCAGGCACAGAGCATCTCAGACCACTGGCCATTTCATCTAGTGAATTTATTTAAGTCCCTGAGAGTTTGTAAAAAGAATCCAGGCCAGGTGTGGTGATGTTCCAATTGATACTGACTGATATTGATATTGGGGCCATAACTGAAGAGAGCAACATGAATGTAGCCAGCTTGAGCTTGGCAGTTTGATTTCAGGTGTCCCAAAGAGGTGTGAGTACGGGGTATTCTTAGGCATAAACAATTTGGAAGCCATCTCAGACAGCAGGCAGGAGGGAGGCTACAGTCTTTTCCCTAAGTTGTCTGTAGTGGATGTAAACATGTTTGTTTGTTTGTTTGTTTTGATTGCAAGTGTGGGATGGGGAACAGACTTGTGAGAGAACAGGTGATGTTTATCCACTTAGAAGTCATATCACTTTGTGGGGTGGGGGCGAGGGATTTGGTTTTTGCCAGCTTAAAAACATCCTAGTACAGATTCTGAGAGAAGATATATGTATGAGCCCACAACAGGAAGCTGGGGTCTTTTGGGTCTTGGTATTGTTTGGCTGTTCATTGCTCCACTTTGAGATGCCGCTCCAAAGAGAAATCTTTGGGACTCTGGTTTCCAGCTGCTGTTCCAGGTTCCAGCAGCAACTTTGGTGGAATTGCTGGTCTGCTGAAATACAGCCGACTAAGCCAGGGGAATCGCTCCCAGGAACTGAATTCAAAAAGGTCTACTTCTCCTGTTCCCATTAACCTCTTTTCTCTCCTATCTATGGTGAGTTGGAAGGGAGGTATAAGCATTTAAAGAACCCCAAATAAAGTAGGTTTGAAAAAGGTGAAGCCTATAGTTGTCACCTGGGTTTAGACAGTAACAGGAGGAACAAGCCTGATTTGCAAAAGGAGGTGCCACCCCCCACCCTCGCGAGCACGCGCACTTGCGGACATCAGCTGAAAAAAAGCTAAGAAACTTCAGGAGTTCTAGAGAAGGCCTAGGTCTGAGAGGCCTTCAAACACTGGCCAGGCCTTACTGTGATGGAGTGAGATAGTGCAAAGGCTCTCCCATCTTGAATTCTTGCTGAGGTCATTTCAGGTTTGACTACAATTTTATCTTCTTGATGGAGAGTCCCATGGAGAATTCCTCAGCTGCAGTCTAGGAACCCAAGGTCAGGATGCCGTAGTTAACTCAGCTTCTGCTAAACTGTCTGTTTGTGTAGACCCCCCTCTAGCTAACCACTCAGCAGGTCCCCAACTGCTGGGTCTCTTACCTGGCAGGTAAGGCTGGAATGGGAGGGTACTTGGGCCTGCCATTTCCTCTCCCTGGGGGCTGAGCGGGATAATGAGTGTCAGCAACCTAGCCTCCTCCTACAATGCCTGGAGGAAAAATACACTGAGTTGGGAGCCTAGTTGGAGGGAGGTTTCAACTTTATTATGGAGGCTTTCTGTTATATAGAGAATAGGGAGTGGGCGGGGCATAAGGTGCCAGGAGATATGACATCTCCTAGGACATAAAGTGGCCTGATATTGTGGGACCAATTGGTTTGTGTTATGTGCCTTTTGGCAAGCAGGGCTCACACCAGGATGTGCTTGGATGGACTATGCTGTGTCATTTCTACGCGAAAGTATTTACCAGAGATTGTTCCTGAAACTCGAGCCAGGCTTGGTTCTGTCCTCAAGGCCTCAGAGGGCTGACAGATTCAGCCATGAGGCCCAACACCCAACAAAGTGTGGGGCAGTCAGGAACAGTTCATGCTCTCAAGTAAATTTGTCATCTTATTTTGCCAGCAGAGCTTTGGCAGCTATGGCTCTTGTGCATGCCGACCATCTGGCATGACCACGTCAAATCTCTTGGACAGATATGCTACTGGTCTTTTCTGGGGTCCCAGGGTTTGCAAAAGAAACCCCCTAGGCAATGCCTCTGGCCTCATCTACATACAAGTGGAATGGCTTAGTCTGGGAGGCCAAGGCTGAGGCAGACACAAAGTCAAGGCTCAGTTGTCAGTCACAAAAGCTGCACACCTCCACCCTCAGTACAGGCACAGAGAAGTTTGGCTTTCTTCTCAAATCCCATTAGCCATAGCCAGCACTGTCCAGCATCCAGGACAGTGAAGTGTAGGGATTTGCGGGATAGCTGAAATACAGTTGTGGGAAAGTGATCGCTTTCCACTCTCTAGGTTGTAGCCTTGGTATGTGGCCTCAGTGACACACAGCTGAGCCTTCTTGCCTGAGACTCTGTACCCTAGAACTTGGAAGGTCTTTAAAGAGGCCTTCAGTTCACTGTCCACATTCTCCCGCAGTGGTCAGAGCTTTGGGGAGGCCTCTTACACACAGGAGCAGAGCTTTATGGATATTTTTGTCTTAAATTCAAATAGATCAGCACTCAGGGCCCCCTCAGACAATACTAGTGAGTCTCTGAACCCCTTCTTCTGGTCTGTTTTCCTCATTTCTCTCCTCTGGGCAATGATTGCCCCATGGGAAGTTTTCTCTGTCTGTCTTTAGCTAAATCTTGGCTGTTGTAAATTTCTGAGAAATTTCCAAAAGTTGGGAGTTATTTATACCTTCAAATCCTTCCAGTTTCTGAGGGTTTCTCCTTATACCTGTGTCCAACTTCATGAGGAAGGCATGGCTCACTGGTTAGTATGGGGATAAAGGTCTGCTTTGTAGAAATCCAGTGGGCAATTCCTCAGGTTCTTGACTGACCTCAGAGACCTTACTTTAGCCAGTAGGTTTTCTGGCTGCCACTTTTACTCTCCCCAATAATGCTTAAGGGGAAAAATCATCCAATGTCCTCTTACCTTAAAACAGTTTTCAACAGGCTGATAAGGACCTATAGCTTCTCTGAAAATGGGGGGTTTGGGGTCTTCCAATTATACAAGTCACTGGTAGAGAGAAGAAGACACAAATAAACCATGTCGGAAGAAGGAGGTGAACGCCATCTCCCACCGCCTTGGAGGACTGTCCTGGCCCATGAGCCTATGAGCAATCGTGCTCTGCTTCAGGGTACTCGGTAGCTGTGGTGTTAGGAAGGCTCGCTTCCCCTTCCATTTTAAATCTGTTTCTCCAGCCAACAGAACTGAGAGAAACACAGATACAGTCATACAGAGAGACACAAAGGAAAGGCAAACAGGTGTGGCTGCTGCACACTCATACACCTGAGCAGACCAGGAGACTCTGGTGATCATACGCATGGATCGCAGACATGTCCTAACCAGCACCTCTTCCAGACCTACTTAGAGAAACCTACTACTATTGTTTTGCTAAGTGGACAGGTTGTCAAACTGCCGTCTTGTTATTTGTTTAGACCCATGGATTACCACTGAGCTTTCAACATGCTCAGAGATTCTTTTTTCTTCTCTTTTTCTTTTCTTTTCTTTTCCTCCCCCTCACCCCCCATGAATGGATACCGGTTCATGCAAAGAATAATACCTGGCAAAAGGGCAAAAGTGCTAGAAATAAGTTAACTGTTGAGTCCTCAGTCCTACATGGAACACCTCTATCAACTCCAAACTAAAAAGTTCAGGAGCAGCACAGGACAGAGAGTGAGAAGAAAATCAGAGCTAGGGTATTGTGAAATGCTGCCTCTGACACAACAGAGCCAGTGCATGCGTGAAGGCACAGCAGCTATGCTTATCTACATAGGCGCTCCATGATATCAACTTGGCTAAGTTATTCTAGAATAACTTAGAGACAGTCTCACGAGGCTCCAACCCTAGCCAAGGAGCCATTTGCAGTTTATGGGAGCCAGCAGGAAAGGTTACCATTTTTCTTTGGGAGGTGTGGCCACTGGTAGATTATGCATGCTCCTGTGGCTGACTTGAGCGCATGTGCGGAGCACTAGTTGGATTCAATGGATTATACAAACAGTAGGAGAGGTCACAAGGTGAAGGAATCTGTGCTGATGATCCTGGGAGAGAGGAAGGGGAGATCAGAGCTGCATATTAGCAAGAGGTACTGCGTATATACATCCTCGTTACATGGATGAAATTGTCGAATGATAAATAAAAAGTATTCTAAAATGATGCAGCCTTCAAGTGTATGTATTTTCAAGCCCAGGTGAAGTTAGCAGGTACTGTGAGGATGCTTCAGTGGGTACATGCTAGCCAGTATGGCAACACTGAGGAAAGAGCCAAGAAGGTGTAGGGGGAGGAATTCTTCGGGGCAGCCTGGGGAGATGCACAGAAGAGCAAATACAGAGATGTAGGGCACCATGATGGAGCGAGCAGCTATGGACCCCACGTGGACGGACATCACCAAGTGTGAAAGAGATCTCTATGCAATACAATGGTCTGTAAAGGCTTCACAGGAGGAAACTGTGAGAAACGCCTGAAAGATGGGCGTTGTAGAAATGAACAATACCCTCATTCAACAGTTATGTAGTGGATACCTGTGACGAGCCAGGTACCCTGCTCAGAGTAAAGACACAGTGACTGTAAACTATCATATGCCTTGTCCTTCGGTTGTCCTTTTCAATTCACCTCAGGGACGATGGTGCAGTTACCAGGGAAGGAAGAAGAACATGGGTGAAACTGGAGTTGATGAAAACCCTTGTTTCCTAGCACTATGCTGTAGATCAGAGATGTGTGGCTCATTTTCCCCCCAAAGGAAATATTCCTTCCAGGAAGTGTCATGAGACTCCAGAAGCAAACAAACGTCACAAGTCTGAAAAAGCTAAATCTTAGGGATTCACTAGGATCCCCGCTCCAGCTTTTAAAAAGGAGCAAGCAGCTGCTGTGCAGGAAACTGAGCAGCTATGCTGGGCTGCAGGTTGCCTGCAGGTCACCCTGCGCTCCTGATGTACAGCGTTCATGAGTCACTGCTCAAGCTGGGGCAGGCTCTTTGGTGACACAGCTGCCTTTGAGTCACCTGTGCTCCTCACCCATACCCTGTGAATAACCTCAGTGAACTCCTTAGCTCACCGAGTTATGCTGGCGCAGTTGTTTGGTCTGTATTAGATTCACTAGCTGGGGGCCTCATGTCAGCCCAGGAAAAGCCTCATGTGACATGGAGTCCAGGGGGCACCTGCAGAGATCTCCAGGTTCTTGCATGCTGGACCAAAGAATGGGCTCAGGGATACAGAGCTAGCAGTAGAGCAGAGCTAGTTTATTATGAAAGAGAAAGGCAAGCTGAGAATGACGAGGTCAGAGAGCTGGGGAAGGTCTACAGCTCAAGGTCATGAACCCTTATGGGTCAGAAACATATCACTTGTCTTTGCATTTGCATCCCCTGGGCTTTTCTCAAGCATTCTCTGCCCTGTTATATACAGCCCTGGTAGGGAAGGACCTTTAGTCTTTTGGCCAAGTGGCTTCTTTCCTATGTTAATCTTGTTTGTTTTAGTATGTTTGTGTGTCTGTGTGTCTGTGTGTCCACTGAGTGAGTGCAGATGCCACCATGGAGGCCAGAACAGGGCATCAGACCTCTTGGAGCTGGTGCTCACAGACGATTACAAGCTGCCCAATGTGGGTGCTGAGAACTCAACTCTAGTCTTACCCCCAAAGCAATGAATACTTGCAACTGCTAAGCCATCTCTCCAGCTGACCCTATGCTAATCTTGATGTCCCCCAACCCGGGGTGCGGGGGTGGGGGGAGAGGGTGCTATTCTCCTGACAGCATTCACAGAAATCACTCTTTGAGTTCAGTTCAAATACCACGTGAGTCTGAGGTTGAAGAAAAAAGAAGAGCAGCTAAGGAACCTGAGCAGGGCCATTTGATGGCCAGCACATCACCTGCCCTGCCCTTAACGGTGCCTCCTTCCCAGGGGAGCAGAGTTACTGTGGTGAGCTACCACCTGAGTGAGCCCACCTGACAGAGCTATTCTTCCTTATAGTCCCCAATGAGCACCCGTCAAAGGTATTCTTTTCCTGGATAGCTGAAGAGGAGCAAGCATCCAGTAGGCTGGAGATTTCACTAATGCCCTCTGCGTAAGAGCAGTAATATTCAGAGTGGAGTGAATAGTGCTTGCTTGTCATGGATCCCTTATTTTATGTGACCCAATTCTTTTAGCACCTGTACAGTTTGACTTTTTTTCTTTTGTTCCTGGAACCTTGTCTGTCCCCCTAGAATACACCTCACCTACTCTGTAACCTTGTCAGTCCTCCTAGAGTATACCTCACCTATATAGTCTCCATAGAGTTCACCTTGTCTACTGGAACCCTGTCAGTCCCCTCATGAGCCACTTGTGATCTTATTTAGGATCCTAAGCCACCATTTGAAGATAATAGTTTCCAAAGCCACCATATCCTATCTATGAGCACTGTAAAGATACTGAATCGTGACTCTCCTCTCTCAGAAGCCCACACCCGTGCCCACGGCCTTCCCAAAGACCACTTTCTCTCAGCTCATATGCTTAAAAGCCTATGTTCGAAAAGTCTTTGTGGCTGTCGAAATGGCTCAGCAAGTAAAAATGTTTATCACAAGACTCGATAACCTGGGTTTGACCCCCAGGACAGGACTCAGGGTGGAAGAAAAAAAGTAACTCCTAAAACCTGTCCTCTAACCTCTACAAATGGGCTATGCACATGCTCATATTTACACATGTACACACCTACACACATGCACATACACACTGCATATGTGTCATAAAAATCAATAAGATACTCTCAAAATGCCTTTTAATAAGCTCAACTCAGCTTCATACTGGTTGACCATGAAATTCTTTTCTGGCTCATGGCCAACAATTTAGTTTTTTTTACCTGAGAGGAGGCCCTTATAAGAATAATGGGACACCTCAGGCATCTGCAGGTGGCAGTATGAAGCTGGGTCTCTGTCCCTGCCATTTTGGACAAGACCACACTGATCTCCCCTTTGTGAATCTCCCCCAAGTCACTGTGAATCATATGATGCCAACAACTTTGACGTAACTCAGGAGTAAAAGTGCCTGGAGGGCTGGGGAACTGACTTAATTGACACAGGGCAAACAACGATGATTGAGTACAGAAGCCCGTGATGCAGAGAAACCAGGCGTGGAGTACATGCTTGTCCACTTAGCACTGAGAACCAGAAAAAGGCGATCTCCAGAGCTTGCTGCCCAATCAGTGGCCTTCATGATCAGTGACAGACCCTGTCTCTAAATCCAAGATGAAGAAGGATTGAGGAAGACAGCCAGCATCAAATTCTAGCCTTTTTATGAAAATATACACATGCACTTGTACACATACACACGCACACACACACACACACACACACACACTAATAATCAAGTTAGAGAAAAACACCACACACACACACACACACACACACACACACACTAATAATCAAGTTAGAGAAAAACACCACACACACACACACACACACACACACACACACACACACACACATACACACACACTAATAATCAAGTTAGGGAAAAACACCACTGGAGTCAGTCTGCTCCAGTTTGTTTGTTGGCCAGCATCTGCTTCTATTCCCTGATGACAGCACTAAGAGTGTTAGAAGGAAGCAGCCTTTTCCTGTTATTGACTATAGCTAAACTTTCTCTAAGGCAGCAGAGTAGAAATGAAAAGTAGCAGGATCTCACCACTCTTGGAAGTTAGTCAGCACTGGCCACGGCCCCTGCTTGCTGCCAGGGACAGCAGAGGCTGGGACTTGCCTTCGCTTCCTGGGAACAGACGCTCCTCTTGCCACAGAGGCTTCTAAGTTGGCCAACTACAGTGAGCCGTCTTCCTTTTTGCACAGAAGGCCCAATGGTGATGAGGACTGTCAGAATGGATACAGAAACCCAAGACGCTGCTTCTCCCTGAGACCCCACTCCTGGA
The DNA here is from genome assembly GCF_903995435.1 of Acomys russatus. Lineage (NCBI taxonomy): Eukaryota > Metazoa > Chordata > Mammalia > Rodentia > Muridae > Acomys > Acomys russatus. Next base: position 21,357,792 of record NC_067156.1, on the reverse strand, counting down.
GCTATGAAACACCCCGTGATTTCTAAAGCACTTTCTGTGCACCCCTTTGCAATGTTGTTCTGGTACGCTTTGCTATATGACCGGTGAGCCAGTGTCATTAGAAGACTCATCCTATTGACCATTGGTGGCTGGTAAGAGACAGGGAGTCAGTTTTCTTTAAGAGTACAGCCCCTGGGAAGTCACTGGGACAGACAGAACAGCAGCAGGAGCAGCAGCAGCCTGGAGGCTTACAAACATCCAGCTGAAACCAACAAGGAGGCCCAGGGGACTGAGTTCCCACCTGAGCCTTCTCTCCATTGAATTTCCGGGTTCCTAGTTCTGTTCCAGGCATTTTTATACCATGGGATAAATACTAGCAACTCTACTGGAAAGAGTCTATTTTTCTGGCTGGAGAGATGGCTCAGCGGCTAAGAACACTGGCTGCTTTTCCAGAGGTCCTGAGTTCAATTCCCAGCAACCACATGGTGGCTCACAGCCCTCTATAATGAGATCTGGTGCCCTCTTCTGGTGTGCAGGCACACATGCAGGCAGAGCACTGTATATGTAATAAATAAATCTCTCTTTTTTTTAAAGCTTATTTTCCAGCTGTCCTCAAAAACACAGTATTTTTCATACTCTTAGCTGCTTGTTATAGTTCTCTGTGCTCATTACAGAGGGTGAGGCTGGCCTAGGACAGGGCGCAGGGTGGAGAATTGGAGTAAACAAAAGGAAAACCTCATCATTTCCAAAGTCTGCTTTCAACAAGCTTAACAGCACAGGAAAATTTCCAACATAACGTACAGGCACAAACCCCACCAGGAGTACTTGTAAGAGACAGGACATATCAAAAACAGCAACAATAAACTGTGATGTCCAAGTGCAGTAGAAAGCTGGCTGGCCTTCTGTAAACAATCCACAAAGCCTCACCACACTCACAGTTGACAACCCAAGCTTTTGCCATTCTCTGGCCCAGTTCCATTTTCAGTAACGTCTTTCTTTTCATTGATAAATTATATCAGTCACTGTCCATGTGCTCCGGCCTAGTCCAAGTCCTTGTCCCAAGACATAAGGAACTGGAAGTCTCAGGAAGTGCCCTATAGACTGATGCTCTCATCCCTAGTGATAGCGCTCCTTCCTGATTCTTTTCCATTATCTTCGGGGTCAGGGGACAGAGCAACCATGGCAGAGCACAGAAGCAGGATAGTCTCTACAGGGTTGGATTGGTAAGGCACCTTATACGTTCAATGAACACATGAGCTATGACACACAGAGTGGCATCCTCAGGCATCCAGCTGAGACGAGCAGAAGCCAAGTCACAACTGGAGAAGCTGGGGTCTAAGCAGAAACACCGTACTTTCCATCAGGTTTCGGGGTGGAAAGAGAAAGCATGCCTGAAGATCTGCAAGAACAGCCCCAGGAATCAGAGAGGTAAGCAGTCGCTCAATAGCCAGGATGCCTGGATTTTAAAACAGGCTCCACCATCGGCTCTGTGGCCTTGACAGAGTAAACCAGGCTCTCTGTGTCTTATTTTCCATGACTTTGAAGTTGTTACTTGGTTTCTGGGGGGGGGGGGTGTTTTTGGTTTTTGTTTTGTTTTGTTTTTTAATTGCATGATGCAAAATATTCTAAATAAAAAAGAGCATCTCAAGGGCTAGTTAATTGCCTTATAGGCATATTTCATAAACTACATTGAATGGGAGTTTGGGGGGTGTCTTAGAAGGGCGTAGAGACTCTCTCAGCCCTTGATGGACTTTGCTGGAGTGGGGGTGGGGTGGAGGCGAGGTGGCAGCTAGGGCTCCAGGAAACTCTGCAGCTACCAAAACTGCCCAGAGCCAGGGTACTTTTTGGAGATTTTGTTGTTTCACAAATTCAAGTAATGAAACTCAGGGCGGAGCCACAGAGGGCGAGTTTTAGGAAGATGTTTACTACAAAGGCATGGATGAAGGCGTAGAAGAGAAAGAAAAAAAAAAAAAAAAAAAAAAAAAAAAAAAAAAAAAAGGACAGGGCTTACGCACAGAGTCCCTGGTGACCAGAGAGGCCACTAGTGAAGCTGCTGTGTCCCTACAGCTTTCTAAAGCACTTACGGAAGAAACAGGAGTGGGCTGGAGGGTGGGGTAGTCAGCGCAAATGGTCCAACCACGAGATGTCCAGATACTTCCTCGCGTTTCAGTGACACCCTCACTCCAGGCAAAGGGTAAGAGCGGACCAGGAACCAGGCAACACAGTTCTCGCTCCGCATTTCTGGCCTCCACGAAGGAGGGATTCTTAAGCACTGCTGCTGAGGGATCTCTGGCCTCCTGGTCAGTCTTTATCTTCTGTTCCCAACAACACGATTAAGATTATGAGTAAATACAGAAGCAAATTACAGACTATGGTCTTTAGGAAGCACAGAAGAAAACACAGGATCTTAGTGTCGGATTATGGCTGGAGCCAGTGGTTCAAGGGGACAACGGGTACGTGACTGGGAACTACGGAGTTGATTAGAAGAGTTATTGACACCAGGGACAGACAGACAGGCAGAGGTCAACAGCATGCTCGGATCTCTGAAGGCAGCCAGCCAGAGCCCGTTTGGCCATGAAGGGAGTGTCTGCAGACGTGTTCTGAGGATTGGGACGCCTCAGAGCACAAAGCCTGAATTCGGGTCTTCTGATTCCCAGGCAGGATGCAGGCGGTGCCAATATTGCCAATAACTCACTTCCCCAGTGATATATCTTGTCTGTGCTAGCTAGTGACTCACAGACAACAAACATCTCAATAGGATGCCTATCTCTGTCTGAGAGAGGAAATCAGATTTTGGCATTACCACGTGAAATGAAGAATACATTCTCAAAATCAAAGGTCTAGGACCTTAAATTGTTCCTGGAACAGGAGGTGGGTGGAAGAGGAGAGAGGTGAGGGAGGGAAAGACAGACAGACAGACTGCAGTGCTTGCTACAGCCATGAGAACAGGCAAACTTTAAAATTAACTAGTGTCCATTGCAAACAGGCCAAGAGAAAAGAGCAATCACAATGTGATGGGATCCTGGCAGCCTGAGTTCTATGGAGCCTTAAAAATACATAAGCTAAAACCCCATCCCAGGATAAATCTCAGTCTTGGGGAGAAACTACTGTGTACAAAGCCCACATTGAGAAGTGAAGAAAATGACGGAGAAGAGGTGAAAAATAAGCAGACTGTTAGGAGAGAAAACTGACGACACAGAGAATAAAAACATAGTTTTTAATCTCCGGGGAAACAACCCAAATGGGACCTGGAGGTAAGGAAAGCTCTGAAAGGCATCCTGATGTGGTTCCCTCCTCCAAGATACAGAGAATTCATACACAGAAGACATCCCTAGTGAGTCAGGCTTCCAACCATCCTGGCTGGAATGAGAAGATTCTAAAGAGACTCTGTGTTGCTCTGCTTGGCCATCAGACTACTGAGATAATCAACTTCAACTAGGCTTTCCCCAGGTGTCTTGTGCTGGGTGAAAAGACTGCAGCTTGGTGCCAGCTACAGAAGGTGTTCTGTCCCAGGAAGAGACTTCCATAGTTCGGGCAGCTTGTCAAAACACCTTGCACGGGAGCCTGGCACTGAACTAATGATGATGGATCCACACTGTGACCATGACCACTTGCTATGCATGCCTCTGGCTCTCTATTTAAACCGAGGTCACACTTTGGGACTCCAGAGATGGACTAGGAGGTCATTTAATGTCCTTGCTTTTCTTTCTTTCTTTCTTTCTTTCTTTTTTTCTTTCTTTCCTTTCTTTCTTTTTCTTGAAACAGGGTTTCTCTGTATAGCCTTGGCTGTCCTGGACTCACTTTGTAGACCAGGCTGACCTCGAATTCACAGAAATCTGCCTGCCTCTGCCTCCTGAGTGCTGGGATTAAGGAAGGGGAAGCAGGTTACCCTGATGAGACTTGATAGGCTATGATCATATGGTGGGGGAGGAGGTCCCCTTCTTTCAGAGGCCTAGGGGAGGGGAATAGGGTAGAAGAGGGAAGGAGGGGGAATGGGAAGATACAAGTGAGGGGACAACAGTCGAGATGTAATCTGAATAAAATTTTTTTTTTTTTTAAGGCATGCACTACTGTGCCCGGCTCTCCTTGCTTTTCTCATCAACATGGTCACATGGAGAGAATTTTTCCCTGCTTGTCATTACTACTTTGTCCCTTTAACTGCCCTATAGGGATAACAGGGCTAATGCTGTGGGCCTAGCAACTCCAGTAACATGATCACAAATGAACTAAGAAGAGTTGTGGAGTGGCAGACACTAAGAAACGACAACATAGATTACCATTGCATAACAATAAAAAGCTAAGTGGTTGAGCACAGGAGTGTTGGGGTAGAAAACTCCTGGCTGAGAGACTAGAATTTCTGGCCTAGATAGAGACCTAATACTCTAGATGGCAAGGTCCTGGGAGGGATCACCCGTCAGGAAGAAGGGCTTTTCTTAAGTCATGATAAAGAGATAGATGGGCTAATTAGCCCTTTAATGACATGCTGTGCTTTTCTGCCCCAGACTCCCAGTGTTTGGGGGGCTTCACTAAACTCTTCCTCCCCATCATGTGGCTGCTTGTCGGCCATGTGTCATGTGTCATGTGTCTGACTCTACTCCCCTCTTCTCCCCTCCATCCCCCTCTTGGTGGCAGCCACTATGCTGTTTAGTTTGCCTGCCCTGATTTTTTTCCTAATAAAATTGTCCTTGCGCTTCCATTTGAGTCCGTTCTTAAGTTCTTCTATTAATGAGTTTAAGAACCTTGAGAGGGGACCCTGACTTCCCTGTGTCGGAAGGATTTTAGAAAATATAATAGAGTTCAGAGCACTCTAGTAAAATTATTTCAGAAGCAAAACAGAGATAAATAAAAGACAAGATAAAAATAAGCATAAAACATCAGGGCTTGTCAAATTACCTAGAAAACAATGAACTGGAGACAAAGGATATACAAGACCATATGGTAGACATAGAAAGATGTTAATAAAATCCAATATACATTGATTTAGAGTTTCAAAACTAAGCAATAAGTGAAAATAATGGCTAAAATATAATTCAGGATCGTTTTTCTGAGTCAAAGCATTACATGAATCTACAGAGCGTGCTGCATCCTATGAACTGTTCCCAGAGTGCTTAGGGCCATAGCCCTGGGAGGCCTAGAAAAGCTGTGTTTAGTGACCTATCCTCTGTTGGCCAATTAAGCAGATAAGTGACCTCAGCGATTTAGTCAACGTGACCATTCTGGGAAGCTGAATAATGAGGTCCAGTGACCCTTCACCCCAAGTCTATGTCTGTCCTAACACAAGGCTTGGGGTTGAATAGAGAAGCCAGACGTATAGATTGCTAAGAAGTCATTGTCAGTGTGTGGTCTGGCCCATCATCATTGTCTCAGCTTCAGTCTCTCCTGAAAAAATGAGTTGGCAAGTTGTCAGAACTGTGTGAAATCTCCTCTGGGGACAATAGTTCCTTCTATTAGCTCTCACCAGCATTCAGCCTTTTATCTTTTCCCAGCATAAGATTTCTGGAGAAATATGAGTTTCTTAAAAAGCCATTATATCAGTCTGATAGCCAAATGGAGGGACACCAAGTGTCTCATGTAAAAATTCTGTTTCAGGTATGGTGGTTTGAGTGTGAATAGCCCCCATTAGCTCAACTATTTGAACACTCAGTGCCTAGTTGGTGGAAAGAACTGTTTAGAAAGGATTAGGAGGTTGGTCTTGTTGGAGGTGTCACCGGGAGCAGGAAGTCCGCACTATTCCCGGTTGGTCCCAACCTCCTCCGCCTCCTGCTTGTGGATCAGATAAGAGCCCCCAGCTTCTGCTGCAGCACCGGCCTGCCTGCCTGCCCACCTGCTGCCATGCTTCCTGCCATAATGCTAATGAACTCAAACTCTCTGGAACCGTGAGCCCCCAGATTAGACACCTTCTTTTATTCGTCGCCTTGGTCACAGTGTGTTGTCACAAATATAGAAAGTAACTAGGATACCAGGTGAAGAAAAAAGGGGGGAGGAAGAAAAGATAGTATGGAATGAAAAAGAAAGGAAATGAAAAGAGAGGGAAAACAGGGAGAACAGGGTTACTTGGGAATTTCTGGCAAAACTTCAAATAATATATAAGCTGAATAAATTAGTGCACCAATTAGACTTTCTTCTGTCCAGCAGTCTTTCATCAGAGTATTTGAAAGGTTTAAGAAAGTGAACTGTAAATCAGTGATTTCACCTCGTCCAACTGGTCAGCACGCTGAAAGTCACTGGTGCGATTTGATTCTTATGCAAGAATACAGGGGATGTTGTTTTCCTGATTCTCCCGCAAGTCTAAGGAGTGAGCTTTACGCAGCTTGGCTGCACAGACAGTATCAGACAGGTGGTAAACATACTCTGCTACTATGAGGGGGTGCAAGTCATGGGGGTGCAAGTCATGGTTATGAGGGGTGCATGCAGAATGCCATGATGTCGGGCTGTCACAACGAGGCATTAGAGGGTGGAGAGACAGCTCTGTGGTTAAGAGCATGTACTATTTTTTTCAAAGGATCCAAGTTCTGTTCCCAAAGCTAACACAGATGCTTTATAAACACTTGTAACTCCAGCTCCAGGGGATCCATGCCCTCTTCTGTCCTCTGTAGGTGTTGCAACTCATGTGCACAGGGGCACACACATGCACACGTACACACACACACACACACACACACACACACACACACACACACACACACACCCTTAAAATTAAAGAAAAAATGTTTAAATAAGTGGGTGTTTGGGCTGGAGAGATAATTAGGTCCTTGAAGTGCTTGCTGTGAAACACTTCGGAGCTGAGGCTAGATCTAAGATGTCATATGAGGGCTTGTCTGTGACCCCAGTGCTGCGGAGGACAGAGGCAGGAGGATCATTGGAGCTTGCTAACCCCAAGTCAAGCGACAGACCCTATCTCAATGGAATAAGGCTGAACATGACTGAGAAGGGCACTGAAGTCCTCCTCTGGCCTCTACAGATGCAGAAGCATGTGTACCTCTAAACATGTGTATGCATACTACACACACACACACACACACACACACACACACACACTGGTGTGGCTGAGCTAAGGGAGGTGTGATGACTCAATGTACTACTGTCCACAAAAGTAGTGAAAATACTGGCAGGGCCAAATTACTCACCCACTGTTTCAGAAATGTGTTAGTCAGCTCCGTCACCATGGGATAAATCAACTGAAGAGAGGAAATGTTTATTTTGGTATAAAACTGGAAAGAATTCAGAATCATTGCATCATCGACAGAGATAACTGAGCGTATCTTAATGAAACATATCTGGAAAGACCATTCATTAGCTGGACACTATTAACAACTAAAAGAGAACCCAGTAGAATAGGTGGCTCATAGGATCAGAATGTGAAAGCCAGTATATCCCAACTATAAACGGCCAGCCTATATTCAGAGACTGCAAATATGACAGCAAGGAGGACTTGAAAATGTGTGTGTCTGTTGGAAACCGAAGGTTGATTTTGACTACCTTCTGTTCTGGCTTATCTTTTTGAGACAAGGCCTCTCACTAAACCTACAGTATGTACTTTTAGCTACAGCAGTGTCTTGGCTAGGGCTTCTGTTGCTGTGATGAAACACTGTGAGCAAAGGGAACTAGAGGGTGGGGTGGGGCATATTTTTATCTTACACTTCCATCACAGAGGAAAGTCAGGGCAGGAACTCAAGCAGGGCAGGAACCTGGAGGGAGGAGCAGATGCAGGAGCTACGGAGGGGTGCTGTTTACTGGCTTACTCCTGATGGCAAGCAAAAATGTATGTCTCTCCAGAAAATGTCGTGCAACTGGGATGTTGTTGTAGAAGGAATGATTTTCAGTGTTAACCTGTTAAATCTTCTACAAAGATCGTCATAGCCTGGGGCAAGGTTTGGTATTTGTTCTGCTGGGTCTGTTTTGAATTTGTAGAAAGTAAAATCCAAATACTCCTAGAATGTTTGAATCTACAGATCACCTGTGTTTCAGGTCTTAGAGGTGACCCATAGAGGACGAGGGGCCCTGGAGGAAGTATGAGGAAGTGGACATTGCCTCTCTGTACACCAGGGACAATGCTGGGATCACATCTGGCGTTTCCTTACCTGTTTCTTCTGGAACACCCTTCTGACAGGGCTTCAGGCTGAATCACTATTGCTTCTTGTGGTGATTTATATTGATTGTCGACGCTCTGCATTTTTTCACTTCATTTATCTAACCATCCTGGCAGGAAAGAAGGTATTCCAAAGAGACACCTGTGCCCACTTGCCCCTGTGGCTGTCAGGATATTTAAACGATGGATCCCAGGAAAAAAGGAAATTTCTCAGGAGTGTCCTTTTAGAAGAAGCTAAAGCCTGGTACTAACCAGAGGAGGATGCAGTGGTTTGTGTGGAAATGACCTCCCCCCCCACCCCCGTATGCTCATAGATTTGAGTGCTTGGTCATTAGGGAGTGGTGCTATTTGACAGGAGATAGGAAATGTGGCCTTGTTGGAGGAAGCATGTCACTAGGGGATGGGGGTGAGCTTTGGGGTTTCAAATGCTCAAGCCAGGCCCAGTCTCTACCTGCTGCCTGCACATCTGGATGTAGAACTCTCCGCTCCTTCTGCAGCACTCTGTTTGCCTGCATGCTACCAGGCTTCCTGTCATACTGGCAGTGGACTATATCTCTAAAGTGTAAACCAGCCCCAATTAAATGCTTTCCTCTGTACGAGCTGCCATGGTCAGGGTGCATCTTCACAGTAATAGAACACTGAAAGATCCAAAGGAGCTTGTCTCCTAGGAAGAGATTTCACACACCTCTGACAACTTGTCAAAGCCCTCTGTGGGAGAGACAGGCGCGCAGGGAATGCTGTGTCCATGATGCGAAGACAGTTCCTTTACCAAGCCCTCCATTTAAACCTAAACTCCCCCGTACATTGCCTTAGGGGTAGGGCATTAGTGGACGTCTGTAGTCCTCTTTCCAGTGTGATCACACTAAGGAAATCTCTTTTCCCAACATCTCAGTACTAGTCTGTCTCTTTAATTGGCAAGTGACCAGTCCTGATTTGTTTAGGCTTCCAGTCCATGCTCTGACCCCAACAATCCTGGCAACATTGATCCACTCTCTTTTTTTTACACTTGCCTCCATGAGCTGCAGAGCCCTCCAGGGCACATGACTCCCAAAGCTTTCCTTAGCTCACTGCAATGGACAAACTAAAGTCAAACCCAACCTCACCACTTCCCTCTTATCCCTCCCTTTCCTTACTCCTTGTTTGCTCCTCCAATGTCAATGTCTCTGGTCCCAATGGATCTTGGCCTAAAATAATAGCCCAGTGAAGTGGGTGGAATGGGATGATCTTGAATATACTTTCTTGCCTCAGGTGAGAATAACTCATGGGGGAAAGGCTAGGGTGCTAGATAATTAAAGGCCATCAAAGCTATGCCAGACAAGCAGCATATGGGTCCTTTGTGTCACAAACTTGAAGAATAAATTTCCTGGAAAACAGAAGGGTGTGTTCCAGAACAGTTTAATTAAAAGTCAGTACGTAAGATAAATAAAGCAGGCAAAACTCCCGGGCAACAGGAGCAGGTCAAAGATGGGTGGCCACTGAGAGTGTCTGTTTAGAGGCTGAGAAGAGTTCAATGTTCAGAGACCCAGGAAAGTGAACTAGGAGACCCAGGAAGTTCAACCATATATCCCACAAGCTGTGCACTCAGCTGCCCCATCCTGGTGTCCAGGCAGGAGTTTGGGGGTTTATCTTTAAGGGCCAACAACATATCTGATGCACATAACTTCCTGGCGTCTGCGTTCATTAAGTTACCATGTAAAAGAATAAGAAAAATGAAAGATAAGAAATCAGAATGTGAATCAATGCCTCTAAAAATGCCTGATCCTGTTGGCCTCCAAGCATGCCATAACTGCCGATTGAATCAGAGACATTTCTGGCTTCCATCCGAGATAAAGCTGACTGTCAAGGACAAGAAGCAGAACTGCTCATGTTCAGTCCCTGCCATAAGCAGAATGGTGTAGCATGTGGTTTGGTTATAGACTCATCGCATCTGACCAAGCTTGGCATGGGGCTATCCATGTAATTCCCCAAATTACAATGTCTTATTTTCTTTTTAATATGTATGGCTCTTATAGATCCCTTCATTCCAAGAGATGTTCTGGAAGCTTCTATATGGTAGGGAAGTACTATCAGATGGGAAGTTGAGTGGGTCTCTCTCAACATCACCGTGGACTTGACTCTCCCAAGTGCAGCATGGGATAGCAAGGCCTTGTGAGGGGGCATTTAAACCATGCCGTCAGCCACTCCAGCATCTAATAGATGTCTGCAGGCTGTGGAACTTAGATGAGTCTAGCAGTTGAACGCCTATCTCTGGACCCACTCTGCATTCCATTGTAAAGTTCCCACTGGCTAGAAACAGGTAAGTTCCTAAGTGTAGCAATCTTTGAGGATAACACGTAATCATAAGATGACACTGTCTTTCCTCTTTAAAGAGAGAAGAGGTTATTCCTAATTCAGGGCAGTTTCACCCGAAATACCTCACTAAGAAAGAAAAAGAAAACATGTAGTTTGTTAAGTAGCCAGATAGGTATTAGTAGGCTTGGCTGCCATTAAAGGTAGACTTCTCCCTCCTAACCAGCTTTGGACACCATGTCTCTCCCTCCCTGGTAACACCAGAAAGGGAAATACCACAACTGCTCTCTTAAGATTTAAAATACACAGGAAAATGTAGAAGCATTTATCATTAGGCCACATTATGGAAAAGCTGCTTTCTCCTCGTCAAAAGACTAGATTGGCAGTTCTGTTATTAGCTCTAAGAGGAAACATAGTGTTCTGATCTGCCTCAAATATTAGAAGACTACACACTGTGTCTCCTACTTAAGAGTTAAGCCAACTGTGCCTGTCAATCACCTGACCAAGCAAAAACACCTCAGGAAAGCTGAATCATATGAAAATAGGCTAAGGAAATGGGAGAAATGGTTATTCCCCTAGTGAGATAATGGACTTATATAGCCCAGAGTGCTTTCCTTCAGGCAGTTCCTGACAGATCTGCACTGACAAACATGCTCTAACTCAAAAGTCATGACTCCCCTCCCTCCCCTCCCCTCCTCCTCCTGCCCTTTTATCCCTTCATTGGACACCAGCCATATTCTAAGCATGTTGCCCTCACACTGTGTTTTCTCAGTGTTTCTGTGAGGACTCTCGTTCCCTTTTCTACGCTTGTGGCAGACACTAGCTCAAAGGGCATTTTCCTTCTCCCAGGATCTTCTGGTATTTACAGTTGCCTAGCCTGTTATTATTTTAACCAAAAGCTCTAATAAATGGCCCGGAACTTCTGTCTAAGTCAGTTTTCAAATTATTCTAGCAGTAAGACTATGAACCCACAAAGGAGAGTCCTGATCCAGGCAGGATGTGTTCACATGGGCAGGTGTGAATGTGTCAAGACACTAACAATGACTTCCACACAGCAAAGTGCTTGCCTTGATGTATTTACGTGCATTTATGGCCAGACATGGGTTCACCTTAAATGTATTCTACACAGGTCTCTCGGGGTTTTCACCTCTTGGTCTCTGAGTCCGAGGCAGCTTGGATTTACATACTGAGACAATTTCATTACACGGGATGAAAGTTAATCTGCTGTAAATCTCCCTGGCTGTTGGCAGTTTGGCAGAAACTCATTTACAGTAACCAAAGAACAAGAAGAAGTGTAACAAGCACGCTCGCCCAGGTGATGGGAGAAGGTAGCCTGTGCACTTAGAGCAATCCTAAAATACAATTAAAGCACATGTGAACAGAACCACTGTGCCTTCCTAGATGTTACCACTGGCTGCCTTCTGCTGAATTTCTATGCTGGTTTTTCTTCAGTGCCCAGGCCTTAAAAGTCCCATCGGAGGGGCTGAAGAGATGCAGAGTCCATAAGGCCAGTGCCATGCACGCAGGAGAATGTGAGTTTGGATTCCTAGCACCCACATAAAATAGAGACGTGATGGGGGTGTCTGTAACCCCAGCACTGGGAGGAAGGAGGCAGGCACACCCCTAGAGCTGCCACCCATTCTCAAAAAATTGATCAGTTCAGTGAGAGACCCTGTCTCAAAATATAAGGTAAAAAATGATTGGAAAAGACGCCTGTCTACTACTGTAATTGGCAGTGTAAATCTGAGAGGGCGGGGCCTAAAATGAGTCCGATTAGCCACCTTTATTCAGAGCATCAGATGATTTATGCTCTGAGAGTTATGAAGAACCACATGAGTAAAGTGTTCAATCACAAAGACAAACTACACAGGGCAAAACCATGCTTTTCCACAGAAGCACGTGACTAACAGCAGCAGAAGCAAACCCACTCCTATCTGCCTCACCTGGGAGGAACCCAAAACCACATTCCAAGAACAGTTCTGTTTTGAAAAAACTCAGGCCACAGACTCTTGTTCTCTTGCAGTTTTCTCATAGGCACTCAGAATTCACCTCACATGGCTCCATTTTTGAACCATGTTCCACAACACCCCATGGCCACTTCTGGCTTCAATACACATGTGCACACACATGCACATTTACAGGCACCCACACATGCGTGAACATGTACGTCTATTATAAACACATTTAAAAATCCCATCAGAATGGCCCTGCTTGTATATGATTATATGTAGTCACTTGATGACGCAACATGTTTCATGCCTACCACAGTCATTTCTCATTTCTTCCACTTCCTAAATTGTCTATGACCCTGGGGCCCACTCAGACAAAACCTTCAGATTGAATTTACTCTCATCTAATGCTCCGTGCACAGTTTATTAAGCTTTCAGCAGTCAATAGAGTTCAAACATAAGAGCATATAATCAATTTCTCTGATTACCCCTTTTCTTATGTATGTGGTCTATGCATGTGTGTACATGTGTGCAGATGCGATCATCTGTGCGTGGGGGGCGTAGAGGTCAGAGGCTGATTTCATGCATCTATCACTCTTCGCCTTATTTTTTGAAACAGGCTCTCTTCCTGAACCTGGAATTTCATATTTTGGTTGTAGTGACTGGCCAGCTCCCACCTCTGAGCTCTGAGGTTCCATTCTACCACACTCTGCTTTTTATGTGGGTGTCAGGGATATGAGCATTCCTCGTGCATGCGCAGCAAACCACATAGCCACTGAGCCCTTGCTCTGGCCCCAAGTGCCACTTTTTCACCCCAACCCACAAACTCTGCTAGTCTTCTGGGTTACGGAAAGCTAGCATGATCCCGAAGCGTTCTTCTTTCACAGAATGCCACGTGTGACCTTCCCACCTTGAGGCAGGCACGCGGCTGCAGGCGTGCAGGATGGAGGCCATGGTGCTGGCTCCATTCTTCTTCCTCTCCTCCTTTAGTGGAGGCCGAGCCAGAGCTACGCTGAGCAACCACAAATCACTGCTGGAATTATAAGTGGGTCTCTGCCTGGCCCACTCTCCTCCATGCTTTGGAGTGTTACGTGCTTCCTTGGCTCAAGACACTGTAAACAAACTCCTTGGGCCTCCACTTCTCTACTCCAGTGACCAGGCTTCCCACAGCCCATCCATCCAAGACTTCCACTGTTTGGCCTTCCTGTCTAGCATCCCTCACATGATTCTAATTCTGCTAGGGCCCCTTAAACATCCGCCCCCCAAGCCTGCTCACCCATGGCCATATGCATGTATCAGTTCCATTTGTATCTCAAGGACTGATCCCATAGTAGAATACCTTGACTTCCTGCAGATGTGGCTGCTGTGTCACATGTGCGTCAGTAGGTGGCAGAGAGGACATAGGCTATGTCTATGCTCAGTGTTCTGCCCTGTGAACATCCCTGAAAGAAAGCAAGCCTGAAAGGACCACCAGTCCCTCGCCACACAGGCCCCTACAGCTCCTGGGACCGGGAGCAAGTCAGTGACTAGAAGAATCCTGCCTGGGGTTGAGTGAGACAGTTAATCCTAGCATGGTGCCACTCAGGTGGGCTAGGGGAGGAGCAAGCGTGGCATGACCCACCAGACTGGCACCATGAGGCCTGGACAGTGAGCTTGCCTGAGACAAGCAACAGTCGGGCGCCTCTCAGGCCTGGGAATGTAGACCGTGGCTGAGATGACCCCTGCCTGGCACCATAGCGCACAAGCGGGAAGTTGATCTCCTGAGAGCACTCCTGAGACAACCTTAGAACTCAGAGACCCCAGGCACCACTAAGAGGTGCAAGTTAGTGATGGAGAAATGGGAGAGAAAGAGAAACAGAAGAGTGTGGGCAGGATGAAGAGGGGCAGGACTGGTGACTTGAGGGGAGTGAGAAACAGTCTGATGTGAGTAGCTGGTGATGGCACCTGGGACCATGGTGGGGTCCTGGCCTGTGTTGCTACACGGGGGCTACATCTGGGTCTGTGGCTCTGCAGCAGCGGGGGTCTGTTACCTCCAAAGGCCAGGTGGACTTTCCTGGTCTGGGCTGCCTCCCGGGGACATGTTGATGTCTGAGGGCCCCACCACTCCCCTGGGCATCATGGGAGAGCTGGCCCTGGGGGCCATGAGAGCAAGAGAACTGACTCTGCCTCATTCCAGCTACAGTACTGGGGCGGGGTAGCACACAGCGCAGGAGTTATGATAATGGCCCTACCACTCAATCTCCCAAGTGATGGCATAGACAAGGAAGAGATGTCCTCTGCCCTTTTTGTCGCTCACCAGCTGCAGCACAGTAGAGCTAGCCCTGGATGTGGGGATTGTGGATGAGCCAGCCCTGCCTCTGCTGGGCTGTGGTGAGGATGAAGGAGAAAGGCCCCTTTCTCATCCTTCATCCCTCACTACCTATGGCAGACAGAAGAGCTGGCCCTGGGGTCAGGAGAGTGGGAGAGCTGGCCATGTCCCTCACTGGCTGCAACACTGAGGAGAGCAGGCCCTGTATCTCACCTGGGCAGCAGGGTAGAGCTGGCCCTGGTAGCAGCGGTGCCTGGTGACCCAGCACTGAGAGTATCAAATCAGGAAAGCCCTCAGGCTGACCAGCTCAGATACCTCTCAGACACAGACCCAGGCCTTTGGATTGGTTCACCCCAACATCTACCCCATCAGTGAACTGCTGGAGTGCATGAAGGAGCAGGTCCTGCAGATCCAAAACTGCAAGATCTCCACAACACAGGGCAGCAACAGGATATCTAAGAGTAGCCCCAGTAAGGACCCAGTATCAATAGAGTATCAGAAGCCAGAGGCTTCATAGCAGACCAACGAGTCATTCCAATGAACATTCGTAAGCAAAGAAGTGTGAACAAAAGGGTATGCTATGGGGCACACCATAGCTTTCACAGCCATATTTTTTTTCTTTGTTGGGGAGAGGTTGTAAGGATGGAGTTTGGGTACAAGAAGAGGGAGAAATGAGTAGGATTAGGGAGTCATAATGTGAAATTAACAAATAACCAATAAAGAGTTAAAAAAAAATACTTTGACTTGCTTTGCCCCAAAGCTCAGTCTTCATTGGGCTGCTCCTCTGGATTTGCTGGCAGGCCTCCTTGCCTTTTCTGTTATTTTGTACTCCTTCTATTGTCATGGATATTGTGCTGTACTGTGTGCCTAGCATGTCAATCTTCCTGAGAATAGAGTGCCTTTCTCGAGGTCATCACTGGCCATGTGTAATATCCCGTGTGATGGTTAATATTCAAATAAAGAAGATAGAGACTCACGCAGGAGAAAATTCTCTCTGCACATCTACAGGGGAGTTCTAGATGGCTCAGTTGAGGTGGGGCAGCCCACTGTGTGAGTAGGTGGGGTCACTCTGTGGGCTGGGTTCCTGGAGAAGGTGAGGTGAGCAGCAGCGTTTATCCCTCTCTGCTTCCTGACTGTGGATACCACGTGATCACCCCCTCACACCCCTGCTGCCACGCTGTCCCACATGATGGACTGTAACCTCAGGCAGGAAGTCAGAAGAATGTTTTCCTTTCTTACTTTTTTTTTTTTTTAAAGCTTGTGTATTCAGCCCTAGCAATGAGAAAAGTGATTCATATTCCATGCAAGTTAACCATATTATATCATAATCTGGGGCAGCCCTGTATGACAGGTGCTCACTGTCAATGTGTTGAACAAACAAACAGAGAGAGCATGTATAGCTCAAAGGAGAAGGAGAAAGCTGCCTGGACTCAGGTGCATATGGTGAGAATGGCGCTGAAGAGCAGAGCCTGGTGGTCAGTGTGAGTGAGACAGATGAGTTGAGTGTGACCAGTGAGGAGTGCTGGAGACACAGACATCCAGAACTTTGGGCAGAGGCAAAGTCTTACTTTACTATACTATACTATACTATACTATTAAACAAGCAAGAAAACATTTCTAAAGGAAGCATTCTCACCCTTGGAAAGACAATGAAGCAGGAAAGAAAACAACGGCTCTTGCTGAGCCTAGTGGACACAGAGTGTCAACACAGGGCTGTATGAGAGCACAGCTATACATGAGTGGACTGGTCCTAGGCTTCCTGCACATATGTAGCAGATGAGCAGCTTGGTCTTCATGTGGACCCCTCAACAACTGGAGAGAGGACCCTCTCTGTCTTCGAGGCCTCCCTTTGGACCCCATTCCTCTAACTGGGCTGCCTTGTCTGGCCTCAGTGGGAGAGTATGCACCTAGTTCTGCAGTGACTTAATGTGCCAGGGTGGGTTGGTACCCATGAGGGACTCTCCTGTCTCTGAGGAGAAGGAGGGGGGAGAGTGGGAGAAGGGTGTACAATGGGAGGGGAATGGGAGGAGAGGAGGGGGTGATGCAATCAGAGGAGGGAGAAGCACAGCTCTGGTTGAAGATAACCTTGAGCTTCTGGTCCTTCCCCCTCCAGTCCTACGTCACGGGGCTATAGATACGTGCCAGCACACTCAGGCTGCTCAGCGTTGGTGGGCGGACTAGGAGTTTGTGAATGCTAGACAACGAGTCTACTAACCATGTCCCATCCCCATGCTCTGAAGCAGTTTATAAACTGGTGCATTTAATAAGTGCTTTGTAAATACCTACTATGTGTCGGGAACCTTTCTAATACTAACTATGCAGAAACAAGCTGAAGTTCCTATCCTTTTGAGAACAACCAAATTTTACGAACACATTCAGAACTTGTAGCAGTCATCTCGTCTTCAAGTGACAGGTTGCAACACCCCCCACGCCCTAGATGCCTAAAACCACAATCCCTGCTGAACTCAACATGTGATATGCTTTCTTGTGTATTCAAAGGCACATACTAACTTTAAAATATTTTTGTTGTTATTCTCAGCGTCTTATTACAGTAACATTTGCAATGAAATGGTTGAACTAGTCAAAGTTTAATGTTTGGGTTTTTCTTCACAGCTTTTTGGGTGAATAATCATTCCTGTAGTAAATCTTAGAAAGCGCTACACACAATTTGTGTCTTTCCTCATTAAATTGATAACTTATGCCCTGTTACTTATAGGGGGCTCTTTACAGCTTTCCTCTGACACCACACTGTGTGAGGTCACTTAAGCACATAGATGACGCCTTGAACAATCACCTTCATAACAAAAAGGGCTCTAAGTGGGTAACAGGCAGCTAGTGGGTATAGAGTGGACACACCTGACAAAAATATCATTGATACTGCAGGCAAAGAGCCATGCCTCATATGACTTAAACCACAGTAAAACCCAAAAGATGGACTTGGGGAAATCGCTGGATCTATTTTTCTTCCCAAGGTGTTCACATTGAATACATCTTTCTCTTCTCTTCTCTAGGAATTGTGTCTATAATTGGCCTATTGTGGATGAGTAGCCAAGCCTGTGTTGTCAGGAGTGCCAGGACCCAGGCCACTATCTAAAAATTCCAGCAACAGCCCTGTGTTGAGACGTGCATCCAAGTTCATCGCTGTTGTCTGACAGGAGCCTAGCTATAAGCAGGGTTTTGCCTCTTTCAAAGAGTCAAGACTTCTGTTAGAAAACTAGTGTGTCCACCAGGCCTGGTGGTACATGCCTGTAATCCCAGCACTCAGGAAGCAGGGTCAGGCAGATCTCTATGAGTTTGAGGAGGCCACACTGGTCTACAGAGTGAGTCCAGGACAGCCAAGACTACAGAGAGAACCCCTGTCTAAAAAAACAAAAACAAAAAAGAAGGAAGAGGAGGGGGAGTTGGAGGAGGAGAGAAGAAGAAGAAGAAGAAGAAGAAGAAGAAGAAGAAGAAGAAGAAGAAGAAAAAGAAGAAGAAGAAGCACAACAACAACAACAACACAACAACTGACCAGCAGTTTTCTATCCATGTCTCCAAGACTCACACATGTGTAGTTTTTCACCCGCTCAAGCCGTCTTCCAGTGCAAAGCCCAGACACACACTCAGGAGAGAGTGAGAGTATTCACAAGAAGCGGTGTGTAATAGATGCAGGGAGAGTGGGAAGAGGACAGAGGAAGTCACAGTTGTACCTTCTTCTTCTTCTTTCCAAAGATGAAATAAAAGCTCGTATCTCCCTCCTTTCCCCCAAAAGCTCTCTCCAGGACTACAGTGAAAGGACAGGCAGGAAGAAGAAAGGCAGGAGGGAAGAAAAAGGAGGTGAGAAAGTACAGCGACTTCTCCTTTGCACTGTTGGCATCAGAAAACTGAAAAAGAATCTATCACCCGTGACTCCAGCCCTGATTGCAAAACACAGCCTGCTGTTTAGCTCCGGGGCTGTGGTTAGCAGTTTGTCAGCCTGGCCAGCACTGCAGCCTCAGCCACAGCCAAAGACACCAGACACGTTAATTTCCTGACAAGATGCCAGCATCAGAATTGGCTTCAGATGCCTGTTAAAAATGAAATGGCCATGGAAGGAGAAAGCAAAGACCAATGTTATGGGAAGGAAGGAAAGGGGAAGAGAGGAAGGGAGATGGAACAGAAAGGGAGGAGTTGAAGAATGCCATGGAAGAAATGGAATGTGCACCTTCACACATATACACACCAGAAATTGCTGATCAAAATGCCTTCCACTACAAAATGTGGTGAATATGTGGTAGGCATGATCATTGCTGAGCTAATTTTGGGCAGGATGTCCATATTCACTGAGCAAAGTAAGTATACAGAAGTGCCAAGCCTATGCAGCTCCACTGTCCCCCATAGATCCAAAGCTACATCCTAGATTCTGTTACTTGGGGAAGGAATAACTTTCCTGAGTAAGTGAGTGCAGTGCCCGAGGAGGCCAGAAGAGGGTGTAAGACTCCTGGAACTGGAGTTAGAGGTGGCTGTGAGTTCACCCATAGGAGTACTTGTCCTCTGCAAGAGCAAGCGTTCTTAACTGCTGAGCCACCTTTCCAGCCCTGAGTGCACAATTTTAGACAATAACATCTGTCACAAAGTCAAAAGGTGGCACAGCCCTGCTGGGCATTTTTGCCAGGTGTAGATAGATACATTTCATACTGAGTGATGATTATAGGAGAAAATGAAAAAGCAGTGTACAAAATGGTCAAGTGCAGAGGCAGGTTCCTGCCTCATAAGACTGTAGAAGGGGTGACTGGATAAACTGGGTAGTTTAGTAACAGTTCAGAGAAACCGCTGTGAGTTTCAAAACTGAAGGTTAACTTCGCATACTCTCAGTGCAAAAAAGTAAGAAATACGCAGTGATGGATGTGTTGATTAACTTTTAAATCAAGGTGCAATGTATACACACAACACATAACAAAATTTCACATGTATCACGTAATATATAAGCAACAATTTGTTAATTATGAATAATGATTTTAAAATTAAGTAATCTTTCTCCTTGCTGGTTTTCCTTTTGATAGTTTGATCATTCCGGGTCACTTTAAATATTTATATATAATTTCATCTTTCCTTTTCTCTTTTACATTGTTTTTTATTTTTTCTTTAAATATCAATTTCTTTATCTTGTTTTATACTGTCTTGTTTTCTCTTTGGAGACAGGCTTTCACTGTGAGACTGAGTAGGGCAATGAGTTAGACATGAGACACAAGGAGACAAAGAGAGATAGAACCTTGGGCCTGGCTTTACTCGGTCCTTTCTATCACAACAGAAATCCTCTTCCCCACAAGCTTTCAAGAGAGTCGTAGAAACAAATACCATAAGGGGTGATCTGGTTGAGCGTGACTTAAGAAAGTGGGTCACCTTATCCTCATGAATATGCTTCCCACATCATATGTATTCATAAAGTCTTAAAAACTGCCAACACAAAACCCAGTAGGCTATCACATATCCGTTTGGTAAGCCCACTGCAATGTTCCTCTGAATTATGCTTTACCTTGTTACTTCTCTGTCTAATTATCTGTGTCAGATCTGGAAAGACGGTTCAGTGACTAAGAGTTCTTGATCTTTCTTTCATTCCCCAGCCCCAGAAGTCTGATGTCGCACAATCACCTATAATTCTAGCTCAATGGAATCTGACACGCTCTTCTAATCTCTGTTGGTACTTATATACAGGCTGCATACATCAACAGATACATACACATACATTTAAGTTGTTTTTAAATATATATACTTATTATATAATATATTTAAAGCATAATGTTTTAATATATTTAAATAGTATATTTAATTATATATAATATGTATATGCATATGCATATATTTGGAAGTGAGAGTGGGTCCTGCCCATGGTGATTCACCTCTCAGTGTCCAAATGGGAAACACACAGTCCTGGTTGAGAATGGGGTTTGGGTGTTGCACTCTAGCCATCCCTTTGGTTCTGCATCTGTTAGCCAGGATCCATGTCCAAAGGTTTCAAACTCTCAAAGAAGGACCATCAGCTCAGGACCAAGTTCAAATTCATGGGGTGGGGACATTTGACACCTATTTATAACGCCCCATTGCCATTCTCCAACGGGCTCATATCGTGGTGAATGCATTCTGTCTAAGTTCAGAAGCCTTCATAAACCTACATTTCCAACACTGTCCTAAAGTCCTAACTCTCTTCTGAGACTCAAGGCAATATTTATCTATGAGGTCTTATAAAATGAAAACAACACATTACGTACTATAATACACAGTGACACAGACTAAACAATCCATAAGTAAAATGGAGGAGTATGGTAAGCAAGACTGAAAGCTGGGGGGAAGGCTATGGTGATATCATTTTGGCTCCAACTTGTCCATGTTACCCTGTCTCTTCAACTCTGCTTTTTGCTATATCCATAGCCTCTCTGTTGGTCTGGCTCCAGTGTGTGCCTACAGCCTCCCTTGGTGATCCTCCCATATTCCTGCTGTCTCTGGCATTTTGTGTGACCTCCTTTGTGAGTTGGACTTTACCTTCACAGCTTCACATGGAGCTCACCCAGGAGCTTCATGATAGGAATCTGACCCTACTATATTTCTTTGCCTTTCTATAACTTTGAGGAAGGTCTCATGATACCATAATGATTTTATGCCTGCAAACACGTCTATTACCCCATAGACAGTGATGAGTTCTGCTGCCCCCCAGCCCACAGCTACATGAGCATCTGTGTGCCTTTGTGCCTGGACCTTGGAAAAAGGCCTCGCTAGGTGGCTCTTCTCAGATGTTTGCCTTTCATGTAAATTCACATTTTAATCTTTGTATATGTATGTCCATGTCTGTGTGCACATGAACCACAAGTGTGCATGTGTCTGTGGAAGCTAGAAGGGAGCGTTGGATCCTATGGAACTGGAGTTATTTATAGATTCTTATGAAATTGGCTCTGGGAACTGACCTGGGTCCTCTAGAAGAGCAGCAAGTGCTTTGAATACTGAACTACCTGTCCAAACCCACAGATTTGTGTTTTAATGTGCTAGAGTCTACAGAAGGTGTGATAACCTTTCCATGTGTCCCAGCATGGAGCTCTTGGGTCCATGACAATCATGGAAGTCTCTTCAACCATCACGGATTGCTTTGGTTGCAATCACACCCTCTTCATTGACAAATAGCCTATTATCACATTTATGCTCCACCTACTGTTCTTTTTTTTTTTTTTTTTTTTTAGTTTAAATCTCAGCGAAAGTTGTTATGAATCACCATGCCATATCCTGGATGCTATGGTGTCTGGAAATGTCCTCCACTGAACAAATTAGCACCTTGCATTTCCATTCAACCTCAGTCAACAACCAGACAAAGAAACTCAGAGGAGGATACTTGAGGATAATGGGGAGATAAAGCTGATAAAAATGCACTGTTTACATTTATGAACACATAAAGATAAAACCCATTATTGTATACAACTAATATATGATCCAACTGGATCATAGACCTAAATGTTAAGCATAAAACTCTGAAACTTTCAAAACCATATAAAGTATTATGTAGGTAAAAGATTGCTAGGTACTATGTCTAAAAAATGATTGAGTAAAAAATTATAAATTTAGTTTCATTTAAAATGAGAACATGACCTTAAAGGTATTAAGTAAGTGAAAGTTAAGAAGCACACATTCAAAAGAGAATAATGTAATTTACACATCTAGTAAAGGAATTATATGCAAACCACATATTTTTTCATTTCCAAACTCAACTAGAATAAAATGTATAAGCCCAGTAAAATTAATAGACAAAGGCATTTCACTAAACAAAATACACAGCTTGTACGCAGAACAAATTACCCATGCAGAGAATGTCAACACAATCCATCATTAAGGAAATACACCGGAAAGAGTCTATGAGAAAGTTAGTAGAGGGCTCTGGAGAGGCAAGTCAAAGGCTAGAGTACTTACTGTACAGTTGTGAGAGCTGGAACACAGATCTCAGCGTTCACATAACAAGCTCCACATCCCACCAACACTCAGGATCCAGTGTATGGTCACCACTGCCATTAAATACTATGTATGCTCCAGGTGTAATTTTGCCTAAAAACTACTTTGAAATCTATTTTTTCTCTTAAAATTGTCTTTCTTTTTATTTCTCAGCCATAATGAAATTTACACTGGAAAACTTTTTCCCACAGAGAATGTTGAAAGAAGGCAACAGGCCAAAGGCTTGAGACAATGAGAGAGTTTTTGCTCTGACTGTGAGCAGCCAGGCAGAAACTGCTTGAAAAGAAAGTTAAGGACTTTGACATAACAGTACCTGGCTAGATATTGTTGGATATAGAAAAGTTTCTTTAGAATCTATGTTTAAAGCAAAGAAGTTGAGCTTGGAACGTCATGCTTTACAGATATTTTACAATAGAGGACCCCTTGGCAGTTAGCTTAGGGTCAGATGAAGACGGATAGCATACCTGTTGATTTGGGACTGGGAGTAAGTCAAGTTTTTTTATTTGTTAGAGAACATTTAGTTTCAAGCTATGTTGCTATGACAATCATGTAAACACAATGGCTTTAGCCTGGGGAAACTTATGATTAAACTTTCCCAAGTATTGTTTAAGAAATAATAATCAGGTCATGCTGACCATTGCTTGGATATTGATTGATGCTTTATTGTAGGTTATACATAACTATTTGTATTTCTTTGTTAGATTGTTTTCTTGCTCTGTTGATTTTTAACAGCTGTATCGGTTGTAAAAGATTGAGAAAATCATGATGCAATCTGTAATGAAGAAAACTGAATTTCACTTTAAATAAAGTGCTGGGATTGACACAAAGGAGTAACAGACAAAGAAGGAAAGCAGAAGAAAAATAAAGTTCTCTTGGGGTACAAGACCTTTCAGTTTGCACCAGATATGCCTGGATATCCGTATTTTTTTCTTCTCCATTCCTCAGCCTTTCCTCAACAACTAGTTCCTTTGGTTAGTTGTTCCACCAATAGGTGGCTTCTCTTAGCCAGCTGTTTACCTCCTGCTCAATTCTCCCTACCACAGAACCACCAAGACTTTCTTTTTTCTCCTCTTCACCAGTTCCCAGAGCTGGTCTGAAGGACTCTTTGGTCCTCTGGTCTTTGTGGCCTGGATTTCTGGTGGCCTATACGACCTTTGATCTAGAAGTGAGTCCCTGACCAGGTTAGTGGCTGGACTTTTGTTGATTAGCTTGGCCTTTAGTGCAGCAGGGGGGTTATTGTTCTTCTGACTAGAGTAGCCTGCACTTAAGCAGCTGAAGTTTTCCAGAGTCAGAGGCATAGACTCAGCCATAGGGTGGGTAATGGGGTGGAAGTGTGGGTGATGCAATGAGTCTTTGGGAACCAATCTAAAGAGTGGAGCCAATCTGCCAGAAGGCGGGTCACCTTCTGACTGGTAGGGTTGGCACCTGAGGAGAGGGGAGTCTCGGGTTTTTTTTGTTTTTTTTTTTGTTTTTTTTTTTTGTTGTTGTTGTTGTTCCTTAGTCCAGTGTCCATATTATATGAATCATTGGAAGAAGGACATTTAGTTAAGTCATTAGTGCATGCTCACCAAGTAGTCTCAGGAGCTTGGTACTATTGCTGTTGGCCAGATGAGTTAACCCAGAAGGCAAATGGTAGACATCAGAATAAGGGAAGTGCCTCGGTTAAAAATTTAGGATACTGGACAAGTCCCAGCTCTGTGTGAGTCCTCTAACGTTAATTTGGGCTGCCCCAGTCACAATGAGTTTTGTCAGTCAACTAGTTAACAGTCTGGTTAGTTTCTATCTCTACATAGTACAGAGGCTGAGGGTTCAACACAGCCAGCAATCCTGGCTGATTTCCAGGTGGGAGGGATTATTTCTATCTCAAATGATAAACTCCTGTACCTTTCCCTTCTCCATTACAACCAAACATTTAAAGTGGGCACGGGTGAACAAAGGTCAGAGTGAAAGTGGGTTGCTGGTCTACAGTTGCACTATCAAACACCTTCTCTGTATCTGTCTTCCTCAGTTTCTAGTTCAGGCCTGAGGTGGTGGGGGTTGGACCATAACCCTGTATTTGTACCAAACATAAGGCTCAAAAAGAAACAGAAATGTGGGTCCCTTAGCTATCTAAGACATGAACTTTGTTGCTTGCTCTCAATAACTGCGTCCTCGCTGGCTGTCTTGCCTGGCCCTCAGTGGGCAAGGAAGAGCTCAGTTCTGATATGACTTGATGTGCTGGAGTGGGTTGTGGAGGGGTCCCTTTTTCAGAGGACAAGGGGAAGGGTATAAGGGGAAGAGAATGAGAGAAGGGGACCAGGAGGAGAGAACGGAGGGAGCTACGATCAAGATGTAAAGTGAATATATAAATTAAAAATAAATTTTTTAAAATGAGAGAAGCATGGGAGAATAGCAAAGTAGAAGGATCCAGAGGGTCCTAGAAACCTACAAATAGAACATTACGATAGGCAGATTTGGGCCCAGGGGTCCCGCTCAAACTAAGGCACCAGCCAAGGACAATACAGGCAGTAAACTTTAAGCCCCTACCCAGATCTAGCCAATGGTCAGAACATTCTCCACAGTTGAGTGGAGAGTGGGATATGACTTTCTCACGTACTCTGGTGCCTCACATTTGACCATGTCCCCTGGAGGGGGAGACCTGGTGGCACTCAGAGGAAGGACAGCAGGTTACCAAGAAGAGACTTGATACCCTATGACATATACAGGGGGAGGTAATCCCCCTCAGGAACAGTCATAGGGGAGGGGAATAAGAGGAAAATGGGAGGGAGGGAAGAATGGGAGGATACAAGGGATGGGACAACCATTGAGATGTAACAAGAATAAATTAATTTTAAAAATTAAAAAAATATATATTTTAAAATGTATTACAAATAAATAAATAAATAAATTTTTAAAATAGAGAAGAGGTAGAAGGGCAGGAACTGGAAGGGCCTGGGGAACCAATGAAATCTTAATTTTAATAGTGGGTCCATAGTCCAGGAGATATTCCATTTGGCAACATCCATGACTGCTTCTTGGGCTGGGTGTGGTGAATCCATAATGCCAGCTACCTTCACAGTCTCAGGAATGGAGAGAATCATTGTGTAGGGTCCTTTCCAAGTTGGTTCCAGTGCCTCTTTGGCTACCTGCTTGACCCAGACAGTATCACTGGTCTTAAATGTATGGAAACTGGTGGTTGACTTAGCGGTTGGTTGGGTCTCTCAGATAGTCCAGTGAATAGACATTATGAATAACTGGAGCCCTTGTAGTCACTTTGGAAAAGAATGACTAGAGTGTTCTGCCAACTGCTGGTCTCTGATCCTAGGAAGCAGTGGGGGAGGTTTTCCAAACACAATCTCCTAGGGGATAAATCCCTGCCTAAACGGGGTACAACGGAATGTGGTCCTTCGACCCTTCCCGGGACTTTAATGAGATTTTAGTTAGGAGTTTCTTTTAACACCCTGTTTACTTTTTGTGCCTACCTAGAACTCTGAGGTCTATATGCAAAATGAAGTTTTCCATCTAGCCCTACATCTTTTACTAGTGATTAAGAAGTTTAGGCTATCGTCTGACCTCATTGCTAGGCCGAAGCCAAATCAGGGGAACAGCTCCTGGAGAGGATTGTATACTACTATCTGAGCAGTTTTGGTCTGGTTAGGAAACACTTCTACCCACCTGGGAAAGATAGCTATCAAAACTAGCAAGTACTTGTATTCTTCCCTGGAAGGCTGGGTCTTGGTGCTGTCAGTTTCCCAGAGTCCATTGGTGTGTCCGCCTCTCAGTCAGATCCATTCCCGAATAACAGATCTGTTTTGAATTACCTGAGCACAAACCTGGCATCTGCCTGAGACATTCCACACTAAGTGCTCTGGTCCAGGTATAACAGACCTTGGTCTGAGCAGCTGTGGACCCCAGATGAGGAGCCTGGTGATGGTCAGTTACCAGAACCCTGCTATTTCTTCTGGAAGAATTATCTTTCCATCTGGTGTCCTCCATCAACCTATGGGTTTGAACTCTCCACTTGGAGTCTCAGGCAGCCCTGGGTCACAGTATATCATCAAAATATCAATAGGCCTCGCTGGTCCTATTGATACCAGGGACATTTGTCAAGCAGCCAGGTCAGCAACCAGGTTACTTCTTGTCTCAGGGGAGTCAATTTTTTATGACCTCAGTAATGAAGGACAGCAATCCACAAGGGAAGCCAAACAGTCTCTAGGAGGATCAAGATCTGCTCTTTGTTTTTAATGTCATTTTTTCCAGCAGTGAGAATCCCTCTTTCTCTGCAGATCATGCCTTGCACATGCACTGTAGTAAAGGCACAGCAACTATTGGATATATGGTGGTGGACTCTCTTTTTACCTATCAGAGGCACCTGGATCACATTGCTCAGTTCTGCTCTCTGGGATGAGGTACCTGGCTTGGGCCCACACAGTTAAATTAACCACTGGCACTCCCATGAAGCTGGTTTCACCTTTCAATTCATGACAGTCATGGATGCACACTTGTGGGTCATCTTCAGGAAAGTGCGTAGCAGGACTGATGGTGATATGTTTCTCAAACCTCAATTGAGGGTGGGCCAGGAGTAAGCCTGGTACTGGGTCACATTCTGGTGTTCCTCCAAGGAAGCTTCAAAGGCATGGGTGCTGTGAGTATAAGGTCTGGACTCACAATTAACTTGTTTGTTTGTTTGTTTTTATTTCATTAGACTAGCAGTAGCCACCATGCTTTATAGATAGGTGGGCTATCCTGTGCTTCCAAGGTCCAATCATTTGCACAGGTATGTCACAGGGTATATTCATAGCCTCAGAGTTTGGGTTAAGGGCCATTTTGTAATGTTTTTGTTTTGTAGACAAACAGATAAAAAAGATGTTGAAACATCTGGAAGAGCTAGGGCTGGAGCTGAAATCAGCTGTTTTTGAAGCCTCAGAGGTCTTTTGTTTAGACTCAGTCCAGAGTCAGTGCTCCCCTTTGTGCTGGTGTATTGAGGCCTTTTCTATTTCCTCAGACTGTGGTTGCAACCCTAGTCTGAGACAGGTTCTTTTTGCCTCCCTTCAGCTGGGAGACAAATAGGTAGCCTTCTACAAAGCTGGGCTTTCTTAGCCAACATGCCTGTAACTCTTGCATAAGTCCCTCAGTGACCCTTTTATAATTTAGGCTTAAAGGCTAGAAGAAGATAACTTACATATTATAAAAGTATGGCCCTGGGAAACCTTTGACAGAAGAGCAGGAGATCAGCATTTAGTATCTTTAAAATAATCAGGACAACTTGGTCCACATATGTTGGCCACTGCACCTACCCTCTAGGTCTGTCCATTTAAAAGCAAAGTTGGATTGACTCACCTCTGGCAATGAGAGAGCAAATCACTCAGGTCAGACTCATGAGAATCACAGGAAGGAGAGGCATATTCTAAGGTGACCAGCAGGGTACCAGGAAGCCTGCTTCTTCAAGCCAGGCAATGTGGACTACAATTCCCCCTTTTGTTTTCCCAGCTCATCAGGTATTGTCTATTTGGAGGAGGGTAGCTGAACTGATTAGGTAGCTCTGTCTCCAATCCATCTATCTGTCTCTCTAATCCCATGGAGAGTGTGAAGATGAGAAAGGCATATGGAGAACAGGAGACACTTTTCCCTAGAAAGGGCCACTTTATGCTTCACCACACTAGCAATAATGTGTGGATGGGTAAAAGTGCATGCCCTGTTTAGTGTGTGGCTCTCACAAAGGTTAGGTTTAAGCAAGGGAGTATGCTGAACAGATTTCTCTCCAATCTCACAAATACTAGCAGACACTCTAGAGTTGCTGCCCTGGTTAGTTTTTGTTAACTTGACACAAGTTAGAATTATCTGGAAACAGGGAACATCAATTGAGAAAGTGCCTCGGTAAGATTGGCCAGGAGGCAAGTTTGTGAGGACATTCTCTTGATTACCAATTGATGTGGGAAGGCCCAGCCCTCTGTAGGTGGGGCTAAACCAAGGCAGATGGTCCCAAGTTGTATCAGAAAGCAGGCTGGTTATAACATGAGGAGCCAGCCAGTAGAGTGACATTTCTTTGTGGTTTCTGCCTTAGGGTTCATGCTCCGACTTCCCTTCATGTTGGACTGTGATCATGATGTGAAGGCTGAAACAGACCATTTCCCCTGGGTTGCTTTAGGTCATGGTTTTTTACTGCAGCAATAGAAACCCTAAGACAAGTATGTCTAAGTTTGGATACTAAGACTCCAGGAAAGAAATGCTACAGTTCCAAAAATATATAAAGCAGCCTTCTCTGTTTCTGTTAGCCCAGTCCTCCTAGTTGATTCTTATGTGTATGCAGGCACATGCATAGAGGTCAGAGGTCAACCTCAGGCATTGGTCTTCACCTTCTACCTCCTATATGAGTTTCAGTATACCAGGTTAGCTGGCTCAGAAGCTTCTGGGGCCTCTCCTGTCTCTACCATCCTTCCTGCCATAGGGAGTGCATGGATTAAAGACCCACTAGTTGCTGCTGCATCTGGTTTCATGTGGCTTTCAAGAATGTGCACGCATGTCCTCACACCATGTGACTAAGCGTTTTATCCACTGAGCCATCTCCCCAGTCCCTCAAGTGGGGACTTTTATATGCTAGAAAAAAAGCCCAGTTGAAATTTTACCAGTTGTCTGATAGCTCTCAGTTATTTTGAAATTATCAACCCTCCACCCAGCAATTCCGTGTCTAACTGCCTTTCTGAAGTCTCCACAGAAGGACATGAAGGTGCGCAGCTATTGGGAACGTTTGTTGAGATTATCTTGTTAATCCTCACAGTGGCATAGAGGCAGTAGACATAGCCTAGTGTGAGGTAGAAGAGGATTGGGCTATGGGACAATCTGCTGCGTGTGAGTAGAGACTGTTTTTTTTTTTTTTTTTTAACAGTTGGATATAGACCAGGCACAGTTTCAGGGGACTGGCGTCTTAGTTAATTCTGCTGTTGCTGCAACAAAACACCCAGCAAAAACAACGCAATGGAAAGGGTTATTTCGGCTTACAGCCAAGGCATGGCAGCAGGAGGGTGCGGTGCCTGGTCACGTTGCATGCACAGCTAGAAGCAGAAAAGATGGATGCTTGTGACCTGCAAGCTACCTTTTCTCTCTAATGCATTCTACAAGCCCAACCCATGGAATTATTCAGCCCACTTCAAGGTGGATATTCCCACTTCAATTAGGATAATCAAGATAATCTCTTTTTTCTGAGAAGACATTATCTCTAGGGCTGACTCTTCTTATTCAAGGCAACCTTATATTAGTCATCCTTTGTCCCCATAATGAGTTCCCTGTGTCATCCATGGTTAACTGTTGAATACATGACTGGTTGAATAAGTGTATATATATAGATGAATGAATAGGTGAACGGGAGGGTGGGAGGGAGGAAAATGAAAATAATACTTCATAGCTAGTATAAACCTTTTCCTTATATGTACAAAGAATGCTGCCTATAGTTTACTGTTTTGTAAATATTTCTATATTCACACCCAGCTTGCTTCCATCTGCCAAGACTCTGGTTTTCACATTTTAAGTGTGCCGGGAGCAAGACAACTATGACTTTCAAATGGTCTGTTTTCTTTGGGTACCGTTTTATCTCTTCTCTTTTGTATTAACTGCTTCATGCTTCAGAGCCAAGCACGGAGCTGCTTCATGCATAAGTGTCTGAGCATCTGACTGCTGTCATGGTCATTCTGACCTGAAAAGAAAATCCACTTCGTATTCATTAGTTTTTACTATCGCTGTAGACAATAAAATTCTGATATGTCTCAGAGTGTCCTCTCCAGCAGGTTCCGACCAAGCTGTGCACAAATCTGAACAGTGTGGTAAGAGCCCTCTCAGGGGGCTAGGGAAGCAGTGGCCACTTGAGTGTGCTCTGCACATGAGGGCGGGCTGAAACAGAAGGCCACCTCCCCCCCCCCCCCCCACCACCCCTAGGAACATTCCAGCCTCTGCTGGGTGCCACACAGGGAGGTCCACTAACATTCCTCTAAGCATAGCAGATCTCAGGCTGAGGTGGGGGGGGGGGCGCTGGCTCGTGCTGAGGACAGGAAGAGCACATATTTGTGAGATGATATAACAAACTACCATGGGGGTTCTTCCAGCAGTTTACACTGATACGCACCTGCTGCTCTCCAGAACCCTGCCAGATTGCTCTGATGTGGTGGCTTTTACCATCATTGTAGATGTATTCCTTGTCATCGTCATCGTCATCTCCCACTTATTGAGTGCCTACTGTGTCCAGGCCACTTTCTATATGATAAACTCGATAAAAGAAAACTGTATACAGAAGAGAGAAAAACAAATCCACTAATACCATGTGAATCCACTCCTGTCCTGGTTTCATTCCTGTGGCTGTGATTAAAAACAACCTGACCAAAAAATGAGCTTAAAGTTTACTTGGATTACAGGTTGTAGTTTATCATGGTAGTCAAGGCAGGGCTTCAGAGGAACACGTCACATCACAGCCGGGAGCAGTGAGAGGGTGAATGTATGCGTGCTTGGTATTAAGCTAAACTTCTCATACAGTCCAGGTTCCCAAATCAGGGAATGGTGCTGCCTATGTCAGTGAAGGGAATCAAGACTATCCCCTACAGATGTGTGTACAAGGCAACCTGACCAAGACAGCTCACTGAGACTTGCTTCCCAGTTGATTCTAGGTTGTATCAAGTTGACAATTAAACTAGCCACCACGTGCCAAAGCCCAGGTTTCCCAGTCCATCTAATTGCCCAGGATTCCATTTTGATTTCAAGTACTTCAGCTCATTGACCATGTTATCTGACGTGCATCAATTTATGCCAAGTTAAGAACAACACCCAGCAGGGTATGGTGGCGCAGGCAGAGGCAGGCAGATCTCAGTGAGTTTGAGGTCAGCCTGGTCTATAAACTGTAGACTCAATTTTTTTTTAACCAAAATATTTTATTAACAACTTATTGACCGAGTCTACGTCAATTATAACCCGATTAACCAAAACAGTAGGAAATGAAGATTAATTGACACAACAACAAAACCTTAAGGATATCAGTCCCGAGGAACGATTCTCCGGTCAGGAGCCGCAGGAGTTTTTCCACTGGAACTGGGGGTAACCAGATCCCAGAGCCTCAGCAGGAGCCAGAGCTCTAAAGCCTTCCCTAGAGTGGTTTTCTCTAGGAGCGTCTTGAAGGACAGTGATGAACAGCCAAATCTATCCCAAGTCTCCAATCGTCCCCCCTCCCCCCGCCAGTTCTGGGCTCATTTATATATTTCCTCCCAGATTCTGTTCACGGGATCATTTTCATCTGGCAACAATTAAGCTCCTGCACGAGGTGGTTGCTCTTCTAGTGAATTAACATCACCTGTTCTCTCACTAGACCGTTCTGATCCCACACTTGGGATCCTAAAGAACAGGTTTCTTTCCTTCAATAAACTGAGTCTAGGACAGTCAAGGCTACACAAAGAAACCTTTTCTAAAAAGAAGGAGGACCAGGAGGAGGAGGGGGAGAAGGGAAGGAGCAGGGAGGAGGAGGAGAAGGAGGAGAAGAAGGAGGAGGAGGAGACCAATGCCCAAGACAGTCAGTAAATGTAAAAGAACAAAAGCACCAAATATTTGACAGATAGAAATACTGAGAACCCCATGAACTTCCAATGGCAACAGAAACTGACACATTTTTTTAAGACAGTCTGATATTATCTAATAAATTCCAGTGGCCTTGGCTGTATCTATTGCAACATCTCTGAGCTGGAATTACTCTAATGAACTCATTAATCAAAACAGGGTTGAAACTTAGGATTTCTTCCCAGCCAATTCAGTGCCTCCAAAAACAACAATAGTGGAAATCCCCTTCAGAGAGCCTCTCCTGGGGTTGGAGAGAGAGTGCAGGCACTAAAGCGCTTGCCTTGCCGTGCAGGCGTGAGGGCCTGAGTTCAATACCCAGCACCCACAAGAGAGCTGGATGCAGTACCACATGCCAGCAATCCAATGAAATCAGAAATATTTGAGTTCAGTGAGATTCACTGATAAACCCTGTCTCAAAAGTGACTGAAGAAGACACTCAGGGTTGACCTTTGACCTCTGGTCTCCATTCAAGTCTGTATGGAGGAAGGAAGGAAGAAGGGACGGAGGGAAGGAGGAAGGGAGGGGCGGAGGGAGAGAGAAAAGGATGAATTGAAGGAAGAAAGAAGAGGGGGCTCTTCACGTTTGTTTGTCACAGTTGCTTAGGCCTGTTCTCACGCTCCTAGCATCCTGGACTTTGGCTGTGGCTGGGGTCACAGGTGCACTCAGCATCCTGCCAGGCTTGTTATGTGAGTCCTGAGATCCAAACTCATGGGTACCTGGAAAATGTTTTCAACCAGTGAGCTATATCTCCAGCCCTGTGTACACCTTTCTGGCCTTTTGTTTCTGTGTGTGTGTGTGTGTGTTGTTTGTTTGTTTTGTTTGTTTGTTTTTGTTTGTTTGTTTGTTTGTTTGTTTGTTTCTTATAGGAAAGTACTATAGGCATCCTTGTGTTTTTCAGGCATGTCCTACCTCATGACGGTCTTCCAGCTCATCTATATAGTGTTCTTTTGACTTTCTCCTGGGACTTCATTGGTCTTCCCTGCCTGGAAGCAGTGGCCCACATCCTGGGGTTCTACCCTTTGCCGTTCTCTCCAGCTTTACAGCATATGATTCTATAACAGCTTGCTTTGTGCAAGAAGCCAACATTGTCTATCTTCACATCCCCAGTGGAGTCTTTCTTCTCCTGTCCTAACCAAGTTACCCCCTAGTCAGGTATAAGGTTTAAGGTTCAACATCATCGCCACCTGCCACAGCCTGCCATCTCTTTGGGAGTACTATTTTGTTGGGATCTAGCATTGTATATTATTGATGAGTTCTCGTATACTATGGCTAGGGCTAATTATCAACTTGATAGAATATACTCACTTGGAGACAGGCTTCTAAGCATGCCCGTGATCGGGTATTTAGATTAGGTTAATTTGAGGTAAGAAGACCCACCTTAAATATGGGTGGCACCATTCCATGGGTGAAGGTCCTGAATTGCACAGGAAGGAGACAGCGAGCTGAGCAACAGAACTCATAGTGCCCTGTGTCCTGATTGCTGATGCAATTACTCAGGGGCCAATGGAGGCTTAAGGTTATTGTGCAGTTTAAATTCTGATTTCCTGTCTAAATGTTGTGTAAACGCTGCTTCCCAGTTGTCAATATGTCAATAAAGCAGCTTACAGTCAATCAGTGAACAGGGCAGAGAATAGGGCTGGACTTCCTGCCAGCCATGGGAGAAGGAGTTAAGAGAGGAGAGGATTCAGCTAGGGTTAGAGGTCCAAGGAAAATCAAGAAGGAGAAGCTGGAGCTGAGGAAAGCCACAAAGTGTAAATGTTGCTGGGATGTTTGCTGGAAGCAGGACAAAACAGCATATAGAATTAAGAACAGACTTAAACTTTTCAGATTGTGTTGTGAAGCCTTGTACAATAAAAGAGTCTCAATTATTTGTGTGATAGTCAGGTTAAGAAATAAGCAAAGATAAAGGCTGTTTTATAAAAATAACATTAGCAAATGATATATCAATGAGGGGCGGAATTTACAGCAATCTAGCAATAACTTAAGTAGAAAACAAGACTACAGAGCAGTTTTTTAGTTCTGTTCATTAAGATGGGAACCACAGTTTCTAAGGCAGGAGCTCACAGCTTCCTGATTAGACAGACCTACCCCCCACCACCGCTGCAGAAAAACAAAAACCAATACACACAAACCCTAGAGAGGCAGTTTCTTTAGGTAGAAGGCGGGTGGGGGTGGGGGAGTGGCTCTTTAACACAAGCAAACTTTGAAAGCTTTCCTAGCCAGGCAAAAAGCTAAATCCCTTTGAGCAAGAGTGCTGGCATGAATCCTACAGGCCAGAGGAGCAAACACTTGGGGACCTAATAAATTCCCAGAGTGGAGGAGGGGATCAGAATCTAGTGAGGGAGACAGAAAGGAGCCTCTCCTTGCAAGCAGGAGCCAGAGACATACTGAAAAGTACCAAGCCTCTGAACTGGTAAGGTCTAAACAGGAAGCTGAGTCTAAGAAATTAAAGTCCTTTAGGAAGAGATTTTGAGATTAAAGATTATTTTCATGTTGATAAAGATGGAAGACACAGTAACATGGTGTTTCTGGATTCCATCTGAGTTTGTATCTCTTAGCCTACAAATAATTTTTTCAGTAAATATTTCAGTTTTGTATATCCTCTTTGGGAGAGATCAAAATAAGGAAGACATAGAGAAACAAGAGACCGAAAAATTAGGTGCTAGATTAAACGACATAGAACAGAGGTTGGAGGAATCCTTAAATCAAAATAGGGAACCTACAGAGAAATCCAATCTAGAACTTACAAGAACACCAAAAGAGGTAATTCCAGATAAGGAAAATCCACAAAGGCATGAAGAAATTGCAGAATGGCAGGCAGCCCATTGAGATGCTGGCTAGGAAGGCTTTGGTTACAGGCCAACATGGTCAGACTAGATATTGTGTGTCTATTCTCAAGATTCAATTACTAGATGAAGGTATATATGCCAAGTATATGTTGCCTTGGAACAAGGTGATATACAATGGCTTGGATGCTCCATTTTATAGCTATTAGAGAACTAAAATATATACACCCTACTATAGGTTCATATTCAGAATTCTATCTGGAAAACATGATTCTGTTAGAGATGGTGACTGCATTGGAGACGCCTTTGCTAATTGGGGCTGATGGTGCTTCAGCATGCATATCCACTGCAATACACACTTTCCTAGACATAATAATGTAAAACCTGTCACTGATAAAACTTATAATCCTTTAGGCCAAACAATTATGAAAATATCTAACACTAATTTTAAAAAGATGGTCATAAAACAGAAAAGGAATATAATATCTCCTCAAAATAGATTAAACAATGATATGTTGATTTTAAAATTTTTTAATGAGACAAGTAGCACACCTGCTAAGATGCACTAGGTTTTAGAAAGGACTGCAGAATTAGATCAGCATATAAAGGTCCTAGTTCCAAAATGGAAGATAGAAAGTGTGTTACACTGGGGAAGAGAATATGCTCCTGTCTCAACAAGATACAAAAAGATATGTGTTCCATCCAAACTTTTGGAAATAAGATTTGACAGGGGGAGACCCCCTGAGGATCTTGACTGTGGACAGAAGGAAAAAAATCAAAAAGGCCAAACAGGACAGGTAACATAATTTGCTGGTCCCTCCACATGGGAACAGCTCTGAGACATGAAAATGTCTTCAGCAAGGACTTCATATGGCCAACAAATCTTTGGCTACAAAATCCTCAGGACTTACCATGCTATTCTTTGAAATGTCATAGATTAAAATTTGTTTTACAGAGAATCGTCTTTAACTGAACTCAGTGCACAGTGCACAGCCCATACATAATTACCACAAAATGTGTAATATGTTTGAAAGTTTATATATTTTTCAGAGCAAGCGGGCCAGACACAAAAAAAAGATAAGACAAGTAGTGCAGGTGATCCTACCTTACCGATGGCCTCAATGACAATGTTTCCTTGAAACTCTTCATCTGGGACAACTCCACAATGGATGGCTAGATCATCCAGCATCACAGACTGTTCCAGCCGGGACTTCAGTTAAGCTCTGAACTTTCTCAACACTCAAAGACTGGACAGCAAAAGCTTCAGCTAGTTAAGTATTCCAATTTTCTTGCCCCCCCCCAAAGAAAACTATGTGCCACTCCCATGGGGGTGGTGTTTGGCTTTTGGTCATGGTATGGGCCATAGGTGTTTGTTACTGTTCAAAGGGGTTGGTTATAGGAATAATAAGTAGAAGGGTAGATTACTGAATCTACTTTTAGACAAAAGAACATAATAATAAGCAAAAAATATTACATTGGTATAGACCTTTGTATATTAAGACAGATTTAAGATGATGTTTGGTTACAGAATGCTAAGGTATTGTACCTATGTAATTCTTAAAATTGTAGTGTTAAGTTTCAGTCATTTTGAAAGCTGCTATTACAAATTGTTTAGGAGAAGTAAGAAATGTATCTTAGTCAGACAATCAAACTCATAGTCATGTTAGATACTAGTTTAGTTAATTACAGAAATGTGTTTCTTAGACTGACCAATAAAAAATAGCTAGAAATAGCAGGGCATGGTGGTACATGCCTTTAATCCCAGCACTCAGGAGGCAGAAGCAGGTGGATTGCTGTGAGTTCGAGGACAGCCTGATCTACAAAGTTACACAGAGAAACCCTGTCTTGAAAAACCAAACCAAACAAGCAAAACAAAACAATAACAACAACAACAAAAGCTAGAAACAAGCAATTCAGATAAGATAAAAACATAGATGAGCTTCAAAAACTCAGAGATCTACAGAATATGCCATTTAAAGATTGTATTAACATAACATCTTTTGGATATGAGACAAGTCGGCTCCTGGCAGCACCCCTGTTCTACTTCGAAGAGCATCAAAGGCTTCATATGTGACGCTAGCCACTGGATAAGAAAATGTTCTTGTGTCAATTACAAACAGAATACTGTAAAAAATGGAACAAAATGGATGCAGGAGAGACAACTGACAAGTTTGGCAAGGACAAGGTAGGCAAGTCCTTTATAATTCCTGCTTCACAGAAAAGTCTGTCAAATATTCTGGGCCAAAAACCTGAAGAGGATGCTCTGAAGTTCTGATAAAATTTTGAGGGACTATCCAAGCAGCTAAATGTCTATCACTTCTATACTTTTGGAAGCTGCTTGCCTGAACTTCCTACACACTTAGGTAATATTTATTCCTTCTTAGTGTCTGATGGGGTGGAGACTAAACAAATTGTTTATGATGATAGAAATTGATAGTAAAATACTTTATCCAAGGATTGCCAAATATACAAATGTAAGTCTTACCTAATAATTTTCATAATTGTTATATTACATATAGTTTGTTATTGTAAGAAAAGGACCCTTTTATTAGACTAAAAGGGGGAAAAGTAGGCATAAGGTTATTGTGTAGTTTAAGTTACAATTTTCTGTCTAAATGTTGTATAAACTCTGCTCCCAATTGTCCCCCTGACATGTCAATAAAGCAGGTTACAGCCAATCAATGAGCAGGAAAGAGAACAGGGCTGGACTTCCTGCCAGCCAAGTGAGAAGACATTAGGAAAAGAAGAAGGAATTCAGTGACTGGGAGAGGTCCAAGGAAGATCAGGAGGAAGGAGCTGGAGCCTAGGAAAGCTACAAAGTACAAGTGTTGCTGGGATGTTTGCTGGGAGTGAGACAAAGTAGCACAGACGGTTAAGAACAGACTTAGAGTTTTCGGATTGTGCTGTGAAGCCTTGCGTTATAAAAGAGTCTTCATTATTTGTATGATAGCCGGGTTAAGGAATAAGCAAGAACACTGTTTTATGAAAATAACCGTAACAGGCCTCATGCTCCTGCCACTAGCACTTTCCTAAGAATGGACTGCGTCTTTGAACTGTGAACCAAAGTAAAACCCCCCTTACTTCCTCAAGTTGCTCTTGTTGGGGTGTTTTATGGCAACAAAGGGAATATAAACTAACGCAACCACCAGTATGCAATTTAGTGCTAAATTCTGGCAGGAAGCTTCAAGGGTGGCGGCATAGGTCATCTTGATTGGAACTTGAACAGCTACAGCGCCTCCTGAGCATATCAAAAGTCTTAAAGGTACTTCTAAGCGTGATGCAGCGATGCCGCTTGTGGGATAGCAAATTAAGGGAAAATGGGAGACTTGGAGACTTATGTTCACAGGGTGCCTGTGTATGTGGAGGTCAGAGGTCAACTTCGGTTGCTGTTCCTTAGGTACCATCTGATGGATTAGATATCAGAATGAGCTAATGGTGACGAAGCTGTAGTATATAAATGCAGGTTTATTGGAAGCAGCATGGGAGGAGGGGAGGAGAGAGAGTGTGCTGGGGATGGGGGGGGGGAGGGAAGGAGAAGGGCAGGAAGGTGGGGAAAAGGGCCAGAGTGCAGTGGAACCCAAATGTCTGGTTTATATAGTGAAGGGTCTCTGGGAGAAGGGAAGTCCCGCCCCTAGGTAGAGGGCAGGGTATGCCAGCCAGGCCTTGCAGCTGGACCTAACACTATCCACTTTGATTTTTAAAGCAGGCCTCTCAGTAACCTGGAACTCACTGAGCAACCTAGGCTGGCCGGCCAGCCAACTCAACGCATCTACCTGCCTCCACTTTGCCAGTGCTGACGTTATGTGTGTGGCACTGCATCTCTCTCTCTCTCTTTTTTTTACTTGATTAGGTTAGCATCTGGGAATACCTATGGGCTGAGTATCAGTGCCCAACTCCAGTTCCCTCTCTACTTCCTGAGTGTAGATGAAATGTGGCCAGCTGCCATGCCTTCTCTGAGACAGCAGTCTGTACCCTCAAATCAGCCAAATTCCCATTTTATCCCAGCAACGGAACAGTAGCTATGACACTGGGACTGAACTCAGGTCCTCTTGCTTGCAAGGTGGCAGCATTATTCAGATAACGATACAGACATGAGCTTTGGTGCTCCATATCTGACCACTTCCCCTTGGTGGGGAGGCCTGGTGGCACTCGGAGAAAGGATTAGCAGGCTACCAGGATGAGACTTGATAGGCTGTGACCATATAGTGGGGGAGGAGGTCCCCTTCTGTCACAGACCTAGGGGAGGGGAATAGGGTGAAAGAGGGAGGAAGGGAGGAACAGGAGGATACAAGTGAGGGAACAACAATTGAGATGTAATCTAAATAAATTAATAATAAAACATTAAAAAAAAAAAAAGATAATGATAAAAGCTAGCAACCCTGTCAGGTGCCATAGAGAGGGTGGAAGTGGGAGACATGCTGTGTAGTAAACTAAGCCAGAAAAGCAAATACAAATATCCGTCTTGTAGAATCTAAAATGTCATCTCAAAATAGAAAAGTCCAGTAGTAAGTACTAGTGACTAGTGAAAGAGCGAGATTGGGTAGGTGGTTCTAAGACAGAGACTGGTGTACACACACACACACAGCTCATGTCCCCCAAAGTAAAAGAGTGACAAAAGGCAATGTTGAAGGACACCACTGAACACAGCCTATGTTATGTCCTAAAATACTGTGTCATACCCTGTAAATATACACAACAACGAATATTAATTAAGAGAAATCATTTTAAAAAGAAAAAAAAAATGTTTAGACTGGTTCTGGTTACAAGGCACCTAAGCCAGGCTTGAAAGGCCTCTCTGCCCCTATTTGGAGAGTGCCCAGCCAGGCTACTGGGTCTTATGTAGGACTTTTCCAGAGCACACACAGGGTGGTTCTAACTGCAAGCTCTCTATCTGAGATTGGCAGATGGAAACAGAAACACGGAGAACTGTGAGCCTTGAGCAGAAAGTTAGAGCGCAGAAGAAAACGTTCGGAAGTGGGCGGGTACGTGTTTTAAAAAAAAAAAAAATGGGTGGAAACCTCATGGCCAAGTTGTAGAAAAAAATAGTTGAAGTGTGCCTATCTTGGGGCGGAACCCCTCCCCTTCTGCGAGGCGCGCGGAGTTGGATCCTCAGGTGCTGTTGGCCCGGTTCGCGGTCCAGGAGCTGGGGACCCCTGCCACTGCAGTGCTCCCCACCGCGTTTCTCCCCGCCGCGTGGCGATGAGCAGCCCGGACAGCACGCCGCTTCCCGAGCGCCCGGGTGAGTACCCGGGCTGTCCCGGATCTCGGCCTGACCCGGGCCGCACTGTGGCGCACGGAGCGCGCGGGGTCCGAGCCAGGGGAACCGCGGGCCCCGCGCCCTGGCGGGGTGGATGTCTTCCAGTCCAGAGAGGCCACCAGCCCCGCGGTGGCGCGCGGTTTCTTTGTGTAGGGCTTGGGAAGGGTCCGAGACCCGAGAGAGGGAGAGGCCGAGCCCTCAGCAAGCAGGCACCCACCCCCACCCTCTCTTAAGGCAAGAGGTAGCGGTCCGGTCAAGTTTGCTCCAGAGATCCCGGGCCAACTCCGGGAAAACTCCAAGAAACTCCAACAGCTCCTTCTGGCCCACTGGCCCTGGGACAGGCACAGATTTTGCGGAATCCGCTCTCCTTGTCTCTGTGGGAGTATAAAACAACAAACAACAAACAAACAAAAACATGACTGTCCTTTTAAACACTTTAACTTAGTGACAAGAGCAGTGAGCCTCTCCGGGTGTTGGAAACACTGATGGGCCTCCCCGCCCCGTTTTGGGACTTTTGCAGTCTAAATTTTTGTTTTTAAAAGAACACAACTGTTTATTTTTACCCCTCACCTCAGAGAGGAATTACTCAAAGCCTACACGGTATTCCCTAACACGATAGTAAAATAATAAGGGATAATAGAGACCTTTTCTTTTCTTTTCTTTTTTTTTTTTTCATTTTTTATTTAATTTAATTTGTTTTTTCTCGAGACAGGACTTTATGTAATCCAG
Organism: Acomys russatus; assembly: GCF_903995435.1. Taxonomy (NCBI): domain Eukaryota; kingdom Metazoa; phylum Chordata; class Mammalia; order Rodentia; family Muridae; genus Acomys; species Acomys russatus. The sequence continues at coordinate 21,316,892 of NC_067156.1, read as the reverse complement.
GCTAGTTTGTAGATGGGGCCAGGCCATGTCGTCGAAGATGACTTTAAACTTCTGATCCCCCTACCTCCACCTCGGAAGTGTTGTGATCTTGAGGATATGGCACCACACAGAGTTTATAACCACACTAGAGAGAGAACTTAGGGCTTGACTGTGAGGCCAGCACTCTACCAACTGCCACCATTCTTTGGTTAAGTCCTGTAAATATAAATACAGTTGGTGGAGGCCTCTTGGGACCCCTGTCTTGTGTGGCTAGGAGATAAGTACCGGACGCAGTGCGATCTGTGGCAGTGCGCCCATGGGTGTCACCAGTACATGCTACCCTGTATGTCACACCTATTGGGATCATCTCTGTGACATCTCTCAGCGCCAGTTTCAGCACCCGCAACGTGAGAATCTTCGTAGACTGTTTCTCACTGGGTTGTAAGAATGAGCTGCTGCATATAAAAACCTGAGCGCCGAAGGCAGAGATGTACCAGCTGTTGACAATTGTCTAGCACCCTCGAGGCGAACTTTGCCAGCAAGTGAGGATCGGCAGAGTTCACCAGCATTTATTTTCAGTGTGTGTTTGACCCTGGCTTCTGTGTGTGTGTGTGTGTGTCTGCACGGGCACGTGTATGAACACATGCTTAGGGCCTCGGTTAAGGGGACAGGAAGTCAGGAGTGCGGCATCCATTTCATCTCGGGCACCAAGGAAGTCCAGGCTGCAGACACTCAGGTGTTCAGACCCCTCAGACTTGAGTGTCTGCAGGGGGTTACCTGATTCCTGCCCCCACCCCCACCAGTATTCTGACATCACATCACGGGTTCAGATCAGGCTTGGCCAGTAAGGCTAAACACCTCTCTTGCAGGGCTGACAACCGCTGGACTTGTGGCAGGGTCCCCGCTCTGGGAGGCCCCTGGGGCCCTATTTCTTGCTGCTAGCTCAGACAGGATATGTCTATATCCTGTCTCCATGATGGTGCTATAGCTACTCAGAGCCTGAGATCGGAGCAGAGAGAATTGACTTCCCTGTGTCAGGTCTGCCCTGACCCTGCCGTGTTGAGGGCTTCTCCTAGGCCTGATTGTGATCGTTATTACCAGCAAGTTATGCACAGGCCCATAGATGGGCAGTCTTGCACTTGGATGGAAGGGGTCAGTGCTTAGTGAAGAGATGCCAAGTTTGGCAGCTTTATATAGAATTTGCTGTCGCTGGCAGAGGCAGAAAGAGTGCCAAGTGAAATTTCATCTCACTCTTGTGCAATCACTCTAGATGCTGGGGACCCTCGGAGGCTCATGGGGCTGGCACAGTAAGTGCTGGACCTTTCCCAAGGTACCCTTGGTTGGGCAAGTATTATAGAGGCTGGCGAAAGGCTCTGGAAAGTAGAGGGCTGTGGGCAAGAGGCATTTTCGGGGTGTGTGTATGTGTGTGTGTGGGCGCACGTGTGCAGTAGAAGTGGGTAACTGCTTCCACAGTGAGTAAGGAGAGGTAAAGTAAGGCTTCTGGGTTTGTCTCTGGGTGGCTGATCTTTGTAAGTAGAACTTGGCCTACACGTGATGACAAGCTTTCAGGAGAAAGTGGGTTTAATCCATAAGACAAATATTTTATGTGTTTAAAATGTTATTCAGAAACCGCCCTCCTGAAGGTCATGGCAGTTTGTGTGTGTGTGTGTGTGTGTGTATGTGTGTGTGTATGTATGTGTATGTATGTGTATGTATGTGTGTGTGTGTGTGTACATGTTTGCTCATGTGTATCCAGATGCACCTCTTTTGGGGCAGGACATGAAAACAAGCTGGCCCATAGCCTCTGAGGCCGTTTCCCAGGTGCAGTTCATCTTTGCCTTCAGACAGGTCCTCTCACTGACCGGAACTCACTAAGTAGGTAGGTGAGTAGGCCAGACTGACTTGTCAGTGAGCTCCATGGATCTACCTCTCTCCATTTCCCCAGCAATGGGCTCACAAATATGTACCGCCACGCCTAGCATTTCCACATGGGTCCCGGTGATCAAACTCAGTCTCTCTCTTGTGTGGTTTATGGGCTGAGCGATCTCTCCAGTCCTACGCCAGTCTCCAATGCCCACGGCCATTGATGGGTATGGCAAAGCGCCCACCTGCTTGGTCATCTCACCATCTCAGCTAAACTGACAGGAAAGGAATGTGGCCACTTTGGAATATGCCTCTCTAATTAGAAGACAGCCTAAGTGTGTTTTATGACCCTGATAAGAGACGTGCCATTACTTTTGGGGGAAGTGCCTGCCAGAGCTCACTCCATCCCTCTTCTCTCTGTCTATCTGTCCATGTGTGCTGTCAGACCTGGGCGTTCACTGGCTTTTGCGGGGGGGGGGGGGGCGGGGAATCACAATATCTCAGCATCTCCATCTTCTCCTCTGTTGGTGCAAATAGCAGCCAACCGCACGGCGTTCATTTGGGGGACGTACCCAGCAGTGGGGGCTTCAGAGAAAGCGAGAATTGCTGCAGGTGTGGGTGCTCCCAACAGTTTCCCAGCAGCTGTTGTTCCTTGCTTTCAGTAGTGTCCTTGCTACAGTATCACTGGTGTAACATTATCAAAAGCACTAGAATTGGTGCTTTTGGGTCAAGCGCTGGTATGGACCTTGCCTGCATCACCCCGGCATGGTTGAAGTAATGGGAGTCTGGCCGAAGAAATCTGGAAGACCAGAGAGGACTGCCTGGCTCAGGCTTCTAATGTACTATGTGTAAAGCCAGGCTGGAGACAGAGGCTGTCAGACCCCCACAGACAGCTGAGGTTCACCTGAGTGGTTGTCAGTACACTAAAAGGCCTGCTGCCAGTGAGCAGGTGCAAGGCAAGAACTGTATCTGATTAGCCAAACCAGAGGTTTGGGTGCCAGCCATCCCCCAGCTCCTCAGCCAGGCCTGTGTCCCAGCCATGACCCATGGCCACCTACTCACCTGATCTCTCCCTTTCCCAGGGTCAGGCCTGCCCCCCTCGGCCTGTACCCTTCCCTGATGGCCCTCGCGCATCTGCCCACGTTGTCTGCCTTTTCAGCTTCACTTCTTCCTAACAACTTGTGTCCAGCTCCTAACTGCCTGCGTACCCTCCCCTCAACACATCTGCTTGTCTATCAAGGGCTTGTCTGTGTAGTCCAACCCATTAAAAAAGAAAAAAGAAAGAAAAATCCCCCAGTCTTGGAAGGCACCCACCAAACAAACCTACAAAGGGGATACTTTGTAGTCCCAGTGGGTCCCTGCATCTGCCCCTTCTCAGGAATCTGACCTCCTAAGTGGCTCTGTGCCCACACTCTCCCCTGGCCCCACTCTCTGCTCCTTGAGGCCTAGCACAAAGAATTGTCAAGGGAGCCATTCAGAAACAGGTGGTGATTATGCAGAGCATGCTAAAGCCCAGAGGTGGCACCATTCCAGGGCCAGAAGCCCCTTCAGGTGTCTTTGAGAAGTCACCTCTATAGCTCCTAGACCAGAACTTGACATATACTGAACGGCCAGTAAAGACAACATCGAAACAAGAAGAGACAGCACCAAACGCACGGCATGCTAAGAACACAGTAGCTGAACTGCATGTGCGCACTTTCTCCCCCCCCCCCCCCCCCCCGCCTCCTCCCCCACCACCTCGCAGTTTGGCCTGGTGCTCCCTTTAGATCCTTATATAATCTGACCTTCTGGGGGCGTGCTGGCCACTGCCCTCAGTGTTATAAATTTTAATTTATGTACATTCTTCTAAAACAATGTTTTTTGTACAACTCTTTAGCCTGTGGTAGAAACAGACGATGGTCTCTTTCCTGCCTGCTGGCTAGAACCCAGCCCAAGGCTCTAGATTCCAACTGGGGGGTAGGTGGGGCTTGGACAAGACCTCACACCAGATGCTTGAAAGCCCTGTGCACAGATGCGTCCATGTCAAAGGGAGCCCCCAGAGCTTAGGAAAGGGCCTACTGTCCCTTTGGCCTCTAACCCTGAGGTCCTTGATCTTTCTCTTGCCTTGATACTCTATACCCTCACCTCCATCACTCTCACCTCCATCACTCTCACCTCCGTCACTCTCACCTCCATCACTCTCACCTCCATCACTCTCACCTCCGTCACTCTCACCTCCATCACTCTCACCTCCATCACCTCTCATTCACACCCCCTCTCTCTTTGTCTCTGTCTCTCCCTCTCCCTGTATGTGTGTATACAGATGCATATGTACCATGATATGTGTGTACAGGTCAGAAGACAACATGGGGTCTTCACTTTCCACCCTTTTTGAGACAAGATTTCTCTTACTGACCACTTCCTAAACCACAATAGCTGGCCCAAGAGTTTCTCGGAATCCTCCTGTCTCAGCCTCCATCTCCCTGTAGCCTCAGGTGCCTACACTGCTACTTCTGACTTTTATGCATTTCACATGGGTTCTGGTGATCACGATTGTGTGGCAAATGCATTACACACTGAGCCACCTTCCCATCCCCTCATTGACACCGCTCACTGCTGTGTAGTCTTATTTCTATGTGTCTCTCTCCGCACTAAGCCACACACTGCTTCTCTTAGGTGATGATTCCTTTCCAGGCTAAGAGAAGGAGCTTCTGTTTCGGGTCATCCTTGTGGTGCACACTGCCCGGGTATCCCTTTCCACCCTGGCACATGCTCGCATAGCTGGCTGCCTATCTCTACTTTGCACGGTGGTGCTGATGGGCACTTTTCACAGAGAGCCATTACCTACACTCCCACATGCTCCTTCATGCACTGATCATGTTCCTGAGGGCATCCTCTTCCAGCCAACCTGTAACCCCAGCTCTACTACCTGGAATGCTAGACTGGAGAATCACCACATTTCAGCAGTAGCAAATGGGCCTAGAAAAGATGGGGGGAAAGGATGGCTTTCCAGACCAAACCTGATAGAGCAATCATGCCTCTGTCCTTTGTGCTGGGCCCTGAATCAGCAGTTCCGGTGCCCACTGAGCAGCAGAGTTTTCACTTCGTAGTGCTAGAGGCTTCAAATTTAGGTTCCTCCACAGTGACTGTGGCAGCACATGTGTGGGGGATTGAATGTTCAGGGGGGATACTTGTGTGTGCATCTGTGTGTAGAAGCCAAAGGACAGCCTCTAGTATCTACCTTGGGAGCTGTTAACATTATTTGTTTGTTTAGTGTGCCGTGCGTGTGTGTGTGTGTGTGTGTGTGTGTGTGTGTGTGCGCGTGTGTGTGTGTGTGTGTGTGTGTGTTAGAAGACAATTAGAGGGGGCTGGAGAGATGGCTCAGAGGTTAAGAGCACTGACTGCTCTTCCAAAGGTCATGAGTTCAATTCCCAGCAACCACATGGTGGCTCACAACCATCTATAACAAAATCTGGTGCAGAATGCTATATACATAATAAATACATAAATCTAAAAAAGAAGAAGAAGAAGACAATTTGAGTCATATGAGGTTCCAAGTTCAAATTCAGGCCACTAGGCTTGGAAGCAAATGCCTTTACCCACCTTGTTTTCAGAGACAAGATCTCTCATTGATCTAGAGCTCAGCAGCTAGTCTAGGCTGCCTGACCAGGGAGCCCTAGGAATCCTCTCATCTGCCTCTCTAGTGCCAGAATCACAAGTACATGCCACCATGCCCTATTTCTTTTTTCTTTACATAGGTTGAGACAGTCAAACTGAGGTCCTCAAGCTTGAGGCAAGCTACTAGGCCATCTCTCATGCCCTCCTCCGTCATTCATAAAACACCATGGAGCACAAATAGGTTCTGCTAATGGGCTAGTGTTGAAGAGGTTGGCAGTAGTAGTTAGTGGATGGGATTTGGAATCTGGAGCTGCTGTGAGGCAGCCATGACCTCGGACAAGTTGCTGGGCCTCTTTACATAACCCTGGCTGTCCTACCGGGGCCTGGAGGTAGTGTGCTTACTTCCTGCTCTACTGTTGCTGTTTTCTTGTGTTTTAACAAGGTGCCCTCATTGTCACGTTGCATTGAGTCCCAAAATTTTATAGCTGGTCTTTATCTAGTTAAGGGGATTGTAGCCGGGGTTTTAGCTTTGTGGGTTCTTTCTTCCACTGTTTTCCTATCCTTTCACACACACACACCCCAACACTAGATATAAGAGAAAAAAGGATAGAGAGGAAAGGAAAGAGATCCATGAATGAAGTCAGGGAGTGAAAAGGGGCCATCATTATTGTTAGAATACTTCCTGCTGATTAGGAGCATCGAGCTCCTTGGAGCGAGTTTGATCTTCGCTGTCAGGCTATCTTATTTCTTCTTGCTGTTTCTTCTTTGTGCACGACTATTTAACAAACCTCAACCAACAGCAGCCAGTGGCCAGACAACAACCCACCATCCCATTCGGGGCCCTAGCATTATATATCCTCTGAAAAGTCTCCAGGCTTCCAAATGTCACACAATTGCAGGAACTATCTGCAGCTGGCAAAAGCACGCCTCTGCTAGAGCACGAGGCAAATCATAGTCACCTGCTGTGAAGCAGAGCCGTGTCCCCATAACTGGGATAAAAACAAAAAGATATTCTTATAATATTTCTGTATTTTAAAGAAACCAAAACTCCAAATTTCTCACTGGTACAGGGGATGATGGTGATCTTTATATGAAGGGTGTATCAAATATTTCCTGATAGATAGAACATTTCTTGGGCTGGGGTGATAAACCAGTCAGTTCAAATGCGTGCACTAAAAGCACAAAGACATAAGTTTCATTCCTCGGAATTCATGTCAAAAATAAAGTAAAATAAAAAGTAATACATGGTGGCTTAACCTTGGAGAGGTGGAAACAGGCATGTGCCCTAGGGTTCACTGGCCTGCCTTCCTAGCCTACTGCAAAGTTCTAGATCAATGAGAAACACTGCCAAAAACAAACAAACAAACAAACAAAACAAAGTGGAGGGCACCTGAGGAACAATACTTAAATCTAACTTGTGGCCTCCATGTGCATGTGTACACAGGTGAATCTGCACACCTCCACATGTGCAAATAACTTCTCACAGTATAATCCAGATACAAGCTCATGTTCTGAATAGATGCCTAGATGTTCCCCACCATCCCACTCCATCCTTGCTTCCCAACTGTTCCTCTATATGTCAATTTTCTGAAAATTTGCCTGCAAGGAAAGAGCAAAGAGTATCAGGTTCTGCAGAGTCCAGCACTCTGTGGAGGCCCTCACAGTGGAAGGCCTCACAGTGTCCTCCCCCTCCCACACCATGGCAGTACTCCCTCTGAGCTGGAGAGCAGCCTCCCACAGGGTCCCTCTCCTCCTATAGCATAGCATAACACACCACAGCACAGCCCTGCATTGCATAGCACAGCATAGCACAGCATGGCATAGCACAGCCCTGCATCACATAGCACAGAATAGCATAACACAGCCCTGCATAACATAGCATAACATAGCACAGAATAGCATAGCCCTACATAGCACAGCACAGCACAGCATGGCCCTGCATAGCATAGCATAGCACTGCACAGCACAGCACAACCCTGCATAGCATAGCATAGCATAACATATCCCTGCATAGCATAGCATAGCATAGCATAGCATAGCACAGCATAGCATAGCATAGCATAGCATAGCACATCCCTGCATAGCATAGCATAGCATAGCATAGCATAGCACTGCATAGCATAGCATAGCATAGCACTGCATAGCATAGCATAGCATAGCACTGCATAGCATAGCATAGCATAGCATAGCACATCCCTGCATAGCATAGCATAGCATAGCATAGCATAGCACAGCATAGCATAGCATAGCATAGCATAGCATAGCATAGCACAGCATAGCATAGCATAGCATAGCACTAGCATAGCATAGCACTGCATAGCATAGCATAGCATAGCATAGCATAGCATAGCACTGCATAGCATAGCACTGCATAGCATAGCATAGCATAGCATAGCATAGCACTGCATAGCATAGCATAGCATAGCACAGCATAGCATAGCATAGCACTGCATAGCATAGCATAGCACTGCATAGCATAGCATAGCACTGCATAGCATAGCATAGCATAGCATAGCACTGCATAGCATAGCATAGCACTGCATAGCATAGCACAGCATAGCACTGCATAGCATAGCATAGCACTGCATAGCATAGCATAGCATAGTACTGCATAGCATAGCATAGCACTGCATAGCATAGCATAGCACTGCATAGCATAGCATAGCACTGCATAGCATAGCACTGCATAGCATAGCATAGCACTGCATAGCATAGCATAGCATAGCACTGCATAGCACTGCATAGCATAGCACTGCATAGCATAGCATAGCATAGCACTGCATAGCACTGCATAGCATAGCACAGCACTGCATAGCATAGCATAGCACTGCATAGCATAGCATAGCACTGCATAGCATAGCATAGCATAGCACTGCATAGCATAGCATAGCATAGCACTGCATAGCATAGCATAGCATAGCATAGCATAGCATAGCATAGCATAGCATAGCGCTCCCTCAGAGCCAGGAGAGCAGCCTCCCAGCATGCTCCTTTATGTTTTTATCAGTGGCCCAGAGTGTTCTGTGAGCAACTGTTGGCTCTGCCTCTTAACCCGCCCTCTAGTTTTAGGGCGTCTCCTCCCAGCTCCTGACCTCGAGGCCCTCTGCCCTTCAGTGTCTTCTCAGCCAGCATTCCTCTTGTCTCTGTTCCGCTGTGCTACCCTCTGAGAGGTCCACAGTGTGGCCCAGGCTTTGGCTTCCCTCTCAAGTGGCAAGCCTCTTCCTCCCCTTTCCTCCTCCCCTTCTGCCTCCTCTTCTTCCTCCTTTTCCCTTCTTCTCCCTCCTCCTTTTGGAGATGACTATTCTTCCTCTTCCTGAAGAATGACTTCCTCTTTCCCTTCTTCCTCCTCCTCCCCCTTTCCCTCCTTCCTTTCCCTTCTTCTTCTACACACTCCTCTCTCCTCCTGGTGCCCATACAGCAGGCTCCTGAGGGGTGCTGTGAGGAGAGCCAGGCCCTTGCTTAGTGGCTCCTGCCCTGGGGCTGATTCACCCTCTAAGCGGCTCTCCTTCTATTTCTGAAGGGACTCTCATTTTAGGAAAATTAATCTCAGCCATGACTGAAAGTCAGGTGGTTTCTCCCCCCCCCCCCTTTTCAGTTTCTCTTTGCGTTTTCCTTTTCATCAACGCTGTACTTCTCTTCCCCCTCCTCCTCCTCCTCCTCCTCCTCTAACCCTGACTCAAAGCAGAGAGGAGACACTGCCTGGCTGCAGCACAAGTTATCTCATTTCACCGCTGAGCAGCTTCAGGGGAGATATTTTTATCTCCCTTTTGCGTGTGATGGCTCTGAAACCAGCGAGGTGACAGGGGACTTTGCAGACAGCCCTGCCTGTCCCCTCCTCCTCTTTTCCTGTCTCCTCGCCCACTTCACTGAGAGTGTGGGGGAGGGGTTCAGCAGGGCCCACCCACCCCAGGACACAGGAATTAGAGTTCACAGAGCTGCTAGAGGATCACACACACACACACACACACACACACACACACAACCAGAAGGAATAAAATGATCCATTAATGACAAAGAGTGCACTTGTCTTTGCAGCTATAAAATATAATATTTAATATTTGACAGAAAGAAGGTTTCCCCAAGAGCAAAGAACTGTGCAACGGTTGGCACCCTCGCTAACTCTCTACCTGTCTGCCTCCATGCTACTGTCTCTGACTCTTACTTTTCTGGCTTCTTTTGTAAAGACTTTGTTTGTTGCTATTGAACGGAGTGGGGACGCGCTCCAGTACACACGTGGAGGTCAGGATAATTCCCAGTTCTGTCCTTACGCCTCACTGAGGCATGGACTCTCTTATTTCTGCTTCTCTGTGTGTATCCCAGGATAGCTGGTCCACAAGCTTCTAGGGCAGTCACTACGTCATCATTAGAGTGCTGAGACTGCAGATGTGAGCCGCCACATCTGTCTTTTGTGGGTTCCGTTGGTCTAAGCTTCCCTCATCACCCTAATGTGACAAGCAATTTTACCTACAGAGCCATCTCATCAGCCCTTCCTTTGGCTTCTTAAACCATGAAGCTGGGTTACTCTTCTTTAAAAGTTTGAGAATTGTGGTTCGTTGTCCCAGAAGCAATGGTATTCATCAAACTGTTGTAGGTTAGTGGGTGGAAGGTGCTGTGTAAGAGGACAGATACCCTTTAGGGAAGAGAGTGGCTTGGACGCACTTAGGAGACACACAAGCCACAACTGGATTGTGGGTAAATGGAAGTTAGGTATAAAGGACTGGCAGAGGGTCCTGATGGACAGTCTAGGACAGTGGTTCTCAACCTTCCTATTGCTGAGACCCTTTAATACAGTCCCTCATGTTGGGGTGACCTGCAACCATAAGATTATCTCACTGCTACTTTATAGCTGTAATTTTGCTACTGTTATGAATTGTAATGTAAGCATCTGACATGCAGGATATTTGATATGCAACCCCCAAGGGTGTCGAGGCCCGTAGGTTGAGAACCACTGACGTAAGAGTTGTACCCATCTCTTGCATTTGTGTATAGTCTAGTGTGTTAGTTACTTTTCCTATTGCTGTGCTCATACCTGGCAAGAAGCCACTTAAGGGAGGAGGAGTTTATCTTGGCTCACAGTTCAAGATGATTTAGTCCATCGAAGTTGGGAAGGCGGGGAGGCAGGAGGAGACTGGTCACATTGTTACTGTCGTCAGGAGGCAGAGCACAAACAGGAAGTGGCAAGGGACCATAAACCTCAAGGCAATCCTTTAGCCGCCTACTTCTCTCAAGGGCTCACAACCTTCTAAGACAGCACCAGTGAGGGACCAGGAGTTTTCAAACACACAAGCCTATGGAGGACATTGACATTTTAACCACAATCAGAAACTGGCAAAGCCCGAGGCCGAGACCTTAGCCCAGGCACACAAGGGGAGGCAGTGAGTGGTGCATGGCAAGGACCCACGCCTTCCCACTCAAGGATCCGCATGCCGTCCTTCATTCACCCACAGTGCCGTCTATATAGAGGTTATTAATTCCAGATTACAAAGGTGGCACATGGGGTTCAAAAGGCCGTATCTCCACCCATACCCCCATTCCCAAGTATCATCCACACTCCAGCCTTGATGCCAGGATTTCTCTTCCCCAGGACTTGATCAGCTGCCATGCTGGAGCTTTCTGCTTGACCCTCAGAAGACCCAAGGCCATTCCCACAGCCCCAGGAGCCTGTATTTCTTCATCTTCTTTCTTTTTTTTTCTTTTCCTTGGGTGAGTGTGTGGTGTATGTGTGTTTATGTATCCATGGGTGGAGCACACGTGTAGATGCACATGCGTGTGGAGGCCAGAGGCTGATGTTATCTGTTCTCCTCAGTCATATCCCACTTTATTTTTTGAGGCAGTGTCTCTCTTTGGTCTTGGACTCAGTAATTGGCTAGACTAGCTTTCTGTATCCCCGGTGATTCTTATCCGCTGTATCTGGCACCAGCATTAGAGATGTGCACCATCACAACTGGCTTTTTATGTGGGTTCTATGGATGGACCCCAAGACCTCATGTTTGGGGGGCAAGCACTTTACCACAACCCAGCTGTCTCCCATGCCCCTTTTCTTTGTGATGTCACTAGAATCTTGTACATGTTAGGCACATGCTGGACTCAACATCTTCTTTTTGCTCTTTTAAAATTTAAGGAGAGGTGTCAACGACTCATCCAGGCAGGGCCTAAACTTGAGACTCTTTTGTCTCAACCCACCGGGTAGCTGAGACAAGAGGCCTATGCTACCAATTTCAGTACAAAAAGAAAAAAGAAAAAGTCTTACTTCGACCCGTCTTGGCGTGCCCCTTTGTGACAACAACTGTTAATGCTATCTGTGGCAGTTTGTAGTTGTGTAGGTCCTATCAGTGAGTCCGCCCCAAGTCCCACAAAGGGGAAGCAGTGGGCAGCTGCCTACTAGGGTTACTGTACGGAGAGCCTAATGCCCTCTGCTTGCTCGTGGAATGCCTCCAGCAGAAGCCACCATGTGTGATGCTGTGTACTCGTGTAAGTGTGTGTGCGAGCACACTGTGTGAGTCAGGGGACAGCCTTGGATGTCTGCCCTCACCTTCTACCTGGTTAGAGTTAAGGGTCCCTTGCTTTTTGTCACAGTGCAAGTCAGGCTAGCTGGCCTCCTAGCTTCCGGGGACTCCTGTGTCTCTGCCTTTCTTCTCATTGTAGGCATGCTGGGATTACAGACACACCACCACACCCAGTTATATGTGTGTGTTGGGGATTCAAATTCAGGGTCTCAGCCTTCCATGCCAAGCACTTTACTTGCTGAGCCACTTCCCAGGTGGTGAACGATGGCTTTAATCCAGTCAGTCCTGTCTACGTCAAGACTGTAGGAGACACAAGACCTCATGGATACTGTCTTGACTGGAGCCTGGTTAGGAAGTCAAGGCCTAAAAACATGAGAGAATGAAGGAAGTTTGTATCACATAGGAACACCTGGCATAGCCTCGCCTGGTTCAGGTGCATCTGACAGAGCTGGCAGCCTTGCCACCTGTCCCTGCAATTTCAAAAGAAATGGCTTCCCACCTGAGGCCCCACTCTAAGCCACACCCACAAAAATGATGGTATCACCTCAAATCGTTACTGCAGTTATTTTTATTTTTAGTTATTTTTCAGCACCAACGGTAACAATTCTAGTTGAAGTACACAAATGCAAAAGACAGAATCTCCACGTGAGACAGCGGAGTAGGAAGTGAAAGGACTGTGAACCGCACCTCTGTGGGATCCCTGTGATGACTCTATCTTGAGACAGATGTGCAGTGTGTGACCCGGTGACTCTCAGAGCCAGGGCAGTTACCCACTGTTTGCCTTGCTCTCCATGAAGACCCATGTGCTTGGATCTCAGCGGAGCCTTCTAGATAACTGATCTCTGCCAGATGGAGTTGCAAAACGTTGTCTTGCCGTTCATCGCTCACCTTTGTCCAGACCCCAGTGTACCATTTTGCCAGTTAATCACATGAAGAAAATTCATTTTTGGTTTTTTGTTTCTGTTTTATTTCAAGATAAGGTTTCTCTGTGTAGCCCTGGATGCCCTAGAACTTGCTTTATAGACCAGGCTGGCCTCAAACTCAGAGATCTTCCTGTCTCTGCCTCCCTAGTGCTGGGATTAAAGGTGTGTGCCTTCACCAACTTATGAAGAAAATTCTTTTTAAATTTTTTTCAGTTTTTATAATTTATTCACATTACATCCAGATTGTTATCACCTTGCTCTTCTCTTCCTGTTCCTACCCTCCCTCTGAAGAATATTCATAACCTAACCTCAGCAATCCCAGGTTGATACCATGAAGAATGTTTGGAAATGATGGAGCTGGTGAGATGGCTCAGTGGTTAGGAGCTCTTGCTGTGCAATCATCAGGGTCTGAGTTCAGATCCCGGGACCCACCTCAAGTGGCCCTTAACAGCCATAACACCAGCACCAGGGGATCTGAAACGCTCTTCAGACGTCTGTAGGTACCTTCACAGACATGAGTGCAAACCCACATGCACACACTCACACACTCGCACACTCACACATACTTACACACACTCATACATTAATTCAATAAATTACATACTTTCAAAAAACAAAGAAAGCCTGGGAAATTGAAAGAGAGATAATTCTAGGACAGAAACAGTTTATCCACAAATGTTGGTGGGCTAGCTCATGCATCTGTGCTTTATAATAGATGGAGTTATGGTGGGCTACCCTGCCATGGCTCTCTAGACTAAGACGTGACGATCATTAGTGTCCTGCCCACAGAGCAGCAGGCATGCATCATGATTGGAATACAACACACCCCGTTCTTTGAAGGGCATTCTGTCTCACATATTCAGCACTGGGATCAAATTGCCTCACATCTTCCTAGTGCCTGACTTAATAGCTAAACAGGCACCTGGGTATTTAAAGAATAGCTCCAAGTAATATACTCAGTAATACACTTTAGCTAGTACTAAGTTATACTGGTTTTCTACTTTCCATGATGTAGTTTTACCTAGTTGAACCAAAACATTGTATAGATTGGGGAGATAGACCATGACGTAAAGTACTTGCTGTGCAACCAAGGAGGACCTAAGTTTAATCTCTAGAAAAGTATGGCATGGTGATACAGGTTCACAATTAATCCTTAGAAAATTGTGGCATGAGCCAGGCATGGTGGCACATGCCTTTGATGCCAGCACTCTGGGAGACAGAGGCAGGCAGATCTCTGTGAGTTCGAGGCCAGCCTGGTCTACAAAACAAGTCCAGGACAGCCAAGACTGCACAGAGAAACCCTGTCTCGAAAAACAAAACAAAACAACAACAACAAAAAGGAATGCATGGTATGGTTTGTTATCCCTGTGCAGGGGAGATAGAGACTAGTGGTTCCCTGGGACTTGCTGGCCTCACGTACATAAGAACAGAGCCTGCGGGGGTGGGGGGGGGGAGGCTCAGGAACCTATCTCAATAGCAAGATGAACAACACCTGAGGAACAGCATCCAAGGTTCAACCTCTGCCCTGAACACATACCCTAACATGTACACACGCAACCACACGCATGTGCCTGAACACAGACACACACACACACACACACAAATCCCATTGTGTTTGCAGAAGGAAGCTATTGGTGTTTCTATGTTGGTTGATGGCATAACTTGGAGAGTGACTGGAGTCAGGGTGAGCTGGAAGGATGCCAAACAGAGAAGGGAGTGAATTAATGCGCAAAGTCCTTGCACCGTGCAGAAGCAGCCTGGCCTCCAGGAGCATCCTCCTATGCAGTGGGTGGGTATTTATGCGATGCCCTATGAAGGAACACAGAACGCACCCCCCTCCGTGAGTGGGAGGGGGGACAATGGTTTGAACTCAGCACAACTCCCTGACTGTCTTTGAACCCCTCCACAACACCAGCCCTCAAATGCACAGGAAACAAGGCATTTTAGAAAAAAGGTTTTCATTCACAAGATTGAAAGAGAGTTCCTCCCAAAAAGCTAAGTACGTTGGTTTGTGTCAGGCTTCGGTAATTACCCTTGGGTCGTTTCCTACTTAAGAATCCCAGATCCTTTAGAGCCAGCTCAGAACCCTTCTATTTTTAAACATTTGAGTGAAGCAATGCTTGTTGTCCACAGAGAGAACGGACATTGCTGAAGGAAGTGAAGTGCCTCTTTGAGGACAGCACAGTCAAGGGCGGGGGCAGCTCATGCTGGTCTTAAACTCGCAGACTCCCTGGGAGCCCATGTTTCTAGCTGATGAGCACCCCAGAATCTTCCTATCAGAATTTATTATTTCCTTGGAAATGGCTAATGTTCTTTGCTTCCCTCTGCATCCAGCTGGTGTTTTGTTGTTGTTGTTATTGTTGTTTTGTTTTGTTTTCCTTCCAGTTGTTTCCCGTCTGTAAACAGTAGGCTACCTAACATTCAAGCCATTGCCTGGTTTCTTTTCTTTTTCTTTTTTGTTTGTTTGGTTTTTTTTTTTTTTAGTGTCTATGTGTGGGCAGGTTAGTGTGTGTGTTTCTGTGTGAGGGTACATGTGTGTACACATGCAGGTATAGACCAGAGAACAATCCTTGGCACCACCATGTCCCTCCTTTGATACAAGGTCTCTCCTTGGCCTTGCACTCAGCAACTAGGCTGGCTGGGCCCAGAGAGGCCCAGGGATCTGCCCGCCCCCTCCCACCGCCCCCCCCCACCTGTTTCTGGCTCTAGGGTCACAAGCTTGTGCTACCATTTTCTCATGGGCTCTAGGATTAAACTGAGGAGCCCTTGTGTGTGCAAGGTAAGCCTTTGTCCCCCGAGACCTCCTCCTAGCCATGCTGCCTGTTTGTGTAAAGTATTACTAGAATGTCGCTGCGCTGTTTCACTGTGATGGCTGAGTTGTACCATTGCCACAGACTGACCTAGCCTAAACTGTTTATTCTCTAGCTCTGTAGGGAAAAAAATTCTGCCAACTCCTCCTCACTTAAACTGACAGAATGATAGATCCTCTAAGTTCAGATGCAACCTAGTCCATTACAACTCTCCAAGGAGGAGGAGGCCAGCTTCACAGATGGGTAACTATAGACTGAAACTCTGTCGCTGAGATCAGGGTACAGGCAACAGCATAAAGTGTCCCAGGCTAACTGGTGTCTGGCTAACTGGTCCCCAAAAGCCCAATGGCTCCTGTGCCTGACCTCTACAGCCTCTGTTGCTAGCCAAGGGCCATCCCGTCACCTCTACAAAAACAAGCACCCTAGGCTCTGCCAGTGTCCTCCAAAGTAGCCTTGCCTCATCTGAGAAGGTTCAGGAGGCACTATGAAGCAGGTGTATTGTGTATCAGACAGGCTCCCCATGACCCTAAAACTAGGGTAGTGTTTTAAAAATTATCTGTATTACCAGTATTATCTGTAGGCCCGGCTAGCCCCACCTATCTCTTTTGCCTTGCCCAGGTCGGATGGCTTTTTATTAAGCAAAAGGTAAGTCACAGAGACAGTAAGCAGTAATTAACATCAAAATACATTAGACCACCCCCCAACACTGGGGCTCCACCACCCTTCTCCCACATTCATAAAATGGTACTTGTCACCCCAGTATGAACAAACTTTCCACATGAGATATGCCAGACCAGGCTTATTTCATGTTTCGTACTGAAAGGTATGTCCACTCGGGAAGCAGCCCTCAGACTTGGAAATGGAGATTCTGGGGTCAAGTGTGCCTGTATCTGCCAGTTATAAAGTGATGGCCCCCAAGCACAGGAAACATTCTCCATGCCTGTGACACAGGGTATTTTCGCTGATGTGACAAGTGTCACAGGAGTTTGTTCACGAAGTCCATATCTGAAGATAGGAGAACAGTCTGAATTGTGACTCCCCAGAGTAGAGTGGAGTGATACTTTGGGGCTGAGGAAGGAGTGGGGCCAGGCCGCTGGAGGTTAGAAAGTCAGCGATGGTCTGGTGGAACGTCATCTTCAGGTACCACTCCGACCACTAAAGTTTTTCACTGTGTGTCTGAAATGTATGCGTGTAATGGACACTTGTATGCAGGTGTGTGTGCCTGTCCCTGCCTGTAGTCTAGGACAAATGACAAGTACCTGTTCAGCCGCTCTCTGCCTTAATTCTTTGAGGCAGGGTTTGTCAGTCAGCCTAGAATTACCCTGGAGGACAGCAGTGTAACTGAGGGTACAGGCACAGAAGCAGCCACACTTTGCTCTTAACGTGGATCCTGGCTTCCAACCTCAGGTCCTCATGCTTGCACAGGAAGTACTCTTACCACTGGTCCAACCCCCCCCCCCGCCCGCCAGCTCCCAGAATGATAGTTTTAAAGTCACATGAGGGGTGGTGAGATGGCTGAGTTGGTAAAGTCTCTTAACCATAAAGTAACCTTGACAACCTGATTTCAATCTACGTGGTTGAAGGAGAGGACCAGCTTCCACAAATTTTCCTCTGCCCTCCATATGTGTTTTATAGCATGTGCATATGCACGCACTTGTGTGTGCGTGCACACACACATGAATGAATGAATGAATGAATGAATGAATGAATGAATGAAAAAAGGAAGGAAGGAAGGAAGATTCTCAAAAATGTTTTGAGTCACCTGTAAGCAGTTGACTGGGGTGAATGGCAGGCTAGGGAATAAGGAGCAGGTAATCTAGTCAGGTTTACCCTTTGCCTCTTCAACCAATACCAGTGAGCCTGTGGCCCAGAAGTTGTGTATCGAGCACCACCTACGTGCCAGGCCCCAAAGATATGACAATGAGCAAACCAGCAGAGGTCCTCAAGAAGAGCTGACATTCTAGTAAGAGTGGCCAGACACACGGCAGAAAGCTCAGTCCATCAGGCAGCGCTACTGGTTAGAGAGAAGATGCAATCCAAAAAAGATGAGTAAAGGAGAGGAGAGAAGGGACGCATCAATGTGTGTATGTGACTGTGTTCATATGAATGAAGATGCTGATGTGTGCGTGTGCATGCATGTATGTGCATGGGCATGTGGAGGCCATAGGGTAACCTCAGTTGTCATCGCTCAGGCACCATCCACCTTAGGTTTTTGTTTTGTTTGGTTGGGTAGGACAAGGTCTCTCACTCACCTGGATCTCACCAAATGGACAAGGCTGCCTGACCATGGAGCCTCAGGGATCTGCCTGTTTCATCCCCAGGCATTGAGATTACAGAAACTTTTCTTTAACTGTGAGGTCCAGGGATTCAACTCAGATCCCCGTGCTTAGAAGGCAAGCACTTTACCAACTGAGCTGTCTCCTCAGCCCCAAGGGAGTGTCACTCTACAGAGTATGGCCAGAGGATATGTCACCAGAGAGGTGATGTTCGAGAAAGATCTGGAAAAAGCTAAAGGGCCAAGCATGAGGTCTCGGAGATAATAGTATGCCTTTGAGAGGTAGGAGACGATGTGTCAAAGACTAAATCCAAATCCATTGATCTGTGCTAGGGATGAAAATCTGGCTTCTACCCGTATTTATACATTTGGTACCACATTGGAGATGTGGGGAATAACTGTAACAGGGCCACAAGCAGTAGTGAATAGCAGACCTAAGGCAAGAATTCAGATGTTTTCCACAATGTAGGTCACTCATAGGCTGACCACAGTCTGTGTCATCTTTCCTTTGGGTCACTGTGTACTTTAATAAGGTGGCATCTTATTAAGGGGCAGATGACTTCATTTACCACATATGTATCCCCACTATACATATTTGTACTTGTACACACACACACACACACACACACACACACACACACACTCTTAAGGAGACACAGCTGGCTCCACCTATAGGGCTTGGCCTCTTGACTATCATCATATCCAGCCTCTGACCTGCTTCAGATCCCAAGCAACCCTGAACCCCAGTTTCTTCTTGAGTAGGGAGTGCAGGTGGCATCTTGTCACTTTATCATAAAAGGGTGTGGCGTGACCTACATCTGAATGAACAGTGAGGTGGAGCATGTATGCCAGGTACCGAGGGTTGCTGATGGGACAGACAGCTACCGTGGGTGTGGGTGTGAGTGTGCAGGCTTTATATTTCTTCAGAGGACCTTTTCCCTCCCCCCTTGGGCTTATGGAAGTGGCCCCTCCACCCAGGTCTGCCCCTGATAAGCCTGAAACAGTAGCTGAGCCTCTTATCAGGCAGCTGCAGAGGGATACAGGACTCTGCACTGCGCAGTTGGTGCTGATACAGTGGGCCTGGGCCAGACACTCAGCAGCTGCTGTGTTGGACCTGCCCCTAGAGCCTCAGCTTTCAAAAATAGGAGAAGGAGACCCAGGAAATCTCATTCATTTCCTGCACATCACAGCAGGCCAAGCTGCTGATGGCCTTGCCTGTAGGGCATGCTTAGGGACACACAGAGACTTTGCTAGGAGCCTTGGTGGAGCAGAGCTGCTGAGGGGCCTTTGGGTGCCAGCATGGCATTGCACATGGCGCCCAGTGGGATCCTAGGGCTGTTTGTGAAGCATGAGCTGTTCGTAATTTTTTTTGTGAAGCTGGCACTGCTGTCCCCGGTTTAATGCTGAGACAGCATTTCAACTAAGGTATGGTCAGATTAGAAGCCATGTTGGCTGGCCCGCAGACTGCCTTCCCCTCTCCTAGGGGGACAACCAGGTTTTTCATTGGACCTTCACACACACACACACACAGAGGGAGAGAGAGAGAGAGAGAAAGAGAGAGAGAGAGAGAGAGAGATTGAGCGATTGAGATTGACATTATATTCTACCTTCAAATTCCATACTAGCTTCCAAGCGTGTCACATCCAGGGATTTCTCAGGGTCCAGAAGACAGTATTTGGGATGTACTTCTACTAAAACACTCTTGTTTATTTTAAAATGGAGCTTATCAGGAATCTTGCAGTTTGTCCTAATAGGATGGGACCGAGACAATGCTGTTTTGTTTTGTTTTTGTTGTGGCAGTGCCAGGGATTGAACTGAGAGCCTCCACAAGCCAAACACATGCTCTACCAGTAAAGCTACATACTCCGCCTAGCATAGTTGTTTTTGAAAGAGTTCTGGGTGACGTGTGTGGAACCAGCGTTGAGAGCCAGGAGTAAGAGGCTGCCCCTCTGAGTGTGTCCTCCATGGACCCCAGGCCAGATCATTAGGCACAGATCTCCAGGTCAGGGGAGCATCCCCAGTACCCCAAAGCAAGTCTCTGAGGAGTGTTTCCTACTCGTCTCTTTAGTCCATTTCAGGAATGCCTCCCACAGCAGTCAGCCTCACATATGCCTAGCCAAAACTCTCGCTTAGTTACACCCCCATCTACAATAATATCTTACGTAAGTTTAAAAATCTGTAATTTATTTTCAATACTCAAAGTGATTATTGTGATTTAATAATTCCATTTATAGAAATATAGAAAAGTCACTCATAGGCCTCTTTCCTCTCCCCTCTCATGGACATACCCTTTGTTAACTTCTTTTTATTTTATTATTTTTTTTAAGATTTATTTATTTATACAGTATTTGGCCTGCATGTGAGAAGATGGCACCACATCTCATTATAGATGGCTGTGATCCACCATATGGTTGCTGGGAAATCGAACTCAGGACCTTTGGAAGAACAGCTAGTGTTCTTAACCTCTGAGCCATCTCTCCAGCCCCCTTCGTTAACTTCTAATCACAGCCCTGCTGCAACCTCTGGCCTCGGACTCCTGGCCTTTCAGAAGTGTTAAGGTTTTCCTTCCTATGGCCTTGATCTCACCGGTTCAGTCCTGAGGGTTGAAATCAGGTTGTCAGGCTTGGTGGCAATACCTTTACCTACTGAGCCATCTTGCTTGACCCAAGAAATATTCTTGGTAATTGTAATTGCCCCTTCTCCAGCATTTATAGAAATATCTCTGTCTTAGTTAAGGTTTCTATTGCTGTGAAGAGACGCCATGACCATGATAAATCTTATAAAGGACGACATTTACAGATTCTGAGGCTTAGTCTGTTATTGTCATGCGGGAAACATGGCGGCACACAGTCAGGTGTGCTGGAGAGGTGGCTGAGAGTTCTACAACTGGCTCAGCAGGCAACAGGATAACACTGGGTCTGGTTTATGTATCTGAAACCTTAAAGCCCACCCCCAGTGACACACTTCCTCCAACGCGGGCACACCCTTAATGCCACTCCCTAAGCATTCAAACATGAGTCTGTGGGAGCCATTCTTATTCAAGGCACTCTTTCTAGAGCCTGTCTTCTGCAGTATCCACCCACTGCTCACACGAGAAGACTCAGCTTTCATACCCTCTAGAGCCTGTCTTCTGCAGTATCCACCCACTGCTCACACGAGAAGACTCAGCTTTCATACCCTCTAGAGCCTGTCTTCTGCAGCAGTATCCACCCACTGCTCACATGAGAAGACTCAGCTTTCATACCCTCTAGAGCCTGTCTTCTGCAGTATCCACCCACTGCTCACATGAGAAGACTCAGCTTTCATACCCTCACCTTTGGGCTCTTTCATTGTCTATCACTCATCCAGGCAGACAAGTGATAAAGACTTATTAATAATACTGAACATTATAGTGATAGTGGAATAAGTAATAAGACAAGGAAAAAGAAGAAAATGAGCTCATGATAGTTAGGGGTTTAGCCATTCATATTTTCTTGTTCTTTTTTTTCCCCCCGAAGTCGCATCGTTTAAATTCTCCCCCCCCCCAAATTCAAAAGTAATAATTTGAAAGGTATAAGATAGAAAACTACATTCATTCCATTCAAAAGCATCTGTACTTTAAAAGAGTGTGTAACCTGTCCTGTTTTTAGATCATCTCCGAGGTGAGGAGTCTTTAATCTTGATTGAACAATGTGCTTTTCTGGAGTAAACAGATTTCATTCTGTTATTTGGCTTGATTAAACAAAATCGCCTTGTCTTTCATAAAGAAATAGTCACAGCAGCCTGTCTGGAGACCATGCCTGCTAGGTGGTGAGGGCTGTGTCATCACAGTGGGGAAACCCTATCAGTCTGCCCACTTTCCAAGGTTCAGACTTCAACCACACCTCCTCTGAGTTCCTGAAGTGAAACTGGGTCCTTGTTTGCTAGCTTTCCTCTGATTGGTCTCTGGGCATTTGTTACTTTCTACGAAAGAAAGCACTTAATTTATAGATGGCAACTGGTTTGTGTCGTGAGACTTAAGCTGGCAAGAGGAAGAATTATTCATGTATTTGTGGTTTCTTTGCCTTAAAAAAAAAAAAAAAAAAACTAACATGGGCAAATACAAATCACAAGACCTGGACAGGGAATAGTGGGACAGGAATGGTGGAGAGAAATGGCCTATCCGACCCCCAAGCACAGACAAAAGACAGGGGTGGGGCCATGGGCTGGTAGCTTCCTGATTCCATCCCGGATGTGAAGAGGAAGTGAACTGCTGACTCATGTGAGTGTTTTTCCTGCCTTGATACCTAGCAGGCAGGATTTGGAGGGGTGAAGAAGGGTAAATGACGCCATGGGAAACACTCAGGAAACCCAACTGGTCCGGGTGATGAGTAAGCACTGGCCTTGAGCCTTTTGCCACCCGGTCCTCCACTGCTCAGGTCCAGTCTTTGGCTTTCTGAGGCCGCGTGCGTGTGTGTGTGTGTGTGTGTGTGTGTGTGTGTGTGTGTGTGTATGTGTGTGTGTGTGTGTTGTGTGTGTGTGTGTGTGGTCTCCTGTAGGAAGTGCCACCCGGAGGGACCCATCTAGGACATTTGACTGTCCTCTATAAGCCAGAGCCTGTGTAGATGGTATGGACAGGGAGTCAGGACACCTGACAAATCTCTAACACAAATTCCAGGCCCCCTTTTGTCACCCACTGTGGTAACCTCTTGAAAAGCTGTAAGGTTAGTTTTATTTTATTTGCATAGAGTCTTTACCACTACCCAGCAAATATGCTCCCAATATTTAAATGTAGGCACACTCTGCCTTCTGCTGGACCCTTTTCAGATGCAAGTCTAGCTAGCGTGGGAGCCAAACTGCAGGGTTGCTCAGAGACGCTGATGTCATAGATAGCATTGGAGTGTGCAGAAAGGACTGTCCAGCTTGAAAAATTGGCTCTAAAATACTCTAGGATTCTGGAGGCTTTTCCCTAAAGTCTTTGAAGAAAGTTAAGTTCGATTTAGGAAACTTGGTTATCTGAGGAATTTACAGCCACCACGTGGAGATCAAAGCCGTTTGCAATGTCAGGAACCGTGTGTATCACTCCCACCTGGCCCTGATCAGCATGGTTTCCTGCAAGCCTGGCCACAGCCCTGAAAGACAGGGTCTCCTCTGCTCACTCCGCACCAGTCCTGTAGCCCTGAAGCTAGCTCAGAGCCTCCCAGGATCAAGAGGAAGAAAAACAGTGCAGAAAGGACAGGAAGGACACCCACTTCCTGCTCCCCTGCCTTTCCTTCCCTCCAGGATGCTTTCCCAAGTGCACTTTCCCCTCTGGGAACACACTGCATTCTGCTGCCTCTAGCATTCAGAGGACTCAGCCCTCCTTTGCTCACCCCGCCCACCCATTGGAGCTCTGCTGTCTGCCTTAGACTGTGGAAGCTCAGCCTCTAATCGTGATGCCCCCCAAGGACTGAATCTGATCCCTGCACCAACCCATGCAGAAACCCACCAAGCTTGGTTTGCACTTAGGATTCCAGCAGGGAGAAGTAGAGGCAGGAGGATCCATGAGGCTCACTTACCACACCACCTAGCTAATTGGAGAGCCCTAGGTCTCCGTGAGGGACCATTTCAAAAGTCAAGATGCAGTGTCCTGAGGAATGAAACCAGTGACCTCAAGTGACCTGAAACACACACACACACACACACACACACACACACACACACACACACACAAAGAGACTATCTAAGTGAAGATTGCAAAACTCTTTCCCACTTCCTCCTACCCAACTGTCCGGCTTGTCATAGACCCAGGATTTGCTGCCGCCCAGAGAACACCTTCCCATCCATGTGCGGACAAATGAGCCTCCTAGAGTTAGCATGGCTAACTAAATCATCATGAGTCCCACATGGAATCTGATCAAGGACATCACAGAGTCACTTAATTAGTTACCTAGTTAGGCTGAAAATGCAATTATATTCTGAAATGAATTAAGTCCTATAGAGACGGGGCAATCATGAGCATGCCAGAGCCCGCTGGGAAGCAAGAACTGAGGCACGTGTGAGATGTGACTCGGGGCTGCAGAAGTTACTAGGGCCAGAGACTGGGTCCTGGCAGCTCTGACAAGCCAGGCTCTGCCTGACTTCAATAAACCAAGTAAAGAGGCAAATTAATGGTAAGAGCAGAAAAATGTGATTTCTGTGATGAGAGATACAGAGACCCAGTGATTCCTACCCTCACATAGCATCTTACTATCTAGTTGTGGTGGGGCACGAAGAAAAAAATGCCAATATTCTGTATTGGTTTGGGAGGCTCTATAGCCTGATAAATAACCAGACAGAGATATCTTATGACTGATACTGAAATTTCTATTTAACAACCCATGTCTTCTGAAAGCAGGGACTCTTCATTCCATTCACATGTGTGGTGTGTGTGCAAATGTATATGTGTGTGTGTATACATATATACATTAGCTTATAAAGTAGTGAGTTTCCATAAGACATTTTCATACATCCGTAGTTATGGTTAACTCACCCCTCCTCTTCTCCATCCCCACTTAAACCTATAGCCTCATATTTTGCTTTACTTCTTTTATCAATACCAGTCCTGTCTTAGTTACATTTCTATTATTGTGGTAAAACACCATGACCAAGGCAACTTATAAAAGAAAAGGTTGAATTTAGGACTTAAGAGTTTCAGAGGATTTTAGTCCATGATGGAAGAGCAAAGCCATGGTGTCAGGAACAGCTGAGAGCTCACATCTTGATCTGCAAACAGGAGGCAGCTGGAGAGGCAGAGCGGGAAGGGCATGAATATTTTGAAGCCTCAAACCCTGCCCTCAGTGACGTGCTTCCTCCAGCAAGACCACACCTCTTAATCCTTACCAAACAGTTCCACTAACTGGGGACCAAGTATTCAAACATAGGAGCCTATGGGGACATTCTCATTCGAACCACTCCAAGCCACGGCCACTTTGTCCCACAGAAGGAAAGTGTAGTGACAAGTCAATGATTCGGACAGAATTTTTAAACAGAATTTAGGGTTCTCCCTCTTTGGATATCTCCTTTCTGACATGTCCCTTACTTTTGGATGGTTCTGTTTGCTAGAACCCAGAACAGACTGGGTTCCTGCAGTTACCCAACTATGATTTTGTTCTGTACTCAGGATAGAAGCTGTAAGAAATGGGAAATCACCACCAGTGGTTTCTTCTTCCAAAGCATTCCTTAAAAATCTACTGTATCTGTTTCACCATTGAGAATTACGCTTGACTTTATCCAGAACCTTGTTATCTGTGAGAAGGAGAGATGCCACAGAAGGTCATTGGTAGATGGGAGCAGAATTTCCCAAAAATTAAAATTAGGAGAGAATGCTATATTTTAAACATTCATCCTTGCTAAGAATGAGTTTTGTCTATCCGTGTGATTCTTTGGTGTTTGTCAGTATAATTTTCTTTACATAGATTCTAGACATTTCTTATTCGATAAAATTCTAAATTCGCTGGTTATAATTTCACTGCACTTCCTTATTTTTAGCTGTATTTTTATGGCAGGGACTTTTGGGGAGTCTTTTGGCTGTGAGCATTTTTCCCCCTGTTGCACACCATTTGGTTTTTCCATCATTATTAGCACATACCCTCTACTTAATGTCAAGTCAGCTGAGAATGTCAGTCATCCAGTTCAGTTCCTGGTCTGTCATGTAGATTTATTGCCTCATTGGCCTCTCTGGGTCTTGATTACTAATGTTGAGTTATTTAGAACATT
The DNA here is from genome assembly GCF_903995435.1 of Acomys russatus. Lineage (NCBI taxonomy): Eukaryota > Metazoa > Chordata > Mammalia > Rodentia > Muridae > Acomys > Acomys russatus. Next base: position 21,291,244 of record NC_067156.1, on the reverse strand, counting down.
GCCTTTTCAGCACATAGTTAACACATAAAAGACTATGAAACATTGGGGGAAGGCTTTTCATAGATAGCATAGAGACTGTGTGGGGAAGGGTCTCTGGCTTTGGGGAGAGAAGGATCTTGGGAAGAAGGAAGGAAGCAGAGAGGCCTCGGTGGGTTAGCGTGGAGAGGAGCTCATGACCGGATTTGCGTGGATGGAGGAAAGTGGCCCAGATGAAAGAATAAGCAAGTGTTTATGGAACTATGGATGGGACGTGGTCCAGATAGAAGTTATTAGAGCAGATGGCATAGGATGGGGGTTTGGGAGGTAATGTCTGCCCTAAGGCTAGTCTAAAATCTATCGGGTGTCTGTGTCCTTATTGATTGTGATACCGCTGTAATAATTATAGGGCTAATAATAAACATTATTAGACCAGACCTTTAAATTAACCACTACAAGGAGCAGAGGACAATTTCAGGTGTTATTCCTCAGGAACCATCCACCTTGTTTTTAGAGACATGCTCTCTTACTGTCATGGAATCAAGCCAGTGAGCCTCATGGTTTGTCTGTCTCTGCCTCCCCCGCACTAAGAATGTACACTAACAAACACTACCACACCCAGCTTTTAAAAACATACATTCTGAGGTCCAAACTCAGATCCTCATGTTTGCATGGTAAGTACTTTACCCAGTTAGCTCCTCGGTGCCTCATTTTCTCTTTCCAAACCTTACTGTAACATACTTCCCTGTGCATGGATCTTTTTCTCCCTTCCAGATGATGTCTCTAGGGTCAGTAACTGCCGTGGCTTATTCCATCATGAGGGTGGCAGATTTGCCATGTACTGTATGAAAACATGGCTCTGCCTATTTTTGAGAATCCTCCCTGGCTTAGTTACTATTCTACTGCTGTGAGGAAGTTAGCCTGGAGACTTCTCTTAGTGTCAGAGCATTTGCCTAGCATGAAAGAGACCCTGGGTCTCTGAGCTTCTTAGCCAATTGCATTGTGTTGAGCAAATGCTGTTCTTTCTTGCTGATCTATAAGGTACTGGTGGTTGAGAATGGTGCAGAATTCAGCCACTCATGCCATCCACTAATGCTTGCCTGGATTCATCCATTCATGTGCCGGGTAAATATTTATTCAAAAACCTACTCTGTGCTCTATAGTCACTCAGAGGCCTCCATTGTTAATCCTGGGTCAGAGTCCAGCATCCCATTGAACTTGCTTCTTCCCGCCTGTGAGCTGTGGAGTGCTTTGAGTGAAACATAGAGCCCAGAGACTAGCTCCAGTAACCTCTGCCCTATCCCCTCGCTGTGTGCCTTCTCTGCCCATTTGCTAACTTAATATCCATGGTACCTGGTGTTATGCTCCTACCCTGGAGTTCATTGCTGAGCCCAGGCTCCTGTCCTGGCTCTCTCCCACCCACTGCCTCCTCCAGACTCTGGCAGCCAGTGTCTTGTCAGATCGAGGCATGAACATGGTAACTGCCTGGGAAGAAAGATCTCACTGAGCAATGTCTCTAAGGAGACAGAGGTACAACTAAAGGAGATTCCCTTGTGCCAGATCCAAAAGCTGCAGAAAAACACTCGCAGCAATGTCAGTAACTTGGAAAGCTCCATAAGACGGGCCTTGCCCGCTAGGCAGTGAATACAAAGACCTGGGTTTGGGGAAGAAAGAGAGAAAGTGTACCCCAGATATGTAATGAGTCCCAGCCTGACACTGAATGAGCTGTGGCCACAGCCACATCACATGGGTGAGCGTCAGTATTCAGCCTGTGGAATGGGCTTGGGATGGCCCACATCTCTCAGGAAGACCCCTGTGACAGCAGGTGTGAGGCAATAGCAAAGCTGCACTTGGCATGAGCAGACCACCAAATGGCCTCTGTTAAACACAATGGTGCAGGTCTTCATCCACCACAGAGAACCCAGGGAGTGTCCAGCCTGTGTGGGCCTCTGTAATTGAATGCAGTAGTGTTGCATTAGCTTTTCCTGAGGAGACATGAACACTTGTCTATTTGCCCCAGACATGGCTTCAACAGCACACTGAAGTAATGATTTCATCAAAGTCCAATTTTGGGCTTTCTTACTTAGAGCATGAGTGAACATTTACTTACAGAAGTGTAGATAACCAGAGGCTGGGGAGACGGCTCAGCTGGCAAAGTGCCTGCTGTACACGCATGAGGACTTGAATTTGCATCCATAGAATCCATGGAAAACAGGCAGGTGTGGTAGGATGCATCTGTAATCCTGACACTAGAGGGCAGAGTGAAGAGGAGCCCTGTGTCTAAGTGGTCAGCCACCCCGATGAGTCAGTGAGCTCTAGGTTCTGTGATGGATAGATCCTGTCTCAAAAACTAAGATGCAAAGTCATCAAGAATGAATCCTGGCCTCCACACACAAGCACTCAGGCACCCACTTACAAACATTCACATCCTCATACAAACATATACACATAACATACATATGCACACGCACGCACACACGCGCGTGCACGCGCCAGTTGCATCACCACAAAGTCCCACATCATAGATGGTGAACTCACAGATGTATCGTGAAATCCACTTATGGTTAACCTTCTGTGTCGTGTGACTGTAGTATCGCCAAAGACCACTTGTAGCTGGGAAAAGCTAGAAGAGAGCGATGGCTGAAATCCTAAGGCCCTCCTCCTAGTAGGGCATGTCAGAAGCTCCACTGCTATAATTATAGTTACCTCTGTATTGTTCTGTTCATTGAGTTGCCATGGATACCTAGCCAAGGTAATTTTTTCTCCAAGATGGTGATCGTATTATACAGGGGGTGGGTGGGAAATGTCTACACTACGAACAGAACCTACAAGGTGTGGACACGGGCTTCCGTGCTGGGATTCAATGAGGAGCTGACATGGTTCTGGAATGTTCTCAGCCTGGTTCGGTAGCTGGGTCTGAGCCTTCCAGCAGAGGTCTATGTGCACTGATCTTCTCTACACAGACCCTGGTGCCCCTGACTGTGCTCGCCTTTCTCACCACAGGTTTTTGCTTTTTCCACAGAGCCTAAACCAGGGATGTCCTACGGCATGGAGGTCGCCATCATCGCAGGTGAGCTGGCATGGCAGTGTGACCTTCTAGCAGCCAAGAAAGATCCCAGACGAAACTGGCCTGAGGACCTGGGTGGAAAGAGAGGTGGCCGCGGCTGCTTCCCTTCTGTTCTAGTTTGCTTTCTGATGCTGTGATAAACACCTCAACCAAAAGCAACCTGTGGAGGGAAAAGTCTGTTTAACTCTTATGTCCATGTCTCGATCCATCACTGAGGGAAGTCGGGGCGAGAACTCAAGCAGGGGCAGAGGTGGGGACCATAGGTGAAAGCTGCTCACCAGCACAGCTTTCTAAGCCGTGTTTCTTATAGAGCCTAGGCCCACCTACCGCGGGATGCAGCCATCACGGTGTTAGCAGCAATCAAGAAAATGCCTACAGACGTGTTCATAGGCCAGTCTGGTTAAGGCAATTTCTCAGCTGAGATGATTAGTCCTAGGTGTGTATAGCTTTATGCCAAATTAGAAAAAACTATGTCACTGTCCCCAGAGGGAACTTGGAGGGTGGAAATGAACACTCCAGTCCCAGTAGAAAGTGTCATTTATGGTGCCTAACGGAGTAGGGACAAGAGGCGCTTGCAATGTCAAAAGACATCCTTTTTCTGGACTTTGGCTTCACAGTGGCCTGGGTTGGATAATGGCTCATGTGTTATAAATAAAAATTATTTTTAAAAGAAGAGATTAGTAGAAGAGAATATTAGGCCATGGTCACCTTACAGAAGAGCTTACTGCAAGGGTAGGTTCACAGCACCGCAGTTACCAGCAGCCATGATGAGGCCCTGAAGTAGAAAAGCATTAGGAGGGAGGTGCCGTATGACAGTGATTCTGAAGAGAGAGATCCTTCAGTTTCAGAAAACAAAGGTTGTTTCTGGCTTCTACAGTTTGGGGCAGTGGTAGAAGGCAGGGATCAGTTTCACAGCATGGGGCCTAGTCTGTGTGCTCGGAGTCACAAAGCAGGAAGCCATTAGATAAAAGTAAAGTTATAATCCAAAGTTGTCAGAGCTCCAGGCACCAGCTAGCCTTGCTGTCAGACACAGAGGGAGAACTGCAGGTTCTCAGCAGCTCTCCAAGGCCAGATTTGAAAGAGACTGGAAGAGAGTTGCCCGATTTTTAGGAACAAGGAAACGGCAGCTAACGGGCCTGTGGCGTAACTCTGTGGAGCAGGTTTGGGGTACAAGTAGATAAGCCAACCCAGGCTTCTGGGAATTCACAGCTCCTTCATCTCATACGCTGGTCCCTGCCCTAGCTCACATCTCCACCCTAGAGCTTGGACCCTGAGCAGTTGGCTTCCCACTTGTGGTGGCTCAAGAGCAACCAAGCCTGGGAGGTATCCAACAAGCATCCCACTGGCTGATGCATAGCTCCAAGATCATCTTCAGTTAAAAATAAAGAAGCAACAGGAAGCCGTCAAAGACACCTGTCCGTCTCATCCGGCTCATCATTCCGTCACTCATTTGGGCCCCGACCCCTCCTTTTCCCAGGGAGTATTATTAACAGGCACAAATGTTCCTGGCACAGTCATAGGGAGCTTAGGAAACTGCAAGACATGGAAGCTACATTCCCCATTAACTCTGCATGCCAAGTAAAGCTAGGTTGACTATACAGTTTCAAACCTAGTGACCAAATTTGAAATGCCTCCTGTGGGACGATTGTCCCCAAACCTTCCACATTTCCCTTTCCAGACCCTAAGTGAACTGACCCCTCCTGCCCCACCTTCTGCTTTAGTTCTCTGATTCCTGAGACCTAACACATCCTTGGCACATCGTCCGCTGAATGGCCAAGCGCACCTCTTCCTGGAGACCGAAGGATTCTCACCCTCCTCCCAAGAACGAATGGTGCAGGCTGGAAAGAGACAGCTCTCCAAAAAGCACCTCCCCCCACCCTTATCATATTAGACCCAACCACCCTTGTCTGGGGAGAGCAACCAGTTCTTTCTGGTTTTCTGGGACTCCTGTCATTTGGGCACAGACATTTTAGGATTGCCCGAAGAAGTGAAGTCCTGCATTCTCTGAGCGCTTCGGCTTCGAACCAGTACAAGTACTTGTGTGGCTGGTGGTCTCTGTGGAGACAGGGTGTTTGCTGGTTTTTGTTTGAAGAAGTGAATAAGAGCCCACGAATAGCGAAGCAACAAGTTTTTTTTTTTTTTTACCCCCCCAAAGCAAAGTGAAAGTGAGAGTATGAATGTCATGATAGAACTGAACTGTTGGCCCTGAGTAATATTTACACAAGGGTGCCTGGGTGCTGCTTGAATCTTCCTTTTGTGGATATAGGAGGACAAGGAATTAGAGGCTGGGGATATTGTATGGATGAATGTTTTTCTTTTTTCAATTGCATATGGAGTTTATTTATAATAAACTCCATACAGTAAGAACAGTTAATGAAACAAGCAGGAAAACCGTATGTAAAAGTGACATCCAAAATGTTTAGCTCATTTTTATTTGGCAGCGGTGAAGGAAGTACTGTCTAGATGAGTCTCAAGTTTTGTACTTAAATCATCCTCTATCAGATCTTGTATTTATCAACTTAAAAAAAAAAATCTTTCTAGACTTTAAAACATTTTATTAAATCCTAGCCTAACTGTGAAACTATAGCTATTTAGTCTTCAATCTCATCAGCGATTTGAGAAGGAATAAAATTATCACTTAAGTAGGAAGTGAAGGCAAGCAGCTTCCAAAACTAAGAGATGACAGAGACAGTTACTGCCTGGTCAGTCACCCATTCTCTCTATAACATTGGAACATCAGCTTCAGCCTTCTGGCCCTTATAGATCTGGCAGACATATTTGTGAAGCAGGAAATATGAAGGACTTGCTTACCCTGTCATCGCAGAGCTTGGCAGTCAACTCAGCCTGCATCCAAGTCTTGTCCGTTTTGGACAGCATATTGTCTGTAGAGATAGCTGGGGCATTTTTGTCCAGTGGCTAGCTTGCCATTAATAATGATATCTCCAAAAGGAGATTTTTATGATGGTCATCATCTTCGTTGAGGTAGACTGGGGGTATTGCCAGGAGCTGACATGTCTCAAGTCAAAAAGGCCTTAAATTAATTTTTAAAAATCTTTAAATGTCATATTCTATAGGTCTCTGAAGTTTTTGAGGACCATCTGATTATTTACATTTATATTTACATAGCATATAATAATATCTATCTATCATAAATCTGAATAGACAAACATTGCTTCTTTCTAGATATTTACTATCTGTTCAACCTAGGAGATATATATGTGATAAACCAGACTAGTATCTGACACAACCATGACTCTTGATTGATTAATCATTATCCTGCATAAGTTAATTATCCTAAACAATTTGTAATAGCAGCTTTTTATAGGACTGGAAGTAAACCTTATATTTGGCAATGAGTCATATAATCCAATACCTCATACCAGAATAGAAACATACATACATACATATGTGTATCAAAAATAACTTTAAATTTGAGTCAATATATAAAATTCTATACCCATCTATCAAAAATACTCTGATTTCTGTATCAGTATACAGCATTGTATACCAATGAACTAAATTTTTTTGAGAATGACAATAGTTTTATAGTTGAAGAGCATATTCAATAATCCTATTATTTCTATATATTTTCTGTATGATATTCCTATGTCCCCCCCCTTTTTTATTATATTGGTGTTTTTATTTTTTCATCTTACATTCAGATCTCAGCCCCTCCCTCATCCTTTCCCTGTACTGCTCCTCCCCATCTACCCACATCCCCTTCTCCTTAGGAAAGGACCCTCCACCCCCAAACCAACCCGCCCCCATCACATCACGACACATCAGCAAATCCTCCTCCACTGAGGCCAAACAAGACAGCTCACCTAAGGGAAAGTGACCCAAAAAGTAGGAAACAGAGTCCACATCAGAGACAGCTCTGTTCCAATTGCTAGGGGATCCACTTGAAGACCAAGCTGCCCATCAGTTACATATGTGTCGGGGGTGTATATCCAGTACATGCGTGTCCTTTGGTTGGTGCTTCCATCCCTGTCAGTCCCCTTGGGTTTAGGTTAGTTGCCTCCGTTGGTCTTTTTGTGGAGTTCTTATTCCCTCCGGGTCCTTCTATCCTTCCCTCTACTCTTCTACAAGACTGTTTGAGCTCCACCTAATGTTTGGCTGTGGGTCTCAGTGTTCTGTTCTGCTGCTGGGTGGAGCCTCTCACTGAGCAGTTATGCTAGGCTTCTGTCTGTAAGCCTACCAGAGCATCATTAATAGTGTCAGGGATTAGTTCTCTCCCATGGGGTGTGTCTCATGCCTGGCCAGTCATTGGTTGGCCATTCCCTCGATCTTTACTCCATTTTTATCCCTGTACATCTTGCAGGGTAAATTTTGGCTTGAAGATTTTGTGGGTAGGTTGGTGTCTGCTTCTCTCCAGGATTCCTGCCTGATAAGGAGGTGACCACTCAGTTTCCATGTCCGCCCCCGCCCCGTTAGGAGTCTCAGCTAGAGTAACCCCATATCCTTTCAGGAGTCTATCTGGTGACAGGTATCCAGCTTGTCCTAGAGATGCCATGCCCTCTAAGTTTCCCTTCTCTCTGCCAGCTCTCACGTCCCACCCCCACTCTCTTCATATTTGAGTCCCATTCCCCTCCCAACCAGTTCCCCTTCTTCATCCACTTCCAATGTCTATTCTATTTCTCCTTCTGAGTGAGATTCAAGCAACTTCCCTTGGGTCTTCCTTGTTACTTAGCTTCTTTGGGATCGTGGATTGTAGTGTGGTTATTCTGTACTATATGGCTAATATCCACTTATAAGTGAGTATATGCCATTTATGTCTTTCTGGGTCTGGGTTACCTCGCTCAGGATGATCTTTTCTAGTTCCATCCATTTGCCTGTAAGTTCCATGATATCCTTGCTTTTGATGGCTGAATAGTATTCCATTGTGTAAATGTACCACAGTTGTTTTTTGTTGTTGTTGTTGTTGTTGGTTGGTTTTTTTGTTTGTTTGTTTTTATCCATTCTTCAGTTGAGGGACATCTGGGTTGTTTTCATTTTCTGCCTATTATGAATAAAGCTGCTATGAACATAGTTGAACACAGTTGAGCAAAGGTCCTTGTTGTATGGTGGGGCATCTTTTGGGTGTCCAGGAGTGGTATAGCTGGGTATTGAGGTAGAGCTATTCCCAATTTTCTGAAAAAGTGCCAGGTTGATTTCCAAAGTGGTTGTACAAGTTTGCACTCCCACCACCAATGGAGGAGTGTTTCCCTTTCTCCACATCCTCACCAGCATGTGCTGTCACTTGAGTTTTTGATCTTAGTCATTCTGGCAGGTGTAAGATGGAATCTCAGGGTAATTTTGATTTGCATTTCCCTTATGTTTAAGGACTTTGAACATTTCTTTAAGTGTTTCTTGGCAATCAGAGAGTCCTGTGTTGAGAATTCTCTGGTTTGGTTTGTTGGTGTCTAATTTCTTAAGTTCTTTATATATTTTGGATATTGGCCCACTGTCATATGTACAGTTGGTGAAGATCTTTTCCCAGTCTGTAGGCTGTTGCTTTGTTCTGTTGACAGTGTCTCCTGCCTTACAGAAGCTTCTCAGTTTCATGAGGTCCCATTTATTAATTGTTGATCTTAGTGCCTGAGCTGTTGATATTCTGTTCCAGAAGTTGTCTCCTGTGCCAATGAGTTCAAGGCCCTTCCCCACTATTTTTTTTTCTAATAGATTTAGTTCATGTAGCTATGTTAAGGTCTTTGAGCCACTTGGACTTGAGTTTTGTGCAAGGTGATAAGTATGGATCTATTTGCATTTTTCTACACATAGACATCCAGTTAGACCAGCACCATTTGTGGAAGATGATAGTGTTTTTCCACGGTATGGATTTAGATTCTTTGTCAAAATCAAGTGTCAATAGCTGTGTGAGTTTTTTTTTTTCTGGGTCTTCAATTCAATTCCATTGGTCAACCAGTCTGTTTCTATGCCAATAACAGTTTTTATTACTATTGCTCTGTATTACATCTTGAAATCAGGGATGCAGATACCTCCCAAAGATCTTTTATTGTACAGGATTGTTTTAGCTATTCTATTTTTTTCCATATGAAGTTGAGATTTGTTTTTTTATGGTGTGTTGTTGTGTTGCTATTTTGATGGGAGCTACACTGTATCTGAAGATTGCTTTTGGTAAGTTAACCATTTTTACTATGTTAATCCTACCAATCCATGAGCATGGGAGATCGTTCCATTTTCTGATATCTTCTTCAATTTCTTTCTTCAGATATTGAAATTCTTGTGATGCATGCCTTTTACTTGCTTAGTTAGAGTTACACCAAGCTATTTTATATTACTGTGGCTATTATGAAGGGTGTTGTTTCCCTAATTTCTTTCTCAGCCCATTTATCCTTTGTATAAAGTAGGACTACTGATTTTTTTTAAAGTTAATTTTGTATCCCACTACTTTCCTGAAGGTGTTTATCAGCTGTAAGAGTTCTCTGGTAGAATTTTTGGGGTCACATATATATTATCATATCAAGTAAGAATAGAGATATTTTGACTTCTTCCTTTCCAATTTGTATCTCCTTGATCTGCTTTAGTTGTCTTATTGCTCTAGCTAGAACTTCAAGTATGTTCATATGGAGAGAATGGGCAGCCCTATCTTGTCCCTGATTTTAATGGAATTGCTATGAGTTTCTCCCCATTTAATTTGATGTTGGCTATCAGTTTGCTGTATATAACCTTTATTATGTTTATGTATGGGCCTTGTATCCATGCTTTCTCCAAGACTTTTATCATAAAAAGGTGTTGGATTTTGTCAAAGGTTTCCTTGGCTTTGAATGCGATCATCATGTGTTTTTTCTTTGTTTGTTTATATGGTGGATTACATTGATGGGTTTTTGTATGTTGAACCATGCCTGCATCCCTGGGATGAAACCAACTTGATCATGGTGGATGATGCTCTTGCTATAATGTGTTCTTGGATTGGGTTTGCAAGTATCTTACTGAGTATTTTTGCATCAATGTTCATGAGGGATATTGGTCTGAAATTTTCTTTCTTGGTTGAGTCTTTGTGTAATTTAGTTATCGGGGTAACTATAGCTTCATAGAATGATTTTGGCAATGTTCCTTCAGTTTCTGTTTTGTGGAATAGTTTGAGAAGTATTAGTATAGCTCTTATTTGAAAGTCTTGTAGAATTCTGTGCTACAACCATCTGGCCCTGGGCTTTATTTTTTAATTGGGAGACTTTTAATAGCTGTTTCTATTTCCTTAGGGGTTATAGGACTATTTGGCTTGTTAGCCTGGTCGTGATTTAACTTTGGTAAGTAGAATCTATCAAGAAAATTGTTCATTTCATTTATGTTTTCCAGTTTTGTAGAGTATGACTTTTAAAGTAAGACCTAATGATTCTTTGGGTTTCCTCAGTGTCTGCTGTGGTGGCCCCCTTTTCATTTCTGATTTTGTTAACTTGGATACTGTCTCTCTGCCTTTAGGTTAATTTGGCTAAAGGTATATCAAACTTGTTGATTTTCTCAAAGAATCAGCTTTTAGTTTTGTTGATTCTTTGTATCTTTCTATTATTTCTAAGTTATTGATTTAAGCCCTAATTTGATTATTTCCTTCAGTCTACTCCTCTTTGGTATATTTGCTTCTTTTTGTTCTAGAGCTTTCAGGTGTTCTATTAAGTTGATGATATGAGCTATTTCCGAATTCTATATGAAAATTCTTAATGCTATCAACTTTCCTCTTAGCACTGCTTTCATTGTGTCCCATAAGTTTGGGTATTCTGTACCTTCATTTTCATTGAATTCTAGGAAGTCTTTAATTTATTTCTTTATTACTTCCATGACCCAGTGGTCATTAAGTAGGAAGCTGTTCAGTTTCCATGAATTTTTAGGCTCTCTGATGTTTCTGTTGTTGAGTTCCAGCTTTAACCCATGGTGGTCTGATAAGATAAAAAGAGTTATTTCAATCATCTTGTATCTGTTGAGGCTTGCTTTGTGACCGAGTATATGATAAATTTTGGAGACGGTTCTGTGTGGTGCTGAGAAAAGGCATATTCTTTTGTGTTTGAGTGGAATGTTCTGTAGATATCTGTGAGGTCCATTTGATTCATAACATCTGCTAGTTTCATTATTTCTCTATATAGTTTCTTGTCTTGTTGACCTGCCCAATGGTGAGAGTGGGGTATTAACATCTCCCACTATTAATATGTAGAGTTCAATGTGTAAGTTAAGTTTTAGCAATGTTTCTTTTACAAATATGGGTGCCCTTGTATTTGGGTCATAAATGTTCAGAATTAAGACGTCATCTTCTTGGATTTTTCCTTTGATGAGTATGGGGTGTCCTTCCTCATCTCTTTTGATTAGTTTCAGTTGAAAGGCTATTATATTAGATATCAGAATGACTATTCAGATGGTTTCTTGGGTTCCTTTGATTGGAAAACATTTTTCCAGTCCTTTACTCTGAGGTAATCTCTATCTTTGTTGCTGAGGTGTGTTTCTTGTATGCAACAGAAAGATGGATTTTGTTTTCATATTCACTTTGTTAGTCTGTGTCTTTTTATTGGGGAATTGAGTCTATTGATGTTGAGATAAATTAATGAACAATGATTGTTTCTGTAATTTTGATATTGGTAGTGGTAGCATGAGTGTGTGTCCTTTTCTTCCTTTGGTTTTGCTAGTGTGAAATTATTTATTTCCCATGTTCTCTTGAGTGTAGTTTCCCTTGTTGTGTTGGAGTTTTCCTTCTAGCATCCCTTCTAGGGCTGGTTTAGTAGGAATGTATTGTTTAAATTTAGTTTTATCATGGAGTGTCTTTGTTTTATCCATCTATGGTGATTGAAAGTTTTGCTGGATATAGTAGTCTGGGCTGGCATCTGTGGTCTCTTAGGTTATGTAAGACATCTTCCCAGGCCCTTCTGGCTTTTAAAGTCTCTGTTGAGAAGTCTGGTGTAACTCTAATAGGTCTGCCATTATATGTTGCTTATCCCTTGTGGCTTCTAATATTCTTTCTTTTTTCTGTACGGATAGTACTTTGATTATTATGTGGCAGGAGGATTTTCTTTTTTGGTCCAATCTACTTGGTGTCCTATAGGCTTCTTATGTCTATAGGCATCTCTTTCTTTAGGTTAGGGAAATTTTCTTCTGTGATTTTGTTGAAGATATTTTCTGAGGCTTTGAGCTGGGAGTCTTCTCCTTATATTCCTATTATTTTATGTTTGGTTTTTTTCTAGTGTCTCGGATTTCCTGGATGTTTTGTGTTAGAAACTTTTTGGATTTAGTGTTTTAATATTAGTTTCTTTTATCTTATCTCCTATGCCTGAGATTCTCTCTTGCATTTCTTGAATTCTTTTGGTGACGCTTGCATCTGTAGTTTCTATTCTCTTTCCTAGGTTTTCAATCTCCAGGTTTGTCTCATTTTTGTGTTTTCTTTATTGCTTCTATTTCCATTTTCAGGTCTTGAGCAGTTTTATTCATTTATTTCTCCTATTTGCTTGTATTTTCCTGTATTTCTTTAAGGATTCATTTAATTTCTTCACCTGTTGGATTGTATTTTCCTGTATTTCTTTGATGGATTTATTCATTTCCTCTATAATCTTCATAAGATTAGATTTAAGGTTGTTTCCTTGTGCTTCAAGTGTGTTAGGATATCCAGGGCTTGGTATAGTAGGATAGTTAAGTTCTGGTAGTGCCATATGGCCCTTGATTTTGTTGAGTGTGTTCTTACACTGACCTTTGGCCATCTGGCTGTCCTGTTGCCAGACTTGGAGGACTCTAATGGTTGCTAGCCTTTGGGATTGGAGGTAGAGCTAGGGCCTGGTGACTAGTGCTCAGAAGACATTGGTGCAGACCACACCACACCACTGCTAGGTTGCCTGGACAGACCTCACAGACAAGAGATTGGGGGAGTTGCCTCCCCTGGTAGTCTCTGATGGCTACAGTCTCTGCAATAGCTGGTAGGGCTGAAGCCTGCAAACTGGTACATGGACCGCACCACTGCTGGGTTTGCCTGGCAGGTCCCAAAGGCAGGCTGTTGGGGAAGGGCCTCTCACCTGGTTTTCTCTGATGGCTACAGTCTCTGGGATAGCCAGTAGGGCCTGGAGCCCAGGAACACAGATGAATTTTTTTTTTTTTTTTAGATTATAATTTAATTACAACTTTTCCTCTCCCTTTCTTCCCTCCAAACTCTTCTGTATACCCCTCTTCACTGTCCTTTAAATTCATGGCCTTTATTTTTGCTAATTTTATTTTATGCATACACACACACACACACACACACACACACACACACACATGTTCCTAAATATAACCTGTTCAGTCCATATAATGCTGACCATTTGGCAGTAGTCAACCAATTGGTGTACTTTTCCTTGGGGAAGGCCACCTCTCCCATTCCCAACTTTCTTCAGTTGACTATAGTTCTTTGTGTAGGGTTGAGCCCTCATGAAAATTTTTAAATCAAGTTTGGCAAGTTCATTGTTGTCATCCTTGTTTGGCTCACACTTGGGCAGTCACGGGGTGAATTCTCAAGTTAATTGATGGAGTCTGGTTAAGTGAACCTCTGTATACTGGGCATATGCCTGCATGTGATGCATCTGATTTTAACCATATGCATGCTCAATCATGCACAGACATAAGATAGTAAATGGAAATTATATTTCCCCAGTGAGAGTCTTGTGATTCTCTCTTCCCTTGTCAACCAGGCAATGTCAGTAGTTGCAGAGACCCAGACATCCATATGTTTATTTTGCTGATTGGCCATAGCTACGTGGCCTTGCAGAGGTATAGTCTACTCCAAGATGACATGACTCTACGCCCAGAGGAAAAAGTCATACTGCAACACTGCCCCAGACTGACATGCATCCTGTCTCTCTCTTGCAGCTGTGATCACTGCTGTGGCCTTGGTCCTGGTCTGCCTTCTCTTTCTCATGCTTCGTTACCTGTACAGACACAAGGGCACCTACCACACCAATGAGGCCAAAGGCACAGAGTTTGCGGAGAGTGCCGATGCAGCCCTGCAAAGTGACCCAGCCCTCCAGGACGCCGGGGACAACAGCAAGAAGGAATACTTTATCTGAGTGGTAGAAGACTTTATGCTCCTGCAAAATGCTTCTGGCTTCGGGAGAGAAAGTACCCACACTGTGTGCTGCCATTATCAGCACCAGGAAACCCTCAAGGGCACCCCAAGACTCTTATTGCAGAACTCTGGGTGCCTGCCAGGAAACTGATACATATGGGAGAAATCAAGGCACAAAGCACTGCTTCTGGGGAGTCAGAGGCTACCCAGAGGCTGGCATTGGCTCTGCAAGGAAGAGAGACCATCTGGATACACTTATCTCCCTGGGCAAAGCAGGTGTCATCTCACCAGCCTGAAAGTCCTCTTCAGCGTGCGCGGGGTGGTTGGACTGGGGAGTGGGATGTACAGAGGTGGGATGTCTATAAGCTGACTGGGGATAATGGCATCAGATGTCAGTCACTGACATCTGGGGAGAACAGCAGGTGCCAGGCCTAAAAGGCACCTTCATCAACCCAGCTCAAAAGGATTACAAATAGATTTGAAATATGACTGAATATCCTGTATCAGATGGCACTACTCTAGGTATCTGGGACACAGTAAATGCCACCCATTGCTGGCTTTCCTCTGGTATAACATTGTGTCTGTATGCATGGAGCAAGAATTGTCTAGTTCTGGCAAGAGAACAGGGAAAAGAATAGCCTTTCCCCTCTCTAGTACCAGCTGTACGAAACAAATGCAAGGAGAAAACACAGCAACCAGGCCACTGGCTGAAGCACTGACCTCTTGATAAATGCTATAAGAAAAAGAGAGCTGTGGTCAACATCCATGAGTGAACTCCATCACATCTTAGTCCGAACGAAAATGCCCCTGTGTTCGAAGAGATTGCAGATCCCTGGGTTTGGGTCCTAGCTCCTCTGTACTGGTCTTAGGACCTCAAGCCATGCATTTGACATCTCCAGCTTTAGTGTTGGCATTTTTCAAGTGGAAAGGATGCTAAATTGTGCTACCTCTGGTTCCTAACTCCCAGCACTGTGGGCAGGGACAGAAGTGTCCTATACTAGGTGACCGCTGTATCCTAGTGTCACTAACACACTGGATACATGGCTTGCCTGTGTCAACTAATGAAAATTCACCTCTGCACCACCTCAAAAAGCCTCCTGAACAACAGGGAGAAAAGTGAACTAATTAACCAACCCCTTCGAGGTAAGATTGCCATCACTCTGAGACCAGCACTGCTGAGTTTAAAGACTGCCCCTTGCAGTACCCAAGTCCTCTCAGGATCTCCCTCAGCTGTGCCAGCTCCACTAAGATCCAGGGGAAAAAAGCCATGTCATGCTCCCTGGGAGACTAAAGAGAATACAAGCTCAGTCAAGCATGGACGCCAGGCAAGGGAGCTGAAATCCGTGGGAATGCTGCGTGTCAAAGAAAGGCAGGGATCTAATTTTAACAGGATGCTGTCCTGGTCAAGTGACAGATGAACCTGTAATGGAAGATGTCTGCATTCTCATCTATGAAGTAAGAGCCTGGCTACAGTTGTCACCCATTAATCTAAAGAGACCTGGTCTAAAACCCTCGTGGATGCTTGAAACCCAAGGCAGTATTGAACCCCTTGTATTTAGCTTTTCCTCACATACTTATGTTAAGATTTAATTTATACATTAGGCACAGTAAGACATTAACTGCAGTTGACTAATCGTAAAATGGTGTAACTATGAGCTGTAATAAAAGAGCCTTGAAACTATGCATTGTCTATTTCTGCATGGCAGATGGCCATGGCTAATTAACAACTTCAGAAAGCACCTATGGACAGGGCCTGCAATGTTATCAGCCCACACCTGAGACTGGGACACATAACAGCAGCCCGGGAAAATAATTGTAGAACAAAACAAACAAAAGGTGTAGTCCGGTGTCGATGAGCTTAGAAAGCATCATAGTTGAGCAAAGTTGAATTTGGGCTGTGGATCTCAATGCCTTGATGAGGCCAGGTAGACTATGGCTCCAAGGGAGGGAGCTGAGAAATGTTCTATTTTCAAGTGGGCTTAGCCAGAGACCCACTGTGTCTTCACAGAATGTGTCTAGGTTTTCTTAATAGTGTGTGTGTGTGTGTGTGTGTGTGTGTGTGTGTGTGTGTGTGTGTGTAGCTGTTGCACACATGTGTTGGCCAGAGGAGCACTTGAGGGAGCCGGTCCTCTCCTATTATGTGGGTTCCTGAGAACACGGCTAAGAAACACTAAAGGACTTCTAATTTCCTTCTCTGTGGTGTCATCACTTCAGCTTTTCAGCATGCACAGCTCAGGGCTTTGTCTTCACTGATGTGAGCACAAGTGGTTGATCAGTAGGCACAGAAGAGGCACCCAGAGCCAGCACAGACATATCCATCCTTGCATAGGATGGTCCTAGAGCCCCTGGGCCTCCAAAAGGTCTGGACAACTGTCCTTCCTTCCACTAGTAGCCCAAAGGCATCTGTGTTGCCTGTGGACATTCTGAGAAGCTGTTCCCTGTGCTCACACACACATGGCCTCCCATCCTCTCAACCTCAATGTCTAACCAATGCCCAGAAAACCTACTGGAACAGTCTAATGCCCAACCCAGCCTAGATCAACCCAAACAACAGATGTGATGATTCGAGCTGTGTGGAACTGACTCACTGAAGGTGGCTCGGTCAGAGGCCACCAAGAAAGGTGCTATCTCTGGTGACTACAGAAGCTGGAAGGCTGTGCCAAAGAGTAAAATGAATTAATGAGGTAGTACAAATACATAATGCATGAGCACGTGTGAGGGTACAGGCACACACACACAAATCACGTGGAAGCTTTTTTATCTTTCCCTCAGCACTGTGCAGAAGCGATATATCATGCCCACTGGGAACGTTGCTGGGAATGCATGCATCATTGCATGCACAGTTGCATCGTGCCCCCCAGAAATGCTGCTGGGAATGCATGCACAGCGCACACTCAAGTTTTCCTAAGCTAGCAAGGTGCTGGGGGGGGGGCGGGGGTAGTGAGGAGGAGGAGAAGGGGGAGAAGGAAAAAGAGGGTCTGGTAGAGGAAGGCTAGAGGAAGAGAGCAGAGGTCTTATCACACCCTAAGAAGTTTGAACCCCCAGAACCCACTTCAAAGGCTGGATTGGCAGCCCTAAATGGAGCATCTGCACCATACTCCCCAATCAGTAGGGCTCAATAAACTCTGCAAAAAGATAGGCTAAAAGAGTGTAAGAGAGGGTGTCTGGAGAAGGCCGCTGTGAAATAGCGCCTCCTGAACGTTCATGTACAAGATCCAGCCAGTCAGTCAACTTCACTGCATGGTTTGGTGAGGGACCCCTGCAGCCCTGCCCCAGCTGGGGAGACAGTTGAAAAGACGGCTCAGGTTCAATTCCCAGTACCCACATGGCAGCTCACAGCTGTGTGTAACTCCAAGATCTGACACCCTCACACCAATGCACATAAATTAAAAAAAATTTTTTTTTAAAAATGTTGAAGGCAGTTCCAGGAGGGAAAGTTAGTGGGTTTCTTTTCTTTTGTTTTGTTTTGTTTTGTTTTTTAGGGCTGAGGCCCCAGGTAAGCTGCCCAGCTGCCTGTGGATGGGCTCACACCCTCTGCGCACATACATGCAGCACTAACTGGACCCAGGCCTTATAGAAAACGAGAACAGAGCTGGCCCACAATCTTATCACTCTCCGAGCCAGAGGCAGGCAGATCACTGAGTTCAAGGTCAGCCTGGTCTAAAGAGTGAGTCTAGGAAAGCCACGATAACACAAAGAAACCCTGTCTCAGAAAAAAAAAAAAAAAAAAAAAAAAAAAAAAAAGGAAAACAAAGTTTCAGTCAATCAAAACACATTGTATACATGTGAGCAAATACATTTAAAAGATGAACCCAGACACAGTAGTAAGCACACTCGAGTGGTAAGATCAAAAGAGACTCAGTCTCAAAAACCACACAGTATTAGGCTTATACTTATTATTACGACAGTATTTTCTAACCTGCTAGCAATCAATCAAGACACAGACACCTGTTATATTTTAAAAGGGTCTTAGTTAACCTGGAGCAGGGCCAATATTAATCCCCTAAACTACTTCCCATAGTGGGGCAGGTATGGGATACCTGCCTCAATCCCATGCCATCTGCTTCTAATCATTTCTATCAAATTACCTCCCATCCCTAATCCCAAATACTTACTAATTATCATCATCTGGGCCAAGTCTCCATCCACACTGGCCATGTGCTTCTCTACCCAGCTCAGGGCCCAGCCTTCTTCTCCTCCCCTCTCCTCCAGTCTCTCCTCCTTCCAAGATTCTCTGTCTTTCCAAGTCATGGAACCTTAGCCATGCCTATCCCATTTGCCCTGCCCAGGTGTGATGGCCTTTTATTGGTCAAACAGGTTAGGCTCTTAGGCAAGGTACAGGTTGGGCACAGACACAGCGAGCAGTAATTAGCATCAAAATACATCAGACCAACCTCCAACACATATTTCCCGGGGTAGCTCACCCTTTCTCACTCCTTAATTTGTATTTAGGAGATGAGATTCCAGGGCAGCTAAACGGTCTATTGTGCTCAGTCTACTGCTATCAGGAGATGTCCAGAAGTTTTTAAAGACGGAGAGCAGAGGTAAGGCTAAGGGACAGACTTGACAGACGAGATACATTATGAGCAGAAGGGCCTGGGAGGGAAAACCTCAGCCATGACCTTGTGCACCCTAGAAAGACCCACATTTGCAGTGCCACAGAAAAGGGGTGAAGTTGATGCTAAAACCAGAGGCATAAGTGAAACCGCACGAAGGCAAAGTCAGGCAGCGTTTCCTAGCAATCCCACACAGCAGGTTTATACTTCTCACTCCTCCACCACCTCATCCCTGAAGGACAGGAGATCTAGTCTTGAACACCAGAGGGTCCAGAACTCTACCGCCAGGCTTAAGTAGAGGTTGCAGAGGTCAGAAAGTCGAGGGCCGAGTCAGTTAGCTTTCCAAAGAGCAGCCATTTTCAACTCTTTCTCTTCCTTGCCTACACAGAGGAGACTTACATAGGGCTTAAAAAGAAAATAGCTACAGAACGAGACACTGAAGGTTCACCTCTGGCCCCACTCACATGCTGTATACAGGGTGGAGGCAGGGGCAAAGAGAGAAAGAGAGAGAGAGAATGAGAGAGAGAGAGAGAGAGAGAGAGAGAGAGAGAGAGAGAGAGAGAGGAGGAAGAAGGAGGAGGAGAGGGAGGGAGGGAAGACTCACACTCTGCTCCCATGATCCCACAGCTGAGACTGGATTCTCAGTGTGTATTCCATCCTGTCAGGGGAGGTGTGGATTTCATCTTCTCCAGAAGGCAGGGCAGTGGGTCAGGGCTCAGAGCCAGGCACTGTGTAAAATCCCAGAGGAGAACTCTATCTCCTTGGAAAGAACCCCTGACACTTTTTATCTCAGTTGTTTTTGCATTCCTTTCCTGAACATTTTCTCATCAGAGCATCGGAATGCCTCGGGGCCTACAGGATTGTAGCTGGCTCAGCGCCGTGAATAGAACTGCAGACACTCGCAAGTTTGCAACGTAGCATATCATCAACACAGGGTAATGGCGGGTGAATTGTTCTGGAATAGGTCAGTGTCAGACAAAGTCGCACCTCAAGCTCTGACTCTTAACAACAACAAGGAAGAATTACTTGACCCCCTCCACACTCCAGGTTCTCATGAACCAAACAAAGTGTTGGAACTTTAAGGGGACAGTGGAGGGGTGAAGTATGGGGGTGTGGTGGAAGGAACACGCACAAGTATGCAGCTGTGTATGGAGGTCAGAGGACAGATAACCTGAGATGTCATACACCTTGTTCTGTTGAGACTGCGTTTGTCTTTGGCTTGAGGCTGTCTCCACCTCACCAGCACTGCAACTGAGAGTGTGTGTCACCATGCCCAGATTTTGACATGAGTGATGGGGAATCAAACTCAGTCTTTGTGAGTGTCTGTACAGCAAGGATTTTTATAGGCTGTGATATTTCCCCAGCCTAACACTTCTTCGCACAAGGATGCAAGTGTGTCAAGAATCGTGATGAAATTTTACCTGTTTTCAGGTCAAGTTTTACAGCCGTGTGAAGACAATGTGACCTTGCCTTAGGCTGGGCCCAAGGTGAAAGCAGTCTTGGGTGGCTTGACCCCACTGAGACTTTCTCTCTACAAACTGATAAAGACTGTAGATAGACTGAGGGGGGGTTGATGGGGGGAGTTTCAGCCCAAGAAAAAGACAGGCTCTGGCACTCCACCCTGGGGGTATTGCATTGCAAAAAGGACCATTGGTTAGGAGGAGGAAGCTGGGAAGAGAGAGTGAGAGAGATCAGAGGTTACTGCCCACTGTGTGGTGCACAATTGGAAGACTTGGTGGCAGGTGGTGAGATCGGTGGATCACTCTAGGTTCTCGCCACATAATTAATACTAAAGCAAAAATAATTTCATTTGTTCAGAATTCTGTTGTCAGCCACCTGGGCAAGGCCTTGGTGGAGGTCTTCTGCTGGTCTTACTCAGGACTCACATAAGGCTACAGGCACTCAGCGACTTGGCTAGATACATACAGATTGTCACTGGTGTCTCCATCCTTCCTCTGGCAGCTGGCACTGATGTGGGCTACTTGGTGCATTGCAGAGGACCCCATCTGGGAAGATTCCTCTCTGTTGTATGCAGGAGTGTCTCACTGTCCTGGAAACTAAGCAGACTTTTTGTGTGGGGTTGGCCAAGTAGAACCTATGAAGGGTCCAGGCTCCGAAAGGTGCACACCACTTTTTCCATATTATCTAAGTCAAAGCAATTCAACTGGCCAGTTTGAAGCCAGGAAGTGGACATTGCTCAGAGCACATGCAAACAGGAAGAGAGCCATACCGCCACCAATGTCCCGCTCGCAGTCCCCACAGGAAGCCCCCCTTTTCTCGTGTTCCCAAATGGGTACCAGCTTTAATTCCTACCTTCCCAAAAGGTTTTCACCCACTGACGATTGCCTGTTAGTTACTGAGATGAGAGGGGGCAGGCTTGGGGTGGAATTGAGGCACGTGGATCAAGGTCTACTAAATTCAGGCCACCGTGGAAACTCAATGGGGCATGTGTGCATCTATGATGAAGAGACGAGGCGCTAGAAGACTAGAAAACACTTGCAAGTCGACATGAATTGTGTTTAAAGACACAGGACTGGATACCGTCACTAAGATTATATAAGCATATGGAAGGGAAGAAAGCGTTCACAGGGCTGAGCCTGAGACCACCCTTGCACTTGGAGGTGGCTTTGTGTATAGGCACCATACAGACCCCTGGAGCTGCCTCTAGCCATCATCAGATGTGCACCCTTTGAGGCCACACTGGTACCACCTGCTTCTGTCTAAACAGAAATGATGTCTTAAACCCTAAATGATCACAATAACGACTCCATGATTGAAATATGAAACATCTTCCCGGGCCTCCTGTTTCACATCACTGGGTGTCTCCTCTAGTCCTACAAAGGATGGCATGATTCTATAATTATTTCATGCTTAGTGGAATAATCAACGTTTGGATTTCCTACTGCAATAGAAATTCTTACATTGACTATATATATTTTCTTTCTTGATGGTTGAAAATATTAGCAGAGGATAACCATGAGATTTTTGGGTTTTGTGACTCAACCGCACAGTTCCTGGACATGGACTTTGAAGGTGACAACGTAGGGGTATTGCAATGGAAACTGGTTGGGCATGCCTGATGGTAAAGCTGGGTTCCTTTTCAGATAAACTAGAAGAGCAAAGTGCTAAGAAAGTAAATAAGTCTCAATATTGATGTCGTTAAAAAGAGACCGCTAATACCAACACCACAGGGCAAGTGACAGGGCTAACACTGTAGGCAGAGATGCTGGGTCAAGTGACAGAGATGACCCTGTAGACAGAGATGACAAGACAGTTGTCGGGTGGTGGCAAGTGCTCAGAGACCTATTCTTCCATACCAGCACTGGTGGCTCATAACACTTCAAACACTGACCGTGGGGAGAACTTTCGGAGTCTACAGGGGACTTGGGATCGTTGACATGATTTGGGGCTAGAAAAATGGATCGGGCAATAAAGTGTTTGCCACTTTGGGGAATTTTAGTCTGATCCCCAGCAGGTGTGGGTATGTGTGCCTGTAACCAGGCCTGGGGAGGCATGGACAGGGTGATCCTTGGGGTTTGCTGGCCAGTTTGTCTCACCCAACTTGTCACTTCCAGGTTCAATAAGAGACCCTGTCTCAGAAAGTAGGTGGAAGGCATGCATGTGTACACACCTGCACATACTTATGCGCCCACACACATGTGTGCACAAAGGGACATGCACATAAACATATAACAGATAACAGACATGATGAGTGACATTTCTATAGTGCGTAGAGGACTCTCAAGCCTACTTTTGAACTCTCATGGACAGCAGCCTTGCTGTATTGATCTTCGCATCTTATGAACACAAGGTGTGTATTTGCCCTGTTTCGTGCTTCATCTCAAATTTCAGCATTCATGCAAGTTGGGGGGGGGGGCGGTAAATGCTTCTTTAAGATGCATTGTTCTTGCTCTGAGGAACATTCTGCCGCAATGCCTTTCATGAGTGAAGCCATCTTTATCCCCAGACACCTGGATGAATCAGCGTTTGTGCCTGTCACGATGTCATCATGAGCAAAGGCATTTCCACATATTTGTCATTTCAAAATGCCAAACATAAAGAAATCCCTCCAGCAAAAATGTGATCATCACACACATTCATGTGTGAATAGATGTGCAAGTGAGTGAGACTGCGTGTGTGACTATGCCTCCTACCTTGTCATCACTGACTTAGAAGTGTGTGCCACCATGCCTGGAGTTTGACAGAATCTTGGGGATTGAACTCAGATCCTCATGGCTGTGTGGCGTGTATTTTACTGACTGATCTCTCACACACACACACATACACACATACACACACACAGAGGGGGGAGGGAATCTTTTCATCCACATTGCTTTATGGTAAGTATGGACATCTGGTAACTTGATTTGTAGAAAGTAAAAACCAGACATTTAATATGACAATACATAAAACTTTATCATATAGATTCTATATTATAGATTTTCCTTTATTTCATTTTCATTATGCTCAAGACCTTTTACTAGCTTCATGTAAGACTCCATGTGCAGGTCTTTAGCCCCTGTATATTGCAGAGACATACTCCTCTCTCAGACCTGTAGTTAGGGAATTTTCCTCTCGCTCTGTGGAGCTGTCTCTTCATGTAACAAACTGTTTCCTTTGCTGTGCAGATGGTTTTAATTTCACAAGGTCCTAGTTGTTGACTGTGGACTTAATTCCTGAACAACTGAAGTCCTGAAAGACTCAGAACAACCAAGGACTCAGAAAGTGTCTGCATCCTGAAGGTTTCTGCCATGCACAGGAAAGTGGACGCAATCAGAATTAATCCTGTGGAGTGAATTAAGCCAGCATCAGAAAGACAAATGTCATGATTTATCTTATTTGTGGCTCCTATATTTTACATAGATACATAAAAACATGCGTGTGTGTGTGTGTGTGTGTGTGTGTGTGTGTGTGTGTGTGTGTGTGTGTGTTATCAAAGCAGAAGTGAAATCATGTAAGGGACTGTTGTGTAACAGTTTCCTCTGTGATCAAAACATTCCATCCTGCAGAGAGGTAAACAACTAAAAATAGATTCAAGACCGCACTGAAACCAACCAGATTTACTAGGCTCCTCCCTGCCAGAGTAAGCAAAGTCTAGCTGCAGAGAAGATTGTCAGACAAGCAAAGCTGCAAAGACTTACAGACCAGACCAGCTGCCCAGGAGAAGCAGAAACCAGGCCTGGAAGAGGCTGAGACCAACAGAGGCACCTGGAAAGGATGCTCCCCAACTGCTCAGTGGCCTGTAGGCTGTGCAGTGTGCTCCAGGTTCCCAGCTTTTGTGAGCTGCCACCCGTGCTGGGGTGGGCTTTGATGGTGATGCAGCTGTCTTCCAGTCATTTCTGCTCCTCTAAGTAACCCCTCACCCGTAGTCCTGTAAGTAACCCCATTAAAACTCATTGATTCACCAGGTTGGACTTCACTGGTGTCTGTGCTTTGGTCTGTGGTGAGCTTTCGATCTGGGTGAGCACATGTGTATGTGTGTGTCTCCCTGGGAAAAGGTTTGTCACACAACAAGGACAAAAGGAGCTAATGGGAGGGGAAGGGGAAAGATATGAAAGGAAAGGAAGCCAGGGGAATAAGTTCCACATAAGATATATACTGCATGCAAACTTTAAAAATAATAAGCAATTTTATTTTAATAATGCAGAGATGAGTGGCCCCAGCTGTAAGTTACACTCAGGCGTAGGAAAGCAAAGTGGACATAGTTTGTGCAGCAGTTTGGGTCCTGTGGCATGAAGAAGAGCAGCCCTGGGTTAATGCACCCAGTGTTCATCTCTATTAGAAAGCTGCTTTTATGAGGGGTACTTGGGATTGGAGTGTGATGAGGAACCAATTAAAGTAGACTGAGGAGATCAGATAGAGGGAAACACATTAGATATTTAACAGGATCAGAACAGCCAAGTCAGTGTAAGCCTGATGTTAGGACAAGTATCCGGTGAGAGAGGGTTCCCACCCAGCTTGCAAGCTCTCGAGAATGTGTGGTAGCACACACCTTTGATCTCAGCACTCAGGGAGGAAGAGGCAGATGGATCTCCATGAGTTCGAGGCCAGCCTGGTCTACCCAATGAGTCCAGGACAGGCAAAGGTACACAGGAGACCCTGTCTCGAAACAAACAAACCAGAGTAGCAAGTGCTCTTCACAGCTGAAATCCTCTCTCTGTGGCCCTGTTTCAGTCCTAAAAGGAAAAAAAGAACATTCATCCACATGAACATTGTCTGCATGTGTCTTAGTGGACGTGATCCTCACCTGTGGTCACCTAATGGGTGCCCAAGAGTGATGGACATAGGTCAGCATGACCCCAGACACCGAAGGTCAGGAAACACGTCTACAAAGGAGCTTGTAGACTGGGTTAGTTGAAGTGGAAATATCCACCATGACTGTAGGTGCTCCAGTGAACGGCTGGGGTCCTAGAATGAAAAAGGATAAGGTGAGCTGGTCACCACTTTCACCTCTTTCTGCTTCCTGGGTGCAGATGCACTGTGGTCAGCTGCCTCATGTTCCTGCTGCCTGCACCTTCCCAGATGGACTGTGCTCTGGAGCTGTGAACCAAAGTAAACCTTTCCTCCCATGAGTGGCTTTTACCAGATATTTTGTCACTGGAAGGAGAATAACTACTACATGATAACGTGACTTGTCCACTTATGTGCACCTTGTGCCTAGAGTCACATGCTTCCTGTATGTGCTGTATGTAGGGATATGTAACAAGTTCTCTTTGAAGATTTAACATTATATATCTCATCATTATGAAAATTAAATTAAGCTCTTTGATGAGCCATTTAACCCCCTTCTAGATACCCACACCTGGCTCCCCTCCTCTGTACTATTTTCTGCTAACTCTGACTTCCCTTCACCCTTCCTCCTCTCCATCACTTTCTGCCATCAGCTATGACTCCTGTAAGCTGACTCGGGCCTCCACACACACCATACACAGTCACTGTCCTCAAAGACACAGGCCACTCAGAATACGCTGGGATACCTCTGACCTCCTTCCCTGCCTGAGCTCTCTGGAGCATGTTCACTCTTTTTTCACAAGGTCTCTGTTAAAACTACTCTAAAGCTAAACAAACTTTGTCTTTCTGGAGCATTCTCAGAAGCATCCAGTCCATAGCACCTCACCAATTCTATGTGTTATACTCAGGGTTTTTGTCTTTGTCTTTTGTAAGTTGAGTCTTTGGATCAAGACAGATCCTGAATGACTGTGGCAATGTCCTAATCACTTCTCCCTCCAGCTTCACACTCTTGTCCTGTTCACACCATGATGTGTGACTAGCCTGAGCCAAAGACATACTGCTAGTTTTCATATTGAGACATGACAAAACTCTCAGCATATTAGAAGCATGCTGCTTCTTCTTTGTAAGGGCAATGCAATGCCTGGCTCTGCTTCATGGTCCCCCAAGGAATTGTTAGATTAAAAGCAAACCTGACCAGGCATGGTGGAATTTACCTTTAGTCCCAGTATGTGGGAGGAAAGGGCAGGGGGAGCTCTGTGAATTTAAGGCCAGCCAGGGCTACATAGTGAGACCCTGTCTTTAGTGTGTGTGTGTGTGTGTGTGTGTGTGTGTGTGTGTGTGTGTGTGTGTGTGTGTGTGTGTCAGTACTGTTCTTTATGGCTTGTTGATGTCTGATATTTTGGAAGTTAGCCTAAGGTGCACTCACTCACTCCTTATATGTAAAATGTCTACTATGATTAGCAGCTATGCGTAACATAAAGACAATCTATTGTGAATCCTACAGCCAGGTGGCTGGATGTCCAACGGATAAAGTATGTAAAAGTAACATAGACGCAATAGTGTCTCGAGATGAATAAAGGCTGTAAGACAGGAGAAGGATTTTAAAACGCTATTCCTCGTGTGGATACATGGTTGCTTTGAAAGTACAACAACTGTGTAAAGCAGGAACGAAGCTAATGGAGAGAAAAGGAAGTTACTCTTAATTGCTAGGTAATTAGAGAGATGTTGTCTATCCCAAGGGATCCATTTGCCTAATTTCCCTTAAACAACAGGAGCAGCTCTCCTGCCCCCTGACCTCAGCTTATTACCCACTCCACCATGGCTCAGTGGAGGACTGGCTCAAACTTGTAAGCAAAGGAAAGATGGTTTAGATGAGTAAAGATATTGCTTCTGTAAGCATAAGAACCCCAGAACCATGTGAAAAGTCATGCATGGTGATGTGCGCCTGTCATTCCAGCACTGAGCAAGTGGACACAGGATGATCCCTGAGGCTTCCAAGCCAGTCGTTCTAGCCAAATCTATGCACTCCTGGTTCAGTGAGAAACCTGTTAAATCGTGGGCCTACATGCCTCCCTCTCTGATCTGTCACTTCAGACAAGAATAGGAATTGGCAGTCTCCTTCTTCTCCGCCACCTACCTACTATGGATATGACAGGATTTTGTAAACAAATGTGCTTCCTTATTTCTGCTTATCCTTTCCTATCTCTGGCACCCCTGAAAAAACACGATGAAAGTAAAGGGTCTCTCTCTCCTCTTCCTCCCTCTGCCTCTCCCTATCTCTCCTTCCCCTATGTCAGTCCCCTCCCAGGGCTTCCATGGCAATAATCTCTAACCTCTCACCTTAGGCTAACTTTCTTAATTTTTCTGCAATGATCTCCCACCTCTCAGTTCACTGTGCTCCCCACTGTCCCTCCTAACACCCTCCCACCTCATGGCCAGACAGACCATGGTCCCTGTGGTTGCCTGGTCCTCTCTCTTTCCTAATAGAGCCCATCCTCTGAAGAGTAAACTCCTGTCAGCTAGTTTCCTGAACCACCAGCCCTTTCTTCTTCACAATACCTTCTCAATAATAGCAAGTATAATGATAGTGACTAAGAAAGAGACTTAGCATCTGCCTCTGGCCTACACATGTGCACACACACACACACACACACACACACACACACACACACACACACACACGAATATGCATATGCACACACACTGCCCTAGTCCCCATGCTATTACTATGAAAGACACCATGACAAAGACAACTCTCATAAAAGAAGGGATTTAATTGGGGCTTGCTTACAATTTCAAAAGCTTGGTTTATTATCATAATGGCTTGGACCATGACCGCTGGCAGTAGTGGTGCAGGAGAAATAGCTGAAAGCTACATCCTGATCCACAGGCAGAGAGAGAACTGGGCCCACCTCCAGTCACATACTTCCTCCAATAAGGCTACACCTCCTAGACTTGTAATCCCTTTAAATGGTTCCACTCTTTAGAAGAGAAGCATTTAAATATATCACCTTATGGAAACATTCTTATTCAAAGCACCACACAAACACATTTTATAAACAATACTGAGGCAACACACAAAACCATAACCTGAAATATAGCAATAAGGCACTCAGTTGTTTAAAAAAAAAAAAACAGTAAATACACACATAAAAGTATTAACAGCTTCCAGTGGGGACACAAAGAAGTAAAACTGTGAGAAGGTAAGACAGTACAGAGGTTTCTCTGTCTTCTATTCTCACTGAAGCCATTTCAGGTTTAACTAGAATTTGATTTCCTTATAGAGAATCCCACAGAAAACTGCCCAGATCTATTCTAGGAACCTGAGGTCAAGATACCCCAGCTAACTTCCCTTAGCTTCTGTTAACTGCTTGCTTGCTCAAAACCTCCCCTGCAACTGCTAAACAAAATATTAGGTGTGGTTTTCCCTTTAAAAAAAAAAAAAACCTTGTCTAAAAGGTCTAATATCCAAAATGTATAAAGAACTTAAGAAATTAAACACCACCAAACCAAATAACCCAATTGAGAAATGGGGCTCAGCACTAAACAGAGAATTCTCAAAAGAAGAATAGTGAATGGTTGAGAAACACTTAAAGAAATGTTCAACATCTTTAGTCATCAGAGAAATGCAAATCAAAATGACTCTGAGATTCCATCTTACACCCATCAGAGGGACTAAGATAAAAAAATTCAAGTGACACCACATGCTGGCAAAGATGTGGAGAAAGAGGAACACTCCTTCATTACTGGTGGGAATGCAAACTTATACAACCACTTTTGAAATCAATTTGGTGCTTTCTCAGAACACTGGGAATAGGGCTTCCTCAAGACCCAGCTATTCCACTCCTTGGAATATACCCAGAAAATGCTCCACCACCCAGCAAGGACATATGCTCAACCATGTTCATAGCACCCTTGTTCATAATAGCCAGAACCTGGAAACAACCTAAATGTTCCTCAGTTGAAGAATGGATTTAAAAAAAAAATGTGATACATTTACACTATGGAATACTACTCAGCTATTAAAAACAAGGAAATCTTGAAATTTGTGGACAAATGGATGGAACTAGAAATGATCATAATGAGTGAATTAACCCAGAAGCAGAAAGACTCACATGGTATATACTCACTTATAATTGGGCACTAGCCCAAAAGGCATGTCCCAGGAAAGACTTCACTTACCTAGAGATTGGGATAGATGTGAGGACATCCTACTGGGACTCCAGGTAAGAGAAATATAGGAGATAGGGAAATAGAAAGATCCAGAGGGTCTTAGAAACCTACAAGAAGAACATCGTAATGGGTGGATCGGGGCCCAGGGGCATCTGCTCAAACTATTGCACTAACCAAGTAGTAAACATCGAACCCCTACTCTGATCTACCCAATGGACAGGACATTCACCATAGTTATGTGGAGAGGGGGGACTGACTCTTACATGAACTCTGGTGCTCCATATTTGACAGCCTCCCCTTGGTAGGGAGGCCTGATGGTACTCAAAGCAACAATAAGCAGGCTGCCAACATAAGACTTGATAGCCTATGACCGTATAGTGGGGGAGGAGGTCCCCCCTTGGTCTTAGATCTAGGGGAGGGGAATAGGGTGAAAGCGGGAGAGATGGAAGAATAGGAGAACACAAGTGATGGGATAACAATTGAGTTGTAATCTGAGTAAATTAATTAAATTTAAAAAAAAAACCTTGTCTAAACACTTGGGTACCAGATTCAGCAAGTATTTGGGATTATGGATGGGAGGTAGCTTGGTAGAAATTATTAGAAGCTGATGGCATGGGATTGGAGCAGGGAGATATGGGAAATAATTTAGGGGATTAATATCTGCCCTGCTCTAGGCTATTTTAAAATATAACAGGTGTCTGTGTTTTTATTGATTGATAGTGGGTTAGAAGATACTGCCATAGTAATTATAGCCTAATAATAAACATTTATTAGGCCATACCTTTAAATTAACAGTAACAACACACTTCCTGCCCTATCTGAGAGTAACCCAGCCTTATCTGGTGGGCTAATGTACAGGAATTTTGGGGCTCCCTCTTTCTTCCAAAGGGCATCAGTGATGGGAAGGCCAAGGAAACGCACCTAGTTCCTCAGTCAGTGATGAAGCAGCCCTGTGCCTCATGGATTGTCATGGCAACATTCTCTTCTTGTAGGTGGATGGGTTACTCCAACCTTTAACAGACACCATTAAAAAGCTGCTAGTCTTGAGTGGAGCCCTGAAGAATGAAAAAATCTTTTTTATTTTGGATTTTTTTTTTTTTTAGACAGGGTTTCTCTGTGTAGCCTTGGCTGTCCTAGACTCACTTTGTAGACCAGGCTGGCCTCAAACTCCCAGAGATCTGCCTGCCTCTGCCTCCCTATATGCTGGGATTATAGGCGTGCGCCACTGTGCTGAGCTTGCTCTGTTTTTATTTTATTCAGTTGCGTTTGAGTCTCCTGTGCCTTGACCCTTGCTAGGTAGCCAGAGATCATATGGCATTTATGATCCTTTGTCTTTGCTCCCCAAGCACTGGGGTTCCATACATGTGCCTCGACACCTGGCTCATTATTGCCATCCAGCCTTCTCTGATTAAAAAAACAAAATATATTCTGCATCTAAGGGCACTCTGACCCTTGGCATGTTAAGGATAGAGGGAAATGATCTGTAAAACAGGTGTTTCCATGTAGACTCAATTTTCTTAACCAATATATTTTATTAACAACTTAGTCACCGAGCATACGTCACTTATAATCTGACTAACCAAAACAATAGGAAATGAGGATTAATGGACACAATAACAAAACCGTAAGGATATCATCAGTTCTGAGGAACGATTCTCCTGGCACAATCTGGAAAATTTCTTCTGCTGGAACGTAGAGTAACCAGGACCCAGAACCTCAGCAGGAGCCGGAGCCCCAAAGCCTTCCCTTGAGTGGTTCTCTCTAGGAGCGTCAGGAAGCGCAGCGATGAACAGCCAAAACTATCCCAAGTCTCCAAAAAGCCTTGCCTCCAGTTCTGGGCTCATTTACATATCTCCTCCCAGAGTCTGTTCATGGGATCTTTTCAGCTGGCAACAATCAAGCTCCTGCACGAGGTGGTTGTTCTTCTAGTGGATTGACCTCACCTGTTCTCTCATGAGATCGTTCCAATCCCACACTTGGGATCCTAAAAAAAAAAAAAATAGATTTATCTCTCCCTCGTTTCCACCTCAAGAAAGTTGGAGTATAGTATTGAGGTGGAACAGCCTGTCAATTCCTCGCGTATTTTTCCCTACTTATACTTCCTTGTCTTTGTCCTCTGTGGTGATCTGTTCAGCAGAGCCTTCTCCTATAAACATAGTTTGAGGATTGTACAGTGTCTTTGTATGTAGCTGTTCCTAACACAAGCTCGGGGCAGGAGGCTTACTGAATTCTTACAGCTTCTCACATGCGCTTTGGGTCTCCACCCTGTCCTGCCGAAAATTCATTTCCAGACTCTGTGCTTTGGGTTGTGGACTGAGCTTGGCTGTCTGTGGTGCTAGAGATGAAACCCGGGAACTGGTGCACGCTAAGCAAGTGGCCCTACCATCTAACACACAGCCCCAGGCCACAAAGGGTAGTTCTGCTCCTGTAGGCAATACTCGGTCACATGGGCCATACGTCCCAGCCTAAGGCACCCGTGGAGGTAGGGATGCTCCCTGGGGCCTTTGGCAGGCTGCTACATGTGCATGTCGTAGGATTTTGAAGCAGAGCCATGGCAGCCTCTGTGGGAAAGCCACCATGTTATGTGTGTGAACTTGGTGGGAACGCAGGCTGGATCTTAAGGGAAATTGAACCCTTAACTCTGGAGTTACCAAGTAACCATGCCAACTAAGCCACATGTCGTGGACTGGATGCTGCCTGGCCCTTCAAACTTAACTCTGATGTGCACCACATGCACCCATGGGAAGCAGTATAACTGAGGCTTGGCACTTCCAGCCTCCCCCTCAGCCCAGCAAGAGACAGTAACCACCAGCCTGAGTGTAAACAGTGAAGTCTCAAGTCCTTCCTGGGACCAACAAGCAGAGGCCAGGGGCACCAGGCTTCTTCCAGACCCTAACACTCCTCCTACAAAGGAAGCCATCCCTTTCCTGAAGCCAGCCCGGGCTTGTGTAATCTGATGAGAGGACACTTATCATGGAGGTTTCTGGGTGAGCACCTATGCAGATGCCAGGAGGACAATAGGCTGAGTCCATGTGTAGCCAGTTGTCGGTGCTCATAGGCACACGTGGGCACAGGGTTTGAGGGACACACTTGTGACAGAGTGATACAGGGAAACTTAAACACTTGAGCTCTGAGATCTTGCTCTATTCCTCGCGGCCTGCCCTGTGCGGCCGACTTCTGCTATAGCGAGGAAGCAGCCCGAATGCTATGTTAGTTTATTGCCATTTACATGTGTGGCTTTCAAGACACACTGTTCAAATGTAATTAAAATTAGCCAGGCTGGCCCTTCTATGAGACAGTGAGGGGATTTGTTTCCTGAAAATGTGGGAATGTTTTGTAATCAACTCGGGTCACGTGTCTGTTTTTGCTTCATTCCAGGGGGGGACGTGGGGGATGCAGCAGCTACATTTTAAAGCCCTTATTTGAGTTTCAGAGGCACTTTTCTGTCTTGCTCCATAGATTTGATATTTTAGTGGTGGTTGTAAGATTATTTGGGAGGCAGTGACAAAAAGGAAATATTAGCCAAAAGACAGTGTGTGTGTGTGTGTGTGTCTGTCTGTCTGTCTGTCTGTGTGTCTATGTGTGTGTGTGTCTGTGTGTGTGCGCGTGTGTCTGTGTATGTGCGCGTGTGTCTGTGTGTGTGTGTGTGTGTGTGTGTGTGTGTGTGTGTGTGTGTTTGGAAGGGGTCAATCTGCTGGCAGCAAATGCATCTCAGAGCTTCTCTGCCCGACTCTTAGCATCACAGAAACGGATGAAAGCTCCGCACAGCCAGGGTCCAGGGCCTGGTGATGTACACAGGGAACGGGTGGCATCACTAAGATCACTAAAGAAGGAGGGAGAGAAGGAGGGAGAGAAGGAGGGAGAGAAGGAGGGAGAGACGTGGAGATGGGTGGGTCGTTCCGCAGGCAAGAGTTTTATGAGCTCCCCCGGCAGTAAGGTGAGGTCTGAAGAAAGAGGCCTCAGTCCTACGAAACAGAGTGAGGTGGCCATTCTAACGGTTTTCAAGGGAGGAGGGTCCTCGCATCTCGAGGAAGAGGGTTTAGTTAATATGTGGTCAGTTTGACAAACTTTGTCTCGAGGGTAATGAGGAGGGAGGAGGAGGAGGAGGAGGAGGAGGAGGAGGAGGAGGAGGAGGAGGAGGGAGGAGGAGGACTGGCTTTGAGCCAGTCTGTGACAGGAGAAAAGCCACAGGAGGTGTTGCCTGCCAGGTCATCACACCAGCACCTGGGGGGTAGGGAAGGGGAGGGGGTCTGGATTCTGGCAATAGATACCAAGACTTCAAAATCTGTAAATGAACAAGTCTTTTGTTTAAAAAACAAAACAAAACCAAACCCCACAAAAACAAACAAACAAAACAAAAACCGGGCACCGTATGTGCAGATAAGCCTTCATCATTTGCAAGCTTACTCGTGATGCGTTGTGTAGATGCCAGTTGTGTGTGTGCTATTTAGGGAATAATGCCAGGGGTGTCAGCATGGTCACGATTTTGGTTTTTCCAGCAATTTTCTTTTTATTTGGCTGGGGTTTGCTGTTGCGTGTCTTCTCCTTAACCATTTCATACATGTAATTTGGTCATTTCCAAGCCCCCTGCTTTACCGCTCTCATCCCCTCCTGCTTCTACGGAGCCCTTTCTTCCCATCAAGTCTCCGTTCTGCTCTCTTGTTTTGAGCCACTGGGTTTAGTTAGGGTTATCAGGCAACAGTCTGTCCCTACCACTGTCTCCTTCAGTGTCTCGAGACAATCTCATAATGAACAGGAAACTCACCACCTAGGCTGGCCTGGCTGGCCAGTGAGCTCTTGGGACCCACCTGCCCCTCCCTGTCTGCCCCCTAATACTGGTGGGGTCACAGGCACCTACAACCATGCACACCTTTTTATGTGAGTGCTGGAGATTTGAACTTAGATCCTCATGATCTCACAGCAAGCATCCTTACCTGCTGAGTGACCTCCCCAGCCACTACGTTCCAACTATTTTCAATCCAAGGGTTTTTCCAAGTCATGGAGTAGATTGCTCAGCTATGAAGTGCCAACTACATAAAAATTTAACTGCAACTTACCATTTAAAAATAAAATGGCCCAGGGTGGTGGTGGCATACGCCTTTAATCCCAGCACTTGGGAAGCAGAGGCAGGCAGATCACTGTGAGTTCGAGGCCAGCCTGGTCTACAAAGTAAGCCCAGGAAAGCCAAGACTACACAGAGAAACCCTGTCTCGAAAATAAATAAATAAATAAATAAATAAATAAATATAAAATGGCTAGTAAAAGTATAAAATAAAGAAGTCAAAGCTGTATTCTCACACAAAAATACTTTTTCTAGCAATAATACAGGAGTGAGACACAGGTTAGTGCTCCTCTGTCCCCCACAGGGAAAGCCACCTAACTTGGTGCAATTCAAAGACTGGTAGTAAGCCTGCAAATGTCCAGAGGACTCTCATTAGTTTTCAAATCTATAGTGGGGGAAAACCAGGGCTAAAATGTTTGTTGGCTGCCGGGGAGTGAGTTAAGATCGGAGGCCACTCACGACACAGGGACAGCCATGAGGACGCCTTGGCTCCAGTGTCTATATGGCAGCCTTCAAAAACAGACCGCAATGAGGGAGTGGATTGTCATGGGGGAGAGGGGCTGGGGGTAAAGAGAGTGGACATGATGTAAACATATTGCGCTCATGTGCAGAACCACTAGAGAATAGCATATTGAAAGAAGGAGAAAGAAAACACTGCAGTCTCTGAAGAAGTGTACTCCTTCCACGCCTCCATCACGCACCAGGGCTGCACGGAACTGAGAGACTCTGAAGGGGAAAGTGACTGGAAAAGGTCACTTGAAAGTTGAGCAAGACAGGTGGGTGGGTGACGCTTAAGCAGGAGCCAAGCTGAAAGGTTCAATTAGACAAAGAGCAGATGAGCGTATCTCATGCGGGTGCGCGAGATTGTGTGTGGCGCATGTGTATGCCTTCACACACACACACACACACACACACACACACACACACACACACACACACACACGCACACATGCACACACACACATGCACACACACATGCACACACACACACATGCACACACACACACACATGCACACACACACACACATGCACACACACACACACACACACACACGCACACACACACACACACACACACACATGCACACACATACACTGAGGAAAACAAACACAACACAGCAAAACAAAGAGCCTAACCTAGAAGAAAACATAACCCAAGGGGTGGAAATGAATGTTCTGCCATCGCTTCGAAGACGAGCATGAAAGAGTGAATTGTTCATGACAAGAGAGAAGATACTGAGAGAAGATGCTGAGCTACGAAGCTAAAAGAAGTAAAAACAGAGGTCACGGGCCTGTGGAGGGAAGCACATGGACAGCAAACCCCCCTGTGCAACAAGACGTAATTGCACATGAGAAACAGCAAGAAACAGAGCCAACACCAATGGAAGTAACGGCTTGCCCTACTGAAGGTCTGAGCAGATGTTTGTTCAGCATGCAGCACTCACTGCTTCCTTGCCAGCACTGTTCTCAGAGCTTTACTAATGCTGGCAGTCCAGCCACATGAGCAGGGGACATGTCGTATCTCCCTTTTACAACGGAGGTAACAAGAAAGCTGAACACATGCTCATGAGTGGAAAGTGCAGGAGCCTAAACACACATGTGAACACAACCTCTGTGCAGCACATCACAGGTGCTATTGTGTTAGTCTAAGCAGGTGGCTCCTCTGCGGGGCTTAAAAATGGCTCAAGGAGATGCAAGTGGCATTCTAGGCAGTGCTCACACTGCTGCCCTTCTACGGTGTACCTGTATTAGTGAGGGTTCTCTGGGGCAACGGAATTGCTAGAACAAATCGTGTGTGCCTGTAGTTATTAGAGTGGCTTACAGTTGTGCCTCACTACTCAACAATGGTTGTCTCGGGACAGAAAGTCAAATGGTCATTTTGTCCCCTGGGCTGGATGTCTCCGCTGGGCTTCAGTTTACCCTGGCATCCTGAAGTACTCGTCTCTAATGCCAGCCAGGGGATGGACTTGCTAGTGAGAGTGAGGGCAAGCAGGTCAGAGAGGAAAAAGCTTTCTTCTTCTGCATCCTTTCAATAGTCCGCCACCAGAAGGTGTGGCTCAGATTTAGAGTGGATCTTATGACCTCAGATGATCTGGCTTTAGGGTGTTATTTTCCAACTCCAAATGATTTAATCAAGAAAAAAACTCTGGCAGGCGGGCCCAGCTGCTGGGGACTTAATTCCAGATGTAGTCAAGCAGCCATCATAGGACTCAAAAAACAAAAAAACTGATAATATATAAAAATGCCACTCAGGGGCTGGGGTGAGGAACTCAGCTAGAAAAGGGCTTTATTTTCAAGCGTGAGGACCTGAGTCCAAATCACTCCTAGAAGAGAAGCCAGCCATGGCGGCATGGACTCCTGACCTGTCCATGTGGAGTACAGTTGTAAACCTGTCCATGTGGAGTGCACACGTAACCTGTCTGTGGAAAAGACACAGCTCTTATCTTAAAGTGAATAAGAGTTTATTCTGGAGCCATTTTGAGTGACCACATCCTGGGAACATAAATATAGGTTGCCCCAAATTCCATGCTCCAACATGGATGCAGTTTTGTGAAGAAAAAAAAAAAATCCATAAATCAAGGACATAAAACATTTTTTGCTAAAAAAAAACAAAAAACAAAAAACAAAAAAACAAAAAAACCTTTGTTATAGGCCAAGAT
This sequence comes from Acomys russatus, assembly GCF_903995435.1. Taxonomy (NCBI): domain Eukaryota; kingdom Metazoa; phylum Chordata; class Mammalia; order Rodentia; family Muridae; genus Acomys; species Acomys russatus. Next base: position 21,254,510 of record NC_067156.1, on the reverse strand, counting down.
GTTGTCCGATGATATCCTTAGCTTTTGGGTTGATGGCAGCAAGTGCTCTGCTATGTTAATAGATTCTGAAAGGTTTTTATCTGTTGGTTACAAGATGTTAGTTCCAACAGAGAAGTGGGCAAGGAACAATCATTAGACTCTGTACCTGAAGCGGCCCAGTGTCTCCACAGTACTGCAGCTCTAATCAGTCAACCAGTCTCTGCAGACACAGCCTCTTTCCTGGTGTTGTCATTCACAATCCTAATGCTAAGAAGACAGAGAGACAAGCAGATCTGGGACTCACTGGCTCGCCAGCCTGGCCTACTTGGACAACTCAAGGTAGGTGAGAGACTCTGTCTTCCTGTGTTTAAAACAAGTTAGATAACAGCTGAGTTTGTCCTTTGACCTCCACATGCATGAAATGCATGCACACACAAAGTAAAATTAAATTAAAATTAAAAACTAAAAAGTCAAACCAACATAAGGCCAGGAGAAGACGCTTCCTGCTGAGCTGTATCCATGCAGTTGCTGCAGGAGCTGGCTCTGTTTCATTTTGATCCTTCCCCCAAACCCAGAGATGCCTTTGGTACATTCATCTCTGTGGCTGGTGACTTCTCTAGCCCCGTACAACTCCGAGAAGGCATATCAATGTGGAGGACATCAGAACCAGCCAGAAGTACAGCACTGATTAGAAGCCGACCTGTCAGCCAAGGCTACAGAGAGAAACCCTGTCTCAAAAACAAAACAAAACAAAACCAAAAAAAAAAGAAATCAATTTGTCCCTCAGCACTACCTTTTTGGTAATTGCCCTAGGGACCCTGGGATTTACAACAGAATGACACCGAGCCTTGCTGGAAGTGAAGCTATGGGGGGCGGGGGGAGGGGCTATCCATAACTCTAGAGATTATACTTAATCCTGCCAATAATACCGAGCCTTCAAAAGAGAAAAATTAACCAGGCTTTCCTAAGCGAAGGCGGGAACCTTCTAACTCAGACTAAGCAAGTAGAGGGCTTTAGGATGATGGGAGTGGCCATAGTAGGGGGTCGGGCAGTGTTGAAATTAACAAGGCAGGAGGCACAAGGAGACCATAGAGAAGCGGGCAGTGGCTAGGAAGTGGTAACAGGATTCTCAGGGAAGGAAGGAAGCACTGAGGAAATTCGGAAGCGCCAACTTCTCTCTTAAGTAGTTAAGGAGCTTGGAAAGGGAGGGAGCGCAAAGGGCTGTGTGCGCATGCGCAGGTGGCAGCCAGCTCATGACCACGTGCCTCGGTGGGCTCTGGACCACACACTGTCCATACACCAAGGAGGCAGGAAGAGGAGGTGTATCTCAGGGGCCAGAATTTGGAACTAGAAGACCAAAAGCGTGGCATTGGGGTAGCTCACCTGGAGTGGGTCAAAGGTTTCTGCAGAGATGCACCCAGCTAAAAGTGCCACTCTTTAGGCCTGTTACAAGACAAAACCACAGTAAACCTAATGTTGCAGACATTTTTAAAATGTTTCTACTTTTCATTTTTGTGCGTGTGTGTGCATGTGTGTGCGTGTGTGCGTGTGTGCGTGCGTGTGTGTGTGTGTGTGTGTGTGTGTGTGTGTGTGTGTGTGTGTGCTCTCCCCCACTTGGATGCCTGAAGAGGGTGTTGGGTTCAGAGGAGGTAGAGTTTGGGGTGGTTGGGAGCTACTTGCTGTGGGTGCTGGGACTTGAACCTGGGTCTTCTGGGCGCACAGCAAGGGCAGTTACCTCTGAGCCATCCCTCTAGTGTCTGGTTTGACAGGATCTTGATTGGCTTTACTTGTGATTCTAGGAACATCTGGTAGCAATTGTCACCCAAAACACTCCCCCCCACACACACACTACTTCCACGGGTTATATTTAAGGTCAGAAGAAAGGGATGGGAGTAGAGATCGTCTGATTGGCTACAGATGCTTGGTTTGAACATGACTTCGTGAACATAGTTGGCTGAGGTATCCTATTTGCTGTGCAGTCGGTTTGCACATCAGTTTGTTTGAGGTTCATTCTGTGGGGAAAAAAAAAAAAAAACTCTAGGCCAGACTTAGTACATTGGTGGGAGGCAGCAGCAGGCGTTTCTTTTTTCAGTCAGAGTCTCACACAGCCAATCTGGCTTCAAACTTCATCTATAGCCAAGGACAACCTTGCACTGCTGATCCTCTTACCTCTACGGGTGTAATAAACATTCACCAGTATGCTGGGGGTCGACCCCGGGTCTTTGTAAACACCAGACTTCACTAATGAGCTACATCCCCAGCCCTGGGCCAAACTGAAGACTCCATTCAGCTGTGTTGTAAGAGCCCCTGCCCTGGGCTTCCACAGAACCATCCCTGATCACCCCTGCTTCCTTCCCCTCCACAGACCCTGTTCCTACTTTGAAAAACAAGCCAGAGGCATCCAGCTTGAACCTAACTCGTCTGTCGAGCAAAAGCCAAGTCTCAATCTTCAGGGTCCTTTTGTTTTCCTCTGCAGGGGAGCCCCAAACATACAACTCCATCTGAGGATGCTCCAGCCCCAGCCTGCTTCCACCCAGCTTCCATACCAGCCCTGATCTGGGCTGCCAAGAGCTACCACACAGTATTCATACAGTTGAAGATGGCTGCCTTGGGCTGGGGGCAAGACTCAGCTGTTTAAAGTGATTGCTGCACAAGCGCAAGGGCCTGGATTTACATTCCTAGTGTAAGTTTAGAAGCCCAGGAGTAGTCCATACCTGTAATCCTCGCACTGGGGAGACTGAGGCAGGAGGATCCCTCTGGGGCTCAGAGGATCAGTGGGAGACCCTCTCCAAAAATAAAGCAGAAAATAACTGAGGAGCACACCCAAAATTGACTTCTGCCTCCCTCCCACTTACACAATGGCTGCTTTATGCTGCCCAGGTAGCAAGCCCAAGTGTCTATTGGGCGGGCAGCTCTGTATCACTGCCTGCCCCTGCCCAACTTGACTGCTGTTGATGCAGAGGCCCCACGATGCTACCAGTAAGTCTACTTCTGCGGTGCTGGAGTGAGGGGATCGTGCTGTTATTTCAGAAGGCTTTGACAAGAGCAGGAAATTCTAGTCCCCAACGAAACCAGAACAATTCCCTATTTGTGAGCCCTCTGCACTACTTTTCTCCTTGCTGTGGCTCACAGCTCGAGGGTCCAGTCCGTCACGACCAGGAAAGCACAGCGGTGGGAGCTCAAACAGTTGCTCACATTGCAACCGCAGTCAGGAAGCAGAGAAAGAAAAACTCTGGTGCTCACCTCACTTTGTCCTCTATTCAGTCCAGGGCTTCAAGCGATGGTACCACCCACAGTTAGGGTGGCTCCTCCCACATTAATTAATTCAATATGGACCGTTCCTTACCCGCATCCCTAGAGGTTTGTCTTCTGTGTGCTTCCAGATGGTGTCTGGATGACAATATTCACACGCCCTTCCATCTGATTGTCTCCCCTGGGGGTGGGGGTGGGGGGCGGATGCTCAGCCTATTCTTGGCAGAGTGGAGACAGGGAAAACCTCTTCCTTAAGGAGTCCCCAGCAAGCATGGAGACAGAGCTAAGAGGCCAAAGGGAAACAGCATATGAGCAAGGATGGGGGATTGTACGCCAGGTCCAGACCCGACCGGGATTCAATGGCACCCTTGGTAGGTTCCGTCCTTGGCTTTCCTAGACACTGCTTTTAATTCTTAAGTCTGGTCACCCTGCTATGACACTTAACTCTAGGCAAAATGATTTAGGGGACAAGAACACCTTGGAGCCTTTTCGACTAGTGGACTAGTGCGTGCAGGGGAGAAGGCAAGATTCCATGCATACCATTTCCTCTGTTGCTGTTCAGCCCCTTACTCTTCCGTGACCCTGGGCCAGCCCCTCCTATTGTCCTGGACTCCGCTCCCCAACCTAGACTGCTAGAAACCAAAGGGCAGAGATGCCTAGAAACACTTAGCCAGGAATTTTCCTTGTTCCTCACGACGCCACAGAGTCAGGAAGTGCTGGTCTGGATGAGCGAGCGGCACGCGCCCTCTAGTGTCCATTTCCTGCCTTTGCACCGTCGTCTCGCAGAGACCTTGAAGTTAAAACGGGGAGCTGATAATCAAAATCAATAGGGAAAGGACTGGATAGAGCTTCAAAAGGAAGGGATGATGTGTAAATATACTGAGCGTGTTAACGCATGAATGAACCGCCGCTAAAATGAACTCAAGTGCACAGTTTAAGAACGGTACAGAAAGGAGTCAACGGCCTTACAGGTAACTATTTTCTATTGAATCATTTGGAATAAAAGAATCAACCATAATGTGATGATGGGAGCCAAAAGCCCCAAGTCCTTCCAGTTTCTGATACCTAGGCACTTTTACTTTGTTTATTTACCCATGTGTGTTTTCTTTGTATGTGTTCTTGCATGCATGTTTACATATGCATGTGTGTATGCATGTGTGTGTGATGTGTTCGTTTCTTTGTATGTGTTCTTGTGCGTGCGTGTTTACATATGCATGTGTGTATGCATGTGTGTGTGATGTGTTCGTTTCTTTGTATGTGTTCTTGTGCGTGCGTGTTTACATATGCATGTGTGTGTTGCACATACGCATCTGATGGCTAAAGGTCATTATTGAGTTTCTTCTTTAGTTGAGCTCAATCTTAATTTTTGAGAAAAGATTTCTCACTGAAACGGAAACTCACCAATTTGGCTAGGCCAGTTGGCCAGAGCGATCTAAGGGGCTACCTGTCTGCCCAGCACAGGGATTACAAATACACTGACACACCCAGCTTTTTACCTGGAAGCTGGAGATCTGAGCTAAGGCAGGTCCTCATATTTTTTTTGGCAAGCACTTTCCAATCCAGCAGTCTCCCAAGCTCTGTTTTTCAATGAGCATACAAAGTGTGGCAGGGCAATACAGTGCATCTTGTATTTTTTGCTGAGGCCATTTCAGGTTTAACTCTAATTTGACCCCCCTGTGTTGTGGGGTATCCACCAGAGAGGACTCCTTGGACATGGGTTCAAGCCAACATAAGTCTTCCCAATGTAGCCCCAAGCCTTTCACAGGGAGAAAGCACGAAAACCATGTCCTGGGTTGACAAAAATAGTCAGCCAGAAACAGAAACCAGAAAGGAAGGTTTGTACAGTTGGAGACTTCCCCAGAACTATGGGCTTTGATTGATTAGGTCTTTGTTTTCATTTCGGCAGGTGGTGCTGTCCACCTTTTGAGACTTATGGTCTGAATGGTACCTCCATCATGGAGTCAGTTATGCTAAGATCTGGGGGCCTATTACACTTGATGGAGAATCCCATGGTAAATTACAACTCTATTATAGAAAACTAAGACAAGATAAGTCCAGACTCACTGTGGTTAGAAATCTTCTTTACTGTTTCAGCTACTCCAGAGATACAACCTTGACTGAGATCCACAAGGAGGAAATGGGCTAATTTGAATATCTCCATTCTTTTTTTTTTTCAGTTTTTTATTATTTAATTAATTTATTCAGATTACAACTCAATTGTTATCCTATCACTTGTATCCTCCCATTCCTCCCTCCCTCCCACTTTCACCCTATTCCCCTTCCCTAGGTCTATGACCGAGGGGGACCTCCTCCCCCACTATACGGTCATAGGCTATCAAGTGTCATCTGGGTAGCCTGCTTATTCTTGCTTTCAGTGCCATCAGGCCTCCCCACTAAGGGGAGGTCATCAAATATGGGGCACCAGAGTTCATGTCAGAGTCAGTCCCCACTCTGCACACAACTGTGGAGAATGTCCTGTCCATTGGGTAGATCAGAGTAAGGGTTTCGATGTTTACTACTTGTATTGTCCTTGGTTAGTGCAAAAGTTTGAGCAGACCCCCCTGGGCCCCAATCCACCAGTCATGATGTTCTTTTGTAGTTTTCTAAGACCCTCTGGATCCTTCTATTTCCCCATCTCCTATATTTTTCTTACCTAGAGTCCTAATAGGATGTCCTCACATCTATCCCAATTTCCAGGTAAGTGAAGACTTTTGTGGGACATGCCTTTTGGGCTAGTGCCCAATTAGACATTTAGACTGTTTCCAGGTTCTGGCTATTATGAACAAGGCTGCTATGAACATGGTTGAGCATATGTCTTTGTTGGGTGGTAAAGCATCTTCTGGGTATATTCCAAGGAGTGGAATAGCTGGGTCTTGAGGAAGCCCTATTCCCAGTTTTCTGAGAATGTGCCAGATAGATTTCCAAAGTGGTTGTACAAGTTTGCATTCCCACCAGCAATGAAGGAGTGTTCTTCTTTCTCCACATCCTCACCAGCATGTGCTGTCACTTAAATTTTTTATCTTAGCCATTCTGATGGGTGTAAAATGGAATCTTAGAGTCATTTTGATTTGCATTTCTCTGATGACTAAAGATGTTGAGCATTTTTTATGTGTTTCTCAGCTATTCAATATTCCTCTGTTGAGAATTCTCTTTTTAGTTCTGAGCCCCATTTCTCAGTTGGGTTATTTGGTTTGGTGGTGTTTAATTTCTTGAGTTCTTTATATATTTTGGATATTAGACTTTTGTCAGATGTAGGGTTGGTGAAGATCTTTTCCCAGTCTGTAGGCTGTCACTTTGTTCTGTTGACAGTGTCTCTGCCTTACAGAAGCTTCTCACCCTCTTGAGATCCCATTTATTAATTGTTGACCTGAAGGCCTGGGCTGTTGGTGTTCTGTTCAGAAAGTTGTCTCCTGTGCCAATGTGTTCCAGGCTCTTCCCTACTTTTTCTTCTAACCGATTTAGTGTCTCTGGTTTTATGTTGAGGTCTTTAATCCACTTGAACTTGAGTTTCGTGCATGGTGACAAGTATGTGTCTAATTGCATGTTTCTACATGTAAATATCCAGTTAGACCAGCACCATTTGTTGAAGATGCTATCCTTTTTCCATTAGATAGATTTGGCTTCTTTGTCAAAAATCAAGTGACCATATGTGTGTGAATTCATTTCTAGGTCTTTGATTTGATTCCATTGACCAACTAGCCTATTGCTGTGCCAGGACCATGCTGTTTTAATTACTGTTGCTCTATAGTACAGCTTGAGATCAGGTATGGAGATTCCTCTGGAGGATCTTTTATTGTATAGGATTGTTTTTGCTATTCTGGGTTCTTTTTGTTTTTCCATATGAAGTTGAGAATTGATCTTTCAATGTCTTTAAGAAATTGTGTAGGTATTTTGATAGGGATTGCATTGAATCTGTAAATTGATTTTGGTAAGGCGGCATTTTTACTATGTTAATTCTTCCGATCCATGAACATGGGAGATCCCTCCATCTTCTCATGCCATCTTCAATCTCTTTCTTCAGAGATTTAAAGTTTTTTTTTTTTAAACAAGTCCTTCACTTGCTTGGTTAGAGTTACTCCTAGATATTTTACATTGCTTGTGGCTATTGTGAAGGGTATAGTTTTCCTAATTTTTCCCTCTGCATGATTGTCATTTGTATATATGAAGACTAGTGACTTTTTTGAGTTAATTTTGTATCCAGCCAACTTGCTGAAGGTGTTTATCAGCTGTAGGAGTTCTGTGGTGGAATTTTTGGGGGTCACTTATGTACACTATATCATCTGCAAATAGGGATAATTTGACTTCCTCCTTTCCCATTTGGATCCCCTTGATCTCTTTTTGTTGTCTTATTGCTCTGGCTAGGACTATATTGAAAAGATATGGAGAAAGTGGGCAGCCTTGTCTGGTCCCCGATTTTAGAGGGATTTCCTTGAGTATCTCTCCATTTAATTTGATGTTGGTTATTGGCTTGCTGTACATAGCCTTTATTATGTTGACGTATGTGCCTTGTATTCCTGATCTCTCCAAAACTTTAAACATGAATGGGTGTTGGATTTTGTCAAATGTTTTTCTGCATCTAAGGAGATGATCGTGTGGTTTTTTTCTTTCAGTTTGTTTATATGGTGCATTACATTGATGGATTTCCGTACATTAAACCATCCCTGCATGCCTGGAATGAAGCCTATCTGATCATGGTGAATGATATCTTTGATATGTTCTTGTAATCGTTTTGCAAGTATTTTATTGAGTATTTTTGCATCAATGCTTATAAGAAAAATTGGTCTAAAATTCTTTTTTTTTTTTTTTTTTTTGGTTGGGTCTTTGTGGGGTTTAGGTATCAATGTGACTGTGGCCTCATAGAATGAGTTCGGTAATGTTCCATCCATTTCCATTTTGTGGAGTAGTTTGAAAAGTATTGGTATTAGCTCTTCTTTGAAAGTCTGGTAGAATTCTGTGCTGAAACTGTTAATGCCTGGCTGGTGCTCTGGAGAGAGTCCAGGGTAGATTATCTGGTATTGGAATGTGAATGCCCTTCTAGTTTACTTTATCTCTTGGGTGACCAGAGCTGATGGCTCAGGCAACTGATCAGGATTGAAAGAAGAAAAAGGAAGGAAAGGGAAAAAGAGCCCAAGGTTTCTTCTCTAGGGACTGGCTGTACTGCAGCTGAGGAGAACTTAAACTGACCACCTTTTTTCCTATGGCTGAGGCTGTAAAAGTGGCTTCTGGCTAGAAACTGCACGGGGGTCATAAAAGGAGGCTCTTTGATCTGTAGATAGGCCTCTTTACAGAGATCTCCAATAAGTTGGTGTAAACTTAGGCTGATGCCCCTGAGTCTGCTAACTTATTTGCTAATCTATTGAGAAATAAGGAGTAAGAGAGAGAGATAGAAAATCAACCACTCACACACATATGTTCAAGAGAAGAGGACCAGGAGAAAAGGTGGATGAAGTCAGGCATCTTAACTTCAACTGAAGTTAAGCTGCTCAATCTTTCCTCCTCTGTTCTCCTTCATTTTCTCCTTTGTTCTCCTTCATTTTCTCCTCTGTTCTCCTTCATTTTCTCCTTTGTTCTCCTTTATTTTCTCCTTTGTTCTCCTTCATTTCTCTCTCGTTCTCCTTCCTTTTCTCCTTTGGTCTCCTGCTCACGTTTATTGTAGCCCATATTTATACTTCTGAGAAAAAGGAATTACCTCATAGTCTGAAGAGTATAATTAATCACAAACGCAGATAAATTCTAAAATACAACAGGTTACATGCTTTAAAGTTAAACGTTTCTTATCTATGTATCCATTACATAAGTTCATGGTGAGTTCAGAACGACAAAGGTTGACAGGATCTAAGGTTAACAGGGTTAGAAACTTACAAGAGTATACCACTTATCAATTAGTACGGACCTGACTATACTTTATCCAGCTATCTCTTAGTTCTTTATGGGCTCAGGACAATAGTTTTGTCTGTCTTTCATTCTAAGAAACAGAGTAAATTCAGACATCTCTAGGTAACTTCATTCCACATAGGTTCACGTGGAGTTTAAACAAATTTGGCTATATTTATGGTCAAATACCAGGATTCGTGGTGCCATCTGCGGTGGAGGCTTATCTGAAGCCACAAATCTGCTAGTAGGCTATCCTTAGTGAGGCATCTGGAGGTCCACAAAGGTATTTATTGCAGCCATAAACTAACTTTAACTTTTAAAACTATTTGAGCCAAATCAGCAATTCCATAATCAGGGATTAATTCATCTGGATAACAAAAAGTACATCTTCAATAAGATCCTCTAGGAAGTTTGCTCAATCAGAGCTGGTCAGTACCCAGAAGCTAACAATTCACACCAATGCCAGATGTATTTGTTTTTGGTTTTTCGAGACAGGGTTTCTCTGTGTAATCTTGGCTATCCTGGACTCGCTTTGTAGACCGGGCTGGCCATGAATGTAGTCCTGGCTGTCCTGGACTCACTGTGTAGACCAAGCTGGCCCTAGACTCACAGTGATTCACCTGCCTCTGCCTCCCTGGGTGCTGGGATTAAAGGCATGCGCCACCATGCCCGGCTCTAATGCCAGATTTCAGAGAGATGCAGTAGTGCACAATTGACAGGGTAGTCAGAGGTTGGAAGCAGTTCTGGGGTACATCACAATACAGACCTTGCAAATATCGGATCACCTCCGAGATCTCTCACGTCTCCTGGACTTTCCCAAATCAATGGCTCCTGACAGCATGTCAGAGGCTGGAAGCAGTTTTGGGGTGCATCATGGTACAAGACCTTGCAAACACCAGATCACCTCCTAGACAGCCCACATGCCTAGTGAGCTCCCTGAACAGGGCAGCTCTTGGCATGAAACCATCTGGCCCTGGCTTTTGAGAGGGGCAGGGTGGGAGACTTTTGATGACTGCTTCTATTTCTGTAGAAGAAATAGGACTATTTAATTTGTTTATCTGATTTGATTCAACTTCATCAGGTGGAAACGATCAAGAAAATTGTCCATTTCCCTTAGATTTTCAAATTTTGTGGCATATATGCCTTCAAAGTAGGATCTTATGATTCTTTGTATTCCTTCAGTGTCTGTTGTTATGTCTCCCTTTTCATTTCTGATTTTGTTGATTTAGATAGTGTCTCTCTGCCTTTTAGTTAATTTGGCTAACGGTTTCTATCTTGTTGATTTTCTCAAAAAACCAGCTCCTGGTTTTGTTGAGTATTTGAATTGTTCTCTTTGTTTCCAATTTATTGATTTCAGCCCTGAGTTTGGTTATTTCCAGACTCCTCTTGGGTGTTTCTGCTTCTTCCCCCGCCCCCCCCTCCCCCAGGGCTTCCAGATGTGTCGTTAAGTTGCTTATGTGGGATGTTTTCAATTTCTTTTTAAAGGCACTTAGTGCTATGAATTTTCCTCTTAGCACCACTTTTAATGCATCCCACAAATTTGGGTGTGTTGTTCCTTCATTTTCATTGAATTTAAGGAAGTCCTTAATTTCTTTCTTATCTCTTCCCTGACCCAGGTGTCTTAAGTAGATAGTTATTTAGTTTCCATGTGTGTGTAGGCTTTTTGTTATTTTTGCTGTTGTTAAAGTCCAGCCTTAGGCCATGGTGATCTGATAGGATACAAGGTATTATTTCAACCTTCTTGTATCTGTTGAGGCTTGCTTTTGATCTACTATGTGATCAATTTTTGAAAAGGTTCCCTGGGGTGCCAAGAAAAAGGTATAATCCTTTGTGTTTGGGTGAAAAGTTCTGTATATATTTGTTCCATTTGATTCACAACATTGGTTAATGATGTTATTTCTTGGCTTAGTTTCTGTTTCAATGACCTATCCTTCAGTGAAAGTGAGGTGTTGAAGTCTCCCACGATTAATGTGTGGGGGTCTATGTGTGGTGTAAGCTTTGTTAATGTTTCTTTTACAGGTGTGGGTACCCTTGTATTGAGGGCATAAATGTTCAGAATTTTCATGTCCTCTCGATTGACGTTACCTTTGATGAGTATGAAGTGTCCTTCCTCATCTCTTTTGATTAATTTTGGTTGAAAGTCTATTTTATTAGATATTAAAATGGCTACACCAGCTTGCTTGCTGTGTCTGTTTGCCTGGAATACCTTTTTCCAGCCTTTTATCCTGAGATAATGTCTATCCTTGTGGCTGAGATGTGTTTCTTGAATGCAGAAGAATGTTGGGTCTTGCTTATACATCCATTCAGTTAGTCTGTGTCTTTTTATTGGAGAATTGAGATCATGGATGTTGAGAGATATTAATGACCAGTGACTGTTAAGTCTCTTGATTTTGATGTTGATTGCAGTAGAGTGTTTTTGTGGTTATGTTTTGCAATAGTGAAGTTATCTATTATCTGCATTATTTTGGTTGTAGTTTGTCACTTTGGATTGGAGTTTTCCTTCTAGTAACTTCTGTAGGGCCGGATTTGTGGATAGGTCCTTTTTGAATTTGTTTTAGTCATGGAATATCTTGTTTTCTCCATCAGTGGTTATTGAAAGCTTCACTGGGTATAGTAGTCTGGACTGGCTTCTGTGGTGTCTTGGAGTTTGCAGAATCTCTGTCCAAGCCTCATCTCTGCTGAGAACTTAGTGTAATTCTAATAGGTTTGCCATTATATGTTACTTGGCCTTTTTCTCTTGCCACTTTTAATATTTTTTCTTTGTTCTGTATATTTTGTGTTTGGATTATTATGTGGTGGGATGATTTTCTTTTCTGGTCTATTCTATTTGGTGTTTTGTAAGCCTCTTGTATGTTTATATGCATCTGGGCCTTGGAGCCAGGCATCTTCTCTTTCCTCAATGTCTATTATCCTCAGGTTTTACTTTTCTTGGTGTCTTTGATTTCATGGATGTTTTGTGTCAGGAATTTTTCAGATTTAACATTTTCTTTGATTGTTGCATCAAGTTCTACAATTGTATCTTCTACTCCCAAGATTCTTTCTTCCATCTCTTGAATTCTGTTAGAGAAGCTTACCTCTGCATTACCTGCTTTCTTCTCTAAGTTCTCTCATTCCCAGCTTTCTTCTGTCTGTGCTTTTATCATTGTTTCCATTTTCATCTTCAGATCTTGAACTGTTTTATTGATTTCCTTCGTCTAATTGTATTTTTCTGAACTGTTTCCAGTGCCTTTCTATAGGCCTCTTTAATGTCTTCAATCTGTTTGGCAGCATCTTCTTGCGTTTGTTTACTGATTTTATTCATTTCCTCCATTATCATCTTCATTACTAAAGATTTGGTCATTTTTTGTGCTTCATTTGTGTTTGAGTTCTCAGGGTTGAATTTTTTGGGATAGCTGGGATCTAGAGATGCCATATTGTTTTGGGGTTTTGTTGTTTATGGTTTTTTTTTTTTTTTTTTTTTTTACGCTGGCCTTTAGTCATCTTGCTGTCTCTCGTGTTGGCAGATAGTTTCTTGTGCCCTTCACTGGTCGTTGAGAGCAGTGTCTATAGGTCAAGTGTCTATAGGTCAAGGACCCTCACCTGTGGGGATCAGGGAATGAACGCTTCCCTGTATCGGGTAGGTGATCTGGTTTCAACTCCAGGGGACTTTGCTCCATGCACTGAGCTCCCCACTGGGTCAGCAGAGGCAGATGCTGGCGCTCTGCAGTCCAAGGATCAATTTGAGGTAGTGTAGATAAAGCCAGTTATCCTGCCTTTGGCTGGGCATTGAAAATCCTGACCTTGGGCACTGGGGCTTTGGGGCCCTAGGTTCAGTCCACCCTAGAGTGCCAGAACCCCTGCTGGCTTGTGGAGATTTGCTAGTCCTCTGCCTGCTCCATCCAGGTTGTGGGGCCTATATGAAAGAGAAGATACCACCCTCTGCCTTTTGGCAGTTGACTAGGCTTCCACCCAATCCCCTCAGGCCAGTTCAGTCCCTCCTGAGAGCATGGGAGCCCCTGCTGTGCTATGGCAGCTGGCTAGGCTTCCTCACAATCCGTTCACTCCCGTTCAGTTCTGCCCAAGTGTTCGAGAACAGTCCACTAGTCTGGCTGGCTAGGTTTCTGCCTGATCCGTTCAGACCATGCTGTCTTAGATCAGTCAACCCGAGAGTGTGGCTATGGAGCTGTATACGCTGGAGAACGTGTTAACAGCTGCCTGGGCCCCCTTGTGGGCTCTGTGTCCCTCTGTGGACTGGTGGGATGATCTGAGGTCAGATCTATCCCACATCCATGCCCTCGTCTCCTCCTGGGTCAGCAGACACTGATGCTATTTCTGCGTGGCCCACAGGTGGCACGCTAGGCTGTGCTGGACTTTGGATATTGTGCCCGTATGGTTGCTGGCCACTGGGGATTTCTGTGGACTGGTGGGGCTGGGGCAGTCTGAGGTCAGATCCACCCATTTTCCTGGGTTTTCCTCAGGCCAGCAGCTCTAGACTCTGGAGCTTCACTGCCCACAGTTCAGTCCCAGATACAGAGTCCACAATATAGAGCATGGCTGCAGCTTGCAGGTGGGTATGGGTCCAGACTCTGGGGACTGGGCACCCATACTCCGTGGGCCAGTTGGATGGCCTAAGGCTGGACCCACCTGTCCTCTGCACTATGCAGACCTCTCTCATCTAGGGCTCTCCAGGTCTTGCGGTCTGTGGCTCACAGCCAGGTCCCTGGTCTCCATCCCACAGATCAGATACAGTGCATGTTCAGTGCCACCATCTTGGATCCTCCTATTTGTTTTTATAATCCCTTCTTTAACACCCTATGCCTTTGTGTGATTGGGAATGTATATGATTAAAATCAAACACATTATGGGAGAGGTCATACATAGTGAATGGATAACCAAAGCCCGTGAATGAGAGATATCAGAGCAAAAACAAAACAAAACAAAAAACAAAAAAAAAAAAAAAACAACAACAACAAAACCATATTGCCCCTAGCCACTATCCCCCTCCAGGAGCCATAAAGGAACTTAAGTTTATAAAAAAGAGCTTTATCAACAAATCTCATAAGGCTAATTGATAACACTTTTTAAAGGAGGAAACAGATTAAGTAACCCAGGGCTATTGCACAAACCCCACTCAGGGCTGGTAGCACCCTTGTCACATATCCTTTCTGTGCCTTCCCTTTTCCTTCTAAATAAAACTGCTTCCTAATTTGCCACCTCTATGTGCTTCCTCCAATTCTTTGAACAAGACAAGAAGAATCTGAAATTACTCCATCCAGATAGGACCATCAGTAAATACTCTCTCCTCAGGTGTGAGGCCACACCGTAGGATGGATTTTTACCTGGGATTAAGAGCTATGCTATACAAAGATGAGGGATTCTGTAGACATGACTAAGATCTAAAAATCAGTCTAACTTTGAGTTAATCAAAGCTGAGTGCCTTAGGCAGGCCTTTTAAAAAAAAAAGTACCCCTTCCTGAAGGGATAAGTTCAAGGGATGTAAAGGCTATGGAGGAGTCCATGGGCAGGGGACTGAAAGTTTCTCTGGTTGCTAAGAGCAGCCTTCACTCCAGCTGCTGCCCCCTTTGACCGCTGCCACAGCTGGGAAAGCTGTTTTTGGATGTTTACCAGAGAAAACTTCTCTGACGTGGGTGTAAGCCAATAGAAAGTTAGTATTAGCTGGCAGCAATTACATTGGGTGTTTGGGATCATAATGCAGCACCAAGCCTTTCTCAGGGTGAGTTTTTAAGCACACAAATTATGTTTTGGGATGGTACACTTCAGTTAAAAAAAAAAAAAAAAAAAAAAAAGAGCAGTTAGCCAGAAGCAGAACTACAGAAGGCAAGAAGCAAGGTTAGCGCTTAGAGACTTTCCCAGAACTATGGACTTTGGTGAGTTGGGCCTCTGTTAGTTTTGGTAGATGGTGCTGTCTACATGCTGTTTTACAACCTTAATGTATTTCCATCACAGAGTCAGTTGTGCTAAGAACTCAAGGCCTACTAAGGTCTGGAGCCCTGTTACAAATGGTCTCCCAAAAGCCCAGTGTAAAACCCTCAGGAGACAGTTTGGGAAGACGATTGTACTTTTGAGAAATAGGGCCTATTGGGAGAAAGTTGAGCTACACTGAATTATTATGGGATTATGGGATTTTAGTCTCTTTGCCCTTTGGCTTTCTCTTTTCTTCCTGGCACCATGAAGTGAGGAGTTTGCTTCTCCACCATGACATATACCCCATGACAATGCTGCCTTGCATAAAGACCCAAAGTAATAAATATAATTAGCCATGGACAGAAGCCATTATAATGGAGTAAAAAAATTGATTATCTGATATAATCTCAGGTCTTCCATATGTCATGGTAAACTTAGCCTTGTGAGAGCCTTTGAGCAGACATCCAAGTTCAGCCAGACCCATACTTCTAGACACTAGAAAATAAAATAATAATAATAATAATAATAATAATAATAATAATTAATAATAATAATAATAATGTTGTTGTGAACCCTGAAATTCTAGCAGCTATTGTTCAACAGTTGCTCAATTCACACTTGAGGGAATCTGTACTTGGAGGGTCTGATGATTAATCTGAGTTGTCAATCTGATGGGATTTAGAGTTACTGAAGAAACAGGCCTCTGTGAGGGGCTTTCTGTTTCAGGTTCAGTTGAGCTGGGACGATCCACCCTGAATGTGGTCCTCACCACTCAACTAGTTGAGATCCTGGACTAATTTAAAAGAAGAGAGCTGAGCCCCAACACTCTGCTCCCCAAATGTAGATGCAGTGTGACAGCTTCCTCAAGCTCCTGCCAGCATACCCTTCCACACCATGAGGGACTGTGTCCTCTTCAACTGTGAGTCAACATAAACCTTTCCTTCTATAAGTCCCTTTTGTCAGGTATTTTGTTTCCATGGTAAGACAAGCTACCGACACAGAGAGAAGTAGAAAGGTTTCGAATGCCAACGTGAAAGGTGACACAGTTGACAACCTGACTTCCTTTAAGCAGAGAACAGTTCTCAGAAGGAGATAGCACTCAGAATGCAAGAGAGATGTGGTATCAGAATTCAAGTTGAGAATCTCTGTTTCGAATGTACCTCTTAAATTTCATGTTGGAAGCATGATTTTCATATTCTTGTTAATGCATGAATCATCAGAGAATCCTCCCTGCCAAACACCAGTTGACCATTCTGGGGCAAGAGATTAAACCTAAGGCTCACTTGGTGGTATAGGGATGGATTTTAGTTTGGTGACCATCCACTGAGTCCAGGTTCTCATGTCCTGGGGCACCAGGAGCACATGATTAAAAACAGAAGTAGAGGCAATTAATTAAGAAAAGGAAAGCACATGTGTGAGTGTGAGCAGGCTAGTGAGGTGGGTAAAAGATGTGCTCTCAAAAAGCACTAGATCTTTTTTTAGGCAGAATTCTGTCTGTGGTAGAAATGAGGACATTTTGCCCAGTGGCTTGTTTGCCACATTTGAAGCCATCTCCATAAGGAGGCTCTTTGATGCTCATCATCCTCTTTGAGGTAGGCTGGGTGTTTCCAGGTGTTAACCTGTCTCATTGTCAGTGAATCTTTAAAATAGAAAAACAGTTTAAAATGTCATATTCTGTATGTTTCTGAAGTTTTGGGGAGGGAAATGGCAAGCTTGGATGCAGGCTCGAAGGCCAAACTCTGCCAAGATGGGAAAAGAAAGTCCTCAACAGTTCCTGCCTAACCAATATATCTGTCAGATGTATTTGGGACCAGAAGGCTGAAGAAGATGCTCCAACGTTATAGAGAGTTTTGGGTGATTATTCAAGTAGCAAACTGTCTCCATCATCTTCTCATTTGGAAAGCTACTAACCTGCACTCCCAGTATACTCAGGTAATCAATTTTATTCCTTCTCAAATCTTTGATAGGGTTGAAGACCAAATAGTTTAGTTTTACAATGAAGTTTAGTTGTCTAGGGGTTAAGATGTTTTTAGGCCTAGATAGATGTTTTAGGTTGATAATGATGAGATATGATAGATATTGTCCTACATTTAGAATTTTAGATGCACCAAGATAGGAAAGATGTTTTCGTCAAGGCTGCCAAATACAAATACCCAAAACACTTAAAATGTAACATTTCTATAATTCCTGACTGTGTCATGGTTCTGCTTGCTATAGGTAGTTTGTTGTATAGATGTTTAATAATATAAATGTATGTGTAAAAATTTTTTTAAATATTTAATAAAACATGCAAAAATAGCACTGGATCATGGGGCGTGTGACCTTTTAGATCATTTATGTAGCCTCCCTCTCTCATTTCTATACCGTTAGCTTTTCCCAAGCATATTACATGTAGCTGAGGTTGGGAAGGGATTCTAGTCTTTCCCTCCCTAGCATATTTGAGGATGCATCTGGCAAGGCAGCACTCACCAGCAGCAACCTCTTCCTTATGGCTGCTGTGGGCCAGGTGGCAACCCTGCTACTGAGAGCCTGCTCATGGGTATGCATAAACAGACTCCTCTAGTGTCCAGATTCCAGAGGGATGGGAGCCATTCTTGCTTGCCCAAGGACATTTTAAAAACCAGGTTTCCAGGCTTCAAAATGCCAGGATGAAGGGTGGGTGATACCTGGGGCCATGCATCCTATCAGTATAATGGCTGCATATCACCCTGATGGCCCTCTGGCTCCAGGATGCCAGGGCGGAGGGTGGGTGATACCTGGGGCCACGCGTCCTACCAATATAATGACCACACGTCACCCTGATGACCCTCTGCTTCATCTCCCTTATATTCTCATAGTCATACACTGTAGCCCCAGGAGTCCCACCCCTTATGCTAGGAAACCTTTCCCCTTCCTCTAAGATACTCCATCTCCTGGGCCTAAGACCCACCATGCTCCTGCTTGTCTGCCTATACATATGTCAGTGGCATTAACAAGTTTTAATAAAGGTTCTACCCAAATCGATAATATCTCAGTGTCCCTTCCCCCACCCCTAACTGAACCTCAGAACTTTCTTTGTTGACTGGCTTCTTGCTTACGTTAGTGCTACTCTCTTCAGTCTCTGTTCTCCCTCCCTGTTGGCAGTGATGCCTACACCTGGATTGACTTCAGCTGACCTTGCTGGGTCCTGTGGAATTTACCTTTGTTCTGCCACAAGAATGCGGTCCCCAGGGCAACGGTGTTCCCTATGAGACTGTGAGTACGTGGGAAGGACTTCCAGAAGATGCTTCTTATCTTGCTGTTCTGCCTCCTGTCCTTGACCAATGGGAAGAGCTGCCTCCGCTGCTGGCCAGAGCTGCCCTCCCTGCTGGACTATGACGTGCAGGTGCTCTGGGGCGGCCCAGGGCCACCCGAACTCTTACAAAGCCTACGCTCCTTTTTCCTAGATGATAACACCTTATTCATGCCCTGGTATCTTGGTGAGGCACAGCCAGGCAGGGATGGGAGCACCCTTTCACCTGGCCGGATCCTGTCCCCAACGTCCCTCTGTCCCACGTTCCATCCTCAGCTCGAGACCACTTGGAAGAGGAAACAGCTGCATTCTTCACCCATGTGGACAATGCCATTAAAAAGCTGAGGGATGGTAAGAAAGATGAGTGTTCAGGACCCCAGGGTTTGAGTGGCATTATCAAGACCCATCCTACACGGCTTTCCCTGGAGGTCACTTTGGTGGTGGGCAGGGACGCTTCCCTGAAGAGCACAGTGTGTCACTTTGCATGCTGTGGTGGTACAGCCTGATAGTGCCAGCATTTATGAGATGAAAGTAAGAGGACCGTAAATTCAAGACCCTCCTCAGCTCCATAATGACCGGTCTGCGATACATGAGACCAAGTCTGGTGGTTGGGGGAGACTGCGAGGATGGTTTAGTAGATAAATCACTGAACGCACAAGCATGAGGATCTGAGTTCGGGTCCCCAGCTCCCAGCCAGATGAAACAAGGCATAGTAGCAGGCATCTGTAATCCCAGGCTCGTAAAGGGAGGGGGGAGGTAGAGACAAGAGATTTCCCCAGAAGCTCACAGGTCAGCTAGCTGCATACACACCACAACAAAGAGCATGAAACACAGCTTCAAGAAATAAGATGGAAGGTGAGGAGGACACAAATACATACTCATACACCCCCCCTCACACGCACACATGCACACACACACACACACACACACACACACACACACACACACACACACACAACCTTTTTTTTTTTTAAAGTTAAGAAAAGCTGCAGAGAGACTCAGTCATTAAAAGATTTTTCCCTTTAAGCATCAAGACCTGAGTTCAATCCCCACAAACAATGCGTGGTTGTTTATCATCATCCCAGGAGGCAGAGGCAGGAGGATTCCTGGAGCTCACTGGCCAGTTGGAATAGAGCTTGAGGCCAATTAAGTGGGTGATTCTTGAGGCACACTGCCCGAGGTTCCACAGTCATATACACGTACATGCATGTGCACCTGTGCACATATGTACACACACACACACACACACACACACATACATTTTTATATCAGTGAGTTTTATTTCCTCCTACTACACCCAGATAAGCCAGCACTGCTGGAAGAGATTCATCTTCAGAAGAATCTCCTGGCTGAGAGGCTGAAGGCGCGGTCTCAGGAGCTAAAGCAGAGGGGTAGGAGACGGGGCTGTCCCTGCCCACTGCCCTGCCTATCACCTCTGAGACTGTGGCCTGGAGAACTCAATGGGCGATCCCTCTTAAGAGCGCTCCAGGACTGGCCTGCCCACACCTTAGTCCACATGAGTCCCCTAGTCCCATGTCCTGCCCCCTCTCCCCACCACTCCCAGCTCTGTCTGCCTCTCTAGTGCCTCAGTTTCTCGATTGTCTCACTTTACTGGGCAGCCTGCAATGAGTCCTGTGGTGAGTATTCCCATGGTAGAGCTGGAGGGAGGGATCACATACACACACACACACACACACACACACACACACACACACACACACACACACCTGCCATGTCTGAGGCTCCTGCCCATTGATCTTACAGACATCCTCTTCCAAACAGAAGTTACGGAGTGTGCTGACTGCCAGACACGCTACCTGTCCTGCAATGACCCAACTTTCTGCCCAGGTCGGTAGCCTTTGCTCCACTCTTGGGACTTGACTCTGCTCATCCTCCCTTTCCCAGACCCTCCACCACTGGATTTACCATCTGTCTCCATCATCCCTTTCTATCCAGTCTACAATGCTGCTGGATTTTCTTTTCCTGTTGGGTTAAGGACAACAGGATTTTTTAGATTGTTTGATGTCCTTGTGCCTGCCTTCAGAGCCAGAGCTCCACTGCTTCTGGGTCCTCAAGTCCCATCCCATCTCTACCTTCAGTGTCATCCTTAACACCTGGCTTCACTCAGACCCCACCCCCGACTCTAAACCGAAAGGCCTCCTTCTACCTTCTGCCTCACCTAAGCCTGGTTGGATTACTCTTCACTGTCCTGCTGCATTTCACTCCAGCTTTCTCTCTCTCTCTCCCCCCCCCTCTCTCTCTGTGATCATGTGCATATGTACAGGCGTATGTGTATGGGTACACATGTATGCGCATATGTGTGTGCATGCATGTGGAGGCTAGAGGGCAATCCTGCAGAATCACTCCTCAGGTGTTTCCCATCTTCTATTTTTTTTATTGTGTGTGTGTGTTGGGGAGGGGAAAGACATGTATCCTAGTAGAAGTACGGCAATCAGAGGTTAACCTCTAGCCTCTGCCCTTGCTTTTTGCCTTTGCAGGCTCTCTTGGTCACTGCACAGGCTACAGCCCCATAGCTTGGGTCTACTTCTCATCTCCCCTGGCCCCTCTCTCTCTCTCTCTCTCATGCATGCATGTGTGTGTGTGCACGCACACACACACACACACACACACACACACACACACGCAGAGGGGGAGAGATATTACTACATCTGAGGGTGGGCACCCCAACTCTAGCCATCAGGCTTGTATGGCAAGCATTTAGCCTGGAAATCACCTCCCTAGTGCCCCGACTTCTTTTTGAGACAGTCTCTCATTGGCCTACAATTCACCAAATACACTAGGCTGGCAGGCCAATGAGATCCAGGAATCTGCCTGTATCCGCCCAAGCTCAGGGATTACAGGCACATCCCACCAGGGATGACATACTCCCTTGACTGCACCTCCAGCGTCCACCACACAGCCCCAGGTACAGACAACACTTGGCTGAAGGGCAGATCTGCCCTGGACACAAATTTTTGCAACCTCAAGTGCCCCAATGGAGCCACTAAACACACATGGTTCCCCCTTTCCCACCCCAGGCAGAGTCGTTCATCACTACAAGTGGGCTGTGATTGTAGTCAGTGTCCTGATGCTCCTGGCTGTAGCTGGCATTGGGTGAGTGACTCCTCCCCTCAGCTTCAGCGTCCCTATGGAAACACACCCACTCCTTGGCTGATCCATCTCTCACCTTCTTCTTGCTCAGTGGTTACTTTCTCTGGCTCCAAAAGAAAAAGGCTGATCAGGTATTAGAAAATGCACTCCTGTCTGGGGCTAGTAAGGCTGGCTCAGTCTGCTGTATGCAGAGACATTTGAAACTGGGGCCCAGGACACAGAAAAGCGAAGTTTCTCAAGCCTCTTCTTCTCAACAGAGTGCCCCTGCAGAGCTACCTCCCGTCTCTTCCCTGCACACTGACTCGAACAGGCCAACAGTGTAAAAGCTTCATCATGGTTCCTGGGTGGCTTTGGCTAGTGGGACTCCCAGGAGGAAGTCAGAGGGACTGGGATTGCACTGAAGAGTCCCATTTCTTTCCTCTTTGCAGGGAAGAGCAAGCCAGTTACCTTCTTCCGGAAATGAGCAGCAATCAGAGCAGCAGCCAAAGCAGCAATCAAAGCAGGTGGTTTCTGAAAACTAATTCATCTCTGGGGGCACTCCCTCCCACTGCAAAGCACTCCTCCCTGGGGCCAGGAGATTTCTGAGCGCGCTCTCTCTCTCTCTCTCTCTCTCTCTCTCTCTCTCTCTCTCTCTCTCTCTCTCTCTCTCTCTCTCTCTCTCTCCTCCTTCCTCCCAACATATACCCCTTTGTACATAATTTTTTCATTAAAAACATTTCATCCTGTTTTTTTTTTTTCTGAAGATTTGGTTTAAGTGGATGTGAGAGTCAATCTTCGTTGTCAACCATTTTGAGGAACTTCCACAGTGATTTCCATAGTGCTTCTACCTGATGAAATTCCCATCAATAGTTAGTATTTCCTTTTCCCTGCTTCCACGCCAGCATTCATCATCTTTCGTTCTTTGTCTTAGCTATTCTGACTAGGAGAATGACTGAGAAAACTACAAGGGTCTGTGGGAGTCAGGAGTGGCCTGGCCCTACAGATAGCACAGAGGCCACCTAGGCTATTGTAATGTACATGTGGCATCTCTCAGAAGGATGAGTTCTATTGACTAAGAAACAAGTTCAAGATAAAAGTCTAGGGAGTAAGAGTCTGGGATAAACATAACAGTCCAAGGGACTCCGGTGAGGCCCGGCCCTACTGATAGCACAGATCACCAGGCTATTAACTACATCTATTCCCAGCTCTTTAGGTGGAAAGCAGGTATACATCGCCTCCCTTGAAGAGACATCCCTGTGTGTTCAACACTCCTGGGGTCTTAGGATTTATCTGTGCCCCCATACAGATTTCTTTCTCAGTGCATTTGTCATTTGCATATATGAAGGCTACTGATTTTTTGTGTGTGTGAGTTTTGTACCTGCTATTTTGCTGAATGAATTTATCAGCTGTAGGCATTTTCTGGTATAGTCTTTAACATATAGAACCATATCTGCAAGGAAAAATAACTTTTACTGGTTTCCAATTTGTAATCTCATTATCTCCTTCACTTGTTTTATTGCTCTAGCAAAGTCTTCAGGTACTATGCTGAACAGGAGTGAGGAGAGTGAGCATCGCTGCCTTGTTTTTAACATCATTGAACACTCTTTGAGTTTTTCTCCATTTAGGATGATGCTGGCTGTGGGGTTTCTGCATTTTGCCTTTATTCTGTTGAGATATGTCCCCTGTATCCCTAGTCTTTCATAACTTTTATCATGAGTGGCTGTTAGATGTTGTCAAAAACCTTCTACTGGCTAGTTTTATGTCAATTTATGCCTCCATAAGATCTAACTAAGACATTTTCTAAATTATTTATCACCAGGGGAGGGCCTAGCCTAAACTCATTTTAGTTAGGGTAACTATTGCTCTGAGGAGACACCACGGCCAAAGAAATTTGGGGAGGAAAAAGTTTATTTTGCTCACAGTTCCATGTAATAGTTCATCATCAAAAGCAATAAGGGCAGGAACCTGGAGGCAGGAGCTGGTACAAAGGCCTAGGAGACGTGCTACTTACTGACTCCATCTCAATAGCTTGATTAGCCTGCTTTTTTATAGACCCAGGACCACTAGCCCAGGGATGGCAACACTCAAAATGGGCTGGACTCTCCCCTACTAGTGACCAATTTAGAAAATGGCTTGCAGTCAGAGCTCATGGAGACATTTTCTCAGCTGAACTCAGTCCTCTCTAATGACTTAATCCCGTGTCAAATTCATGCAAAACTAGCCAGTTCAGGCCCTCTCTCCATCTAACAAGATGGTCATATAGTTTCTGTTCTTTAATCTATTTGTGTAGTGTTTGAAGATTTACAGATGTTGAACCATCCCTGCATCTCTGGGATGAAAACTACTTGATCATGGTGGATGACCTTTTTTAAAAAAAAAAAAAAGTTCTTGTAGTCAATTTGCAAGTACTGTATTAAGATTTTTTTTTGCATCTATGTTCATAAAATATATTGATTTGTGATTTTCCTTCTCTGTTGGTTCCTTGTGTGATTTAAGTACCAGGATAATTGTGACTGTCTAAAAGAATTAGTAAATATTTCTTTAGTTTCTATTTTGTAGATTAGTTTGAGTAGCATTTGGTGTTAATTCTTTCTTAAAGGTCTGGTAAAAGTTCTTCACTGAATCCATATGGTTCTGGGCATTTTTAGTTGGGAGATTTTTAATTACTGCTTATATTGGGAATTTAGGGACTATTTAAATTGTTTACTGCATCTTTATTTAATTTTGGCAAATTGTGTATACATATATATTGATTTATTTATTTCAGATTTTCCACTTTGATGGAATATAGATTATTTCTAAAATGTTATTATGGCTCTGAATTTCTCCTGTGTCTGTTGTAATGTCTCCTTTTTATCTATAATTTTTAAAATTTCGATCATTTCTCTTTCAGTTACTTTAGCTAAAGGTTTGTCAGCCTTTTGAAGATTTTCAAAGTACTAATTTTTTGTTTTTTTGTTTTTGTTTGTTTTTCAAGACAAGGTTTCTCTATGTAGCTTTGGCTGTCCTGGACTCGCTTTGTAGACCAGGTTGGCCTCGAACTCACAGAGATCCGCCTGCCTCTGCCTCCCAAGTGCTGGAATTAAAGGCGTGCGCCACCATGCCCAGCTTAATTTTTTTTATTTATTGATATTTTGGTTTTCTTTCTGTCTTTTAATTTTAGCACTGGATTTGATTATCTCTCACACTTGCTCTTTTTGGATGTGTTTTAGGGCCTTTGATTGCACTATTAGCTTAATTTGAGATCTTACTTTTTTAAAGCAGGCACATGCTACTATAAAATTTTCTCTTATGACTGCTTTCATTGTTTCCCACAGATTCTTGTGTGTTGTCTTTTAATTTTTATTTAATTCTAGGAATTTTTAATTTCCTTTCTTCCCTCATGTTTAGTTTAATGGTATGTATTTAGTTTCCACAAGTATATGTGCTTTGTTTTTATTTTGTTGTTGATACCCACCTTCATTGCATGTGACCAGATAGTATACAGAATATTATTTCAGGTTTTTTTTTTAATTTGTTGAGACTTATTTTGTATACTAATAAGTGGACTATTTTGAAGACTGTTCCATGGCTGCTACAAGAGTGTGTATTCTTTAGTGTTTGGGTGGGATGTTCTGTAGATATCTGTGTAGGCTTTGATCGCTTAAAACCTACTTTATTTGGTGTTCTTTAATGCCTCTACTTCCCTTCAAACCCACCTAACCTAGATAGGAGAGAGAGAGAGAGAGAGAGAGAGAGAGAGAGAGAGAGAGAAAGAGGTTAAAGGGGAACACAAGAAGTGGACCTTTTAGACTCAGTTCCTTGGGCCAATTCCAATCTTTGTTGTCAGAAATGCAGAAAACCTGTTAAACAACAAACCAAAAAATTCAGCAAAAGTGACCTCAACCACAGCAGTTGGAAGCAGCTGGAAACTCGAAGTGTTCTCTGGGGCATTTTTTTCTAGGAGTGTCTCCAATGAACAGTCAAAGGATGCTGATGCAAAGCAATGCAAAAGCCAAGGCTCTAGTTTTTAGTCTCTAACTATCTCCTCTCAGAGTCCATACTTGTATGTTTATCAACTGGCAAAGACCATGCCCCTACAAGAGACAGTTCCCTTTCTATCAGACAAACATCACACACCCTCACACAAGTCTGTTTCACATCTTGCACTTGGGATCAAAACAAAAACATGTTTACAACCATTACACATCTGTTTTGTTCCTTTGATTTGTAATGTCATTTAACCCTAGAGTTAATCTATTTAGTTTCTTTTCCAGATGGCCCGTATAATGGTTAGAATAGGCTATTGGAATCACTTGCTATCCGGATCAATGTTCTATTGCTGTGAAGAGTCACCATGACCACAGTAACTCTTATAAAGTAAAGCATTAAATTGGGGATTAATTACAGTTTGAGAGGTTTAGCCCATTGTCGTCATGGTGGGGAGCATGGCAGGATGCAGGCAGACATGGTGATGGAGAAGTAGCTCAGAGTTCTACATCTGCATCCACAGGCAGCAGGCAGAGAGACTCTGGGCTTGGAATGGACTTACTGAAACCTCAAAGCCCACCCCCAATGACTCACTTCTTCCGACAAGGCCACACCTCCTAATTCTTTTAAATAATATCACTCCCCAGTGTCCAAGTACTCAAATCTATGAGCCTATGGGCGCCATTCTCATTCAAACCACCACATTCCATGCCTGACCCCATAGGTTTGTAGCCATATCATAATGCAAAATGCATTTGGTCCAACCTCAAAAGTCCCCATAGTCTATCAGTCTCAATGATGTTTAAAAGCCCAAAGTTCAAAGTCTCTTCTGAGACTTAAGGCAATCTCGACACTGTAATCCCCTTTAAAATTAAAATTAAAATTAAAAAAGCCAGTCACATACTTCAGCATACAATGACATCAAATATATGTTACTATTCCACAAGGAAAGGGAGCATAGTGAAATACTGAACCAAACAAAGACTGAAAGCCATCAGAGCAAACTCCAGATTCTGAATCTCCATAGCTGATGTTAAATTACTGTTCAGATCTCCAACTCCTTTTAGCTTTGTTGACTACAACTTACTATTCTTTACTGGGCTGGTTCCATACCCTGCTAGCAACTTTCCTTGGTAGGTATCCCATGACTCTGGCATCTCAAACATTTTTTGCTTTCCAAAGCAGCACAGGCTTCACCTTCACAGCTTAACTAAATGGCCTCTCTGGACCTGCATGCAGGGACACCCCTCACACACACCTAGCCCTGGCAGCTTTCCTTGGCCATGAAGGGAGATTCCACAACCCCTTTTCTGTATCCTTGACTCTAAAGCCAGAACCACATAGCTGAAGATTCCAAGTTCTGCTGCTTGCTGGGTCTGGAACATGGCCCCTTTGTTCAATTACATATGCATCAACTTTCTATTGTTGATGGTCTCCTTCACATAAGCTTTTCTTTAATTCCTTTTCGAGAGTTGGAAGTTCAGCTGGGTAAGATCTTGCCCTGAGGTCACCACTCCCTTTGTTCCAATTATCTTCAGGCTTTTCTTTAAAACTTTTTATCTCTTTGAGCACTGGACTTATCTCCATTACATTTTCTTGGCTTTTTTTTCTCAAACTGAACATTCTGTTTTTTTCCTTGCTCAGCTCACTCATTATAGATCTGCATAAGAATGACTAGCAATACTCATGACAGAGTCAATGCTAGACTATCTTGAAATCTCCTCTGCCAATGCCATTAATCAAAAACTCTTCCATGCCACCTAAAGCAGAAATTTTGGACACTGGCAGAAAGCAGCCACATTCTTCACCAATATGTCACCAAGATTAGTCTCTAGGACACTTACTAATATTCTCCTCTGAAACCTCTCAAACCAAGCCATCATAATCTCATTGCTCTCAGCAGCATTGTTTACATGCTCCTACTGGAATGGCCCACTAAGCCCCATTTAAAGTATTCAACTGCTTTTCTCATCCGAATTCCTAAAGTTCACATTCTGCCAACAAGCAGCATGGTTGGGGTCAGGCCTGTCACAATAATACCCGACTCCTGATACCATCTTCTGTTTTGTCAGTGTTCTATTGCTGTGAAGAGACACCATGACCATAGCAACTCTTATAAAGGAAAGCAACCAAATCACCATACCTGCTGTCATTGTGTTAGTGTGGCTTCAGGTCTAATAGTGTGTCTCTTATGAAGTTGCTTGTTCCTATATTTAGTACATGCACACCTTTAGGATTGAAATATCCTTCTGGTAGACCTTTCCTTTAATGAGAATTAAGTGTCCCTTATCTCTCTTGATTAGTTTTGATCTACTTTGTCAGATAGTAGAATAGCTACACCTGCTTGTTTTTTGGTTCTATTTTCTTGGAATATTTTTTTCTATCCATTCACCTTATATGGTGACTCTCAGCTATGACTTATATTTCTTGGAGGCAGCACAAAGATAGCTCCTGTTTTTCTGATCCAATTTGTTAAGCAAAGATATATCTCATTATTGTAGAATTGGTATCATTAATATTCAGAGTTATGATTGAACAATATATGCTAATTCCTGTCATTTTGTAGCTTTTTGTGGTATTTTATTCAAACCCCTATGATTCAATATTATGGAACTGTGTATTTGTTACTTGTGTCTTCTTGAAAGTGTTTCACCATTTTTTCGGACCTAAGTGGGTTTTTTTCCCAATATCTTTTGTAGAGATGGTTTAGCGGTCATACATCCATTTAATCTGTTCTTGTCATGGAAATGTTTCCTTTCCCTTTCAAATAGGACTGACAGTTTTGCTGATTATAGTAGTCTGAGATGACATGTTATCTTCCATAACTTGAAGATTATCAGTCCAATTCCTTCTGGCTTTCATGGTCCCCACGGAAAATCTGTTATTCTGACAGATCTTTCTTTGCATATAACTTGATTGTTCGCTCTTGATTCTTTCAATATCCTTTCTTTGTTCTCTACATCTGCTCTTTTGACTATTATATAGCATGAGGAACTTCTTTTCTGATCCTTCATTATTTGATGGTCTGTATGCCTCTTGGATTTCCTGACAAGCAACTGTTCCCTTACATTAGTCTACCTCAGCTCCTTTGAAAAGAGCTGTAGATTTTGTTTGTTTCCCGAGTCAGGGTCACCTTGATATAATGCTCTTCAGAACCACCTAGTTTCCTGAAAATTCCATAGTTCAATTCCCAGAACTGACATTAAAAGAGCTGGATGTAAGCCGGGCATGGTGGTGCATGCCTTTAATCCCAGCACTTTGGAGGCAGCAGATCTCTGTGGGTTTGAGGCCGGCCTGGTCTACAAAGCAAGTCCAGGACAGCCAAAGCTAACACAGAAAAACCCTGTCTCGGAAAAAAAAAAAAAAAAGGGAAAGAAAGAAAAGAAAAAGAAAAAAAGCTGGATGTACCTCTAATCTCATTGCTAAGGATGGGACGCAGACATGGGGTCCTGGGACCTACTGCACAGCTAGCCACCTGAACAATCAGCCTCCAGGTTGGGAGAGAGACCCTGTCCTTAAAGTAAAGCAGAGAGCAGCTGAAGAAAACACCTGACATCATTTTCTGGCTTCCACATGCATGTGCACCATCATATACATATATACAGAAAGAGAGAGGAAGAGGAGGAAGAAGAGGGGGTGGGGGGAGAAGGGAAGGAGGGAATATTTAGAGCCTTAAAGGTTTTCTCTGAAGGGGTAACCCAGAAGTGCAGGAGAGAGCCATTGGTCCAACCCAGAAAGGCTTCCAGGCCCAGCAGAGCTTCCTCTGGGCCTGTAGCCTGTCCATGAGAGCCCCATCCTTCTTAGACCTTATGGTACACACAAGGCAGTGACCCTTGGCTTTCCAGAAAACAGCTAGGATACAGGCTGGATGCCAGAGAAGACTTTCACTAAATCCTGAGAGAGGTTAATGTGAACACAGACACAGAGGGTACAGTGCATTCAAAGAGTAGCCTCCTAAGTCACGGCCTGGTCTTTTAGCGATGGCACTGACCCTCAGATAGCCAGCACTGGCCACATCAGTCAGTCAGACGTGAGACAGCATGGACTGAGCTCTTTACTGAGTAGGCACATTTTTCCAGCATCTTGGCTATGGTCACCGCATGTCTTTCCTGCAGTGGGACAGTGTGCCTTTCCCTGTCCTCACTAGAATTCTGCCCTGCAAGAGGCAGTGGGGGAAAGAAAAAGTTGAGATGGCTGTCAGTTGGCTGAGACCCAGACAGAAGTCAGGTGGACAAGAAGAAATTCTTCCGACCCTGGTCTTTGGGCAGCTTTCGGCTCCCTTCATATGTGACGAAGGTAGCTAGCAACAACAGTAGGTAGGTGGGATCGTGGCTGGTGGCGCTCTGCGTGCTGTAGGCCTTCAGTCTGCAGACCTTTTGGTCTATGGGTGCTATCCTGTGAATATTGTGTAAGCTTAGGAAGTCAAATGCTTCAGCTCTTGGTGGCAGCTGGGTTTGCAGCTTCCATGCAGTGTAGGTATCAGGATTCCAAGGAGGCTGGGGTTCCTTAGATCTTGTCTGGAGCTAGCAGGCAAGCTTTAGAATCAGGATTCCTCCGTCCTTAACACTAGGTAGTATGTCAGCCCAGAGCCTGGGGTGTCTGAGCCCCTCGGCCCCAATGACTTCACCATTCTCTTCCCTTTCTCCTTACAGTCATCAATCTTCCATCACAGCTAACTGCGCCCCCTCTCCCGCCCCTTTCCTCTCTTCCTCCCCCACCCCCGCATCCCCGTTCCTCTCCCCCTCCCTCTCCCCTCCCTCTGCTGCTTCCCTCCCTTATTCTACTCAACTGTCAGCAGGGAGCTGCCTTGGTGCTCACAGCTGGGCTCAGCTGCTGCTCTCTCTGGTTCTTTTCTTTCTTGTTTCCTACTCAGCTCACTACTAAAGTGGGGCGGGGAAACCTACCTAGGAGCAGAGACTTCTATGTGGCCTAGTGTTGTAACCGCGAGGAAGGCGGCACCAGAGGGCTTCTCCCAGGGGATGCACTTGGAGCCTCAGCGGCCGGATTGCACAGCCTGAGAAGTGGTGTTTGGATTAACCACAGCCTTTCCTCAGTCACAGCCTGGGTTTAGCTATACGATCAGTCTCAGTCGTAATCACTTAGTCCCAGTCATAGTAGTTCCTCGCCTTGACCACAAGGGGGTGCAAGCTAGAGTTCATCAAAAGACAACAAAAGAGATCTGGTACAAACCTTCCTGAGCTAGTGCTTGTGGGACCCAACGGCCAGTGCTGGTACAAGGGTAGTCTGGATGCTGACTGTTTAGCAATTCTTTTTTACTCAGGGCAGCCAGCATACAGAGAGAGTCCAACGGCTGTTATTAGGGAACCAAATTACCCTATCCCTTAATAGCTTTGCTTGTTTACAGGAAAAAATGAGCATCAGGTACGCTTAAAGTACAACTCAAGCAATCCAGCATCACGCTGATTTCTTTCATATATGTGTATGTGTGCATACATGTTTGCGTGTCCGCAGGTGCACCGGTGTGTGCATGTGGAATTCATAAGTCGCCCTCGATGGGAGTACAGGTGTGCACCATGTCCAGCTGTTTCTCGCACGTTTTCTGAACTCAGATCCTCTTAGCTTAACAGTTAACAGACTGTAAGAGCGTCCAAAACCCATAGAGGCGGGGGCCCCTTATCTATCTTATAAGAGCCTATTTATTTATTTAGCACATGTATGTGTGTGTGTTCGTGTTCACTTGTGTGTGAGCACATGTATATGGTGAATGTGCCTGTTTGTATGTATGCATGTGGAGACCCAAGGTTGAGTTGAGAATCTTTCTTGGTTCCTCACCAGCTTATTGAATGAGGCAGTGTGCTGGGCAGTTTTCCATCAGCTTGACACAGCTAAAGTCATCTGAGAGGAGGGAATCTCAAGTGAGAAAATGCCTCTGTGAGATCAGGCTGTAGGCAATTTTATTAAATAGTGATTGACGGGGGAAGGCCCAGCCCATTGTGGGTGGGGCCATCCCTGGCCTGGTGGTCCTTGGTTTTATAAGAAAGCAGGCTGAGCAAGCCACAAGGAGCAAGCCAGTAAGCAGCACCCATCTCTGGCCCCTGCATCAGTTCCTGCTTCCAGGTTCCTGCCCTGTTTGAGTTCCTGTCCTGACTTCCCTTGATAAACAGCAATGTTAAAGTGTAATCCAAATAAATTATTTTTCTCCCCAACTTGCTTTTGGTCATGGTGTTTCATCACCACAAGTAACCCTAACAAAGACAGGAAGGATCTTAAGCAAACCCAGAGCATAAAACAATGTTAGTCTGGCTTAGCCAGCTTGGCTTGAGGGAGGCACCTTTCCCCACCTTTCAACCACAGGCAGGCTGCCATGACCACCTGCTGTTCATTACATGGGTACTGGAGATCTGAACTCTGGGCCTCTGATTATGCAAATGCTTTATCCACTGAGCCATCTCCCAAATAGTCATTCCAACAGTGTTGGTCACAGGACTGTGTTCTGCTTCATTGACTGCAGAGGATTGCCATTAGGACATCTTGAGAAGCAGGAGAGTGGGCCACACTTGCACATGCTTGACGCAGGGGGAGGATTTCGAGGACCTCAGCAAGTCTGCTGGAGATTCTAACAGACTTTGAGCACTCTCGGTGCTCCATCACTTAGCCAACTGTTGACACCATGCAAAACACCACCCCAGGCTTGTTTTCTTCGGGTTGCTCATGGTCAGACACTTTGTACATCTCCTTCTAAAACAAGAATCTCTGTTGCTGCATGGGAGATGGTCACATGTTAAGCCCCTCTCGTGGCCCAGGTTTCTTTGTTCTGGGATGGTTTGGGGTCAACTT
Organism: Acomys russatus; assembly: GCF_903995435.1. Classification (NCBI taxonomy): domain Eukaryota; kingdom Metazoa; phylum Chordata; class Mammalia; order Rodentia; family Muridae; genus Acomys; species Acomys russatus. Next base: position 21,222,373 of record NC_067156.1, on the reverse strand, counting down.
CAGCTTGCTGTGAGCTTACATGTCCCTTGAAAAGAGCTGTGTGTTTTTCTTCTTGTTTCCCGAGTCCAGGTCAACCTCACTTAATATGCTTTGCAGATTTATCCTATTTCCTGTATTATTTTTAACAGCTGAATAAAATTCCTCCGTGTGTTTATGCGGCTTATTTTTTGGCTATCTGACCTTCGGTTGATGGACATCCAAGCTGCTTCCATTTCCTAACCGTTGTAAATAATCCAGCATTAAACACAGATGCGCAGTTACACCCAGGAGGTGTCTAAATGAGTCATGTGATTCTGTGTTTAACTTTTTGAGGAAGTCCCCCGCTGATCTCCATAATGGCTGCACCAGTTCCCACCACAGTGAAGAGGTGTGCTGCTTCCCCCACATCCTCGCTGGCATACGTTTTCTTGATCCTAACCATCCTGACAGGAATGAAATGATGTATGGCGGTGGAGGGACATGTGCCACACACAGCATGCACTCAGAGGTCAGAGGTCAGTTAACAGGGACTGGTTCTTCTATCATGTGAGTTTCCTGTGGACCAAACTTAAGTCATCAGGCTTTGTGGCAAGTGCCTTAACTGCTGAGCCATCCAGTTCACAGGCTCAGGGATGGAATCTTAAAGAAGTTTCCATTTATATGTCCATAGTGGAAAAGGATGCTTGATGTTTTTAAAGACTTATTGGCCATTTGTGTTTCTTTTAGGGTCTGTCATTAGCATGTGCATCTGCCCCTCCTTTTTTTTCCTTAGCAGCTTGGGTTGTTTTTGTGTTTGTTTTTTTCATTTTTGTTTTTGTGGCTTTGGTATTTAATTTTAATAGTTATTTATATATTCCAGACCTCAATCCCTATCTGAGGTTTAGCTATCAGAGATATTTCTCTCATTCTATAGACTGTTTACTCTGTTAATAGTTCTCCTTGATTAACAGGAATATTTTTCATTTTCATGTGTAGGGTTGTGTTTGTGTGTGTGTATGTAAGTGCAGACAGAGGCTGGCATGACAGGCAGTCTGAGCTCCCTGACCTGTGCTAGGAACTGGACTCAGATCCTCTGAAAGTATGAGAAGGGCTCTCAACTACTGAGCCTTCCCTCTAGCCCCATACTGGGAAAAGTTTCCATCTCAGTAGTCCCATGTCCTGCTTCTGTGTATCTCAGAGTATTTCCTATGTTTCTTCCCAGCAGTTTCAGCTTTCCAAGCTTTAAGTTTCCACTTTTCTAGAGTGGACTGAGTAGGAAGACTTGTCTAGTGGCTCCATTCCACAGGCTGGGGTCCCAGACCAAATGAAGAGAACATGAGCTTAGCACCAAAATCCCTCTTGTTTGGCTTCCTGACTGTGGGTGTTAGGTCACCAGACACTTCCTGCTCCTGCCACCGTCCCCACCATGACAGACTGTGGGCCCTGGAACTGTGAGCTCCTGCCATCATCCCCCCCATGACAGACTGTGGGCCCTGGAACTGTGAGCTCCTGCCACCATCCCCACCATGACAGACTGTGGGCCCTGGAACTGTGAGCTCCTGCCATCATCCCCACCATGACAGACTGTGGGCCCTGGAACTGTGAACTCCTGCCATCATCCCCACCATGACAGACTGTGGGCCCTGGAACTGTGAGCTCCTGCCACCATCCCCACCATGACAGACTGTGGGCCCTGGAACTGTGAGCTCCTGCCACCATCCCCACCATGACAGACTGTGGGCCCTGGAACTGTGAGCTCCTGCCACCATCCCCCCATGACAGACTGTGGGCCCTGGAACTGTGAGCTCCTGCCACCATCCCCACCATGACAGACTGTGGGCCCTGGAACTGTGAGCTCCTGCCATCATCCCCACCATGACAGACTGTGGGCCCTGGAACTGTGAGCTCCTGCCATCATCCCCACCATGACAGACTGTGGGCCCTGGAACTGTGAGCTCCTGCCACCATCCCTACCATGACAGACTGTGGGCCCTGGAACTGTGAACTAGAATAAACCCTTCTTCCTTAAGTGATTTTTATCAGGTAGTTTGAAGCAGAAAGGAAACAAGTAACTAATACAGGCTGCTTGGCTCTGAATCCCGCCCTGATTGACAGGAAGCTAGCAATACCCAGCTCTTAGCTACATGGCTACCATCAGGTATAGTGGGACAGGCCTGTAATTTCAGGACCAGAAAGCTGGCAGAAGGATCACAGATATCCTAGGCTGTATAAATAGATCTTGTTGAACAAGAAGAAGGAGGAGGAAGAGAAGAAGAAGAAGAAGAAGAAGAAGAAGAAGAAGAAGAAGAAGAAGAAGAAGAAGAAGAAGAAGAAGAATTTATTGATGGGAGTATGGACAAGAAGCTTTTATGACATATCTTCGAATCTTGAAGTACAATAAAACCTAATGCAAATGCTTTCTAATTGCATTAGTTGTTAGTGGAAATGTTTGAAAAATCTTCCACACTGAAGACCCTGGATGGCTGCATACCCTCAAACAGCAGGAGGCAGTTACATCCTAGGCTCAGGTCTGTGCTCCAAAACCAAGTTCCTCAAGGGAAAACAAGGAGGGGGAAGCTATAGCTCCCTAGGCAGGTGACTAGAAATGAGGGTGTTCTACAGGTGTGTCCAGCCTTCTGACATCAGGGCAAGAAAGATGTCTTCTACAAAGTCCATACTGAGGCCAGGTGTGGTGGTGCACGCCTCTAATCCCAGCACTTGGGAGGCAGAGGCAGGTGAATTGCTGTGAGCTGGAGGCCATCCTGGTCTACAAATCGAGTCCAGGACAACCAAGGGCTACACAGAGAAACCCTGTCTTGAAAACAAAACAAAAAAACTCATACTATTTTAAGTACGTTTATAATTTTGTGTCAGGCCACATTCATAGCTATGCTGGAGTGCTAGGTTGCAGGCTGGACACTCGTGCCCACACAGTGTTACGTTGATGTAGCTGTGGTTGGCCTTCTCTGGAGGCCAGGCTGTTTCTGTAGTCCTGGGTGCTGGATTTCTCCATTAGCTCATGAGGCAAACAGCAGAGGGGCCACGGGGAGAGGCTGGTCTCAGGCTCCCCAGGGTCGGAGGCTCCCATCACAGGCTACCACCTCTTGCAGCTTCCCTTGATTCCTTATGCCTTAGTGCTCTCATCCACTGAGCGCTGCCTTGGCATCCGTCTGCCCACCCCCAAAGTGCTGAAGTGTGTAAAATAAGGTCACCTAGGACAGTACCCAGAGAGCGCTTGACCTCTAACCTACCGCCCGTGGAAACCCCAAGGAGCATACACCAGCAGTAAGAAGGCCTCAGTTGGTCTGGGTCCCACTCACACAACAGAGGCAAAGAAAGACAACGTGCATTGTTCTGGGTGGTTTTGTCAGGTTTTTCTTTTTGTTTGTCTGTTTGTTTGTTTCGCTGCATTTTGAACACTAGGGCTTATTTTCAAACAGCACACGGATGGTCTGCAGAGCGGGACCAGGCTGGGCCAATGTGCAGGCCCCGCCCATGGCAGCTGCCAGAAGAGGACCCAAGCCCTGCCCGGTGGCGCGGCCAAGCATCAGGCAAGTGAGGCGGTGGCTCTGCGCCCCCGGCCCGCCCTGAACATGCGGGCACAGGGAACTCAACTAAGGGGGAGGGGGGGACACAGCAGCTTTGGGAAAACTGGAGAAATCCACTGAACTGGGTCGGACGGCTCTTTGGAAAAACCACTTCATCTTTGGAGGTACACCTCTTGGCTTAGGTCTCCGCTCCCCAGTTTCCCAACACTTTTCAAGAGTTTCAAAACAAAAACAGAAAAGAGGAAGAAAAACAAAGAAAAAAAGAAAAGCACACATCTTTTGGGAAAAAGGTGTTCTTCACTCGCCGGAAGGCTGCGGGGGTTCCACTGGTCACTGCACCCGTTCTGTAAAATTCTCCGGGAAGACGCCCCGGCATTTCTCCAACTCCTTGTGCTGGTTCCAGTCGCTCTCCTTCACACCCATGAGCCAGCCTTCATCCTGGGACCAACAGAGCATGGATAACACAGGTCCTCCTCACAACACCCTCAGTACACTAAGACCCAAGCTGACCTGCTATTCTGAATCCTCTGTCCCCGGGCACTGCACTAATGTCCCCAGTCCCGGTCCACCTCCATCTGCAGAGTCATCCCTGTAGGATCCAGACCCTCTAGACAAACAGAAGGGCCAGGACGGGCCACAGCTGCTGCCACGGCTCTCCTCTCACAGCCCTTACAGGAGCCAAGCCTCTCTCACCCGTTCCGGGATGGGACCCTAAATGAGGCTGGGCTATAGGCAGTGACAAATGACAGCTGTCACACACTAACTACTCTGCTGTTCTTCCAGACAGTCCTTTCCCAATCTGTGGGACTTAAAATACCTGCCTTGGCCAGAATACAAGCTGACATAGTGTCTCATAGTCTGGTGTGATGTCAAATGATCCTGGACACATTCCTTTGTCCCAACATCACCTCTCTTCTTGTCCCCCCATCCCCTTTCCCTCCACATCTCTCCCTCCCTGCCCCCCCCCAAGACTGAAACTTCCTTCAGGCCCCAGTGCTTTGTCAACCTGGAGGTTCTTCTGACTTCTGTGTGTCTCTCTGGAACTGGGTTTCTGAAACTTTAACAACTTCCAAGAGGACTCCAACTGTCCTCCCAAGTCCTAGACTTCTATAAACAGCCAGAAAGTTCTGGAAGTCCTAGCAGTTAAGAGCTTCTAGTCAGACCTGTTATTACAGGCCTGCATTCCCAGGCACTCTGGAGGTAGGGGAGCTGAGACAGGATGATCGAAAGTTCAAGGCCAGCCTGGACTAGAGTGTGTTCAAGGTTACCTCGGGACAATTTAGTGAGATCCTGACCCAAAATTAAAAATTAAAAGAGAGGGCTGGGGATACAGTGTGGTGGTAGAGCATGCATGTGCACCATGATTCAGTACAATACCCAGCACTGCAAAAACAAACAAAAGTGGGAGAAGACTGAGGTGACTTCATGGCTTGCTGACAGGCCTACAAACCTGAGTCAGATCCCTAGATCCTACATTGTGGAAGAAGGAAAAAGACCCCTGTAAGCTGTTCTCTAGCCTCCACTCATGGGCCACGTCACATGCCTGCATGCGGGCATGAGCGCGCACGCGCACACGCACACGCACATACAAAAGAAATGTGATTTTTAAAAAAAAATGTTAAGCCCCTAGCAGATGTTTAGACCCTGTGACAGTTGCTGTCATCTACAAAAAGTCATGCTGGAGAACTGTTCAAGTTACAAAAGTAGAAAATAAAAAAAAAAATCCCGTACCATTGGGGATTGGCGTGAGGTTGGCAGGGTGCCTTCTTGGCACCAGCTTCTGTCCCCAGCACCACATGAAGCCAGCATGGTGCTTCACATCAGCCACCACTCTGGCACTCTGGAGGCAAACGGAGGGAGGATCAGAATTCCAAGACCACTCTTAGCTGCATGGTAAGTTCCAGGCCACCCCAAGATACATGAGACCTTGTCTCATAACAAGACAAAAATCTCATAAGGTTTTAAATAGGTGTCCTACAGTTTTCTGTTAGGCTGTATCCATAGCTAATCCAGGGCTACAGATCAGACATGCCTGCTAGAAGGCCCTGAATCCATTCTATTATGCAATCTAGTTCCAACTTGCTCTTTCTTTCAACACTAACCCTCACAGGGCTTTCTCTGAGGGACCTTGCTGCTGGAGTTACGGTGGCTGTCCCAAAGCTGGACCACGCCTGGAAATTGCCTAGGTCTTTGCAACTGTTATTCTATCATTACCTACACTGTTATAGATCTCTGCATTTTTATAGACCTTGTATATATCCTATCTCAACCCCTCCAGTGCCCATACACAACCTCCCTGTTGGGTAGAGGCCATGGTTTATGTGTCTCAAAATCCTACCTTGCTAGGAAAGGCCCACTGAAGTGGCCAGTAGATGCCTAGGCCTTGAAAGCGGCAGCAGATGGGGCTAGAGAACTTGCTCAGTGAGCAAAGCCCTTGTCACTCAAGCATGCAGATCTGAGTTCTAACCCAAGAACCATATAAAAAGCCAGAAGTTAGGGATTGTACTAAAACCCAGCACTGAAGAAGTACAGATGGGCTGACTCTATCTCAAACACATAAAGTAGATGCCTAAGACGCAAAATATGGTAGTCTCCTGGCCTACACACACACACACACACACACACACACACACACACACTCTCTCTCTTTCTTACACACACACACACACACACACACACTCTCTCTTTCTTACACACACACACACACACACACACACACACTCTCTCTTTCTTACACACACACACTCTCTTACACACACACACTCTCTCTCTTTCTTACACACACTCTCTCTCTTACACACACACTCTCTCTTACACACACAAACACACACTCTTACACACACACACTCTCTTACACACACACTCTTACACACACACACTGCAGTAGTAAATTCAAGCCTGTGCACTCCCCACAGCTCAGCCCATACCTACTTAGGGTGAGAGGCCAGCCATACAGAGCAGAGCCAGCCCAGAAGGCCAGTGTGAGCCTAGTGCTCTGTCACTGCAGGCAGGAACCCTGTCGAAGGAAGGAAGGAAGGCCACGTGGCCAAGAGCATGGCAAAGGCAAGAAAGAAATGTAGATGCAGAAAGTTGGTAGGGCAGTTGGACGGAAGGAAATGCAATTCAATAGGCTAAAAAAGAGAGTCGAGGACAGGAGGGACCAATGGGAAGGAAAGAGAGGAGAGAAACTGGGCAGGGAATATACATAAGGTAAAGAAAAAGAAGGTGCAAGTAATTGCCAACCTAGACATGCCCTGCTACATACAGTGGGCCTCTTCTGCCCCCTGCTGGCCATGCCCACCACTGCATCAGCAGCCTCAGGATTCTCATACCCAACTAGGCTCACCTGCTCCTCTGGGTTCTGGAAAGGGATCACCAGTACCACATCTCCAGCTTTGAGCTGCAGCTCGTCAGTGTCTGTGGCTGTGTAGTCATGCTGGGCTTGCACCTGCAGGAGTAGGGACAGGATGTCAGGGGGCTGCGTCCGCCATCTTGCCCGTGTGAGATTAAGCTTTTTTTTTTCTCTCTCTCTCTCTTTTTAAAAATGCTACCCTGTACACCAGCTACAGCATGAAGTTGACTCAGAGGCTACATTCTAAGTGAGCCACAGGGCGCCCAGGCTAAGTGTCTTAACCTGTAAACAAGGATGGCCCCAGCTCCCAAGGCACCTGGGTCAAAGGCAATACAGGGTTACCTAGCCTAAGCTCACCTTGAACATGAAGCCCGGGGGCAGGTCCAAGCGCCCAGGCCCGCTGCTACCCTCCACGGCACCGTTCACAGTTGCTGAGAAGGTCTCCACCACCACAGCCGGAAGAGAGCTCTGGGGACAGAGAATGAGTCAGCTGCTCCGATGGCAGTGTGGGGGAAGCCAGGGCCACAGAAGGAAAGGAGACCGTGTTCATGGCCAGTGCCAAACTACCCTGCCCTGTGCTCTTCCAGGGAACTGTGGCCTACCCCAGCATGGGTGAGGAACACAGGGAAGCTGCAGACAGGCAGAAGACAGACAGCACTGGGACAGACAGACAACAGGGGGAAGAAAAAAACAGGGCTCGGCCCCTGCCATCTTACGGAGGAGGCTGCTTCACCGGCTGCTGTCTCCCCTGGCTCCTGGGCTCCACCCACCACCTCCGAGGCCTCTGCTGGCTGCAACATAAAATGCCAGCAAGGGATCAGACTCAGAGCAGGATGTCATGTCCAGGACACACCACAGGAGGGCAGTGTGCAGGTGGGAGGGCCACAGGGATTGGCCTGGCGGGCCTAGAAAAGTGTCTCACACAGTCCAGGAGCATCCTGAAGGACAGGCAGACCCCTGCACAGGAGACAGCTGGAGAGAAAACACTGGCCAGCACAGGAGCGACGGGCGTGTAGAGAGAATAGTCTACACCTTAGTGAATGCCACACTACTGTGAATGCCGCCCCCATCGCTGCCTTCCCTCTAAATACCCCGCTTTGTCCCACCTACTCTGCCAGCTACCCTGACCCCTCACTGGAGCCTGATGGATGGCCTGGACCCACCAAGCATGCTTAGGATAGCTGGCAGAATTCCCAGCCCTAGATGCTGCCTTCTCCTTCACAGTTACAGCACTTCAACAGACCACAGCAGTGGCTCCAGCCAAGGGCTAACCTCTACCAACACCCAGACTCAGCCACTTCTGAGCACTGGACCCTAGTCACTCAACCTTCCTGCCCTCCACTTTCTCAAACGCAGCAACAAAGGAAGCATCTGGTCGATATGGTTATGTTGAAGGCACGCCAAGGGAATTCTGGGAAATGCCTAGAATAACCTATTGTGGTGCTCTCAAATGTTTCTCCCTTCCCACTCTGCAAGGGTTGCTCTGAGGTAAGAGAGTAGGAGAGGGTAGATGTGATTTGAGCCATGATAAACCCACCTTAGGCTCCTCCACCCAGGACAGCCAGAGCTTGTCCATACTATGCATTTCCTCTGGCTCTTTGTCCACGTTACAGCCGGGAGACAGGAAGAAGCCAGATGTGAACGGGGGGAGCACTTACTTGGGCAGGCCCTGGCTCGGCCGTCTGGCTGGGCCAGGCCACAGCAAAGGTGCCCTCAGCAGAAGCGGGCTCCCCGGAAGGCAGGATGCCAGCTTGACTCTCTGTGGACTAGTGGCAAGCCACCAAGATGGGGAAGGGGTGAGAAGGCCAGGGGGGAAAGGCGCGTTGGACAAGGGCAGGAGACAAAGAGAAGGTGGTCTTGAGTGCCCAGCACTAACAAGGGGTGTGGCCTGGGATAGCAGCCTGCTCAGGGCTTTGTGGGGTCAACGGCCCCCCACTGCTCTACTCCTACCACCACCAAGGGGTCAGGCAGGTGTGATGCCACCACACAGGAGAGTGTCTACCAAGATTGTCAGAATGGCCCGGCCAGCCCCCTCCAGCCCTAATTCACTGGCAGTTGCAGAAAGACTGTGTGTGTGTGTGTGTGTGTGTGCGCGCGCGCGCGCGCGCACATATGTGACATGTGCGATCTTGTATATGGAAGCCAGAGACCCATCTCTTATGTCTTCTTTAGTCACTATCTACTTCGCCTTTTTGAAAATGGGGACTTTCACTGAATCTGTAGCTCACCATTTCAGCTGGGCTACTTGGCTAGCAAGATCCAGAGCTGCAACCCCGCCCCTGCATCCCATCTCTGCCTCCCAGTACTGAGATTACAAGCTTGTGCCACAATACCTGGTGTCTTTAAAAAAAAAAAAAAAAAAAAAAAAAAAAAAAAAAAAATATATATATATATATATATATATATATATATATACACACACATACATATATATGTATGTATGTATATATATATATTGTTTTTATTTCTGTGGGTATGTGTGCCTATATAAAAATATATGTACATGTGTGCAGGGGCCTGCAGAGCCTAGGAGGCATCAGACCTTGGGAACTGAAATTATAGGCAGTTGCACACACCTGATGTGGATACAGAGGAACCTAGTCCTCTGAAAGAGCCATAAGTGCCATCTCTCCAGCAGCCAAAGCCTAGAATTTTTACCCAAGTGTTGAGAATCAAACTCAGCTTAGCGCTTTACAGAATGAAGCTACTTTATAAAACCAAGGCCTGGCTGCACCTGCATGCCACACTGGCTGGCCCTCACCAGACTGAGCCCTGGAACCCAGATTTTTATTGTCACTAAAGAATACAATGGTGCATTCCAAGTGTGAGTCTCTCTGAATCTCCATGTCCAAGGATCCCAGGGCTGGGGTGCCCAGGAGAACAGTTTTCTGATACTTCCCTGTAGTCAGGACTCCTTGGCTACTGTAGATGCCCAGCTGGCTACTTGTCAAGGGAAGCACTAGCCAGACCCAAAATCTAGGCAATGTAGGACCCTGTCAAGCTACCAAGAAGCCGATTCTTATGGTCCTGATAAAGGGATGTGATCTCACTGGCCCCCTGTGCATATGAACACGGATAAACAAGTGTGCCATATGCAGACTGGGTAGAGGGGTGAGTGAGGGGTAAAGCAGCCCCCAGGGGTGAGGGCACTGGTCAGAGAAATTGCATGGCTTACCTCCCAAAGGTCCCACGGGATTGGCTAAGTGCGGCAGTAATGGGAAAAGGACAGAGTTAGTACACAGGTTAGAGACACGGTGGCAAGCACGCCCAGGGATCCCATTCATGCCCCGTGCCCCAACCCAGCAAGCTCCAAGCTCAGCTCAGAGGGCTTCAGACCTCTGCTCAGGGAGGCCCACAGGGTGGTGGCTAACGGAGGGGCAGGATGCTGGAATGACCATAGGCTGTGAGGGCGGGAGTAACCCAGCTAGCCCGCATCCGCTCTACATCCAAAGGAAGTGAAAAGGGCTAAGGGCTAGAACTCTGGGGTAAAAGGCCTCAACCCCAAAGGCTGGGGCCTAAGTGCCTCACACAAGCACAAGGCCTGGTCCTCAGGTTGATGGGCCGCGGGCACTGGTGGGTACAACGAACCTGACCAGAGGGTGTGGGCGCCTTCACGGGGCTTGCCACTGGCGGAAGGGGGTTGAAGTCCAGGTCTAGTAGACTGGCCTGCTCTGAGAGAGGCCCAGGGGCCTCAAACTTGGTGGCGGCAGCAGTGGAGGAAGGAAGCAGTTAGTAAGGGATTGGGCCTATGCCTGTGCACACAGAGGAAAATGGATTCTCACTCGCACATACGCGCATGCACGCGCACAGACACACACACACACACACACACACACACACACACACACACACGCCCTCTCCTCCCCCACCCCACCCCACTACTGTCCACAACTACACAAACTAGCTAGTATAGGCTCCTACCTACGTGAAGACACCCAATCCCAACTAGGACATCCAACAACTGGCCGGTTTTTTCCAGCCACTAAGATCAGATTACTCCTTTCTCTTCTCTGCCCTTTGCCCTCAGCCAGCTCACCTGATCTGCAGATACCCCTGCGTATCAAGAACAGCACAAGGCTGTGGCATGGGCTGGACATGCCCACCTCAGTTTCCCAACCAAGAGGTCCCCAGGTCAAGGGCCTCACACTAGCACCCAGGCAAGTCACCCCCTTGGACACTCCAACCTGTCATACAGCTCTAGGGAGGAGAAAAGACTTAGTAGCATACATGCCCCAAGGGTGTCTTCAGTATGGGACCCCAGTGTTAGGGAGCTTGGGGTACCTGCATTACAGCTACAGACAAAACCCACAGCCACCTCTTGATTGCCTTTTAGGGAACCTGGCTGCAGCCCAGGAGTATGCATGAAGGTGGTACTCCACCGAAAATTAAAGCTCCAATGTCCCCCAGGCCAGCATGGCATGGGAGGTGCCTCTCCCCAGCCCTGCGAGGGAGACCCCTGAACAGGTCAGTAGTAGCTGACTAGGATAAGTGTCTGAGGCTGGCAGAGTGTTGAGTAAAACCAGTGCCCAGGGAACAAGATGACCTAAGAAGCTGCCGTTTTGTTTTACTTGTGGGCTTTCTCCTCACAGCTGTGGAAGACTTTGCCCCAGTCTAAGCAGGGATATGGCCAAGTGTGCCCCTCTCCAGCCTTTGGGGGGATGGCAGAGAGGTTACATCCCTGCAAGGTCAAGCCATCAACTTCTTACCTCCACTTGCTTTCTGTGGGAGCCCAACTCTAAGAGAGGGTGCCCCAGGCCCATGTCCACCCCAAAGCTACCATCAAAAAAGTCTGGAAACTTTGTGATGTGGCCCATGGCTCTTCAGAGGAGCCTCTACAGTCCTGAGGACACTAAGGGCCAGATGACCCGCAGCATGAGACTCTGTCATCCCTTTCTATTGGGTGGGGTCAAGTGGACCCACTTTCTAGAATGAGAGGCCTCGGAATGACCTTTAGAGACTTTTCCTCCTTTCCTCCTAGTCCAGCCCCAGCTGAAAGCTGGGCTGGAGATGTCACAGCCTCAGGACTTTGAGGTTCCTCCCACCTATATGATGCAGGCACCTCTGTCATATAGCCATCAACCTTTCCCCTTCCACACTTCTCAGAAGTCACCCAAGCCCAGACCTGCTATACGGGGAGGCCCACAATCAGGGAGTTGCTCATCTTCTCTCGGACCTGCCTGTGGCAAATGACTCTTTCCCACACAAGACCAAGACACTGAAGGGATGGAGGCTGCCCCCCCCCCAATGTCATGCCACACTAAGCAGCCTGTTGGCACTGGCACCACGGTCAATGTGAGCCCACCCCTGACTCATGCAATACCACCCAAAATGCTCTTCCACCCTTCCTCCCCACTCCACCCCCACCCCCCGACAGATTGGTTGCCCCAAATCTCTGCAGATGGACAAAAGCAGCAGCAAGCAAGGCATGCAATGACACGGGGGACATGACGCCTACTGGACCATTGTCTGGGCCGTGACATGGCCACGGAATAAGCTGTAGATCAGGGCTCTCCCCGGGTAAATGGGGTATGCCCCCTCAGAGCGGGCATTTGGCAATCAAACAAGATGGTACAAGTCAGTGGCTATACCATCTCCATTCAGAATCTGCTGGTTCCCATGATGCCAAAGCACTCTCATCTTAAACACAGGCTGGTCACCTGCCCTGGTGCAGGCATGTCCTTCAGGAGGGGAAGGGGCTCAGCAACAAGCCAGCCTGGAGATTATCAGCTCCATTCCCACACTGCGTCTGTACCACCTTCCTGCAGAGGGGCTCTTCACACTTCCACCCTTAGACCCCGTCCCTCTTCTCCAGGTATCTGGGTTGTACAAATGACCCTGGGGAAAGGTACAGTCTAGAGACACCTGGGAAGGGCTCTGGCTAAGTCCCCCAGGGACTAGACTAGCCACCTCCACAAAGGGTGGGAGGCTAGGAGGCTTAAGGCCAGCTTGAAACGGGGAATGGATCACCCAAGGCTGGTCGACTATGTGTCAGCCTACTCCAGTCTTAAGATGTTTGTCCACCACAAGAGGCTCCTCCCTCTCTATCTCCACCTGAGGGTGGGCATTTCATGACACAAACAGTGGCCCTGACAGGTAAGTTTCTACATCTTGGTCATTTAAGTAGCCAACAGGGCTCTGCCTGATTCCTAGCGTTGCCAGCCCCTTAGTGAGCCCGTCTCTTTTTTTGTTTGTTTTTGTTTTGTTGTTGTTGTTCTTGTTTGTTTTTTGTAACAGGGTCTCTCTGTGTAGCCTTGGCTGTCCTGGATTCACTTTGTAGACCAGGCTGGCCTCGAACTCACAGTGATCCGCCTGCCTCTGCCTCCCGAGTGCTGGGATTTAAAGGCGTGCGCCACCACCGTCCGGCCCTGTGAGCCCATCTCTTACCCCTTTCTGGCCTAGTTTTGCTATCTGTAGCTAAAGCAGTGACTCTTGAGTCCTTTCCAGGCAAATGTCACCTGCACAAGGAAGCATCCCATGGCTGCCCAACCACTCTGTGTCCCCATTATAGCACCGATCACTGTGAGGTGACTGCCAAGTGGACCAATACCACTGAGAAACAGGAAAAGACCTGTCCTGCTCATGTCCCCTTATCCAGCCACCATGCATGCTCTGACGGGTGGGAAGCATGATAATGGTAGAATGATGGATGAGGGGAGATGGATGGGTCAAAGGTGAAGGCTCCAGCCCATCTCTCCAGCCAAATGCTTGGCTCTTGAGAGAAGCTCAGAGTTTCAGAGTGGAGGATGGAAGGGCCATGCATGCTCTGAGAGAGCGAGATGAGAGGAGAGGACTGGGCCGCGGTGGACACGGCTGACCTGGGAGGGGGTGGTCACGCTGATCTCAGGGACAAATGCGTCATCGAAAAGGCTGAGAATCTGCTCCTGCTTCATCTCCTTGGATGGGGTGTGTTTGGGAGGCGGAGGGACAGGTGGGCCTTTCCGGAGCTGTGGGCCAGCAAGGGGGATTAGCAGGGGAGGCGTGGCAGAGCACGGCACAGGGGGACAGAGACAAGGCCATGGTTAAGTTAGTCAGTCACTCCCAGGCCACAACCCACCCAGACCACTGAGGAGAACAAACTGCTCCCCTAAACAGACACCAAGATGGAACACCCCAAGGGAGGAGGCCAAGACAGGAGGTCCAAAACCGCTGTGCAAAAGAAAGGAGAAAGAAGGGAGAGACAGAGGCAGAGAGGGTGAACAAACCAGCTGGTCGTGACCCCGACATGCTCCCATAGCGCACTGGGGCAAGGTCCCCCGCAAGGACCTCACATATACAGACCAGGTGAAGGATGACCCTAATCTTGGTTTCTATCAACTTCCCAGGGCAGTGAAGGAAACAAAAACAAAACAAAACAAAAACCACTGAATGGAAGCGCAGGCAGCACTGGCCTGGGATCCAACCTCCCCGATGGTGGTACCTTGCTCAGGATTGGGGTCTTACTGCCACTCTTGGCATCACTGGCCTAATTTCCCATGAAGAGAAGTGAGAGGATACATTCCTTTCAACCCTGCCCAGCTGCCAGCTCTTGGGACCTCTGCAGGAGCCCAGGAAATGGGACAGGATGGAGATGACTGATGCCATGTTTCTGTCCCCTCTGCCTTTCCCCCACCCCCCACCCCGCCCCATTCTCTTTCTATCCCTTTGATGGTCCTGTGAGACCAACTGAGAGGCTTCCTCCCTCAGCCCCTGCCAGAGAAAAGGATAAGACTTCCTGAGTCTAGAGAGAGAGAAGAGACTGGATACTCAGGGGCTGAAAACACAGAGCAACTATCTAGGGAGCAAAAACGATGAAGAGTCAGGGAAACGGGGTGGGGGGGGCGGTGGGGGGGGAGACAGACAGGGGGCGCTGCACCTCCATGGATGAGAATGTTTACAAATATGCCTGTGAAGTAGGCCAGGGCCACTGCGGAAGTGCAGCCCGGGGCAGACTGAGGTCGGAACCAGTCCTCCATGGAGTGAAGCCACAGGCTGAAACCCTGTCCAGGCCCAGGCAGGGGGTGATAGAGAATGGGGAGGGGACAAAAGCAAAGTAAGAGAATAACAAAAAGGACATGGAGACAAGAGCCATGCCTACCTGAGATGGAGACTTGGGGATGGTGGCCCCGGGTGAAGCCCCACTGGCCGGCTCTGGCTCGTGGTTCACTCTGATCTCAGGGGTAGCAGCGGGGGAGCCATCTGGAGGCGGTGAAGGGCTCTTGTTCCCTTTTTCAGGGGCATTGTCACTGTAGAAGGACAAGAGGAGAGTGAGATCGGCAGGACAAAGAACTACAAGGCATGGAGTGGTCTATGAGCACCTGGTGGGTGTTGTTGGGGAGTTACATGTGCGGACCCATGAACCTCATGGACCCACATGTGGAGCTTGTGTGTACATGTGTGAGCCCCATGGAGCCCCATGTGAAGCCATATGCATGTGTGAGCACAATGTGCCTGTATGTAAAACTGTGCATGTGTGTGTGAGCCCAGTGGACCCACATGTAGAAAAAAAAAAAAAAAAAGGTGTGCTGAAGCATGCATGTATCCTATAGATACACATGTTAATATGTGTATGTCCCATGGACCCTAATATGAAGCTTTGTGATTCATATGTGGACTGTATGTGAAACCTAAGATGTAAATGAATCCCTTTATGGAAGTGTGTGTGTGTGTGTGTGTGTGTGTGTGTGTGTGTAGGGTGGGGGGACCAAGGCGTGCTTCTGTGTGGCTTGCCTTGGAAGCAGGGCGACACCAGCGAGAGCATCTCTTCCCCACCTCAATGCCCCGTTGTTCCCAGCACAAGCAAGCCAAACATCCTAGAGGCAAAGTGAGTCTCTTTCATCAGACAGCAGCTTGTTCGCTCAGCCTGCTCTCTAGCCTTCTCCACAGTCTGTACCGCCTCCCACCTGCCTCTTCCCAACTGCGCAGATTTGACCCAAACCCAGGAGCCCTGGGGGCCTTGACACTCTCCTTCCTGTGGTTCCTCAGCTTAGTGCACACCCTGAGGAAACATGCCCAGGCAAAGCTGGCATGAATAAATTCACTGCAGAGAGGTGACAGCTGAGAGAGCACAAAGTCTTGAGCAGCAGGGTCACACGGGTGTGAACTGCAGCCACAGGATATGGGAGGAGGGGGCAGGTGACAGTCTCCAGTCACCATAGGTCTACTTAATTTAAATAAATTAACATAGCCAGCTCAGCTCCCAAGATCACAGTGGACACATTTCAGCTGCTCAAGAGCCATAGGAAGCAACCAGCTACAGTGTTGACATGTGAAGATGGAGTTCATTGCAGAGCAGTGGAAGTGGTACCCCAGGCACCTGGTCTGGGGCGGTGGTCTTGTTTTATACGGTGCAATTGCCTCCTTAAAGAGTACATAGCAATGTAAAATACGGGGCGGCGGGGGTGTGGGAGGGGCCGCGGTGTCTCCTTGTTCCTGCTCTGTACTTTTCTGCCTGTGTGCTGGTGGTCAGCAGCAGCCAGGGCTGGGCTCTAGGGTGTACACAGAACAGGGCTACACTAACCCTCAAACCACCTGGCCCTGTACCTCCTACCTCCGTGGTACCCCTGACCCCCATCCCCTTCTGACATATCCCCAAGCCACAGGACACACGGGCAGGTTAGGGGTTAGTGGGCCCTTCAGCAGGGCACTGGTCACAAGGCGCATGCGCAGTCAGGGTGGGCGGGGCCCAAAGGCCCATGGCACTGCACTCCGGGTGGTACCTGTTCTTCTTTCTGCGCAGACGTGAGAACAGTTTAGTTTTCTTTCTGTGGGGATGGTTGGGTGTGGATGCTTCATTTGGAGGAGGAGCCAGGGGAACTAGGCCCTTCCTCTGCTGCCTTCTTCTTCCTCTCGGCCCTCTGCCTGTTCTTCAGCCTGTTCTCCACTGATCCCACACTGCCCTCAGCCTGCCCCAGCCCTCAGCCTGTGCTCAGCCTTCCTGCCTCTGTCCCTCCACCACTCAGCCTGTCGCTGAAGTCCCCTGACTTCACCTATATCTTTCCTAGCCTCCCTTCCCAGCGTTTGCTCACTACTCTCAATATGCAGCCCACTCCCCTGCCTGTCCTGTGCCCCTGCCTGCTAAGTGCAGCTGCTGACAGATCTGGGAAGGCTACAGGAGGCCAGGGTAGGGCACCAATGGGCAACCTTAGTGGAGAGTATGGTCAAGATCCTGCTCACCCAGCCCCATAGTCTTTCTAACTGGGCAAGGCCTTTCTAAAGCAAGCACAGATTCTTCTCTGGCCTCATCCCCCCCCCCCCCCGACCCCTGCCCCTTCCTCGTGCTCCCCGGAACTCCTGCAGGCTCCTCTCTACCCCGGAACTCCTGCAGGCTCCTCTCTATCAACTGCATGTTTTATTTTCAGAGGACAAGGAATAAGACTGTGCACTGAAACCCTCCAAAGTGCTGGGCAGCAGACCCCGGTACCCGAGAAGCAGAGACTTTGCAGAACAGCGGGATGGTGTTAACGGCGCTGTCTACGTATCAAACTTACACAAACACACGCGATCAATACCCCGTGCCCCCAGTCTTTCACACACATACACACCAAGAGGTGCAACCCCGGACTGCAGGCTGTCTCTGCTCCTCCCCCTCATGGTCTCCCTTGGGAGTCAGGATCTCCTGGCAGCTGCCCAGGAAAGGCAGAAAAGAACAAAGTACCAGCAGCACTGCCGCCATCCTTGGACCTTACCTTGAGCAGGAAGCAGGAAGGCTGGTATGGGTGGCAGGAATCAGAGCCCCTGTGTCAGCAAGGAGCCCCATCTCCAACCTGCCCTCTACTCTACAAAGTCTCAGAGATCTGCAGGCCCCCTAATAGCTACACTCCTTTCTCTACAGAAAGGACTATGAGGAGCTACTTCCCGAATGCCAGGAGGCAGGGCCTGGAAGGTTCCCAGAGGCCCAGGGCTAAAGCCACTGGAGCCCAAGGAGGACAAGAAAGGGTCTCTCAGGAGGAAGCTGCCCTTGCGGTGCTGGCCATCCAGTCACAGGGCCCCCCCCACTGGCCTCACCGTCCCCGCCTTCACCCACCTGGGCTGGGCCTTGACTGTGAAGGTGTTGCTCCCGTGCTGCTTCTCCAGACTGACCAGGACATCGTTGAGGTTCTGATTGAGCTGCGGAGGAAGTAAAGCGAGGCAGGCTTGGACATGCACACCTTCTGCAGAAGGACCTCCTCACTCGTTCCCCGGCCTCTATCAGGAGCAAGCTCCCCTGACCCCATCAATGGAAGATGATCCCAGCACAATGAACCCCGCAAAACTGATGGCATAGAAATCAGGAGACATGGGCTGTATTGCTGATAGCTATTGTTTCTGGGGACCATCGTTTCTCTCTTGATAGTTATTAAAGGAACATCCCAAATGTCACATAAGCACTTATTGCTTTGGGGAAAACGTGGAGCACTTGTGTAACACACGCAAAGCCTTTGACTGAGCCGAAGGCTTTGCATATGTTAGGCTCTAGCACTGGACCACAGGGCCCAGCTCTTTTTGTTTATTTTATTTCGAGACAAGGACTCAGTAAGCTGCCCAGCCCTCAGACTTATAGTTCTCTTACCTTACTCTTCCCACTCGCTGGATTTCAAGCATAAAGGCATAAGCATATTTCTTAAACCTTGTTTTTGTTGTTGTTGTTGTTTTTGTTTTGCAGATTGCAGCCTTAAATGTCAATCCTTGTTATTAAGGACATTTTGCCAAGAAGCCTCCAAACCTTCCTACAACTTCTGGAAATCCCTCCAAAAGCACAAAGTAAGAGAAGAAAGAGGCTTGGCCCACACAGAGTATGGGTCTCGTCACTGAGAACATTTCTCTTTTTGCTTTGGCCACTAGGAAGTGTAGAGATGAATTTTTTCTCCCACTTATACATAATTCTGTCTTTGGTGCCTTGGACTAACTTTGCGTAAAGCCTTCCTTTCCTAAAAGATTTGTTTGATTTTTTTTTTTCCTATCTGTGTACTTGTTACTAGGGAGACAACTCTTAGAGTTGATTCCCTCCTTCTACCATTACTTAAGTTTCCGGAACTAAACTGCAGTCACTAGCCAGGCTTGTGTGACGAGCACCTTTACCTACTGAGCCATCTCACCAGCCTTAACCATCATACAATTTGCCTCAGATCTTTAAGAAGGAAGGAAAAAAAAAAAAAAAAGGAAGAAAAGAGAGGCCTTAAACAGTAGGGTTGTGGTCAGAAAAAGGCCCCACACCAGTTCTTTTTCTCTTCAGCCCAAGAACCTGGAATCCACCATCATCACTTCATTCCTCTGGGCCCAAGGGACAAAGTCACAACAGCCACCATATGGAGTGGGAGAGCTGTCACACCAGGCGTCTCCGACGGCCATGTTACACAGCTCCCACTCTAATACAGCATAAAAGTGTGAGCTGAATACGCCTCCTGTGCCACACTCAGGAAGAGACACAGCCCATTTCACCACCTTAAGGAACACAGGAGACTCTTTCTTTCTTTCTTTCTTTCTTTCTTTCAAATTACAAAAATTCTGGTAGCTTACTTATTATTTTTTCTACAGATTTCTAGCCCTGAGCTCTCGAGTTGCCCGAGGGGATGATCATAGTTTGAGACTGGGCTATCTCCATTTTCAAAACATGGTCCAGGTAAGAAGGGCAGGACTGGGCATGGCAGGCTGGGGCTGGACTGGACCACCCACAGCTACCCCAGGTAGAAAAGTCAACATAGTCGCCAGAGTACCCAAACTCCCCACCCCTGCCTTCGACTGATCCTCTGCACTGAGGGTCCCCCTGGCCTACCTTACTCATCTCTTTATGGAAGTTTTCCTCCAGTCCCGCAATGCTCTGGAACGTGTTGACATAGAAACCTACACGGCTGCCGGGGACATGGTGGGGGGTGGGGGCGGCGGGAGGGAGAGCAGATGATATGGTGAAAACCACATTGTGACTGCATGCCCCATCCTCAGAGACACGGGGCCAGGCTTGGCCGCCAGGTGTATGGGCCAACTCCCTCCTGATGTCACCTGTTCCACAGGGATGGCAGCTCCTCCTGTAGGTCCACGTTCATCTCCTCAAACACCTTCTGTGCTTTGATGAGTTCCTCCTCTGCCTGGGATGGAAAGGCAATGGGCTATGTTAGACTCTGTCTGCAGCTCTGCCGTGGGGAGCTGAGCCAGACCTACCCCCGTAGCCGGTACCCTCTCCGGCCTGGGTGCAGGCCCCAGGGCCTAAGCAGAGTCTAGCCTGGAGGTTAGACAGGAAATGGATACCCACCCAGAACCTCCCAGTGGAGCCTAAGGGGACACTCTGGGAACAGGAGGGCAGAGCTGCCATTACAAAGGAGGGTTTGGAGAGACAGCCAATAAGAAAGCTGGAGACATGGGCGGGGAAGATGGTTCAGTTGGTAGAATGCCTGCAGAATAAAATGGAGGACCTGACTTGGACCCCCAGCACCCACATAAAAAGTCAGACGTGGTAGAGCACACATGAAATCCCAGTTCCGGGAGACGCCCACCGGAAGATCCCTGGAGCTCACTGGCTAGCCTGCTGAACTGCACCAATGTGCCACCAGTCCCCGTGAGAGACACCCTGTCTCCAAATACTAAGGCGGACAACGTCCTGGGGACAATCCTGGAGCTTGACCCCTAGCCTAAACACACGTGGAAATACACAGAGTGGGGCAGGGGTTGGAAGCAAACCATCTAGAGAACGGAGCACAGAGCCAGATCCCAGACTCAGTGGAACCTGGCCAACGTCCACGTCATCTCCCCTGAGCCAAGTGTCAGCCCCGAGACTCAGCTAGCCGACTACTGCTCTCTGTGACCCCCACCTACAGGCTCCTGCTTGCTTTCCTGCCCCACCCCACCCCACCCCGAGCATGCTTGACTTTGGTATGTTAGCTTCACATTACTTTGCTAAGGAAGTTTTCCCCACAAATCCCTCTCCTATGACCTGTCCCAACCAGGGACGCGTGGCAGTGGCTCAGCACCTCTAAAAAGAGCAAAGGAATGAAGCAGAGAGACCACGCCTCACCCTACTTACTCTACAGAGTGCTCACACCTACCAGGAGGTGGCACTAGACCCCAGCACCAGGCAGAGCTCTGAGACACACTGACAAGGCTGAGGGGAGTGACTCAGATTTTCAGGTCTGACTCACAACCCAGGCTCCCTGGGGCAGCAGGCCAGCAGCTTCACATTCTAAGGATGCTGTGGGACCTCAGCTGGCCAGAACACCACTCAGACAAAATGACATGTTTGGGTTTTTTTTTTTTCCTCCTGAGGCTCAGCTGGCCCCTCCACCCAGCATAAGGCACACCAGGGCCAGCCCACTAAGCACCCGGCCCACTAAGCACCCAGCCCCAGTATAGCCCGAGCTGGGACCTTGGATGGAATTCGAGAAGGGACCTCCATGGCTTCTGGCTACCACGCATTCCAGGTAACACGTGGACTCCTGACCAGCTTTTTTAGAGTTTAATTTTTAAAACAGAAAACAAAAACAAAACAAAACAAAAGCAAAACCCTTTAAAGATGAGACTGGGGAGACAACTTGGTAAACTCAGAGCTTACCGTGCGTACAGAAGGACCTGAGTTTGACCCCCCAGAACCCACTCTAAATTCGGGGTCAGGAGGCAGAGAGATGGCTTAGTGGTTAGGCCTAAGGGTGCTGCCTTCCCATCCAGAGGGCCCAAATTCAGTCCCAGCTCCCACATCAGGAAGATCACAATCCTTTTAATTCCAGTTCCAGGTGATATGACTTCCTCTTCTAGCCTCTGAGGGCACCCTCACCCAGAGATGACAAACACACAGACAGACAGAAAGACAGACTGTCAGACACACACATACGGCACACACTCCCCCAAAGATGGCAGGCACACAGACAGACAGATACACACACACACACACACACACACTCCCCCAAAGATGGCAGGCACACAGACAGACAGACAGACAGACACAGACTCACTTAAAGCAGGGCCTGGTGGTGTGTGCTGTCCCAGCAAAGAGACAGGTGAATGAATGCCTTGGGCCCACTAGCCAGCCCAGCTGATATAGTGCATCTCAGGCCAAGTGAAAAAAAAAAAAAAAAAAAAAAAACCTGTCTTGTGTGGTACAAAACACTCAGCAAGGAAAATCACTGTGGGTAGTGCCATTCTATAGGAAAGCAGACTGAGCAAACTATGAGTAGCAAGCCAGTAAGCAGCACCCCTCTATGGCCTCTGCATCAGCTCCTGCCTCCGGGTTCCAGCCCTGTTTGAGTTCCTATCCTGACTTCCTTTGATGATGAACTGTGATGTGGAAGTGTGAGCTGAATAAACCCTTTCCTCCCCAACCTGGTGTTTCATTGAAGTAATAGAAACCCTAAAACTGTGCCTGAAGAACAACACCTCTGAACAATCCCACACACACATGCACGCACGCTTAAAGGCGAATTAGGAAAGTGGCATAAACACAAATGATTCCTTTCAAACAGGTCACATCAGAGCTGGGAGCCTCTCAGCATAGGTCCAGTGTCCCACCAACACTGCGTAAGCACAAGGGCAGGTCCAATTTAAATTGCCCAAAGTCTTTTGATATGTGCCTCATATCTCCGTCTTTTAGGAAGCACCTGGAAGGCGACTGTGCGCCCTATATCACAAATACCGCACCCTAGATAGCACTCAGGAGTGACCAGCAGGGGACCGCGTGGGGAGCGCATGAGGCCTTCCAGTCCCCACACCCATCTCCATCCTAAAGACAAAGAGCTGACTAGAGAGTTTAGACCTGCCTTGTAAGCAAGTCCCAGAGTCTGGAGCGCTCCCAGGACCAGCCGGGGCAGGAAAGCCTTCAACAAGCAGAGCTGGCAGAAGATACAATGTCTCTTAAAGTCAAGTCCACACTCTCAGGGCGGATTAGGATCTCAAGTTCGAGCTCACAGTCACCTAGCTGCCCTCTGGTGACAAGGGTGACAGCAAAGTTGCTCCCGTTTTCTAGCCATGTGACTCTGCTTTAAACTCCCCTGCTACCCTCCCAATCAGGATTCCCGAACCCACACAGTCTCTAGAGCACCAGGCCGACCCCATCCCAAACCCTACAACATCCCGGGGGTCTCTCTATCTCAAGATGTGTCTCGGCTCTATCCCCTCTCAGCCCCACAAACTTCCCCATATTCCTCCGGCTCCACCTCCCAAGGCCTACTGGGTGTTTTTCCAGACCTACAAGTCCACGCCCACCGGCTCCGAATAACCAATCACCTTGATCCTAACCTCTGCACCTCCAAAGTTAGCCCCAAGCCTTGGCCTTCAAGAAATTAGGCAGTGGGGTCAGGTCAGAAATTAGGCAGCTCTAGCCATGTCAGGTTGGAGCTCCTCCCTCCCTCCCCATCCTGTACATTTGATATCATGCGGTTGGACATGATGAAACCGGGAGGTGGCCCAGGAAAAATGGGGCACCAGCCAGGAGAAATTCGACCTCTTCCTGGGTCAAGTCTCAGCTACCTGCCTCATCCCCGGAGTCTTAGCATGGTTGGAAGAAGAAGAAAAAAAAAAAAGATGGAAAAGATGTGGTCCACCTCTCTTGGTCTACCTGGCTCACCTTCAGCAGACCCCTGCCAATGTTTAAAAATTTTAATTTACTCATATTACGTCCTGATTCTTATTCCCTTTCTTGTATCTTCCCGTTCCCAACCTCGCTCCCTCCTCCCTCACCATCTGACCAGAGCCTATCAGGTCTCATCTGTGTAGCCTGCATCCCCTTCCTCTGTGTGCCCAGGATGGTCTCCCTACCGAGGGAAGGTGATCAAATTGGGGGCCCCAGAGTTCATGTCAGAGGTAGTCCCTACTCCCTCTCCCCACAACCATGGAGAAAGAGCTGTCCATTTGGCTAGATCTGAACAGGGAGTCTGGGCTCACTGCATGCATTGTCCTTGGTTGGTGCAGCAGTTTGTGCAGCCCCCCCCCCCCCAGTCCAGATCCACCAGTCTTGATGGTTTCCTTTTGACCCCAGCCAAACTTTAGCCAGTTCCAGGTTCAGGACACCAGGAGGGCTGTAGGATCCACTGGCAAGGTAGTCGTATGGCCCAGTATTCAGTAGAAAGTCCCTCAAAACCTTTGCCTTCCGTGTAAGCTCCAAAGGATGACCCTTTCTGGCCCCAGGTCTCCCTGATAGGTCCCAGAATCCCAACCAGAATATAGAGGCCTCCTGGAATCTGCTCGGGTGGCCAGATCCTGAGTCTTCTATACCAAGGACCACCTACATGGAGCCCAGACCATGGGCTAACCACCCCAGGACTCGATTTAGGAGCCCCACTCAGCTACAAACGGCTATGGGACCCTGGGACTAAGAGTGCCTTTGGGGGAAACTACGTCTCCTTAGAATAACTTCGGTGCTTCCAAATAGCTTGAGAAACAAGGAAGGAGTCCCAGAGAGGGCTCCTAGAGATGCTCAAGGGTGTCCCTGGTTGGGGCACTACAGGATGCCAGCCATCTTTAGAGAGCACAGACCTGGGTGGGTGCCCAAGTCAGCCACGACTCCTAGGCCCCAATCTGCCAGGAACTTGGTCAGGTATCTCCTCTAAAATAGGAGTCTCGGAGGAACCTCAAAGCCCAACCATGTCCCATCCTGCGCCACAGGCCTCCTCCAGCTCAGACTCCAGCCCTGCTTGCCTCCAAACCCCAGAAAGACGATCCCAGGGAAGCTTTGTGGAGGCTGGGCAGATAGATGCCCAGGAGAGGACCACAGACCAGAAGGCGCCAGCACGTGCAAGGTTAGAAGCCAGTATCACCTGATTTCGGAGCAGGTTAGTTTGAGCTACAAGATGAGCCTGTAGTTTGCCTTGGCACCACTGGGGGGCGGCTTTCTCAAGCAGCGAGACAGGCTGGGGGCGGGGTGGGGGAGTGGGAGGGTGGGGGAGGGGAGAGGGCAAGGCAAAGGAGAATAGAGAGACAGGAGGGAGGTGGGAGAAAAAAACAGAGACATAAATAGTTAAACACCAAGCCCACAATCCCACGCAGACAGTCAAGCCAGCCCCCCTTCTACAGGCCAGCCTGCAGCAGGTGTAGCATCTCCCCTTCCCCAACCCCCAAGGCTGAGAAATATCAGGGGAGGCCCACCCAAGTGAGTATGGAGAGGGAAGCTTTGAACTGCAACTGCAAAACAGCTGTGAGAGGAGTAAGCAGGGTACAGGGGTTCAGGAATAGAGGGCTTTGCCACCCACCCACTCACCACAGGACTGTGTGATCAGCCCTGTGACCAGCCCACAGGCTTGTTCCAGCAAGACAGAGTCCCATCGGATCCTATGACAGAATTCCACTCGGTGCATTGAGCAAGGTAGTGCCGTGCCAGGGAAACCCGAGCTGGGCCTATTCTTATTGTGGAAAACTGCCTCAGAGCAGGGCAAAGGGGCAGAAAGAGGCCAGCAACAGCCCCCACCCACCTGCCTAGGTACCCACAGGGTATTCTACTATCTGACACTGGCATCAGCGCCATCCATACCCCCCCCCCCAGCCCTTACCTTGGCAATTTTGGCTTCATCCTTCTTTTTGGCGGTCTGCAGAGACTCATAGTGGTGTCGGGCGCTGTCATAGTCGACCAGCTTCCGCCCCCGCTTGGCAATGCGTGACTAAGGAGCAGAGAGACAGGAGGGCTCAATGGGGCCTCATGGATGCCAAGATGCCCAGGCTGGGTCCAGAGAAAGCAAGCATCATATACAACATGCAGCAGGCACGAAGCAGCATATTTGGGTCCAGACCCCAGTCCAGCAACAGAGCCTTCTGGAGCCAGGAAGCTCACCCTGTCATCTCTCTGGCATCCACTTGCCTGGCAACAGGAAGTCATCTGCCAGAACCCTCTAGCCAGTATCATGTGAGCCAAACCTCTTCCTTACCAGGCTCTGGGGTCCTTAGAGACACTTCTCAGGCCCCAGATCTCCAGATCCGCTCTATCAATGGCTTTATATATCTGCACTGGCACGCATAAGGGAGACATCGCTCCTAGCCCTCTTAGGCTCCTCAGACTCCTGAGCCCCTATGGATACAGCACCTGGGGGCCCAGCAGCATTGGTGGAGACCTTGGCATACAAGGCTCCAATCATAGATTGAGTTCCAGGAGAAGCAGCCAGGTTTCTGAACACTGGCTAATATAAACACACCCACACAGTTAATAGGCAACACTCCCCCTACCAAACACGCAGCATCAACACAGGGACCTTTGGTTCACATACACTTGGGTCTTACCCAGCCACACACCTAAGGCCATGCCTGGGGTTGTATAAATAGTAACGATTACTGGAAAGGGGATGCTCTGGGTTGCCACGAGGCCTGCCGGCTGTGTGGGAGCTTCAACGATGCCACTTTGTAAGTTGCCACTCACGCTAAGCTAAGCACAACCCCAAGAAACTCAACTAGGCTTGGGTAAAATCGTTTCTTTGGTGTATCATGTGTGACCACTATCTCCTCTAGGAGATAGAGCCAGCTAATGGCTGCTCACAGAGAGGCCAGTCCTGAAGAGACAAACTGCCAGAGTAAGCAGATACCTAACCACAGGGCTGTCACCTCCCACCTCAGCCAGCCCTGCCTCCTAGGCTTCTCCCAGACTCCAACTGCTTCCACGAGCTCCAAGGGGAAGCAAGACGATGGGCCAAGAGGCCTTGTACCTTGATGTCAGGGAACTGGCCCAGGTAGGTGTCCATGGTCAGTAGAGCCTGGTCCACCAGCTTCTGATGGTAGTCCATCCACAGAAGGTCATTGTTCTGAGACGCAGGAACAAGAATCTAAGCCACACAGTCCCTGGCTCTCATCCCAGAGTCCATCACCCCCAAAGCTCTGTGGACTGTCAGAGCCTTGGCAAGGTTCAAATACAGTAAAGACTGGCAGGGTTATCAAGGGAGACCGTGTGACTCATGAGTACTAACACACGGGGACAGCCATAATCTGCTCTCTGAAACCCTCAGTGTGAAGGGTACCAGAAGCATAGCCTGCAGAGAAGGAAGGCCACTTGACCAAGGATGTGTTGCATAGGAGTGCCAGAGAATTAGGACAGCTTGCGTTAGAAGGTGAGACATTGCGGGGACAGGAGCTGAGACCAAAAAGGGCCCTGGGGGAGGAGTCAAGGCCACCCTCCCATGCTTACCTCTGCAATCTTGTTTGCTTCATCCCTGCCGGGCCACTCAGGCTCATACACCTCCTGGAGACACTCACTCAACTTCTTGGAGGCTTCATGCATGGCTGTGGAGTAGGGGGAAAGGTAATGGGCCCCACATGTCATCCCCCATCCAGCCATCCCCACCACAGACGTGGCCCCAGCTGCCCCGTGGCTCTGCCCACCCCAGCCCTGTAGCCCCACCTCCTTGCAGATAGAC
The DNA here is from genome assembly GCF_903995435.1 of Acomys russatus. NCBI lineage: Eukaryota > Metazoa > Chordata > Mammalia > Rodentia > Muridae > Acomys > Acomys russatus. Next base: position 21,195,251 of record NC_067156.1, on the reverse strand, counting down.
GTACCCTACCTTTAACAGAAGCCAGGTAAGTCCGGAGATCCTTCTGCAGCCGGGTGCCCTCTGTCTGCCAGAAAAGCCAAGAACTAAAAGTCAGGGCCTGGAGACACTGGTCACCAATGGTCTCTTTCCTCTCACCCATCACATGACAAACCAGGCTTCCTTCTTGCCACCAGCTGTGGCACTCTGGCCATTGATACTACTGTCACTGTTACTCCCTTCAGTGGGAGCCCCTCAGCCTCATGTGTCAGCCCCGACTCAGTGTTGTAAGAACAGCTAGAAGACAAGACCCTGCCCAGTGGAGGTCACACCACTGCTGCTGAACAGCATACACACAGAGTACATGAACAAAGCAGTGCCAATCTTGGATGACAGTGAATAAGTGACAAGTGGACACAAAGATATGGCCAAGTAGGTTCAAGAACCATCAGGCACCTTGTTCTGCAACTTTAGGTAGCACCTAGGAACAGAGACTCTGGCTGTACCAAAGGACGGGAAGCTCCTATGAGCCTTCACAGGGACAATGGTACTGAGAGATAGAGGCTGGCAGACTCCAAGGAGAAGAAATCCCAGAAGATAATGGTATTGGCAGCATGCGCAAGTGTGGGATACTGCTGAGAACTCTAAGGGCCTCCAGCCCAGGTGAGAGAGACAGTAGAAAGGGCTGAGAAGGAGTGAGCTGGCTACGAAGCTTCCTGAGCTAAGAGAGAAGCCGAGCTCCTGAGGCTGCAGAGCCAACAGAGAGGATGGTGCTATGGGCCAGGCCGCAAGTCCCTGTGATACAGAAATGGACCAGGAGTGCTAAGACCAAGGTACCAGGAGATGAGCATCCATGGACTACCCAAAGTGCCAAGTGTGAGGTTCCAGAAGCCATGTAAAAAGAGAAAGGACATACAAGTTTCAAAGGCATGCAGTAAGCAAGTCAGCATACTTCCCTGAGCCCCAAGAATATGGAAGAAATAACAACCCTGTCTGGCACACCACAAGGCCTCAGGAACAGCTCAGGTGAGACACCAGGCCCCAGAGGCATGAAGTCAGGCCTCAGGGAGTGGGCTTCACATTTGGGGAGGGGGATGCAGCTGAGGCTGGCTGTGTCTTGGGAAGGAACCACCTTGGTCCCTCCCACCCTGGAGGAGAAGGAAGGAGACATGGGCATGACATGGTCCAGGAGACCTAGAAGATGCAGCACTCTGGCCGGAAGATGATTTTTGCACACATTGGTCCACCTCCAAGAAGGGCATTCAGGGACTGGCCACCTTCCTGGCTCACCCCAGCACCCTCCAGCCTCTATTGACCCCTGTCAGCAGGCCCTTCATCCTCTGCTGGGACCTGCACTTCTCCCCTGGTGCCCATAGCCCTGGGTACCATTTTCTCACCATCACTATCACCACTTGACCAGAATGCTGTGAGGTCAGCAACGTATTCAACATCAAACACAGCCCAGGAAGTTCAGGGAACACAGAGATTCAGGGAGCACTTCCAATCGGAGGGAAGATTCGGGCTAGGTGGGTAACTGGTAATAATGGCTCTAAGAAGCTCATGAGATATACAGATCTATAAGGTCCCTCCCCAAGGTTATATAAACAGGAACACTTGCTGGGGGAGGGGGGAAGAGACTCTCCAGTCAGCCATGCTGCCTTTGCACTCTAGGGGTGCATCTTTGTGAGTCATCACCCACGCTGGGTGGGCTTCTCAGCACACAGCTGCCTTTGAGTCACCCTGCTCGCTCCAATAAACCACGGGCACACTACACTACACTTGGGTGGAATCCTCTTAATTGTTTTATCATCTATACTCTCTTTCACAACTGAGGACACCAGCAGTGGCAGTTTAAGAAAACCATGTAAAATGCCATACAAAAAAAAACAAAAACAAAAAACAGAGAGGGTGAAAGAAACAAAATCTCTCTCTAAAACTCCTTCAGTCTCCCTAGAGGACAGCTGTACTTTGACAAACATTGGAAATCTGTCCTGGAACCCTGTCAGATACCCACACCCACAGATGCACAAGCATGGAAATGACATGAGTGACATATGAAATGACAAAGGACACACATGTGTGCCCCCCCCCCCCCCCGAGCACTGTATACCATCTCTGTGTTATTCATAATGCAAATGTCATATAAAATAGCACACTGGGTTGCTTTTGTTCCTATAATCGTGGTTGTTATTGTTTCTAGAAATATCTTCACTCCGCAGTCAGTCAAATCCACAGACCACCATCCGTGCAGATGAGGGAGGCCGACCACTTGGCATGTAGCCCTGGTCAGATGCAAGTTTGAACACCCAAATTCAAGGCTCACTGAGAACAACTTAAATGAGGAAGCAAAACCCTGACCTAGAAGTGTTCTGAGATGTGGTGCGGAGCTTGTGGCACTGAACAGGAAAAACCCCAGCCCTCCAAAGACTCCTTATTTTAACACCTTAAATGCTTCTCTACTAGAGATGGGGATTAAAGTGTGCTTGTGAGACAGTGCTATTCTGTTACCCGATGCCATGGAACCTTCCAGAATCAGCTTCTCTTCCTGCTAAGCACCCCTCATCCCAGCCATAACCTTTAGCCCACTTCCTATCTCTTCCAATGTGTTCCCATACACTGTACCCAAGTAAGAGCTTCCTCTTGGGTGGGCTATGCAGGCTGTACTGAGGCTCCTGGTGCCTCCCAGACACTGAGCTGTGAGCAGATAATCAAAAGGGCTACCCAGAACGGGCTCCCTTGACACCCAAACAGGATGGCTAGGCATCCAATCTCTAGAAGATCCTGGGTTCCAGTCACAATGCTGTTAAAGCCCAGCTGGGGAAGAATTGCACAACTCAGGCCCCTCAGTGTTAGTAAGGGCCTGACACAGAGCCAGGGGAGGACGAGCCCAGCCAGCCCCTGCACACCCCTGCTGGGCCTTCCTCTGTTCAGTCCCACTCTAAGCCTGAAGACTCAGGCTCCCATCTCCTAGTGGGTTTAGGGGACATTTGGCTTCAGCCCCAACTCTTGCTGCAAGGCACTCAGTGCCAGAGATAGGATTTTACTCTAAACAGAGCCAAGAGTAGAGCTTCCACACCTCAGTGGGCCCTAGGGCCCAGCAGTCTTGGGCAGCCCTACAAGTAAGAGCTCAGCCAGCCTGGAAGCTCACAGTGGCTTCTGGAGAGCCTGAACAGGAGGTATGCAGTACCATAGGCTGAAAGCAACAGGTAGTCTCCCTAGGACCCATGCTAGGGCATAAGTGAAACTATTTTGTGTAACTTGGAATAAAGTAATGCTTGCAAGATGTGTCAAGGAGCCAAACACAAGGCTGGGCTCTGATATGAGCCAAGCCTAAGGGAGCTCAAGTATGTTAGTGGACCAGCCCTAAGCTGTGAGCTGGGAAGGCCCACAGGAGCAATATGAAAAATCAGAACTTCAGTGGTGGCCCCAGACTTACACCGCTGTGTTCCCACAATGCCATCTCAAGCCATTGGCAAAGGGGGACTCTGAGACTGGCCACCCCATGTGACTCTAGCTCCAGTGACCATCGAGCTCCCCGCACCTTTGCTGCACCCATCAGGGCTGACCGTCGCTCTCAAAGGCCCATCTGGAACTTTCCGCAGCACCATCCTCCCAGCATGCCACAGCTGAGGGGCCCGGCGGCATGGGTCAAGCCTGCCCCCAGATCACCCTCACTGCAGGCACCTGCATTTCCTGCCCAACAATCCACCACTTGGTGAGGGGTCTGTTTATATTAGAGTACCATCATCTTTGTATAGCCTGGTACTGTAAGGAATGTTGCTATGAATAAACCAAGCATATTTGAAAGGCCAACCTGAATCTTAATTGTCAAGTGCCTCACAGCCTGCCTAGTCTGCTCATAGCAGAACAGGGCAGGACAGGACAGAAGTCAAGTGTACTGCCTGTGACGGGCATCAATTGGACCCAAACAGGGCCATCCACCTAGGTCATCAGAGAGTAAGGAAGAGTAAGCAACCTCCACCTCCTCCAGAGGACCCAGGAAGGAGTAACTGGTCTCCCGCCCCAAGACTGAACACACTGTCAGCCCTATACTAACCAAGAGTTGAGCTCGCTATGCTGAGGGCTCCAGCCAGGGCCACAGGAGAAAGTGGGGCTGTGCCTTCCACATCCCAGCTCTGATCCCAGTTCTGTGGGCTGGCAGAGGACCAAGGTCACTACAGCTCCTGGATTCTCTCCCTCAAAAATAGAGAACAACCCCCATACCTTTACAACCCACACTGCAGCCTCAACTCCTTGCCGAGTCATCACACACACACACACACACACACACACACACACACACACAGCAGGTGACTCCAGAACTGTGTCCAAGGGAGGGCCACCTCAAAACTACCCCATAACCCTAAACAATCAGACATTACACCAGCCCAGGGGTAGCCTGAGCCTCAGTCCAGGTGTACCTCTGTGGCTATCTCTAACCCTGTTCTGGGCTAAGCCCCTCTTCACAAGGATTACTGAGAGACGGCTTGCCCAGGGGCCGAGACCCAGCAAGAGGAACTCTGAAGTGGCTGTAGAGGAAAGCATTGAAGATGAGCATCTGACAGAAGCCAACTGGCAGAAAGAAACCCCTTCTAGCTAAGGCTGACCTGTAACACAGCAAGCATAGAGAAAATGAACCGTGTATGACTGATGCCATCTGCCAAGCACAGGGTCATTGGACCTCTAACCCTTCCTTCCCAGCTCTCTTGTCCACATTCTCCCTGAGGAGAGTTCTATGTTTCCACCACTATCCGTGTGCTGATGGTTCAGTTCCTTCGTCTGAAACACAAGATCCCAGCAGGTGCCCTCCAGGCCCAGGTCCACACCTGTAAAGCCTGTGGGAGGAAGAACAGGGTGCTCTATTGGGCCAGGCCACAGGGGCCTCAGCTCCCATCCCTGTGCTCTCCTTGTCCTCCCCCCTGCCAGCCCAGCCTTTGCTTTAAAAAAGACTTGAGCAGCCCCACTCCAAGCTCACAGCACCCAGCTGGTCTCAGGGTTGAGTGAACTTAGAGAAAGTTAAAGGGCCCAGAGTCCAAATTTCCATCTCCAAGCCCCCTTAACTAGCCATGTGGTCTTAACGACTCTATACCCTGGTGCTTCATCTGACAATAAAGAAAATACCAGCAGCTGGGGGGTTAGCTCCGTTGGTAGCGAGCTTGCCTACCATGCACAAAGTCCTGGGTTCGATCCCAGGTACTACACAAACTGTGTAGGAACCACCTACAGGACCAACAAGGCTATGCATGGCTCACAGTGAGGAGACGGGTAATGGCAGTCTCCAAAGGGGCTTCAAGGCTGCGCACAGTCTGAAGGAAACAGCTAAGGAGGAGACAAGCCCTGCCTTACCAAAGACAGAATGAGAGGCCGGGGCTTTTGACCTCTTCTTCAAGTTTACGTTTTCGCAGATGAAGAGTCAAAGGTGGGAGATGCCCCCTGTCAGGGACATACTCACCACTGATTACTTGCCTGAGGGACAAGTAACCATGGTGGTTCCTACTCTTGCCGTGGGGAACCTCTTGGGTTAGATACCTCTGGCAGGCCAAGATGACTTGTCTTTAAGTTGTCTCCTCAGCGCTTTCCCATTCTCTCCCAGCATGCTCCTTGACCTCTCCCAGAATGCTTCTCGACCTCTCCCACCATGCTCCTTGACCTCTCCCAGCATGCTCCTTGACCTCTCCCAGCATGCTATCACTCATTCCCAGATCCCAGGGCCAGGCAAGTGAGACCCTTCTCCTGGGTTTCAGACCAGCTGCAGAGGCTTTGATGGGCACCTTCAATGCTATCCAAGGCCTGTTATAGAAGACTAGGAGTCCCACGAGTGTCACAGCCTGGGCCTACCCCACCCCATTTCCAGCAGTCCCCCAACCTCACCTCCCATGTCCTCTCCCATTCTTGTGGCCACAGATTCTCATGGATATGTCCTGAAGAAGCCATAGGCCATGGTCCAGCTCAGCTTCCCTCCTACTGCCTTGTCCTTCTCTGACCACCCCAGCCAGGGGATGCTGATGGTCATCTCCATTCGGGACATTCAGGGTTTTCCCTTCAGTAGGGAAGCCTTCCTTTGTCCCTAACTGTTGCCTCCACGCTGTCTACATAATTAAGCCTGGGATGTGTCCTGGTAAGGATGCCCTGGGAGTGCTTTCAGGCTTCAGAGCCAGACAAGTGTGATCTGAATCTATTTTCAAAGCTGGATGGCCTTGGGTAACTGACCCTAGCTCTCTGAGCCTCACTGTTTGATCTATGAAAGGGGGACACTGGTACAGCTGCTCTCCCGTGCTGTCTGGAGATGCTCACAAGCCATCTACAGAGAACTAGTTGGAACCTGCCATACAGCTGAGCACCCGTCATGTCCAAATGATGCCTAAGTCAAATCCAGCCTGAGGGGCCCCCATATTAAATGCTGTAAGAAGTTACTGTGGCTCCCATCGGCCCTGACATGTGACTTTTTCCAGAGTCTGGCCATAGACTCTTTCAGCCTTCCCCTTCCCTGTCTCTCTCACTGTAGGTCTTTCCAAGAACCTGGCTGATGGTGTCAGCTAAGACCAGGGCATCCTCTCCAGAAAGTCCTCCACAACCTCAGCAAGCCACAGCATTCTCCCTTCTGGGCTTTCCTACCGCACAATTATGCTTGCCCCCATCTACTACCTGCAAGCGCTATTCCACCTCCATTAAACACTCACCAGCTGCTTATTGAAATTCTGGACGCACTGTTCGAACTGTTCATCTTTCGTCTCGTCCGCCTTCCCCAGTTTCTGCAGGACCTGCCGGCACAGAGAGAAGGGAGGGTCATCAGCTTGAGAATCGAGGGGCTGAAACAAGGGTGTTCATTTGCGAAAGGCTGGGGCCCAAAGACCATGAGGACTGCCCCGGTGCAATGGTCAGAACGTATACCCACACTTCCTGCGTTGGAATGCTTACCCTCACAAGGCAGTGCGGGTGGGTAAGACCCAATGGAAGGTAACCAGGCCAAGAGGGCTTTTTCTTCATGGGTGGATAATGGATGTCATTATCCAGGGAGCAGAAGGTCAGTTATCAGGAGTGGTTTAGTTGTGTGATCCTCCTCAATATCCACATGTGATTGGATATCCAAATTCCATCATGGTGCACACATCCTCCCTTGTGCATATTAATTTGGATAAGCATCTCTCCAATTACCTGCCAAAGGCCCATGTATTGAAGACTTGGTCTCAACACTTGGTGCCATTGGGATGTGGTGGAGCCACTAAGTGGAGCTCAGTGGGAGAGAGTGTAGCCACTGAGCACATGCCTGGGAAGGGCTTACAGGGACGCCATCCTCTTCTCTTTCCCTCTTTTGCTTCCTGTCTGCTACAAGATGAGAAACTTTTCAGCCATGCACTCTCTGCAAATACAGCATGCTGGCTCACGTTGGGCCCACAAGCAATGAATCAAACCAACTGAGGATTTTAGTTTGCTTTCTGTTAGCCATCTACGGCCGAGCATGGGGGCCTACCCTGAAGTGTGGTTAATATTCCCAGAGAGACTCTACCAGAGAAAAAGAAAAAACTAAAAAAAAAAAAAAAAAAAAAAATCCCTTTGCCAAGTGGGTACCAACTGCAGACAGCTTCTTGTTAGCCCTTGTCACGTCACACTCTCAGCCCTGGGATGCCTTCCAGCTTAAAGCTGTGCAAGTCCTTTTTGGGTGTAAGTTCTTCTTTTTGTTCTAGATCTTTCAGGTGTACTGTTAGGTTGTTAATATAAGATCTCTCCATGGTTTTTACACAGGCAGTTCGTGCTATAAACTTGCCTCTTAGAACAGCCTTCACCCTGTCCCATAGGGTTGGGTATGTTGCATTTTCATTTCTTTCAAGTCTAAAAAAGTTTTTTTTTTTTTTAATTTCCTCCTTGATTTACGTCTTGACTCATTTTTTTTTTTTAATTCAGTAGAGTTGTTCAGTGTCCATAAGTCTGTAAGCTCTCTTGTTACTATTGATATCCCCCTTTAATCCATGGTGGTCAGAGAGGATGCAGGGTGTCATTTCACTCTTCTTGTATCTGTTGAGACTCGCTCTGCATCCAAGTATGTGGTTAATTTTGGACAGAGTTCCACGAGGTGCAGAGAAGGAAAAAAATTTATTTTATTTTATTTTATTTTATTTTTTTAATTTATTTATTTATTTGGTGCTTGGGTGAAATGTTCTGTAAATATCTGGTAGGTCCATTTAGTTTAGAATGTCTGTTAGCTCCAGTATTTCTCTGTTTAGTGTTTGTCTGGATGATCTGTCTATTGGCAAGAGTGTGTGAGAGTCAATATGTGAATTTTAGCTATCGCAGTGTATCTTTTTATGAATTTGAATACCCCTGTATTCGATGTATAAATATTTAGGACTGCAGTATCCTCTCGGTGGATTTTACCCTGAGATGGTGGTGAGGTACATTTATTGGATGCAGCACAAAGATGGATCTTGTTTTCTAATCCAATCTGTTAGTCTGTGTCTTCTATTTTTTGAGGTGGGGGGGGGGCAGGTTTTGAGACAGAGTTGCTCTGTGTAGCCTTGGCTGTCCAGGACTCGCTTTGTAGACCAGGCTGTCCTCGAACTCACAGAGATCCACCTGCCTCTGACTCTCTGAGTGCTGGGATCAAAGGCGTGCGCCATCACATCCAGCTAGCCTGTGTCTTATATGGGGAATTTACTACTGAGAGTTACCAATGAGCAGTGTTTACTGGTTCTGTTATTTTGTTGTTACGGTGTGGGAGTTTCTCCCTCTTTTAATTGTCTGTTGTGGTGCTACTTATTCCTTGTGTCTTCTTGGGTACAGTTAGCCTTTTCAGACAAGTTTCCTTTCTAGTACCTTCAGTAGGACTGGATTGGTAGATAGAAATTGTTTTAATATATTTGATTATGGAATGGTTTTTTTTCTCCCATCAATTATGATGTTTTCCTGTATATAGTAGTCTGGACCAGCATCTGTGGTCTCTCAGACTTTTTAGGACATCCAGCCTGGTCCTTCTAGTTTTCAGAGTCTCCATTGAGAAGCCAGGTGTTATTTGAATGGGCCTTCCTTTATAAATTCACTTGCAGCTTTTATTATCCTTTCTGTGTTCTGTGTGTTTAGTGTTTTGCTTATATTAGTGCTCTGTATGATTCCTGAGTCTTGTTGAGCATCTCCTTCTTTAGAGTGAGGAAATTTTCTTCTATGATTTTGTTGAAAATATTTTCTGTATCTTTGACCTGAGTTTCTTCTTCTTCCTCTATCCCTACTACTCTAAGATTTGATTTTTCCATAGTGTCCCAGATTTCCTGGATGTTTCATGCCTCAGTTTTCAGACATTCAACACTTTCTTCGCCTGAGGTGTCCATTTCTTTTACCTTGTCTTCAATGCCTGAGGTTCTCTCTTCCATCTCTTGTATTCTGTTGGTGAGGCTTACCTCTGAGGTTTTTGTTTGACATTCAAAGTGTTTCATTTCCTGTTTTGTTTCCCTTTGGGCTTTCTTTAGTGATTCTATTTATACTTTCATTATTTCATTCAACTATTTCTTTGTGTTCTCCTGTTCTTCATTAAGGAATTTATTTATGGCCTCTTCAATATCCTTGAATATACTCATAACCTCTATTCTGAAGTCCCTGACTTGTGTCTTAACTATACTGCATTTCTCAAGGCCTACTGTAATAAAGTTATTGGGCTCTGGCGAAGGCTATTCATGCCAAACATTAATTCAGGCATTTGCACTGATTTTTAGGCATCTGGAGTGATACCAAGGAGTTATGAGAATAGGCGTGTTTCTAGGGGTTGACATCTAGTCTTATCTTTGTTGGGTTGGTGTTTTGTTCTTGGGTTTCTGTTGTCCTCTCTGGGTCCTAGGTAAATGTGGTGGTTGTGGGGACCCTGCAGTGTGCAGAGTGCCTTGCCAGGTTAGTGGGTGGCAGAAAGAAATGGGGATGGGTTAGAAGGAAAGGCCTAGGGAGATTTGATCCACACCAAGAGGTGGGGCCCCAGGGAGTAGAGACATGGTGAGAGGAGAGGATCCTGCAAGAATAAGTCTGGCAATACAGGATGAAGGGGAGACTCTACACCAGGAGACGGCATCTCCAGGGACTGGAGTTGGGATGGGGGTAGAGGCTGCTCCGGCAAGCAGAAGCTCCTGCTACAGGGAAGATTCAGAGTAAGTCAGAACAGAACACAATAAAAGACTGGAAGGAGAGTGAAAAATCATCTCCCCAAGTGCTCGGCATAGCTATCGTGGGCCCCTGGTAGCACTGCGGGTGTTTCTGCACACCAGTGGCTGACGAAAAGGAATGTAGCTATGCTAGAAGGAGAGGCTGAGAGGGTCCAGAGGGGGGAAAGCTAATCAAGACGCAGAATCCCCAGGAAATGGAGGTAGGGTGGGAGGAGGTGGCAGAAGACTGCCATAAGACTAACAGACTCACTTTCCCTTTTTTGGGGGGGGGGGGTGGATTGTCTAAAGTGTTTGTTACAATAACAAAAAACTGACTGAAATATTTTTTCTTGCTTCTTTCTTTTATGTGGGTGCTGAGGATCTGAACTCAGGTCCTCAGGGGTACACAGCACGCACTTCACCAAGTCAGCCATTGCCCCAGCCCCAGAACATTTTCCTTATAAACTACCCTGCCTATAGTACATCAGCAAGCAATAGACGAAGACACGCTCTCATGTCTGGCGCACGCCTTACCTTCTATCCAAAGTTCTACCAACAGCCAAGAAGGGGAGTCTCAGACAGACTAGCATGATATCACCAAAAAGAAAGCTTCAGAGACAGCATAGGAGGCTGAATGCCCCTCCCTACTGATCTCATGGCCCTGCTGGGGGCCCCACCCACTCAAAATGGGCCAAGCAGGGAAGAGGACACAGGGTGTCCTCACATACCCAGATGACTCCACTGCCTCCACCAAGGCCTATGATACTCCAGGGAGACCCAGAGTAGGCACAGAACACGCCACAGACCAGAGAGGGTACCAAGGGTTGATAGGTCTGGCTGAAGTCACATATAGCCTAACACAATATGGTGGAATATTATATTCTTTTTGTGCTTGTGACATGTGTGCGTGCATTTGAGTATGCGTGTGTGTGTGTGTGTGTGTGTGTGTGTGTGTGTGTGTGCATGTGTGCAATCTGACTGCATAGTTGGTTCTTGAGCATATGAAGTTGATTCCTTCATAGCCCAGGAGGCAACACTGGCCCAACCATACTGTCTCTTAGAGCCCTCCACCCCTCACACACATATATTTACACACACACACAAATATGCTCACACATGCCTATTATAATCCACTTCCAACTGGAAGCCTCCAAGGTGGCCTGCCTCTGATGACCTCTGGCCTTCTCATCAGTGTTGGGAAAATGAGGTGCAGGGTAAAGGTATGGTGCTGAGTGGGTGAGGGCAGAGAAGTAGACACAGGGCCAGGAGAGAAACTAGATCAAAGGGCTAAAAGGCAGCCCCAAGCAGAAAGCCTGCCCAACAGGCAACAGGCCTCCTCACTTTCTCCCTGGGCCTTGTTCTTTCCAGCCCAAGAGCTCTCCAGGAGGAAAACAGAAATGAGAAAACCAAGGGGGACAGATGCATCTACCTAACCCCAGTGTGTTCTGATGCACACCTCCGTTTGGTGACCCTGAGATAGGCTGCACTGCTGGGAAGTACATATGGTCTACTCAGGGCCTCAGCTAACCCATCCCACTGGCCCTCAGGAAACCACACTTTTCTACTGTGCCTTTTTCCAGCCCTCATCGTGGTCATCTCTTGTCAAGATGTACTTAAAAACAATAGATCAACAAAGGACTAAAATATCTCACCTATGAGCCAAATAAATCTTTCCTTTTTAAAGACGATCATCTCCTATACTTGTAACAGTAACCACGAGCTGATTAAAATATTTTCTCTATCATATATCCTATCTATGTTATGTCCTGTATCTTTGCTAAATTTTACATAGATTACTCAGATGTGGGAGCAAGGGGCTGGGTTGAAAGACTTGGGGGGCGGGGTAGCAAGCTCAGGTAGAGAAAAAAAGGGATCAGTCATATTGCCATATTGCTGGGAGCTGGGGGGCGGGCAGGGGGGAGGGAATATCTAATGGCTCCAGGCCACTAGAGGTCACAGGATGGGAAGAAAGATAAGAACACCGGTAGAGGTGGCCAACAACTTTGCAAACTTTTTCGTCTACAGTGGTAAGTAATAACGACAGAAACTGTGGTGTGGCCAAGGGTCAGGGAAGCGGCCCCTTTCAGGTCCCACCTCACTCAAATACCCCACTGCAGAAAGACTTGAGCCAGTGAGAGCTTGCAGCTCTCGGCTGTGTCAAGCTCACAGCCCACAAGCCATATGCAGTAGAGTATAGCTATGAATATAGCCTAACACAAAATGATGAAATGTTACAGTCTCTTGGTGGGCGGGGGGGGGGGGGGGGGGGGGGAGGCCTTCCAGACAAGCTCTAGTGCCAAATCCACTCCCTAACATGAATGTTGCTCAGCCACACTAGGACCTGTCCCCATTCTTGGGTGAGAAGCAGAAAGTACTCTCTTTAAGTCTACCAATGTCTTCACGAAGACACACACACACACACACACACACACACACACACACAGCCCTCAACCCACAGACAGTCCATTCGTGCCTCCCATTGGAGTCTCCTACACTGCGGTCACAGACGCAGAGCCCTGGGGAAGCAGAGGCCCTCAGTATCTGGGGCAGCCTGGATCAGGAGAGGATGAGGAGCACAAGACATTAAGCTGAGCTTGGAAGGATAAGAAGGGTGGAGTGACACTGGCCTCAGTGGCACCCAAGTATTCAGAGTTATATACGGAACTGGAGGAGGAGGATAGGGCAGAGAGGGAGGTTCCAGAAGCATCAGACTGACATGTGAGAGGCTGCAGAACTGGAGCGGTGGGTAAACTCTTTGCCCTGCAAGCCATAAGGACCTGACTTTATACCATGTTTGGATGCTAGACTTGGACCCCACAAGCTTCCAGGGACTTTCCTGTCTCCATCTCCCATCTAACCATAGATTGCTGGCATCACAGACATGGGCTGTCCACAGCTTCCAAGGAACTGGACGCGGGTTATCACGGTTGAGTAATAAGCACTTCACTGCGTCACCCTGCAGCCCCGTCTCTCTTTTCCTTCATGGGCTGTCTATTTCTATTACTAGGTGTTCCTGATTCAACTCTTTGTTGTAGGACACGCCTGGCAATCCCAGTGGGTGTCATTTAGAGTCTAATTCACACGCATAACAAAAGGAAGCCCCAGACCTTCTGTGTCACTTGCAGCCATCACACACTCACTCTGCATGTGCCACTTCATAAGGAACAAAGAGGAGCTTTCACGTGGGACAAAGGATAAGGCTCTGACTGGCCACACCTCCGTGTGTATGTGCTTGCCAGCACAGGAGGTCACTAAACAGGCCCAGAGCCAACAGTCCAGGAAGCCTTATCAGTGCCACTCGAAATCACCTCCTATCAGAGTTTCCTCTCTTCACATCCTCAGCCCTTGGCCAGATGTGAATGGAGCTGAAGTGTCTGTCAACAGCTGCCTGAACACCTCAGAGGAAGGCTCCAGACCTCCTTCCGCTAATATTCAGCCATATAGCCCCTCTGCAGTGTCAAAATGAGATGGCCTGTTTTCCCTGGGAGGGCTGAGGTAAGGGGTTGGGCATAGGGCGGTGCCTGCTGGAGCCACTTGTGCCTCTGGGAAGGAAGTCCTCCCAGACCCAATGTGGCCTTCCTCGTAGTCTAAGGTAAGAACAGAGGCTCTGTGCAAGCATTCTCCGTGAACATATGAGACATTTCACCAAACCCTTAGCCAACTCTACAACAGCCCTCTCTCTCTCTCTCTCTCTCTCTCTCTCTCTCTCTCTCTCTCTCTCTCTCTCTCTCTCTCTCTCTCACACACACACACACACACACACGCGCACACACACACGCATGCACATGCATACACACACAGAGAATAAGCTCATTCCAGAACCCAGGGCTAAATCCAGGAGCCCAGGAGGAAAGACTCAGGGATTCCAGAAAGCCCAGGCCAGACAGGAAAACTGAAGGTCTCTGCTGCCCCACCTGCTATAGGAAGCAGAGACTGAACTCCTCTCCCCACTCACCCCACTTTGCCAGCACCCTAACACCCTAACACCTACGCACAGGTGTGAGAGCACGCACTCATGCGCCTCCCTCCCAGGACCCACCACTCCATTGCTGAGACCCTCAAAAAGTCACCTTCCTCATCCTCTCCTCCGGGCGAGTCTGAGCTGGAGTCCCAGGAAGAAGCTGTCTCCGAATGAGCTTCATCCAGTCAGCAGGGCGTCTCCCCTTCCCTCCCCACCAAACTTCTTCTTCTCAGCAGAGGCTGTGGTTGGGGACCACACAGACAGGATGTACACTCTAACGCCCTCACAAACTCATACTGGGGCTGACAGGAAGGCAGGCAAAAGGCCCTGTGAGAAACAAGATAGGTTTTCCCCTGTGGGAAGCAAAAATGAGGAAGGGACCCCAGAATCAGGCCAAAGGTTTGTCCATCTGTCCAGGTACCCCTAAATTTTAGAATGATTTTTTTGGTATTCTAGGGCATTCTGTCAGTCCCTCTTCATCCAGGTATCCCTCTAGCATGTCCAAACATGCGCATGTGTGCTTGTGCATGCACTGTAATCAGTCGAGCTATGAGCTTTGGTTCACAGAGTAGCACCCCCCACCTTCCCTCTGACCCCAACTTAAAGTATTGGCAAAGGCAGAGTGACCAACTGCAAGCCTTACAGGGAAACCATGGTAGATATAGAGATATGAAAAGATTGCCCAGGGGTATGGGAGTGGCCAGAGGGGGGTACCCAGGCAGAGAAGGGGTGCAAGATCCTCCCACCTCCTCTCACTCTCTCATGTCAAGCCCACAGACTGGAGCAGCAATGGCAGAAGCGATCAGTGACAATTCCCACAGGGTCCACCCACTATGTAACCAAAGGTAACTTTGAACTTCTGACCCTCCTGCCTCCCAGGTGTTAGGGCTGCAGGTGTAGCCACCACACACCAGTTTTGTGGTATCAAACACACGCATGAGGACCCAAGTGCAGATCCACAGCACCGCACAGAAAAGGAAGGCGTGAGAGGCATGTCTGTGGCTCCAGCCCAGGGGAGGCAGAGATAGATGGATTCCTGGAATACCAGAACCAGTGAGGCCCAGCTTCAATGAATGACCCTGACTCAGGGTATATGGTGGAAAGCAACTGAGAAAAACATTGATGTTGACACACACAAACACATGCACATACACCTGGACACAGATATAAACATACATGTGCACACACACACGTTTGGTAACCAATGTGAGGTATCTCAGAGTTTTTATTGCAGTAATAAAATACCATAACCAACAACAACTTAGGGTGGGAAGGAATTATTTTGGCTACAGCTCCATACCGCAGTCCGTCATTGAAGAAAATCTAGTGTCACAAAGCACTCCAGGCTCCTCCTATCCTGTCCTGCCTCTACGTTAGAATCAACCCTTTCTTCCTTTTTGGTATCCTTGCTCCCTGCCATTTAGTCTCCGCCTCATGCCTCAAGCTCCTGAGCACTACCTTCTGTGATGGTTAATACTGTCAGCTTGGCAGGAGATAGAATAGCCTAGGAGACAAACCTCTGAGTGTCTGTGAGGAAGTTTCTAGGCTGGACTCACTGAGGTGGGAACACACACACACTAAATGTGGGCGTACCATCCCTTAGGCTGGGTTACCGAGCTTAAGAGAAAATGAGCTGAGCTCCAGTGCTAGTCTCTCTTGGCTTCCTGACTATGGATGCAATGTGTCTCATGCTCCAGCTGAAATGAACTGTATCTTCTCAAACTATAAACTGAAGTAAGGAACCCCACCATCCTGAAGTTCTTTCTTGACAGGTATTTGATCACAGCAATGAAAGAAGTAACTAAAGCACCAGCCCTTCAGAGACAAGAAAAGTCAGTCACGGTGGACCAGACGGCTTGATGGGAAAGAACCTCGGGCAGCATTTGCCTGAGCCAAGCGCTCAGGACACATACCTAGATATGAGACACAGCTGCACATATATTCCCTCCCTAGCAGGGACCCCTGTCCGTGCCCTCCAGTCACCTCTGGACATGTAGGAAGATGGCTAAACTCAGGAGAAGCCAGGGAGCCGGGCTTCAAGAGACATGAAAAGGAGGACCCAGAATCAGAGTGAAGGAAGCTGGAGGGAACCAAAGTAACAGAAACCCATAGGGTAAAGCGCACACCTTTGTACCGCCCCCCAAAGGGGTAAACTCGAGACCTCCTCTCCTCAGTCCAGCTCCTGCATCTTTGAACCTGTGTCCCCACTGTGGTGCTGGGAGAATAGGTATGTGCCACCATCCCTGGTTTATATGATGCTCGGGAGAAAACCCAAGGGCTTTGTACCCACGAGGCAAATACTCTACCAACTAGCCACACCCCCAGCCCTCCAGTGTAACTTTCTATTCTTACTGAGTTTCACAAAGGAAAGGGGAGGCGACAAGTGGCCCGCTAGCCAGACAGTCTAACTGATCAGTGAGCACTAGTTCTGGAGGGTGGAACTGGGGTCCTTGTGCCTGTACAGTAAGCACTGTATGTACCACTCGTGCCGTCTTCCTACCCACCAAGCCTGGCTTGGCTTGACTTCCGTTCTATCTGTTCCTGCCACATGGGGACATCCTTCAAATGGGTGGGCCAGAGAATCCACTCAGGTGAGTTGCAGAGACCAAAACATGGACAGGAAATGGTGAGAATAATCAAATACGATATGAAAAATTGGGGGAGGCAGAATCCAGGTTTGAGCCATTAGAGAGAGGACCCCATGGTGGCCATATATTGAGCAGTGAGGTACCCAGAGATGCCAAGGTGTGGGGGGGGGGGTGTAAGGACCAGGACCACAGACCCCACCCTCGGAGTCACGGCTGGTTCCATCCCTGTCCCCTCTTCTTTATACCAACCTAGGTAAGACTGTTTCTACCCAAACCAGCCCACTCCAGCTAGTCTCCACCCTACCCTGCCCCACCACAGGTACCTACGCACACCTCTGTGGCTCTCTTGAGCTCATATTCAGCCTGGCTGAGGGACAGACATCAACTAAGCCCACAACTTACAGCCCAAGCTTCCTCCAGCAGCTTGCTTGGCTACAGCTCTTCAGGGTCCTGCAAGAACCACACAGCCCATTGCCCTTCGTGTTTTTGGTTAAGAAGGTAAGGAGGCTGGAGAAATAACTCAGTTGCTAACGCGGCTGCCTTGTACGCTACGCAAGAGAGCCTAAGTTCAAAACGTAAGAAGACGGGCATGGTGGACCACTTGGAGGGCCACATAGAGAGGATCCCCAGTCAGCCTCACTTGTCAGGCCAATAAGAGAGTCTCTGTCAAAAACAAAGTGGGGAGAAGATGGGCCAATACTTAAAAGGCTAGCTATGAAAGTAAGAGGGCTAAACGTTCGTGGTCAAAGAACCTGTATCTGTTGGATGGGCATGGCAGCTCACTGTGACCCCGGCCTTCAAAGGCAGACACAGGGGATTCCCCACAACAAGTTGGCCAGTAAGCTGGGTGAACCCTGGGTTCAATTGAGACCTTGCCTCAGAAAAATAAGGTGGCAGACATACCAGCATCAACTTTAAGCCTCCATGAACGTGCCACATACACACACACAGGAATAAGACAGTACAAGTTGCTCAAAAATCAGCCAAAGGGAAGCACAAAAGTTGTATCTTGTAGGGACAGTCTCAGAGGACCAGCCCCAGCCACTATGGGGAGCCCTGACTGGACCTCAACAGTCTGGCCCTAGAGTTAGACCAAAAGGCTGGCAACCAGGCAGGGCCAGTGGAATGCGAATGGCACAGGGTGACCCCAGGGCTTGTTGCGTTGGGAGGGGCACCGTGCCCACAGGCACATGCCCTACCCCGCCTATCTAGATATGTCATCAGAGCCACCCCTCCTTGTCCCAACACGGGTGTGGCATTATTCTCAGCCCAGCCACGGGGGTGGGTCTGCCTCTAAGGCCACCAGCTCCCACCCCCTCAACACCTGCTGCCTGGAACGGAGAGGAGCACACACGGGCTCAGTGTGCCAGCTGCCTTAGCAGGAATGAAGGCTAGGGATCCACTCCCAGCACTACAGAACAAAAACGAAGGCGATGAAAAATCATGTCACCCCAAAAGAAACAGACTAATTGTTTGTTTTGTTTTGTTTTGCTATTCCTACTTCTTCTCCAAGCAATAACAAGGGTGAATTCATGGGGCTTGGGGAGATGGCTCCGTGAATAAAGTGCTTCCTTGCAAACAGTAAGACCTGAGTTCAACCCCTTCCCTGTAAACAATATGGCATGGCAGTCTGTGCCAGTAATCCCAGATCGGGGAGGCAGAACTGGGAGATCTGTGGAGCTTACTAGTTAGCCAGCCTAATTGGATCAGAAAGTTCCAGGCCAGTAAGAGGGCCTGGAAGAGACAGAGGTCTCAAAGAAACAGGGTACTGGAGAAATGACCCCTGAAGTTGACTTTTGACCTATACGTGCATGCACACACACGTGAACACACACAAACACACGGGAAAGAATACATCATGGGCACTATGTTTCACTTACAGCTTCCTGTAATTCCTTCCCCATAACCGCTGGTGTGAAAGTGCACGTCTGTAGTCCCAGCACTTGGGAGGCTCGGAAAGGAGGACCATGAGTTCAAGGCCAGCCTGGGCTGCATAGCCAAACCCCTACTCTTCCGGACTTGGCCAAGGAAGTGGCTTAGAGAGCACGGTAGGCAAAGAGAGGGCTGGAGAGAGGGTGAAGAGGCCAGGGAAGCCACTGTCCTAATTCTAGATGCAGGTCAGGGGAGGTTTGAGAGGGAAGGCCCTGACAGCGTGTGTGCTTTTATCAAGGCCAGCACAAGGCTCCACACTCCAGGTCCTAATGAGCACAGCAGAAAAGCCTGACGAGGCCCAGAGAGGTTGAGCACTGTCTGGCTTTCTGCCCAGTGTGGATAGTATGCGAACTGAATGCCTTGCATGACTTCTGCCTGTGTCCCTG
Organism: Acomys russatus; assembly: GCF_903995435.1. NCBI lineage: Eukaryota > Metazoa > Chordata > Mammalia > Rodentia > Muridae > Acomys > Acomys russatus. The sequence continues at coordinate 21,176,290 of NC_067156.1, read as the reverse complement.
AGCACCCCTGGGCTCAACACTTACGGGGACCACCAGCTCAGAGAGACAACATGAGGAGATGAGATCAGCTAGAGGGTGCTCACTATGTCGCAGCCTTGGGCAAGTAAGTCACCCCAGTCCCCTGTCCCCTGGAGCAGACACTTCCATCTTTGAGGACAGAGGTCCCAGAAGCCTAACCCAATCCTCACACACCCTCTGATCAGACTGTCCCATTCACCCCTAGCTGCCACTACCCACAGGGCTGCTGCTTACATGCAACAGTTGCCTGTCCCAAGAATGAGCCCAACCAGGGAGCTGGAGAAAAAGAGTAAGGCTGGAAGTAAATGACAACCTCACTCAGCAGGCTGGTCCTTGGCCAAGAGCTGGCTGGAGCAGCGCGGCCTAGGGGCCGGGCCCCTGCAAGAAGTGACTTACTTACTTCCTCCTTCCCCACTGAGCCTCAGGCCCCACCATCTGGATCCCAAGCTGGGCCTGGATTGAGCATAAAGGCCAAGAACTCTGGTGGAGTGCACGGAGCAGCTTCACACACCCACGCTGGTCTACGGTGCCACCACACACCTTGTAAAAAAAAAAAAAAAAAAAGGCTGCGACGCTGACCTCCAATGTCCTGGACTGGCAAATATGACAGCTCAGCTCCACCATAAAGGGTATTGTCCTCCGCTAGCAACTTGCCCAATGTCAAAGAGATTGGAAGGAGGGTCTGGCCCTCAGTTGGGGAACAGTATTTAGCCTGTACTGCTGAAACTGATCCTGAAGTCTTCCGCCAGGCACAAATGGCCTCTAGGTGACAGGAAGTGATGGGTATTCTTGAACCAGCTGTTACCACTACCTCAGGCCAACTTTATTCATATCCATCCCTGAACCTCTGAGGACCCTTATTCATAAGAACACCCAGGTCCTATTCACCCTGAAGTGCTTCTGGAGAATCCAGAGTCATAGAGAAATCCCTGATACAGTGAAGGGTCCGGTTCGCTTTCTCTGGAGCAGTAGCCTCTAAGGTAGCAAGTCCCTTCCCACATGCCAGGGCCTCAGAAACAAAGGCAGCCCACACAGGGGTTCCGTCTTGAAAACACAGAAGCTCTGTCATCTGCTCCAGGGTAGACACTTCTGCTCACCCATCCTCTTGCTCCCTGTGCCCAAGAGGAGGGCAGCTCAAGGTGGCTGGCAGAACCAGGACTGAGGGGATGGCTCAGCGGGACCTGGGTTCCAGTCCTACCTCCGGCAGTGACTGGGTGGGTGGCAGAGGAATACACAGCAGAAAATGCCTGGACTCACAGACTGCCACCGGCCTAGCTTCACAGTCAGAGACCTCAGCGGAATAGAGCTGAGAGTAAGACATCAGGACACTCAATGCCCTACCGACCTGGCCGCCCAAAGTGAGGCCAGGGGAGGAGGAAATCCCAGGGCATCTGTAAGCAGACAAGGGAAGGAGGGAGGAATATACTCGGTGCCCCTGCCTGGCTCTTCCAACCACAGCCCCAACCCAGAGCTAGCTACATACAGCACTGCAGTTCAATCTTAGAGGGTCACAGTGGCGGCTGCCTGCAGACCTACGTGGAGGGTGGGGCGGGGGGGGGGGCGGAGCGGGTAGGCTTCCCAGGATCTCCCTGAAGCAAAGCAGATTGGTCCAGAGAAAGGGAGACAGGGTGGTGGGATAGGTTCTCTCTCTTCCCACTTTTAGAAGAAAAGTGGGCTCCGAGAACAAGCAAATCCTAGGACCCCAGGACAAATCCCCCTCCCCTTTCTGAAAGTCAAATCTTCTCAACTATCCCTAAGATGTTGCTAAATTTTCCTCTTCCCTTTTAACGCATCCAGACTCACCAGTCCCCTTGTCTACCCACCAGCGGTCCCTTCTAAGTGAGAACCCCTTACCTATCCCATTAGGCATGTCTCATCACTGAGCCAGTCCCATGGACCATTCAATACTGAACACAATAGCCTGTGCCATCTTGGACCTAAGAAATAGAAATTTATCTAACAGGCCAGACGCATGGAAATGGAGTCCACCGGAGACCTCTAGGTATCAGGCTAGTGCCTCGGGCTCAGCGGTGGGGCCTGGGCTTGCCAGAGCTCAGGCATCTTGGCTGAAGGCCCAGGGAGAGGGTGAACTTAGAAAAGGATCCAAAGAAAGAATCTGCAGCTGTTTGGAAGGGGGCTGAACCGGCTGAGGCTGTCCTGGGTCACCCTATCCCCCTTCCGGCCCTGAAGCCCCAGCAAAGGTCCTCCGACCACAGGCAGCCATGGAACTCTCCACCTCCTCACCAGCCAACAATGCCCCATCCTCCTCCATACAACAGAATTCACCTCCAGCCAGGCATGCCTACAGCTGGCAGGACCCAAGAGGGAGGGACAGTCCCATACCCATCTAGGTCAATGGCTAGAGAGGATAAGTGGGTCCTGACATTCCTGCTCACCAGATCCACTTGTGTCACCCCCTCTTCATACACTCCCTGCTATCCCCAACCCCCTTTCCCCCCACCACACACACACACACACACACACACACACACAGGCCCTGAAGAAGACATAGCGAGCCCAAACATCACAGAGCCAATGCCAGAGACTTTCTACTAGCCCCACCTGGCCCAGGCCCTTAGGCTTCTTGGAAATAACTGGTTTCTACTCTGGCCAAAGTTACTCCTCCTGGGGCCGCAGAGCTCACTTCCTCTCCCCAGCTGTCCTGAGATCCCCGTGCCTGGACTCAGGAAGATGCCGAAAAAGTGAAATGTTTGGTTGCGCACTTAGCTGGGAAGTCGGAATGGTTCCAACTAGACCTAAGGAAGAAAGGTAAAGGGCTTGCTTGACCCAGGAGGCCAGGAACACAGGTCAGCAGGTGAGGTGTTTGCCACAGGAGCAAAAGAACCTGAGTTTGACACACACACCCTGCCCCACAGCCCTCATAAAAGGGCCAGGATGTGGTGGCACACACTTATAACCCCAGTTCTGGGAGGTAGAGACTGGCAGATCCAAAGGACACACTAGCCAGCCAGCATGGCTTACTTGGCAAGGTGCAAACCATGAGAGACCCTATCTAAAAACAAACAAACAAAAACCAAGGTGAGAGGAAGTCAGAAAGATGGGGCAGCAACAGCCACATGAGCTTGATGACCTGAAACCGTCAGACAAATATAAAAAGCCTGATGTAGTGAGGTGTATTTGTAATCCCAGCATGCCTAGGTGAGAGAGGAGAAAAGAACGGAGACTTGCCTGAGCTCGTGAGCCAGCTACCTGGAGTACACTTGGCAGCAACACAAACAAAACCCATCCTCAACAAAGTGCGAGGTGAGAACCAACTCTCAAAAGTCTCTTCAAACCTCCACGCATACTCCGTGGCACAAACCTGCACTTACACACATACATGTTCTAGATTAATCCATTAACTTAAAAATTAATTAAAAAAAAAAAAGATGGAAACCTTTTTAAAAAATAAGATGGAAAATAAGATAGTGGCGCACGCCTGTAATCCCAGCACTTGGGAGGCAGAGGCAGGCGGATCGCTGTGAGTTCGAGGCCAGCCTGGTCTACAAAGCAAGTCCAGGACAGTCCAGGCTATACAGAGAGACTCTGCCTAAAAAAAAGAAAAAAAGAAAAAAGAAGAAAAAAAGAAAAACTAAAATAAAATAAGATAGACCGATCCCTGAAGTTGACCTCTGACCTCCACACATGCGTATGCACACACGTGCAAGCACAAGCCAGCGCTAGTCTGAGGCAAAGCCACAGTTACCTCCCCCACCTGGCGACCCTTTATCTTTTCTCAGCCTCAGGTCTTATCCTCCCAACTGCATTAACTTCCCATCCCAAACAGGCCTTGAAAATTCTACTTCCTTGAAAATTCTACTTCCGTGACTGCCTGGAACCTGCCACCTTGACCCAGCAGCGCTCAGCTCAGGTCTACCTCCTGCCAGACAGCCTCCCCCTGATCATCCAGGCCTGTGGGGGCACTGTGTGAGAAGACAAACTGGCTCCTCTCTCTCAGCCTCCTGACCTATAATAGCCAGGTGCTCAGTGAGAGAAACAACCTCAGCCCAAGTGAGCCGTATTCACCCCAGAGTCTAATTCAGGTCAGATGGGATGCATACAAAATGAGGAGCCCGCAGGGGTTGCCCTGACATGGTGCCAGGGTGGTTCTATAAGAAGCAGAGGAGCCTGCGGTAGCACAGAAGGTCTTGGATTTGCAGCAGCTCTGACAGGGGAAAATACCTCCCTCGCTAGTCCCTGTAGTAGCTGCTGTCTGTAGCCACCCACTCACTCCCATGATGACCTGGGGCTCAGCTTAGCGCAGGGCCCTCACACTGCAGTGGGAAGATGATGCAGCTAGACATCCTTCCAAAGGATGCTAGAGACACGAATGCCCTTTCCCAGGGATACCCAGAGATAGTCTGAGGCTCCTTCCAAACTCCATGTTGTGACCCCCCAATCCATCTGTTGTGACACTTGGGATCTGGGGCAGGGAGGGAGTGGGACAAAAGTGCAGGGTCTGGAAAAAGAAAACTGCCCTAAGAACCAGGTCTAATGCTGAAGACTGACACGCTATAGCTGTGAGGTCGGTCACAGGCCTAGCAAACCCACTGCCCGCCCTTGGGCCAGACAACCAGTACTTCTGTCACTTGCGAGTTTGCTCATATAGGGCTTTCCTCTGCTGAGGGCCAAGGTCCTGTTTATCATCTGACCTAAAAGCAGGCAGTGCCCCCCCCACACACACACACACACACACACAGACCAGCCGTGACCAACCACCAGAACCATTTTACCAGGCAGTAAATCTGCAGCCACCTGCATGAGCTATTTACTCTCCAGCTGACCATGGAGAAAGGGAGGACTACAGTACCCTAACGCAGCAGAGGAGGGTGCGATAGCATCCTCCAGGCTAATGACCCAAGTCCTGCAGTAAGCATCCCTCCTCTCCACGTGACATGCAGCCTCCAGGCCTATTAGGCATCAGCACTGTCTCCTGATGTCAGAAAGCCGTGCATCTTTCGGAAATAAGTACAGTGGTCCTCTGATTCACAGCCACAGATTCAACAAACTACATATCAAAACCATTTCAAAATGGTGTTTGAACAGGCACAAATGGTTTTTCTTGCTGCTATATCCTGAACAATATACAGTGTGGCATACGCTCACACCGAATTGAGCATTATAAATCATCCAGAGAGAGCTAGCAGCATATAGGAAGAAGCACATAGTTTCTGTGCAAATACTACATTAATTTATGTAACAGACTTGACCCATAGAAGACTTGGACATCTGCAAGCTGGGCATCCTGAAATCGGTTTTCTAAGGACCTTTAGGGGTGACTTCATGCTTAGAAGCCCCGCTGTGTGCTGAGCTGAAGTCTGGACGCTACCAACGCAGGAGGCAGCGCCTTGCCCTTGAGAACAGAGACGTGCTATTTCTTCTCCAGCCTGGGCCCAGGCGACAGGGGGCACAGTGCCAGGCCCAGAGCAGGGGCTACACACAGAGAAAAGGTTTCCTAGCTTGCGTGGCATCACCAACATAGCCATTTCCTCCGCCAGACCACTTTTGAACACCTAGTATCTCAGTCATTTTATAAAAGGAAATTTGCAGCAATGACAGAAACCAATGCATACAGCATATAATTCAGAATAAAAAATGTCTCTGAGCCGGGGGGAAAAGACTCAGTGGGGAAATGCAAATGTAAGGACCAGAATTCGGATCCTGAGCTCCCATGTAAATCCAGACACAGCAGTGTGCACCTGTAGCTCGGGCACAGAGGAGGGAGAACCAGGGGTCTCCCTGACAGCAGGTTCAATGAGACACCTTGTCTCCAAAAATGAGGTCCTCTGGCCTCCGTCCTCAACTGTGAGATTGAGCTGTCCACCTTCAGTCTTGCTCTGGAAACCCAGGCCTTCCATCATATAGTCTACCACACACAGTAGAAACCTCCGCCCCAAGTGGGATTAGGGGTACATCTTATTTAAGGGCCAAGTGTTTCAGGGGCCAAAGTGCACCTCACCTGTGTATGTCTTCCTACCTTCTGACTTCAGGAGCGGGGGTAACCCATAAGCCTGATTGTCCCAGAGTCTGAAGCGTCAACCACTGAACCAAGCATCCATTTCTTTCTTTTTAAAATAAATTTTACGGTATGACTTTCACACGTACTCTGGTACCTCATATTTGACCATCTCCCCTGAAGGGGGAGACCTGGTGGCACTCAGAGGAAGGATAGCAGGCTACCAAGAAGAGACTTGATACCCTATGAGCATATACAGAGGGAGGAGGTCCCCTCAGTCACAGTCATAGGGGTGGGGACTAAGGGGAAAATGGGAGGGAGGGAAGAATGGGAGGATACAAGGGATGGGATAACCATTGAGATGTAACAAGAATAAATTAATAAAAAAAAATAAAATAAAATAAATCTTACAGCCAAGCGTGGTGGCGCATACCTTTAATCCCAGCACTCGGGAGGCAGAGATTGGTGGATCCCTGTGAGTTCGAGACCAGCCTCTCCAAAGCGAGTCCAGGACAGTCAAGGCTACACAGAGAAACCTTATCTAGAAAAAAATTACTTAAAATAAATTTTATTATATTCATTCATTCGGTCAGCCAGTCAGTCGTTTATTCCTGTGTACCTACATGTTATGTGTGCATACGGACCATGGCATGCATGTGGAAGTCCCTCTCTTTTTCCATCACATGGAATCCCCAGGGATCTGGGATAGAACTCGGGTGGTCAGGCTTGACCACAAATGCCTTTTTATTTCCACCTTGCTGGCCCCTCAGGATCTTCACGGCGTGAGACTCACAAGACTGCAGCAACCATGACAAGACGTAGGTATTTATTATTAGTGGCTATTATTATTATTATTAACCTGATACTGGATGGAGCATCTCTTGGGCAGGAAAAGCAGCCTTTCTCTTCTCCAGTGCCAGCCCTAAACCCCTTAATGGCTTAGTGGTATATGCAGAAACCCAGTAGTAGCCTTGCTTGGAGGTGGCAGCCTCTTACAGGGGGCTTTAGAAGCCTGGGTGCCAGGTTACCTCTCAAGGAATCCCCTCTTGTGGCATTAGAACAATGAGAGATTAACTTGATCCTACCGGTGGCTCTCAGGCCTAGGATGGCCTAGAAGCATTTGTGCAAATTTCCATTTACGCTTTCCAAGTGCTCAGGGAGGCAGGAATCATTACTCCTGTTTCAGAAGGGGAGACTGAGGTCAGAGAGATTGGCATGGTTTGCCCAAGGACGGGAACATGGTGTTACTGAGAGATGACCCAGCCCCAGCTCTCTAGGCCTGTGATCTTCCACTGTTCACATATGGGGTCATGCGAGTGAACCCCGCAGTTCAGACCATCTTTGACATCTTTGGTAGCATTCATTAGGTGCCTCTCCCATGCTCCCCAAAGTGCACTCTGAACAGGCACCCCCATCCACTTGGCCCTGCACAAACTCATGTCCCAGCCTGCCCCTCTACGGTATAAAATTTTAGGATTAGCATCCTTTTCTTTGCATTTTTAAGACCTAAAGAGGAATCTTGCCAAAGAGTCAGCTTTTAAGAAATACAACATAACCAGACATTCCAACAGGAAGTCCCCGCTACTAGAGGTGGCCCGTCACCTGGGGACTAGAAGCTCCCCCAGACTTCCCAGCCAGCCAGCCACCCATATCTGTAGTCATTGTAGAACACGTTCCTGTCTGTGGCCACTTGTGCGATGACCACGTCTCCATCTAGGCCATCAGCTCCATTTTCTCCGCGTTTAGCCCACAGTGGGTGTGACACGCCACATAGAAGAATATGAATATACAAATTCATCACCACTCTAACAGTGTCAAGAAACAGAAGGGCCGGAGAAGGGGGCTTAGGTTAGAGTCCCAGTGTTCTACCTGTACAGCTGCCCCTGTAAACTCCACCACTTACTCATGTGCACCACACACATAAACATGTACATCAGATAGCACACAGTATATATGCATGTGCATACACATGCACACATAAACATGTACATAGTACATAGTATACACGCATGTGCATATACACACACACACACACACACACACACACTGTTATCCTAAGCCCTGACCGGCTAACAGCTCAGCAGGGATTAGCTGTCTACAGAGGCCTGTAATGGACACTCCCAGGGAGCGATCTGAATAGTGGGCCTTGCAGGGAAAGAGGGCTCCCGAGGAAGTCCTGTAATATCAGTCTGCCTAGCTAGCTGATGTGTACTGAGCATGCACTGTGTAACATGTGCCTCTCAAAGGCTTTCTATTCTTCACCAACATGTCTGTGAAAAGGAGCCGTCACTATCTCCAGTTTATCCACAGGGGGGTGGGGGGGTGGGGGGTGGTCTGAAAGAACCTGCCACCTGACGAAGGTCCTGCAGCCAGTCAGGGGGACCCAGAGGCCCTATGCTCCCTGTTACCACCCAGGATGATGTACAGGACAGAGGATCTACCTCAGAGGAAAAGCTATAGGAGGCTTACCCGCAGCTTACAGCAGCCGCAGACCAAAGCATCCTCAGCACTGTCCCAGCCTCACCACTCGGGAAAGAACTTACCCAAGGCCATCCAGTGCAGAAGCCAGAGATGGAAGGCGACAAACGAACCTCAAAAGATGATCTGTGAGGAAGTGGTCAAAAGTGTCTCTACCGCAGCTACTGTGAGAAGCCCTGGGGCACACAGATTTTTTTTTTTTAACCCCAGCATGCAACACTTAATTAAATCTGGCCTGAATCTCTCACCCAGCCATCCCTTCTCTTCCACGGAACTGAAATTCTCACCACTGTCACTGGCCCTTTACACCTTGGCACATACCTGCGCCCTGGTCACCCCAGCAGGCTCCCCCTTGTCTACCGTGCCCAAGACAACAGCAATTGCCTGGCTTCCACCTGCCATAGCCAGTAAAGTGCTAAGGCCACCAGGCCTTGAGGGGGGTCAGGGAGACCCCAGGGACACCTTCCTGAGCCCAATGTCTCTAGAGCATGCCCCCTGGCTCCACTCCCAGGCACCCATCCAGGATGGAGGCTCTTATAGGGAAGATAGACCATTTGCATAAGGAAATTTCAGGAAACCTGATATAGGCTAGAAGGTTTAACAAAAGCCTGCCCAAGCTCAAGGAAAGAGGCCCAGTACAGAGAGTTCCAGAAAGAAAGGAAAAGAAGTGGTCCAGCCTAGGAGAGGACACTAAAAGAGGGCCTTAGACTTTCCAGGGCAGAAGGAAGCACAGAGATAGAAAAGAGGATGTAGACTATGCCTTGCACGGAGGACGGCAGCTTTAGGCTGGGTCCTCAGACTGGAGAAAAGCCTGTGTAAGGAAAATCAGTGGGCCGGATGACCTCAGTGGCAAGGGCTGTGCAACAAACGCCCATTCTGCTAAAGGGAACATATGCACCTGCTCCTCCGGGCAGCCTAGCTACTCCCTAGGCCACTACCAGAAGCTTGATGTTCATACTAAGGAAGCTGACGTGCCTAGCACGTGGGAAGACTTTGACCATGCAGAGGAGCACAGTGCAGTTCAGTGCTGTGTGTCACGGTGGCATCACAGAGCAACACGGCACAGCTCACCACCAAATGTCACGGTCCTATAAATAAGCACGGCTGCCCCTTTCCTTTGCATCTGCTCCACATGCCAGAGGTGTGCTATACGCTGACAACCGCAGACCTCCCACTCCCCCCAGCGTTCCCCCACACTCTCTCTTGTACCCTCTCCAAGCATGCTCAGGGACAGCCGCAGCCATCAAGTCACACCCACCAGACCCAGGCCCTTCGGACCTGGGGTCAACCACTGGCCCAGTCCTGTGAGAACAAGGCCCAGCTTCCCTCATGCATTCTTCCCTGAGGACTCCTAGGCCATGGATTTCGGCAGGCAAGATTCCACCCACCCACCTCCCCCCCCCAACCCCAGCTGTCCTTTTCCCCAACCACCCCATCCCCCAAGGGACCCAGCTCGCCAACCTCTAATCCTCTTCTCATCTGATCCAGCCTCCACCCTAAATTGGCTTTGCCCAGCCACCCTTCTGAGGCCCAAAAATGGACACAGTCATTTATAGAGGGTCAGCTAAGCCAAATGCAATGGGAAGATGACCTCATAAAGCCCATGGGCCTGGGCTCCAGGCACGCTCACCGCAGGCTACCACAGGCACAAGGCAGCAGGACGGGAGTAAGCGCCATGTCGGCCTGAACCATATGCTTCCTGCCTGAAGGGGCTCGGCCTAGGACAAGGCAGCTGGCATGTGTGCAGCCAGGAAAGTAGGCGAGAATACAACCAGTTCACTCCCGGGTCTGGGCCAGCCTGGCTTCTAAGATCAAGCACCCAAGTCCCAACATTCATTCTTTTGGGGGGTGGGGGTTCGAGACAGGGTTTCTCTGTCCTGGACTCACTTTGTAGACCAGGCTGGCCTCGAACTCACAGCAATCCACCTGCCTCTGCCCAGGCCCCACATTCGTTCTTAAACCCTCACTGAACACCCACCAAAGCCAGACAGACACAAGAGGGACACAAGCACAGATCTGCCCGGGGCAGTGAAAAAGCCAGATGAAACCGAGAATAGCACCCCAAAACCCACAGAGAAGAGCTGGTTCTGTGGCCCACACAGGATCCCGTGACACCAGAGGTTTCACTGCCCTTGACTGTCACTCTCTGAGTCTCTGTGGCTATTAGGGCTGAGAAGTTGAGTAGAATAAGCCAGAGGTAATAGGGCTTTCTCCCTAAGACTGTATGCTCTCTGTTTATCTTTTCTGTGTATTCACATGTGTGTGAAGGCCACAGCTCAACGCTAGGTCTCTTCCTCAATTGCTCCACCTTATTTTTTGAGACAGGGTCTCTCATTGAACCTGCAGCTTGCTGATACAGCTAGGCTGGCTGGCCAGTGAGCCCCAGAGATGCTCCTGTTTCCACCTCCCCTTCACTAGGATTATAAACTCCCAGCATTCCTGTTCCCAGTTTTACACATGGGTTCTCGGGGAGTCAAACTCAGATCCTTGTGCTTGTGTGGCAAATGCTTTCCCAAGCTGAGCTATCCTCCCAACTTTCTCTATACTCTCTGCCATAGCAGCTGCTATCCTAGCTCAGAAAAAAAAAATGCCCTTCTATGACAAGAATAAATAAAATAAAATAAAAATTGCCCTGTGGCTGGTTTATTTGACCAAGAAAGGTAGGCCCGGTGTCAAGACTGCTGCTGGTAAGACAACAGGACTGAGATCCCATCAGCGATGGGCACTGAATAGGGGACAGGCCACCACCAGAAGATGCTGGAGAGACAGCCCAATCAGTATACCCAGGCTGTGACAAATGCAAATTCCAAGGGTCAGGATGACAAGCAGAAGAGGAGAGTTATCTAAGTGAAGCATGGGGCGCCTTCCTGAAAGCAGGGTCTGAAGCCGGCCAGAGAGAGAGGATGGCAGGTGGGCTACTGTCTCAGGATGCCTGTCAGACCGTCTTGGCTTTCCCTGGGCAAACGGTCCCTAAGTAATCCCCATGGGACAGAGAGCAGCCATGGCAAGAGACAAGCACAGGCCCAGGAGCCCCAGGCTTAGGCAAGGCCAGCTGCTGGCTATAGCCACCGGCCCTAGCCAACCAGCTGTGGGCCAACTGCCCAAAACCTCTGAGCAGACACTGAAAAGAGAGATGGCAGCTCAGTGGCCCAGTGAGACAGGGCCATCTACAAGAAAGGAACGTAGCCTACGCTTATTGTCTGTCCTCAGGGTTGCATCAAGGAGGCTATTGCCCGCCCCAAATACATCTGGGCACAGGTACACACTGGCAACAGTGAGGAGCCATAATGAAGTTGGAACCGCAGGCAGGGAAACTTGTCTCAGCTTCCTCCCAGTATCTCCATTCATTTCCTTTAGGAGTGGGAAACAGGCTCCAGGCACCTTCGATGGATTACTAGGTCACTGGGAGCCAGGGTGGCTGTATCTGCCTGCTGCTCCTTAGTCACTAACACAAGTCTGGAGGAGCTCTAATCTCTCTTTCTTCGTTCTCCGCCCGCCTGCTCGGATGGGGTAAGAAGCTCTGGCCAGATCTGGAGATTATCAGGAGTCTCCCCATCCACACACAGTCACCCCCTCCCTAGCTGGTAACCACAAGGATGAGTAGGGCTCTAAGGAAGCTCTACCCACCCACCCCCATCACGTGGCTGCATCCTTGGGGAGCTTGCAGCTCGGAGCTGCAAAAGTCATTGTTTATAAACAGCCCCAAGACTGGCAAAGGAAAGCAAGCCTGTCCCTGTCCCCACCAGGCCGCGGCCCACATAAAGCCAGCCATGGGGGGCTATCCCTGGCAGAAGCACAGATTGTACAATCTCAGATTTCAGAGTCGGAATTGGCAGGGGAAGTGGCGTCAGCAGCTGGCGTGATCCAATTCAATAAGCCAGGGACGGCTTAGGGTAAAAGGCAGGCCAGCGAAGGACCCCCGCCCCCAATCCCTGCATTTCCTGCACAGTCAGGGTGTCCCAGGAAGCTCTGATCCCACCCCCTGCTTTAAAAAAAACCCAGAATACTCTCAGACAACAGGGGATAAGGTTTCCTTGCGGCGCCCTCCACACCCCACTCTGGGCCGCCGGGATAGCGGTGAGCTCCCACCACCACTTACTCTCCAGCGGCTGGAACCGCCAAAGCCCTGCTGGGGCGAGGGGTGCAGAACCCTCTACTACCCGGCGGGTCTGGGCGGGACCTTCTAGGCCGCAGGCACCTCTTGGAAGGAAGAAAGCGATCTGTCCTTCAGGGACTAAGGGAGAGAGGCGGTAGGAAGGAGAGGGCAGTGGGCGTCCGTACTATCCAGCTGGGAAAGTATAGCCTTAGAAGTCTGGAACACTCACGGGCCCTGGGGCCCGCAAGACAGGCTCCCTTCCCCCCACTCAAGCCCCGTCTGGACAGCCCGCATGTGTCTGGAGGGCTGGGGTCACCTCCCAGCCTCCCGACCCTTGGACTCCACAGCAGGATGAGAGTGGATCCACGTTCAAGGATCTAGCTGGAGCATGGGCCTCCACTTCTCTGCAGAGGAGTCGCGAAGGTACAGAACGGTGGGGGAAGGGGGAACAAGGTGGACAGCTGCGTCCTCCCCCGCTAGCGCCCAGGTAGGGAGAGGGGGGCACCTTAACTGCAGAGAGATCAAGCCCGGGGACTCCTTGGCGGCTATCATCCGGAAGTGACCAGCTCGGATCCCAGGGGTAGGGGTGAGAGGTGTGGCAGGTTTACCGTGCGCTCACCTTCTCCTGTGCTCGGGTCAGCTTCTTCTGTACATTGCTGGCGATCTTCCCCGCCGTCACCCCCTTGCTCCCCATCTCTGCCATCGCGGCGCCGGCCTCGCCCGTAGCGAGCGCGGGTAATGGCGCGGGGAGGCCGTGCGCGCCGCGCTCCCAGCCTCCAGCCGCGGCCGCTCCACCAGCCTGAGCTCTGGCTCCACGCCGCGCACTAGAACAGCTCAGGGGACTGACGGAGACAGAGCGTGCGCGGGGAGAGCGAGTGAGCGACGCGGGGATCCAGGGAGGGAGGGACCCACTGGAGGAGGGAGGGGGCGGGGAGAAGGGACCAGCCGCGGGCGGGTCAGCGCCCCCAGCCCGCCTCCTCCGGACACGACACTGCCTTTTAAAGGGCCATTCCAGGATCTGGAGCCTATCCGCCCAGGAGGTGGGAACCTGGAGGGCGGGCGCCGGGAAGCTACAAGACGGGGACTCCCGGGACGTGCTTCGCTTCGGGATGGGAACCTCCTACATTGGCCCCAGTTGAGCGGCACGGCCACCCTGAGGCTTAAAGTCCTCCTCCCAAGCAGATATCTCCTGCAACCTCCTGAAAAGGTAACCAGGTGAATGAGTTGGGTGCTTTCTAAAAATCAAAGACACAGTGCGGAATAGCTGCGAGCGCGGCCCTGGAATCCCCAGAGTCCCCGCGGGCTGGGAAAGTGCCCTTTCAGGGATTCCCCCTCCTGCTGGCAGCCAAGCACGCGCCTCCTCCTGCACCCTAGGGCACTGTGTCTCTTGTCCCTTTCTCTTTGCCTAGTCCCGTGCCGACTAAGCACTGGGGTTTTCCAGTTTGCCGTTAACTATCACGCTAACGATCGATCGATCACCTAGCCTTAACTGCATACTTAATGTGTGCCTGGCATTGTACTGAGTGATTTGGTAAGCATTTTTACCTAGCCTCCACAGTCCAATGAAAGAGAGGCTCCAATTTATTACCATTTTACAAATGAAACAACCAAGAAACTAACTACATCCTGGGTTTTCCACCAATTGGGGATTGCCTAATCCTGTAGTAGGGAAATGGCTAAGGGTCATTCAGTGTTCGTGAAGATAAGGTTGTCCAAGGACACATACTATGTAGTCACTAGAGGCGTGGGTCTTGCTACGACCTCTATGGATACCAAAATTTAGGATACTCAAGTCTCTTATGCAAAAGACCCCTGGGGAAGCTGAAAGAGGTAGTTAATTACCTGAGGCTTGCTGTCTAGCCAGCCTACTGTACTTGGGGAGTTCCAGGCCAACCAGAGACCCTGTGTCAAAATGACAGCCAAGGTTGTACTCGGGCCTCGTGTGGATGGGGACACACACACACACACACACACACACACACACACACACACACACACGGCAGAGTATTTGCGTATAACTGACACCTATTCCCCCACATTCTTTAGATCGTTTCTGATGATTCATAGATGCAAATGTTGTGTGGTTTTGCTGTCACATTGTGTTCTTTGGGGAATCAGGACAAGGAGAAAGAGTTCAATGCAGATATTCAGTGCAGATAAAACTATTTCCCATGAACCTTTTCGGCCCTAGAATGCAGAAATGCAAATAGAGAGAGCCAAGTGTGTGCTGTGTTAGCATCCACCTCCTCTACCCAAAGCCATACCAGGGGCTGTGACCAAGTCCTGGAAGTTTCTCTGCAGCTGTAGGTAGAGCTGAACAGAAATGAATGCGCCTAGTGGTCTAGATGTGTCCAACACACGGACAGGAGCCAGGGTGTGAGACCTATGGGCAGAGGAGCACAGGCAGCTGGGGACAGAGTCTCAGAGACAGTGGGATTCCCAGTGGGAGCAGGAAGTACCCTTGTAGGCTCTCCACCGGGTCCTTGTGCAAGTGGAGAAACTGAGGCCTGAAAACAAAAGACTCAGGCAGCCTTCACGATGGCCGAGCTTGCTCCCTGGAGCCCTCCTGGGTGTCGCCTGGCTATATCTGGCTCTTCCTTCCTGAGCATTAGTCTTTCTATTTGTGGCAAAAAGAAGCGCTCAGCAGCTGGCCACCGAGACAAAAGTCTCACAGATAGCAAAAGACAAGCAACAACCCAGCCCTCACCAAACACGGTGAGTGTTGCCATTATCAATATAGGACCGATGTTAGATTGCCAGGATGCCTGTATAAGCCAGGGACGCTGATGGCTCCAGTGCTTGAGAAGCCAGCCAGCCCCACTAAAAGAGCCTGTGAGCTCCACACCAGTAAGAGGCACTGTCTTAAAAACATAAAATGGAGAGCAATTGAGGAAGTTATCCAAGGTTGACTTTTGATCTCCATCAGCAAACACACATACACAAATGTACACCACACACTTAAATGCACACCCGAATACACACATGAGCATGCAAAGTATCGATATAAATATATGCCCTGTTTATGAGCCCAACAAACAAAATCTGAACAGCCTGGGTTTCTAAAACAGCATTCTCCTGAAATATGTTTTTGGCTCATGGGGTTTTTTCCCCCCAATTTTACAATTGTCTACCATCTTCTCAAAGCAACTATTAATCTCCCTAACCCACCCTTCCCTCCCTCCTCCCCTCCCTCCCTCCTCCTCCCTCCTCCCTCTCTCCCAAGTCTCTTATATCCCTTGACTTAAAACTTACTATGTAGCTGAGGATGACCTTGAACTTCTGGTCCTCCTGCATCCACCCCCTAAATGCTGGGGTTACAAGGATGTACCATGGGGCCCAGTTTACAAAGTGCTATGTATAGAACCCAGAGCCTAGTGCACACTAGGCAAATGGTCTATCAGCTGAACCACATCCCCAGGCCTGTCAAAGCAATTTCATCCAACACTCCTTGCGGAAAGAAATAAGCAGAAGTCAAATTCTATTACGGTCAGCCCCTGGGAAGAGAAGTTTCTGCTTCACTGGGCTTTTGGTCTTTCAAAATATGACAGAAAAATACAAAGCGACAGAAATGCTCCTCAGTGGGGGGGGGGGGGGGGAGTCAGCCTTGCTAGCACAGAAGTAAGAGAAGCCATTCTGGGGAATCTTTCACAACTGGGAAACAATAGGAAAGCAATGCCATTGGCACAGTTATAAACAAAAGGACAACTCAGTGTGTGTGTGTGTGTGTGTGTGTGTGTGTGTGTGTGTGTGTGTGTTATCCTTAAATCTATGTAGGAATTAGATGGCCAGAATCAAAGGCTCAAAACAACTATACATCAAGAAAGAAGACTGAGGCCCAACTCAATCCCCAGAACCCAAGCTAGAAAAGCCAAGCCCCCTGGCCAGCCAGCCTAATTGACAGGGATATTCCAGGCCAGTGAGAGACCCTGTCCCCAAAACCAGGCTCCTGAGGAATCGTAGCTAAGGTTAGCCTCTCACCCACAACACACACACACACACAGTGTGTGGAGGAGGCAGCAGCCTAACCAAATTAGCACATTCCAGGTAAAAGTAAGCAACCCTGTCTCAAAAAACAAGGTAGACAGTGTCTTGAGGAATGACCTCCAAGGTTGTTGTCTGGTCTCCATGTGCACTCATACACATGAACACACACATACAGAAAATTTAAACATAAAAATCATGAGGAAACTATTTTTGAGGACAGTATTTGAGAAGCAACAATACCATGAGAGAGAAAGCAAACGCTTGGGAACAGAGTATGCGCACTGTGCACCTGAGTTATGGGAATGGAAAGGCGATGTTTGCATGTTTCTAATAGACTTTGTGTTGCAGAACAGTTCTTTTTTAAGATTAATTTGTTTTAAACTGTGTGTATGTATTGGTATATGGGTGTGATCGCAAGTGCCTAGAGGGTTTCATATCCCATGGTGCTAGAATTACAGATTGTTTTGATACACCCAACAAAGGAACAAGCAACCAAACATGGGTCCTCTACAAGAGCAGAATATGGCTGAGCCATCTTTCCAGCTCCTTTAAGGCCCGTTTTAGGTTTACAACACACTTAAGCAGAAGGCACAGTGATTTCCCCCATATACCTGCCAATCACACTCCGGCATAGTGTCCCGGCTTCGTTTCTGTTGCTGTGATGAAATACTCTGACAAAAAGCAATGCGAGGGAGAAGGGACTTATTTTATCTCTCAAATCCAGGCTCCAGTCCGTCATAATGGGAGCATCATCACAGGAGCATCTGCTTCAGAGAGTTAGTCTCCTCAAAAGCCGACTGAATGATGTCTACTTGGGGCTCAGCTAGTGTTGTGCACTCTCTTACAGCCCGGGCCCAACAGCAGGGAACGGTGTCACCCACTTTCACGTTGAGTCTTTTCCCATCAATTAAGGCAGTCAAGACAATCCCCCATGGACATGCGCACAGGCCCACACCACAGACATGCGCACAAGCCCACTCCACGCACATGCTCACAGGCCCACTTGATCTAGACACCACCCCTACCCCACACACACCCCACACAGAACATACACATGGGCCTGCTTGACCTAGACAGTCTCTCACAAAGATTCTCTTCCCAGGGTGATTCTAGGTTGTAACAAGTCGACAGTTAAAACCAACTGTAACATACAGCCTTCCCCAGTACCAGCACCTGAACCAGAGTGGCCCATTCATTATAGCCGATAAACCTGATAACCTCACAACCCCCCAAATTCCATAGTTTCCTTTAGGGGTCATTCTTAGTGCTGTGCGTTTCATGGGTTTGGGCAAGGGTACAATAACGTACTTGCCTTTGTAGCATCATACAAACCATATATGGGGCACTTGACTATCTCCTGTGCTCCAGCCATTCACCCATCCCATCCCCAAATCCTGTCACCGCCTGATCCGGTCACACTCCCCACTGGTGTGCCTCTCCCGGAATGTTATATAGTTGGAACTACATGGTGCATTTACCTTTATAGATTCGGGATTCCTCCTTCACTTCTGTCACATATGTAGGGAGATGGCGCAGTGGTTAAAGTGTTTGTCACACAGGACTGAGGACAAAAGTCTGAGCCCCAGAATTCACATAAATGCTTGGCTAGGTATGATGGTCTGCCTGTATTTCCAGGCTTAAAAAGAGCAGACGGCGTCTCCCGAGCTAGTCAGCTAGTGAGACCAGCCCTGTCGTCCAGATCTGAGTTTGACTGAGAGACGTCAGTGACTAAGGTGGAAGAACAGTCAAGAATGATGACGTCTAACATCAACCTTAGCCCTCCACATGCATAAACAGACATGCAAAAACATGCATTTGTACGCACGTATAACATACACAGGGGGTGGGGTGCGGTTCCTGTGTCTTTCCATGGCCTAACAGCTCATTTCCTGCAGCACTATGTACCGTCCCATTGTCTAAAACACCACAGCTGTCCCACTCACCTATTAAGGGACTTTTTTCTTCTTCTTCTAATTTTGGATGATTGTAAATAAAATAGCGGGAAAACAGCCACAATCAGGTATTCGTAAACATAAGTTCTAGACTCCTTTGGATACGTATTAAGCAGCACAATTGCTGGACCAAATGACAAAAATAAGTTTCCTGTTGAAGGGCTTTCCCAGGCTGTCTCTGAGAATAGCTGAATCATTTTGCATTCCTACCAGCAAGAACTGGTTCCCACCACTCTACCCACACCCTCGCCAGCCAGCGTTTTGGTGCTGTCAGTGTTCTGGATTTGGTGGTTCTGATAGATGTGGTGATGCCCGTTGTATAGTCATGCTAAAGATGGTCATTTTTTTCCTTGCAGAGAAACAGGATTTCCTATATTTCTTTTATACTCTGGGCTGTCAATCTAGCTTTCAATGGCTGAGACATCTCTCCAGCCCTCCTGTGTTTCTTTTATAATTCAAGAGCAGAAGAATATTATTTGAGGATCTTTTTGTTCACACACACACACACACACACACACACACACACACACACACACACACACTGTATAGCCCAGGCTGGCTTTGAACTCACAGAGATGCACCTGCCTCTGCCTCCAGAGTGCTGGGATTAAAGGCGTGTGCCACCACCACCACCTGGTTCCACTTATATTATTTTTATTAAAATGTATTATGCTTTATGTGTACAAGTGTTTTGCCAGCACATATGTTGTGCACTACCCTCACGCCTGATCCTGGAGGCCAGAAGACGGCGTCAGGTGCCTTGAGTCTGGAGTTACAGGTGGTTACGAGCCACCGTGTGGGTGATTGGAACCAAACCTGGGGCATCTGGAAGGGCAGTTAAGAGCATCTTCTCTTCAACACCTATACTCTTTGGCGTCTCAGGATCTAACCATAACGAGTGTATCACCTGTTCAGACTAGCCTCCTTCACTTAGTAATATGCAGTTACGAAGCTTTTGTTGTGGTGCCAGAAGGTGCCATGAAAGTTTTCGAGGAATTGAAGCAACCTGCCCAGCCATGATGCCTATGAACTAAACAATGACACTGTGGCACAAAATCCCAAGGGTGTAATAGAGGCACACAAAGCAGTCAGCATCTCTCCAGTTGGACTTAAAATCCAGTCAACAAGAGGGAACTCATGCCTGGTACTGGAAACCTAGCGAGCTGCCTGGGGCTGCTGGGGTTGAAGAACTACCGCTTGCCAAAACCAGCACAATTTCTACTTACATTCTAACTATTTATCCCGGTACCCACATGTAAGTCAAATTCTCATCCCATCAAAGAAACATCTCTCTGAAACAGACAGAGATCACTGTAGAAAGCCAGGATCGATTGACGTGCATAGGAAAAATTACCATATGGTGCCCAGCCCCCATGATACCTCTACAGCACAACTCTAGCATCAAAGGTCAAGGGTCACAGAGGAAGAGGCAGAGGAAAGACTAAGAGTCAGAAACCCATGAGAGCTTATCTCCTAGAAATGTCAGAGAAGCTACACCTATGAAGTCTCTCCAACATGGCAGCCCAAACAGGACTGAACAATATACCACCAGTAGACATGCTAGTGTGAAAGGGGGAAGCCTATAGGGCCTCACCCATAGGCAAAGAACTACGGGCAACTGAGGAATAATGAGAGAAATAGAAATGTCTTTTCCAGTTAAGAGCCCCACCCCTGACTGGTCATCTAATAGCAAGTGGCTGGCCCTTCATATACATACGAGTCGCATATGAACTGAAAAGTTTATATTTATGTATTATAGAACATAATATATTATAATTTATATATTGTAGACTATCATTTTCATAACATTATATAATATACTATATATTATAATATATTTTTTTTTTATATCTCAAATCAGAAAAATGGAGGGCATGAAATCCGAGAGAGAACAAGGGCAGGGGGAGTACATGGAAGGGGTTTGGGGGAGAAAAGAGAAGAGGAAAATGATGTAATTATATTTTAATTTCAAAAAAAAAGAATTATTTGCATCTTTTCATGGCTTTATTACTATCCTTTTATAGACGGGAACTCAGAGATGAGTATAACAAGGAGACTTCGCTGGCAGATCTTGTGTGAGTCTAGTCAGCACCCCACCATCTCTGGAACAGGCCAGCTTCATGTATTCACACTGGAATGTCACGCCTTACCCCTTAATACAGGGAAAGAGTTATTTTGCCCAGGATCTAGAAGAATCTACAGGCAGAACCAATTGTCTCAAGGAATCAAAAGTATGAAAAGGAATCTAAGAATGCATTTCCTCTTGTTTGTAAAATACTGCCAGCCTAAAGGTATTGTGGAAGTAGTAGAGAGCACGGGGTCAGACATCAGCTCCCTGGTATCACTTTTCCATTCATAGGCATCTCATAGGTGTCCTTTTCAGTTTATTGTGGGAAACAGGATAAGTGGTGATTACACATGGTACATAGCAGATTTCGTCCAGACTGTCTTCCCTCGGCAGTCCTCCTTCTTTTGAACTCCTCTGGGCTGGTAGCATGCTCAGTGCAACCATATTAAGAAATCAGTGTGGCTTGTTAAGGGACAGAGCTAGGGAAAGATGCTGACTCATGGAGCACTGCTCTCAGAAAGCATTAGTGTGGCGCTCTCATGATGAGGTTAGTTCTCATGAAAGCAGGATGTTATAAAGAGACACTGTGCCACATGCCTGTGGACCTCTCTGCTGTGTTACAGTACCGCACCAAGTCTTCACTAGTGGCCAATTCAGGCAGGTCCACCCAATCCTGCATGGTCAGCATCTGAAAGTGTAAGCTACATAAACTTTATCTACACACACACACACACACACACACATACACACACACACCAGCATCAGGCATTCTGTTACTACAACATGGCATGGACTAGCTATGATTTGGAGGAAACCTTTCTTTTGCACTTGATATGGGCAAAGCTTAGCTTTGAGGCATGCACGTGTGAGCCAAACAGAATTTAAGGATATTTCTTGGGGGACTGGGGAGATGGCTCAGTCAATAAAGTGCTTGGCAAACAAGCGTGAGAACCTGACTTAGAACTGTAGCATCCACATAAAAATGTGTACCCGTAACTCTGGTGCTGCTGCAGGTGGAAACACGACAGTCTCTCGGGCTTGCTGGCCAGCCAGCCTAGCTCAATAAAATGAGTTCAGGGGTCAGTGAGAGACACTGTCGAAAAAACTTAGATGGAGCATGATTGAAGAAGACATCCAAAGTTGGCCCTGGTTTACACTCACACACACACACACACACACACACACACACACACACACACAGACAGAGAGAGAGAGAGAGAGAGAGACAGAAAGAGACAGAGAAAGAGAGACAGACGGAGACGGAGAGAGACAGAGACAGACAGACACTGAGACGATGAAGATCAGAAGTCCAAGGTCATCTGCAGTTACATACTGAATTCTAGGCCAGCCTGCAATGCATGAAACCCAGTCTCAATAAAATAAATGGATAAACAAATCCAATCAGAGATCACTAGTAATGAAAAGAGACAATGTCATATGCCATTAGTATATGGCCTGTCCTTCTGTGAGACTACCCTAGTCCATCTTTAGTCTTACGGACACCTCCAAGCTACTCTCCCTTGTCTGTCTCTACCTCAACCTATATGGCTGGGGACCATTTTTAGTAGTAAGAAGAAAAATAACTATGCCTGAGAAATACTCATCAATTACAATTATCCTAGGCAAACAGGGTGTATTGTCAACTTGACGAGACCTGAGGGAGCCTCAGAAGACAGCCCTCTCGAGATGCCTATGAGAGGTTCTAGACAGGGCCAATCAGTCTGGGATGACTAAACGTGAGTGGCACCCTTCCACCAGGCTGGGTCCTGGGCTGGATAAAATGGGGACAGCAAGCTGAGCACCACCATTCTTTGCTTCCTACCTTCTGCTGTGGACTGTGACCAGCCACCTCAAGTTTCTGCCTCCACACCTTCCCCACCAAGATAAACTACACCTTTCAAATTGCCAGCAAAGTGAACCCTTTCTCCCTTAAGTTGCTTCTGTCTGGTGTTTTGATGCATGAATGAGAAAAGTAATGAATACACCAGGACACGTTCATGCCTGCACACCCAGGTTACGGGTAGGTGTTAAGGAGAGTGGGAAGCCTTCATAGCCTGTGCTATGCTCTGGCGTCCACACATCCTTCCCTGGGTCTGGCCAGTTTCTCTGTGACCATCTGGGCAGATGATGAATCAAAGAGATTTCCAGAAGAACCTCTCTCCTTGCACCCTAGCTTCCAAATCTACTGGTGTAGATGTTTAGAGGGGTCTCGGCAGTGGGCCAGGGCTAGCAGTTCGCTGCCCGCTAGCTCCCGAAGGCTTCTGACAATATCTAAACCAGTTCTTTTCTTTAGTCACCAGAAAGTGACATCGTTTGGTGGTGGGGAGCTGCCTGGGCTGAGGATGTGCTCAGTAGTTAAAGCGCTTGTGAGAGCCCGAGGAATGCACAACCACAGAACCCATGTAACCAGTCCACTTTTAACTCTAGCCTTGGAAGGCAGAGAAAGGAAAACCCCCAAACAAGCTGATTAGTCAGACTAGCTGGATTGGTGAGTTCTGGGTTTGATTGAGAGAGCCTGCCTCAATGAGTAAAATGAAAGAAGAGTGATAAGATCAACCTCAGGCACACAATCCCAAGTGCACATACACATAGACACACACACACACACACACACACACACACACACACACACACACAAGCATGTGTGTGCCTACATACATACAAACATTCACACACACACACATGAAAAAAATTCAACATTACATTTCCTTGTTTCTCCTTTGTGTCTTTGTTGACCTCTCAGTCTATAGTGAGCCTACAGGATAGTAGACTGCAGACTACACAATGGTGTTGGTGCTTGGTGCCATAGTGAATGGCTCCTCTATCCACATTGGTCATATAGACCTGGGCTGATTACTACTTGTTCTTTAAAAAAAAAAAGCAACCACACTGGTGTGGCTAGGCTGCTGTTAGGAGATGGAAGTGACCTAAACTCTGCTGGCCCTGCACTGAGGAGACTAGTAAGTGGTGACTATTACCATGATACCCGGTCTCTTTAGTCAGTACAGTGTGTGGCCCGTATCACAGGTGAGGCAGGAGTCTGACCTTTGCCGGCTTTACCATGGTATAAACAGAAGTGCTGGAAAGCAAACAGCCCTTTGCCCAGCACTCCCGCCACAAATCCCTGCTGAGATCCTACAGAGGGAAAAGCCCCATCCTGAATGATGCTCAGTGGAAGTTCACTATAATTATCTTTACATTAGCTACCAAATAAACAAAACAGGATTTACTAAACAAATGGCAGAGGCAAATCTATGCCCCCCCCCCTTTTAAAGAACTGCTAAAGTTTCAGTAATCTATAAACAAATCAGTAAGTTATAGGGCATCTAAGAGGACTGACTATTCACTTCCTGGAATCACACACACTTACAGGGCACGAGGCAGCCTCTAGGAAGTCAGTATCAGGGTATATAACACATTTATGCACCCTGAGGTGCATGTTAGAGTGTGGGGTAAGTACAGGGGTAAAAAGTGAGGCCCATATAAATGTCTAACTTGTAGTATGTCTAAGTTTGGTTTACTTACAAATTGAATATAAAGCTACCATTAAAAATAGCTAAATGTGCCTGACAAAATGGTCTGGGGGGGGGGCGGGGAGGCGTAAAAATTCTTTCCAGGCAAGCCTGATGACATGTAAAATGCCCAATGAGGAGTTGTTCCTCTGTAATTCAGCACCCCAATAACAGGTGACAGGCTGAGCCAGGAGAACTGCCAGGAATCTGAGGGCCTGCTCACATGGAGTATGCAGTATGACAGGAAGAAAGAGAGGCCCTGCCTCAAAACACGGTGGAAGGAGAAACTGACTCCAGAAGACTTTCCGCTGACTTCCACAGGCCATAGCACATCTGAACTCACACACACACCACGAATAAATAAACGCCTTAAAGGAAGTTCAAGGTCACAAAAGATTGATAAATGGAACTTGAAAAAGCTTTCTCTCCCCAAGGTACAGTTATGAAAGTGAAGAAGTGATCAGCGCAGAGAAGCCTGCCTATGTCACAGATCTGGCAAAGGACTTGTACACAGAGTACATAGGGCTTACTGTAATTCCCGAATAAGAACTAATAAGAAGAAACACATTGCTAAAAACAAGCAGGTGAATAATTCGAAGAAACCCTTTGCCAAAGAAAACTTACAGCTGTCAATAACCATAGTACGATGGTTAATATTGGTTGTCAGGTTGATGGGGTTTTCCTTGTTTTTATCTTTTTCGCCTGTCTCTTTTACCACCCAAGACCACAGTGTGTGTGTGTGTGTGTGTGTGTGTGTGTGTGTGTGTGTGTGTGTATCTACACACATATATGTATGTATATGTATATATACAAAATCCAGTTATGAAGCCATTTCAGTCTTTAAGTCCTGGGTGACTGTGTGTTGGACACACCTGGGTGCATAGAGGTGGTTCCCCAACTCCAGTGCTCACACAACACAGCTTTGCCCAGACAGGCTGTGTATTTGAACCAATACATCGTTTCTAAAGATAGGTGTACTCTTTCTCTCTCTCTCTCTCTCTCTCTCTCTCTCTCTCTCTCTCTCTCTCTCTCTCTCTCTCTCTCAGAGACCAGGGGTCCTAATGCAGGTCCTTGCATTTGCAGCAGGCTCCTTAGTGACTGCTCTGTTTTCCAGTTCTTAGACATTAAGTGAGGATGTGTGGTGTTCTTCTCCAAGTGATGGTTAAAGCGGTGGAGGAAATCACACTCACGCAGGGGAAAAAGTGCTTCCTGCCCAGGCCACATTGAAAACTTCTAACAACGCACTTATTGGGTTTTCCTTGAGTCAAGGTGACTCCATTAGAGAGCCACAGCCTTCAACTCTGACATTGGGAGATAGAGACACCGTTAACAGTGGCATCTTGCCTTGTCCTTGGAGCTTGGCACAAACCAAGCATTCAGGAACCGTGCCATGAAAGAGCTGTATGAACCTTTTGTCTAAGCTCAACTATGGCTCTCAGCACTGGAAAGAGAATGGAAGGGCCATGGCCTCCCTAGAGCTGGGGTCCCATCCATCCATCCATGGCAAGTGTGTTGGTCTAACCATGTCTGCTTATTCATCTTCTCACTTATGCCTGTTCTTGTTCTCTCTTGTGCTTGTGTGTATGAGCATGTACAAGGGGTGTGTGTGTGTGTGTGTGTGTGTGTGTGTGTGTGTGTGTGTGTAGGTGTGTATCTGTTCCCATGGGCGTGGGTGCATATGGGTGGCATGGGAAAGCCATAAGTGCCATACTATTTATTTTGGTTTTAGAGATAGGGTCTCTCATTGCTCTAAACATATCAAATAGGCTAGGCTGGCTGGCCAGGGAACCCCAGGCATCAGCCTCTCCCTGCCTCCCTAGCTGTGGGATTACAAACATAAGCACTAGGCCAAGCTTTTCTTTAATATGGGTTCTAGGGGGTAAATTCAGGCACTTGACCAATAAGCTGTCTTCCCAACCATTTCTCCCCTTCTCTATGAACACTGGCTTAAATAGATCTAGACAGGACCTAGGGTTTTAAGTCATATTTAACTCATGTTTTTGGTTTGTTTGGTTGGTTTTTTGTTTTTTGTTTTTTGTTTATTTTTCTGATGCTCTGTCTTGCTTCTGAAATCAACATCTACCAATCCTACTTGGCTACACAATTCAAGGAGCCGATGGAAGCCATGGGGGCACAGCCGGGCTTGGCTTGGCTGGACCTTGAGGACAGGCTCACAGGGACAGACAGATGCACATTGACCGAAGTGCAGGTGGCCAGCATTACTCCATCAATGAAATCATGGGGTTTGCATTTTGCATTTTACAGAAGAGGACTCAACATAATCATCGTTTTTGTTCACTCCGAGTAAACATCTGACAATGTCCAATTCAACTGTCTCTGCCCTCCATCACAGCAACGTTGTCAGATGTGTAGCTCACCCCACAATCCTGCCTGCACAAAAAATACTTGGCTTTTGTTTTGGTTTGGTTTTTGTTTGTTTGTTTGGCTTCCTTTTCTTCCTTTCTCTTAAGTATGTGTGTGTACATATGGAGGCCAGTGGACTACCTTGGGTTTTTTGTTGTTGTTGTTGTTGTTTTGGGGGGGTGGGGTTTCGAGATAGGGTTTCTCTGTGCAACAGTTCTAGGTGTTCTGGAACTCGCTGTGTAGACCAGGCTGGCCTCAAACTCACAGAGATCTGCCTGCCTCTACTTCCCAAGTGCTGGGATTAAAGGCGTGTGCCACCACTGTCCGGCGACTGTGCCTTGTCTCTAGAATGAGGAAGTGGTAGAAGAGTCATCAGTCATCAGATGAAGTGGGTTCGCCCCTTTCGATTTCTTTTTAAACATTGACTGAACACACTGAGGTTCTCCCCCCACCCCCGCCGCCACCCGCCCCATTTTTCCAAGCCAGGGTTTCTCTGTATACCCTTGGCTGTCCTGTACTCACTTTGTAGACCAAGCTGGCCAGCCTCTGCTTCCCAAGTGCTGGGATTAAAGGTGTGCACCACCACCGCCCAGCCCATACCTTGTTTATAAGACAGGGCCTTTCATTGGCCTGGAAGGCCCCAATTTGCCTAGGCTGCCTGATCTGCAAGCCCCAAGGTACAGCTGCCTCCACCTCTCAGACACACCTCTGTGCTTGGCTGGGTGTTTGTTTGTTTGTTTAACAAACAGAGAGAGAGGGAAAGATAGAGACAAACACACAGAAAATGGAGGGGTGGAAAGAGGGAAAGATAATAAAAGGAGGAGGGAGGGAGGGAAGGAGAGGTTTAGTTATCTACAGAGTAGCCCACATTCTGAACATGACACAACTGTTTTCCTTTGATAACTGCAACATATAAATAAATAGGGATAGGAATAAGTCTATCTGGGTAAAGGCATTTGTCATCAAGCCTGACAACCTGAGTCCAACCCCCACAATCAACACAGTAGAAGGAGACAACTGATTCTTGCAACGTGTCCTCTGACTGCCACACACACACACATGCCACAGCACAGACTTGCCTCTGCAACACACAGATAAACAAAGCTAATGATCAACTTTTTAATTCAAAGAAAATAGATCTACACACTTTGAGCAGGCACACCTGACCCGTTTCACCATGGAAAGTGCCTGGTGCTGGCTGGATGCATTGCAGGGTGCATTGCAGGGTGGTTGTTTGTCACTGCATGAAATCCGACCCCCAGCAGCTCTCATAGGTTCGGTGTCCGGAATGGCCCATTCCGATTTTGACTGGGGACCACAAGTAGAAATTTCCAACTCTAACATTATTTTCCACTTTTCCTGGTGTTTTGTTGTTGTTGTTCTGTTTTGTTTTTTTAAGTAGAAATGCATAGTTGTGACTTCTTCTTTGTTAGGTTGTTTGTTTGTTTTGTTTTTCAGGACAGAGTTTCTTTGTGCAACAGCTCCAGCTGTCCTGGACTTGCTCTGTAAACCAGGCTGGCCTCGAACTCACAGAAGTCTGCCTGCCTCTACCTCCCCAGTGCTGGGATTAAAGGTGTGCGCAACCACCACCACCGGCAACTGTGCCTTCTTGTTTTGAGAATGAGGAAGTGGTAGGAGAGTCATCAGTAGTGACAGATGAAGTGGGTTCGCCCCTTTCACTTTCTTTTTAAGCATTGCCTGAACACACTGAAGTTTTTTTTTTTTTTTTTTTTTTTTAATTAGCTTACAAAATAACTGGTTTCTTTATGGCATTTCCATAGTTTCAGTTGATGTTCCTGCAATCTCTCTGCTCCCTCATTCCTATTAAAGCCTTCCACCCCAGCACTATCTCCCCTGTGTTCATACCACATGTGTTGTATTGCCCTCCCTACCTCTCCCCCTTAAAGCTTCTTTGCCCCTCTTTTGAGCCCCCTTTAGCTTCCTGGCCCCTACATACTTACATCGCACAAATAAAAGCACATATAAGACCTAGAAGCCGGGATCTGCAATTAGAGAAACACGCCACGCCTGTCTTTCCAGCCTGGGTTCCCTCGCTTTATATCATTTTCCAATTCCATTTATTTTCCTGCAGATGTTTTGGTTTTTATTTTGTTTAGTTGGCTTGGTTTTCTTTGATTGGCTGGCTAGGTTTGCTTTGGGAGTTTTGTTTGTTTGTTTCTTTTTTAGATGGGTTCTCCTGACATAGGCCAGGCTATCCTACCACCTGTTGTAGCCGGGTCTGACCTAGAACAGGTAACCCTCCTGTTTTAGTTTTAGGAGTGCTGGGATTACAGGCCTGCACTACCACACCTAGCCTAATTCATGGGTCTTTATTTATTTATTTGAAGTTTTTTTTAGTCTTTTTTTTTTTTTTTTTTTTTTTTTTTTTTTTTTTTTTTTTTTCCCCGAAACAGAGTCTCTCTCTCTGTGTTGCCTTGGCTGTCCTGGACTCACTTTGTAGACCAGGCTGGCCTCGAACTCACAGCGATCCACCAGCCTCTCCCTCCCAAGTGCTGGGATTAAAGCCCAGCCTTTAGTCAATCTTTTTGATACTCAAATTACCCTAGATTTGGCCAGGTCTGAGATCTGAACAGAAGGCCAACATGCTGCAATCTCCTTTGAGATTTCTGGTCACAATCCAGCTAATGCTTTCTTGGTTTTTGTTTGTTTGTTTTGTTTTTGTTTTTCGAGACAGGATTTCTCTGTATAACCTTGGCTGTCCTGGACTTGCTTTGTAGACCAGGCTGGCCTCGAACTCACAGCGATCCACCTGCCTCTGCCTCCTGAGTGCTGGGATTACAGGCATGTGCCACCACACCCAGCAAGCTAATGCTTTCTATTCCAGAAGACTAGCCCTGCCTCTATCTGATAGCAGGAGACTCGCCTGCATCATAAGGGCTGCCTCTGTAATTGACATCAACTGACTATGTATGTCATAGCTACAACATTTCCTGCTCCAGCAGCAGCTCCACTAGTGCTTAGTAAAGCAGCGGGTCCAACCATACCGATACGTAAAACCAACCAACACAGATGGCTTCTTTTTCTCCAAGAATATTTCAAGCCCATTGCTCCAGACTGAATGTTTGTGCCTCCCTCCTCAAATTAACATGTTGGATGAGAGTGTTTTATTAAACATAAGTAACAAATTAGGCCATACTTGGAAGGCAAAGGTTTTAATTTTGTTCATCTTTGTTCTGGATGCCTTCTGTCTTGTTTTATTTATTTATTTATTTATTTTTCTTGTGGCTGTGATTAAATACCCTGATAGAATCAATATAAAAAGGTTCTACTATGTCTCACAATCCGAAGGGACAGCCTGTCACGGCGATGACGTCCAGTCAGCAGGAGCCAGAAGCAGCTGGTGACGCAGCATCATATCCACAAGCAGAAAGCGAGAAAGATGGATGCTTGCACTCAGTTTGCTTTCTTGTTTTTTATATGGTCCAGGATCTCAGCCTAGGGAATGGTGCCAGCCACATTAACCTCAATTAGCCTAATGAAGACACTCCCCAACAAAGGCCCTATTCTCAGGGGATCCTCGAGGGCCTCCCCAGCTTTCAGGCCTCCTGTAGTGCTAGTGCTGTCGGGTGGCTACTCGTGTGTGTGTGTGTGTGTGTGTGTGTGTGTGTGTGTGTGTGTGTGTGTGTGTTTTGGTAGAGAGTCAGTCTTCCCCTGTGCTGACTTCTCTTAAAGCTCTCACTTTAAATAGGATGTGTTTCTAAGCACACATCCCTGTTCTGCTTTTTAAGTTCCTTTTCCTCCCAGCAGAAACAGCGAGGGACCATTAAGAGATCTGTAAAGCTCAGATGGAAGGAGCTGAAGGTGAAATCTCAGACATGCTGTCTGGCCCCTTGACCTCAGGCCCACTGGGAACTGCTCCTGCCCTGGGAACGGGCCTTGGATACACTGGCCTGTGGGCAAGGTCTGTGAAACAGCAGCAGCAGGTGCCATCGCTGGGGGGGCCTGTGTGTGTACCTGTGTGCTAATGAGTCACCCTGGCTGCTCATCTGCGGCCCCTAAAGCTCATGCACTGAGTCTGCAGTGCTGTGGTGTGATTCACCCTTGTTTAGCAGTCTCTGTCAGGAAACCCACTCAATGTCACCCGGCTGCGTGGGGACGGACTGTCACTTGGCCTTTGTTAGTTGGAGAGTTCACACAGCTCGCTGCTGCACACTGTTTAGCCAAATGAGGAAGTGGGAGATGCAGAATGGAGCTGGTTGGGCTCCATCATTCGCTTCTCAGCATCCCAACCCAGTATCCTATCAGATACTGCCACCGCCCACCAATCATCTTCACCTGCAAAGCCACGGGGGTTTTTTTTGTTTTTGTTTTTGTTTTTTGTTTTTTTGTTTTTGCAGGGTTCCGCTTGTCTTCCCTGCTCAGACTGCAAAGGTCCTCCTCCCACCCCCTCAACAAAAATACAAAAAAAAACCCCACCTCTCTTTAAAATAAAAGATCCCACAGAGCTTCCAGACTTGGACGCGATCTTCATTACTGAAGTGCTTGCTATGCCAGCCTGAGAATCAGCATTTAATCCCCAACACCCACAGAGAAAGCTGGTCATGGCTGAAGGGGTAAGAGCACTGTTGCTCTTTTAGAGGGCCCTGGGTTCAGTTCCCAGCTCCCATGTGGCAGCTAACTTGGTTCCAGAAGACCCAATAGTTTCTTCTGGCCTCTGTGGGCACCAGGCACACTGACATAGGTCCAGGCAAAGTACCTGTACAAATAAAATAAATCTTTTAAAAAGGGCGGGGGGCAGGTGGTACACTTTCAAGCCCAACACTGGAGAAGAGGGAACAGGTTTGGACCTCGCTGGTCAACCAGCCTAGTCTACTCCGGTGAGTTCCAGAACAGTGAAAACCCCTGTTTTAAAAAAACCAAGACAGGCCAAACATGGCAGCACTTGCATTTCATCCCAGCACTTGGGAAGCAGAGGCAAGCAGATATCTCTGACTCAGAGGGCAGCCTGCTCTACATAGCAAATTTCAGGCTAGCCAAGGCTGCATAATAAGACTCTTTGTCTCTAAAAATCCAAACCAAACGGGATGTGCAATAGCTGAGCAATAGCACTCAGGTTGGCCTGTGCTCTCCACACACAACACACAAAATCCTCACAAGTTCAGACCCACTGAGGTTGCCCCCTGGTTGTTCTCTGCAACATAGACATATTGTGTGTGAACATTTTTGGGGTTTTGTTTTGTTTTGTTTTGTTTTGTTTTTTCTAACATTTTTAAGGATTTGAATGGAATTAAGTCTACCTTTTAACTATTTGTTTGTTTGGTTGGTTTGGTTTGGTTTTTGTTAAGACAGAGTTTCTCTGTGTAGCTTTGGCCATCCTGGAACTCCCTCTGTATGTGGACCAGGCTGGCTTCAAACTCAGCGATCTACCTGCCTCCCAAGTGCTGGGATTAAAGGTGTGCACCTAATCGCTTTCATTTTACCAATTAAAAAAGCAAAACAAGATTACAGCTAAAGGTATTTAAGATGTCATGGCTGGGGGCGGGGGGAGGGTATGGTGGTGCACACCTTTAATTTCAACACTGGGGAGATAAAGGAAGGTGGCTCTCTATGAGTTTGAAACCAGCCTGGTCTACATAGCAAGTTCCAGAATAGCAGGAGCTATAGAAAAAAAAAAAAATTAAAAAGATGTCATGGCTGACAAAGCACAACATTGCTACTAAATCTAGAAACCTGAACTATCTCTCATCCTAGGGAGCAAATCACGGACTCATCTAATGTTGTAGTTCCCTGCAAACTCTGAATCTTCTGCCCCAGGGCACGGGTGAGGACCCCGACTGTATGCCATGTCTTCAAAGCCCTTCCAACACTATCACTCAATTTCCATCCATCCACCTGTTCATGAAGTTGAGCATAGCCTATGTTTCAGGCTCTGTAAGAGCAAAGTAGACCTGGTCCCAGTCTTCCCGTGCCTACCTCTCTGCTGCTGAGTGGTCCTCGTCTTTCAGATGGAGATGCTGAGAGCAGAAGAGAAAAGACTTGCCAAGGTCACACGGAGAGAGGGGCTGGAAGGTCAGTGTGGCTGATGAGTTTGCCAAGCCCCAGAACTCACATCTTAAAGGGAGAGACAGGAGAGAGAGAGAGAGAGAGAGAAAGAGAGAGAGAGAGATGGGTGTGTTGGTGCATGCGTGAAACCCCAGCACTGGGGAGATAGGGACAGGGACAAGGAGACCCCTCTCCCGCCAGTCAGCCTACTCTATTTGGCAGTCCCAGACCCTTTCTCAAAAGATTAAGGTAGATGTGTCTGAGAAGTGACACCTGAGTTGTCCTCTGGCACAGACCCCCCCACTCATGCACGATCACATAATCAGACACAGGACTGGCAGAATCTTCCTGTACTCCCCGCCTTTTGAAAATAAATAATATGTGGCTATTGTTGAAGAACTAGATTACACCCGACATCTATTTCTCCCTCACAGTATTTGTAGGCCTTAGAGCATGTTTTATATTTTAAAATCTAAAATCATATTTAAAGGTTATTTCTCCTTAAGATGTGTTGGGAGCTGAACATGGGGACACAATCAGTTATTCCAACTTTAAGGCTCAAGCAGGATAATCCTGAGTTTGAACTGAGCTGCACTACATATGTAATCTCCTTTTCATACATAGAAAATCTGTCTTCTGTAACTTTTTCATTAAATCACTCAGATAGGAACTTTACAAATTTCACTAGGCAGTGGTGGTACACAGCTTTTACCCTAGTACTCGGGAAACAGATGGACCTCTGAGTTCGAGGCCAGCCTGGTCTACAGGGTTAGACCCAGAGAAGCCAGAGCTACACAAAAATCCTGTCTCAAAAAAACAAAAACAAAAAAGAAAAATAAAGCAAATTTTGGAGGAAAAAACTATGAATTTCAACTTTCTTTCTTTATTTGATTTTTTTTTTTTTCAGCAGGGTTTCTCTGTAAAGCCTTGGCTGTCCTGGGCTTTCTTTGTAGACCAGGCTGGCCTCAAATTCATAGCAATCTGCCTACCTCTGCCTCCTCAGTTCTGGGATTAAAGATGTGTGCCATCACACCCAGCTCAACTACATTTATGAAAGTCAACATTTTAATAAAAAGAAAGCAGGTGGCACACACATTAGCTGAGATTTGAAAGTAGACCAGGAAGTAGATATTTTCTATAGATTAAAAATTACCTGAGAGTCTAGAGAGATGACTCAGTGACTACGAATGCATGCAGTCCTTGCAGAGGACCTGATGAAGACCCATGCTGACTCACCCCTGTAACTCCAGTGCCAGAGGGAGCAGACGCCTCTGACCTCCAAGGGCACCAGCACTCAAGTACAGGAACCCACATATGTACACAGACACACATATCTAATTACAAATGGAAACAAAGCTTTAGAAGCTACAGGGATGTGTGCCTACTGTGCACCTGCCTTGGCGTCAACTCAAAGCAGCCAAAACCAAGCAAAACCCAACCTACATGGTTTATGGAATTAGAAGTGAAGAGACCCTCACATTGCCCTAAGCCCCTATGCGAATGCATCATTTTTAAAGGGGTCTCATTGCATACCCCACGCTGGTGTAAACATACTTTGTAGCCCACAGTGGCCTCAAGTTCACAATCCTCCTGCCTCAGCCCCCAGAGTACTGGGATTCAGGTATGCACTACCACTCCTGGCCACTCATATTGTTGTGTACCTATCTTTTTTGGGGAAAGTATGCTATGTAAGTACTTCCATGTCAGTAAACATCACCTTCTTCTTCTTCTTCTTCTTCTTCTTCTTCTTCTTCTTCTTCTTCTTCTTCTTCTTCTTCTTCTTCTTTTCTCTCTCTCTCTCTCTCTCTCTCTCTCTCTCTCTCTCTCTCTCTCTTTCTCTCTCTCTTTACATTTTGTGTTTATTTACTCGTTGTATTTGCATAACAACTTACAGGAGCAAGTTCTCACCTTTCATCTTGTGGGCCCCACAGATTGAACCCAGGCTGTGGGGTGTGGTGGCAGGTGCCTTTACCTACTGAGTCATCCCATCTGCCCACAGCACCATGTTTAATTGGTGCATAAAGCCCCACTGTGGGCTTTATATTGTACTGTATTGTCTAATCAATACCCAATTACTGAAAATCAGAACTGATTTCCACTTTTCACAACTGCAATCAGCCTTTAAACGAATATGCCTCATAGTGTACAACAGCCTTCAGGTAAGATGAACTGGGGCTACCATGAGCTTTGCCACCTGCATGGTTTGGGATGGACTTTCTAAGTCTTTGTGTCCTCACCTGCAAAATGAAACAAATCACATGCTGTATGTTACACACCAATCTGTCATTATATAATGGAATACCGACTGCGCTGGTTGGCCTAGCTTGGCACAAACGCAGACATAGCTGAGAAGATGAGATTGACGTGGGAAGGCCCACCTCACTGGGGGCAGTGACACTCCTGGGCAGGTTTTTCTGGGTTGTATAGAAATAAGGCTGAGTAAGGCAAGAGGAGCAAGCCAGTGAGCAGCGCTCCTCCCCGGCCTCCACTTCAGTTCCTGCTTCTTGGTTCTGTTTTGTTTTCCTCGATGGACTGTGACCCACAGGATATGTAAGTCAAATGCCTCTCCCCCTCCCCCACCAGAGCAATAGAAAGCAAACTAAGACAGTGTATTTATTTTCCATTGTAGTAGCAAAATAGCTTAGTAAATTAGATTAAAATAAAGATTTGTTTGAGGCCTCAGTTTCAATCTGCACACAAAGATGAGAAGAGAGGAGCCAGGCATCCTACAATCCCACACCCCGACACCCCCAGTTGTCTCACTTCTCAAAGGTTCTGCCACCTCCCAGTTGTACCAATCTGGGGGCTAATGTCTGTTACCTAGGACACTGGGAGACATTCCATCTCCAAACCATCAGACACAGGGCTTCGCTGACAACTGCCGGATGATGGTGAGACCAGGAATCCCACAACTGAAAAGGAGAGAACGGTTAGAAAGCTGTGAGTCTTTCTGAGCCTAGTGCTGAAAGGATGTAACAAAACCCGAGCGACCTCCAGGCTGAGTGGAATCTCCAGTCGCTGGCCTCCTAAAAAGCCATGACTTTCCCCCTCCAAAACTCCTATTGGAGGACCCAGGTATGACGTTTAATACTGAGAGTCAATTTGTCACTTGAGAGACAATCCTCTGGGTATGTCAGTGAGGGAGTTTCTGGGTTGAGTTGAAGTCAGAAGACCCTCCGTAAATGTGAATGGCACCATCCGGTCAATGGGCTTCGGACATAGCTGCACAGGAAGGAGAAAGTGAGCTGATAACTAGCACTTGTCCCCCACTGCAGATGCAGTCTGACCAGCTGCCTGCCTGCCACTCCTGCCACCACGCCTTCCCTGGCACCACGGACCTCCAAACTGTGAGCCAAGATAAACTCTTTAGCGTCACATATTTTGTCACAGCTGCAAGAAAGGTATGGAATAACACAAGTACCAGTGGAATTTGCAAGCATGAGCATTTGGTGCTTATTTGCAAAGCATTTGCAAGCATGGCAACCTCTGCCACCTCTGACTTTAGAGTAGCCAGCACCAGTAGCTTGCAAGGCTCAGATCTCCCATCCCAAGCTTTACTCTCCAGCTGATTCTGCACAGACATCTCAGGAAAGTCTATTGAAACGCTCAAAGAATCCAAATCTTAAGATCATGTGAGACTCTTTAGGGGGGGTGCGCAGAAGACACTCTACTTTAAATGTAAAGAGCTGCAGTGCTGTGGGTGCTTATCCCTTCCTCAACTCGTGCTAACCCAGGCTGTGACAGACTGTTCTCTAAGCCAATCTGGGGAGGAACGGGGTTATTTCATCTTAGAGGTTACTGTCTATCACAAAGGGAAGTCAAGGTAGGAACCCAGGAAGCACCTGGAGGCAGGAACTGAAGCAGACGCCATGGATGTCACTGAAATGCTGTCAGGCCCACATTCAGCTACCTTTCTAGTACCTTCTAGGACCATCTGCCAAGGTTGGGACTGCCCACAATGGACTAGGCCCTGTCACATCGGTTAGAAATCAAGAAAACGCTCCCCATACACCCCACAGGACAATCTGATGACAGAAAGGCCTCAGTTGGGAGTCACATGGCACCTACAGTCACATCTAGGAAGACATATCATATGTCTAGGTTTGTGTCAAGTTGACAAAAATCGACCAACACACTCATGTTGAAACATAATCCCTAAAGTCACATGTCAATGGAATGCCGGAGTGATATATTTGGCAGGTGTTGAGTCATGGGTCTGTCCTCAAGAATGAAATGAACCATTAATGAATCAGTGAACTAACAGGTTAGCAAGGAATCAGGTCTGTTATAAAAGTCACTTCAACACAGGTCGTGATGGCGCACGCCTGCAGTTCTGGTGTTCCCGAGGTGCAGGCAGGGGTGTCAGAAGCCCAGGGTTGTCTTTGGCTTCTCAGTGAATTTGAGGACTGCCTGGGCTACAGGAAAACTAGTCTCAAAAACAAATTAATTCCTGTAATATAAGTAGACTAGTAACTGACATGACTGTGATTTGATCAACTAACAATTAACTTGTATAATTTCTTTATCCTAAACAGCCTGCAATAGCATTTGCAAAGTACTGGAGGTAAACCTTGTATTTTACTTGAGTTGTATGGGCACAATAGCTCATATTACAGTAGAAAAATATATAATGTATGTGAAGAATAATCTTATATTTGAATTCTATGCCAGTATATCAAAATTAAACATCAATATACAAAATTCTATACCAATGAATTAAAAATAACTGACCAGATCATTTAGTTTTACAATTAAGCTTGGTTAAGATGCTTTTAGGTCTAGATAGAGGTTTTAAGTTGACAGAGATGAGATATGATAGATATTGATTTACATTCAGAATTTTAGACTCATCAAGACAGGAAAGATGTTTTCTTCAAGGTTGCCGAATACAAATAGCCAAAACACTATGAATGTAACGTTAATATAATTCCTGATTTTTTTGTGGTTCTTCTTGTAGCCTATTTTATATATGTGTAATAATATAAATGTATATATAAAAACAAAAACATATTTTAAAAAATAAAATAAAATGGAGTTGGAGAGATGGTTCATCAGTAAAACACAATGGCTG
This sequence comes from Acomys russatus, assembly GCF_903995435.1. NCBI lineage: Eukaryota > Metazoa > Chordata > Mammalia > Rodentia > Muridae > Acomys > Acomys russatus. Next base: position 21,138,788 of record NC_067156.1, on the reverse strand, counting down.
CTGTTCTTGAAGACCTGGTTTCAACTCCCAGCATGGATATTGGTGGCTCACAACTATCTATTACTCTAGTCCTAGGTGATCCAAGGCCGTCTATTTTTGGCCTTTGCAGGCGCCAGGCACGCATAAATTGCGAAGAGAAATATACAGGGAAAACACTCACACACATAATCTAAAAAATTAAAATTTAGATTGGCCACTCTCATGAACCCCTCTCCATATGCTACCTTGGGTCTTGCCCTGTCGGAAGAAAGTCCCTTGCCTCGGCCCTCAGCTTTGCAGCCTTCAGAATTGTAAGAAACAAATTCTCTATGGCTAGAGGGGTTTTGTTGTTGTTGTTGTTGTTTGACTTCCGGTTCCTCTCTTGGGTGAAATGCAGGATAGCAGGAGGGACCGTAAAGAGGGAGACAGACACTAGAAGAGAGGTCAGAAAGGAACTTGTGATGAATAGTCCAGTCATGAGCTTAGGCTCTGGCCACTAAGCGTCACTGTCACCACAAACCTAGGTCTAACTCCAGCTGACCTGTGACAAGAAGATAGATAGCTCAGTTGGTTAAGTGCTTGCTTTTGCAAGGACCAGAATTCAACCCCCAGAACCCACACTGAAAAAAATTCAGGCATGATTACACATGCTTTTAATCACAGTACAAGGGAAGAACAGGCAGGTAGCTTCCTAGAGTTCACTGGCTACTAAGCCTAGCTGACCCAGCAAGTTCCAGGCCAGTAAAGAGAGTCTAGTTCCAAAAAGAAAAGATGCTATGCAAGCTTTCAAGGGAGAGAAGTGTACTGACTAGTTTCATTTCCACTTGACACAAGCTAGAGTCATCAGAGAGGAGGGAGCCTCAGTTGAGGAACTGCCACTGTTAGATCTGGCTGTAGAAAAACCTGTAGGACATTTTCTTAACTAGTGGCTTAAAGGGAAAAGGCCATGCTCCTTGTGGGTGGTGCCATCCCTGGGCTGGAGGTCCAGGGGTCTATAAGAAAGCAGGCTGAGCAAGCCACGAGGAGCAAGCCTGTAAGCAGCACCCCTCCACGGCCTCTGCACCAGCTCCTGCCCCCAGGTTCCTGCCCTGTTTCAGTTCCTAGCCTGACTTCTTCGATGCTGAGCTGTGATGTGGAAGCCTAAGCTAAACAAATCCTTTTCTTCCCAAGATGCTTTGGTCATGGTGTTTCATCACAGCAGTAGTAACCCCAACCAAGACAGGAAGTGGCCAATAGTCCTACCCAGCTATGGTGCCCATGAGTTAAAACAATGACCAGCCTAGCAATGATGTCACACATAACTTGGTGGCAGTCAACAGCTTTCTAATTGGTCTTAAGGCCCTGCTCAAAAAGATGGAAATTTATAGCTGGTGCTAAAAACCTAGGTAACTATATGAGACTACTGAAGTCATGGACCTTGAAGGGACACCTACAACCACCGCTTTATTAAATCAGCTTACCTCCTAACTACCATCTAAACATTCGTCCATAATTATACCCACAGATAAGTGTATCCTACACCCCTCACAAAAAAATTTTTAAAAAAAATTTTTTTTAAATACCTCTCTTTGCAACAGAGAGCATTACAGAAAACCACAACCTTTCAAAATACAGGAAACAAATGACCATGCAGTGCTGCCTCAACAGACACACCCACAGCACGATTCCTGCACCCAAACCCAGAGATTACAGTGAAAGAGGGAGATAGAAGATTGTAAGAGACAAAAGGAACAGGAAGTCTGATGGGAAATAAAGCCTCCTAGAAATATCAGAAAAGCTTACACCCATGAAGTCTCATTTAGCATGGATGCCTAAACAAGCCCCAAACAACAATGACACCAGTGGACACGCTAACATGGAAGGGAGAAAGCCCACAGGACTGGAGCCCTAGACAAAGAACTATGGGCAACAAGAGGATGCTGGGAGCAGGAGAAATGGTCCCCCTTGGGAAAGAGCTCCTCCCCCGAATTCGTAATCCAACACCAAATGGTCATCAGAGACATGAAAGTAACATCACAACAAATGAGCAGGTGGCGTTTATGTATTTAGAAAAATATATAAAACAATAATTAAAGGAAAAGAGGCCATGAGTTTGAGAGTGAGATAAGAGACACATGGGTGGGAGGGGTTGAAGGGAGGAGAGGGAGAAGGGGAAATAATGCAATTATATTATAATTTCAAAAGAGAAAAAAGGTAGATGGTGGCTGAATAGGACATTTAAGATCATCTTCTGGCCTCCACACATGCATGAACATAGACACACACACACACACACACCTGCACATATGTGTATATACAGAAATAAAACTCAGAGCTCAGTGGTAGTCTTAAAACACAAAACAATAATATTAATAGCTAATAATTAATATGGACTGTTAACAGCATGCCAGTCTGCTGCTGGACTCATTCTTCCTACAAACATTAGACATTGTTTCCGTTTTTCTTTAGCTCATAACTTCACTGGGACAGACAAGGAGAACCCTTGTCCTGGGGAGGCACAGACAGGTGGGCCTGTGACACCCCAACTAAGCCATGGGGATTTGTTTGTTTTGTTTTGTTTTGAAACAGGGTCTCACTCTGTAGCCCTAGATGGCTTAGAATTCACTATAGAAGCCAGGCTGGCCTCAAACTCACAAAAGCCAGCCTGGCCTCCCAATTGCCAGAATTCAAGGCATCTACTACCACACCTGGCCTGAATCACGCTTTTTACCAAACAGACTTTGAAGCCAAAGAACTGCTTATTGCCTGAGCCTTCCCTCACTCCCTAACCCTCACAGCTGTGTACCCTGGGCTGGTGTCTCCAGGTCTGTTTGACCTCTGATGCCCACAAATCTTCCTAAGGTTCCTTATCTGAGCTAAGTACCACGCTCTCTGAGCACATGGAAGAAAAAAAGTCTTGCAAAGCACAGCAGGTTCTCCAGTGCATGCGCTTGTTTATCTGTCCAGCATAGCCTCACTGATTAGGGACACTGATGCCAGCTCAGGATAGGTGCTGAGTCTGTGGACCTGAATCACAGTTACACACAGGCATTGTTTGTTGGTTGGTTGGTTGGTTGTTTTGGTTTGCTTTTGTCTTGAGGCTGGTCTCAAACTCACAGAGATCCACCTGCCTCTGCCTCCTGGGTATGTGCCACCATGTCCAGCTCAACACACACAGACTTTCGGTGACTGGTCTTTCAGGCTGCAGGTTGCCAACACTGTTGTCTGATGTCACTCAAGGATGAACTTTAAAATGAATGTGGGGGGATAGGGGGGTGGGGACTTGGGGGGATGGGGGATGCAGTCAGTGATAATATGTGCTTCGTTATGGCTGAGGTCTTGGGTTCTAGGGAAGCCCTGCAGAAAGCAGTTTATCAATGTATGTGCATGTGCATGTTTTGGAGTAGATGAATGCACACGTGTGAACAGGTGTATGAACACAATGGTCCCTGTATTTGTGTAGAGGCCAGAAGTCAACTACAAAGGACATTCTGCTAGAGCCATCCATCTTGGTTTTTGAGACAAGGTCTGTCATTGCCCTGGGACTTCCTGATCAGACTCAGCTGGCTGACCAGTGACCCCTAGGGATCCACAGTCTCCACACCCCCAGCACTAGATTACAAACAGCATGCTCTGAGTTTTTTACACTGGTTCTAAAGAGTAAACTCCAGTCTGCATAGATGCAAACAAAGCATTTAACCTAAATCACCATTTCTGGAGGGGGGATAGAGGGCGGGAGAGAGAATGAAATTATTTTTCAAGTCATGTGATTTGAAAATATCTTTTCAAATGATTAAATTACTAGGAGGAAAAGGTTTTATTTTTCAGACATACCTACTTTGCAAACGGAACTATTGGTTGCTTCTTCCAGCTTATAAATTATCCTGGAAAAAAAAATTCTTTCAATGTGTGGCTAAAATTCCTTTCCTTGGAGTGATACAAGCAATACCTATCTCTCCTTCAAGGTTCCCAATTAACTGAGGCATGGGTCAACAAAAGTTCACCCTGTCTTACTGACTCGGCAGTGGGGGAGGGGCACGGGGAAGAGCTCCCCTGGCTTTAAGCACCCACACTGGAAGATCTGCACCCAGCGTGGACAATGACTTCCCCCACTGCTGCCTAGATGGAGCCCCAGTCCCTCCCCTACCTAGATACTCTAGCCCTTCCATGAGAACTCCAAGACATTTGCAACCAGGGAAGGATTGCATGCCCTTGATTGGAGGGGCGGCTGAGTCCCCAGGTGGGGGTTCCGATCTTCTGCATCCCATCCTTCTAGGAGGGAGCATCAACAGTCAAACAAGTCTAGCTCTGTCGATCTTTTTTGCAAGCAGGCCCAGCCAAACTCTCCCCCAGAGGAGAGCAGTCTGGGTGTACGGCAAGCTCCCCTTCCGTCAGCTCTTAGATTATTTCGGCTTCCTCTTCAGCAAGGGTCCTTGAGCCCCCGTAGTGAGTGACATGTGTGTCTAATTGCTCGCCGGCTCCAACAAGGTACCAAACTTTGCTCATAGCTACTCTGAGGGATATTTCTCCTATTACAAAACACAGGTGAGGGGAAAAAAAAAAAGACAAACAATGGAAATGGAAAAATAGCCGAGTGGACACGGGCTACGGTGATAACCTACGGTTATATACACGTATGTAGGGATGCACCTCCGCCGGCACATCCTTTAACAAAGCATCAGCAGTTTTCTCTCCTCTGGAGCCTGAGTTCCGTTATCCCAGGATGTTCGTCTAAGCTCCCAGTACCAAACGTGGATTTCTTCCCGCCCCCGCCCCAGAAGTGGGCCTTAACTCCAATCAGAACGTTGGCTCTACCACAACCATCTGTACCACTATTGCACTGGCTGGCACAGCTTGCCTGGCACTTCCACTGTGGAGCAAGCAGGATCCACAGCTGAGTTAGGACTTTGGTGCTAATCCTCCTCAGCAACTTGAGTGGCAACTTCTGGCACTGCGGGGAGCTTAGAGGGAAGGGAGGCGACACCGCTGGCTTAGTCCTAGCTTTGTGTCTCCAAGTCCTGCAAGCAAGGCATGTGACGCCCTCAGCCAAAGGGTCTCATCATCTAGCTCTGGAATGCACTGCTGGATCTCCATGCCGATCTCGAGGTCCTTGCTGATCACGGTTCTTCCTTGAGTCTATGGTGAACGCTGCCAGCCCTTCGCTGGTGATGGCCAAGTGTCTGGACCGCCCTAGGGAAGAGTGCCCCTTGCACTGCCTCAGGCTACGCAGCTTGTGTCCGAGAAGGGCTGTGTGGTGCTATTCTTCGGCCTCTCTGCTTCCGCTATGCTCAGACTGATCGCATCTGTCCCTGCACCCCATAACCTCATAACCTCACAAGCCAGCAATTTGAGCGCTGAAGAGTCTCTGGTTTTCCATGGCTCTCACCCCCCTCCCCCCCCCCAGACCACGGTTAAGATCCACAGGCTGAATTTTCCTTTCTCGCAAAAGACCCGAGGCAGATCTTCTGTTGCCTCTGTTTCACTGTCTTCTTCCCTAATGTTCCAGGTTTGAGGGTCTCAGGAAGGGCTCTTTATTATATAATCTAGGCCCTCTTCTCTTTTTTGACCCCAGACATTAAAAAAAAAAAAAAAAAAAAAAAAGACAGGCCAGCACTTCTATTTGTTCTTTTATCCAATTTATCTGCTAAGTTGGAAGTCAATATGGACGTTGCAAGCTTTATATCTCTGTCTTGTGCAACTCACCCTTGTGTCTTGCAGTCTCCCTCTGGGCTGCCCCCTCAGCCTCTTATTGCTCATAGTGCAGGCCAGGCTGCCTCTGCAGACGCTTGCTGATCCCTCCTCCACCCCTGATATACCACTCCCAGGGCTCCCAGTGTCTGCTCTAGACCTCCAGCTTGTCTCAGAGCGGTTCCATATTCCCAGGCTGGCCCCACCCACAAAGCTGGCACGTTCACCCGGGCCACCTAGATGACGGCCATGCAGGAGCTTCCCCTACAGACAACTCCCACGCAGATGGCCTCACCCTGCCTATGCTCTCAAAAGCCCTACAGGGACAAACTGCCATGTCTGAAGTTACTCTGCAAACGTCCCTTACACCCCACACAAACATGGAATTTTTCTTCAGTTGTTTGTCTTACTCCCCAAACCTAGACGCCACCATCGCTCTTCCCAACTCACCGTTTTGTCTATCCTACCAAATGTGCCAAGGGATGCTAAACTTCTTTTCCTGTCTGAGACCTGAACAACGTCCACCCCCTCCCCATGTGGTCCCGATGATAAACCCGAGTATGACTCCACCAGAGTTTACTCTGGAGGAGCAGTGAGTCAGTTAAGCTTACTGACAGAGCAGTGGGTGAGAGACCCAGCAGAACTCCCGAAGGTGGCAGGAGTGTGGCTCCCAGGGTAGCCCTGTACAACGAATAGTTAAAGCACCAACTTGGAAAACTGATCTCAGATAAATTCCTGCTCTATAAAAGGGAAGATGGATTTGAGGTTTTTTTCTATACATAAATCCAAATTTCTCTCCAGCGATAACATCTATAATATAAGCATCAAATTACGAGAATAAAAGACAGTTGAAAAGTAGTACATAGAAAAAGAGGAGGATACAAGCAGCCAGATTTTGTTTTGTTTCGTTTTGTTTTTCACTTTTTGATTTGCTTATCCTGTGTGTGTGTGTGGGGGGGGTTGTGTACTGTGTATACAGATGCTGATTTCTGTGCCTAAGAATCTGGCTGCTGTCAGGGCGTGGCCATTGTCATTACTATTGAAGAATCTCCTGTCTCAATATTGTGTAAAAAAAATGTTCTTTCATCATCTCTGATTGGTTGATAAAGAGCCAAACAGCCGATAGCTGGGCAGGAGAATTGAGACAGGACTTGCAACCCCAGGAGGAGGGTCCAAGATGGAGGAGAGAGAGAAGAAAGGGGGTCGAGGAGAGGGTCACCACGAAGAGGTCACCAGAAGGAGGTCACCATGAGGAAGTCACCATGAAGACAAAGACGGAGAAGGAGCAGCCAGGACAAGCCTAGATGACAGGCGTGTGGCTAGGAAGTAGGCCAGGTCAGCATAGCTGGGTTAGAATAGAGGGGCATCTGCCCTGCTAAAGTACCTTAGAGCTGATTAATAAACGTACTAGGCCTCTGTGTCATTATTTGGGAGCTATAATGGGTATAGAAAAAACATACACTTATTTTTACATGTATGGGAGTTGTATTCTACATGTATGAGGATGTGTGAGCACATACGTATGTATGGAGACTAGAAGCAGATGTCAGGTATCTTGTTTGATGTCTTTCCACCTTATATATAGAGGCAGGGGATCCCTGGTTCCACCTCCAGAGTGCTGAGATGACTTCAGGCAGGACATCACGCCCGCTGGCGTTTATGTGGGTGTGAGTGGTCCAAACCCCAGTCCTCACACCTGCACAGCAAGCAGTTTGCCCACTGAGCCACCTCTCCAGACCTTCCCTTTGTATCGTCTTTGTTTTAATCTATAGAATCGTGGGTGTTCGTCATTTTGACATTGAGAAGAAGTGCATCAACATGATAGTGTTTGTTCTGCACGATGGTCTCCCCAGAAATTATTCTCTTTTCTACAACTTTCTGTATTATCTGAATCCTTTACAATAACCATACTCAAGCTTTGTGTATGTATTTGTGTGTCTGCATACAGGTGTGTGTGCATGTTTGTGTGCACATGTGTATGGGTGGGCATGCATGTGAATGCCAGAAGCCAACCTCAGCTGTCATTCCTCAGGAACCACCTACTTCAGTTTTTTTTTTTTAAACAGGATCTCAGCTGGGCATAGTGGTGCACACCTTTAATCCCAGCACTCGGGAGGCAGAGGTAGGTGGATTGCTGTGAGTTCAAGGCCAGCCTGGTCTACAAAGTGAGTCCAGGACAGCCAAGGCTAACACAGAGAAACCCTGTCTCAGAAAAATAAAAAAATAAAAGAAAGAAAGAAAGAAAAAAAAAAGAAAGAAAGAAAGAGCGAGCATCTCTCACTGTCCCTGGGCTCACCGACTTAGCTACTGGCTGGTCAGCAAGACTCGGCTCCACCTGTTTCCACACTCTCGGTGCTGACTTATAAGAATATACCACCACGGCTACTGAGGAGCAAAACCATGTCCTCATGTTTGTGCAGGCAAGCACTTTACCAAATGAGCCATCTTTCTAGCTCCAATATTTTTAATATAGTGCTTTTATTAATTACTTGAGAGATTCACGGCATGTCTTCTGGTCATAGGCGCCTCTCCCTAACTCCTCACAGATATATCCCTTCTCCCCTCAACCCCAACTACTGGCCATTTTTATTAAAAATAAATTTCACTTTATACAATATACTCTGATCATCATTTCTTCTCCCAGATATCCCCCACTTCTCCGCCCATCCAGTTCTCTTTAGAAAACAGACAAGCAAACAAAAGAACGAGCCAGAATAAAACAGAACAAACAAACAGACAAATGGATTTATTTTTTAAAAAATAAATTTTTTAAAAAGGCAGGACAAACACATACAAATAGAGTCGTACACACACACACACACACATATATAGGCATACTCAAAACTCATAAAAACACAAAATCTGAAACCATAATATATACACAAAAGACTGTTAAGGTTAGACATGCCTAAACAAAGCATTATTTTTAAAAGTCTCCCAAAACGCCATTGAGTTCATTTTGTGTTTGCCATCTGCTGTTGGGCATGAGGCCTCTCCTTAAGCATAGTTTGTATTCCCAGTGAGATTCCACTGGAGAAAACTAATTTTTCCTTTATGAGCTGTTGACAACTGAAGATAGCTTCTGGTAGGGATGGGGGTTCACATTCGCTTCCCCTCTCAGGGCTTGGACCTGTCCAGGCCCTGTGTGTGCTGTCATGGTCTTTGTGCATTCCTATGTGCTGTTGTGTCTGGAGGGCACAGTGTCCTTGGTGTCTTACATCCCCACTGGCTCTTACAATCTTTCTGTCTCCTTCTGTACAGTGTATCATGGGCCCTGAGGGGGAGGAGTTTGATGTAGACATTCCATTTAGGACTGGGTGTTCCATAGTCTCTCACTGTAAGTCATTGTCCAGTTGTGGGTCTCTGTATAAGTCCGCATCTCCTGCAGGAGGAAGTTTTTCTGATGATAGCTGTAGTAGGTTTCCATATGATCCTCAAATAGCCATTAATGTCCCTCCCCATAGTCCCTCCCTTATTCCTTTTCCCCTCCCCCTCTCCATTTAATCTTCCTGATCCAATCTCCTCCCTGCCACTCTCTAACTATCCAATTTTCCCTTTCTTGCAAGATTCTCCCTGCCTCCCTATTTTCTTACTCTATGCCCAGCGTTTATGGTTATACAGATTGTAACATGTCTAACAAAGGCTTAAACACTCCACTGGTTTGGAGAGAAAGCTTTAAATAGTTTGGATAAAGTCTGGCCTTGAATTGTGTTAATAAGCTCAAGACGCTGTGCTGAAATATCCACCTCTTGCATCCTTCTTTTCAGAGATGAAACCCTGGTCTCATAAAAATAGCCTTTGCTTGCAGTTACAGAGACAGAATGTCACAGAGGGGGAGAGGAGGAAAGAAGAAGAGAAACTGCTGGCTAATGGGTCTGAAAGATGACAGATGTCTAAAGGCTGAAAGACAGAGACAGCCCACCCCCTCCTGCAGAAGATGGGACGTCCTCCTCCCCTAGGGCCCAAACCCTGTGTGTGTCATGCCGAGTGCTGGCTTTATATGTGGCTGTGATTAATTTTAGAAGACCCTGGCATTCCGTCTGAGTCATTCTGATGCGGCCTGATTGGAACAGAATGGACAGGTCCATTTCAACACTGTCTTCTTTAGTGTCCTAACCTCTGGGGTTCGGCCAGCTCCTGAAATCGCCAGGCCTTGCTCCTGTCAAGTGTGTACCATCTGGCTACCAGGAAGGGCCCAGTTACCATCAAGAGTGACAGAACCACCTTAAAACAGCTCCATGTGTGTCATCACCCCACGCCAGGCTTTTCCAGTTCAGCAGCAATATGAACCACCTACTATGTGTAAACAGGGCTGCCATGAATCCCAAGCCTCATCATCCACCTTCAAAAAATAGCGCACTAAAAATACAAATGCTAACCCAGGGAGGCGGCTCCGTGAGCAAAAGTGCTTGCCACCCAGCCTAATGGCCCGAGCTGGATCTCCAGGGCTCACGTGGTATAAGGAGAAAACTGATACCCACAGTTGTCCTCCGACCTCCGCATGCACCATGGCGCATGTGTAATCCTCTCTATCTCCCCTGCCTTCCCACACGAAGTTTTTTTTTTTTTTAATTAAATACAGATATGGCACTAGGGGGATAGCTAAGCTTATAAAGTACTTGTTTTGTAAGGGCTTCGTTTCCATACTCCTGAAATCCACATTTTAAGAGTACAGGTGTACACCAGGTGGGTGGTGGCTTACGCCTTTAATCACAGCACTCCGGAGGAAGAGACAGGCCGGTCTTTGTGAGTTCGAGGCCAGCCTTGTCTCCAGAACTGGTTCCAGGACAGTCAGAGCTACACAGAGAAGTCCTGTCTCAAAAACAAAACAAAACAAAACAAACAAAAACAATTAAAAAAAAAAAGTACAGGTGTGATGGCAAGAGCTTATAATCATGGTATTGTCTTGGCAAAGACCGACAAATCCTGGAGTTCAGTAGCCAGCTGCCTAGCCCAATCCAGTGCATTTCAGGCCAGTAAGAAACCCTGCCTCACATTATGAATGCAACATTTATATAATTCCTGATTGATTTGTGGTTCTTCTTGCTGTATGGAGTTTATGTGTAATAATATAAATGTATATGTAAAAATATAAAAATAATATAAAAGTCATCATGCAAACACATGATGAGATCCTTCATACGTAAGGTGAGTTATCATATTTTTATATTTGTTTGTGACAATCAGCTGAAAGCAAACATCATTTTCAGGAAAAAAATTTTTAAAAAGAGAGAGAGAAACCCCGTCTCAAAAAACAAAAAATAAACAAACAAGAAAACAAAACCCCATAAGGTGAACAATGCCTAAAGAATAGTATCCAGGGCTGTCTTCAAGCCTCCTCCCACACATAAGCATGTGTTCATTGCCCATGCACACATTTGCACACCTACTTTTGAACATCACACACACACATAAACACATACATACACATACACACACACACACACACACACACACACACATACAGTGCCTACGACCAACCTAGACAAACTGACCCAGGGCATCTAGCCAAGGGCCGCTAGGTTTTGCCTGTTTTGAGGTCTAGGCACCATAGCTGTGGAGGTTCCAGAGTGGAGGGACGTTCAGCCCTGAGATTCTTCTCTGAGCCAGCCCAGAGCCATTGCTGGGATGACAAGGAATCGACTTTTCTGAACAGTTTCTCTGGTTCACATGCTATGCTTGGAGATGAGGGGCCACCAAAGACAGGGACTGGGAGGAAGACCAGTGTGTGACAAAAGGAATGTTGGGCAAATGACGAACAATGACCATTACCCTGGTTCTCCTAGGCCAGGAGTTTATCATCCCGAGCACTTGCTGTAGCAGAACACTGAGCAAGCATCAGGGAGCAAATAACATGAGGAATTCTCCTTTCTCTGTCCAGCACTGTCTACAGAGGTACCTCCCTCCCTCTGGGGAGGATTCGAGGACTTTCTCCTCTCGACCTCTTGCCCTCTCTCACAAGTAAGCACCTGACCCAAGATGAGCCTATCAGAACTGAAGCCAGGAAGAAGTTCATCGGATGTCCAATACAGATGAGATAAATCGGAAGTCGTGGCCATCTGCTGCCCTGAGTACAGCAGGCATAGTGAAATGGAAGCGCCCACAGGGGAAAGGCACCCTGGTGAGGCTGTGTCTGCTCTCATCACCCTGACTACTGCCCAAGGCTGGCTTGTGGTTTGTTGTTTTTTGTTGTTGTTGTTGTTTGTTTTTTGTTTGTCACTAGCAAGCAATGTTGTGACTTTCAGGTGTGGTAGCATGCATCTGTAATGGCAGCCAAGTGGTCAGGAAGATGAGGCAGGAGGCTTGTGAGTACAAGGCCAGCCTGGACCATAGAGCACTCTCAAAGCAGCACTGCCCATCTATAGAGCTCTGTATTCTGGGCTAGCTATAAATACTCACGACCTCTTTGGAGCACACATACAGTACCCTGCCTATTCTTAGTCGCATGCTGAGTTTGGGAAGGGCTCAGGATCCCTGTGGCTACATGTCTTGAAGGAAAGATGAGCTGGCCCCTCAGCTGTGCTGCCCTGCTTAACATCCGAGCCTAGCTCACATTGCAACTGGGGATTAAATCTCACATAGGCTCCAAGAATCCTGTCCCAACAATGCCCAAGTTGGAAGTGCGTCCAGGCAACAGGCACTTAAAAGTTCCATGGTCCCAGTGCATGCATCCGGACAGCTTCAAAGGCTTCCCAGCCCCCTGCTGTGCAAGCCACCTCTAGTCATGGCAGCTGGCCCTGCAACAAAAGTTAGAAGTGCCAGATGCCAGGGCTCTGGGACACACTTCTTCCCCTCACAGACTATACAAAGACACAAGATGCCTCTGCTGAATTGTCTGGGAACATCCATATTTCTTGTTGTTCTTACCCCCCCCCCCCAAGATTTATGTTTATGTGTGAACATCCATATTTCTCCCGCCCCACCCGAAAGGTTTATTTTTGTAATGTGTATGAATGTTTTGCCTGAGTGTACGTATGTGCCCATATACATCTGGATGGTTGTAATGATGGTCTGAACCCCAATGTTTAGAGAGAGCATTAAGCGCTCTTAACCACTGAGCCATCTCTCCAGCCTATCACTTAGATTTCTTGAAGTCCAAATATTTTCCTGAAAATATGCATGTGTTATAATTTCTTTGTAACACCTTTATTTTGCCTGTGTAAATATGTGTGTGTGAAGGGAATACAAGTGCACCTGCGTGCATATGTATGTGTGTGTGCTGAAGGGCAGCCTCAGGTGCTGTCACCGTATTTTTAGACAGGATCTTTCATCACCAAATAGTCTAGGCTGGGTGACCAGCAAGCCCCAAAGAGACGCCTGTCCCCATCTTCTCAGCACTAGTTGACAAGTATGTGTCACCACACCCAATTTCTTTAAACATGTGTTCTTGGGATTGAACTTGGGTCCTCATGCTTGTGTGGCAAGCTCTTTGCTAACTGGGCCATCTCCCCAGTGCCCAACAGCTTTATTAAGGCAGGATTTCTCTGTCACACAGTTCTGCCATTTAAAGCATACAGGCCCATGGCTTGGGGATATTTACATAGTTGTACATTCTTCACCACAGTCTGACAGGACGTGTTCATTGCTCTAAGAAGTAACCCAAAACCTTCAGCAGTCTCCCAGTGACCCCTATCCCTTCAAACCCCACTTTTCTTTTCTTTGTTTGTTTTGGTTTTTTTGTTGTTGTTTCTTGTGGGTTTTATTTTATTTTATTTTATTTTATTTCTTTGCTTTCAAGACAGAGTTTCTCTGTGTTAGCCTTGGCTGTCAAGGACTCACTTTGTAGACCAGGCTGGCCTCAAACTCACAGAGATCCACCTGCCTCTGCCTCTCTGAGTGCTGGGATTAAAGGCGTGAGCCACCTTGCCCAGCACTTTTCTTTTCCATCTCTGTAGATGGAATCATGTAGTGTGTGACCTCTCTTGGTTCATTTCTTTTACATATCACATGCAGTGTACTCAAGAGTCATGGACACCCCCCTGAGTCAGTGTGTTCTTATGGCTGAACAGTTGTCTGCTGTGAATCCTTTATCATGCTTTCTATATTTGTAGTTCCAGCACTGTATTAACAAAGACTGGAAATGCTGGAAAGCCTTGTCTCATCCTGATTTTAATGGGACCCCTTTGACTTTTTCTCCATTTAGGATGATGATGGTTTGATGTGTTCTTGCCAGTCTTACAGGTTGGCTCAGGGCTTCATACCTGGGAGCCAGGACCTCTACCCCTGAGCTACGACCCCCAGATTTCACTGCATTCTGATATGAAAATAAACTTAGCAGCATATCAGTTTTTCTAAGCTTAATTACTATTATTTTGTGGCCTAACACGCTCAGTTCTCCAGAATGGATTTCTATAATCCCTTAAGAGGAAGGTGTATTCTACTCTTATTGGGTGGAGAGTTCTAGGTGTGTGTGTGTGTGTGTGTGTGTGTGTGTGTGTGTGTGTGTGTAGTTTGGAGGACTGCCTCAGGCATCAGTCCTTGAAGTTACATCCATTATTGCTCACGTATTTTGGGCTTTATTGATAGATGTATAGCTATTTACAGTGCCCTTGTTACTAATGAACTGACCCTTCTATTGTTCTAAAACAGTCCCATGTATCCCTATAGTACCTTCTGCTTTAAAGTCTATGTTTTCTAGTCACTCAGTCATTCCATTTCTCTTATCTTTGCTCTTTGCATTATGGCACTTTTAATTTTAGCTTGTGCCTTTCAAAGTATATCTCTTTAGGTAGCTGGTAATTTATTTTGGAAGTTATCTTAGTTACTTTTTCTGTTAAATGATAAAATAGCCTGACAAAAGCAGCTTAAGGGAGAAAGGATTCATTTTGACTCACTTACAGACCACCGTGGTAGGAAAGCCAAAGCAGGAGGAGCTTGAGGCAGTCAAGCAGCAAGCTGCGAGTGGTGCTGCTCCGCCTGCTTCCTTTTACTCAGTCCTGGATACTAGGCTAGGGAAGGGTGCTGCCCACAGCGGGCAGGCCTCCCCACTTCAGTTAACTTAATTAAGGTAATCCCCTGCAGATATCCCTAGAGCCCTGTCTCCCAGGTGATACTAAATCTCATCAAATTGACAACTGAGATTAACCTCCAAAGGGTTGTTGTTGTAATTGCAGGAGGGGGTAGTATTATCTTTTAAAGCAGACTGACAGTTTTTGGCTTCTGCTTCATTTGTTTAACCTAGGTTTATTAAATATTATCATTGATATGATTGTGTCTATCATTTTGTTTTTATTTTTTGTATTTGTTATAATTTTTGTTTATTTGTCATTGTATTCTTTTGAATTAAGCAAATGTTTCTAGTTTAAAACTTTTCTTTCTTTCTTTTTTTCTTTTCTTTTTTTTTTTTTTTTTTTTTTTTTTTTTGAGATGGGGTTTCTCTGTGTAGCCTTTACTGTCCTGGATTCATTTTGTAGACCAGGCTGGCCTCAAGCTCACAGTGATCCACCTGCCTCTGCTTTCCTAAGTGCTGGGATTACAGGCCTGTGCCTCTGCATCAGGCTGTAGAACTTTTCTTAATACTGTTTTCAAGATTTCTTCTTGGTGTCTGCTCTGATTTTTATACTTACTCCTTAGATTTACATCAACCTATCTTTTATTAATACTTCCTTGATTTCGTTAGTTTACAGATTCTTGTTCTTATGAAGCTCTGTTCCCCTCTCCCTGTGGAAGCTAATGTATTCATGTGTTTGGTTTGTATTCATAGAAGCTAAATGTATTTGTGTGTTTGCATTGTACGCCCATCACTACGGGTTGCAAACAGACCTGCTGTGCTGTTCTCTTTTAGATCGGAGGAGGAGGAGGAGACCAGCTTCGTCACTCACCCTGCCGCTCATGTTCACCTTCTGCCTCTGTTCTTTGTTTCCTTGCCTGCCTACATTCCAGTTACTCCTGTAAAGCAAAAAACAAAAGACATACTTCTACACATAGTAGGCTTGGATCGACAGTGGGTGTAAGTTATTCATATCGTCTAGCTGTAATTTTGGTAGGTGATACACATACAGAAATTCTTCTATTTTGTCTAGGTTTTCCTAGTGTACGTTTACTAAGTGTTTGCTAAGAACGTTTTGTGTTTTACTGTATTCTGCTTTAGTGGCCCACCTTTTATCTCTAATTCTGAAGTCTTACTAAAACTACAAAGGCTCCCAAAGTCCTGTGGGCTCCAGGAACA
Source organism: Acomys russatus (assembly GCF_903995435.1). Taxonomy (NCBI): domain Eukaryota; kingdom Metazoa; phylum Chordata; class Mammalia; order Rodentia; family Muridae; genus Acomys; species Acomys russatus. The sequence goes on along the minus strand of NC_067156.1, from coordinate 21,122,974 downwards.
AAAGCAGGATAAGTGCCTTTTCACTCCACAGTGGAAGGACCAGGGCACAGTCACGATCAAATCAAAGCAAAACCGAAGTTTAACAGTGTAAAAAGCTCAGTGTACTCTCACTACGGTGGCCTGGACGCAGGAAGGGCAGCAAGTGGCCTCGATGGCTGACAAGATTGCCATGGTTCAAGTGGCCCAGCCACAATCTGTGGCAAGATCATCCATAAAGAAATCCTCGCCAAGATCGTCTTCGAGGACGACCGGTGTCTTGCTTTTCATGACGTTTCTCCCCAAGCAGCAATGCACTTTCTGGTGATACCCAAGATAGCTGATCTTGGTGGTTGTCCCAGGGTCCTGGCACCTCTAAACTGTTGCGGTCTCCACTGCGGTGGGGCTGCACCTTCATCCATAGCCCCTCCTGGGCTCTCTTCGGGGACTCTGACCCTACCTACCACATGCTACCAAGCTTCAGCTTCTCCCTGTGACCCCTTCAAACCTGGGGCTTTACTACAACTGAGGCTGTTCCTTCACCAATGGCCTCTCTGGCCTCTCTCAGTGCCGAGACTCTGTTGTTGTCCATGACCCTATCATTCCTTCAAAACCAATACCACCTGGGAAACTCTTATTGCCAGTTTCTTCCACCAGCACTGAGTAAAGCGTTGGTCACCTCCAAAACACAGCTTCTGTGTGCTGACACCATGAGGCACCACTTCCCAGAAGATTTCACCTCAGTGATGCTGGTCTCTTCTTAATCACAGATGATTCTGTGGCTCCAGTTGACCAGTTTCATTGGTCCCCACAAAGCAAAGGCTTCACTTTTGTGATTCTTAATTCAGAATGGCCCTGATTGAGTCTTTAAGGGATGGTCAACCTTCCCTCTGAAACGTCAAACACCGGGCTTTAATCATCCACTCTGCGCTCAGCACTGTCTTCTAAGTTCCACATGATTCATTAAGCTGTGAACAGTCAACGGCTTTTATAACCCAGAGGCTGAAAGTTCTCCCACAATCCATCAGTCATCACAACAGTCCACTGTCTGGCACCGATTTCTGAGTCAGGTTTCTATTGCTGTGATGACAAACCATGACCAAAGCAACTTGGGGAGGAAAGGGTTTAATTCCATTTACACTTCCGGGTAGCAGTCTATCACTGAGGCAAGTCCGGGCAGGAACCTGGAGGCAGGAGCTGATGCTCAGGCCACGGAGGGGTGTTGCTTACTGGCTTGCTCCTCATGGCTTGCTCAGCCTGCTTTCTAATGGGAGAACCCAAGACCACCATCGCTGAAGTGGTTCCATCCAAAATGAGCCAGGCCCTCCAACGTCGAGCAGGACATCACCCCACAGACTTGTCCACAGGCCAATCTGATGGGGCTGTTTTCTCAAAGGAGGTTCCTGCTTCCCTGATGTGAAACTAGCCAGAGGCTGTAGGCCTAGGTGCTTGGTGCTTTCCTGTTGTGGTCCGACAGAAGCCAGTGGCCCCATTGTTTGGTACTCCCTGTCCCACCAAAGCCTGTGTTGGACCCTAGAGTCCAATTCAGGAAGGGGGTCACCGCGAGAGACCACTCAAGTCACACAGGCTGGATGTATAGGTAAAATTTATTACTGACACATCAGAAGTCCCAATTGTTGATATGTCAGGGTCCCTCAGCACTCAGGAGGTGAAGGACCCTGAGTAGCTGTTACAGACTAGTTTTTAAAGGCTAAAACCACAAAACAGGGGGGGGGGTTGCTTATCAAGTTAGACCATATGGACATTGGCGTTGGGAGACCTCTTGTGGGGACTTGGATGTGGGTCCCTAGGGCGGTTACTGGAAACCGTATGGGACCTTTGATAGTTGGGAGCTCGCATGTAGCTATTCTGGGAACTAGGGTGGAACTCCTGAGGCTAGTAGTAATGAGAAATGGGAGAAGCCTCAGGTCTTATATTTTATAATTTTACAGTTTCTCACCTGCTACCTTTGCCTTTTGACATTTGACATTTTGTTATGGGCTGACAATCGGGAGTCACTCGGAATTGATCCTGCTTGAGGGGTGTAGCGCACTTGAAAGTATAGGCCAGTTTGCAACACCCCTCGTCTGTTATTTTGTCAACATCCCTATCTGAAGCCCACATCACGCGTAGTTTGGCATGTTTGGTGGTGCCCATTGGACGCTGGCCTGTGGCTCAGCTCATCTTCATTTTCACTCTGTTATTGAAATGTGATTGTCTCAATGGGCCTCCTCTCAAAGTCATTGATTTTCTTTGTCTTCTGCCTGCTCACAACAGCTGTCAAAGTGCACTGAGGTATTTTTCATCTTAGTTGTTGTATTCTTAATTCCAGAATATTTTTTCATCCAGGAGTGAGAGACAGAGTCTCACTACATAGCCCAGGCTGGCCCAGACCTAGCATTTCTCCAGTTTGTGCTTCCCCCAATGCTGGCATTGCAAGTATGTTACCAAACCCACCTCAAATTATCTGAATGGACATAGATAGATAGAGACCATTTTTATGTTTTTATTGGTGTTTTCTGTTTGTTTTGATACTCTTCTTCCTGTTAGTACAGCCCAACTTCTTGTTTGTCTGGTTTTTGTCATTTAAATATACTTAAATTCTAAAAGGCACAGTCTCACTGTGTTGCCCAGGCTAGCCTAAAGTTCCTGGATTCAAGAGATCCTCTGCCTCAGCTTCGAGAGCACCAAACTGGATCTAAACAGCTGTTTTAAAGCCCTTGTCTAGGAAGTCTGACATCTGTACTTTCTTGCAAACATGTCTGATGGTTATTTTTATTTTCCTATCAATGGGCCATGCCTCTTTGTCTTTCAGTGCTCATATTGTTTTGTTAAAAAAAAGGATGATTTGGGCCAGGCGTGGTGGCGCATGCCTTTAATCCCAGCACTTGGGAGGCAGAGGCAGGTAGATTGCTGTGAGTTCGAGGCCAGCCTGGTTTACAAAGTGAGTCCAGGACGGCCAAGGCTACACAGAGAAACCCTGTCTTGGGGGGGTTGGGGGGAATAGGATGATTCATAGTATACATTGTAGAGTGCTCTGAAAACCAAATTCTCTGTATCCCCAGGGTATTTTGTTTTTTGCTGTTTTGTATGTTGTATAAAGCTGATTATGAGGCCTATTTTTTCTATGGTCTATTTTTTTTCTGTTATACCCTGAAGTCTCCTCAGTTACTAGGGTTATTTCCAAGATGTTCACTAGCCCATGGTAGCTCACTTGTCCAGATTTTCCTCTCAAGGATTTTGGTCAGTCTGCTGTGTGTTAGTCACTGCCCCAGTCGTCTGTGAAGTTACTCAACCGCCTGTGCCTGTTCTCAACAGATGCCTTGTAACAAAAATGCCTTTCACTCCACGTAAGCACAGAAACAGGTCATGGGTGGACATCCTTACAAGTGGGCTTTCTGTAGACTGCTTGACAGGCGAATAATGGAGGACATTTGGTACAGGGGCTTGGAATGCCCTATGAGTACATCCATTTCCTTAGGTGGTTGCTAAGATGCTAACTTTACTGTGAATGTGGGCTGCGACTTTGTAAAGGTAACTTGGGAAGATGTAACCAAGGCTTATCGTTTTAACAAAAAGCCAGCCACTTTCCCTGACTACATACTTGCCAGGCTTGTGCAGTTTGGTTCATTTCCCGACATTTGGAAAGGGAAAAAGATTCTGACAGTTTTTACCCATTTCCTAGTTGATTTTTAAGTGTTTTAATTAAAATAGCATCACATCCCCCTTTGCTTTCATCTTCACAACCCCTGCTCCTCTCACCTCCTCTCCACCTCCCCTCCCACCCAGATCCACACCCTCTCTGTCTCCTGATAGAAAACAAGTAAGCATTTAAGGAATAATAATAACATAAAATAAAATAAGTAAAAAAAAAATTGGAATATGATGAAACAACCAAAGAAGAGAAAGAGCCAAAGGAAAAGCACAAGAAATACATATAGACACAGAGACATATATGTTTGCATATACATGCAAAGGACCTATAAGAGTTTTTTTAAAAGCCCAGACTTAATAACTTAATAAGACAAAGAACCTCCAAAGATGCTGTTAAGTTCATTTTCTGTTGGCATCTACTGGGCATGCAGCCTACCCGTAAGAGTGGTTTGTTTCCCCGGTGAGACTCTCTTGGAGAAAATTATGTTTTCACTTAAAAGTGGCTACCAATTGGAGATAGATTCTGATTAACGATGGGGGCATATTCCACTTCCTTCAGCTATAGGACCCCAATCTGGCATGGACCTGTACAGGCCCTGACCTCTGACCTGTGCAGGCCCTGACCTCTGACCTCTGTGAATTTACATGCATGCCAGCCATGTTGTCTAAAGGCCTTGATTCGCTGGTGTAGTCCATCTCCTCTGTCTCTTACACTCTTTCTGCCTCCTCTTCCGTTGTTCCCCGGACCCTGAGGGTCCATATAATCACATCACATCCCCCTTCCCGTTGAAGGCTGAGGGTTCCGAGGTCTCTCACTCTCTGCGTATTGTCTCTCTGTATTTGCTTCCATTTGTGTGGGGATCAGCAACTGGGGGCAGGGGAATGAGTGGCAGGAATCCCAGGAATCAGACTCCAGAGACCAGACTCAAGGTGCAGATCTGACTTTATTGTGCCGTGTATACGCCTTTATTCAATTGTAGGGCCAATTAGACCATCCCAATAGCAATCAATCAGGTTGGTCTAACTATAAGAGAATGTGAGGGGCCAAGGTCACCTCAGGAGACTTCTGTAAAGAAGGGAAGGCAGTTACCACCTTAGCCTCAGATCCTCTTCGTTAGTGTGCTGGGAGTCCCCGGTAGGTCAACACTGTGTGCAGTGCATCAGGAGCACCCGAGGAGTCTTAGAAGCCGCTGAGACCTCACTTGCCAATCCTTACGGGCCTCTGTAAGGATTACCTCAACACTCCCCACACACTTGCTGCAGCAGAGTGTTGTTAGAAGTCATTTCATTGCTACATTTCTTTAGCATATTTGTCTTTCTAAATCTGACTTGCCTTATATGGGATGGTTTTTGTCTCGTCATTGTACCCATGAAATCCTGTGAATTCCATTTTATTTTTTAAATGACTGAATGATATTCCACTATGAAAGTATATCACATTTTCTTTACACGTTCATCCACTGACAAACATTTCTGCTGGACCAGTGTCTCTGTAGTACAATGAACACCTTTGGATATATGCTCCATTGTGGTGCCCCTAGATCTTGAATCAAATTTATTTCAAGTTCTTTTAGGAAATGCCACACTGATTTCCATCAGGTTCTGGGCAAATCTGCATCCCCACCAGCAGTGGATGTGTGGTCCCCTTACTCCACATCATCACCAATGTTTTGTTATTTATTTTATTGATCTTAGCCATTCTGACAGGTGTAAGATGGAATCTCAAAGCAGTTTGTTATGTTTTGGTTTTTTGAGGCAGAGTTTCTCTGTGTGGCCTTGGCTGTCCTGGACTCAATTTGTAGACCAGGCTGGTATCAAACTCACAGCGATCGATCGGTCTGCCTCTGCCTCCCTGAGTGCTGGGATTAAAGGCGTGAGCCACCATTCCCAGCTTTCAAAGTAGTTTTAATTTGCATTTCCCTGATGACTAAGGACGCTGAACATTTCACTAAGTGCTTCTCAGCTGGTTGAGTTTCCTGTGTGAGAATTCTGTAGATCTGGACCCCATTATTTTTTAACTTTTTAACATTAAATTTTTTAATCTCGTTATAGCCTGATCTCAGCCCCTTCCCCCCTCTCTCCCCAGCCCCCATCCACCCTCTCTGTTCATTCCCCTCTCCCCTTCTCTGAGGAGAGGAGAAGACACTCACTCTGGAACATCAAGTCACAAGGGTACTAAGAGCGCCCTCTCCCACTGAGGCCAGACAAGACATCCCAGCTGGGAAAGAAGAATTCAAAGGCAGGCAATAGAGTCAGACACAGTCCCTACTCCAATTGTTAGGGGACCCACATGATGACCAAGCTGTGCATCTGCTACAAATGTGTAGAGGGTTTAGGTCCAGCCCATGCATGCTCTTTGGTTGGTGGTTCAGTCTCTGTAAGCCCCCATGGGACCAAGTTAGTTTGCTCTGTAGATCTTCCTGTGGTGTTCTTGACCCCTCCAGCCCCCTCAATCCTTTCTCCCACTCCTCCACAAGACCCCCTAAGCTCTTCCTATTGTTTGGCTGTGAGGCCCATTTATTAACTGTTGATCTTAGTGCTTTGCGACAGGTGTTCTGTTCAGAAAGTCCTTCCTGTGACAATAAGTCCAAGATTACTTCCCACTTTCTCTTCTATCAGGTTCAGTGTGCCTGCTCTTATGTTGAGGTCTTTGATGCGCTTGGAGTTGAGTTTTATGCAGGCTGATAAGGAAGGATCTACTTGCGTTTTCCTCAGTTTGGCTAGCACCATCTGTTGAGGATACTGTCTTTTTCCAGTGTGTATTTCTTATTTCTTTATCAAAAATCAGGCGTCTATAGACGTGGGGACTTATGGCCGGGCACTCAATTCTATTATTCCAAGATCAACACATCTGTTTTTGTGTCAATACCTTGCTTTATTACTATAGCTTTGTAGTACAATTTGAGCTCAGGCATGGGGATACTCCTAGCAGTTCTTCTATTATTCAGGACTGCTTTAGCTATCCAGGGTTTATATTTTGAGGCTATTGTGAAAGGTGTTGTTTTGTCAGTGTGCTTGTTTTGGTATGCCTATCTGTATATAGGAAGGCTACTGATTTGCGGTGTTGATTTTGTATCCTGCCACTTTGCTGAAAGTGTTTATCAGCTCTAGGAGTTTCATGGTGGAGTTGTTACAGTCACTGATGTATGCAATCGTATCATCTGCTAAAGATACTTTGAAATTTTTTCATTCCTATTTGTATCCCCCCTGGTCTCCTTCTGTTGTCTTACTGTGGTAGCTAAGACTTCAAGTACTATATCAAATGTGTATGGAGAGAGTAGAGAATCGTATCTTGTCTGTGACTTAGGGGAATTGCTTTGAGTGCCTTTCCACTTAAGTTGATGTCGATTATGAGATTGATTTAAATCTCCCTTACTTTGTTTAGGTGTGTTCCTTGTATCTATTCTCTATCCAGGGCTTTAATCATGCAGTGTTAGATTTTGTCAAAGGCCTTTTCTGCCTCTGATGAGATGATCATGTAGTTTTTGTCTTTCAGTCTGTTTATATGATGGGTTACCCTTTTCAGTTTACATATGTTGAACCATCCCTGCATCTCTAGGAAGAAAATTACTTGATCATGATGAATGATCTTTTTTTTTCTCTTGAATTCAGATTGCAAGTATTTTGTTGAGAATTTTTGTTTCTATGTACACTAGAGAAATAGCTCTGTAATTCTCTTTCTGTGTTGGGTCTTTATATGGTTTAGGTATAAGAGTAACTGTGCCTTGTAAAAATAATTGAGCAGTGCTCCTTCAGTTTCTATTTTATGGAATAATTTGAGGAGTATTGGGATTAACTCTTCTTTGAAAGTCTGGTAGAATTCTGCTCTAAAACCATCTGGCTCTGGGCCTTTCTCTTTTCTTTTCTTTTCTTTTTTTTGGGGGGGGGGGTAGACTTTAGTTACTGTTTCTATTTCATTAGGGATTATAGGTCTGTTTAAATTGCTTATCTCATCTTGATTTAGCTTTGGTAGGTGGTATATACTGAGAAAATTATTCATTTCCTTTAGACTTTCCAACCTAGTAGACTACAGATATTCTAAGTATGACCTTAGGATTCTCTGGATTTCTTTGGTGTTTATTGTTATGTTCCCCATTTATATTTAATTTTAATTTGTGTCCCCTCTCTCTGCCTTTGAGTTCATTTGGCTAAGAGTCAGTTAACTCCAGCATTTCTCTGTTTAGTTTTTGTCTAGATGACCTGTCTACTGGGAAGAGTGGAGCACTGAAGTAATACTATCACTGTGTGAGGGTCAATATGTGATTTTAGCTGTAGTAGCGTTTCTTTTTATGAACTTTCACGTCCTTGTATTTGATGTTTAAATGTTTATGATTGCAATATCCTCTTGGTAGTTTTTTTTTTCTTTGATAGTATACAGTGGCTTTATATATATATATATACCCTAATTAGCTTTAGTTTTAAATCTATTTTGTCAGATATTAAAATGGGGAAACCTGCTTGCTTCTTAGGTCTGTTTGCTAGGAGTATCTTTCTCCATCCTTTTATGCTTCTTATACCTCATAGGCATATCTGTGTTCCTTCATCTTGGGAGCTGACACTTAGAGATGGAGATAACCTGAAATGGTTGGGGGCGAGGAGGTGATGAGAGGGTCCTCACAAGGTAGGAAAGAAGAGTGTGCTATCAGGACCTGTTTAGCCTCCTGGGAATGGGGGCAAAAGGGAAGTGAAGGCCACAGTATGGTGGTCTGGTACAGAGCTGGTCATGAGCCCGGAGCATCGGATTTGGAGAGGAGGGAGAGTAAAGACTGCCTTGCTTCCATTTCTTTATTATAGTTATAGTCAGAAACATATAAATAAAACCTTCTGGGTCTGCTTGGTGTTGCTTATGCGTGTATATATGATCTCATGGCTGACCACTTTTTATCAGATAAACTAGGAGGTTGATCTCTGGGAGAGATTACTTTTCTCTGTGTGTCAGTACTTATTTGTTGCCTGTAGCTCTTTGTCCAGGGGTAAGACACCATGATATCAACACCCCTTCGGCGCCATCACGTCTACTGGTGTTGTTACTGTTCAGGTCTAGTGTAGGCAGCCATATTCTTGGGATGTTGTGGGTGTAGATTCTCTGTCATTTCTAGGAGACACAATCTCACAGCAGATTTCCTGGCCCTATGGCTCTTACAGTCTTTCTGCCCCCTCTTCCTTGGTGTTTCCTGAGCCTTAAGTACAAGAGTTGTGTTATACAGATGTATCTGTTGGGCCTGGGCTCCCCACAGTCAGTTGCTCTCTACATTTTGACCAGTGGTGGGTTTCTAGAATGGTCTCCATGAGCTGCAAAGAGAAGCTTCTACAGTGATGGGTGAGAGCTATACGTAGGAATAAAAATAGGCTTTGTAATGCAGTTAGGAACTGTGCTGGTCCAGCAAAGTGGTGAGAGCAGACTCTCCCGTAAGGCTCATGACCTCACTAGCCCTGGGCATTGGCTAGGTTTCTAATATCAGGCAGGATTTCTCTCCTGTTGAGCAGATCTTAAGTTAACACCAAGCTATGAGTGTTAACTATAGCACCTTTTGGCGTATCTTGCCATGCTTGTCACTGCTGTGGTTCATAGATGTCACAGCTGGCCAGCACTATTGACTGCCTTCCTAGCCTGGAAATTCGCACAGCACCCTTTTCTAACAGCTTTTCTAGAGATAATTCTCAGAGTCCTTACTCTGCCATTTCCGCCCACGGCTCTTCTTCATTTGTCTACTTAAAATGTATCCAAGTGTAATCAATAGTCTTGACTGTCAACTCGATGGCATTTAGAGTCACCATGGAAACAAGTCTCTGGACGCATCAGTTGGGGGAGCTTCTAGATGAGGCTAGTTGAGATGGGGAAGCACACTAAATGTGGGTGGCTGGAGTCCTGGACTGCATACAGCAACATTTATCACATTCCGCTTCCTAAGCAGGAGACACGAGATGTTTCATGTCCCCATGTCATGCCACCCCCACCGTGATGGGCTGTCCTTTCAAACTGTGATAAACTCTTCCTTCTTCAGTTACCTTTGTCAGCTTTCTTTTTTTATAGCAACAAGGAAAGTAACTAATGCAAATGTTTCATTATAATACAACTTGATTTTAAATTATTTGCCATGGAATAAACTCAACTCTCTAGTAAGATGGGGTGAGTCTATTCTGGGAACTCCCACCCACCACACCCAAGAGGCACAGCTCTACTTTATGTTCTAATTATGTGTTGTCGCATCTGCCAGATTATATCTGCTTTGGGTGTAGGAACAGGTAGCCTTCAATCCTGTCAACTGTATCTGGCATAGAGCATGGAACTGGAGTGGGGGTGTCAATGTGAACCCAAAATGAATGCCCCATGTTCTAATTTATCTGAATACCCTAACTTTTGGGCAGGAAAGCCCAGTAACACGAAGGACAGTGTTCTACAGTGATCCCATTAACTTATTTCTGAACTCTGGCATAAGCTTGGGCATTCTCAATCCATGAGTGCTCTGGCACTGGCTAGCAGGTTCCTAATGGGAACCACTGTCTTGAAATTCTAGTTGAGGCGTCTCTCACAATAGGGGAGACCTTCCTTTTACTGAATATAAGTGAAAGGCTACCTTTCCATCATAGCCCCTTTTTATGAACTCAAATAGCAACTGCTCAAAACACTGTACTCTGACAGCTAGCCCCAGGCAAGCCGGTGAACACATGTACTTTTTTTTTATTGTACATGAGTGCTTTATCTGCAGAAGAAGGGACCAGATCTCATTATAGATGGTTGTGAGCCACCATGTGGTTGCTGGGAATTGAACTCAGGACCTCTGGAAGAGCAGGTGGTGCTCTTAACCTCTGAGCCATCTCTTCAGCCCCACATGTACATTTTTATACAACAATAAAATCAACAAGAAATGGAATTTTATTTTTTAATGTGTGCATGTGTGTATGTGTACATGTACATGAGTAGACATGCCCATGGGGACCAGAGGCAGAAGATCTCCTGAAGCTGCAGTTTGGGTTTTAAGCCACCCAACAGGATTGCTGGGAATTAAGGTCAGGTTCTCTGTGAAAGCAGTGTATTCTCCCAACCTGAGTTAAGAGTTAAAACTGAAGCTGGGCATGGTGGCGCACACCTGTAATCCCAGCACTCAGGGAGGCAGAGACAGGCAGATAGCTGTGAGTTTGAGGCCAGCTTGGTCTATAAAGCAAGTCCAGGACAGCCAAGGCTACACAGAGAACCCTGTTTTGAAAAAGGGGAGGAGGGGAAAGTTAAAACTGAGTAATCTCTCCAGCCCCAAGAAATGACATCTTATGGTCAGCCCTGATGCTGTTGTTGAACTCTGTCTGTCGTCTGTCTGTCTGTCTGTCTGTGTATGTGTGCACGCATGCTGGTGCGCTGCACACCTGTGTATATTCACAGAGTCAAGAAGAGGGCATCGTGTGTCTTCCTCTATCGCTCTCCACCTATCCCTTTAAGGCAAGGCTTTCTCCTTGTATGTGAATTTCTTAAGTAGGCTGGAATCCAGGAGATCACAGCAACCCTCCTGTTCCGGTTCCCCTCAGAGCAAAGGTTCACCAGGCATTTTCAGAGATGCCCAACTTGTTGCGTGGATATTGGGATCCTAACTCAGCTGCTCACGATTGCAGAGCAAACATTCCTAACCACTGGCGATCTCTCTAGCCCCGGTTCTTACATTCTTGAATTGTCAAAAAGCATTTTTGTGATCTAATACCTTGAGATTATTGGTTTAGTGCTGTGAACAGACACCATGACCAAGGCAACTCTCATAAAGGAAAACACTTAATTTTTTTCCCTTTACATTACATTATCATCACGGCGGGAAGCATGGGAGTACCCATGTGGTTATCCAATACCAAGACACCCAGGCCAGCACTGTGCTGGAGAAGGAGCAAAGAGTTCTACATCTTGAGCCACAGGCTGTTGGTAAAGTGCTCGTCATTCAAGCATGAGAACCCATGAAAAAAGGCAGGCGATGTGATGTGTGCCTGTAATGTCAGGCCTGGGAGGGAGAGGCAGGAGGATCCCTGGGGCTTGATGGGGAGCTGGTCTAGCTGTGTCATTGAACTTCAAGTTCAGTGAGAGACCCTGCCTCAGAAGATAAGGCAGTGAGCAGATGAAGAAGACACCTGACATTATCCTCTGGCACAAACACACACACACACACACACACACACACACGTACACACCAACCACAATACATACACAGCACACACAACAAATACACCACACATACAAACACAACCACCTCCAAAATCCAAAATGGTCCCGTTTTTCCTTAAGAGCCTCTTTACAGCCACAGCAGCACACCAGGAGAGAGGCTCAAAGACAGATGAAAGCCTGTGGGCTCCAGGCTCCAGGCTCCAGGCTCCAGGCTCCAGGCTCCAGGCTCCAGGCTCCAGGCTCCAGGCTCCAGGCTCCAGGCTCCATTCTGCATGGGACCCAGCCGAGAGCCCACCTGGGGCTGGAGGGCAGAGTTCCCAGGGCAGGGCTGGTCTGTCTAGGAGTACGGCCTCTTGCTAAGAGAAGCAAGACCAGGGGAGAGTGCTGGTGCTGTGGCTTGCCTGGGAAGTTGTTCCTGAAAGGGCTCCCAAGAGCAGTGTGGTGCTGAGAAGACAGAGGACACTCAAGTGGTGGACCTCATGAGGGTGGTGAGGTCCCCGGGGCTCATCTCTGAGAACGAATCTGCACTGTCTCATTGAAATTGGGTTATGGGCCTCTCTTGCCAAGCTCGGTCCCAGAAGTGCATCTGCTTGTCTCCAGCGAGATGGCTTCAAGGTTACTTCTCGGAGTTGGCGCTCTGGCGGCGCAGGCCCTGAGGGCCCACGGGCCCTGTGGCGCAGCCGCGATGCACTCCATGGCTTTGGGAGGTGGTGTTCCTACTGATGAGGAGCAGGCCACCGGATTGGAGAGAGAGATCATAATAGCGGCACAGAAGGGACTGGATCCATACAATATACTACCTCCAAAGGCAGCTTCGGGCACCAAGGAAGACTCTAATTTAGTCCCATCCATCACCAACAAGCGAATAGTGGGCTGCATCTGTGAAGAGGACAACTGTACTGTTATCTGGTTTTGGGTGCACAAAGGCGAGAGTCAGCGATGCCCAAACTGTGGAACCCATTACAAGCTGGTGCCTCACCAGCTGACCCACTGAACCCTGTGTTAACCTTTCAGAATGTCATGGAACATTTCTCTCTATAATAAAGACTAGCCATTGCATTGGCTCCCCCCCCCAAAAAAAAAATCAGGTTATGCCTTACGTGCTGGATTACTGAAAGCAGAATGCAGCTCAGTTGGTAGAACGCTTGCTATGAATGCAGCCCAACATGTTTGTGGATGACAAGAGCATGCCTCCAAGTCAGAAGCTCAACCCCTGAAGCAGCACAGGATCCTCATGCGCTGCTCCACTCTGCCTGCCCACAGGAAGCCATGTATGTCCCTTTCCTCTTCTGCCCCATAGTGATATAGCAGATGACCTCCCCAGGTGTGGTGCTTGGAAGCAGCCACTAGGACTCTGACACAAAGGGATCTTTCTTTATAAAATATCTAGCTTTCAGGATTTTGTCACAGTTACACAAAACAGAAGCCGGCAGAAGGCTCTGGGGGATATGGGAGACACACCTTGTTGGGTAGCAATTTCCCACTGAATGAAACATACCTATCTCATGAGCCTCAGGAAGGAAGCACACTTGTCTGTCCTAGGAAGACGAAACCCACAAGATTTACCAGGAACCTCCCCCAAGGTTATGGACACAACAAACACGTGATGGGGGTGGGAGGGAAGACTGATCAACTGAGCTGGAAGAGACTGACACTTGCTGACCTTTTGAGCAGCCTACGTGTCACACAGAACGCTCCCAGGCTGCACCCTTTCTGAGCGACCATCCTTTTGCTGCAGAGGACCTTTCAGAGATACAGCTGCTTTTGAGTCAACCCTACTCCTGGTGAGTGACCTCCTACCCATATTCCTGTAAATATCCTCGATAAACTCATTGGCTCACCAAGCTGGACTTTGGTGCAGTTGTTACTCCAGTCATCTGTCTGTCCCCTTCCTGGGGTGAATAGACATGTGTCACATCTCCCCAGGAAAAGTCATACATAGCATCACCTCCCAGTGGAAAAGCAACAGCGTTCTGGAAGGCTGCATCAGCAGGTACCTTGCCCTGTGTAATTTTAAAATTCTGAAGTGGCCACTCCCAGGACCCAGTCCCTTGCAGTTGGTGAGAGAGCTCCCCTGTGGATTCAAGGCACCAAGGGATGGCTCAGTAAAGTGCTACTGTACAAGTGTGAGGGCCTGAGTTCACATCTCCAGAATCCGTGTGAAAAGCCATGTGTGGTGACAAGTACCTGCAACCTCAGTGATGGAGTGAGGGTGAAGACAGGTGAATCCCTCCATCTCTCTGGCCAGCAAGCTCCAGGTTCTGTGAGAGACCCTAACTCAAAAAGGAGACTGGCTTTTCCCCTCCTCCTAAATGAGCACCCTGCCTAGAGGCTACCCATGAGGGTGGGACTAGAACTCCAGTCCAGACATGGGTCCCTTCTGGTGAACAGCATTGGAACTGAGTCTCCAGACTCTCGTGATAAAACTGAAATGCCCTTCAGAGGGGGTTAACAGAAAGCCAGGTCCTTCTGTTAAGCAGACAAATCTCTGGCCTGGAGACCTACCATTCCAGCGGGGTTAGTCAGTCACCTAGGCAAAGGCCCACCCCTCGGGAAGGCAGAGCCACCCCCAGGAAGGCAGCCTCACCTTAAGCTGAGCGAAGCAGAAGAGTTACCTTCACTAATGCACTAGAATCCTTTTCCTTCCCAGAATTCCCACCCATCTCACAGTAGCTCACAGGGCTATAGCCAGGACCCCTTGTAGGCCAAGCTCCTCAGACCGGTTCTCCTGTCTCTGTTCTGAGCTTCCCTAACACTGTGGCCCTGAGCCTTGGTGGGGGCAGTAGGTACTGAACCCTCACACCCTTTCATTGTTCCTTGGGGACACGGGACCTGGCTGCTGACAGGTCTTGGAGGTGTTTCTCTTACTACAAAACACAAGGAGGAAATGGATAAAAAACAGGAAACAGAAGAGTACAGAGAAGATACAGGCCTCAGCACTAAGGATGACTGTCGCTGTGAGTCACAGCTACAGACAGCCCCACTGAGTCAGCACAGCAGGGGAGGGGACATGCACTGGGCCCCAGGAGAGTACCTCAGGGCCATGCAGCCAGATACTCTCATTTGGGGAAATCCCCCAGCTAGCTGGGCTCACTTTAGTTACAGGTCCCACTACTCTCTGTGTTGTCTGTGCCCCTGTCACTACTCCTTCAAGCCCTATAGGAACAAATCACTATATACAGAGAGAGAGAGAGAGAGAAAGAGAGAGAGAGAGAGAGAGAATTTCAAGGGGAGAGGAGCCATATGTAAACCATAGTGAAGTAAAAGAGGAGAAATAGCCAGAGAAGGAGAGAGCTGGCAGGCTTGCACGTAAGGAGGCTGTGTATTACTAAGGGAAGAAACGGTTCACACCGTCTGTCACACGCTAGCAAACCTCTTCTGTCAGCCTGTCTGAAAGCTGTGGTGGGCAGCCACTTGCACGTTGTTCTCAGGAGTTTTCTCTGAGAGCAGCTGCTCTGCAAGAGGAAGCCTTTCCTGTGGAGCTGCGAGGGTCCCGGGAGGTGGGGGCAGGGTCGGAAGCCTGCTCTTCTTAGCGGATGGATGGACAGATGGACGGCAGAGAACACACTCATAAGCCGCTAAGAACACAGACATCCAGAGGACAAATGCGCTCAACCAAAGGGGTTTGTGTTTTAAATGTTTCTGTTTTAATCATTTCAATGCAAGGTGTAAGTATTAGTCATTAAAACTAACAAATGGGGCCTGGGAAGATGGCTCCACCAGTAGAATGCTAGCCATGCGAATGTGAGATTCTCAGTTCAGTGCCCCAGAACCTATAAAAAGCACACTCACACTTGTAATCTCACTGGTGGGGAGGGAGAGACTGGTGGACCTTGGATTGTGCTGACCAGCTAGCCTAGCCTGTTCAGCAAGCTCCAGGACAGTGATAGACTCAGTCTTAAACAGCAACACCTAACAATGACCTTTGGCCAACACACACACACACCTTGCATTTCTGTCCATCCTTTAGAAGAGATCATCTGGAAGGGAAATGGCAGCTCTGACTCTCAGACCCTGTTATCAGCCTGTGCTAGGCTATTGGGTCCCTCCCTCTTTGGACATCATGTGGGTTTGGGGGTGCTTGTTTGCAAAGTTCTCGAAGTAGCATAGCACACCAGTAAGCACAGCACAGATCTGCTTGTGTCTCTTCCTATGAAGACACTGCTGAGAGTCTACCATGCCTGCACCACGTGTACCAGCTGTGTCTGCAGCTGGCAGAAGCAGGGACTGAACAGAGGGCAACTGCTGTAGTATGTGATGCTGACTCGCGCTATAGATATTGTGCATGTAAGCTGAAGCTCAGTGTTTGTGTATGAGTGAGTATGTGTGTGCGAGTGTATATGTGTGTGAGTCTGTGAGTGTGTGTGTATGTGTGTGCGAGTGTATATGTGTGTGAGTCTGTGAGTGTGTGTGTATGTGTGTGCGAGTGTATATGTGTGTGAGTCTGTGAGTGTGTGTGTATGTGTGTGTGAGTTAAATGTGTGTGTTTGTGTGTGTGTGTGTGTGTGTGTGCGAGTGTATATGTGTGTGAGTCTGTGAGTGTGTGTGTATGTGTGTGTGAGTTAAATGTGTGTGTTTGTGTGTGTGTGTGTGTGTGCGAGTGTATATGTGTGTGAGTCTGTGAGTGTGTGTGTATGTGTGTGTGAGTTAAATGTGTGTGTTTGTGTGTGTGTGTGTGTGTGAGATGACAACTTGTGAGAGTTGGTTAGCCCTTACCATGTGGGTCATGGGGATTCACACTCAGGTCTTCAGGCTTGGCAGGAAGCACCATAATCCACTGAGCGCTCTCACTATCCCTCCACCTTATTTATTTATCTGTTTTCTCTGTGTAGCCTTGGCTGTCCTGGACTCACTTTATAGACCAGGCTGGCCTTGAACTCACAGAGATCCACATGCCTCTGCCTCTCAAGTGCTGGGATTAAAGACGTGCGCCACCACGCCTGGCTTCCTCCATCTTATTTTCGACACTGAGTCTCTCACTGAATCTGGAGCTCATCTATTTGTCAAGACTAGAGGCCAGTAAATCCCAGAGATCCTCCTGTCTCCACCCCTCCAGCTCTAGGGTTCCAGGCATGCACTGCCACACGCAGGTTCCTCCTACACACACATATTTTAGTACATTTTAAGTTGTGTGTAGCTCTGTGTGTCTGTGTGTGTGAGTGTGTGTGTGTATATGTGTCTTTGTGTGTGTGTGTGTGCATGTCTGTGTGTGTGTGTCTCTCTCTGTGTAGATTACCAAAGGACAGCTGGCATCTGCATTAGTACTTGCTTTTCTCAGCACCATGACAAAATAGCTGACTAAAACAACTTAAAAAGGGAAGGGCGTGTGTTGGGTCAGTTTGAGGTGCAGGCTATATACATCCTGGCAGGGAAGACATGTTGGCTGAGGGAACTGACCTTGATCTGCAGTCAGGAAGCAAAGAGAGAGGAATCCTGGTGTGCAGCTCACTATTGCCTTATTCAGTCAGGGACCCTAGGCCATCCTATTTTACTCCTTGCATTCAGGGTGGGTCTTCTGTTTTTAGCTGACTTGGGAAATGACTCAGTCAGTGAGTGCTTGCCTTGCGAGCACAAGCACCCAGTGGATCCCCAGGACCCACATTAAAAGTAAGTCAGACATGCTGGGGTGTATTTGTAATCCCAGCACTGGGGAGGTGGAGGGGTACCCAGGACTCACTGACCAGGCACAGTAGCCTTCTTGGAGAGTCCGTGAAAACCCCTCTTAAAAAATATGAGGACAGTGTCTGAGGAATGACATCCAAGGCTGTTCCACATGCATGTGCTCCTATGTGCAAGCACACCTTCACACACATGATAACACACATACACACCCACTCACACATACCTACACACTCACACACATATATATATTTCTGGAGTATCCTCATAAACACATCCATAGGTGTGTTTCCATGGTGATCCTGAATCTAGTCAGGTTCACACTGAATCTGAAAGGCCAATGGATAAAAAAGCACATGGGCCTGGACTGTCAGAACACTGGGATCCCAGGAGGCCACCACGCCTGGCAGCCAGTGTGCTTCCTGCCTGCGGGGGCACCATGCTCTGAAGTGTAGTATCTTTGTCAAAGGCCAATGCCCAGGAGCTAGAGAGATGGCTCAGTAGTTGAGAGCACCTGCTGTTCTTGCAGAAGACCCAGGTTTGGCCCCCAGAACCCACAAAGTAGCTCACAACCATCAGTCAAAAATAAAAACCATACACATAAATAAAATAAACAAAATTTTAAAAAAAAAAAAAAATCAATGCCCAGTTGTAGAAGAATGTTAATTTAGAACATGGATGTTCTGGCAAGAGATCATATCCAAAGACCTTCTAGGTCTATGTGATCTGGCTAGAATACAGACATGCCTTTAAATCCAGGAGACAGAGACAAACAGATCTGAGTTCAGGGCCAGCCTGGTATCGAGCAAGTATTAGGTAAAGAAAAGCTTAGATCCAGGTATAGTGATACACGCCTTTAATCCCAGATGAAGGTAAAGTTAGTTTGTAGAAGGAAGCACCCATGTTTGAAAGCGATGTCTAATTGAGTGGCAGAAAAGGTGATGAATCAGAGATTTGACTGAATAGGATACGCCCAACTCTCATGAGAAGAGAGAGGAAAAGGAAGCAGTTTTTACTGGGACAGTAATAGAGAGATGGGTTGCAGAGAGAGAACTCAGGTGAAGACGGAATGAGCCAGAAAATGAGAAGCCAGAAGATTAGAGCAGATTGCTGAGTTAGTTTGAGGCCAACAAGAGCAATTCTAGGCCAAGAGAGAAGCCAGATTAAATAAGTTAGCTGGGAGAAGAGTTTGAGCCAGAACAGCTGAGTTGAACCAGCCAGCCCAGAGCTCAGTTAGAACAAGTAAGGGTGAGCTTATTAAGCAGTAAGTCTCAGAGCTGAAAATGTTCTAGGCCTAGGTTAGATTGTACGGGGATCAGAAGCTTCCAGGCCAAGGCCTAGGTTAGCAGAAGGAGGCAGGAAGCCTCCCAGACAACAACTGAAACAGGAGGATGAAAGTTACTTTTACATCCAGTGACTGAATGATGTGTGGCCATCCTTGGTACCTTTCCCTTTCCTGTATTTCTAGAATTTGTGGGCTGTGTGTATCTTTCTGACTGTGCTGCAGGGTCACCTAAACCCAGCTAGGTCTGTACTCAAATATCAGAGGTTCTGAAAGCAGCTTTGGCCTGGTACTTTGCCATGGAGCCATTGAGAGGGGTTGAGCAAGGTACACTGGGACAGGATCTGACAGAGGTTCCCCTTTCTGAAGTCATTTTACATTCATGCAGCAATGCAGACATAAGTCCTAACCTCCGAGCCTCCAACTGTCCTCCTCCAAAACCCTAACTGTCCTTCTCCAAAATCCCAACTATGTTCCTCCAAGCTCTCAACTGTGCACCTCCAAGCCCCCACCTGTACACCTCCAAGCCCCCAGCTGTCCTCCTCCAAACCCCCAACTGTGCTCCTCCAAGCCCCCAGCTGTGCTCCTCCAAGCCCCCAGCTGTGCTCCTCCAAGCCCCCAGCTGTGCTCCTCCAAGCCCCCAGCTGTGCTCCTCCAAGCCCCCAGCTGTGCTCCTCCAAGCCCCCAACTGTCCTCCTCCAAACCCCCAACTGTGCTCCTCCAAGCCCCCAACTGTGCTCCTCTAAGCCCCCAGTTGTGCTCTAGAGGTCTACCAGATCCACGTGGAGGCCTGGCCCCACAACAAACAGCAGCCTACCGTTGCCATTCACATGGGCTTGAGACAGGCCATCCCATCTGCTCGTTCTTCCCTGTTGTCTCCCATAGGGACAATCTGGCCCCAAGCCTTTTCTCTGCATTTCCCTTCAGCGAGGGTCCTCTTGGATTTAATGTGGAAAAGAAGATGTGTCCCAGTGCTGTGTGAGGTGCCCCCCACCACAACGCTACCTCTGACCCGAAAGTCACCCTCCCTGCACTCCTTTTCTAGACACGGAGGGCCGTCTGGACCTGGTCCCACTCCCATCTTTGGGCTACCTGTGGGCCTTGCCTCTGGGATAAGGATGAATCCTGAGTGCTGGGCTTGTGGGTTCCCGGCTAGTGTCAGACCAAGGCTGGGGTGCTGCTGGCTCCTGTGTCAACATCCAGCACCGAGACCTGCCAATGATGTAAGAGCAGAAATCTACCCTACACCCAGGTCTGCTGCAGGCGACAGCAGGCACTCCAGGGTGGTGTCTTTTCTCTTATTCACACCAGGTATTTTTGGAGAGTGGAAGTATGTATTATTTATTTTTCTCCTGGCTGTGAACAAATACCTGACCAAAAAAAAAAAACTGATTAAGGGAGGAAGTTTAGTTACACTCACAGCTTCAGGAAACAAAGCCTA
The DNA here is from genome assembly GCF_903995435.1 of Acomys russatus. Classification (NCBI taxonomy): domain Eukaryota; kingdom Metazoa; phylum Chordata; class Mammalia; order Rodentia; family Muridae; genus Acomys; species Acomys russatus. The sequence continues at coordinate 21,102,862 of NC_067156.1, read as the reverse complement.
CTGTGGCAGGGAGGACATGATGGTAGGAGTGTAAAGTGACTGGACACACTGCGCCTGCGGTCAGGGAGTGGAGAGAGGTACATGATGGTGCTCAGCCTACTTTCTTCTTTCTATACACTCTAGGAAACTGCCCGTGGAATGGTGTCACCCATACTTAGAATTGAATCGTCCCACACCAATTAACCCAATGTCCACCAATGACAGAACAGACAAGACAGAGCAGAACAGGTAAGAAGGTGGGGACACTCACAGAGGAGGTGTGTGGACACAATGCAACAAAAACCAGGACAGCTTTGTGCAGCCTTGTTAAAGAAGAGAGGCACACAAGTGTCAAAATCACACTGTTAGATTGCTTGTAAGTTGTCTATGACCATATTCCCTGGTTTCCAGAGGAACCGTTAGACGAGGAAGTATGGGACTGAATTTGAAAAACCACTAAAAAGGAGGAACAATCCCCGTTCAATTGTGGGTAACTTGGGCATTAATTTGGACTGTTGTTAAAGTGCTAACTTTACAACCTAGGCAAGCTAAGGCACAGCAGGAAAATAAAATTTATTCACCAATTCAGAGTAAAAGAGTCATTTGTGTATCATGTGGCTCGGCCACTGCCTTTAAACTTACTTATTTTCACCACTAAATTGTCTCCTCCAGGCATTATAGCCCAAAGAGGATAAGCCTTTGGAATGGATTTATCTCCACCATAAGGGCAAGAAAATGCTTAACTGCTTACCTTATTCTTCTTACTCAATAAATCAGGGGAAGACCCAATGTCAACAATTTTTTTATGTGGATTTGATCCTTACTATATTATACTTCATTTAGCTAATTTTTGTTTGTTTGTTTTTGTTTGTTTTGTTTTTGTTTTTGTTTTTCAAGACAGAGTTTCTCTGTGTCGCCTTGGCTGTCCTGGACTTGCTTTATAAACCAGGCTGGCCTCCAACTCACAAAGATCCAGCTGCCTCTGCCTCCCTGAGTGCTGGGATTACAAGCATGGGCCACTGCGCCCAGCTTAACAATCATTTTTTAAAGAGCGTTACAGAACTTTATGGATTTTCAGATTTGTTTGCAGATTGTCATAGGAGGATAGAAAAATCATTGTCCAGATGGCTAGCTATGGGATTCTTCTCATACAAATTGGATTTATGATTACAGAAATTGTCCATTCTCCCATCCCCCTGGCAGGTACATATTTTATTGATGGCTCATGTGATGGGATGGGAGGGATTCGTGGTCAGGACATTCATCAACGTATTAACACATCCTTTCCCCCAGCCCAAAGGTGCAGCTATTTTGATTCATCTATTATGGTTAATAATAGATGAATCATAAACCTTTAAATATCATTTCAGATTCTGCTTATGCTGTAGGATTATTTCTAGCAATAGACTGGTGCTTGTGCTCACTATCACCTGCCTGGTTCTACTGCAGAAGAAAACAAGCGAGCCGATGCATTAACCTGCCCTAGTTTTACTTCTCCAGAGGAACGTTGGGAAGGGGTATGCATCTGTCATTAAAGATGGATCCACTGAAACACAATGGGTTCCTCTTCAGCTCCTCTGGCTCTGAGCCATCTGGTACAGTGGCAGAAGGTGAGGAGATGCTGGAAGTCACCAGAAAGATGGCAAGCCTCTAGCTGAAGGGCAGAGGGAGATATTGACCACAAGTCAAGTCTGCCCACCTGAGGCCAAGTTAAGGCCCTATGCAGCAAAGGAGAAGATAACACACACTGAGCCCAGTGTTACCCGAGTCTCTTTTTCCGGCAACACTAGCTGCTTTGACCGGACCTCTGTGCTGAGTGCCTCTGAGTACATGTTAGGTTCCTCATCCTCCTTTGTTCATAGATTGTCAGACCCAGATCCTGTTACCTTTACTAATGATTCGGTGTTTATGACTGGACCTTGGGACTATAATAGACTCATTCATTCGTCTGGAAAATGGATTTAAATCACTTCCTGTTTGCATAGGACATCATAACATTTGTGTTTCTGAGAGTTTTTTTTTCCACAGCTTGCTACCGATAATTTTTAAAAATTATTTTATTAATTTTTTCTTGTTACATCTCAATGGTTATCCCATCCCTTGTATCTTCCCATTCTTCCCTCCCTCCCATTTTCCCATTATTCCCCTCCCCTATGACTGTTCCTGAGGGGGATTACCTCCCCCTGTATATGCTCATAGGGTATCAAGTCTCTTCTTGGCAACCTGCTGTCCTTCCTCTGAGTGCCACCAGGTCTCCCCATCCAGGGGATATGGTCAAATGTGAGGCACCAGAGTACGTGAGAAAGACATATCCCACTCTCCACTCAACTGTGGAGAATGTTCTGACCATTGGCTAGATCTGGGTAGGGGTTTAAAGTTTACCGCCTGTATTGCCCTTGGCTGGTGCCTTAGTTTGAGCGGGACCCCTGGGCCCGCTGATTTTTAATAACACCTTAAGCACCCTGTTGTATTCATATTCAAAAACACAACACTTACAACTTTTAAAACATACAGCTGTCAATATGGCCGTTGTTCCACTCTTGCCATCCAAAGTGCCTTAATGTTACACAATGCAGAATGGGATCATTAACCATCTTTATTTAAAATTAACTTCTTAGGGTCTTGCCGGGGGGTGATGATGCACTCAGGAGGCAGAGGCAGGTGGATCGCTGTGAGTTCAAGGCTAGCCTGGTCTCCAGAGAGAGTCCAGGGCAGCCAAAGCTACACAGAGAAACCCTGTCTCAGAAAAAAAAAAAAAGTACTCCCAGCATCACAGTTTTGTGTGTGTGTTTCTATTAAAGGCAAACATGGGCTTATGTTCTACAAGATACTAGAATGACTAATCAGTTATCTGGGTCTCTTACCAAGCTGTTCTCTGGATTTTCTGGTCAATATAGCCTCATAATCAATAGTACTGGACGTAGCTTGGGCCCCTCTTCTTGGTGGCAGGGCATCACACACAGCGCCTTTGCTGTTCTAATGTTACTCATTATGTTTATAATCCACTTAATGCTCAAGCATCAAGTGGCAATTAGATTTATCTACAGCATCTCAAATCAAAACAACTCTGGATATCCTGCTATTGAAAGATAAAAAAAGCAGGGGAGATGTTGGAATATGATCCAAGAATGGAGTCACACAAGGGGACTTCTGAGTACTTGTAAGAAAACAAGAGTCTGTTTCTTCTAAGCACAGAATTATTCTTGGAATGTGCTTTCATGTCCTTCCCAGGTGGCGTGGATAGGAGTGAGTTTGCTTCAGATTGGTCATTACAACTGGCTATTGTTATTTGTTTATTTGCTTCAATGGAAAAATGTGTTTTGCCTTGTGTGGTTTGTCCTTGTGGTTGTAAAGAGCTTGAGCTCAGAAGAGCTTTTCTTGAGTGATCTTTTTTTTTTTTTTTTTTCTCCCCTCAGGGTATAAATTGCCTGATGCTCTGAATGAAGTTGTCTATTGCATGAGACTTTGGTCTGCCTTATTTTTAGGCTTCATTCTCTCAGGCTCCACTACCATCTAGAGTGGTAAACAGACATCCCATGACATGGATTTATAGAATTAACATTGTTAAAATGACCATTTCACCAAAAACCATTTCCAGATTCAAAATAATCCCAATAAAAATCCCTGTAACGTTCTTCACAGAAATAGAAAAATGTACCCGAAATTAATGTTATGCCACAAAAGACGCTGAATAGCCAAAAATAACTCTGGCCAAAAAGACCATTTGGGAGGAATTACCATTTCAGATCTTAAGATATATTACAGAGCCACACTAATAAAGACAATGTTGTAACAGCACAAAAATAGAAATGTAGACAATGGAACAAAATCAAAGGCCCAAGCATGAGGAAATAAAGCTTAAGCCACATAATATTTGACAAAGATGCTAAAACATAAGATGCAGGAAAGAAAGCATCTTCAACAAATGGTGTTGGGGAAATGTATACATACGAATGAAATTATACCCATTTCTATCACTTTGTGCAACAAGAAACAAAACAAAACAACCTGCCAAATGTATCAAAGGCCACAATGTAAGATCTAAAACATCAAAACTTCTAGGAAAAACAAAGCATAACAAAACACATAAGCAGTACCCTACTAGAAAAAAAAAGTAAATACCAACATGATATATGCATCCAAGGGGATTTATGAATAGGACTCGACTTGCCTAGAAATTGAGGTTAAGAAATGAAAACTAGAACCTCCTAAAATTAAAAGGCTTCTGTACAGCTTTAAAAAATCAGTCACTTAGATAAATAATAAGTACACAGAATTGGAAAGAATCTTTGCCAGATATCTATCTGACAGAGGTTTAATATCCAGTATATGTATATATGCAAGAAACACACCTCAGAATCTACAATAGACATTGCCTTAGAATAAAAGACTAGAAAAAGATTTTCCAAGCAAACAGACTCAAGAGATGGGGGAGGACACTTCATAGTCATCAAAGGAATAATACACCAAGATGACAATGTCTCAGTTCTGAACATCTATGTCCCAAATGCAAGGGCACCCACATTCAGAAAATCACAAAAGGCTTAAATCACAAACCAAACACCACACTTTAGTAGTGGGAGATTTCAACACCCCCTCTTACCTATGGGCACGTCATTGAAACAGAAACTAAGTAAAGAAATAATGAAACTAACCAACAGTATGAATCGAATGGACCTAACAGATATCTATAGAACATTCAATCCAAACACAAAAGAATACGCCTTCTTCTCAGCACCACACAGAACCTTCTCCAAAATTTATCACATAGTCAATCACAAAACAAACTCCAACAGATACAAGAAATTTGAAATAACTCCTTGTATCTTATCAGACCACCATGGATAAAAGCTGGAACTCAACAACAGAAACAACAGAAATCCTACGAACTCATGAAAACTGAACAACTCCCTACTCCATGACCACTGGGTCAGAAAAGAAATTAAAGACTTCCTATAATTCAATGAAGCTGAAGGCACAACATACCCAAATTTATGGGACACAATAAAGCAGTGCTAAGAGGAAAGTTCATAACAGTAAGTGCCTTCATAAAGAAATTAGAGAGATTTCATACTAGCAATTTAAAGGCACACTTGAAAGCTCTAGGACAAACAAACAAACAAACAAACATACCCAAGAGGGGTAGATGGCAGGAAATGATCAAACTTAGGGATGAAATCAAGAAATTTTAGAAACCAGGAGAACAGTACAAAGAATTAACAATACCTAGAGAAGCTTCTTTGAGAAAATCAACAAGATAGACAAACCCTTAGCCACACTAACTAAAAGGCAGAGAGACAGTATCAAAATTAACAAAATCAGAAATGAAAGGGGGACATAACAACAGACACTGAGGAAATCCAAAGAATCATTAGGTCTTACATCAAAAGCCTGTACTCCACAAAATTGGAAAATCTAAATGAAATATAGGATTTTCTTGATAGATTCCACTAACTTTAAATCAAAACCAGGCAAACAATATAAGCAGTCCTATAGCCCCCAAGGAAATAGAAGCAGTCATTAAAAGTCTCCCAACAACAACAACAACAAAAAGATCCCAGGACCAGATGGTTTTAGTGTAGAACTCTACCAGACTTTCAAAGAAGAGCTAATACCAATACTCTTCAAACTATTCCACAAAATAGAAACAGAAGGAATATTGCCAAACTCATTCTATGAGGCACAGTCAGCCTGATACCTAAACTATACAAAGACTCAACAAAGAGAATTTAAGACCAATCTCCCTTATGAATATTGATGCAAAAATAAATATTGATACAAAAATACTCTATAAAACCCTTGCTAAGCAAATCCAAGAACATATCAAATACATGATCCACCATAGTCAAGTAAGTTTCATCCCAGGGATGCAGGCATGGTTCAATATAGAAAAATCAATCAATGTAATCCACCATGTAGACAAACTGAAAGAAAAAAACCCACATGATACTGAAAGGCCTTTGACAAAATTCCAACACTCCTTCGTGTTAAAAAGTCTTGGAGAGATTAGGGATACAAGGTGCATACCTAAACACAATAAAGACAACTTCAAGTCTCTGAAGAAAGAAATTAAAGAAAACATCAGAAGACCGAAAGATCTCCCATGTCCATGGATTGGTAGGATTAATATAGCAAAAATGGCTATCTTACCAAACAGCATCTGCAGATTTAAGCAGTTCCCATCAAAATTCCAACACAACCATTTACAGACCTTGAAGGAGAAATCCTCAACTTCATATGGAAAGAATAAAAAGCCAGGATAGTTAAGACAATCCTGTACAACTTCTGGAGATACCACCATCCCTGACTTCAAGTTGTACTACAGAACAACAGTAATAAAGCTGCGTGGTATTGGCTTAGAAACAGACTGGTTGATCAATGGAACTGCACTGAAGACCCAGAAATAAACATGCATACCTATGGACACTTGATTTTTTACAAAGAAGCCAAAACTGTACAGCATCTTCAACAAATGGTGCTGGTCTAAATGGATGTCTGCATATAGAAGAATGCAAATAGATTCATATTTATGACACTGCACAAAACTCAAGTCCAAGGGGATCAAAGACCTCAATATAAAGCCAGATACACTAGGGGCTGGAGAGATGGCTCAGTGGTTAAGAGAACTCTCTGTTCTTTCAAAGGTATTGAGTTCAATTCCCAGCAATCACATGCTGGTTCACAGCTATCTATAATGCGATCTGGCGCCCTCTTCTGGCATGCAGGTTTACATGCAAACAGAACACTCATATACATAAAAATAAATATTGTTGTTGTTTTTTAAACTGTATACAGTAAATCTAATAGAAGAAAAAGTGGGGAATAGCCTTGAACACTTTGGTACAGGAGATAACTTCCTGAACAGAACACCAACAGCTCAGGCTCTAAGATCAACAATTAATAAATGGGACCTCATGAAACTGAAAACTTTCTGAAAGGCAAAATCACTGTCAATAGGACAAAACAGAAGCCTACAGACTGGACATTTGCTCAACTATGTTCATAGCAGGTTTGTTCATAGTAGCCAGAATCTGGAAACAACCTAGATGTCCCTCAACCAAAGAATGGATAAAGAAATTGTAGCACATTTACAGAATGGAATAGTATTCAGCTATTAAAAACAAGGAAATCTTGAAATTTTTAGGCAAATGGATGGAACTGGAAAGGATCATCCTGAGTGAGGTAACCCAGACCCAGAAAGACACGCATGGTATATACACACTCATAAGCAGATATTAGCTACATAATACAGGATAACTACACTACAACACAACCAAGGACCATGTAGGATGTGGACCTAGACCCACTGCTCGAATGTAGTAGCACAGTCTCCTTGTGGATCCCACATGTGGAAAGTAGGGACTACTTCAGACAAGCACTCTGGCCACCAAACTTAGATCGCTTCCCCTCTGGCAGGATGGCCTTGCTAGGCTACAGAGGAAGAGGATACAGGCAGTACAGATGAGACTTGTAGGCTGAGGTCAGATGCTAAGGGAGGAGGGCTCCCCTTTCTGAGGTCTAAGGAAGGGAGGGACAGGAGATCAGGAGAGGATGAGGGAGGGGGATACAATCGGGATGTGAAGAATTTAAACTGCAGAACAAACAGGTAACTTATATTGATAATCCCACTATATGGGAATCGCTCTGAGACTGGCTGAGACATGAATGTCTAGGCATAGACCATGCTTCCTCTTGGCTACAGAACTTCTATAAATTGTATTAGATTCCACTCTTCATATGGCACAAATGAGGATTTACAGATGTCTTTTTTTCTGCTGATACAAAGAGCAGAAAACCAGCCATAAGTGTTCTGTGCATCAAGCACACCTTATACACTTAATAATTTTATAACTGTGTAATGCTTGTGAGAAATTATATGTTTTCATAACAAAAGAACTGGACACTGACATTGGATCAGACCTCACAGGATGCATTGCTGGACACTGACATCCTGTATCCTTCATGTTCTAGCACCAAGTGCTTCAATTGCCGTTCCTCATCAGAACAAGACAGCTCCCAGGACGCTTTCTAGCTTGTTTAACTTTTTCCCCATTTTTATTTGGGTCCCTATAATGGTATTATTAATCCCAAATCAGCCAGAAGAAACCTTAAGAGAACAACTCCCCATTTCCTTTAAGGGGCATCAGGTAGGTTTTTGGTTGTTTTCTTGGGCTAAAAAAGGTTATTATCAATGAGAGTCGGTTACAAGTTATTATTGATCTTATTTAGAGAGAAAACAAGGTTGGATCAATGATGTCTCTCTTTTCCCTTATCTTACATTCTTACGTTTGGAGGAAGGGGTTGAAAAGAAAGAAGGGGGAATATAGAAATATATATGGACCATAGAACAAAAAGTAGATTAGTGAATCTACTCCTCAACTTAATGCCTCAGTTGTCACTCACAAGGTTATTTTTAATTCACTGGTATAGAATTTTGTATAGATGCAAAATAAGTTTACTTCTAGATACAGTGGTAGAGAACTCAAGTGTAAGATTATTCTTCACCCACAGTCGCAGAGCTATTCCCATATAGTGGGATTATCAATATATATATATATATATATATATATATATATATATATATATATATATATATATATACTCTAATATGGGTTATTGTACCCAAATAACTCAATTATAATGCAAGGTTTATTTCCAATGCTTTGAAAGTGCTATTGCAGGCTATTTGGGATAAGTAAGTTATACAAGTTAGTTGTTAGTGATCAAATCATGGTCATGTCAATTACTAGTCTACTTTTGTCACAAGAATATACATCTTAGATGCAGCAGATAGATATGATTCTATAGAAAGATACGGTAGAATAGTTAGATAAGGTCTTCAAAACCCCCAGAGACATACAGAATATGACATTTTAAAATGTTTTTTATTATTTTAAAGATTCACTGACAATGAGACAGGTTAACTCCTGGCAACACCCAGCCTATTTCAAAGAGGATGATGAGCATCAAAGAACCTCCATGTGGAGATGGCTCCAAATGTGGCAAATAAGCCACTGAGAAAATGTCCTCGTTTCTACCACAGACAGAATTCTGCCTTAAAAAAGGGCAAGCTTGGATGCAGGCAGAGTCAACAACTAAACTCTGCCAAGACAGGGTAAGCAAGTCCTCAACAGTTCCTGGCTCACAAATATGTTTGTCAGATATATTGAACCAGGAGGCCAAAGAAGATGCTCCAACATTATAGAGAGTTTTGGGTGACTATTCAGGTAACAAACTGCCTCTGTCATCTTCTCATTTGGAAAGCTACTAACCTGCACTCCCGGCATACTCAGGTAATCAAGTTTATTCCTTCTCAAGTCTCTGGTGGAGTTGAAGACCAGGTAGCTTAGTTTTACAATGAAGTTTAGTTGTTTAGGGGTTAAGATGTATTTAGGTCTAGATAGGTGTTTTAAGTTGACAATGACAATATGTGATGGAGATTGATTTACATTCAGAAATATAGACTCACCAAGATAGGAAATATGTCTTCTTCAAGGCTGTCAAATACAAATAGCCCAAACACTAAGAATGTAACATTTATATAATTCCTCATTGTGTCATGGTTCTTCTTGTTATGGGTGTATTGTATATATGTGTAATAATATAAAATGTATATGTTTTTTTAAAAAAGGCCAAGCCATATCACTCCTGGGCGTGTACCCAAAAGATGCACCGCCATACCACAAGGACACTTACTCAACTATGTTCATAACAGCTTTATTCATAATAGCTAGAAACTGGAAACAACCTAGATGTCCCTCAACTGAAGAATGGATAAAAAAAACTGTGGTACATTTACACAACAGAATACTACTCAGCTAATAAAAGCGAAGATATCGTGCAATTAGCAAGCAAATGAATAAAACTAGAAAAGATCATTCTGAGCAAGGTAACCCAAACCCAGAAAGATAACTTTCATATCTTACTTATACATGGATAATACCCATGAAATAAAAGATAACCGACCATGCTACAATCCACAGACCCAAAGAAACTAAGTAACAAGGAGGGCCCGTAGGAGGATGCTTGATTCTCACTCAGAAAGGGAAATAAAATAGACATCTGAATCAGATGGAGGGAAGAAACTGGGTGGGAGAGAAGGTGGGGAGGGTAACTGGGGTGCAGATCTGGTGTGGGTAGAGCTGGGTGGGGTGGGTTGGGGAAAGACCTGGAGATAGAAGAGAAATCAGTGTGACGGAGGACATGTCTGGAACAGGAGAGACTCCTGGGAGTCTATGGGGGTGACTCTAGCTGAGACATTTAGCACTGGGGGACATGGGGCCTGAAATTCTCACCTCCTGTAGCTAGGTGAAACTTCCAATGGAGGGAGGGGGATAGCAACCCACCCATAAAACCATCCACCCCAAAATTTGTCTTCTCTACAAGAAGCGTAGGGATAAAGATGGAGCAGAGATTGAGGGAATGTCAAGCCAATGACTGACCCAACTTGAGTCTCACCCCATGGGAGTGTGCCAACCCCTGTCACTACTAATGATACTCTGCTATGATTGCAGACAGAAGCCTAGCATACTGTCTTCTGAGAGGCTTCATCCAGCAGCTGATGGAAACAGATGCAGTGATGCACAGCCAAACAATAGGCCAAGCTTAGGGGTTTCTGTGGAAGAGTGGGAGGAAGGATTGAGGGAGCTCGAGGGGTCAAGAACTCCACAAGAAGACCTACAGAGTCAACCTACATGGGCCCCTGGAGACTCACAGAGACTGATCCACCAACCAAAGAGCATGTGTGGACTGGACATAGGCTCTCTACACATATGTAGCAGATGTGTGGCTTGATCATCATGTGGGTCTCCTAACAATGGGAATAGGGGCTGTCTCTGACTCTGTTGCCTGCCTGTGGACCCCTCTCCCTTAGTTGGGCTGCCTTGTCTGGTCTCAGTGGGAGAGAATGTGCTTAATCCTGCTGGGACTTAAAATGCCAAGGTGGGTTGGTACTCATGGTGGGTGGGGGCAGGGGAAGGGGCATGAGAACTGGACTGGAATGATAGGACGGAGGGGCTAAGATCAGGCTGTAATGTGATTAAATAAATTAATTAATGGAGAAAAAAACTAAAACAAATAATCTACCAAATGACCCAGCCATACCACTCCTTGGTGTATGCCCAAAGGATTTGACATCCTTCTCCATGGACACTTGTTCAGCCATGATCCATCTTACTGTTGCTGCTCTATTCACAACAGCCAGGGGATAAAAACAGCCTAGATGTCGTTCAACCAGTGGTGGATAATGAAAGTGTAGAACATGTACACCATGGAATACTTTGCATGTATAAAGAAAAATAAGATCATAAAATTTGCAGGTAAATGAATGGAACTAGAAAAGATCATACTGAGTGAGGAAACCCAATCTCAAAAATATAAACATTACATACTCTCTCATTGGAGGCTCCTAGACCCAAATCTTCAGATGTGAGTCCATATCCTGGAGTCAGTGCAGAACTCAGGAAAGTCAAAAGGGAACATTGTCAAGGGAGGAGGCCAAGGGGAGCAACAGAGAGAAGAATAGTGCGGCACAAGTAATCTGATGGGTGGGGGGCTAATTAGGAATGGAGAGGGGATAAATACACAAGGAAAAAAGAGGAAGATAAAATAACATTAAGGATCTCTGAAGAAGTCATAAGAAATCATACTGTTTACTATCTGCCTTAAAATAAAAACTTACAGTACGTGTAAGTCTGTGTAGAAACATGCATACATCACTTAAGTGAAATTGTCTCATCTGCGCTGACAATGCTCCATCCAAGAGCCAAAGACCGTGTAGCAAAAGCCCCAACACCAGGCATGAAAAGCCTTCTTCTGCGTTGTTGTTCAGCGTTGTCTAAGAGACTCCACAGAACATTATAGGATATTGATATTGCCCTGTGTTGCCCTCCGAAGGTTGAATGTGAGTCTCTATTGCTGAAGACATCGTGCACTTCAGACCCAGAGTCCCTGAGCTGGAGCTGACCTGACTGCCTCCTCCCTGAGGACTAGCCTTATGGTACCAGAAGGCATCATAAAAGCTTCCAAAGAAGAGAAGCAACCAACTGTCCAACTCAGCTATGGTGCCTACAAACCACAACAATGACCAGCATAGAAAGAAATTTCTCAGGGTGCAATAGTGGCATGCACACCTTGGTGGTAACCAACAACTCTCTAGCTGAACTTAAGACCTGCTCAACAAGAGAGAAAGCACACTTAGTACTGAAAATCTAGCTAAGTACCCAGAGATAATGAAGTCAGGCATCTTGGAGAAGAACCTACAACCCCCTCCCCTTTACTAAACCAGCAAAATCCCAAACTACATCCTAAATGTTTATCCTTATACCCTGAGCCCACATCCAAGAAACGCCTCTGCCACAGACATAGACCATCACCAAAACCCACGTTTAGTTCATCTTCCTAATAAAATCCCTTGAGCCCACATTAAAAGCTAGATGCTGTTCCATGTATCTTTATTCCAGCAATCCTACAAGTAGGTAGGAAATGAAGATGTGAGAATTGCCTAGCAGCTTGGGAGCCAGCTGGCCTAGAGTTCATAACACAGTAGCAACAGAGATCCCGCTTCAACAAGGTGTTGGGTGAGAACCACATCCCAGAAGGTGTTCTCTGACCTCCACATACATGCATACTGTGGCACACACACACACACACACACACACACACACACACACTTATACTCACTCACATACACACACCCTCACTCTTACACAGACACACTCACATACATGCAGATAAATAATTGTTTAAAAAATACAAATAAGGAGTGGAGAAATGTTTCAGTGGTAAGAGCGCTGGCAGCTTTTCCAAAGGACCTGGGGTTGATTCTTAGCACCCATATGGCAGCTCACAACTGTCTAAAACTCCAGTTCCAGGGGACCTATGGGCTCCAGGCACACACAGTACACAAATGTATATTCAGGCGAAATACCCATATACATAAAATGTTTAATTAAACTCAAAACAAAATTTAAAAATTCAAACAAAAGGAGAATTAATCATTTCCAAGTTGCCTGTAATTGGGGCCTTGGAAATAAGGAAACTAGCAGTGTGTTAACACGGGAATACCCTCAACTTGTCTGAGCTTTGTTTGGTTGTGTGGTTAGTTGGTTAGTTAGTTGATTGGTTGGTTGGTTGGTTGATTGGTTATTTGATTGGTTAATGACCTAAAAGACCTAGGTGGGCTGAGAAATGGTGACTTGTCTGATAATACCTGTGGCTGTCAAAATCCATTGTCTAAAAGTGTGTCTACCACTCTAAGGCTGTGGGGGAACTGACCTAACAATGGAATTTTCCATCCCCAAAGCCCTCTTCGACCCTATAAAACCTCAACCCCCCTGCACCATGTGGACACAGCCTTCATTCTCTTCAGTTGTTCTGATTAAAGAACAGCTCTGCTTGTGTAGAGGCTGGTCTTGGTTTTCTTCTCCAAGTTGCCCCCCTCAGCCCCAATCTAACAGGTTTGGCATACATTTGTTTGTTTGTTTGGTTGGTTGGTTGGTTTTTTTGTTTTGTTTTTGTTTTTTGGGGGGTTGGGGTTTTGGTGTTGTTGTTTTGTTTTATTTTTGTTTTGAGACACGAATCTATTCTATAGTCCAGACTGTCCAGAAATCCACTATGTAGCCCTGGGTTCAAACCCATGGCTATCTTCTGACATCAGTCTCCTATGTCTGGGAGTTACAGGCATGAACCACCATGCACCACTGGTTTTCATTTTTTTACAAAGGTTAAAGGTAAGAATCTTTGTTATCCTGCACACTGCACTGCCCTGTCTGGAAACTTTGTTTTCTTCTAATCCTGATTTCTTGGAGTTCAGATAAACAGTTTCAGTTTGGTGATATGGATTACTATGGGTGACTCCATTTTTAGTCTATCAAACTATTGAAACAATGAATCCCAAAGAAATGGAGGTTTCCCCTGGAATCTCAATGCAGAAGAAAGAAAGAGATCTCACACAGTGCTAATGGCCCTCCAGGTGACTTTATAGGATGAGACTGAAGCTCAGACAGTGACAGGCCAGTGGTGGGCAGATCACACTTTGACCAGGGCTTCTTACATGTTCATATCCTTGGCCCCTATTTCAATTTTAATCTCACTTCAGGAACCCCAAAACAGAGTCAAGGAAGCCCTACGTCTATTTGTCCCCCTTCCCAATGTGCCCACATTAAATAAATCTCCTTTTCCTGCTTTCTCCTGTTTATTTGACTCTTTCTGTTGACTTCCTGGGGACGGTGACCAAAGCCAGCTTGGCTTTGACTCTCCGAGCTTGGAAACACTGGGGCAGAAGAGGAGGACAGCTGAGTCTGACTGGTTTTATAGATCCCAATACCCATTTTGGAACTGTTCTCCAAAACCAGTGGTATCATGTGAGGTGGCTGTCTGCCTGACTCCTCATTGCTTTGACCGTGTGCTTGAGCTTGCACCAGGGGAGATCAGCCTTTGGTTGAAGACCAGCCTTCTTCTGTTGGGCAAGGTCAACCCCTCCCACCCAGTGCACAACTCCAGGAGGGATACACATGCAGCAGTAAAAGAGGAAGGGGACACCCAGCCAGCGAGCTCAGCTGAATGAACCCTGGAGATTAATGGGGTACAGATCACCCTCACACCCACTGTTACTGGTTTGAAAAGGCCTGACAGCACCTCCGTCAATCATCAGCTCACTGTGAGGACAGCCAGCTGTCTCTCATTGTGAGAATTTGCATTTCTTTGATGGCCAGCTACTTGTTACCTTAGAGTAGGCAATGATTTCCTGTCAGAAAATAGAGACGTCCTGAGTGCTCGCACCATCCCAAAGCTGACAGGAAATGACGATTAAAAAATGAAAGCCACACTACCCACTTCCTGAGCGCTTGTCTTCTGCATCCTGACAATCATTTCCTCCTATTTGAATCAGCTGGAAAATAGGTGGGGAGTGGGGGAGGGAGGGGGCAGAGGGTGGGGGTGGGGTGGGGGACAGACGTTTCCTTCTGTTGTGGCTTGAACTTGAAATATCCAATGTAGGTGAGCACTTGGACCCCAGCTAGTGATGCTGCTCGGAGGATGCAGCCTTGATAGAGGATGAAGGTGCTGGGGACCGACCTCAGAATGATTTTAATACCTAATACTTGTATTGATTGTTTGGAAATTTCACATCATGAACCCCAATCACACTCACTGCCCAGTCCTCCCAGGTTCGCCCACCACCCTTGTGACACCCCAAAAAAAAGGAGGAGGAGGAGGAAGTCTAATTTGTGTTGCCCATATATTCAATGAGGAACGGTCACACTCCCAGTGGCCCACCCCTTAAAGAAAATGCATCCTTCCCCATCCACACCCCTGCTAGAAGCCATCACCTGTGAAGAGCTACACTTTAGCATTCTTATCACAATTTTTGAGAGTTCTTTTCAATGGCTGTCTAGGCTGTCGGTTTTCGTGGGGGTAGGGGTCATCACGGGAGCCTTCTATGTACCTCTTTCTCAACGTTGAGTGTGCAGTCATCAATACCACTGCAAAAGTAGCTTCCTTGCTCTTCACCGCCAGCGTGAGCATGGATCGTGGACTCCCACGTGGTCTCTAGCATCAGCACGCGCCACCGACCTCAGCATTGTCTCCAGTACAGGTCACAGACATCAAAAACGGCCCTCTCCTACAGCACGGGCCACAGACACTACCATAGCGCTCAGCAGCGGCAGCATGCCAGTCTCAGAAGTTTATTCTCTGTTCCTATTTCCTGTTCTTTCTTTTCTCCTGACTGCAAGCAGATGCAGCGTGACCCTCAGCCTCCCTCTCCTCCAGTTTAACAGGGGCCAAGAGCATGTAGTCAGCTGGGACATTTCAACCCTGTTTCTAGAACAGGACTAGTTGCTTTCCCGCAGGACGTTTCATGCTGGGGGTAGGAAAGGGGGGAGTCAGTTTCAGTTTACCAAAGAGGGCTCCACCTGAAACAAGCTGAAACCTTTTGCCTTGTCACAAACTAAAGTCACAGAGAGAGGATCCAAATTAACAAAATTAGAGATGAAAGGGAGACATAGCAACAAGACAGCAAGGAAATCCAGAGAATTATAAGGGTGTATTTTAAAATTTTATACACAACGAAATTGAAAAATCTAAAAAAAAGATAATTTTCTAGACACACACCACCTGTCAAAGTTAAATGAAGATCAGATAAGCAGTTTAAACAGACCTGTAACCCCTAGTGAAATAGAAGCAGTAATTAAAAGTCTACCAACCAAAAAAGCCCAGAGCCAGATGGTTTTAGAGCAGAATTCTACCAGACTTTCAAAGAAGAGTTAATCCCAATACTTCTCAATGATTTCCCAGAATAAAAACTGAAGGAGCACTGCCCAATTCTTATTATAAGGCACAGTTGCTCTTGCAACCCCTAAGCGTATACTTACACTCTCATATACTTCTATATACTTACATTCTCATATAATTATATATACCTGTACTCTCATATAATTATATATCCTTATACTCTCATATACTTATATACACTTAAACTCTTATAATCCAAACCACCTAAAGATCAACACAGAAAAAAATTATGGACCTATTTCCCTTATGAACATAGATGCCAAAATTATCAATGAAATACTTGCAACCTGAATCCAATAGCATATCAAAAAGGTTATGTGCTCTGATCAAGTAGGCAGGGATGGTTCACCATACATAAAATTGATAAATGTAATTCACCACAGAAACAGACTGAAAGACAAAAGCCGTATGATCATCTTATTAGATGCAGAGAAGCCTTTGAGAAAATCCAACGCCCCTTCACGATAAAAGTCCCGGAGAGATTTAGGGATACCAGGGCCATACCTCAACATAATAAATGTGATTTAAGCAAGCCCATGGGAAACATCAACCTAATTGGAGAAAAACTCACATGAGTCCACTAAAATCAGGATCGAGACAAGCTTGTCCACTCTCCCCATGCCTATTCAATATAGTACCTGAAGTCTTAGCTAGAGAAATAAGACAGCTTCAGGAGATCAGAGGGTTGCAAAAAGGAAGAGAAGTCAAAGTATCTTTATTTGCAGATGATACAATTGTATACGTAAGTGACACTAGAAACTCCACCACGAAACTCCTGCAGCTGATAAACACTTCAGCAAAATTGCAGGATACAGAATGAAAACACACAAATCAGTAGCCTTGCTGTACACAGACGACAAATGGTCTGAGAAAGAAACCAGGGAAACAACACCGTTCACAATAGCCTCAGAGAACCAAGCAAGTGAACAGCCTATATGATTAAAAACTTTAAGACACTGAATAAAGAAATTGAAGAAGGGCTGGAGAGATGGCTCAGTGGTTAAGAGCACTGTCTGCTTTTCCAGAGGTCCTGGGTTCAGTTCCCAGCAACCACATGGTAGCTCACAACCATCTATAATGTGATCTGATGCCCTCTTCTGGCATGCAGGTGTACATGCAAATAGAGGACTCATACATATAAATAAATCTTTAAAGAAAAGAAATTGGAACCGGGCTGTGGTGGTGCACGCCTTTAATCGCAGAGGCAGGCAGATCGCTGTGAGTTCTAGGCCAACCTGGTCTACAAAGCGAGTCCAGGACAGTCAAGGCTACACAGAGAGACCCTGTCTCGAAAAACTAAAAACAAAACAAAATAAAAAAAAGAAATGAAATTGAAGAAGATATCAGAAGATGGAAAGATTTCCCATGTTCATGAATCAGTAGGATTAATATAGAAAAATGGCTATCATACCAAAAAAAATCTACAGATTCAACGCAACCCTCATCAAAATTCCAACACATTTCTTCACAGATCTTGAAAGGACAATTATAAGCTTTATATGGAAGCACAAAATACCCAGAATAGCTAAAACAATCCTGAATAATAAAAGAACTGCTAGAGGTATCACCATCCCCAATCTCGGATTGCACTACAGAACTATGGTAACAAAAACAGCATGGTATTGGCAGAAAAACAGACACTTTGATCAATGGAATTAAACTGAAGAACCAGACATAACCCCCCTCCACACACACACATATGGATACCTGTTTGTTTGTTTAAAAAAAAAATCCAAAAATATAGACTAGGAAAACAGACAGCATCTTCAACAAATGCCTATCTGGACGCCTGCATGTAGAAGTATCAATTGTTGTCGGTCGCAGGCACCAAAGTAGAATCTCACTAAGACGCTAAACTTACAGTTTCCAAAGGAGCAGAGGGGTTTAGCCTTCTTGGGAAAGACTGACACCTAGCTAGCTCACTCCAGTTACTTTATGTAAACATTATACAAGGTTATTTGGGGCAGGGAAAGGTTCCAACCACCAAAGTTATCTTGCCCTTGCTGCCCTTGAGATCAGACAATCCACACAAACTCAGTCCCCTTTTGGCCATGGCTTGCCACAGTTAAAAGTAAAAACCCCAGGTGTGCCAGGAGTGTCAGGAGGAAGGTCAGTGCAGCTGCAAGCTCTCACGTAGCACCAAGCGCAGACTCGCCAGAAAGACAACATTTCTTCAAGGTTCAGTCTCAAAACAATTTCTCAGCCTCTACTGATTAACCAAAACAGAGCAAAGGCTTTGCTGAAGCATTTCACTCAAAGCCAGCCACGAAGGCTTTACTACACATTTCACTACATAGAAGAATGCAAATAGATCCATACTTATCACCCTGCACAAAACGCAACTCCAAATAGATCAAAGACCTTAGCATAAGAGAAGAAAATTTAAATCTGATAGAAGAGAAAGCTGGAAGGTACCTTGAACTCATTGGCACAGGAGACGACAACTTCCTGAACAGAATACCAATAGCACGGGCTCTAAGACCAAGTCAAAAATGAGACCTCATGAAATTGAAAAGCTTCTGTATGCCAAAGGCACCATCATTCAGACAAAGTAGTAGGCTACAAAATGGGAAAAGATTCTTTACCAGTTGTACATCCAATACAGGGCTAATATCTAACATTTAGAAAGAACTCAAAAATTTAACATCAAGAAAAGTAAACAACCCAACGAAAAAATGGAGCACAAGGTGGGTGCAGTGGCGCATGCCTGTAATCCCAGTGCTCAGGGAGGCAGAGGCAGGCAGGTCTCTGTGAGTTTGAGGCCAGCCTGGTCTACAAGTTGAGTCCAGAACAGCAAAGGGGAAAAAAGAAGAAAAGAAGAAGAAGAAGAAGAAGAAGAAGAAGAAGAAGAAGAAGAAGAAGAAGAAGAAGAAGAAGAAGAAGAAGAAGGGGTCTTCTCAAAAGAGGAAATACAAATGGCCTATAAGAACATTTTTTTAACATGTTCAACATCCTTAGTCATCAGAAAAGGCAAATCAAAACTACTTTGAGATTTCATTCTACATCAGTCAAAATGGCCAAGATCAATAAAACAAATAACAGCTCATACTGTTGAGGATACAGAGCAAATAGAACATGCATCTTACTGGTAAGAGTGCAAAATTATACAGCCACGATGGAAATCAGAAATCAGTGTGACTGTTTCTCAGGAAATTGGAAATAAATCTAACTCAAGATCTAGCTATAGCACTCTTGGGCATATATTCCAAGGATGCTTTATCCTACTACAGAGCCACTTGCTCGACCATATTCATTACTGCTCTATTCACAATAGTCAGAAATTGGAAACAGCCTAGATGTCTGTCAATAAATATATATTACTCAACTGTTAAAAAATGAAATTCCCAGGTAAATAAATAGAGCTAGGAAAAAAAATCATCCTGAGTGAGGGAATCCAGATCCAAACAGACAAATATAGTATGTATTCACTTTTATGAGGAAGGATATTGGCTGTTCTGTCTTCAACAAGAAGGCTACATCCATATAACCACAGAGGTTAGTTATAGACTAAGGGACTAAGAGAGAGGAATGGATCATGCTAGGAGGGGAAAATAGAACAGACAGTTAACCAGGGACTAAAATGGGTGGATCAAATGGGGAGGTACAGGAAAGAGGAGAGTGAGGAAGGGAATACGGGGAGAGGAAGCTAAAACTAAGGGGTTATTGTAAATATAACACAGTAGAAGGTTCCTAAAATATATAAGTATACAAAGGTGAGAGAAATGAAGTCACCAAATAACAAGAGAGACAAAGCCAAAACTGGATACATCTCATCACCAAATGAAGCCTTCAATTCCAGGAAGGGGTAACATCTAATCCACTGATGTTGGCCCAAGGGGACCCACGGGAGCCGAGACAACCCACACTATTTCTGAGGCTATTAGTCTTACCCCCCCCCCAAACTGATGTTAAGCTCTATTGCTGAAGACAACTTATGCAACTCATTGAACACAGAGAAGTCAAGCTGGTACCTACCTAGAGCCTTCATCCTTACTGACTAGTGTTCACGGTACTGGAATGTACTCTGTGCTACCAAAGGAGAAAAGTAAACTTTACTAACCTTGATCTACAATGGTGACCAACATGCAAGATGCACTAGCGTAACAGTGGCACAAAGCTTGTGGTAGTAACCAACCAATACCTGATTAAAGGCCTAACCCATAAGATGGAACCCATCCCCGACACTGCGCAGGTGGCCGAGAACCTGCAATTAGGTAGGCCAGGGACCTAGGGCAGAACCAAATACTACTGTTCTGCTAAAGGAACAGAGCAACAAAATGACGCCTAGTGACATTCTGCTGTATTCATAGATCAGTGTCTTGCTCAGCATCCTCCTGCCATAGACGGGAACAAATACAGAGGCCCACACCTAGACAAAGTGCAGAGAGTGAGAGGCCTGGGAACACTCAAGCCTAATGAGATGTCACCGTCAATTCCTTCCTCTCAGAGATCAGAGCACTCTGTGGAAGAGAAGGCAGAAAGACTCTAAGACCCAGAGGGTATGGAGGACACCGAGGAAAGAAGGCCTTCTAAACACAGCAGGACACACACACACACACACACACACACACACACACACGTATGAACTCCCAGAGATATTGACAGCATGTCCAAGGCCTGCACTGGTTCAAGCTCAAAGGGGTTCCACACTAAGAAAGGAAGTGGACAGAGCCCCCCATCTCTAACCCAGAAGCCATCTCCAATTAATAACTAGTTCCCCAACAGAATCTATTGGGTATATACAAACTACTCTTAGCCAGGCCCATGCTCAACACAAATGAATTCAATGGCACTTTTGGAGGTTTACTCTCTCGTTAGCTTTGTTTTGTATTTTAAATCCTATAAGTTTTTTTTTCATATATATTATGGTTTCTGTTTTTTTATGGGAGTTCTGTGTGTGCAAATGTGTGTCTCTGTACAACACACACACACACACACACACACACACACACACACAATATCTTGAGCTTTTTTCTTTGGCTCTTTTTCTTCTGTTTGTTTTGTCCCATTCTGGTTTGTTTGGTTTTATTTTATCTAATTTTATTTTATTATTTTTTTAATTGTCTGGTTGTATCATAATGAGAGACAGAAAGGTGTGGATTCTGACGGGTGCAGAATGGAAAAGATCTGAAAGGCATTGGAGGAGGGAAAGCATAACCAGAATGTATTGTTTTTTCCCTTTTATGTTATGTGCATTCGTGTTTTCCTGCATGTATGTCTGTGTGAAGGTGTGGGATCACTGGAATAGAGTTCTAGACTGTTGTGAGGTGCCGTGTGGGTGCTGGGAATTAAACATGGATCCTTTGGAAGAGCAGCCAATGCTCTGAACCCTTGAGCCACCTCTTCAGCTACAATATATTGTATTTTTTAAAACCTAATTTCTAGGGCTGGAGAGATGGCTTAGTAGTTAAGACCATTGCCTGTTCTTCCAAAGGTCCTAAGTTCAATTCCCAGCAACCACGTGGTGGCTCACAACCATCTATAATGTGATCTGATGTCCTCTTCTGGCCTGCAGGTGTACATGCAGGCAGAACATTGTATACATAATAATAAATAAATATTTTAAAAAAACCTAATTTCTATTTAAAAAATTATTCCTCCCCTAAGAAAGTGCATTACTACCAAGAAGGGTCCTGCTTTGTCAGAGAATGCCACCTGTGCTTGTGTTTAAGAGACACATATGAAGCATGCAGGGAAATTGACAATGTCTGTGGGTTACTCTTCATATGCACAAGTGAACTGGTAAATGTGTCACATGAATGTGGAGGTCAGAGGTCAGCCTCCAGTGTCATTCCGCAGGAGCTGTCCACCTATGTCTTCCCCAGTTTGATTTGTGTTTGTTTTCAGTGTGTGTGTGTGGTGTTTAGGCTTTTTGTTGTTTAGGCTTTTTGTTTTATTTTGAATTTTTGTCTTTTGGAATTATTGCTTTTTGTTTGTTTTCATTTTCTTTTCGTGTTTTTGTTGATTTGTTTGGGGGGAGTTGACAGAAAGAGAACATGAAGGCTATGTATGGAGGTAGGGAGAATCTGAGAACGGGGGAAATAAAATCAAAATATACTATATGAAAAAATGAAATAAAACCTAAGAAAAGAATAAACAAATGCACAACACCTTGGGTTGTCTTTTGGCCTGCGGACACATGGCCATAAGACTGGGGTGTCTCCAAGTCATCTTGAGCCAGTATCCTCTGCATCCGAGCAGACACTAGACCCTTTCAATAGCTTCCTGGTTGCATGGAGAGAGCTTTCCTAAACACAACCGGAGCCTTGCCTCGCACCGGACATCGGGGGGGGGGGGGCAGTTGAGCAGCAGCCCCATCTAGCGGTTATCAGTGGTAGATGGCATAAGGAGCGCAGCCACACCTCGCTATGGAGCTTTGGGGGCTCAAGAGATAAAGATCTGTTGATATGCGCGTCGTGGGCTCAAACGAAGCCCAACAATCTCTCTATCCCTAGAGCCTCTCTCTGGGTTCCATTGAGAATCCTTAAATAAGGCTGGGTTGTTCTAGAAAATAGTGGAACACGAGAGGATTCTATGAATCTCATGTGAGGTCAGCCTGAGGGATTCCTGAGCTTCTGTGTGAGTGAGTCTTCAGGAAGGGGGTCTGACTAGACAACTGTGCCACTAACGGGGCAAGTTTGCTTTCCCGGGGTCATCGGAACCAGCAGTCACCGGGGCTGCTACGGCTTCCCCAGGGCAGAGTTCTGAGAGCGGGGTTTGCTCAGGGGACCCCATACTTGCCCGGAGTCATCCACTTAGGAAAATTGCACCCAGCCCTTGGTGGAGGGTGTTCCTTCTCTTCTCCCAAACCTGAAACATCTTATGTTGCAGTTTTCTTCTTTAAATTTCTGTTTGGGGCTGGGAAATGGCTCAACGGATAAAAGCACTTAGCCTATAAGCGAGAGGACCTGAGTTCAATCCCCAGCACCCACGTTAAAAAAAAAAAAAAAAAGCAAAACAAAACAAACAAAAAATCAGGCTCAGGACATGCCTGTGGCTCCAGAATTTGGGGGAAGCAGAGACAGGCAAACCTTGAGAGCTTGCCAGGCAACCCCTGCCAGGCAACCCCCACTCCCATAATGAAAGCTACCAATTTAGTGAGAGGCCCTCAAAACAGCAAGACAGAGTTAGAGGAAGACAGACAACATCTTGCTATGCTCTCCACATGTGCCTGCCTGGTCCTCGATATCTGCACATTCACATGCATGTGCTACACACACACACACACACACACACACACACACACACAAACGCGCGCGCGTATGCACATACACAGATGCACACACACATACATATACACACATGCACACACATGCATACGCATACACACACCACACATACATATATACACACACACATACACACATACACACACACACACACACGCGCGCGCGTATGCACATACACAGATGCACACACACACATACCACACATACACACACCAAATTAGTTTTGTATAAAATGTGTTCTGGCCATATTTTCTGACTAATCTAAACATCTAGGGTCTTCTGAGGAGTGGGAGTAGGGTACCATTTTAACATCTCACACTAACATTAGCCCGCTGTCATACGCACCCTCTCACTTATGATGTCTGTGACTCAGCATGCAGGAACCAGGAAGGCTTGTGTGAGCGACATAGTAATGCTAGGCTTTCGCTAAGCATGTAATTTAAATATCTGCATGTGGGGATAGTAGCATAACCCTCTTAACACACATCTGACATCAAAATGGTCCCTGCGGGGGCAGGAGACCCACAGTGGGACAGCATTCTCTCTCTGCGGAGATCTCTGAGCCCAAGTTGCACCCCCACACTACCTACAAGGCTCTGCTAGCCCCCAGCAGAGTCGGAGATAAGCCATGGCAGTGGGTCTTCTGAGAGCTTTAACCGTGGAGGAACTGAGTCACCAAGCAGAGCCTGCATAAAACAAAACACTGGGGTGGGCAACTAACACACCTGCCCCTCTGCATGTCTCACTGTGACACACTGATCCTGGAGCCCCTCCCCTTCTATTCCTCAAAAAAGAGGACCCTCTCCTACCCACTCACCCCAGCTTAGCGAGTCTCATCCGGACCGAGCGCATCCTCTTCCCCTGTGGCCTGGCAAGGCAGACCCACTAGGGGGAAGTGACTAAAAGGCAGGCCACAGTATCCATGTCAGAGACACGCCCTGCTCCCTTTATTAGAGGGACCCACATGAAGTCTGAGCTGCCCATGGGTGACATCTGTATAGGAGGCCTGGGTTCAATCCATGCATGGTCCTTGGTTGGTGCTTCAGTCTCTACAAACCTCTCTGGGCCCAGGTTAGTTGACTCTTTTGGTCTTCTTGTGGAGCTCCTGACCTCTCTACGTCCTTCTGTCCTTCCCACTCACTTTTCACAATACTCCCTAAACTTCGCTCAGTGTTCAGCTGTGAGTCTCAGTATCTGTTTTGAACTGCTTCTGGGTGGAGCCTCTCAGAGGACAACTCTGCTAGGCTCCTGTCTGCAAATACAACAGAGTATCCTTAATAGTGTCAGGGGTTGGCTCTCTTCCATGGGGTAGAGATCAGACCTGGGGAGAGTGGGGACAGTAGGACAGAAGGCCTACAGAGAAAAGAGAAACTGTGGGCCAGGGCATCTCAGTGACAAGCTGGCAACCTAAGTCAGGATTGGCTTCTGGGAGGATATGAGGGGGACCCTAACAGAGATTCCTAGTAGCAGGGACCACGGAGACTAAAGAGGACACCCTCTAAGTAGGCAAGACTCCTAGAGGAGGGAGGGGAACACCAACCTAACCACAAAACTTTGACCCAAAATTTACCTTGCCTACAAGACGTGCAGGGATAAAGATAGAGCAGAGATTGAGGGAATGTCCTACCAATGCCTGGCCTAAGACAAGACTGGCCTGGATCTTTGCCAGTTAGGGCTAATTGAGCTATCCAGTGAGTCTCCTCCCCAGCACTCACTGGAATTATAAGCATATGCCGCCACATATTTTTTTTAATGTGGATTCTAGGGATCAAATACAAGTCCTCATGCATACAAAGCTTTACTATCCCGCCAGCCATCTCTGTTAGTTTTATATTACTACCAATAACCTCAAGCTCAGCAGTTCAAGACAACATGAGTTAATATACTCACAGGTCTGAAAACATGCAGTTCAGTGTCACTGGACTTTCTTCCCCAGTGAGGATCTGTTTCCACAGCTTTTTCTGCTTCTAGAAGTCTCTCCTATTCCTTCTAATATGGCCCTTCCTTCATCTTAAGGACCAGTGACACTACATCCCTGGGACACTTTTCTCTCTCACATGTGTGGTCCTTTGAAATAGCATGAGTCACCCCCTCGTAATAACCAGCAGTCATGATTTCACCTGAAATCTTATATTTTTGGTTGTGAGCCTAGCCTTTAACGGCTGAGTCACCTCTCCAGCCCTCATCTGAAATTTTAGTTCTCTTTTGTCATGGCATCTAGTGCATTTGCTAAAGAGGTAAAGCTGTCCGGAGGAGCAAAACTCCACCTGCCACAGAGAGGAAATGGAAAGCTACAGATGGGGATGAAATAAGCTATACTAGTCAGGGTTGTGGTTTTGAGGTTTTGGTTTTTATTGTTGTTCTGTTTTTTTTTTTTTTAATTCACTTTGTTTGTTTATCTTTATCCAAGATCATCTAGGGGAAAAGAACCTTAACTGAGAAAATTACTCCCCGGTTAGCCTGTATACAGGGGTGAGAGAGCATTTTCTTGATTAATGATAGGGGAGGGGCCCAGCCAACTGTGGGTAGTGCCACCCCCGGTCTGATGGTTCTGGGTTGTATAATAAAGCAGACTGGGTAACTATGAGAGCAAACACGCAGCATTCCTCCATGGCCTCTGCTTCAGTTTCTGCCCCTCGGTTCCTGCCCTGATTCCACCAGCCACTGGGCACTCCTCGCAGTGATTTTTCCATGATCAGATTATCTGAAGGGTATGGGAGGACCCACCTACATGTGAGTGGCGCCCTCCAGTGGCTACCCCAATAAAAGGAGGTTGACGAAAGAAGCTTTTGCCTGCTTGCCTTCACTCTGGCAAGCTTATCTCTTCCTGAGTGAGATCAGAGCCCTCCTTCACCAGCCTTCCAAAGCGGACTGAAGATCCCTTGGCTCTCCAGGAACTCTACGCTGACCTCCCGACCTCCCGACCCCCCCCCCCC
Source organism: Acomys russatus (assembly GCF_903995435.1). Taxonomy (NCBI): domain Eukaryota; kingdom Metazoa; phylum Chordata; class Mammalia; order Rodentia; family Muridae; genus Acomys; species Acomys russatus. The sequence goes on along the minus strand of NC_067156.1, from coordinate 21,076,425 downwards.
CCCCCACCCCAGGTCTTCAGTACCAGAGTGAGAGAGCTGAAGCACCGGGCCTCATGGACCAAACAGCTTCTAGCAGCTTCTGCAGCACACAGGTGGCCACTGCTGAATTATTACAGAAGCCAATCTAATAAAGGTCATTTTACTATATATTTATTCTGTCAGTTTTGGTTCTTCTAGAGAACCCTAACACAGGGTTAACCTCCGAAGCATAATGAGAAATTCCATACAGCAACACAGTATTTCTGAACAAATAAATTGCAAGGAATTTGAGGGATGGGGCCATGAGATTGTTAAGCAAATTAGCCTGTGAAATACAGAAAGTAAAATAATGGGAAAGGAATGTTAGGCAAATAAAATAAACTAGAACCACCGTTTTCATATCAGATAAAAATAACTTTCAAGCAAAGTCTTGGGGGAAGTGAAAGGGTCCTTACATAGCAAGTTTATCCACTGAGCCATCTTCCCAGGCACTATGACAGCCAGGCAGGTGGCACATGCCTGTAATCCCAGCACTCAGGTGGATCTTTGTGAGTTCGAGGCCAGCCTGGTCTACATAACAAGTCCAAAACAGCTAAGGCTACACAGAGAAACCCTCTCTCGAGATTTAAAAAAAAAAATAACAATGCACACGCAGCTCATTGGCTCCAGGTTGACTGGATGACTAACACTTTTGCTGCTGCTGAGATTGAATTAGGACTCACACATATTCTACCACAAGGGCTAACCTCCCGTGGTTAAGTGGGAACGTTCAATATACAACACAAAACTCCCTAATTAGTAAGTGTGAGATGTGGTTGGCACAGCAGTTAGAGGATCTGTATTCTTCATAAGTGAGCCTAGAATATTTTCTGAGTTAATGCCGCATAAGGCAGACTTCTGAATCAGCTTCAGACTGAGGTGGTGTGACTAAGCTAGTGTCATATCAGGGGAGACTGGCGAAGGGGCACAGTGACTGACTGGCCAAATTGAGAAAAATAGAACCAAAAACAGCATCCTGAGGCCTAGGGAGAGACAGTGTGAATGGTCTGACAGGTAAATATTAACATCATCTGGGTTTTGTCTTGTGGTCTCTAAGATTTACTGCTTAGCTGGACTGCATATGTCTTGAAGTTTCAATGAGCAATCCGATCTCAAATAAAAGATGGATGTACCTGAGGACTGATGCCCACAATTGTCCTTTGACCTCAAAATGCATGCCAAACATATGTGTACACACACACACACACACACACACACACACACACACACACACACACACACACACAGAGTCCCCAGGTGTATTGCCTGTTTCCTGAGAAGTTAAAACTGGGGACTCTGCTTAGGAAATGCTCAGGAAGACAAGGGGGGTCTGTGATACCTGACCAACTGAAGATGCCTGGCCACCTCCAGGGTGTCATCAGTCCACAGCCCCCCTCCTATGCCACAGCCCTCCCTCACCTCTGGCTCAAACATAGGAAGCAGGGAGCCTTGTGCACTACAAGGAACAGAGGATAGGCAAGTCAGGAAACACAGGAGATGCCAATGGGCCCAAGCTAGTTACAGGCTACCAGTCTCAGGCTTGCGTGAGCTGTGGGAAGAGAGATGCAAGCATCTTTATGTAGCTCCAGTGCCAAATGAGATGGTGGCTGGGAGTCACGGGGGAACATTTTCTTTTCTAGAAACTGCTCAAGGTTGTATAGGAGGAGGAGAAGAAAGAGGAGGGGGAGGGGGAAGAGAAGGAAAGAGATGCATAGACTAGAAATGACCAGAAAATGTTGCAGTTTCCAGTCCTCTCCTCGAGCTTTCTACCTGGCAACTAGTGATGTGGACCCAGGAGACAGCTGGGAAATGTGAACCTGGGGGCTCATCACCAAAACCTCTACAGCTAAAGCCAGGTCACGCTGCGCACAGCCATAAGAGGACCCATCGTATTGTTAACAATTCTCTCCATATTGTTTTATTTCAGTTTCAAAGTTATTTCACCTACCTCAATAGAGCTATAATAGGTGATGTCTTTTGCCATGATAAAATACCATGACCAAAATCAACTAAAGAGTTTATTTTAGCTTACCGTTCCAGAGGGGTAAGAGTCCATAAACAGTAAGGAAAGCACAGCAGCAGGCAGCCAGGACAGGAAACTGGCTGATCACAGCTCACCACAGAGAAAGGAAACCAGAAGTGGGGCAAGGCTATAAAGTCTCAGAGCCGACCCCCAGTGACGTATCTCCTTCAGCAAGGCTCTGCCTTCTTAAAGTTTTATAAACTCCCCAAACAGCACCACCACCTGGGAAGCGGCTGTTCAAACACATAACTCTATGGGGGGAGGGGGCATTCCTCATTCAAACCAACACAATAGGTAACATATATGTTGCTACCTCCCAGTAATTCAAAACATGGCTGGTTACTAGAATTGCATACTTAATTATATATTTACAATATTTATATTAGAGTTATTCTGTCAACATAGTGAGTTCAATATTGCTACATTATATTAATGCTAATATATGTTAATACAAATGATGTATATTCTTCACATTATTTTCATTTTTGTTAAAGGATTGTTTTGCAGAATGGAGAACAAAGACCCTGCCTCAAACAAAAGAAAACAGAGTAATAGAAAAAGACTTGACAATGACCTCTGGCCTTGATGTGAGCATGTGTGGGCATGCGTATACACACACAGACACACACACATCACAGTGCTTCAACCATTTATTTTGAAGTAAGTAGATTCTGTTTAGAGAAACACACACACACACACACACCTTCACTTATAAACACTGACAGAACAAAACATCACTGTGTCAACCCAAAACTATCAAAAGACCATTGCGAGGACAATAAATATGAAACTTAGCTTTGCTTTTACCACAGTGGTTAAGTCCTACGGGCTTAAAGACACCACTCTTGAAAACTCTTCTTTCTGCTCTCCTCCCATTTTTATAATATGGTATGCTATGTTTCATGTACTTGTGCATGGCTATAGCAATAACTTGAACTGCCCTCAGTCTGGGCAGTCATTTGATCATGTGACCTTTATGCATGAACAAATCACATACATCATACAACCATAGAGCTTTAAGCTCCAAGACAGAAAGGCCATTGGTTCTGTTTGGAACCAAAGTTTACCCCAGTAATAGAAACTAGCAGCAATAGCTGCTGAAAGCAAACAGTAAAATAGATGGGGCTCACCCCACTGCAGAAAACATGTGTACGGCTGGAAATCTGGCCAAGAATCCACGCCTGGAGTTCATGGGCCCAGCAGTGAACCTACTTAACTGTAATTTCGCTAAATGGACGTAGTTTCAAAGTGCTCTCAAAGTTCCTATCTCTTACCCATAGATTAGAGCAGCTCTCAAATATCAACATGGAAGCTCCATTGCACAATGGTTGTGACACTAGCTAGTCATCTGAAAGGAGGGAACCTAGATTGAGAAAATGCCTCCATAAGATCCAGCTTGTAGGACATTCTCTTAGTGATTGATGAGGGAGGGCCCAGCTCATTGTGGGTGGTGCCCTCACTGTGCTGCTGATCCTGGGTTGCATAAGAAAGCAGCTAAGCAAACCATGGGGAGCAAGTCAGCAACCAGCATCCTCCATGGCCTCTGCCTCCAGGTCCCTGCCTTGCTTGAGTTCCTGCCCTGACTTCCTTTGATGACAAACAGGACTGTGGAAATGTAACCAGATGAAATCTTTTCCTCCCCAACTTGCTTTATGGTCATGGTGTTTCACCACAGCAATAGAAACCCTAAGACACACAGCAAACACTTTCCCAACTGAACCATCTCCCCGGACTTGAGTGCAATGATTTTCTTGGTTTCATTTCCAAGAAATGAAACTGTTCATGGCTAGTGTAGAGAAACAGTCTGTTCTGTTTGTTGACTGTGTGACCTTGCAACTTTGATGAGCTTGTTGGTTAGTTCTCTGTAGTTTGTATGTGTGTCCCTTTCCATTTCCTATGTGCTAGGTCATGCATCTGCAGAGATGCTTTGAATTTTTTTTCCCTTTCCGTTACCAATGCCTTTTGTCTAGTTGTCCTGGTTTTGTCCTGAAGCCTCCAGTTCAACACTGAATAGAAGTGGTAAAAGCAGATGTCTTTGTTTTCTAGATGATCTTAAAAGAATGTTTTAGTCTTTTATCTGCCTTTAATCTCAGCACTCCAGAGGCAGAGGCAGGTGGGCCTCTGAGTTTAAGGCCAGCCTGGTCTACCTAGAAAGTTCTAGGACAGCCAGGGCTATATAGAGAGACCCAGTCTCAAAACAAAGAACAGAGCCAGTTGGTGGAGGCACACGCCTTTAATCCCAGCACTTCGAGAGGCAGAGGCAGATGTGAGTTCGAGGCCAGCCTGGTCTACAGAGTGAGTTCCAGGGCAGCCAGAGCTACACAGAGAAAACCTGTCTCGAAAAACAAAACAGAAAAAAACACCAAAGAACAGATTGGCCTAATGGAATGAATACAACATGAAACAAACATTTCTAAAATAACCAAAATTTACACATAATATGATTGACTATATAGCTCCCCCTATACTTCGAGTTACTTGTATTCTATGAACTATCTTTTACTTAAATGGTTAGAAATGGGGACTTTGGAAAGAGTCACTGTAGTCTCCCGTATTGTAAACAATACAAATATTGTTTAATTAATTCTTTAATGCTGGCTATATTTTAGTTATTAATTAAATCAATAAACATCAATACTTGGGGTATAAAACATGAGTGCTGTTATTAGAGACTGCTGTCCTTTGTATTCTTTTTATACAAAGAATTAACCCAAGTCTTCATGTCTCCACGCAGAGTAAATGGAGATGCAGTTTAAGTTAAAAACTAGATTATTTTGTTTTATCCAAATTATTCTGAATATTGAGAATATCTGTATGTATTTATAAGGACTGAAAAAGCTTCAATCTTTCAAACATTAGTTTTCTTTTTGTTTTTCAAGACAGGATTTCTCTGTGTAGCCTTGGCTGTCTTAGACTTGCTCTGCAGACCAGGCCGGCCTCAAACTCACAGAGATCCACCTGCTGCTGCCTCCCAAGTGCTGGGATTAGAGGCATGCGCCACCACACCCAGCGTTCAAACTTAGTTTTGAATAAGATAGGGTTACAGGGTAAGCAGAGAGTTATAACAAAAGGGAATGATCAAACGAAAGAACATAGTATTTTCACTTGTAACTTTATTAAAGTCAAGTATTATTTTATCACTTAGTAATATGCCAGGTAAAATATTAGATATAAATAATTTTAAAGTTTTAATTACAAAAATACTTAAGAAACAACAAAAGTGAGAGGAATGTTGAGTCACTCAGGACCCTCATCTGGCAGTGGTGCTGAAGAGGGGTCCACCCAGCATCCTACAAGGCCACAGTCTTGTGAGTTACAAGTACCTGGATGCAACCCTGATATTTAAGTCACAATGGAGTCATTGGTGTGGTATCTTTTCTCCCCACAAAAGTCTCAGGGCTAGAGAGCTGGTTCAACAGTTAAAAACACTGACTGCTCTTCCAGAGGACCTGGGTTCAATTCCAAGCACCAACTGCTGTAACTTCAGTTCCAGGGGATCTGATGTCCTCTTCTGGCCTTCATGAGTACCAGGCACAGACATGGTACACAGACATACACACAGGCAACACACCCATACATATAAAATAAAATCTTTTTAAAGTCTTTTACAATATTATTGTTTACTAATAAACCAAATTTCATAAGCAGATCTAAATTTTTGTTCATTAAGACAAGCTTACAATCACCATGTAATTTAGTAGGAATGTTCTAAGTAGGCATCACCCTGTAAACAGATCTTGTTTTATGGTTAAAGTAACGTCTGGCTATCTAAAAAGCAAAGGCTTTGATCAATGGTAAAACATAAAAACCTAAATTGTAATCACAGGTTTTAAATACCCATTTAGTAAGAGGATACTAAAAGCAAATCAATACTTAAGAAAATACTGTTGTAGAAAACCACACATTAATTATATCTCAGGGTAATGAATTAGTGCTAACAATTGTATAACCTTTTTATTATTTGAATTTAGTTAAATATTCATTTTAAACATCTTTTTACAAGATACTTTAACCTTAACATTATTATTGCTATTACAAAATTTAGAGAACAATTTAATGAGGTAATTTTACATGAAAACTCAGGAGTCTACATCTGAAAGCCAGAAAATGTGTATCTTAGATATCCAACAATTATGAACACAGGTAAAGTACATTGATAGTTTATTAACCAAATTTAAATTGAATTCTTGTTAAAGATTTAACACCCTCACCTTTAGTTCTTACAGTCTTTTCTCCCCCTTTTCTGATCCCTGAACTTTGGGGAGGCAGTATGAAATGGTTGTCCCATTTGTAGCTGAGCACCCCACTGACACTTACTCTCTACACCTTGACTGGCTCAGAGTTTCTGCGTAACCACGATTATCACGCCATGAACCTTCTCTGATGAGGTTTGGGAGCCCAGCTAACCCGTGGGTGGGTAAGAGATAGGAACCGAGAGCAGTTTGAAACAACATCCATTCGGTGCCCACAGTGGGCGGCTCCCACATCAACTGTTAACCATGACAGCCGCTCACAAACATGCCCGCAGGCCAATCTGACCTAGGCCATTCAATTGAGGTTCTCTCTTCCCAGATGACTTGAACTTACCTCACGATGTATAGTACTAGGATAAAAACAGACATCCCTATTAGTGGATGTTCAAAAATAAACCTGGCAACCCACAGTCAATTCCTTTCTTAAGAAAAAACCAATATATTTTAAAGAATACCCAGCCAAGAAGTGGTGGTGCACGCCTTTAATCCCAGCAGTCGGGAGGCAGAAGCAGGCCGATCTCAGTGAGTTCAAGACCAGCCTGGTCTACAAAACGAGTCCATGACAGCCAGGATTACACAGAGAAACCCTGTCTCAAAACAAAACAAAACAAAACAAAAAAACTACATAAATGGCACAGTTGGATATCCACACATTAGAGTAAAAATAGAACTTTACCTCATCCATTAGAGTAATTAACTCAAGATCTGGGGATGTGTCCCAGTGGTACAACACTTTATCCAATACATCCAATGCCTTTGGTTCCAATGCCCAGCACTAAAAAACAAAAACAGAAAAAAAAAAACAAAAACAAAAACAAAAAAACCTAACTCATGATGGATGAAGACTGAATGTAATACACAAGACTGGAAAACTCTTAAACTTGGAGAGTGTTAACTCAAGTTAGAGAAGCACCTGACTGCAGTGACAAGAGAAAGTGGTCTAAGGAGCTGGCTCAGTAGATAGCACCTGCCAAGCAGCAGGGGGACTGTTTGAGTCTCAAAAATTATATATAAACTTGGGCGTGGCTGTGGTACAGGGCAGAGGCAGGTGGGAAGAAAAAATATATACAAACAAAAACAAAAAACACTAAGATAAAAACCTTATTGTTATATTTAATGTTTTATTGATACTTGTGAAGCTTGCATCATGCCACCCCCATCCCGCCCTCCACCCTTGGAACCACGCCCCCAAAAGAAAAACAAAATCCTCATTGTGGAAGCTGTAGTGTGCTACAGTGTCACACAGTATAGCCTTTTGTCCACATATCTTTACTTGCAAAGGTTCACTGCAATGCATTGTGGGCTGATTTGAGGCCTCTGGCTTCTGTTACACTATCAATACTGGATCCTCACTGAGACACCACTAAGATGTCCTGTTGCTGCCCTGTGTCATGGAGCTCCTGCAGCTCTGGATCAGTAGGACGGGCTCCTTCACTCACTCCAGCAGTTCATCCATGGGGTAGATGTTGGGGTGGGCCAACTCAAAGCCCTGGATCTGGGCCTGGATGGCAGCTGAGCTGGTCACTTTGCCAGCTCCCCTGCACCCACACCACCAGGGCACGCTCTTCAGCACTGACCCACCTAGCTCATCCAGTGCCACAGGCAGCAATGGGGCAGAGCCAGTCCTCTCCCTCTCATGCCCTTGGGGCTGGCTCGTCCACACCCATGCAGCAGGGCCAGCTCTCCTGAGTGTTCAGCCAATGAGGGGCAAGGGGCATAGAGGAGGGCACCTCTCCCTCGCCACGTCACCACACTGGCAGACAGTTTCAGGGTCAGCTCTTCCACACTCACGTCCTTGGGGGCTGGCTCCCCTGTGCCCTGCCACCACGGTCAGCTCTACTATGCTGCCCAGGCAGGTGCAGGGCCCGCTCCCCTGCTCTCACGCCCCTGGGTCCATCTCTCCCAACTGCCACAGGTGGCAAGGGACAAGGGCTTGGGAGGGCATCTCTCCCTCACCCATGCCACCACACGGCAGATAAGAGATGACACAAGAAACAGAGTCCTGCTCGTTCACACTCAGGAATCTCACAAAAACAGTAAGTTGAAAGCCATAATATATACTCAGAGGACCTGTAGTGTAAAAAGAGAGAAGGAAAAAAAAAAAATATATAGAATAAAAATTTTTTAATTAAGATAAAAATTTTTCTAAAGGAAAGGAACAAAAAGCCCCGACACACCATTATGAGACAAGGAGCCTCCAAAGATGCTGTTGAGTTTGTTTCCTGTCGGCCATCTGCGGCTGGCTGTGCTGCCTCCCTTAACAAGAGTTTAGTTTTCCCAGTGAGACTTCCCATGAGAATACTAAATTTTCGTTTTCAAGTGGTTATCAATTGGAGACTGCCTCTGGGTAAGGGATGGAATCATGTCTACTTCTTCTTGAAGTTCCAAGGCCCTCCAAATTCCAGTTTTTAATTTACTCAGTAGAATAAAGACAAATGTGCTTTAAGTGGTATAATTTTTATATACAGAAACAATCCACTCTCAACAAGTTTAAATAAAAAACAACAGCAGTCTTTCTCTCCTTTTTAGCCCTGGGTGACCCATGAGGGCAGTCAGAGCCCCAACGCTGACTGGCTTTCAGCACAGGCCCTGCACTTAGATCAACACTAGGAAAGCACACAGTCTTGGGGAGAAACTCTCACATGGAAAAAGCCTCTTTTTTCAACTCTGATCCAGGCAGCCAGTCTTCAACTGAGCAGCAGGGTGCACATCACTTCCTAAAGCGTTTGAAAAGTGGGTGTACATGCTTGTTGGAGGCTTTGCTTCGGGACGAGTGGTATTCCATGTACACAGTATCATCTGCCCCAGACATAGAACTCATGGTGCCTAAGCGCCGGGATGCCTGTGAGGAAGAGGGAGAAACCCTGTTACAACATTCATTATCAAATTCAATAGTATGTATGTTTGTGCGTGTGTGCATGTGTGTGCGTATGTGTGCCTCTGTGTGTGTATATGTGTGTGTGTGTGCAAGCAAGTGTGCATGTATGTGTGTATGTGTGTTTACACATGTGTGCCACTGGGGACTGAACACTGCCTTGTACATGCTAGGCAAGTACTCTACCAACAAATAAACCCCTAACCATTTGATACATTGTTTTTTAAAATAACATTCTCAGATTAGAGAGATGGCTCAGCCTTTAAGAGCACTGGAGCTCTTTCTTCCTAAGTACCCAGGTTTGATTCCCAGCACAGATGGCAGTTCACAACTGTCTAGAACTCTAGTTCCTAGGGATCCAACACTCTCACACAGACACAAATGCAGGTAAAACACCAATGCATATGAAATAAAACTAAACAAATTAAAAAGTAAATAGCACTGTCCGGGCTGGTGAGTTGGGTGAGAGCATCTGCAATGCAAGCAGGGCACTTGAGTTCCATCCCCAGAGCCCAGAAACAGGCACAAAGAGAGGACTGCACAAAGCCATGCTCTGACTTCCACAGGTATGCCCCCCGACACACATGCACACTTGCACAGATACACAAAATATTTTTTTTTCCCAGACAGGGTTTCTCTTTGTAGCCCCAGCTGTCCTGAACACATTTTGCAGACCTGCCTCTGCCTCCTGAGTGCTTGGATTAAAGGCGTGTGCCACCACACCTGGACACAAAATAAAATTTAAAATATCCTTCTGACCATTTCCTGTGTCATAGGCATTGCATATATATGCTACCTCCCCCAACCCTCACAACAGTTATAATCTTAACCTACAGAACAGGAAACTGAGGCAAACAACTTGACTCAGGCCCACTCCAGCTCCTAAGAAAAATGTGACAAGAACATTGCCCAGAAACTCTAATGAAACAGATACTACAATGTCCTTGCCCTTGATAACAAATGCTCAACAGAACTTAATCTTTCTTTTGTGGTTCTGAAGTAATAAACCAGGGCCTGGCACTGTGCATGCTAGGCTGACATTTTGTCTCTGTGTGACAACTTCAGGCACAGACTCTTAAAAGTGAGGGTGGAAAAAATTTTTTTTTAAAAAGAGCCAGGGTGGACTGGGGCTGGAGGGGTGGCTCAGCAGTTCAGAGCCCTGGCTTCTCTTCCAGAGGACAGATTTGCATTCCAGCACCCACTGGCAGCTCTCTACCCCTGCAACTCTAGCTCCAAGGGATCTGATGCATCCTTCTGGCCTGCATGGCTACCAGGCACACAAGTGGTGCATAGGCACACAGCCAGGCAAAATACCCATACACATAAAAGAAAATAACAATAATTTTTTAAAACGTTAGGGTGGAAGTCTCTTAAAATTTCCTAAGATGAGGCAAGGCTTTGAACTAATGGGAAAGCCAGGAAACCCTGGCTTGACTCAGCTCCAAAGCTATGAGCAAGTTCTGAGTGGTGTCTATAAACTGGGCATGACCAAATCTGTTCCAAAGATGGACATGGAGCTGAGGGAGGAAGGTGAAGCCCAGCACTTGAGAGGCAGAGGAAAAAGCAGGTGGCTCTCTGAGTTCCAGGCCAGCCAGTTACACGGTGTCACCCATCTCAAGCAAAATCAAACCAAACCAAAGAGGGGTGTGAATAGCAACCACATAAGCCGTTGTACCTGAATCAGACGTCAGGGAGAATGGGCACCTGAGCACTCATACCAGGTCCTCCACAGCCTGATCTCAGGGGACGGATTCAAGTCCTTGGCACCCCTGGACTAACGTGCAGACTGCTAGGCACGAGAAAGGTCCCGGCTGAAGGGTGCTGGCACCTGCCCAAGTGGCAACTACTGCTTCTTTCCTGTCTTTTTCTAGCTAATGCTGACCCTTTGGCTTTAACAGCACTGAATTTCAGAAGTTGGAATTCTTGGATCACCTGACTCAATTTCACTTCTCTCCTCACAATGCATCCACTCATTACACCGGTGCTCACTAAACACATGTGAAAGGCCGAGTCTTTTCAGAGAACTGTAGGGTTTTCAACATACAGAAGCTATGGCTTGAGCTCATCGACAGACTCATCTTGAAGGCTGAGCTCTCTCACTGAGGAGGAAAGCAAGAGAGCCAGCTAAGCCCAGACCAACAGATGCAGCACTTGCCAGCTCCAGAGCCTGCAAGGTTCTCATTCTGGGCCCAACATGAGCGGCCCCAGGCCCTATCACAGTGAGCCCCTCTGACTGAGACGTGTACAAAGAGCACACACTAAAAGATAATGGGGTTGTTTCTTCAACTTTTCAGTTTTTTCTACTAGCTTGTATGCTCATAGGTGTGTGTGTGTGTGTGTGTGTGTGTGTGTGTACATGTGCACACATACAGTGGGTGTCCTACAGGAGAATCTTTCTCTCTTCACTCACCTGGCCAGACCTAGAGCCAAATTCTCCAGCCACCACTTCCTCCTCTGCATCCAGGTCAGAGGCTGCCAGGACCTTTTGCAGGAGCTGCTGCTGCTCCTCTTTGGTGGAGAATGCCAGCTCTTCCTCCTCCATGCCGGCTAGCTTTGTGATTACCTATGAGAGCAAAGGCAGACATGGCCTGTTGTCCTCGCCTCCCAATCCCCACTGTAGCTGCACCCAGGCACCTCTTCCCACCTTCCCTGGTCCAACCAGAGACTGACTATTGGTTCAAGACAAACTAAGGAACTCTGATTGGGTACATCAGGAGAGGAATCTTTGGGCCAGAAATATCCCCTCATATTTTCCCATGGTGCACCAGGAAGGGAAGAGAAGCATGAAAAGGCACATGCAAGGACACCTGAGACACCACCTGGCATCTTAGGCTTCTAGCAAGAGTGCTTTATTTATATAAGATATCAAGGATTCATTGACCAGTTGCTAGAGATGGCTCAGTAGCCAAGAGGCTACTGCTTTTCCAGAGGGCCTGGATTCAGTTACGAGCACCCACAGTGGCTTACAACCATCTGAGACTCCACTTCCAAGCAATCCAACACCCTCTTCTGGCCTCTACAGGAACTAGGCACATGTCTGATACACAGACAAACATGCAAGCAAAACACCCCCACATATAAAGTAAACATTTAAAAATAACTGACCAGATTTCCTATTAGAAGCAATATGTTCTAGTTTCCTGCTGTGATAAAAAATACCTGACCAAAAGCAGCTTTGGGGAAGGATGGGTTTATCTTACTTATTTGTGCAGGCTATGGCCCATTATTGAAGAAAGTCAAAGCATGAACTCAAGGCGGGAAACTAATGGCAGGGCTGTTTGCATTAAGTGAGACCAAGGAACTCACTTCACAGCTAAAGAGGTGTGGTGGGGCTGCTGTGTTCATGGAGATCGCATCAATGCTTAAAGAGACCAGTGGGAAATGTATCTGAACTGTGGCTGTTTCTGTCCTGTTTTGTTAAGAGCACTAAGATGCACACATTAAGCAGATGCTGGTGTTTTCTTCCGTTTCCTTATCATGTAATGTAACATCAACTGAGATAACAGCAGTGCTTAAGTGCTATAAATCTATGTCATCACATTTCAGTTATGGGACACTGAAACATTTAGCATTCCTAAAAGGACTGCCATCCATTCTAAAAACAAATAAAACAAAACAAATAAACAAATAAAGACTTATGTGTTTGTGGTCATACATGGGATAGCCTATTATGTTAGGTGGAGTTACTCATTTAGAACTTATGCATGGAATAAGGAGATGTGATCTGGAATCAACTAAAAGGCAAGCTGCTAGGCATTCCTGTGAAAGACGTTCTCTCTGTCTCTGTCTCTGTCTCTGTCTCTCTGTCTCTGTCTCTCTCTCTGTCTCTCTCTCTCTCTCTCTCTTTCCTCTTCCACAATACATCCTGACCACAGTTTCCTCTCCCTCCCTTTCTCCCAGTCATCCCCACCCCACTCTCTTCAAGATCTACTTCTCTATTTCCTCCCAGGAACATCAATCAAACACGGTATCACAAGTTACAATAAGACTAGGCACTGACCTCCTATCAAGACTGGACAAGGCAACCCAGGAGGAGGAAGAGTCCCAAGAGCAGGGGAAAGAGTGAGAGACACCCCACTCCCACTGTCAGGAGTTCCACATGAACAGCAAACTACACAACCATAACATATCTGCAGAGGACCTAGCTCAGACCCCGCAGGCTCTGTGGTTGCCGCTTCAGTCTCTGTGAGCCTTGCTTAATTGATTCTGTCGGTGTGTTCTCCTCGTGTCCTCAACCCCTGTGGCTTCGTCAATCCTTCCTCCCTCTTGTGAAAGACTTTTTTGACCTAAGACTATTGGAAGCTGGAAGATCCACACTTATGTGGGTGGCACCTTCTAGTGGTAACTCAGATAAAAGGGCATGGAAAAGGGAAAGTTGCTTTTTGCTGCTTGCCCTCACTCTCTCTGGCAAGTTTGTTTACCTCGTTGCTGCAGCTGGTATTAAGTAACTTACTCAGGATTCCAACACAGACTGCAAACCAGCAGCTTCCCAGGAGTCCTGCAGGCTGGCAGGGCCAGACACCCAGCCTTGTTTCTAGTGTGAGGCAGCCATGGTTTGAACAACCCAGAGCACGGTGTGTAATCCGTTCTAATAAAGCCCCTTCTGAGAACATGTATTACATCAGCTCTGTTCCTTTAGAGATCCCTGACTAACACAGGGGCCATGTTGTTTTTGCAAACCAAGAATCTCGAAATCCTGATGACATCCTATTAGCAGGCCATGGTGGGAATCATCTTCTCTACTTCTAAACACATTCCATTCATCCCTCATGATCAGAAGCTTGGATCAGGCCTTTCCAGCTATGGACAACATTGCCAAGCCACCTGGAAGGCACACCCCAGAAGGTACCTCAGGGGGCTCAGACTCTTGGTGACTACAGTCACCAGCAATTATGCCAGCAATTTACAGAGACAAAGGAGCAGGAAGCCTGCCTGAGTGCTGTCCCAGACTGGTGCCCCCATCTTTGTCAAAGCCCAACCAAAGGTAAACGAACACATACCTTAAAGCTGTAACCTTGATCTACCAAAAATCTCTGCCGCTTGGTGGAATAAGCCATTTCCTGTGTGTCCTGGGACACCAATGAGTAGAAAAAGGCATTGTATTCCTCTGCAACCATCCCTAGAGGAAAAGGGTGAGAAAAGGCAAAACAATCCACACTAGTAACTGAGACTCAGTTAGACCAGCCAGAAGCCAGCTCTTCACCCAGTGTGTAATCACGTCAACTGCACAAGTGAGTTGAGACAGCAGGCTCGGGCTGCTGCTCGGCCGTATGGGACCTGCCCTAGCATGCTCAAAGAGGGCCTGGGTTTGATCCTCAGCATCACAAACACACAAACAAATATATATGTAAAAAGAAACAAAGCGGCCAAGAGGATGGTTACAAGGGTACTGGCACATGCTGCTAAGCCTGGTGAGCTGAGTTTGATCCTGGGAACCTGCTATAATGAAAAGGCTGCAGTGAGTGGTCTGCTAAGGAAAGCAGACACGAAAGTTCCTCTTTGGAATGAGGGTTAGTATAATGAGAGAGGCCACGCAAGGCCATGACTGGATCTCAAGGTGGAAAGGAGAGCATTCAGGCAGAAATGCCACAATATATGGTACATGAGGCTTTAAAGGGGAGGGGAGGCTTCCCTTAAAGCCTGGAGAAGAACCTCAGTGAGAGTGGGAGTCACAGACAGCGGCCATGAAGAGGAGCAGAGGAGCCTCTTCAAAGAGTAGTGTTCATCTCCAGATTGATCTCTTATCTAATGTGTATGTCTGCTGGTCTGTGAAGTGTATGTTGTGCGTGAGTCTGAGGAGACCAGAAGACGGTGTCCAGATCCAGTGGAGCTGAAGCTCCTGGTTAACACTGCCATTCAGAGATGCCATGCAACACATGGGTCCCTGTGGCATAATAAGTAGTAAAGACTTTGGGCTCTGAGCCCTGTCCCCTGTGTCTGTCCATGTCGTCCTCTCGTTATATCCTGTCCCAGCCATCCACATCCACACACACACACACCTCCTTGAAGCAGAGCACACTGCGATCAGCCACACCAGCAGCTCACCCCCACAGCTGCTGACACGCGGTGAAGCGCGGTGAGAGGCCGCCTGGCCAGCCTGAGGCCACAGGGGAAAGGTGGCATTACCTTTTTTGGCTCGGAGTACCCGCCCCAGTCTCTGGGCTTCCTGCCGTCTGGAGCCACCATGGGAAGAGATCTGAATGAGGACATTTGCTTCTGGCAGATCAAACGATGTGTCACCAACCTGCAGAAAAAAGCAGCTATGAGTTTGGGAGCTTTTATATAGGGAACAGTAAGAACAAAAAAATATCAACCAGTCCAGAATCTACAACTTTACATTTCTGTAGTTTTAGGGATAGAGTCAAGGTTTCATGCATGCTAAGCATGTGCTCGCCCACTAGGCTACCTCCCCATCCCAGGTTGAGACTTTAAGTTAGTTAGCTCTGGGTAATTTAGAGAAATGCCCTCTCTTCCTCTGCTGAGCAAGGTCCTGCCACTGCAGGCAGAAGGACACAATGGACTGCAGAGCGGCCTCTCCAAAAGCTAGCCACTACTTTTTCTTTTGCTGTGGAAATGGTCTGTATGAAAGCCCATCTTATTCAATAACCACTGAGATGGCAGCAGCACAGGTGGAACAGTGCCCACAAAGACTTCACTGAGGGCGTGGCTCTCAGCCTGTAGAGGCTCCCAGCTATGGACATGAAGAACCTTCCGTACATGCCGACATTGCCGGTTATGAGCACCAGACATGGAAATACTAACATCTTCTCAACTCTAATTCTATCTTCACTGATTCTCAATGTCAACTTCTTAATCTACAGCTTACAATACCTAAGAGGCCTCAGCAGGTGAAGATGCTTGCTTCCACGCCTGAAGACTTAAGTTCAATCCCTGGGAACTCACGTAGTAAAAGGAGAGAACCAATTCCCACAAGTTGTCCTCTGACCTCCACACCTGCAACATGGCACACTTGTGTCACCCCCTCCCAAATAAATAAATAAACCATCTTAAAGGTTTCTGAATGTTTACTCAAATGCACAACCTCACCATAATCTTGGTTCTCTGTTTCTCATCACCCCTTGAAAGACAAACAAATGCTGCTTAAAACACCTCAATTGCACGTACAAGCCTTTCTGCTCTTATATAATGGTTTAATTACAGGAAACAGACTTTTAATATTTTCCTACAATTGTTCCTAAGCATGTGAGTATTGAATAAGTATATCTTTATATTATATTGTGTTAAAATGTTTAACTTTGTTTCGTTTTGTTTTTTGAGACAGAGTTTCTCTGTGTAGCCTTGGCTGTCCTGGACTCGCTTTGTAGACCAGGCTAGCCTCGAACTCACAGAGATCCACCTGCCCTCTGCCTCCCAAGTGCTGGGATTACAGGCGTGCACCACCACACCTGGCCATAAAATATTTAATTTTTAAAACTGCTGTTTTAATAATTAATTCTTCAGTTTCACTAAACAAACAAACAAAATAATCATTCAGTCAGGCCATATAATCTCAGGACTCAAGAGACAGAGGCAGGTAAGTGAGCTCTGAGTTTGAGGCCAGCCTGGTCTACAAGTCTACACCTATGGCTACACAGAGAACCCTCTCTAAAAAAAAAAAAAAAGCATAAATTTGGGTTTTGGATTAGGACAGAATTTCTAATAATTTCTGGAATGGTCCCAAGCATATTTCTGCTATTTTGAACCATGTGTTTATATGAAACTGCATTCTCAGCATTGACAGATTATAAAATACAAAATTCAGCAATTCTGAAAAACACTGACAATGTTCTACAATAGGATTCTCTATTTCCAACGGCATCAGCCAAGACATAATTCATTTTTTTGTTTGTTTGTTTGTTTTGGTTTTTTTGAGACAGGATTTCTCTGTGTTAGCCTTGGCTGTCCTAGAACTCGTTTTGTAGACTAGGCTGGCCTTGAACTCAGAGATCCACCTGCCTCTGCCTCCCAAGTGCTGGGATTAAAGGCGTGCGCCACCACACCCGGCTGAGATTTAATTTTTTAGTAAAAGCGGCAAGCAAGTGCATCACATTGCTAAGAGAATTTACTTTCCTCTTTAACAAATGTCTCCACCCTCAGAGTTGACTCTCAGATCCTTGCTGCCACTGAGATAGATCTCCACGTGGCTATGAGCTTGTGAACAGACTCCCCCTAAAATCCAGGTACCTGGATTCCAGGAAGTGACATGGCAGGTGCCATTCTCACTTCCCCCTAAGAGCTCCCAGGTTTCAGGTGGTCAGACTCTAAAACCATGAGCCAGCTCACTGGCATAACGGATATACCTCAACTAAATGCACCTGGAGCTACCCGTCCTGGTCCCAGCAGTTTTGCCCACCCACAGCTCCCGGGGATCAGGGAAGCCTGGTTGCAGGCCTGCGCTGTGAAGCCTTCCTCCAGGAATCCCTCTGAGCTTTGTGGCTCCTGCCACGCTGCTCCCATCTATCTGTGTATCAGCAATGTAGGTAACTCTCCTAGTAACCCCTTACCCAGAAGAACATCCACTTCAATGTCCTGTGGAACCCCAAGCCCAGACCTCTCATACATATAAAAACTACAAGTGAAAAAATGTTTAGAAGACTTGTTTTAAAGCACTGGGTTCTAGCCCCTGGTGGCAGTGATGTCACGGCCAAGCTGGGCCTACCCAAGGTTATTATGGCACTGGCCACCCACCATCAATGCATACCACAGGCCAGAACAGAAGCCCCGCAAACACCCAACATCTCCAGCTCCAAAAAGGAAATCTCATCCAATATCTGCTTTTGCCAGAGTAGAACGCACGTGTAGTGCCTTATATGAAGGAAATAAAATTTAAATTCCTACAGCCCAGGAAGTGGTGGGACAAACCTGAGAAGCAAAAAGCCCTTACAGATAACCTGCAAGGAGCAAGAACCCTAAGTTATCCCCCACACTGCCCGGAGCTGCCACTCTCTAGGCCAGCAAAGCAAGCACACAGAGGAAGGCCTTCAGCTCAGGTGCACCGCCCAGGCCGGGGAGAGCGAGGCACTGCTCCTCCAGCCTCGCCACATACCTTAGAGATGAAGATAGTGTTGATTTTGGGGTTGTGCTTGAAGTTCTGGAGAATCTGCATCCTTTCTCCCTGGGATGTGGGCCCATAGATGTAAGGTCTAGAGAAGAGCAGGGAGTTTTAGAAACAACACAGAATCACACATGGGCAACTAGAAACTGCTTTTGCTACAAGCACTGACTCCTCACCTGGGCCCACAAAGTAACTAAAGCAGGGTGCACGCTTGGCATCTTGGCCTGCATTTTGTGCCTGGCTTCTTTTGTTAAGGACAGACTCCTGCTTGACTCTGCATAAAGGTGTGGTGGTTTGATGAGAATGACCCCAAAGAGGTTTATATGTTTGAATACTTGGTCCCCAGTGGGTGGAGCTGTTTGGGAAGGATTGGGAAATGTAGCCTAGTCAGAGGAGGTCTGTCACTAAGTGACTTTCAACACACTCCTATTGTTCCCAGTGTGCTTGCTCTGCTTTCTGCTCCCCCCCCCACCCCACCCCCCGGCCCTGCCCACTTGAGGATCAAGATATGAGCTCTTGGCTGTTCCTGCTGCCATGCCTTTTGCTCCACCATCACGAACTCTAACTCTCTGAAACCATTAGCCCAAATTAAACACTCCTTTTTATAAGTTGCTTTAGTCATGGTATCTTATCACAGAAACAGAACAGTAAGCAAGACAACGTGACAGTCACTTAGGGCAGTCTCCCTACCTGACCTGTCTCATCCCGAGCTAAGGAAGAAGCCACACTTGTCCAGCCTTGCTGTGGTGGTCTTTGTTTTATCTTATTATATTTTATTGTTATGTTTGGTTGTTATCTCTCAGAAGCCTGTTCTTTTCTAATGAGAGGCAGAGAGGGAATAAACCTAGAGTGGAGGGAGGCAGGGAGGGGCTGGGACCCTGGCATAGCGCTGTCATTGTCTACACAGCACGCTAGGAAAAAGGCTGGGAAGCCATACTCGTCAGAACAGGCTTAGGGGGTCCTTTGGCAGTTCCTCTATCATCTGGGAAATTGGTCATACAGCTGCAGGCTCTCAAACTCGGAGAGGAATACAGGAAATAGAGCAGAAGGGAGCCAACCCTTCATGAAGAGAACCTGTCATTCGGAGAACAGATGAGACACCAGGCACAAGCACTCTCTGTGGTAAATGGTGCAGGTCAATGTAACCAAGAGGCAAAAGATGTTCAGAGAGGTAAATCACCTTCCTGAGGTCACACAGCTGGGAATTTGGTATGTCAGACTCCAAAGATAATGTCCCCTCTGCCCATTCTCACTGGCCCACAGCCCACCAGTCTCCTGCAGGCGCTGCAGTGAGGCTCATTCCTTTACTATAAAGTCGGGAAGAACGAGACGCGTGGAGACTCCCTGCCACACATATACCAGGACTTTCACCACAAGCGAAGAATCAAGCAGGCCAGAGCCCACAGCATTATTTCAAAGACAAGAAAATAAGACCGACTGGGAAGAAGAGAGATAGGGCAGTAAGAGAGGGGGACTGGAGAGTGAGGCCAGGTTCTGAGGGAGACAGGGGAAATAGAATTAAAAGATGACAAACTTTTCCTCCTTCAAATCTGCCGGGTCACATGCCCCAACAAAAAGTGATTTGAGACTGAGGAACACAGGCTCCAATACTAGGAACTGGAGATTTATAGGATGGTGTCCACAGACAGCTCTGTGAAACAGCAGGGCCATCTCTAGCCCCAGTTTAGCCAGAGGAGAATGAGAGCATGCTGTGCAGGAGTCCAACAGGAAAAGAGAAAATGAGCGGTCCCTTGACGCTACTGAGAGGAAACTAATGCTTACAAAAATAATTTGGGGGAGAATTAATATGCAGAAAACCAAAGCAACAAAGCAAGGACAATTTCCAGGAGAAACAAAATATATTCATAAAGGACAATGTAATCACAGTATACTACAGGACTCTGCCTGGGTAACGATGGCTCAGTCAGATCCATGTAACACTGAATATTAGTTTTACCCGCAGCTCGGACTGTTGACACCTTAGAAGGGAGGAGGGGAGAGGGCTGCATGTAAGGACGCTAAACTTCAACTGTCACAGTAGGGAGCAATTTCTACAATGACAATCCAAGAACTGTCACAAAAGCCACCAGTTTAAAAGTAAAATAAAAGTAAGCCGGGCACGGTGGCGCATGCCTGTAATCCCAGAACTCAGGGATATGGAGGCAGGAGGATCTCTTAATAGTTTGAGGCCAGCCTGGTCTATAAAGTGAGTCCAGGACAGCCAACCCTGTCTCAAAAACCAACTAAACAAACAAAAAGTAAAAAAGTAAACAAAAAAGAGATGACAGTGGCTCCCTCCAGGGAACCAAGGAGGCATCACAACAGACTACATCCCAGAACCTCTCTCCTTCCCCTGAGGCCATTCTATCAGGCACTGGGTCACAACGATGAGAAAAGCAAGGGCACCTGGGACACTAGCCCCTCCACCTCGCCCTACTAGCCTTGGCCTCAACTCCAAGCCCAGTTCTCACCTTGCCTGAAACATGGACTCGTTGGCCTTTGGAGTCAGGTTGAGGGTGGCCAGGCTCCTGCCTCCCCAGTTATTGGGACGAGACAGAGAACAGAGACCTTCAGATGCCTAGGAGTTTTTCAGAGGCACCTCCCACACTCTTGATGTGAAAGGGATTGGAGGCAACTCCAAATTTTTAGCTCTTACTTGTTCAGCCGAATGGCATATTCCTTCAGGGCAAATACATTGTCAGCAAAGACAATAATCTTGTCATTCCTCCTCTCATGAAACTTGATCAGAAACTGGCAGGCTCTGAACTTGTTGGGATTCATGGTGTACAACAGGATTCGCTTCTTAGTTTTTATTGCTACGTACTCTCGGTAGAACTCAGGAGACATCGGGCACCAAACCTGAGATGTAGTAAGAATAAGGAAAAAGGAATTGGTTTACAAAACAAAACCTCATACCATCAAGGACTTCTGATGCTCTATCATCTAGTAGAATTAGCTTAGAAAAAAATTTCAAGTACCAGTGGAATGGCTCAACAAGCAGAGGCGCTTGCGTCTCCGAAGGCCTAGTGCCCTGAGGTTGACCCTGACTCCTCAAGGTAGTAAGGGAGAGCAATCCCTGAGAACTGTCCTCACCCTTCACAGGCACACGGAAGCATGTGTATGCTTACACACATGCACACACGCCACAGATAAATAGATGGTTGGGTTGTTTTTTTTTTAATTAAAAAACAAAACCAATTGTCAGTCAATTTTATCTCAATATAGTAGTAAATTGTCATCCTTTATCCATGACTTCAGTTTTATACAGTCAAATGTGATCTGAAAATACTAACTGGGAAAACCCACCAAATAAACCACTCAGAAAGTTTAACCTGCACAGTACTCCGAGTAAGTAATGAAGCCCTTGCATGGCCATCCTACTATGCTGAGCCTGCCGGTCTCTTGCCCTAGTTATGCGCACTGTACATAATTCCTGCTCAGTAACTGCTATCTTAGTTACTTAGTTAAAGCAGTTTGTGCTTAAGTAACACTTAACAGCCTTCAAGCACAAGCAGAGTGATGTTGGCAACTTAAATATACCAAAGAGATACCATAAAGCTCTTCCTCTACTTGAAAAGGCAAGAGTCCTTGACTTGGGGAAAAAAAGATAAAACTCATGCTGAGGTTGCTAAGAGCCATCGTGAACACGACTCTTACACCACGAAACTGTGAAGAGAAGGAAACTAGAGTTGTTTTTTCTCCGAAGCCTCACAGAGCAGAAGTTATGACCATAGTGCATGACCAGTGCTTAGTTACAAAGCAAATGCCATCAGGTTAGAAGATTCAGACTGTCCAGTACCTGACGACCATGGGACAGGGAAGGGAAACTAGTGCAAAACTAGAAATCAAATGTACTGCCTACGGCCACGTCTTTAAGCTCAGGACTGCAGAGGCAGAGGCAGGTAAAGCTCTATGCGCTAAGGCCAGCCTAGAACCTATACAGCACATCCCAGCCCAGCTAAAGCTACATAGGAAGACCATGTCTCCAAAACCAACCCAACAAACAAACAAATACCACAAAATGAAAAAGACAGTAATCTGCCCATTCATTCCCAATAATAACTTTCAATATTATTTGTCTATGCCTGGACAAAGAAACAGAATCCATCCTTCTGTTTTCTACAAGAAATTAACCTTTAAAGATAAGCACCACCTCTAAGTGAAAGGACAGATAAAAGTACTCCGATCACATGGAACCAGGATCAAACGCTGACATCAGAATATGACAAAACGGACTCCAAACAAAAACTGATCAGAAGCGATAACGAGCACTTCATTCTAGTCAGGAAGCAGTTACTACCCTAAATATTTATGCAACAAACTCTGCATCACAGAGCTTCAGAAATTCTATGATTAGACTTTACGATCAAAAGCCTGGCCTACAGCCAAGACTACACAGAGAAACCCTGCCTCCAGAAATGAAAGCAAACCAAACCCAACAACAGCAACAACAACAAAAAACGAGTTTAGGATCAACCCAATAATGACAGTGGTTTCAGTTCCCCACTTTCTCCAAAAGCTATGTCATCTCAACAACAACAAAAAGTAGAGAATACCAGAATGAAACGACATCATACAACAATTGGACCTAACACATATCTACAGAATATTTCACCCAAACACCAAAGAATATAATTCTGTGTGTCCTACCTGACCACAATACAAGAAAACTTAAAATTGACAGAAAACAAATCTCTGGTGAGTACACAAATGCATGGCAATAAAACAACTCATTACCGACGGAAGAGTGAAGCGGCTGGAGGGAAAACAGGGGAAGAACGATGTGCTTACATTTTAATTGAAATAAAAGAGTGGCTGGAGAGATGCTCAGTAATTAAGACCACTGATTTAGTTCCCAGCACACACATGGCAGCTAACAACAGTCTAACTTCTGTCCCAGTAAATCCAATGCCCTCTTCTGGCCTCCAAGGCCAATGCATGCATGTGACTGACTGACATACATACATACATACATACATACATACATACATACATACATACATACACACACATACATGCAGGCAAACACACAAACAAAATAATATAAAAACAAAAGATTAAGACTCAACACTGAACTGGAACTAACTTAACAAACATTCTAAATGCAGTCCTATCTGGGTAATCATTTTCACGGGGTCGCTAGTGTGAGAAACCAGCAACGCTGCTACTATGTTACCGTGCAGCATCACAATGTTGGGGCTTCCATTCCTCCTGGTCCCCAAACCCCAATCCTCACCCACAAACTAACTCTAATAAATGTGTCTGCTAATTTCCTTGTGTGTGTACAGGAGATAAACCCAGAGTCTCTCTTGCACATGCTAGACAAGAGCTTCATCACTGAACAAGTAACAAAACCCTTATAAAAACAACTTAGTAAGTAAAAGTGTCTGTCAATATTAAAAAGGGTTTTATATTGCTAGGTAGTATTTAGTTATATATCAAATTGGAGGTCATATGAAGGACTACTACACAGTAATCCAAAGGCATGAACTATAACTACATTCATGAACAAGAAAATTCAACAGGGTTGCCAAGATTGCTCAGTGGCTCAGTGGGTAGGATAAAAGACAATTATAACACAAGTTCCACACTAGTGACTGCCCTACTGGGCAGGAGAGGAAAGGAGGGAACTGCTGTCACGCAATGGGCAGCAACACCGCACTGCAGACAGGTAGTAACAGACACAACTAAGTGGGAGGGTTGTTTTCTTTGGGAGGGAGTTATTTTCAACACAGCAAATATGTTCCTAAGTATCTCACATTCGTCTTGATTAGGTAGACCTTTCACAGAGGCCACCCTACTCCAGCTATTGAGCGGCAGTCATTTTGAAGTGCTAAGATGAGTGGTTTTGTCATTCCTTCAAAGACTATGGATTTTAACACATACCCGTGCAGATCTTCACTAGAAAAACAGTATTAGAAAATGGTGCTTTCAGAAATGACACCATAAAGGCCAGTCTATTTTCTTGGAACTTTGGTACTGGAATTAGCCTAAGTGGATGCCCACAATCCTCCAGGGTGAAGGGGGACAGCAGGGAGTGAACTGTGCAGAGACATGGTCTGTACCAGCTAACTGACTTTACATATGACAGAGACAGGAGCCCAGCGCACTGTGCTATCAAGCGTGGCTTGCCTACCAGGATGACACAGTAGGGCATGCTTTTTTAGCCTGGGTCCTGACCTGCTTGTCTGCCCATGAGGAATTTATCAAGAAGTCTCTTCCACTCCCATGGGAGGAGCCCTTATTTCAATGCTGCCCAGGGGTGCAAATACCTCAGCACACTGGACTTTGGCGATGTACCCATTGTTCTGCAGCTCCATCCAGTTGGCTTCATAAAGCTTGGGCCCAATCAGGAAATTTAAGTCAACAATCTTGTCGTCTTCTCGGACAAGGGTTGCAGTCAAGCCCAGCTTACAGTGGGCTTGTACAATGGTCAGCACCCGCCGGAACATCTTCGCTGCAGGCACAAAAGAAACGTTCACATCGTCACTTTCTACATTGAGAAGGTACCACTCAGCTGGCAACCTGGCACTGGTCTCTGGCACCGTATGGCTGGCCCTGCTACTAGAGCGCTGAAGAATGACAAAGCAAGAATATTTCACCACGGGTTTTAGACCTGTTCAGAAGATGGAAAGAAGAACAAAGGGCAAATGGCTTCAGGGAGTTCTCAGTGCACAGATGCCAGCACTCACCTACCAACATGGTCAAGAGTCCAGACAGTACCAGCAAATACAACTTGACCCCAAGCCACACAAAGAACTCAGGCTGCAGCTTGTCCTCAGGTTACAGCGGGGGAAGCTGGGATATGGGGACAGAGAGAAAGCCAGCTCTGCTGTTTGCTTCCTACCTTCTCCCATCAAAGCAGAGAGCAAACAGAGTCCGCAGGAGTGACAAGCTCAGCCATGACTCTGCCTAAGCATCCTGCGTATCTGCTCCCTTCCCAAAGACACCAATTAAATCAGGCTTGGTGCTGCAGGCCTTAAACCTCAGCACACTAGAAGCAGAGGCAGAAGGATCTTTGAGAGTTCGAGGCCAGACTGTTCTATATAGTCAGTTCCAGGACAGCTAGGGTTACAGTGAGACCCTGTCTCAACAAAACAAACACCCAACGATACCAAAGAAACTTACTTTAACCAACAGGCAACTTTCGTTTTCTTCCTTTGCTTTCATTGTTACAATTCCCAATTTATCAAATAAGCACATAAGTGGGATACAACTTTTTAAAAATCCTGCATGGGCATGTATGTGCGTGTGCGTGTGTATGAATACAGGCACCCACATGAATAAGAAGACAACCTCAGGTATCAGTCCTCATCTTCCACCTTGCTGGAGGCGGGTGTTTTGTGGTTGTGCATTGCTGCACATAACAAGCTAGAAGGCCAGCAGACCTAGGGACTCTGTGGTCACCTCCTCCCATCTTCCCACAGGAGTGCTAGGATTACACCCTCACACACTCAGCTTTTATGTGGGCTCTTGGGACTTAAACTCTGGTCCTCCAATTTGTAGGTTTCCATGGCCACAGCTTTTAAAACTCCTAACACTTTGGAAGAAGGTTAATCCAGCCCTTGCTTACCTCCACACACCTGACATGGCACGTACATGCCATCCCCGAAAATAAACACATAAATGTAAAATTTACAAGTGTTTTGGGTTGGGCAACCCACTCTGGGGACAGCCCCATTCCCAACAGGGAGCTGTTACTCTACTTTTCAATAAAACCTGGCTTGCCTGCCTTCCTAAATGAAAAAGAAATGTTTGAATCATAGGGCTGGGAGTACAGCACAGTGAAGGAGCATACATTTATCTTCACCACCCCTCCCTCACACACGTTTGAGCCATGCTTATCTTATAATTAAAGATGAGGCCAAGGATACTTAAGAAGAAACCCAATTGGAAGATGAAGAGGCCAAAAAATTTTAAAAGACAAATCAAACACAAGAGCCATAGAATAACAGGGTGGTCAGCCTCCAGTTATGGCCAGTTTTGAATTTCACACACTAAAACTTAACAATTTTGAAAACTTACAGCATCTGCAACCACAACAAAAACTATACCAAACACAAAACGTGGCACTAACAAATAGAAAGCTAATGTCAAGGTTATCCCTGAGCAAAGAGTGGTAGCCCAAAAAAGCAACAGGAAAGGATCCCAGGCTTCCCTTATCAAAAGGAGTGTTAGAGGCCAGGCAACAGAAACAACAGTTGTGAGCCTGGAGGCAGATGTACACGGATACAATGGGACCTGATTTCTGCTACATCTGTGCCTCTCTGGTCCATTTCTGGTAGCCACCATGGCTGTCCTGGGTAAGGCATGTGAGACATGCTGTACAGAGTCACAGCATGGTCTCTCAACACCGCTCCGTCAATACGAGCACTCTCCCTTGAGAAGACCATCACCCTGACTTCTGATGTCAAAGAAAAGGCTGCCTTCTCCTTGAACTTCACATAAATGGAGCATACATCACTGTTATGTAAAGCTACGTCTAAAGTGCATTTGGGAACTCAACTGTACCTCTCTATCTCTAATGCCAAGCACAGTGCATGAACTTAAAAGGTGCTCAATAAATACTTGTTAAAACAGAAGACCTAGCATAGCACATTCCACACAAGAAGCAGTTAACATACGCAAGTGCTACAATATAAATTTCTTTTTTGAAATGGAGGTTTCATGTAGCTCAGGCTGGACTAGAAATCTCTATGTAGCCAAGGATAACCTCCAACTCCTGATCCTCCCATCTCATTCCAGGCTTGTTTATGTGATACTGGGGATCAAACCAAGAGGTCCATGTGTGTTGGCTAAGCACTGTACTAACTGAGCCATCTCTCCAGCTTACTGCAACACAAGTGAATTAATAAAATGGCCCAACAGGGTTCCTTTGGAAACACCTGTAGGGGTTAGAGAGATGGCTCAGCAGTTCAGAGCACTGACTGCTCTTCCAGAGGACCTGGGTTCAATTCCCAGCACCCACATGGCAGTTCACAACTGTCTGTAACTCCAATATCTGACACCCTCATACAGACACACATGTAGGCAAAACACCAATACACATAAAATAAATAAATTATATTTTAAAAAGAAAAAGAAAAGAGCTGTAAAATGACACAGTAATTCCTATTTTTTGAGATCTCAAAGACATAGCACTCTCCTGAACCCAATGTAGCTAGCAAAGGATGTCAGGAAATTGACTGGTTTGCTGGCATCTATGTAAGAGCAGTGCTTGGGGCTTGACCACCAGTCAATAGGGCTTACAATGGTATTAGTTCATCCTCTTGTCCTAACAAAGCACACATTAACGTCCAAAGGCCTCACAATAGACGGCACCACACATGCAGAAAAGCTCCCGTGGAGTCTGGAATCCAGGCTTGCTCTTTTATAACCACCTGCTCTTGCAGGAGCTACTTGGCAACCCAGGAGAAGAGAACCAATCCCTCCTGCGGGTGACACATATGAGCAAAGCCTTCTCTTAAACACTGCACCATCTCTCAGACATGCCTCCAACACATGAGGCAACATATATCACCTGAATTTGAGAGTTCTGTTGAGAACAGCAGCCTGCATTAAGTACACCCTCGGGAGAATGCCCCAGTCCTCCAGCGTTCACATCCAGCCTCCAAAGGAACTCCTGCAGAACAATCTTGAGCTCATTCACAAGATGTGACTTTCTGCACCCCCAGCTTTAGTCCTGGCAGACCTGATAGCCACATTCTTTAAAGCTGAGTTTCTAAATTATCACAAAGTAAGTCACTCCAGGGGGAGAGGGTGTCAGTTCTATGAATGTTAATACATGTAGAGATTTGGATGTCAACACCAAATCTATGTCTACATAGACCAGTCCATCACTCCCCCAAAAACTGCCTAATGCTGTCCTTTAAAGTATCCTTGAGTGCTGCCCCAGCAGCCACTGGCCAGCATGATGATATCTTTTTGAGAGTGTCACATAAATGCTACCACACGCTTCTTTCAGCACATTGGCCCTGAAGCTCAGACAAGCTACCACTTATCTATGTTCATTCCTCTTTATTACCAAGCTGTGTTCAGTATAGAGATGTGCCATAGTCTGCTTATCTTAACATTCCCAGATGACCACTGAAGTTTAGATATTATGAATAGTGTTGCTATGGAAACATTCCTGTATAAACAGTTTTAAATAAATCTGTTTTCATCTCCTAAGATAGCCAGGAGTGGGACAGACAAGTCCGGCTGTGATTTTTAGTGAATGCCAATTTGTCCTACAGAGCAGCCATCCACCCTGCAGCCCCTCTGTTCTAAACCTCTCTGCACTAATAACACCAGTGTTCTACATGGACAAATGTGGCCTCTTAGGTTTTAGTAGCCACTTCCCTGATGGTTAATGATGCTTAGCACCCTCCAAGTACTGACATAACACGTGAACACGTGTCTATCCTTGCTATACCTGCTCATCTGCCTATTTCCTAGCATTCTGGTTACTGCCTGAACTCATCTGACAATGCTAGTCAGGATGTCTAAGGCCTAGCAGACTCCTGGCTGCCCCTTGTAAGCATGTTGTTTCCAAAGCTTTCCTCATTTCAAGAACCCTGCTGCCCTTCCTTCACTCAAACCAAAGCCTTCTTTGCCTCATCCTTGACTTCACCTTTCTTTCTGTCTTCACACCTGACCTGTTCACAGGATCTGCAGCCTGTCCAATCAGGTTTTCTCCATCTTACTGTGTTCTCCCCAGGTCAAGCATCTTCTTGGGACCATAAACCCACTCCTTTCACTGCTCCCAAAGTGCTGGTGCTCTGCAGCTGCTATAAGTCAGCTCAGGCTACCCTGCTTCTGTTCTTCAGATGGCTTCTTACACAGAGGCTGAAGAGTATAAGCCAACTCTCCACCATGGCCTACGTGGTCCACAGGATGCTCTGATACCTGCTTCAGTGCCAACCTTGACTGCTCAATCAGAACTTCTCTGCAGACACTTGGCTGCCTGGAGCTGTCTGAGCATGCCAAGTTCTTTATCACCATGGGGCCAGTGCCCTGTCGTTCTCCCTCCTCAAAGGCATCCAATTTCTACTTGACTTTTTATGAACACCTCTATTAACATCTCTAGTTGTCCTCAGACATCCACAGACTTGGGAAGAACTCTTGTTATACAAAAAGACCCAAACAGTAGGCCCATTTTCAGTGTTCTGAATGCTCTGTTAAACAAAAAACTGCTCTCTAAAGTAGAAGACTCTCTGCTTTAGATCTTCCTTAATCTCTTTTCAAGGAAGAGCTACCTAGCCAGGCATGTCAATTCATACCTAATAGTCACAGTTACTCAGGAGGCTGAGGTGGAGGGACCATGTGAGCTCAGGAGTCTACCCAGACACCAGCCTGTGCAACACAATAAGATCACACCCCCGGGATAAACACACACACACACACACACACACACACCAATACAACCCTACCACCAACAGAAACTGGAGAACCGTTTGCTGTAGAGTACCGTGCGTCAGGAAAAGGTACACACCACTGATGATGTCAGTACACAGACGATTACTATGCAAAGTGAAAAATGACCGAGACAAGAAACTCCCAGAAAAAGTTCATCTAGAGAGTCGGAAAGCAGCCTGGGGTTGAATGCAGAGAAGAATGAGGACTGACTGACTACAAGCAGAAATAAAGGAGACATATTATAAAACTAGATCCTGATGAGCGCTGCACGGCTCTAGATGTTGACTAACACCTGCGGCATTATGCTCTTATAATGGGTGACTTGTGGCAGATAGATTATATCACCTCGGCAGCTTTAAGAAAGATATGCCTGCAATTAGAGAGCAGGACTTGTGTGTTCACTACTAGTGCTTCAGCCTTCACTTAAATAAAACACAACATGTTGTCAAGGGTTATACAGTGCTCTTGCTCAGTATCACAGGACCATAAAAATGGGTTAAGGGTTAAGTGTCAGCAATCAGAAGATATAGAAAGGAAGAAACTATCCTTCTCTAAGCCAGTGACTGAGGAGGCTCTGAATGTGTACACCCACTCTCAGTTCCATCCCACCATGCTCAGTGATTATTTCAAAGCCTTGCTAGCTAGTGGGTGGAGTAAACAGAAGCCACCTGCCACCCCACAAGTGGATAGCCATGCCCCTCCACCTCCTTACCTGGAATGGTGTGCACCTCGTCAAGGATCATGAGGCCCCACTCCTGGGTTTTGAGCCATTCCATGACTCTCTCGGCCTCCCAGGACCTTTTGGTGGTGTGGCCCAGCATAGAGTAAGTGCTAATAGCAATGGAGCAGCCGATGGGCTTGTCCTTGGCATCTGAGGTGAAGCGGCAGATCTGGCTGTCATCGATGGTTGACCACATCTTAAACTGGGCTTTCCACTGCTCCACAGACACAGCCGAGTTGCCCAGGACCAGGCAGCGCTTTCTGACAGTGCATGCAGCAGTTACGCCTACAAGGGACTTCCCAGCACCTACAAGCAACCAAAGGGCGATGCTAGCCAACGGAGGTTGAAACAGGGGTCAGGAATCGACTGGTGCAACAGCACACGATTCTAGGCAGATTCTAGCGCACACTGGTCCGCACAGGGAGGATGTGTGAGCCATTTACTTCTTCAGGCTGTCTTCGCCACAAAAAGATGGCCCACCCGGCACATGTTTAGAGAGTAGAAGTAGGCCCTTCTGCATGTATCTTACTTAAAATGCTAAAATGTTAGAACCAACAACGAGAAAGATGCTCCTGCTACCATCATTTTAAAGATGGCCAGAGTGATTTTACTCATGGTCACATATGCTCAGCATACATGCTAGGCAAATGACAGTTTTTAACTAATAGGACAATCAAGGATCAGGAATGCACAAAGTGTACACACTCTTGGCAAAATCAGAGAAGACAAGTCCTGGAGTTTCTTACTTTAGTATCACGTTCTATTTAAAGATTAAGATGAAAAAAAATTTTAAATCAAACTGTTCAACAATGATTCTGCCTTTACCTCTGATAGAACCCTTGAAGCTTTATGAAGAGAACTCAAGGCAGAGGCCCATCTCCGCAAACTCTGTCCAGGGTGGAGTTCCTAGATAATGTGATGTGGTCTATGGCTTTGAACCAAGGTGCAACTGACACTCCTTAGAGCTGTCAAGTCCGACAGGGTGTATACATGCACGTGCATGCGTGCGTGCATGTCTTTCCTCAGCCTCGCATACCCATTATAGCCATCCAGAAACAAGCAACACTTCTGGGCTAGGCCGCCTTCAAATTCACACATCATGAGGCTGATTTCACTGAGGAAGAACTTAGGCTATATGCCTAGCAGCACCCCACCAGCACTGATACACCATGCTCCAGTTTTCTTGGACACCTCCATTATCAATAAGAGCCTTCGTAAGCTCCTTAGCTGAGCCATTTCCACTCATTCTCTATGCAAGCCAAATGAGATCTGATACACCCAAAGGGCCTACACTAGAGGTTCTCAACCTGTGGGTCTCACTCCTTTGGGGGCTGAAGGACTCTCTCACCGGGGTCACCTAAGACCATCTTGAATATCTGACATTTACATCACAATTCGTAACAGGAGCAAAATCACAGGTATGAAGTAGCAGAGAAAATAATTTTACGGCTGGGGATCACTGCAATATAAAGAACTGTGTTAAAGGGTTGCAGCACTAGGAAGGTTGAAAAACCACTGCCTGGACCAAGAGCTGCACAAAGCAAGCATTTCAATAAACATCAGTCAAGCCCCGGATGAGAAAGTCACCTGGCTTTGGCCATTCATAGGCAGTGTGCCACACAGGGAAACGTACTGAGCAGGGCAAGAGGCAGCTAGCAGATAAAATGGATGGGGCCGTCTTCACTCAGCCTCACTCACCACAGGGAAGAACAATGACTCCTGAGCGCGCCCGCCCGTTCCCAAACATCTTCCGCAGGCTCTTCTCCTGGTAGGGTCTGAGCACGGCTGTGGGCTTCAGGTCGATGTTGATGTCAGGGTTGAGAGAATCGTTTCGGAAGTCATACTCTGCCAGCAGGGGGTACTCTAAGCAGATGCAGCGCTTCTGGAGCTCCTCGATCATTTCCTAGGAGCCAGCAGCAAGGACGTTTGATAACCCAACTCCAAAAGTGTCCAGACACCATCCAAAAAGGCCTCATGACCAAATCGGGAGTTTTATCTGGATGAATACAATTTCAGATCTTGCTTGCTAACGAGTATACTGTTAGCACAGAAAAGCAGCACAAACTAGCAACATGGTCAGAACGAACTTTGATTGGGTGTTTTGGTTTTGAGACAAGTCTCATCTATCCCAGGCCACCTTAAATTCACTGTGCAGTTGTGGATGACCCAGACTGCTGCTGCCTCCTGCCCTCAACCTTTCCAGGCTGTGATGACACTACCACACCCAGGGCACATGCTGCTAGGGGCTGAACACAGGGACTCATACATGTAAGCCATGCCTCTAGTCTCCTCAAAATGAACTTAAGCAGATCCAAAACGCATCCTGTGGAGAGCAGCTTCCTAGGCCATGGAAGGACACCTGGTCCATAACTCCTCCCGGAGAATGTCATGGCCCACATGGGTAAGAATAAAACTTAGCCAGGTGTGGAGGCACATGCCTTTAATCCTAGCACTCGGGAGGCAGAGGCATGAGGTTCACTGTGAGTTGGAGGCCAGCCTGGTCTACAAAGCAAGTCCAGAATAGCCAGGGATACACAGAGAAACTCTGTCTCGAAAAACCAAAAAAACAAACAAACAAAAAACCCAAACAAACAAACAAACAAAAAATCAACAACAACAACAACAACAAACCATACACAACAAAACAAACAAACAAAAAGAATGAAGTTAGCAGCTTACAGGAATGCCTTCATCTCAAAGTAGAGGGTACTGACACAAGACTGGACTGGTAAACAAACCAGGAAGCCCCCACTTACCTGCTTAACTTCAAAGGATACTGTCTGCGTCTCTTCCTCCTCCTCCTCATCCTTGTCCATTTGTTCATAAAAATCAAACAGGTCTTTGGGGATGTCAGATTTGGCCTGTGCATCTACCACCTGGGAAGTAGAAGGCCCACCAGCGCCTTCTGCCGCCGTCTTAGAAATCTGTAAGAGAGAGAAAGGTAGGAGTCCAGACTTACACAACATGAACGGAAGCTGTAAGGGAGCAAAGGCAGCAGCACAGCTCGCCATCAGAGCTGCCTCCCAGGAGGACCGAGGTCCTAGTTCCCGGCCCCCGACACCCAGGAGCTCACGCACAGCAGACTTGCTCGTGAAAGTCTCAGTGATGAGTTCAGTATCCTCCCCCTCGGCACTCCTCAAGCGACATTCCCGGATCACCGGGTCTTGAAGAAGATGCTGGATGACATCAGGGTGGGAACTTTCAACGAAGTACCTACAAGCAGGGGTGGAAGGAAGTCCCTACTGGCCAGCTCATCATTTCCAGAACATTCTGTAACTGAAACTCAATTCGATGATCTGAAAAATGATGGCCTCATAATGACTCTTCCCCCACCTTAGTCAAATCAGAGACAGGAGCTGTGAGTAAGGGTGTAGCATGCCAAGCATCAGAGCAGATCCTCATTTTGAAGTTAAATTGGCAAACAATCACAAACTTGTGAGATTCCCCTAAAATTACAGCTGGGAAAGGAGTACAGTTAAACTCAAAGGTCATAAATGTGTATCGCTTGAGTAGGACTGATGCTCTTTTAGCATTCTTTATTGAAGCATCTATAAATAAAACAAAATCAAACAAACCCTACTGCCTTATATATGTAATCATCGCTATAAAATTTAACTTCCAGACAAGCAAGGAGATAAAAATTGAGATGTAATCCTGAATAAATTAATTTTTAAAAACCGCAAAAGAGATATTAAAATTAAAAAAAAATTTAACTTCCAGAATTTGTGATTATCAGCTGGAGGGAGTCAACTAGACCTCTTCCCCTTTTTGTGTCCCTCAATTTTTCCATCTTTGTCTCAAGCAGGGTCTGAGCCCAGCCCCTACCCACAGCCCTTCCTCGCACCTGTCACGCAGAGCGCAGTGCCTCGGATCTCTCCTCTTACCTGTTGTGCTTCAGGACCAGCTTGACTTTTCCATAGCTGACCGTACACAGCTGCAAGCAGAGAGAACACCAACAAACAGGGGAAATCAGTGCTCAGAACATTCCTCCTCAGGACATGCCTTAGCACAAGACTCCATGTGCAGTCACATCTGCCTAGAGAGAACTTTTTTCCACCAATCTCAATTTTTTAGGGGCAAAAACCATCCTCTTGCCTAGCTTTTTATTTACAAAACATTAAAAATTTCTGCTGTGTTTTCCATGTTACTTTCCGCTGCATGTCCACAGCCCCCATCCTGACCTGGAATCTTATCCTCCCTCACCAGAACTAATGCAGCTCCCAGAAGCCATCAGGCACTCAGCAGTACCTGCTACACACAGTAAGTTCAAATGTCATAAATGCTTAGGCTTACCATTCATCTCATTTCCCCAATTGAAAATCTAAGATTTTTTTATTGCATTGGAAACTGAACTCAGGGCCAGGAAGCTATCTAGATCCCTAACCACCACTACCTTTATTTTTAAAAATTGAGACAAGTTAGAAATTGACCAGGCTGGCCATGGACAGCTGAAATTAGGGACATGTGCCACCTGGCCCAGAATAATGTAAGCTTCTTGGCATGAGGGAATATAGTTTAAATCCTCTCAAGCTGTCAATCTGCGGGAAGGAATCCAGTAGTTTGTATGCTTGCCATGGTAACTTTACTCAGATTTTGAGCTGGCCACCACAGCATTGCCCCAACACCAGCATCCTTGTAGGCCATGTAGACCAAGACTGGGCCTAGCCCTGGTGCTTTCTCCTTGGGCAGCCTTCTACATCACAAGAACAGAGACCTCTGCAGAGCTCCAAAGCCTCCCTGGGAGTTGATGCTCATGGTACCCCTCTATCTCCAGAAGGAAATCTGCTTTGGAGTCCTTTTGGGTTAGCCAGTGGTGCAACTACTGTCCCATCTTCTTGGGTAATATTCACCTATATTCAACTGCTGTTTCCATGGAACTCCTTCACTTCAACATTTGAAGTTTTTACTTTCCCTCATAGATTTTAAGTATCTACCTTATACAGAGCTCATTTCCTGTAATAGCCAGTACCAAAACCTCACAATAAAGTTATTTTCTCAGAGTTCTAAAATCAACGAACCAGGACAAGCTGATTGTTTGTAGTAGGTAGAGGGCCACCATCTCTCTCCATAGTCCCAAGAAGAGGAGACTTATGACAAATGCACAACTCCTAAAAAAGACAAGTGTCTTCTGGACCAGGAGATGTCTATGGCCTCATTTAGCCTTACCAAATACAGGTAAGGAAAGGAGTACAGGTAAACTCACAGGTCATAAATGAGTGTAGCTTGAGGATGATTGCTATTTTAACATTCTTCTTTCAAGTATGTATGTATGTATGTATGTGTATGTGTATATATATATATATATATATATATATATATATATATATATATATATAAAACAAAACCCAACAACAAGAAAAAAAGCCTACTGCCTTATGTACGTAAGGATTTCGATATGTAAATGCAGTATACAGCACCATCTGATCAGAGCTGTTTTCCCAAATAAGCCTGGCCAGAGTGGGTCAAGGCTACGGGGGGAGCACCTCATGGGGAAAATGGTCCCAGCCAGAACCAGGCCTGGACCTAAAGCAGCAGCAGCAGCAGCAGCAGCAGCAGCAGCAGCTCAGCAATAAGCTATCTTGCTACCAAAGGAAATACAAATCAGACATTTTCAAAGAAACATACAGTACATGAGTACACCACTGCCACATCATCAAGACAGTTCGAATCGACAGCAACTCACCTTAATAAACTGGATAATTCCATCAGGAACTCCAGTCTTACTGAGCTTCCTGAGGTACTCAGTGATGTCGCTGGTTTGCAGCCCGACACTGACAGCTGCGTAGAGGGAGTAGGCAGTTAGCTTGTATTCGTGTACATGAGTAGGCCGGCACACTGGCTCTGCGATTGCCACCAGGAAGTCTTGGGCATACTTGTAAACTGGAGAGAAGGCTTCCAAGAAAATGTGCCCATCGGGAGCCTAGAAAACATCAAGTGAACACAACAGGCAAGAACAGTAATGAGCTGTAGAGACCACTAGATTCTCAGGTCATTATCAAAATGGATGAGCTAGCCTCTGCTAAGGATATTCTTCTAACCAATCCTTCAGGCAACTAACTGCTCCTATAATAGGAGATAGAAGTATAGGGAGAAACCTCCCCAACTTACTATTCTCAAATTGTTTCTTGGCTAGAATAACATTTGAGTATAGAACATCACTTTTTTTTTTTTGCTTTTGTCTTTGTTTTTCAAGATAGGGTTTTTCTGTATAGCCTTGGCTGTCCTGCACTCACTTTGTAGACCAGGCTGGCCTCAAACTCACAGCAATCCCTGTCTCCCATTAATTTGAAAAAGGGCTAAGAGGAAGATCTCTGTGAGTTTGAGACCAGACTGGTCTACAAAGCGAGCCCAGTACAGTCAAGGCTACACAGAGAAACCCTGTCTTGAAAAACTAAAAAAGAAAAAAGAAAGAAAGAAAGAAAGAAAGAAAGAAAAAGGGATAAAGAGATGGCTCAGTAGTTAAGAGCACTGGCCATGCTTCCAGAGAACACAGGTTCCATTCCCACACCCACATCAGAAAGCTCACAACAGCCTGTAACTCCAGTTTTCCTGGATCTGACACCTTCTTCTGGCCTCCTCTGGAACCAGGCACGTATACATGCAGGTACTCATACATACATAAAAAAAAATTTTTTTAAACATGAAAAAAAAAAAGAGAGATAACTGTTACCAAACACAAACTATTTAGTGGTTGGAGAGATAGCCCAGTAAGCAAAGTGCTTACTGTGCAAGTATGAGGGCCTGAGTTCAGATCCCCAGGACCCAAGTAAAACAAACAAACAAACAAACAACAACAACAACAAAAAACAGAAATGGCAGTGCTTTTTTTTTCCCCTCTATAACCTCAGAGCTGGGATAGGCGGGTACCCAGGCAAGCAGATGAAAGTTTTTTTTGTTTTGGTTTGGTTTCTGGTTTTTTCGAGGGGAGTGGTGGTCAGATGGCCAGTAAGTCTAGCCAAGAGAGGAATCTGGGCAAATAGGTGAAGAGTAACTGAGGAAAACATCCTAACATCAATCTCTGGGCTCTGTAAACACTCCCATGAGTACACACAGAATGAATAAATAAATGCTATTTATATACATGTTAATTAATTGTATGTAGTGGTGTGTGTGTGTGTGTGTGTGTGTGTGTGTGTGTGTGTGTGTGTGTGTGTGTGTTCATGCATGCCACAGCTCCAATGTGAAGGTCAGAGGACAACGTGCCATAGTTGGGTCTCTGCTCCTACCATGTAGCAGTGCAGGTACAACTCGGTCTTACTCCTGACACCAATAGCCTTTACCTGCTGAGCTCTCTGGGTGGCCCCTAATGCTGTCTATCAGGCAACTGGCATTTGCCATCATGTGCTGGGCTGGAGTGAAATGGACAACTCCCAGGTCACACCAGCTACTCCAGCGTGCACAAACGAGAACTGTCATTCCTCACTCTTGAATTCTGGAGGTGTGAGAATGCCCAAGACGGAGCTGCCACCCAGATTTTTTGGCCATGCTTACCACCCAGAGGGGCCTGGAAGTATGGTCACCCTTTAGTGGCATCTGCTGCCTGTAGTCCTTGGCGCCATACTCATCCACTTTGGTGCCGGATTCGTCCACCTGTTTCCCGGCGGCCGAGGGCACCGCCTCCTGAGAGTCGTTCCCAGGCATGTCGTCCTCGTCGTCTTCTTCCTCTTCATATTGCCTCTTCTTGGACTTCTTCTTGTCTGCAACAAGACACAGAAGTGAGGCCAGCAGGAATCTTAGGTTCCTCCCGCACTACGCAGGGGACCTTCAAGCAGCACAACGCCTAAACCAGCGCCACCAGTATCCCGGCATCCGCAAACACCTCCCACCCCACTCGGTTCCGCATCCTCCGGACCCAACAGACCGGAGAAAACCCTGCGACAATGGCCGTTACAAGGAGTCCTTACCGCGGTCCACTCGGTCTCTTTTGCCCATAACAGCTCTAGGACCAGGTAACCAACAAACACCACACCGCCTCAACTCCTCAGGAGTTACTTTCAGAGGAACTTCCTGTACCTGCCGGAAGTACAGCCCCAGACCGTCGGAAGTTCCGCCTCTGGAACCTTAGACCGGAAAAACAGAGCCACAGCACCTACAGCCGACTAAGATGATCTTGCGCCTGCGTAAAATGTTTACGCTCTCCTCTATGAATTTGTTTGAGCTTTAGGTAGTTCTAGGAGCCTTGCGCTTACTTACTTGCCCTATAGACCAGGCTGGCCCAGAACTCAAGAGATCTGCTTTGCCTCTACCTCCCCAGTGCTGGGATTCACCACGCCCTGCCTTCTCCATTGGCTGGGGTCAGACGCGCAGCCTTCCTGCTGGTTGGTTGGTTGGTTTGGTGATAGCTGTTTTCTGAGACAATGTTTCTCTGTGTAGCCCTGGCTATACTGGAACTCACTCTGAAGGCCAGGTTTGCCGCGAACACTAATCTGTCTGCTTCTGCCACGTGAGTGCTGCGATTAAAGGCCTGCACCCCACCCCCACGTTTGTGCAGTTTTTAGAAGAAGGCAAAGGAAATGGAAGGGAAATGGTCGGATCAGCTGCTTTGCGCCATCAAATTCACCTGCATGTGGGCATAAGGTGTGTGTGTGTGTCTGTGTGTGTGTCTGTGTGTGTGTCTGTGTGTGTGTGTGTGTGTGTGTGTGTGTTTTGTAGGCCAGAGGTGCACACAAAGCAATTTCCCCCTCCCATCTAGCAGGAGCCCCAGCACCACATAAGCTAAGTGTGGTTGCTCATGTCTGTAATCCCATCACCTGGAAGGCGCAGGGGCAAGAAAGAATGTTTCACATTTTCAAAACATAGTAGTAGTAGCTGGGCGCACGTGCCTAAAATCCCAGCGCTTGGGGAAGCAGAGACAGGTGCAGCTCTGAGTTCGAGGCCAGGCTGGTCTACAAAATGAGTCCAGGACAGCCAAAGCTACACAGAGAAACCCTGTTTCCAAAAAACAAAAAATGTAGTAGAGGAGTGGTTTTGGAATAGCTCTAAGTAAAAGAAATGAAGACTGGTTTCATGCAGTGTTTATTTTTGAAAGAGAAATGGATGGGATTTGCTAACTGGGATAAAATGGGAAGGGGGGTGGTGGTGGTGGTGACATCCAAGATTTTGCCTTCAACACCTACTAAAATGATATACTTTAGGAAAAGTTCAGATTTGGAACAAACCAGATATAACTGGCAGTTACAAAACGTTTGCTGTTCCATAATAAAATGTGGCATAATTTAAACAGCAAAACTTAGATAAGAAATTAGAAGGGCAGAAAAGGACCAGAAAGAGCCGGGCGGTGGTGGTGCACACCTTTAATCCCAGCACTTGGGAGGCAGAGGCAGGCGGATCGCTGTGAGTTCAAGGCCAGCCTGGTCTACAAAGTGAGTCCACAACAGCCAAGGCTACACAGAGATACCTTGTCTCGAAAACCCAAAAAAGAAAAGGACCAGAAAGTCAGAAGAGAGGAAAATAACAACGTATGTTATATGGGTTGGTTAACCTGCTTCTAATACCAACATATAGAAAGCAGAGACGGTAGGTCCCCGGAGCAAGCCAAATCAGTGGGCTCTCAATTCAAATGAGAGACCCTGCCTCAATGCAGGTGGCGAGGAAATGAAAAAAGACACATACACACACTCCAAAACAAATGAAAAGGCACTTGGTATCAACCTCTTGTATCAGGGTATGCAGACACACACACACACACACACACACACACACACACACACACACACACACACACACACAGCAAGCATGGGGGAGTGAAAGGCAGCTGGCTGACTTTATGGACTCATGGTCCTCTGGTTTATACTGCTACTGGGTCTATATTGAAAAAGTGCCCAGTGTCTCTGAGGATCATCTTCAGTGGCCTTTTTCTTCTTTGTGCCTCTGGTTTGTGCTTCAGGTACCTCTGCTGGTAACACCCTAACTTTGCATTCTATGGGCTAGGCAGGTTCTTACCTTCTGGAGGCTTCCCAGATTATACCTCCTAGCCAAGGATGGGGGTGTTATCCTACATCCATTGAGAGTGTGGAAAGAAACACAGCACTAAAATCAGTCCAGACGGAGGGATGCAGCTGGCTGTCAAATGCATCCCTGAAACTTTCAATTTCCTGGCTTCTAGAACAGTGAACTACAGATACGCAGTTTCCAGAATTTAATTCTATAAACTGGCCTCAGGATCAGTTATCAAACTCAAGGGTTGCTATCAGTTGAGATCTGCTCTCAGATCACCAAGGACAAAGCTGTCTCTCCCTATGCATTTCCTGGCACCTGCACCCTTCGTTTATCAGTATGCAGCCACAGTGCTCACCAAAGCTGCTGCTCTGGGCCTCCCCTTATTCAGGGACTGTGCAAAGCAAAGGACCCCAGGGCAACCTCAGGTTTTAACAATGGTATCCAGAGTCACAGTGTGACAAAATGGGATTTCTCTCTTCTGCTGGCTCATCGGCCAGAGGAATCAGTTTTACCAACCCCACAGCTGGTCTTTGTGCCTCTGGTTTGTGCTTCAGGTCTGCAGGTCTGTCCTAACAGGACTGCCTGGCTTTCACCTAGCTTGCGTTTTGAAGTGGCATCTGAATGCCCATCCTCCCATCAGATACTGCAGAGCTCAGGCTGTCTCCTGGTTGCTTCTGATTGTCATGTCTGCTTTGGCTCTTCTGTGTTCTTTGTGGATTTGCAAAGCTTTCCCTCTACTTGTCTCCTTGGAATATTTTTTCTAATTCTGAATCTTTCACCCATGGCTTGGATTGTTTTTGTAATTTAGGTTCTTGGTATGCATGCACATGTAGACAGAGGACACCCTCAGGGTGGTTCTCTCCCTCCACCATGGATTCTGAGGACTGGATTCAAGTTCCCATGCCTGTGTGACAAGCACCTTACCCACTGAGCCATCTCCCTAGCGTAGTGCTTGCTTTTAATCACTACAACATTCAATCTGAGCCGTCATCATGTCCGTACAAAGGTCTATTAAAGAGGCTTTATACATCAGAGGCTTGGCACCGAGAGTTGTGAGGTAACTGCGAGGTGTTCTGAAGAGCAAGCAAGCAAGAGGGGACTTCTGTAAATACACTATGTCCAAGAACATGTCTACACACACAAGTCACAGTGGGAATAAATACCAGCTTTATTAACACTCAAAGTGCCATCCAGTATGTCCATTCCATAGTCCAGAAGGTTACTGAGAGTAAGCTCCTCTGCACCACAGTCTGTCCAAAGATGAACAGGAAAGGAAAAGTGTGTCTCACTGTCCTGAATACCGCAGGCCTTCATGCATGACAAATCTAATTAAGATGTGTCGGTAATTCACAAATTGCCATATAAACAGTCATTTTCACTAACAAAATATAAACATGGTTTCTTTTATATTAAAAAATTTAAAAGCTATTTACCAGCAAGAAAAAAATACAAAGAAATTATAAAACTGAAGAAATTGTACACATTTTTACAAGCACAATTTTGAATGAACAACAAACCCAAATGTGTGTGAAATGTGGTACATACTACACTGTGTCTGGCTTCTGGTAGGCTCTAATCACATGGGTTCTTTTCAACATAATAAACTTAGTGATAGTCAAACTTCAACTGTAGACATTATTCCTAACACAATTTTACAACACCACATACTTTTAGAAGGCTCCCATTGAATACAGTAACATTGTCAGACTGGAAATCTAACTTCCAACTCTTTCTGCCAGTTGCATAAAACACACAGTACAGTATAAAGACACACTATTTAATTGGAGATTCCTAACACAATGGTAGTCAACTGTGAAGAATCACAATATGCCAATGCATTGTTTCATAAACTCGGTCTAAATTTGCTCAATAAGAGAAAAATTAAAGCTTGAAAACTTTGGAAATTAAGGAATTGTTCAAAAACAATAATTGAACAGTAGAAATATAAAAGTCTCGATATATCTTCAAGACAATTTAGTTTCTCACATTTTTTAAACAACTCTGAGAGGTCAAAGGCCATGTAAGTGGACAATGTATTTTGCTACTGCTTAACAATCTCTCCCCACCTCCAAAAAAGGCTGTTAGTTGCTGTTAGTATTTTAACTGAGCTCTAAGCAAAACCTGTTTCCAATTCTGGAACTACAAATGCTTAAATGGTTAAAACCAAAATTTTAAAAATAATTTTGACCAGCCAGCCGAAAATATAGTGTATTTATATATAGTAAATAATCTTTCAGAAAGCCTTTACATATATTTATCATAAAGTTCTTAAAATTTTAGAAATGAAACAAAAATAAGAATTTACTAAAATATATACATGAAAGGACATCTCCACACAAGCACAAATGTTGATACACAGAGAATAATTTCAACCTAGGAATTGTTTCAGAATACAGGATAAAATTAAAATACAACATTGAACTCCTGAGTTCCTCAACAAAGACAGAAGCACACACACACACAGAGGTGACTTTACAAAAGCAAGAAGGTCATCCGACTAAGTGTCACAGCAGCGCAGAGACTAAGGGCTGCATCTGGGGAGAAGTGCAAACACAAGGACAGTAGTTCAATGCACGCACTCATGATTCTCAGACACTCAACAATTATTGGTCATATAAATCAGTGTACAAATTAAATGTTTGAAAAATGTGCAAAAAAGTCAACATTGATAGGAAACAAAAATATTTGTACATAATTATAAACTGTTCAGTACTCAACTGAGATTAAAAACATTTGCTGAAAATAATACATTAAATATAGAAAATTTAATGGATACATTTTAAATGTACATTAAGTCAAAGGGTAAATTTACAAGTTGATGGAGATAGTTTGTAAGATAAAAGTTTATTTTCAAATTTATCCAAGTTTATTTACAATGAGTAAAAACAACCACATGAAATATAAGAGACATCAGACATTAGAAGTATTTTTTGGTATTTGTTAGAATATTTCAGAATGCAGGATAAAATTTTAAACCAACAGCAATAGAAGAAATGTAAACGTTTTACTAATTATAAAAACAAACAAAAAATCGGTTTGTCTTTAAGAAGTATTCTCATCCCTAGACAATGTGGTTTTAATAGACAAGGGTTTGGCCCACTTCCTTTTGCCCATAAGCCTTTCTGACTCGTAGCGTCCCACTAGTCTACTCTCGTTACTACAGATGGCAAAAGTCTTTGGAAAACTGAGAACATGTCACATATATTCTGGAATCAAAGCATCTACTAACACTTAACATAATTATTTATCTTCTGTTCTAGGTTATGCTAATGCTAAAATCACTTGATTACATAGGGTTTCTTTTTTTTAAAGAACTCCTAAGACATACAAATAAATGACCAGAAAGTGCTTTTCAGAATAGTCATAAATTTTCTCAACAGGCATTACAAGATTCAGAAATCCTTAGTGGGGGACAAACTCTGTAAGCTTTAAAGACCTAGAGAGCAGATGCTCCTGCACGTTCCAAAATGTCTACAGCACCGAGCAGACAAGTCCATAACCTACTTTTCTTCACAGCATTGTTAAACTGTCGCGTAAGATAAACACAAGCTCATAAACATTAAGACACTAGAAGGGAAATCAGCTACCAATCTGAGGCAT
Source organism: Acomys russatus (assembly GCF_903995435.1). Lineage (NCBI taxonomy): Eukaryota > Metazoa > Chordata > Mammalia > Rodentia > Muridae > Acomys > Acomys russatus. The sequence continues at coordinate 21,032,544 of NC_067156.1, read as the reverse complement.
CAGATGTCAACACAAACCGACACACATCGGTGGTCAAATGATCTAAGATTGGCACATACAGGAACTTAAGTCTGCAGTGTCTATATAGCTCCACAATAGCTTGATTAAATTCTGCATGTCTACATGCAGACACTGGTCACTTGTCCTTTTCCTTGAAGGACAGATTGGCACACAAACTCTACTAGCATCTGCTCGACCGTTTATACACTATTAGCTTACACCTGGGCAGATTTATCAGGGCTAATCATTTTGGCTCTGTATGTGCAGGGAATACAAAAGCTTTGGTTTAAAGTGATTCTGGCAATACAGACTGAAACACAAATAGACATCATCATAAGGCAGGACAGGAGTAGTCTCTTGTTTGATGCCTTTGCTGTTAGGAACACAACACCTTATGACTGTCTATTAAAATACACAAAAAATGAACAATTATGAGACTGTGTACAGGCAATGGATAATTTATTCTTTTCTTTACTCTAGCTATCACCCTCCCTTGCCTTCCTGAAGCTCCATCTTGGCCAGCTTCAGTACCTCTGAGAAAAGAAATGTCTAGGTTCTCCTGAAAGCTTACCATCTCCAGCTCTGAAAGTGAGAATGGAGAGGACAGGACTGCTATTTCCCGCAGCTCTTACGGCATCGGTTCAGACAGGGAGAAGTAAAAGCAGCACTAAAGACGACTATGAAGTAGGAACAGTGGCATCACCGCACACCTTCCTAGCCAGCCAAAAAGAGGTACAAGAATATTTCCTTTCAATGACTTGGTAAACTAAGGAAGCCTGTTTAGACAATGTCTGGCAGAATTTCTATTCCAAAAAGTTCATGAAGAAATACCTAAGATCGAATACTTCCTATTATAGAATTATATATAAGCTAATCATTATACATACAAACACACAAATTGAATTTTAACCTACTTTTAGCAACTAAGAGCTTGGCAATTTACAATAAATACCCTTACTAAACAATCGTCTGTTCTAGCTACTTATGGGAATGCACTAACATGCCCACTCGAGGACGACCCTTCTCATCCTACATTAGTAGATCGTACATGTTTCAGTTGTTCTTCCAAGAACAGAGACAGATCTAACTGAACAACTACACCTTCCTACCCCTGCTCCAATTCCAAACACACACACACACACACACACACACACACACACACACACACACACCATGTACAGACTTCACAGAACAGTAAGCTAGAATACTAGTCAAATGTTAAACACTAAGGATTAGAATTCGCTGTCCCTAGATTTCTTGCTCAATGCCTCAACCTTCATAAAACATTTAAAAAGAGCTCCTTGGGGCAAAATAATTAACCTAGTTCTATGAAAAGTATAACCAAACAATAATACACAAAGAACTTGGACAGTGCCAATATGACTGAAAATCAAGTAATCAACCCCAAAACAATTTACTCTGTCTTTTAGAATGAGAATACCTTTCTATATTTACTTTAGGAATTCATATCTAGTGGAGATTGCAATCAGATAAATGCTACTGTTTCTCTCCGAACCTTTTTTAAAAAGGAGGTAGAAAGGGGTAGAAGGAGGAAATAAGCATTAAGAAACACAAAGGGGCCAACACATGGTCTAAGGCCAAATAAATTCTTGAGGCCTAGTGATTTTGGAAAACTCTTCATTTTGTTAGGTAATTTGAATTACAAATATAAAATAAAATTAAGGCATACAGAGAAAAAGGCACTACTAAAAATCAACAAGTTGCTTTTCATTAAAGTTTAACCAGTGTTAAAAATCAAATAAATATGAAAGTCTCTTCTAAAGTAAATGCCAAATTTAATGATAAAACAACAGGATCTCAAAACAATCTGATCTTAGTGTAAATAACCCTTGATGAGTTCAACCTTTATCAAATATTTTTTTGTATTTCAACACCTAAAAACCAAAATATGTTTTGGGGTTTTTTCCCCCTTAAAACAAAAACAGTAACAACAGCTGGGGTCAGAGAGGACTCCAATACAGTGGGCTAAGTAATGCTCCATTGTTCCAGAACACTCCACAGCTGTGTTGTGTAGTAAGAGCAGGTTCTGATAGAGAGGCTGTCTAACCTAGGATATGGGGATAGTTTTACTCTAATCCTTGTTAATATCTTTGGAGTCTATAGTATCTAACAATTACCCAACCATTCTTCCTTATTTTTTCATATAAAAATCCTAGCATCTTAAACACCACTGCTAAACTTTCAGAGTTAAGGTATGTCATAAATTGTCTGCCCATACTCCTTCTCAACTGTAACTTCCTGAAGGATATTAATTCAATGTGACATAGTACATCACAACTATTGTATAAGAAAATGAAAAGATTGAGCCTTTTTTTTTTTTTTTAAATGGACAAGGCTGGGTGTGATGGCACATGCCAGTTTCCCCAGCACCTGGGAGGCAGAGGCAGGAATATTTAAGTTTCAGGCCAGCCTGAAACACAGTGAGAACCCTGACTCCAAAAATACAAAGTAAGGTAAGATTGATAAATGTGCACACCTGGTTGACCCCAGATGAATTTATATAAAGGTTCTCAGACCCCAAATGAAACCCTCAGCATGAACTCTGCCATTAACCAAGGAGGCTGCATCATGCTGGGTCATCCACCAATCTATTCAGGCTTCATTTCATTTTCTTAGTGATTTCACAATCTTCTAATAACTCTTTCAGAAATATGACAGATCAGACCTGACCAATGTCAGAACTTGGTAAGCAGAAAGCTACTCTAAAGATAAACTTTTACTCTTATGTAATTTCTATTGGGAATAAAGTAAGACTCAAATGAAAGCCAATTCCATTTATTCTGAAATAAAAGTTTTATCTTTTATAGTTCAGCATGTGCATTACTATCCGACTTCTCATATGTTGTAGATTGTGCCTCTTAATACTTTCTAAGGCAATAGTCATAATAGATGTTTTTAAAGTTAGAAATATATTTTTGTAAACAAGGAAAAGTGCTGAAAATTTTCAAGGTATTCATTCTGAAAACCTCAAAGTATGTATAACTTCAGTACATTTAAATACCAATCCATCAACAATTTTATTAGTTACGCAACTCTTTTATTCAACTACTTCTGTTTGCACTGTAAAAGGTCTTCCACTTGACTCAATCCTGTCATGCCACTCTGAATCTCTGGGGCCCAGGCAGAAGGTGCTTCCTGAAAGCACATTTGACACTGCTTGTGGATCTGCTCCAGCACCGGAGGTCTGCTACTGGCAATGCAGAATGCATTTAAAGGCACAAAGTCAGCAGTCTGGCCATTTTCCAGCCAAAAAGAAACATTGCAGTACCAAAGAATCAGTTGTGCATTTAAAAAAACATAATACATTTAGAGTCATTTTTAAAAATTCAAACTTCATCTGTTAACCCATACCATTAGGCAGAAAAAAACAGAGTGTAATATTTTACTTCCTCTGGCACATTGTTTCCTTTAAATTTTTTCTTTTTAAAGTTTACTATTGGCCTTCCATGTACCATACCCCTACCTACTTCAAGCTTTTTTGCTCTAGCAGGTTGTTTTGTTTTGTTTTATATATATATAAACTTTGTGTTTTTGGTACCTTCACAACTGGTCTGAAATAAATTCACATCATATTCAATATAATAACTCTGTAAACTATTAGTCTATTTTTGTCTTTATAATTTTATTTTTCTTATAAAGCAAAAGCATTCTGATGCAGCTTAGAAAAGAAAGGAGACTGTTAAAAAGCAATTTGCTTTGAGTTCCAGTGTGCAGGTATCTTTTTGAAGAGTGTGTGTCTCTCTTCTGTACTGCACATTACCCTGATGGACCAAAAATGAGCCAAAGGGAAATCACAACCACACTAGGGACAAAGAAACAGCAAAACAAACACACAGAAGAACCCAGCAATCCAGGTACCATGATCTTGCTCAAGTAGAAAAGATGCCCTCACTCATAAAAGATAAAGTACAGCACACCTACACACTGGTTTCCAACATAAGGTCAGGAAGCTGATTTGCTCAGGTGGGAGGCGCTTGATGCTTGTTCTTTGGGAGGGGGACTTCATTTTGGTTTACAGTGCACAGGGCAAGTGTCAACGAATTGATTGTGCTTTGACTCTCAGACTACTGGAATTTTAAGTTACTACAGGGTATGCTGGGTAGGATCTTGACACTTTAAAGCCAGATCTACATAATTTCAAATGCAAAGTACTTTTTAAAAAATCTAAATAAACATACCTTGTAATAACAACAACAAAATCAGAATACCTTTAGTCCTTCTAATGAAAAGCATCACATTAAGGGTCTCCTGGAAGACTGTTAGTTATCTTCTAGGCTTTTGAAACTAACATACTTAGCACTTGGTTTAATATGCTGAAAAACTTGCAAGTGGCCAAATTACTGACATCTTCATGTCTCTCAAGTCAAGGAGATGCAGAATTCTCCCCAGCTCAGTCTTTCCATTCAGTGACATGACTCCAACTAGACGCTTACACTGGCAACACCTGGCAGTGTTCTAACCTTCCACTGCTGGGAAACACTTTGTTGTGGTATGCTTTTCTTGGCCTAGAAGGGTGAGCTGTTAAGAAAAGAATGTACAGTGATGCTAAATTCAAATAGTTGAATACTCAAACTCATTATTTCTGGTGAGTTAGTGATTCACGTGCAACTAGCATCTGTCAAAGGACTGCTCTCTGCCATGTGTTGAGACTGTTCACCCCTGACTAACCACTACCTGCCCTTAGGAAACCCTCGTTTGCTCTACATCTTTCATCTGAAATCTGTTTTTACTGCTTTGTGAACAGCTGCTTTCAGCTTGTAGCTGGGTTTTCATCCAAGACCCGGCTGCTGTCTGTGGCGGGGTAACTCCCAGGTAGGGAGTCCTTGTGTGCTACAGTCTTCGGCAGCATCCCCAACCCCTGCCTACTAGATGGTAGTAGAACCTTGCCAGTTATGGCAGCCAAGTGTCTCCAGGCAATGCCATATGTCACGTGAAATGAAATGACTCCCCACCACTGACCTCATTGTCTTCGTGGGCTTCAGAGGTGCCTCTGGCTTAGTACGCTATGATCCCAAGAAAAAGGATTTTACTTCATGACAGGAGCTTTAACACATGGCTACTTGAGCTAAAGACTGTTACCTATGGGAAACCAGGGGCTAGACAGAGGAAGATATTATATAGAAGCACAATTTTTATTATTTCTCAGTTCCCTTTATTTTGGGACTTTCCCCTCAAGTAAATAATGTTTGAAATATGCTAAGTAACACTTGGTTTTTCATTATTTCTACTGACTGGCAAATGTGGTCTCTTCTACTGCTCATACATTTAATGAGCAGTCGTCTGTTTTAGCAGAATTTACTCGTTGGCTTCACATATCTGCTTTCAAATACAACAGTGTTTTTGAGCAGAAAGCTCTCTCTCAGGTCTATAGATTCCAGTAACATGGATCTACAATAGTGTATTTGCCTATGACACTGATTAGGATTAACAAACAGACTCTTAGAGAATGATATCTTCTATTCAAGATTCCTACTGAGCAAAAAAGCTTGATAGACAGAGGTTAGGATCTAAAGAATACAGATATAAGGAGAGACCTATATTCTTTACGTTGAGTACCTACCCTAAACTCAAGTTTAGAGCTCGACCCCACGAGTAAGGGTCTATTTAAATACTATCACTAAGAACTACAAATTGTACATCACTTTATTCTCTTTGTCTTCCATGTCAGTGATACAGGGCAAGACTACAATCTTTATATATTCCAAATGATTTGTTTGTACTAAAAAGAGCGACTATGTACTAAAGTGCTTTATATCTCTCAACCACATCAGTACATTATAAAAATCTTTAAAAAAAGAAGTTTCAAGTTCTTGTAAAGAAAAAAAGATTAAATATAAAAAATTTAGTTTACTATTATTATTAAACAAATTTAACCAAGAATCAAGAGAAATATTTTCCCTCTTGTCTTTTTCTCCCCATCTCTCTTTTTATAAAAAAAAGGAAAGTGCAGTAAGAGAGAAGGTGAACTCGAAGACAGAGCTGGTGGAGGACAGAGGCTGACGGCTGCTAGTGATAGTGCACAAACATGTGCCGCAGCAGCTCCTCGGCTGACGGTCGCAGCTTGGCCTCGACAAAAATCCGTCTGAGGAAGTCTCGAGTGTAGTCCGAGACATGAGGCGGCAGCGTTGGGTTTGTTGGCTGAGTGGCGATCTTGAAGATGGCAGCCATCGCCTCAAACTCAGCCCAGGGTGGCTTTTCAGTCAGCATTTCCACCACAGTGCATGCCACACTCCTAAAAGAAATGAAAAGGAGCATTAGCCAGGCCATAATTCAGGAAAGAAAGCTGGTTAGGGAGAAAAATGAGAAACTAGGGCGAAGCCCACATATATTTCAACACACTTGTCAAATACAAAGTTTCATTCAAAGGTTAAAATTAAACTTTAATTCAAACATGAAAGCAATGAAGGGTCAGGGCAATCTATATACTTCAATGAAAATCTATCATAATTATCTATGATCACAAATATATGGCTAGGAAGAAACGTTAGAGTTTTGTTTTAGATCATTTTCTAACATGGAGTCAATAATTCTGTCCCTACCCTACAAAGAATACAAACATTATAAATTATTTGCCTTCAAGTTCCATATATATATCCCCCCCACCCCGGCTGGGAAGTAGGAAATGGCCATTTTATGAGCTAACTAAAAATTACTATGTAATTTATTAATTCAATTTTAACTACTAACTAAACACACAGCCCTGCCAGTGGCATAGGCACCAGCATTAATTTTTCTTCTTCCTTACCTGGAAGACTTGCAAATACCTTAAATCATTCAGAATCCAATAATGTATTTTCCAAGAACAACAGAGCTAAGCATATTATAAAAATACATTACACCACTGTCATAGCAAGTTTTTATTTCTGTAAAGCAACCATCGATTTATTGTAAATAATAATATGATCTGACATTCAAGATCCTTGGAAGATCTGATGGTGCAATCAAAATATAATGCAGTTATTAATGGATATTTCCCTGTTCTTCTAATACACAAACAGAAGTTGGGTCGGGTGACCCATCAGAACGCCACAGCTTACTTCACTGTAAGAGTTAAGTCTCTAAGTAACTGTCCCTGCACAATGGAAAGGTGGTAAAGTCTGATATGCCACAGCCGAGGCTGGTGGTGAGGAGTCCAGGTCTGTGCTAGGCTGGGTAGGTATGATAAGGAGTGATGAGTTAATTAGTGACCTCATAACCCACTTTTACCCCAATCATTATTTGTAGGCACAACCATCATACAAGTAGCTATTACCTGTTTTTAAATGTTTATACATACCTTTGTGATTGAAAAAAAGAAAGAAAATCACTGATTCATTTTTTTGTTTGTTTGGTTTTTTAAACAAATGTTCATTTTTTTAAAAGAAGATTTATTTATTATTATGTATACAGTGCTCTGCCTGTACACCTGCAGGCCAGAAGGGGGCATCAGATCACATTATAGGTGGCTGTGAGCCACCATGTGGTTGCTGGGAATTGAACTCAGGACCTCTGGAAGAGCAGTCAGTGTTCTTAACCTCTAAGCCATCTCTTCAGCCCCAAATGTTAATTTTTTATAAGATTTATTTATTTATTATTATGTATACAGTGCTCTGCCTGCATGTACACCTGCACACCAGAAGAGGGAATCAGATCACATTGTAGGTGGTTATGAGCCACCATGTGGTTGCTGGGAATTGAACTCAGGACCTCTGGAAGAGCAGTCAGTGCTCTTAACCTCTGAGCCATCTCTCCAGCCCATTTGTTGTTGTTTTTTTTTTTTTTTTTTTTAAAGACACTGATAATGAGAGTACTTTACAAGTTATCCAGGGAAATAAGAGGTTTCTAATGTTAAGGTTTGCTTAAGACAACATCCTTCCTAAAGAAAAAGAGGTTCAAAGACTCAAAAATTTAGTTACGTTAGCCTTGACAAGGTATAATTTTAATGGCATTAATACTTATAATTCATAAATCCTGCTTCCAAGGTACAAGAAATAATTTAAATCTGACAATTTCAAGTGTGGGGAAAAATAAGAAGGTAAGTTTGCAGGTAAATTTGACATTTAAACTTACCAGATATCTGCTTTCCTGCCATAGCCTTCTCCACTAATGACCTCAGGGCTCATCCAGTATGGCGTGCCTGTGACAGACTTCATCCCTGTGCCTGACAGACAGATGGTCTGAAGCCGCTTGCTAGCCCCAAAGTCTCCTAATTTGATATTGCCCGTGGAATCCCTTAAGATATTTGCTCCTAAAAATAAGAAATAGTTTCATTTCAATTGATTTTACTGGCATCCTAGAATATATACATATATGGCCGAGAATTAAGACTTTGTAGACTCTAGTCTGTCCCCAAATTAGGCAGCTTGTTGACTCCCAAGCTGGTCAGTTAGAAAATCCTATTTGTCTTGCATTAAGCATCTGCTGCTTGTACATCCTTTAGGCAAGTCTGTTTCAGAGCCTAGTGAGCTTCTCCTATGAAGGATGGGGCAAGGGCAGGTGAGGTGAAAAGAAAGGAGAAAGGGCTACAAATAAAGCTTGGTGAAGCACCGAGAAAGGCTCTGGCGTCACTTGTTTGCTATAAAGCAGTTAAGTCCATAGCTGAAGACTACTTTCCTGATAAGCCAGCTTATTCTCAGCAACTTCCAAAAGGACCTTTATAATCAAAACTCCTAGCAACATATGCTTACACTAATATTATTCAAGCACTAGTTTACTTTACTATGTAGCTCACACTGGCCTCAGACTTCCTGACTCAGTCTTTCCGGCATTGGGATTCCAGGTATACCCCACCATGCCGCACTTTTTCTTTTAATGACTTCTATGGAAGAGGCTAAATAGTGCGGATAATCTACATTACAGACCATAGAGAATGCAGACTCGCCATCTTCACCACGAGCTTCTATTTTCCCAGAAAAGCCCCCAGCCTTAGCAGCAGTACAGGAGCCTTCTCATCAAAACCTATTCAGCCTCGCTGGCTGACCTAGCAGTAATTTTCTAATGTAGCTCTGCTTACTTATGGTCTCTCACCATCTAGCATATAAAAAGGACTCAGAAAAATACCTATTACCTAGAATATTTAACAACAAGGAACCAAAACAGACTTGTTACTTGAGATGTGGTCTTGACATATTGTTCAGGCTCTCGGGCTCATTAGCCTCCCGGGCCTCCTATCTAAATTTTCCTAAGAAGCTGAGACTATACATGCTTATTAATAAGCCAGGTTTTGCTGGCTACAAGCAAAGGACACTTTCCCTACACACACACACACACACACACACACACACACACACACACACACACACACGAAAGAAGAGTCATCTCTGGGGAGACAGCATCAATAATGAACCAGTGCCTACCCACAGAAGAAGCTGGGGAAAACAGGTAGCCAGTTTCCCAACACAGTTTCTTTTTTTAAAAATGATTTTTATTTTTGTACATTAGAAATAAGACTTTTCAGAATTGCTTATATTCCCATTACCAGATCCAACATCCAAGTGGACAACTGTCACAACTCATGACACTTCCCTCTTTTCATATAGCATCTGAGGCAAATTCAAGGCATTGAAGTCAATAAAAAACTAAGTGTGTATCTTTAAAAACTAAGGACTCTTATCACATCTACGAGAATGAACAGTAATTTAATATTGAAAATATTATATTCAATTTTTACATCAAAAAAGAACCAATCCAAGTAAGATCCATGTACTGAGACTTACTAATCTAAGTCTCTCAAATCTTTCCCCTCTTTGAAATTAGAAAGAAAACAAAACAAAACAAAAATCCATGCTGCTTGCTTATACTTTTCTCACACTTTGAATTTTGCTAATTGCATCCCAAGGAGTCATTATAATCTGCTGTCAGTGATTTATATGCCAAATTACGGTGTGTGTGCATGCGTGTGTGTGTCCTCATCCCAGTTGGGGTTGGTGACAAACATCTGTAATCTCAGCACTCAAAAGCAAAAGGCAGGGGGCTGGAGAGATGGCTCAGAGGTTAAGAGCACTGGCTGCTCTTCCAAAGGTCCTGAGTGCTGAGTTCAATTCCCAGCAACCACATGGTGACTCATAACCATCTATAATGAGATCTGGTGCCAATTCTGGCAAGCAGGCACAGATGCAGACAGAACGTTGTATACGTAATAAATCAATCTTTAAAAAAATAATAAAAGCCAAAGGCAGAAGAATGGCGAGTTCTCCATCACCAACCTGGACTATAATGAGACACTGCCTCAAAAAAAGACTCAAACCAAAGCAAAAAACCAAAGAATATCATTAAAAATGGGGGGAGGGAGGGCTGACTTTGTGGATAAGGGTGCTTGTTGTTCAAGTTTGAGGCCCTGAATTCAGGTCCCCAACATACATAAAAGCTGGTGTATCTGCATGCATCTGTAACCTCAGCACCAGGGGCAAGAACACAGACAGGAGGGTGAACAGGACGCCTAGCCAGCCAGCTTAGCTGGAAAACGGTGAGCTCCAAAGTCAGTGAAAGATCCTAACCCAAGAAACAAGACAAAAACAGATTTGGTGTTCAATTGTATAGTTCCTCCCCGCCCCCCCAGCCCCCCCCCCATGCCTGTCAACAGTACCGTTTCCAAAAGGGGAAGAAGATGAAGAACAGAGTCAGAGATGGCTCAGCGAGTAGAGGTGCCATATCTGTGACACATGTGGTGGAAGAAGAGAGCCAACGGCTTCAAGTCGTTCTCTGTTCTCTGTGCATGTACTGTGGCACTAGCATACATGTGCTTACACACACAAATAAAAGATGTGATAAATTTAGAGAGGCAGGGAGGGGGAAAAAAGGAGAGGAAGAGAAGAGGATGAGAGGGGAGGCAGGGATAAACTTTAGAAATGAGTGAGCTTTTTAAAAACAGTAATGATCTTCATCTTTGTTATGACCCCACAGGTCTGAAGTTATATGAAATCAATTATCTTTACCTTTCCTTTTGCCACTTATAAGTTATTTATAAAAATTAGAAGACACAGAACAAGTAAAAAGTACACTGTTAAGAACAAACACCATTATGCTGCCTTTTGGTGGCCACCATTTTCCTTCTGTTAACTTAAATTTACAAGCTGGAGTTGCATTAAACAGCAGGGTCCTAACTGCAGGGTCCTACTCCCTAATTATGATGGGGGGGGGGGTCTGCAGCAAGCTGTGTCAGAGGCTGCTTCTACAATTAGCCAGGCATCTAGCTCAGGGACATCCTCCACATGCGGGCAGGCTGCGGGAAGGGAGTCCTCTATCTTGCCCTGTCCAAGCATGAAGGCTGCAAGCTTCAGCAGTAGGGCGCCCTTCAACAAGAGAGAGTCATCTTCTATAAAGACAGACCTTCTAATCTTCTCAGCCACCTTGGTCATGTAAAGGGGGACGGAAGCAAGCTGATCTACAAATATTACAGGATACAGTTAGGATGTGACACACCATATGGGAGAGCAAAAGTCTGGGAACTTGTAAGAGTACCAACAAAGATCAATGAGTAAATATTATATAGACATATTCACAGTTTTTACTGAGTGATTTCTAAATCTTGAGTCATAACCCAGTTTTTAGAGACTGAGGTAGGCTCCACAGTACCAAGTTGTGAGCACTCTCAATTTTACATACCTCAACCATGAACTCACTTCATATACTCAATTCTATAGCAGAGTGGGGTGGGATTTACCCTAGTTGGAGCTCATCAGAGCTCAGTCTTGGGATCTTTCCTTTCCTCTTCTTTATTCTTTCAGGACACCTATTACCATGACTTTAAATACAATTGCAACATAAAGTATGTCATCACAGTAGCTAAATTTTAAGTTCTGAGCACCAGACATTATTTTAAATATTGCAACATATTAATCCTATAAACTGAATACTATTATGACTTTCACTTAAAAATAAGCAAACTGTGGTGCACACCTGTGATCCCAGCAATCTGGAGGCAGGGGCAGGCGAATCTCTGTGAGTTTGAGGCCAGCCTGGTCTACAAATTGAGTCCAGGACAGCCAAGGCTACACAGAGAAACCTTGTCTGGGGGCGGGGGGAGAATAAGCAAATGATAGGATAGTAGTACAGCTCAAAGGTGGAGAGCTTGCTTAGTATATGCAATTTCCTGGGATTCATATCCAGAAATTGCATAAATTGAGAAAGTGACCATGGGAAGGGAAGAAAAAGAGGGAGGATGAAAGAGAGAAAGAGATGAAAAATGAATGAAGAAGGAGGATAGTGGAAGATACACATCCGAGGTTACAGTTAGTAGCAGATACAAAGTCCAAGTTTGAGTCTAGCTCTGTGGCAGAAGCCTGCTCACTGTCCTAATGCCAGGCAACACACATGCAAACATGCAGTTAGAGCCTTCTGAGTAAGACTGATTCGATGGATCCTAACAGTGAAGCTACCATTCATGCCTGAACTGCCGACCCAGTCTGACTGGAACCTGAGAGAGTCCACGGGAGAGCTAGGGAACTGTTTTCCTATGGTAGTTTACATGTAGATACAGCAGCCTACATGTTCAATGCCATGATGACATTTCTTTCATTCAATCTCACACAAAACTGCGTATTTAAAGTAAAAAGTAAACCATGACTTACCTTTGATGTCTCTATGGACAATCATATTACTATGCAAATAATGGACCCCCTCCAGAATCTGACGGGTGTATTTCCTAGTCACATTCTCAGTAAGAGCTCCATATGCTTTTAGTTGGTCCTTAATTGAACCCTAGGATAAAAGGAAAAAAAACTAAACCTTCAGTTTAAATAAAAACTGCTACTAAATCTTTATTCTTAAGAAAATCCTAGCTCACAGCTGGGAGACAGTAAGTGAAGAGTGCAGAAATTCTCAGGAAAATAAATGTGTTGAGTTTCTGTTCTTTCAGATTATTTATGTTGAACTAACTTCTTTGAGATTAACAAATTATAAGGCTTCCATATTTGTAAGACCTTTAATACAACCCCAATTTGTTTTCCAAAAATAATGTTTAAGCTAACCTACATTGGAAAAAGATATTTTATTTGATTATGTAAAAGCAGTGGCAAATAAATCCAGTGAGCAGCAATGGTGCCACTACACACAGCTGTGCATAATGATCGAGTGTACTGCTGCCTGCATGCACTGACAGTGGTCAACAACAGCACTACTGGGTACTGAGCTGTAAGCACAAATGGCAGCCCTGTACCTTCAACATGGAACTCTAGCCATATACTCCCATAAAGACTCATATATCAAACATATCTGTCCTGAGTTACTCTATTAAATTATGATAATACAATTTTTCCTTTTTAGATTTTTTAAAAGTCATTTTGCCAAGTCTAGGTTGGCCTTGAACTTGAAAACCTCCTACCTCTACCCTCCTGAGTGCTGGGATCATGGATGTTTGTCACCACACCTAGAGGAAGGCACCTAGCTCTTAATGAGTAAAGATGCTAACTGCCATCTTCAAGAAGTATTATAATTAAAATTTTACTCTTTATATATACATAAAAAGCAATAGAGGTCCCAATTTCACTTTGCAATTCTGAATGAAATCACTGCCATTAACCACAACTACCAATCAACAATAAAACACACACATATATATGGTAGATGTTTAAAACGATTTGAATATCCCTACACACTAGTATTACATCTCAGAATACTTTCTTGTCTACAAAAAGAACTGAAGCTTCGCACAGTAAAGAGCTGGTCCATGATCATCTACTTTACGAGCAATCAGCACTGCTACCGTGGGATGGCCAGAAACCCCGAACAAAAGGGCTGAACTGGAATATCAACTTATTTTAAAAGGAATTTGTCTTTTCAAAAAGATAAATGAACTTACCCCTGGCATATACTCCATAAAGATGGAGAGTGTTTTCTCCTGAGGATCCCTCAAACAGCCGTAATATTGAACAATTCGCTCGTGCAGCAAGTTTTTCAACAACTGAATTTCACACTCAAGTGCATTTACTTCCTAGAAGACAGAACTCCTGCTAAGTCTTTTTTTTTTTTTTTTTTTTTAAATATTTTACTACCTGGTCTACAAAGTGAGTCCAGGACAGGCACGGCTATGCAGAGAAAGCCTGTCTCCAAAAAAAAATTTTTTTTCTTGTTTTTCACTACATTTGTCTGTCTATGTGTCTATGTTCGTTTGTACACGCACCATGAAAAACATGCGGAAGTCAGAGGACAACCTGTAGTAGTTAGTTCTCTCCTTCAACTATGTGGGTCCCTAGGAGGTAGATTCTGGGTACTAACTAAAAACTTCACTGGCCCTGCGTTGTCTTTATAGTATTATAGTAAAGGCAAAATATTCTTAATTCATAGACTACCATGGTGATTTCATTAGGAAATGCTCACTGTGCCTATAATATTTTAATCTCTAACCAATAATTGTATTGTTATTGTTATTATTATTATTACTAAATTCATTAAATGTTTTAAAATAATTTTTTTGTTTTTTGTTTTTTAAGACAGGGTTTCTCTAGGTAGCCTTGGCTGTCCTGAACTTGCTTCATAGACCAGGCTGGCCTCGAACTCATAGACATCTGCCTGCCTCTGAGTGCCAGGATTAAAGGCATGCACCACCACACTCAGCTTTATTTTAATTCTTTAATATGTGCAAATGAATTTGGCTTGGTTTGTCTGACCACATGTGTGCAGTTCCCTCAGAGGCCAGAAGAGGTGTTCGACTACCTCTGGATATAAAGTTACAGACAGTTGTGAGCCATGAGCGAAGTGCAAACTGAGCCTGGGTCCTCCAGAAAAGCGGCCAGTGCTCTCAACTGTGAACCATCTTTCCTGTTCCCTAATGCGTTTTATTTAACAGCCCTGGCTGTATGCTAAGTCAAACTAGGAATACAAATGAAGCACTAAAACAGCTGGTCAGAGCTGGGCGTGGTGGCGCACGCCCGTAATCCCAGCACTCGGGAGGCAGAGGCAGGCAGATCGCTGTGAGTTCGAGGCCAGCCTGGTCTACAAAGTGGCTCCAGGACAGCCAAGACTAACACAGAGAGACCTTGTCTCAAAAAACAACAACAACATCAACAACAACAACAACCAAAAACCAAAAACCAAAAACCAGCTGGTCAGTTACCACAAACCTCAAATTCTACCACATGTTGTTATATCACATTTTAAAACTGTTTATATACATTAAGTCTGTCTGTGTGGGACAGGGTGGGGATTGTGCACACACATGCCAGGGAACAATTGGGGAGGGAAGGAACAACTTTTCAGAGTTGGCTCTCTTCTATCATGTGGGTTCTGGGGAATGAATGAAGTCTCTAGGCTTGGAACAAAAACTAGTCCTGTTTTTGTTTGTTTCCCCTAAAAAAAAAAAAAAAAAAAAAAAAGGCTATTTACAACGGCCAAGTAATCTTCACAGTGACTTTTACCTTGCTGGTCTCCGGACTGTCAGGGTTAAACTGAACTTGTTTAACAGCCAGTTCTCTTCCGGTATCAACATCATAACAGAGGTAGACCCTACCAAAAGCTCCTTGGCCAAGCAGTTTGCCCAATCTCCAGTTGGTTGGAGCTCGAGGTGCTGAAAAAGAACATTTTTTAAAGATGAAGTAGTTAGATGAAGTGCCATCCCTCACCGAACATCCTAGATACAGGAAAAATGATGACCATCCAAACGTTCAGCGGTCTCCATCTTTCACAACTGTTCTCCCCATTCTCCTAAGAATTATAGCTCGTTCTCTTCTCTTGCTCACTACCTCTCTCTTCTTTCTCCACTTCCTTCTCCTCCTCCTCCTTCTCACCCCCTTCTCTCTTCCTTCTTCCCTCCCCTTCTTGCACAGAGACCAAGAGCTGCTCCCAATGAACCTGCATTTACATACCTTAAAAAATTGTAACTCAAAGTTTGTATCTCATGACTCACGTGGCAACCATCTTTTACTCAATCTAAGATACCCTATTTTCCCACTTTTAGTGCAGCAAGTTATAAATATTTGTAATTAGTTTTTTCAGTCCCATCAATAATACAGAAATCTGGAAAAAGTATCATTTCCCATCTCTATAGGAGAATTCAGACAATCAATAAAATTAAAACTGTTTTATGCATACAGTGCCTGAGGAAGGAAGAAGAGGGTATGGCACCTCCTGGAACTGGAGCCACAGACGGTTGTAAGCCACATTCTGATTATTGAGAATCAAATCTAAATCCTCTGGAAGAGCAGCCAGTGCTCTTAACCACTGAACTATCTCTCCAGACCCTATAACTTTTTAAATTTTTGTTTCTGTTTTTAGAGACAGGGTTTCTCTGTGTCGCCTTGGCTGTCCTGGACTCGCTTTGTAGACTAGGCTGGCCTTGAAGTCACAACAATCCACCCGCCTCTGCCTCCCTGAGCACTGGGATTAAAGGCATGTGCCACCACGCCTGGCTGACCCTATAACTTTTTTTTTTTAATCTTTTTGTTTGTTTTTTGTTTTTGAAACAGGGTCTCACTATGTAGCCCTGGCTGCCCTCTTACTTATTATATAGCTCAGGCTGGCCTTGAACCTCTGCTGTGCCTGTACCCAAGCCTTGGAATTATAGCTGTGAACTGACTGCTTGGAAAAAATAACATTTACTGAACATTTTAGAACACAGATCACAGGGCACCCACCTAGCCTAACACCTAAGGAAAAAGAGGCACTGAAAGAAAGATGAAAACAAATGGTGAAGCACATAGAAGAGCCCATTCCAACAAGTAAGGAAACCTAAGCTGCACTGTGAACATGTGTGGGCTGGCACGACAGCACTGAACCTCAGAAAAAGCAACATATTCATGGGCCAGCAGCTCTGCTGTGGACCTCCTCCCTAAACTCATAGGAGCCAGAAATCACAGAGAACCTCCCTGGGTGGTCAGGGTTAGAATATGGAATGGCCCTGTGATAGCTGGCCACCCTGACAAGTAAGAGGCACTGCTGGGCATGGTGACATACACTTTTTAGTCCTATCACTAAGGAGGCAGTGGCAGGCCGATCTCCTGGGGTGTTCCAGGCCACCAGGACTACAGTTTTTGGGCTGTACCCCCCGAAAACAAAGAGCCTTAAACTTCTCGAAGAAGAGTAACAAAATTTGTTACCACTATGTTAGAGCAGTGCAAAAGGAAATGAAACAAAGCAAGAAAGTTTGGGGAATGAGGGCTAGAAACTTGTGGCCCTGGCCATCAACCCTAGGAAAGTGGGCAGGGTCTATGGTAAAGCCTATCTCTGAGAACTGGAGAGATGGGGCCTGCTCAAGAGTGACGCCAGACAGACTGTCACCCGTACTCTAGGCTTTTAAAAGTAGTAGCAACCTACTGCTGAGGGAGCAGGATGAAGAGAGAGAGAGAGAGAGATGGGGGGGGGGAGGGAGAGAGAGCGAGAGAAGAACGAAAAGGAGCAAATGCAGTATCACCTAGAACCCCAGCTCAGCAAAGTTCTAGAAGAATCTGAAGTCCACAGTGCACAGGTACTGGAGCAAACAAAATAACCAACACAGTAAACTAGGACTACACTGACCCAATCCTTCATAAAAGGAATGAGGCACAAGACTTTTGCATATGTCCATTTTATTTATCTCACTGTTCATGATCCTGTATGTGATATCTGGAACTACATTATAACATTGTAAGGCACATAAAAAAGAAAATTTAAACACACACACAAACCAGGCATAGTGGCACATGCCTTTAATCCCAGCACTCAGAAGGCAGAGGCAGGTGGATCTCTACGGGTTCAAGGACAGCCTGGTCTACATAGTGAGTTCCAAACCAACCAAGGCCACAGAGAGAAACCCTGTGTAGAAGGAGGGGGTTACAAAACAAAGCAGTCAACATAACCAAACTCAAGGTACCTCAAGAAAGTGAAAATAATTTTGAATAGACTGAGGATATAGCTTAGCGTTACAGCACACAAAACATTGTTTTGTTTTTGTTTTTACTTGGGGGGGGGGTTGTTTGTTTTGGGTTTTTTTTTGATAGAGTTTGTACGCCAGGCTGGCCTCAAACTTAGATAGAGACCACATACCTCTGCCTCCAGAGTGCTAAGAATAAAGGCGTGTGACAACATTGCCTAGCTTTCATTGGGTTTAATCTCCAAAACCACACACAAAAGCAATTTAAAATTAAAATAAAAGCACAAAAACATATGGTGGCTGAAGAGATTCTTCAGTAATAAGTGTTTGCTGCTCTTGCAGAGGACACACATTGAATGGCTCACAATCACCTGTAACTCCAGCTCCAAGGACTCTCTTCTGGTCTCCACTAGTACTGCCCTAATGTGTATGTGGTCAAGACTCTCTGTCTCTCTCCTCTCTTCTCTCACTTTCTCTGTCTCTCTGTCTCTCTTTCTCTCTGTCTCTCTCTCTCTCACACACACACACACTCTCACACACACACACACACACACACACACACACACACACACACACCTAAAAATAAAATCTTTTTAAAAACCTGATTAACATATTAGGGGTCTGTAGGGGGAAGTTAGACAACATATAAGAACAAATGTAGAGCCAAATGAAACTCTGGAAATGAAAATGTTCTTTCAATAAGATCATAAACAGGTAAACCCTTAAATCCCAGCACGTGGGAGGTGAAGACAGGAGGATCAAGTGCTCACGTTCATCTTCTGATACACATGGACTATGAGACCAGTCTGGAATACATGTCAGAATACATTCTGCCTCACAAAACACAAGAGAAAATCCTCAAAGGAGAGCGAGAGTGAGAGAACAAAGACAGGGGCATAGGTGTAGAGTAGCATCAAAGAGTAAAGGACCGAAGAGGAAATCTGAAAAGCAGGCAAAAAGAGGAAAGAAAGAGCACACTGCTTGACGAGGAATCTTTGCTGAAGACAATGCTGAAGACAAAAATTAAAAGTTAATTTCTTTTCAAAAACTATATAGGCCAAAGGACAAAAGATAATTTGAAAACATTGATTTTTATTTTTTAAGAAAATCTAGGCCGGGCATGGTGGCACATGCCTTTAATCCCAGCACAAGGGAGGCAGAGGCAGGCGGATCTCTCTGATTTCGAGGCCAGCCTGGTCTACAAAGGGAGGCCAGGACAGCCAAGGCTACACAGAGAAACCTGTCTCAAAAAGCCAAAAAAAGAAAAAAGAAACTCTATACGCAGGAAAATATCTTTCAAAAATAAAGAAAAAATATTTTAAAACAAATAAAGGTTAAAATGAATGCATCACTAATAGACTTGAATGACCAAAAAAAAAAAAAAAAGGTTAAATTCAACCCTTCAAACAAGAATTTTATATCTGACTGAGTCTTGACTCTATATAAAGATCTATAGAAACAGATAAACTGAAGGTATGTACAAAACACATACCAACGATTTCCTTCCTTTTTTAAAATTGTTTATGGGTGTTATGTGTGTCTGTGCACCAATTGTGTACCTAGTGCCCTCGGAGGCCAAAAGAAGGCATTGGATCCTCTGGGAATAGAGTGACAGACAATTGTAAGCTGCCATGTGGGTGCTGGGAACTGAATCCAGGTCCTCTAGAACAGCAGCCAGTGTTCACCGTTAGGCCAACTCTCCAGAGCCTCCCTCTCCTTATTTTCAGTCTTTAAAGATGGTTGTCAAGTAAAGGCAATGTAGCGTGGTGTTATAGATGTAAGAGAGTGACAACACCAGCAAAGGGGGATTTAGGTCATGCAAGCTTTACTGCAGTCTCTACCTTCAAGCTGGAGCATATAAAGACACTGTTGCTAAAGTTCAAAGACTTTGCAACCCGCTCTCACTTACTACAGCCCTGTGCCCACTATTTCTGTAAGACAGTCCCACATCGGGAAACACAAGAATGTTCCCAGAGAGGATGACTCAAGAGGGAAGACCCAACCTGAATGTGGGGTCCTTCTCTCCTGGGCTGGGAACCCCAAACCAGGGTACAAGAGGAAAATTAACCCAGGACCACCAGTCTTCTTGCTTCCAGCTTCAGACTAACCCTGAGCAGCCCCTCCCTGCTCCACCATCACGCCTTCCCTCCATGGTGGACTTCATCATCTGAACTCAGGAGCCAAAAGATGCCCGTCTGAAGTTGCTTTGGGCAACAAGAAAACAAGCTCATGCATATCCTGAACGAGTGTTAACAGCTGTAACACTAACTCCCAATCCACAAACACATGCACACGTGCACACATTCTGATATATTCAAAAAAACAGGGCCAGAGAGACAGCTACTCAGTGCTGATGGAACTATTTTGGGAAGTTCTGGAAACAGGAGGTGGAGCCTTGCTAGAGGACATCTATCACTAGGGAGGAGGGTACCTCTGAAGGTTACCCCTCATCCGTGCATGTGGGAACAGGTATATACCCTCTACCGGTGCTCCCCCACCATGGTGTTCCGCCTCATAGAGAGCCAAGGACTGTAGATGAAAACCTTGAGCCAAAATCCATCTTTCCTCCCTTAGGTTATTTTGGTAAGATGCTGAGTCAGCAATGAAAGTCTAACACACACACACACACACACACACACAAACACACACACACACACCCTAGTAAATCTCTATACATATTTAGAATCTAGATTAAATGCTATCCTGTAATTCTTCCTTCATAAACCAATCTCCTTCTAAGACTATTTCTTAGAAGTCTCAAATAAAGTCTCAGTGCTTAGCAGTAATGTAGAATTGAATGGATGAGAACAATTAATATCAATTTTCCTAATCAAGATCAACTTTCCTAGTCAAGAACAATTAGCTAAAGTAATTAGCAGTAACACCCACTTACACCTGACAGCCTAGGCACCTTCAAATATCACATCACTATCTCTTCCGAAGAGCTTCTTTCCTGAGTTCTGACTTGCCATTTACTCCCATTTATTCCTGTTAACATAAAACGATACTATGCATTTCTATTACTTACAGCGGCTGGGTGGGCTGATGTCTGTGACAGTCAAAGTAGGATTGTCTATGTCACTTCCCCTTCTTCTTATTCGACTGTCGTCATACTCTGGAGTAAAGATACTGCTTCCACTACTAGTGCTTAAGGAGTGGTCAGTGGGACTGAAACTCACGGGAGACCGGAAGCTGGTGCCCTGGGTCCTTCGAGCTCTTGGAAACGTCTTACGACCTACAAAGTGAAGACAGACTTAATTTACTACTTTTATTAATGTTCTACACCTTTAAGGTACTTACCCATCTACAGTGTAAGGAATAAGAATCTGCTCTGTCAATATAGGCTGACAAAGCTAAAGAAACAATGATGACGCGTGTGAGGGGTGGTAGTGAATACAAATCCATGTCCTCCTATGGGGAGTACACATGCTCTCATGTGCAGATGAAAAACAGAAGAAAGCCTTCACTTTCAAAGTTTATTGTTTTCCAATTTCTAATAGTGACTTTAAAATAAACATAAAACCAAATTGGAAAGTTACAGGTAGCACAAAGAATCTGTTCTGGTTGTTCTTTTGTTTGTTTTGTCAACTTGACACAAGCTGGAGTCATCTAGGAAAAGGAAATCTCACTGAGGAACTACCTCCATCAGATAGGCCTGTAAGCCATCTGTGGCACACGTTCTTGATTCATGATAGGTGTGGGAGAGTCCAGCTCACTGTGGGTGGTGCCACCCTAGGGCAGATGGTCCTGGGTTGTATAAGAAAGGTGGCTGAAAGCCAGGCATGGTGGTGCACGCCTTTAATCCCAGCACTCGGGAGGCAGAGGCAGGTGGATCGCTGTGAGCACGAGGCCAGCCTGGTCTACAAAGTGAGTCTAGGATGGCCAAGGCTACACAGAGAAACCCTGTCTCAAAAAACAAAAAAAAAAAAAAAATAAATAAATGAAAAGAAAAAAAGAAAGGTGGCTGAGCGAGCCAGTAAGCAGCATTTTCATGGCTTATGCATCAGGTCTCACCCTGACATCTCTTCATAGTGAACTATAAGCTGCTAGGTGGAATAAACCCTTTCACACCCAAGTTGGTTTTGCTCATGGTGTTGATCACAGTAGTGGAGGGCAAACTAAGATGCCAACACATCCACATTTATTCACAACAGCAAAGAAATGGAAACAGTCTGGATATCCATCAAGATAATGGATAATGAAAATGACATATACATACTATGGAGGTTTGAATGAGAATGCCCCCAATAGGCTCATATATTTTAACGCTTGGACTCCAGCTGATGTACAGTATTAGAATGTGTGGTCTTGTGGGAGTAAGTATGTAACTGGGACTGGGCTTTGAGGTTTCAAATGTTGCCGAGTGTCTCTCCTTCCTGCAGCCCACTGATCTGGACACAGAACTCTCAGCTACCTCTCCAGCACCATGCCCACCCGCTATGCTTCCACCATGACCATAATGTGCTGAACCTCATAAACTCTAAGCCAGCCCTAATTAAATGTTTCCTTTAGAAAAGTTGCCATGATTGATCATAGTGTCTCTTTACTGCAATAGAACACATGCCCATGGAGGCCAAGACCGACATGGGGTATCTTCTTCAACCACTCTCCACCTTTATCACCTTTTATTTATTTGTCTATTTACTTAAGCATAACCATGTAACTTATTGATTTAATTTATTTAGGATAGGGTGTTCTGTAGCTCTGACTGGCCTGGACCTGGACCCACGGTGTGGGCAAGGGTGGCCTCCTACGTGCTGGGATTAAAGGTTCAGCAAAAGATGATATCTTTAGCTCTTGGGTTTCTCACTAAACCTGAAGTTCATTGACTCAGCTCTGCTGGCCAAGCCTTGGAGATCTGCTTGTTCCACATCCTTCCCTGCAGCTCAGGCTGGGGTGCACACTGTGGTCCCCAGCTCTTACATGGGCTCTGGGGTCTGAACTCAGCTTCCTGTGCTTGCACAGCACACACTTGACTGAGTTACTGCTCAGTCACCAGATAAGAAGGCTGCTGTCTTAGTTTTGCTTGTCTTGTTTGAAACCTGGTCTCTCTGTGCAGCTAGCTGTCCTGGTACTCAACATGTAGACCAGCCTGGCCTTGAACTCAGAGATCTGCTGACTCTGCCTCCTGAGTGCTAAGACTAAAAGTATGTGCTACTATTCTTGGCAAAGGTTTCTTCTTTTTCTTTCTTTTCTTTTTTAAGCAGAAAATTAAGTGACTCAGGAACAAATTACTTGGCTATCATAAACATGGAGCTTTTAAAATGTACACTCATGTCATCTGTTCCCACAGTGTGATGCTCAAACTTACCGTCATTGTACTCTTGGTGATGATATGAAACATGGTACCTTCTTGGATATGTTCCTCCTTTGCCAAATTTCTCAAAAATAGGGTTATCATAGTCTGTTAAGACATAAGAACACTATCATTAAAAAAGTAAAATCTTCTTAACAATGAAAAGCATATTATCATTTTTAATAATTTTCAAAAAATTTCCCCCTTAGCCAAAATATGACATAAACGTTCAATCATGTAAATTTTACAGTCTAACCTGAGAATTCCTGGTGATTATCTGGGTAGCTCTGTGCTCTAGGCATCCGTGACTTTGGATAGCTTTCTCTGTAAATAGAAAATGTAAGATTAAATTAAAAGAGGGTGTGTAATAATAAATTAAAAAATCTTTAAGCAATCTGTGTGTGTGTGTGTGTGTGTGTGTGTGTGTGTGTGTGTGTGTGTAAAGGAGCTCACTTAAATACTAGCATGAATTTTTAAAAAGAGAAGCTTCTTTTAAAACACTCATTTGGTACACGCAGACAAAAAAACCTTGCTTTTAAAACTGTCTACCACATACAGGGATAAGAATGATGTATTTGAAAGCATGGAGGTTTTTTTCTGAAACTGTTTCTGAATCCATACTAAAGACATATGATCTTAACTTATCAAACATTAATGACAGTACACTAAAAAATTCTTTCAACCAGGCATGATGGCGCATGCCTGTAATCCTAGTACTTAGGGAGGGGAAGGCAGAGGCAGGCAGATCTCTGTAAGTTTAAGGCCAGTCTGGTCTACAAAGAGAGTCCAAGACAGCCAAGGCTACACAGAGAGACCCTGTAAAATTCTTTGGGGCAAGGAGTAGGAAACAGAGTAGTAGAGTTCCCAAGGCAAACACTGACAGGAATAGGTAAGAGAAAAGTGTATGTGAATTTCCAAATGTATATCTGTTTTCATAAAGCCCAGAAGAGACAAACAAGTATTGAATACTAATTCTGTGCTACAGGAAGACTACAAAAAGCAATGCCCTTCTGAGAACAGGAGAGGGCACCCTTACCAATGCACATTATGCACCAGAATAAATAAGAAAATATTTTTTAAATGGCAAAAATCAATCATGAGAAATTTTATAACAGTTTCAAGAGCTGCTATAAAATAACCATATGTAAACTCTAAGTTTGTGCTTGTTTTAGATACATTTCTGACAAGCAGAAATAGTAGGAATAAAAAGAAAAGAAAACCACAATGGAAGAACTAATAAAGATATTGAGCAGGGTGTGGTGGCGCACGCCTTTAAATCCCAGCACTCAAAAGGCAGAGGCAGGCGGATCTCAGTGAGTTTGAAGCCAGCCTGGTCTACAAAGCAAGTCCAGGACCGCCAGGGCTACATTCAGAAACCTTGTCTCAAAGAAAATAATAATAATAATAGTAAAAAATTGAACCCCACGAGGTTAAAAGATTTATTCACAATATAGAAAACTTTGCTTGCTTTCAGTGTAGACAGTTATCAATGAGCTACATTCTTCAGAATGTAAAATCAAAGAATTATTGATAACTCCACATTCTTATATGTATGCATATTTACTAATATGTACTAAAAAAAGCATGACTATAATCGTCATTACCCATCCAAAGGACTATCAAGTGATGGACAGCTTCCTGAGCCAGAATTTTCAGGGCTGCTTAAAGACAATGGATCCAGCATCTAGGAAAACAAAGAGTCCACCATGACTCTGCCTGATTGTAACCAAGTTACTTTAAAACAACTGTTTGAGCCGTAATATAGTATAGACTTCATCCACTCACAGTATATACTTCAATGGCTTCTAGCATATCAAGAAATGTATACAACTTTCCCCACAAGTTTAGAATTCCTTTAGAATCTTCCAAAAACAAAAACAAACAAAAACAGAAACAGAAACAAAAAAAACTCATAAAGAATAACAACCACTTTCCAGAATTACTTCGTGTTTTCTGTTTTGTTTTGTTTTTCCCCCTTTGGTTTTTCAAAACAGGGTTTCTCTGTGTAGCCTTGGCTGCTCTGGACTCACTTTGTAGACCACGCTGGCTTCAAACTCACACTGATCCACCTGCCTCTGCCTCCTGAGTGCTGGGATTAAAGGCGTACACCACCACAACCGGCTTAAACAAGTTGTGACTGCAAAACTTTGTAAGAGAAAAATGTACTTTTTCTACAGTCAAATAATTGAAGCTAAAGTAGTTTTACTTACTGAAAACTAAACAATGGCCCTGTTCAACTGAGAGGAACAACAATAGAGGGACTGCTCCATTAGGAGATATAAAATGCTGCAGTACTGAGGGCACTCAGTACAAAGTAAGTACCTAACAGCAACTACACACACACGGACGCACGCACGCACGCACACACGCACGCACACACGCACGCACACACGCACGCACGCACGCACGCACATACAATTCTGAGTAGTACAAAACTGAAGCATTTAAAAATGTTATAGACAGTTCAGGAACTTCACTTCATAAAGTATTTATAGTTTTACTCTATCTTTAAAGTATTCATGAAGCCAAGCAGTGGTGGTGTTTGCCTTCAGAACCAATACTCTATAGGGTTAAGGCCAACCTGACTACAGAGTGAGAGCCTGGACAGCCAGGGCTACACAGAGAAACCTTGTCTTGGAAAAAACAAAACAAAACAAAACAAAACAAAAACACAACAACAATCAATAAAACAAGTAAATATATAAAATAAAGTGTTTGTTAAGAAATCTGAGTGTCAGGGAATCTAAGATTATACAACCCAAATGCATCATAGATGATCAATACAAGAAAACTAGCTTGTTCCATTTTTTTTTTGACATACCAATCAAAAAAGGCATATATAGCCTAGTAAGCAGTTTATAATAATTTGACTTAAGATTAAAGAAAATACACACACACACACACACACACACACACACACACACACACACACACACACACACCGTAGTGTATATTTATGCAAAGTGAAAACCAGTACCCAGTTCGGACTCACTTGGTCCATGCTCTCTGGAATGAACTCCCCTTCACTGTGGATGCTTGTGAACGACCCGTTCCGGGCAATCTGGTGTAGTTCGTCTGGAATGTACCCTGGGGGAGGGGAACTTCTATCTCTATTAGTGGGACCTCAAAAAGAAAAATTATGAAGTTTCATCATTGTCAGCAAGGGAACTAATTTTTGTTCAACTAAATAGGTTATATTTCTAACTACATAAAAATAACTTTAGCAGCTGGGCGGTAGTGGTGCACACCTTTAATCCCAGCACTTGGAAGGCAGAGGCAGGTGGATCTCTGTGAGTTCAAGGCCAGCCTGGTCTACAAAGTGAGTCCAGGACAGCCAAGGCTACACAGAGAAACCCTGTCTCGAAAAACAAAACTCCAAAAAGCAAACAAACAAAAAGCTTTAGCAAATGAAATCCTGTATTTACAAAAAGTTAATCAGGATATTCAGGTTCCGATCTTTTTATAGCCTTTTTAAATTCACATTCTATAACCTCATTAGACCATGCTAATTTATACTCTATTTTTCTGACTGTTGACAACGATATCCTGGGCTAAAACAAACATACTATAGAATTTTACATTAATACAACTATTTTTGAATTTCCAAAGACAATTTGTATCTGCCAGTCTTTAACATAATAAGAAACTAATACCATGATACAGTAACAGGATAAGAGCTCTGCAATCAGGGCATCGTTTAAACTCCCGCGCAGGTCGCCACGGTAGTGTCTGTTTTCACAACAGTGAACACAGTACTACATCACTTCTTGGTAAGAATGCTGTGATGGTAAGTTCATTCAGCACAAACATGTTACATACATTCAGCTCCATCATAGTCTTTCCATTCACTATCTTTAATCTTGAGAAACCTGAAGTGAGACTGCTCCTTAGTCATTTGGCTGCTATTTTGTATTTAGTATCCTGAATCTTACTTTTTATTACTTAAAATTAGACTTTTGTGGCAAGCTATATTCTTTGCATTTAAATATCTTCCTAATTTTCCAGGTGTAGTGGCACATGCCTTTAATCTCAGCACACAGGAGACAAAGGCAGACAGATATCTAAATTCAAAGTCAGCCTGGTCTGTATAGAGAGTTCCAGATTAGCCAGGCCTATATAGTAAGCTCCCCTACCCCATCCCTGCCCCCCAAAAACCCTTCATAGTTTAAGAAAAAATAGAGGAGAGCCTGGCATTTATTTAAGATAGTTTTTATTTAATTACCTGGTTCACAGGAAATAATACTATATTAACAAAGTTTTCTGATCTCCTTGTAGTTTTAAAGTAAACGTGTGTGTGTGTGTGTGTGTGTGTGTGTGTGTGTGTGTGTGTGCTGTAAGCACTTAAGTTTAAAAAATTTTTAAAGGTTAAGTATATATAAAGGGGTTATTTGTTAAGTAGAGAAAAGAAGCAAGAGAACATCTGTCTGTTAGTAAGTGTGGGCTGAGTAGAGTTCATGTCGGCTTTGTAACAGCTACAGCCACAGTCTCCCCTGCATCCCTCATATTTTTATCTTTCTGTATGCGCTCTCTCTCTGTCTCTGTCTCTGTCTCTCTCTCTCTCTCTCTGTCTCTCTCTGTGTCTCTCTCTCTCTCTCTGTCTCTCTCTAAATAAAAAAGCAATTTACTTAACTAAATGGAGACTGAGAAGGCACCTACAAAAGTTTCTTCATCCGGTTACCTGACAACTCACATTTCTTAACATTCATTGTAACGGGCATGTTAAAACACTCATAGTAATTCTGCATAATTTCCAGTTTTTTTCTTCTCCTGGCACCAAAGTCAAACAACAAGAGTACTTACTAGTGGGTTAATATTGAGGAATTCAAATGGCAATTTAACTAGTGTCCTGTCTAACAACTGAAATGAAGTGGCTGTCTTACTTTCTTCTATAAAGAAAAAAAATGTACAGTTAATAGTAGCCGTGCCTCCAGCTTGAGAAATGAAACATACTTTACAAGTACTCTGTTTATGGCTTCAAACCCATTGTTTAAAGGCAAGGGTAAAGTTACTGGTTCATAGTAAGAGAGTGCCAGAATTTGAATTCCTGTACCTCTAATATTCTTTCACCTTTTTTTTTTTTAAAGTAATAAATATCAAGTCTATCCAAGTAAGGGTAAGCCAGCTCTATTTGTGTATCCTCTCTGTGGGTTTTATCTCTGGGGTTCTGAAATAAGACTCCTGTGAGACAAAACATTTTTTTTAAAAAATCATAAAACAGCTTCTTCTAGAAAACAAAAGCACATAATTGCTTAGTTACTCACACGCTAGTTTAATCTTTTTGTTCACTGTTAGCAATCCTCTTCTATTCTAGTCATTTGAAGATTTTCAACCAAGTTTCTTACTTTGTCCTGCTCTCTTGCTTTCTCTTCTCTGTTTACTATCTCTCTTCCTCTACTCTCCCTTCACAGCTGCGCCTCAGGACCAGAGCTCATGCTAGCTGGGATGACCGCACCCTCTGTCCCATCTGCTAGAAATATTTATATCAGTTGTTCTTCAAGCACTCAAACACTTGTCAATTTTTTTGTATTTTAATTATACTTTAATAATACATTTTATTACTTTTATCTATGTGCATGTGAGTTTACATGTATGCATGTGCATGCATGTGCCAGAGAGGTCAGAAGATGGTGCTGGATCCCCTAGACCAAGGTCACAGGTCTCCAGGAGCCACCTGGCACTGGTGGAAACCGAACTTTGCCCCTTTGTGAACAGCAAACACCCTTAACCACTGAGCCATCTCTTCAGCTCCTTGTCAATGTTTTTATGGCAACAAGCATGGAGGGTTCAGAACACCTCTGCCTAGCCCAAGCTCAATAAGGCCACCAAATAATATAGTACACAGAATCTTTATTTCTTTTTATCATAAGCTTAGGTATAAAGAATACATTGTTAATGATACTAAGAAAGCAATAATAAAACACAGTCTAGATACTCTTAGCCATTTTTATATTGAGAGTAGATTCTGGCAACACATAAACCCCAGAGAACTTAGGAACAAGAGTCCAGTCTGCTCATTGTAATGTCCTATAGTTACTTTCCCTCTCTTTTCATGTCATACTTGGAGTCCAGTCTACTCATTTCAATGTCTTAGTAACTTCCCTTACCTATTAAAATTTTTATTTAAATTCTTGAATATTAAAATATTCAGTGTAGAAACAACAACTTTAAATTGGATATTGCTAGTCCTATAATATGTAAAATTAATTTCTCAGTAACATCAGCTAAGACAAAATGGTTAAGGTATATAGTCAGGGGGCTATATTCAGGGTTACAGCTCATGTTACACTACATTAAAAGGTGAGAAAGATTTGAGAAATCACTTATGTCCTTCTTCAGCCCCTCCTTTCTCACCTACTACAGACAGCCGCTTCTTCCTCTCTGCACCAAGCGGTGTGTTGTTCACATCTTCTGGTGATGGTGATGGTTCTAAATTAGTAGCCTACAAGAGAAAAGGGCAAGTAATGCTATTCTTCCCGTTGGAGGCTTTCCACAGAACCGTCCTCTTATTACAGCACAGCCTAGCTCCTCTCTGTTCTCGCTGGGCCTTTTCAAACCTACTCTTCAAAGTTTTAATCTACCAGAAGAGAGATACAAGCCTACCATCCCAGCTACTCAGAAGACAAGAGCAGGAACATCGCTTGATCCCAGGAACAGAAAAGGAGAGAGGGGGAGGAAGGAAGGGGAAAAGGGAAGGGGGACAGAGGGAGGGAAAAGGCTGGTTGAAGTGGGGAGAAGATGAACATGGTGAGACATTTCAGACCAGTAAGACGGCTCAGCCAGTAAGGGTGCTTACTGTCAACCCTGATGACTCAAGTTCAAACCCTGAAGCACCATCTGAGAATGAGAGAACTGATCTTCACACATGTACCAGCATGTACACACCCCACCTCATCTACACAAAATTAATGTAAAAAATTAAAATTACAAAATGGATATGTCAATTCTATTATAATTCTTCCCAAATTGCCAGTTTCTATTAGTTTCACATGCACAATATACTCTTATTTGTAACTCTATATAGTTTTGAGAAACAAGATTAAGCTACAACAATAAAAAGTACATAAGTTCACATTTTATAAATTAAAACATATTAAATGATTACAAGTCTTATAATCTTCAGTGAGAAATACAACCCCAATTCCTACCTGTGTACTTCCATTTACTACAAGTAGTATCTTGAGACTCTTCATGTGAATACTGCGATCCAGCAGTTCCACAGCTTTGTCCAAGTCATCTTGGGTAGTTAATGGAATTACCAACTGAACAAAAAGAGACAAAAGCATCACACCCGGTCAAGCTCTTCCATGAGCAGTGTCATTACTGTAGTATCATAAATCTCAAAACACAGCAGGGTGTGGTGGCGCACGCCTTTAATCCCAGCACTCGGGAGGCAGAGGCAGGTGAATCTCTGTGAGTTCGAGGCCAGCCTGGTCTACAAAGCAAGTCTAGGACAGCCAAGGCTACACAGAGAAACCCTGTCTCGAAAAACAAAACAAAACAAATCTCAAAACACGCTGTACTTTATTACTACAATGAACATCTGAGGAGTATACGCATCTCTGTTCTCTATTCCGGCATTCTGCTCTCTACTTTAGCACCACTAAAATCTCAGAATGAATATAAAAAGTTAAAATTTTTGCCTTATTAATAATTATAAACTTCTAGCAAATATGTCTAAAAATTAATTTTCTATATTTGTATAACATTGTTAAATTTAAGGTATAGTAGGTATATTCATACCTAAGAACATTAAAAGGTATACACACAGATTATATAAATAAGGAACTGCTTTTCATCATGACAAAAACTTCTGACTTCTTTTCTCGCAGTGACCAGATCTGCACTCTGCCTGGCGCGTTTGCAATGTAACGAGCCCTGAGTGTCAGTGAGCGCTGCCATGGGAAGGTGTCATCAGCCACATATCTGCAATCCACAGTTCACCTGTACTCATCACTGGTCCTGGTAGTCTATACCACTACACTCTAGAACAAGTAAACTAAGTGAGTAATCATCTCAGGAAATCCTTGATGTGAAATCTACTTTTGTTAGTCCTCTCTCTCATGGCTAAGATGTTACAAAGGACAAAAGCAACAAAGAGGCCTATGAAAAAAAGTATGATTCACATAATTTACAAAAATCAAAATCTTGATTTTTTAAAGAAAAAAAAAGTCTTGCAGCTTAAGAAGACCGTCAGTGATATAAAAAGTATGTATTGTTTCACTGGAACAGGAACACAGTAAAAACAAATGAACATATACCACACTCACTAGCCATCTCTAACGCATGTGAAACATTTAAATGTAAAGTACGCTTGGCTGAGAGCTTTCTACAGGATAAATCCCTAGAGATGAGGCTCCCCTCCAGCAGAGCACAGCAAAGAGCAGGCCCTTGGCAAATGCTGCTCAGTGCATACCCTAGGGCAAGCACTAGAGGTGCACCCACACCCAGAACCTACTATGGTACATAATCACTCTGGAGACTGTCCTATGAAACAATGTTTTGTTTTGTTGAGAATGACAGAAGTTCAAGGCTATCCTAGGCTATGTAGTGAGTGTTGGGCCAGCCTATGTTACATAGCAAGATTCTGTCTCATAAATAAATAAATAAAGTTGCTAAATGTAAATATAAAACAGGATTGATTTGAATTCTTTTACTCTTGCTTACATTTGTCTATTCTGTAGTTAAAAGTTTATTCCAATTTCTATTTGCAGCTAATTTTTTGCTAGTACACATCATCTTAGTCTCATTTCCTATTGCTGATAAAATACCCTGTGAGGGAGGGAGAAGGGAAAAAAGAGTAGATGACGGGGTTAGAAGGCAGGGTGGCTTCGTTTCCCTGAATTAGGAGATAATGGTTCAAGATCAAATTATTTATATGGGAGACAAACCTAGGTAGGGGAGTGGGAAAAATGAAGAAAGAAGGGAAGGTGGCCATGAAAAGTACATCATCCAGAGAGCTCCCCTTTAAGACAGTTAATCATCTACCCTCTGTGTGCTTCATCCCGTGCCCATACCTCTAGAAAACCCTGAAAACCTCAGGCTGTCAGCTAAACACCTGGCCAGCATGTACATATTATAAAGTACCAAGAAAAGATTGGGTAAGAAATATGCTTATGCATAATTAAAACTTTAATTACTTGAAAAGTAAAATGTAGAGATATTGCTATAGACAGTACTCAACACTGTTCAAGATCCTGTTTAAGATACTGATTTGTACTTAGGAAAAGATGCCCATCTACCTTACTGGGATTCCTATCTGGCCCTTCTGTGCTGTGATTGTAAGCCAGTGCAGGCAGAACAGGCTGACACTGGCTGCTGGTGTTGCTGCAGCCCCTGGAGCTCCCAGAATGATGGACTGTCTTTTTATTCAGCAGAAGAAACATTTTATGTTGTAGTAAGCAATAGGCTATGCTGCTTACAGCAATGAATAAAAAGTGTCTTCCATGTTCAAATGAATATTTTCATCTCTGAGCTATTTTGAGGTATTTTATTTGCACAAGGTTTCATGTAGTTTGTTGTTGTTGTTGTTGTTACTATTGTTTTGTTTGTTTTTGAGACATGTTTTCTCTGTGTAGCCTTGGCTGTCCTGGACTCGCTTTGTAGACCAGGCTGGCCTCAAATGTACAGAGATTTGCCTATCTCTGCCTCTCTCCAAGTGCTGAAATTATAGGCCTGCGACACTGCACCCAGCTTCATGCACCTTCTTAGATAAATTATACTATGACTTCCCTCATCATTCCATCCCTACTGGTACCCTTCCTGTTCACACACTGTTCTCAAGCTGTCCAATCTTCCATTCTTCCCTTGAAACTCTGCAGGGCTGACTTTCCATACTAAACTCTCAGTATAAATAATGCCTGAGCTAGTTTCTTCTTCGTAACACAGAGGACACTCATTGACTTTTTTGTTTGGTTTTTTTTTGGAGGCAGAGTCTCTCTCTGCAGCCCTAGCTGTCCTGAAACTCATTACACCCGCCTCTGCCTCCAGAGTGCTGGGACAAAGCATGCACCACTGAGCTTTCATCTTTCTTTATTCACTGTCACAAGACTTTATGCATTTCCTTCAAGGATCTTCAACTCCTCATTGTCTTCTGCTTCCACAAACCTGGAATGCTTACCCCAAAAAAGGCTGCAACTCATACACATAACATTAGGCCAGTAAAAAGTATTTTCTGAAGATTAAAAAAAAGTTAACTAAAATATTTAAGATCTCATAAACAGTAAGAAACTCTGGTTACCTTCTAATCTTAAGATTAAAACAGGTTTTCTGAAAAACAGTAAATCCTCATGAGAACACGTACTAACCCCAAACACCAATATAGGAATCAGAAAGTACCCTAACCGATATCACAGTGATCTAACTGTCCCAAGCAAAGTGAGTTCACTGAATACAGAGCAAAAGGGAAAATGAAAGCAGAGAACACCAAGGTGGTGCCTATTTCCTTCTACCAGGTAGCCCTAATGATTTGCACAGTAGCACTTCCACTTAACAGAGTAAAATTTACAAATGTACATTTCATTCATCAAATGTATCATTTTTCACTAATCACCAAACAAAACCACAATCTCCTACATGAACACACTAATTTTCCAAAATAAGGAATGCTACAAGAGAAACGGCACATGTTTACCTCATTGTTGGTATAGTGCAGGTCCATAGACTGGCCAAAGGCAATTTTAGACTTAGACCTTAGATCTTCTAGTTTAACTGGTCTGGTAACCTGCAGGATTCTACATAAAAATAATTTTTAAGTATTTTATTTTGTCATAAACAATATGTTTACAACCATTCTACTTTGTTAGATAAAAAATAAGTAAAAATTATAAAACACTTGATCAAATACAAAACTTTTTAATATAAAAATTTTAAACCATTTATATTTGTTCTACTCTAATTATAATCTGTTTAAATATTTTCTATACAATGTCCCATCTGCATATGTGCCTGCACGCCAGAAGAGGGCACCAGATCTCATTATAGATGGCTGTGAGCCACCATGTGGTTGCTGGGAATTGAACTCAGAACCTCTGGAAGAGCAACCAGTGCTCTTAACCTCGAAGCCATCTCTCCAGCCCTCTAATTTTAATTTTTAAAGGAAAATAAAGTTTTAAAGTCACAATCACATAAATATTAAAGCTCTATTTAAAGCATTTATTTAGGAAAGTGTTTGAATTTAATTCAAAACTATGTGACATTTGTGTAACAGAATGCAATGAAACTTTTAAGAATAATAAGTTATTCATCCTATGGAGATCAAATTTTGATTTATGGATCCTTACCAATTCACAGTTTTAGCACATATATTACAGAAGCATCTATAAGGCATCTTACAGGGACTAAAGTGAAATGCAACTATAGCATTTGCTCCCCTACCCTGGGCTGGCTGGCGCAGAGAGTACTCACTGAGTGTAGAGAGCAGCACACGCCCATGCTCACTTTATAAGCCACACACTAAGTACAGAGCTGAATACCAGGAAACAACTCCAATAGTTTATGGTATGCAAGGGATACTCTCCCCCAGTGTCTCCGATGCAATATGTTTACATCTTCAAGTTACATGACTTGTGAGCCATTTTAAATTCCTTAAGACTAACAGGTCTTTTATTAATGGGACACTAACAACAAGAAAAATTATCTTCTGCAACTCCTATTATGTCTTTCTGTCAGCTCTCACCAGCTGCACTTTTGCCCTGAGGCACAGGCACCAGGCGGACACCAGGCATAAAAGGTTAGGCTTACGCTCCTGCTAAGTACGTAGCCCGTGGCCACCATTCCAACTCACTCTACAACACTTTTAACAATATACACCATAATACTGAAGCCACTTGGGAGTAATCAAAATTTTTACTCAGAAATAAAAGTAAATGGTAAAATTTTAAAGTGTATATTATGAGGTGATCTATTTACTTCCCAATTTTCCAAAGCAAGCACATTCAATATTTCTAACAGCTAGCATGCATTCTGACATACTCTGTTTCTTGTCATTCTAAGTGCATGTCACACATTACCAAAGACTATTCCATTTTCAATTTCAAAACCACCAAACTTCACTCAAATCCGGGAAGAATTTTTAATAGCTTAACTGGAACATACATTTGATCATATAAATCAACTAATGCGTAAGGCTTCCTTGCTTACCTTTTTTCTCCTCTATGTTCAAATTTGACTCGGACATCATTCTATAATAAAATTAAGATTACCAGTCATAATCATGCAGAGACCAGATACATTTGTAAGTCAGTTAACACAGAGCAGAAGAGAGGGGAGGGGGTTTCATCTTCCAGGTGCAATTCCAATCACCTGACATCTGCCAAAGAGCTGAGTTGAGAATGACAGTGCCAGATGTGACGATAGGAAAGAGCACCAGTA
The DNA here is from genome assembly GCF_903995435.1 of Acomys russatus. Classification (NCBI taxonomy): domain Eukaryota; kingdom Metazoa; phylum Chordata; class Mammalia; order Rodentia; family Muridae; genus Acomys; species Acomys russatus. Next base: position 20,997,097 of record NC_067156.1, on the reverse strand, counting down.
CCTACTCCTGCAGGGATGGCCTGAGCCTAAGGAAATCCAGATGCTGTCTGTACTGCAGTCCTTCCTCATCTGTGGGTTCAAGGCTTCTGGACATATGTTTGTTGGTTTGCTTCTTTTTCCTTATTAAGTTCTGAACTTTCACCCTTTCTCCTAAAAAGAAGTACTTTAAGGCTTCTTTTCTGCATATTCAAACTGTCAGTACCTTTACTCTCGTATTTTAACAGTCAATCCCATTGCTTAAATAGCTTCCAAGTGACAAACGGAGAAGTAGCACACACAGTGTGGGTACCACACACAGAGAGTACAGTTCATGTCCTGAGCAGAGGAAAGCAGGACGGTGTGAGGTTTCCTATGCTACTCGAAGCGGCATGGAGTTATCTCTTAGACCTGCCTGTGTCTACAGCGTTGCATCTGTTATTCCCTGATCTAAGCTGACTGAGGTAACAGAAACTGTGGAGGGGGACTCTAGTGTTTCTACTTTCTACTCTTTCTGTCTCATACTAATCTTGTTTATAGGAATCAAAATCACTCATTATAAGTATCCAGAAGAGACTTCTGGAGGAAACAAACAAAAGAAACTGTTTATCTTAGGTGCTTAAACAATGGATGCAATAGTAACTTTAACAAGCAATTGTCATAAAGCTTTTTTTTTAATGTGCATTCATTTTTTTTATTGTCACTATTTCTTCAATACTGTACCTACATATAACATTTATATTGTGCCACATATTAAATGTAAATTCAAGATCAAAATGCACACTTGTCAGATAATGTATTAAACATAACATTTGATTCAAAATATAAAAGAAGTTCTTACAAGATCAGACTATGAAAGTAATTCATAAAACAACAAAATACTCTTACTAAGATACTACTGATGTTGGGATTAGAAAGACGGCTCAGTGGTGAAGAACACATACTGCTCTTACAGAGGACCAAAGCTCAGTTCCCACCACACAGGACACGTGGCTCACAACCACCTGTAACTCCAGCTGCAAGGGGAATCCATGGGCACCTACAATTTCATGCACATACCCACACAGACACAAACACACACATAATTTAAAAATAATAAAAAATTGCTGAAAATTATTACTGGAATAAATACCTGTTTTTTTGGTGATGAAGGTTTTGCTTTTCTGGTTTCCTGTAAAGATAATGCTGGACGACTGGCCTTGTGAAGGACAGCCAAATCTTGCATGATTGAATTCAAAGCTTGCTGATCATCTGGGTATTTTAAAAAGAAGACATACAAATACATACATTTTTAAAAGAACTGTAACCTCAACATATATTTATCATGACATAAAGCATATTTTTAATGGAATTTAATTAGAAGATGCACTGGCTGGACTAGAGAGTGCTTGCTGCGCTTTCAGAAGATCCAACTGTGATTCCTAGCATTCACGTCGTATCGAGCAGCTTTCAGCACCTGTGACTCTGATTCCAGGGAATCCTGTGTCCTCTTCTAACCTCCCCAGGCACCCACACACACGTGGCACATACTCATAGATAAAATAAATCTTTTGTTGTTATGAAGACAGGGTCTCTTTACAAAGCCCTGGCTGGCCTAGAGCTTATTGCGTACATCAGGCTGGCTTTGGACACAGAGATCCACCTGCCTCTTTTTATGAAATAAAAATGCTATTTGTGTTACAAGAAATTAAAAAAAAAAAACCAAAACCTTTTAAGAACTAACATCAAAACTGCTTAAGACTCAAACTCAACATAAACTAAGTACCCACACAAGACATTTATTTTTGTTTTAAATATTTTTATTTTACTTATTATTTTGTATTATTTTTAATTGTGTGTGGGTATATGTCTGTGCGTAAATACGTATATATGAGTGCAGGTGCCCATGAAGGCCAGAGGTGTCAGGTTCCCTAGAACTGGAGTTACAGGGAGGTGATTGTGAGCCACCTAATGCAGGCGCTGGGGATGGAACTCAGGTCCTCTGGGAGAGCAGTCTGCGCTCTTCACTGCCAAGCTTCCCTTCCAGCCCCACTTATAAGGGAGGTAAAGTCACTCTAATTCCTTCAGTGATTTAATGCCCTGAGTCAAAACAGCCTTACTAGAACAAATTCTTTTGTATGACTCCTAAACAAACAACAACCACACTTCAAAAACCTTAATTAAAAAAAATGAGGGAAAAAAACTTGTGTAAACATGTTCTTCCTTTACCAATTATATCCAAAATACAGGCTTCATTTTAGAGCTGTGTTTCTGTTACTAATGCTTAGAGAAACAGAAAAGTTCCGTCTGTGGACACTGGCCTACTATACTTTATGGGTTCTCTCAAACTTCTTCCCAAGACTACAAACATAAAAGCATTTATCAGCTTGGAGAGATGGCTCAGTGGTTGAGAGCACTGGCTGATCTTCCAGAGGACCCTGGTTCAATTCTCAGAATCCACACTGTGGCTCACAACTGTCTGTGATTCCGGTCCCAGGGTTCTGACACCCTCACACAGATGTATATATACATGCAGGCAAAACATCAATGCAGATACATTAGATAAATCTTTTAAAAATAAATAAAAGTTATTTATCAAAAAGGCCAATAGCAATCTAAAAATAACAATGTACAACTGGAGGGATGGCTCAGCAGTTAAGAGCACTGGCTCTGCTTGCCGAGGACCAGGGTTCAGTTCCTGGCACCTACACTGTGGTTCATAGCTGCGTGTAACTCCAGTTCCAGATAATCCCATAGCCTCTATTACCTACTGTAGGAACCAGACACAGATGTGGTGCATAGACAAACATGCAGACAACACACACACACACACACACACACACACACACACACACTTAAAAGTAAAAATATAAGAAAAACTCAATTCTTTAGAAAACAGCATCCAGAAAACTAAAACAAGGACTATAAACCATAAACTTTTAGTGTCTTCCAAATAGATTTCCTTTAAAATCATAAAAATGTACTGCTCGGTAATGCCAATCACAAAGTCTCTGGAAGACTTCGAAATAACTGTCTGCTAGTAAATCAATCTAGTAATGATTATTAATAACTGATAAATAAGTCAAAGGTCTTTACAACCAACATTTTGAAATGTAGCCATTTTATTGGGCAATAAGTTATATTCCTGAAGTAATAATAACAAAAAAATGTTTGATAAAGGAAATCATTAAAAATAATCTAGTGCTAGGTGTGGTGGTGCATGCCTTTAATCCCAGCACTAAGGGAGGCAGAGGCAAGCAGATCGCTGTGAGTTCAAGGCCAGCCTGGTCTACAAAGTGAGTCCAGGACAGCCAAGGCTAACACAGGTAGACCCTGTCTCGAAAATGCCAAACAAAAAACAAAACCAAACCTAGTAATTCAATATTTCCAATAGTAGTTTAACTATATAAATAGCTAATTGATTTTTAATATTCAATGTACTCTATATGTTAAAGTATTTGTATACCAATAATTAAGGTAAAGATTATAATGCTTTCATTAATGAATTCAAAGTTGGGACTGTGCACACTTTGTGCTTATGTAGAGGTCAGAGGTCAACTTGGAGGAGATGGTTCTCTCCTTTCCCCATAAGAGTCCAGAGAATCAAATTCAGTTGTCAGGCTTGGTTAAGATTTTTGTTTTAATGTATGTACATATGTGTGTACCTGCCTGAGTTTGTGTGTGCCACATGTGTGAGGGTTACTATGGAACTCAGAAGGTTTTGGACCACCTCAAACTGAAGATACAGGTGGCTGTGAACTGCCTGATGTGATGCTGGGAACTGAACCTGGATCCTCTACAAGAGCAGTAAGCACTCTTAACTCTTGAGCCATCTTTGCAGCCCCTAGAGAGAAAATATTATAGCCTTCTTAAAAATCATCCTTTATAAAATAATATTGTCAAGGTGTTAGCTTAGTCAGACAGTAACTAACTCAATTACACTGTGGTCACAACAGTACGCCACAAAAACGACCACACTAGACTGTCCATTGATGATAAAAATAAATAGTCTCAATCTGAGGAAACTCAAACTGGTCCAACAGTGCCAAGAATATTGTGAAAGAAATGGTCTCTGCTCATCAGTGACTTGCTGGTTTACTCGAGTGTAAGATTTGATGTTCCCCATACCACCTGACTTTCTAAACAAATCACAAAACATGTGAGTGCTTACTTTATCATCTGCCTGTGCCCTGCAGCACACAGTCATCCCAACACTGGAACAACATAAATGGCACTTCAACTCAGAACCGCCTTGTTTAGTGTTGGCTTTGATGGTACATGTGGCTGAACCCCCACCTCACAGATGCTTAATTCTCAAGCATTCTACTGCTCCCAAAACCTTAGAGTCCACTAAGTGAAATGTCAGATAAATCTCCAAGAGCACACATGATATCAATCCACTGTATCATTAAATTCTATATAAAAGAATATTTTCCTTCATCCTAGTTTTTAATTATAACTTTAAAAAAGGCTTTAGCTTGAACTTACCCATTATGGCGACCAGCTCAATAATTTGGGAATTAGGAAAATGGTTCTCCCACCAGCATTCTTTATTGCCTTAAAAGGTAAAAAGACAAACACATTAATTCAAATCCCTTTAAGCATAGTTAGAATACCAACATCAGCTGTTTCTTTGTTTTGTTTTAGTTGTTTTTATTCATTCCTGATCATTCATTCCTAGTTGTATATATTAACTAATATTATGGAAAACAATTCTACTACCAATAGCATAAAAAGAAAGGTTCTTAGGAATATACTTAATAAATTCAAAGCTTGTATAGTAAAAGCTACAAAACATTGCCGAATGAAATTACATTTAAAGGCCAGACATGGTGGTGCACGCCTATAATCCCAGCACTCAAGAGGCAAAGGCAGGCGGATCACTGTGAGTTCGATGCCAGCCTGGTCTACAAAGCAAATCCAGGACAACCAAGGCTACACAGAGAAACCGTGTCTTGAAAAATAGAGCGGGGGGAGAAATTACACTTAAAGTCAGGTGTGGTAATGCACGCCTTTAATCTGAGCATTAGGAAACCTAGGCAGGCAGATCTCTGATTTCAAGGCCAGCCTGGCTTATAGAGTGAGTTCCAGGACAGCCAGGGCTACATAATGAGACTCTGTCTCAAAAAAAGCAAAAAGAAAGAAAAAGGAAAAAGTCATCTATAGATTTGATGCAATCTGTATCAAAATTCTAATGATCTTTTTTGAAAAGCCAATCCTCAAATTCATATGGCACTTCCAACGGGCCACAAGAACTAAACAATTTAATAAGAAAAGCTGGGGCACTCTTACATTTGCTATCCTTAAAGGTTATTACTGTACCAAAATGAGTGTAGAACTGGCACAGGACAGATATTGGTGAAGAAAAACTGAGTCCAAAAATAAACCAACACCGAGGAGTCAACTGAGCTTTGATATAGGTGTCCTACAGTTCAATGTACAAGCTGATCTGCTATAATCTTACAAGTGAGCATGTGTAGCCTCAGATAAGGCTGTTTTCTTAAGTGTCATACTGTACCATAATCACAAGTCGTTAACATCATGCCACATCATAATAAGCAATTTAAAAAACTATATGGCACTTCATTAAATTTTTTAAAAGTTGTACAGCAATGGACACAGATAATTAAAATAGAATAGAAGAAAATACAAATTATTTATCTGATAAAGGTCTACTGTCTAGAATATATAAAAACACTAGTATACATAGCTCAACAATAAAACCATTCAGTTATAGGATGGGTAAAGGGTTTCACTAGAGACATTTTTCCAAGGAGGATACACAAGGGCAGAAGCACTTAGGATAATGCTCAGGGTTCATCAGCGGGATGTAGACCAACATCATAGTGCCAGACCACTTCACTTCAGTGGGATAGATGTGAGCAAAAAGGACACTGGCAAGTGGTGCTGAGAATGTGGAGTGGGAAACCACCATTTCCCTTCTTGCACATATATACAAAAAAAACTTGAAAACAGAACCACACAAAAGCCTATAAATTTGGTTAGGGAGAAGCAGTTCAGTCTATAAAGTGCTTGTCACACTAGCAGGAGAACCTGAACTCAATCCCAAGAACTCACATGAGAAGCACTTGTAAGCCTGCTGCTAAGGAGGCAGAGGCGGCAGCTATCTGGAGCCTGCTGCCACCCAGCCTAGCCTAATCTAAGAGACCCAGGTCCAAGAGAGGCACTGTCTCAGAAGAAAGAAATTGGGCCTGAGGGGTGGAAGGAAAAGAAACAAAGAGCAAAGTGCACAGCTGCTGAGGAAGAACACCCAAGGCTACTCTCTACACACATGTGCATACGACACACATGCTCACATTAACACATATACACATAATTTTTAAAAATATTATATGGGACCTGAGGAGATGGCCAGATTCACAAAATGCTTGCTTGCCATAGAAGCATGAAGGAACCTGAGTTCAGACCTCCATTACCCACACAAAAGCAAGGCACTACAGCAGAGATTCTCAACCTACGGGTCATGACCCCTTTGGGGATCAAATGACCTTTTCACAGGAGTTGCATATCAGATATTTATATTACAATTGATAACAGTAACAAAATTACAGTTATGAAGTAATTTTATAGTTTGGGAGTCACATCAACATGAAGACCTGTGTTGAAGAAAGGTTGAGAACCACTCCTCTACAGCATTACTAGGAAGAGAAAACAGGCAGGCAGACCCTGGGGCTCCCTGGCCAGCTAGCCAATCCAGACAATCAGTGAAATTCAAACTTAGTGAGACCATTAGTCTCAAAGGATAAGATGGAGAGTGATAGATGAAGACAACTAATGTCAACACACGCACACGCACGCAAATACGCACGCAAACACACCGACACACTTCGAAGAGACAAAGCTTGAAAGTTGATTTTTAGGAGATTAACCACAATAATAAAATTTTATCACAAAGACTAGACGTCATAGGCAGTGAGGTGACATATTAAGTGACAAAAATAAAGCAAACATGAGTTTCCAGCAAGAATTATATAGATAGCAAGAGTACCCTTCAAACAATATACAAAAGACATTATATCCAGCATATACTACACCCACAGAACAACATTCATGCTATGTTCTGACTCTCAGTGACTCAATCTATAAACAAATAATAAACGGGAAAATCTCTAAGCATTTAAAAACAAAACAGACTGGGAGGTTGTGGCTCACATCTTTACTCCCAGCACTCAGGAGGCAGAGAAAGGCCAATTTCTGTGAGTCTGAGGCCAGCCTGTTCTACAGAGAAGTTCCAAGACAGCCAGTGCTATAGAGAGAAACCTTGTCTCAAGAAAACAAATAAAAAACCAAAAAAGCAAACAAAAATTAAATATATATATATATACATGTAAAAATTAGCAGTTTACATTTTATATGTAATGCAGAGCTAAAACAGAAAGTCTCAAAAATTAAAATATGAAGACATGAATGGAAACACAACATACAAAAGTATAAAAATACAAAGAAAGTGGCACTAAGAAAAAAAAATACCATGCTGCCCTGCTTCCCCACAACAGATGCATCAACTAGAGGCCCTGGACTCTTGAAATTAATGAAAGGGTGAGTCAAAAATAGCCTTGTTTTATAGGCCTGGGAATGGAGGTATTATGAGATGGTGGGTCTTAATGTGTACATTAGAAAAAAAAAGAGACAAATATAGAAGATACTTGTATTTCACAGTTAGGAAAGCCAAGTACATAAATATTCATGGCAACATGTGAAAGGACACAAGAGGGCTCATGAGGTGGCTCAGCAGGTAAAAGCATCTGACACACCAGCCTGACACCTGTGTTTAACCCCAGAACCCACAGTGGAAGAAGGTGCATGCCCACACACGAATACACACTCACAACATGCATGCACACACATGCACTAATAAATTGCTTTTTAAAAAGAGTACCAGAACTTTTAGAATGGGCTTCCATTAGCAAAGTCTGAGACAATTCAAGTGTTGGGATAATAATGAAGTATAGCTCACTAGAAAAGTAAAACGTAAGCAATCAACAAGTAACTTGAAGAAGATGAAGCCTTTTCTTATATCAGAATTAATATCAAGTAAAAAAAACCACCTAAACTAAATATAATAAAATTAGTTCTTCTTGCTGTAGGTAATTTATTGTATATATGTATAATAATATAAATGTACATGTAAAATATATTTAATTAAAAAATAATAAAATTAAAATGACACCAGTTGAAGCCTGGCTCAGTGAGTGACACATGCCTGTGATCCCAGAGGCAGAAGCAGGCGGAGCTCTGTGAGTTCCAGGACAGCCTGTTCTAAAAAGCAAGCTCAGGACAGCCCAGGCTACACAGGGAAACCCTGTCTCGAAAAACCAAAAAAACAAAACAAAACAAAAAAAAACAAAAAAAACAGACACCAGTTGGCAATTATCAATAGTAATACTTCAGTAACAATATTATTCAGTGCTCTTCTTCTCCAAAGCAAAGGTCAAAGCAGGAATGGTGGTATACACCTGTAATCCTAATATTTAGGAAGTGGTAACAGGAAAAGTCAAGAGTTCAAGCCCAGCCTGTGCTATCTGGAATAATAAATAAAATCTAAACTGTTTAAAAAGGAAAGACTTTAAAACAGAATCTCCATTTCACCAAAAACTACCTATTTTTTCCAATCACATAAAATTAAAATTTCATAATATCCTTGATTCTCTCACCTAACATTCCTGTCAGCTTTTCCTTAAACATATGTGTTTCTACCACCATCACTGGATTCCATTCCACATGTGACTTGCCTACAGAGTTTCTACGTAGCTAGTCTGTTTTCACTTATATGTCATCATATAATTCATTTTCTAAATAGCAATAAAAGCATCGTTTTAAGGATTAAAAAAGCCAGGTGCAGTGTTAATCCCAGTACATGGAGGGTAGAAGCAGGACGATCTCTGTGAGTTCAAGTACAAAGCCTACATGGCATGTTCCAGGCCAATGAAACCTTGTCTTAAAAAATTATATTAATTTTTAATAAATTAATACAAAATTAAATCAGAATTTTAATGTTCTTTCTCTGCTTAGACGCTATTAGTGGTTTTCCATCACAATTTGAATACACTCAGAAGTCCTTGACAGGATATAATCGTATCTTTCTCTAACTCTTGACTATGTTCTCTTACAATAAAGGTTATTATAAAAATAAATAAGTTTTTAAAAAGCACTACTACTAGCACCACTACCACCAAAATCAGCGCTGTGTAATATAGACCCACCCACTTACAAAGAAGGCTGCTCAGCTTCTGCTCCCTGTCACCTGCATGGCCACCTCCTTTACACCTCTGGACAGGCTGTATGACTAGGCTACAGCCTTCAGTGGGCACACACGCTCCTTTCTGTGGTGGTCTTAGTCACACAGAGTTTCTAAAAGGCAGCAGAGAGTACTGCTAGGCACGGCATGACCTCCATGCAGACAGGTGACCTCCATGCAGACAGGTGAGCTGTAGAACTCATTGCTACTCCTAGCAGCCCCCAGGAGAGTGGGTAACCTGGACACAAACATTTCACACGAGCTCAGGCCTGGACGGAGTAAACCTCAGTGCACCTCCTCTGTAATACTTCAGTGCTGCTAAAGAATCATTGCTTCCTGTTAGGAGGTTTCTTTCACTTCCCATTCTTCCAGCTCCATGCTCCAGGCACTGAGAATTTAAGTAGAATGCACTAACTGAAGTAGATCTCAGGAGTGGGTTTTGGTTTTTCTGCATCATTTCTGCATTTGATTTAAATGTCTTCCTTCATAACCCTATTGGGTGTTTTTTGTTTTTGTTTCTGTTAAACTAAATTAACATGGCTTGAATGAACTGCCCTGCTCCTGAGGAAGTCATATATAAAAACACAGGATTCCTGACACACAACCCAACCAATATGACCATAAACAAACTTAGAGAGGAATTTAAGTATGCTGTTGGCCTGGCCTGGTGCTACAAGCCTTTAATCCCAGAGGCAGGCAGATCTCTATGAGCTTGAGCCAGCCTAGTCTACACAACAAACCAAACAACAAGCCGGGCGTGGTGGCACACGCCTTTAATCCCAGCACTTGGGAGGCAGAGGCACGCAGATCGCTGTGAGTTTGAGGCCAGCCTGGTCTACAAAGAGAGTCCAGGACAGACAAGGCTACACAGAGAAACCCTGTCTCAAAAAAAAAAAAAAAAAAAAGGAAAAACCAAACAACAAATATATATTTGGTATTCTCCACCATAGAAAGAGTATGTAAAGCAACTTAGAACATCTCTCTTGTGGAGAAAGAAAGCGATCGTGTTCTTGGTTGGCCTTTGATGACATAGTGCACTACCATCCAACCAGATAATCTGGATGCTGTAGTGCTGCCCACTATGTTGCAGGCCTTGCGAGAGCTTCGCTGCGTTTTGCCCTAGCATTCATTGACAGTGGCATGAACTATGAAGATGCAAGTATAATTCATAAGTATAATTCAGATTAAAAGCAGTGTGAAGTTTTTAACAGCAAACAACTTCTGTATCTGGAGAAACACTGACCTAAAATGTGGCTCTGCTTCAAAGATTCTAATGGTCATACAAACAACTATTGTTTCAATAAACCTGGGTGTCAGGTGCCACTGCCTGAAGTGGAACTTCAGATAGGATCTCACTTGTTATATCTAATTAGCCAGTGAACACATAAGCCTGGTGAATACATCTATTGAAGCTTTCACAGGAATGGTGACGTCCAGTTTTAACAGCCACAAGCTTGACAGCATTGCGACTTCTATGTTTAGGTTACGACCCACCTATATGAACACTCAGCCAAAGTAGTTCTGCTGCTCTGCTGTTCAACATTTTAAATGTGCTTCAGCTGATTTTTCCTGAAGCCATATTGTACTGCATTCTGTCGTTAAGTACTATTGTGCTAGACTCTTACCAATACATATGGACTTTAAAGACATTAGGGACCAAAATACCAGCAGAGAACATGTATATTTTTAGCATCATACAGAGCTAAAGCTCCAGAAACTGAGAGCACCCTAGAGCTTCTGTGGCTTATTCCTTCGGTCACTTCAAACACGGCAGGGCTTCTTTTTGTTACCACTCTGTGTTTACATCTCCTGCACTCATAAACATACACATCAGGTTTTTCAGCATTGATAATGCTTTTTTTTTTACCAAGTCTTGTGCTGATTATTTAATGACTGTTTGTTTCTATGTCATATTCTGTGCTGTTATGTAAAACCTCCATTCTGAAATTTTACTTTGTTACAGAAGCACATATCATATAGAATATCCAAATATTTCAAAGGTAAAAATGAATTGTAGCAAAATTATTTATTTTATTTTTTAAGATTTTAATTACATCATTTCTCTCTTCTCTTTCCTCTCTCTAAACCTCTATCTATACATACACACACATACACACACACACACACATTTTCAAATCATGTCTTTTTAAAATAGTTTGGTGTGTGTGTGTGTGTGTGTGTGTGTGTGTGTGTGTGTATTCCGATGAACAACCTGCTCAGTCTGTGTGTTACTTGAATGACTGTTTGGTACTGGACAGCCTTTGGGAGTCAGACTGACCCAAGACTTTCTCAGAGGCCCTGATGAAAAGACAAAGGGAATGGTTAGCTCTGAATCCTTGTCCAGGAATGGATTTGGCAAGGTCAGTGTCGGGCTGGAGCCAGTGCCTCAAAGGAGTCAAGGCTGTAATTTCTGGGGACCTGCCTCTTCCCACTGGGCTTTGGTTATCAGTCCTAAGGTCATTTTCCCCCTGCAAACAGTAAGAAGATGTTATACTTCTTAATAACCTTCCTTGGTATAGGACATAGCTTATGCATGACCTTCCACCTCAGCTTTGTTATCTTCTTCTTTATCGTCTCTTCTCCTGGCCATCCCAATTAGGACTCTGTTATTAATGAACAACTGCTGGTCCTGGTCAATGACTGCTGCAGCCTTCCCTGGGTAAGACTATTTCTTCTACTCTCAGCATTCCTTAGTTGCCTGTAGTTCTTTGTGTAAAGTTAAGGCCTTGTAACTCCCTCCCTAAACATGCTAGCATATCTATTGGTGTTGTGCTTGGGCAGTTATGTTGGTGAAACTTTTAATGTGTAGCTTCTGGCATTTCTAGGAGACATGATCTCAAAGTAAATTCCCTGTTCCTCAGCCCCCTCTTCCATTGTGCAATGTTCCAAGCCTTAGGTACAGGAGTTGTTTTGTAGGTGTCCCCATTGGCACTGGGACTCCACAACTCTGCGTGCTGATTGGCTGTGGCGTTCTATAAGAATATCTCCATTTGTTGAAAAGAGAAGTTTCCTTGATGAGGAGTGAGGACTACATTTATGCATAGATATAAAGACAAATGTTTAGAATGTAGTTAGGGATTCTGCTAGTTTAGCAGTGGCAGTTTAGGTTCTTCTCCAAGATCTATAGGTTCATTGGCCCTGAGTAGTTGGCTAGATTTCCAGTATCAGACATGAGTTGCCTCTTGTTGAGTTGGTCTTTAGTCCAAATAGAGAGTGGTTGGTTACCACCAAGATATATACACTACTACTGCTTCCTTAGGGTTATCAAATCATGCTAGTCATTGCTATGAATCATAGACATCTGCAGCTATACAACTCTTAATCAAAACTGTGAAATTCTTGTAAATGTTTCCATACTAGCAAAAGTTGTTTTCCAATTTATGTTTGAATTATAATATTCCTCTTCTTTCCCCACCAAGGGGGTGCGGGGGAAGAAAGGAGGAGAAGAGAAGAGAAGAATGAAAGGGAGTTCTACAAATGAACTGCGTAGACATCTAATAGCTTTCTAACTCAGTAACTGGATACTTGATAATTTGTCTTATTGTATAATCAATAAAATGTGGTTTGTATGGTTATAATTCTATGGAAGAAATAACTTGTCAGTATTCACCAGCTTTGACATAAAAACAACAATGAAATGCTGTTTAAATATTAGTAGCAAAAAATAAACCATCCATTGGCACTTAAACAGGGTTGCCCCAGGATCCACATCTCACCCCAGTCTGCCTCAGAATCTGTTCCTGCGGTGCTCTGACACGTGCAAGCCATCTGAAGTTTCACTGTACCTACTGCTCTTTTCATCCTATCAGACTTCTTGGAGAAGCAACATCCTTTCTTATGATAACAACCACTACCAACTACCAGCTACCTGACAATCCCCAAATTCACCTCTAATGTCTAAACTCTGCCTCCTATTGCCTAAGTGTTTCCATGTCAGCCACCTGCAGAAGATGCCAAAAAGTGGATAATGATGTCTGAGTCTCCAAAGTCGTTATATGAAAAAGCAGGCCCTTTATCTGGTAATGTCTCAAACTTATTACACAAACACAATTCTAATCTCTGGTACAGCACTATGCTGAGAAGATGAGGCTCTGGGTCATCACGCCTTAATTTCATCTTTTATATAAGGATCTCCTTACAAGACTGTCAGATACCAGAATGGAAAACCTCATGATTGCAGGACACTGAAGAAAGTACTCAGAAGCATTTGGGGAAATTTCTGCACAAAAACAAATGTTGTTTTGGCTCTACCTTACAATACTAAATTCTTGTATAGAACCAATATAAACAGACCCATAAGTGGCAGGCTGGCATAAACAGTACACAGTGTCGTAAATTCTATTGCTATAACTATATTCAAGGAAATAAAAGAGAGATGTTAAGTGGCTTAGAATTTTTTTTTAATGATTTGGGTTTTGTTTTATCTGTTATAATTTATTTTGTCATCCTGGGGATTGAACCTAGAACCTTGCAAATGCTATCATCTACTCAGCTACTCAGCTACTTCACCCATGCTGCCTGTGGTGGTCTGAGGAGAAATGGCCCATATAGACTCACATGTTTGAATGCTTGGCCATAGAAGTGGCACTATTAGAAGGTGTGGCCTTGTTGAAGGAAGTGTGTCACTCTGCAGCAGGCTTTGAAGTCTCATATGTTCAAGCTACAGCCAGTGTGGCACACAGTCTCTTCCTGCTGCCTGCAGATCAGGATGTAGAACCCTCAGCTCCCTCTCCAGCGCCATGTCTGCCTGCACGCTGCCATGCTTCCCGCCATGATGGTCATGGGCTCATCCTATGAAACTGTAAACAAGCCCCCAATTAATGCTTTTTTTTATTAAGTTTGCATGGTTATGGTGTCTCCTCACAGCAATAGAGAAGTAACCAAGACAAATGCTCAGCCTCAACATGGCAGCTCATAACTGTATATTTGAAACCCTCTCTGACTACTTAGCAGGTACCAGGCATGTTTGTGGTGCACAAACATACAGATATAAAACACTCATTCACATAAAATAAATAAATAGATAGATAGATATATAGATAGATAGATCGATAGATAAATCTAACATTTAAAAAACATCTACCATGTGAACACAAAGAAACGAAGCACACAGACTTTTTCCTATTTTAGACACCTATGTAAAAGAAAATTAACCTCTATCTCTCTGCTTCTGTGGTGGTCTGACTAGGAATAGACCCATTCATTGATTGATGTGTTTGAATGCTCCGCCCACAGAGAGTGGTACTATTAGGAGGTGTGGCCTTGGTGGAGGAAGTGGGTCACTGGAGGTGGGCTTTGAGGTCTCAGAAGCTCAAGTCTGGCCGGTGTGTCTGTCTTCCTTCTACTGACAGCAAATCAAGAACTCTCAGCTCCCTCTCCAGCGCCATGTCTGCCTGCACGCTGCCATGCTTCCCACCATGATGATACTGCACTAAACCTCTGAACTGTAAGCCAGCCCCAATTAAATGTTTTACTTTGTAAGAGTTGCCATGGTCATGGTATCTCTTTACAGCAACAGAAACCGGAACTAAGATGGCCTCCATCCCCAGGGAACTCAGAGCACCTACTGGCAGACCAAGCTTTCCACCTTCCTGTGAACCCTTTCAGCCCTCCCACCCCCCACACTTTTAGCCCATCCCCATTCCTTCCTGTCAGGTCCCAATACCCAGAAACAGCACCCAATACCTAGAAACATGTAGGTACATGGCAGGGACTCTGAAGCACTCTCTACCAGGCAACCCACAGCCACAGCCACCACACAATCCTAAGCTACAGAGGGGACAACAGAAACCAAGGAACAGAAAATCCACGCAATAAAGACAAGACGAGATATCAACACCTAGAATCCCATTCATCCAAAATCGAGATGTCACGACACCAGTGCAAAAACATAATCTTAACACCTAAGGCAATTATATCTCCACCAAAACTTCTCAATGGAGGCTCTAAAAGCTAGAAGGGTCTGGGCAGATGTCCTACAAACTCTAAGAGACCACAGATGCCAGCCCAGACTACTACACCCAGCAAAACTTTCTATAACAATAGAGAAAGACACTCCACAATAAAACCAAATGTAAGCAGATCTATCTATCTGCAAATCGAGCCCTACAGAAGTCTCTAGAAGAATAACTTCAACAAGAAGAAGCTAATTACACTAAACAAACAAACAAGGAATAAACTATCTCAAAACAGCTAATCAAAGGAAGGGGAGAAAAAAACCCACACCACCACAACAAACACTGCTGCTCACTGATAATTCTCAACATCAATAGTGGTCTTAAAATTCCCCAATAAAAAGACACAGACTAAAAAAAAAAAAAAAAAAGACACAAACAGATTGGATATGAAAACAGGACTCATCCTTCTGCTGCATCCAAGAAGCATACCTAACAACAAGGATAGAAATCACCTCAGAGCAAAAGGATTGGAAAAAAAATATATGCCAAGCAAATGGACCTAAGACGGAAGCCAGTGTGGCCATTTTAACATCTGACAAATCAAACTTCAAACGAAAACTCATCAGAAAAAATAGGGAGGGCCACTACCTACTCAGAGGGGAAAAAAATCCAACAAGATATTACAGTTCACAAGAACACCCAAGTTCATAAAAGAAACACTACTACAGCTTAAATCACATAAACAACTCTCACACAGTGAGAGTGGGTGACTTCAATAACCCACTCTCCCCAACACAGGTTATCCAGACAAAAGCTAAACAGAAAACGCTGGAGCTAACTGACGTCATAAGCCAAATGGACATAACAGGTATTTACAGAACACTACACACAAACACAAAAGAATATACTTTGTTTTCAGCAGTACATGGAACTTTCTCCAAAGCTGAACACATAGTTGGGCACAAAGCACGTCACAACAGTTACAAGAATTGAAACGACACTGTGCACCCTATCTGACCACCATGGATTAAAACTGGATATCAATAACAACAAACAAAAGAAAGTTTACAAACTCATGGAAACTGAACAACCCACTAGTGAATGAAAAACGTGTCAAGAAAAAAAACTAGCAAAGAAATGTAAAAGCTTTCTAAAATTAATGAAAATGAAAACACAACATATCCAAACTTATGAGGCAAAATGAAGATGATCATAAGAGGCAAGTTCATAACACTAAGTGCCTACAAAAAGGAGAGAAAGAGAGAAAGGAGAGAAAGAGAGAGAGAGAGAGAGAGAGAGAGAGAGAGAGAGAGAGAGAGAGAGAGAGAATATCATACTAGCAACTTAATAGCACACCTGAAAACTCTAGAGGAATGATAAAGAACTGACAGCCAAAAGGAGTAGAAGGCTATAAATAATCAAACTCAAGGCTGAAATCAATAAAAAGAAAGAAAAATACAAAGAACCAATGAAACTGGAATTGACTCTTTAAGGGAAAAAAAAAAAAGTAAGAAAACAAAGCCTTAGCCAAATTAACTCAAGGGAGACAGAGAGAAGATCCAAATTGGAAATTAGACATATAAGGGGAACATAACAACAGACCCCAGGGAAATCCAGAGAGCCATAAAGACATACTTAAAAACCTGTGCTCCTAGCCAGGTGTGGTGGCAAATGTCTGTAATCCCACCACTTGGGAGGCAGAGGCAGATGGATCTCTGTGAGTTCGAAGCCAGCCTGGTCTACAAAGTGAGTCCAGGACAGACAAGGCTACACAGAGAAACCCTGTCACAAAAAACAAACCAACAGCTGGGCAGTGGTGGCCCACGCCTTCAATCCCAGCACTCGGGAGGCAGAGGCAGGTGGATCCCTGTGAGTTCGAGGCCAGCCTGGTCTACAATGCAAGTCCAGGACAGCCAAGGCTACACAGAAAAACCCTGTCTTGAAAAAAACAAAAAACAAACAAACAGTAACAAAACAAAACAAAAAAACAAAAACAAAAAACCTGTACTCCACCAAATTGAAAAGTCTAAAAGAAATAGATAATTTCTCAATATATAATACCTACCAGAGTTTAGTCAAAATCAGAGAAGCAATCTAAGCAGACCAATAATCCTTAATGAAATAGAAGCAGTAATTAAAAGTCTCCCAACCATAATGCCCAGAGCCAGACAGATTTAGAGCAGAATTTTACCAGACTTTCAAAGAAGACTTAACCTCCCACCAAATACTCAAATTATTCAACAAAATAGAAACTGAATTCTTGCAATTCTTTTTACAAAGCCACAGTTACTCTTATACCTAAACCACATAAAGACCCTTATAAACATAGGCGCAAAAAAAAAAAAAAAAAAAAAAAGCAAAAAACAAAAAAAAAAAAAAACTCAATAAAATACTTGCAAACCAAACACAAGGACACATCAAAAAGATCATCCACTGGGCTGGAGAGATGGCTCAGAGGTTAAGAGCACTGCCTGCTCTTCCAAAGGTCCTGAGTTCAATACCAAGCACCCACATGGTGGCTCACAACCATCTGTAATGAGATCTGGTTCCCTCTTCTGGCCTGCAGACAAAACAGTGTATACATAATAAATAAATAAATCTTAAAAATTCATCTACTATGATTAAGTATACTTCATCCCAGAGATGATTCAAGATAATATATATCAAACATAACCTTCCATATAAACAGACTGATAAAGACAAAAATCACATGATCATCTTGTTAGATGTAGAGAAGACCTTTGATAAAAATCCAACACCCCTTCATGATAAAAAGGAATACACGGAACATATCTCAACATAATAAGTGACTGACAGCAAGTTCATAATCAACATCAACGTAAATGGAGAGAAACTCAAAACAATTCCATTAAACAAGACAAGGTTGTTCACTCCCTCTATACTTATTCAAAATTGTACGAGAAGTCTTAACTGAGCAGTAAGACAACTGAAGGAGATCAAGGAAATATAAATTGGAAGGGAAGAAGTCAAAGTATCTTTATTTGCACATGATACAACTGTATACATAAGTGACACTAGAAACTCCACCATGAAACTCCTGCAGCTGATAAACACTTCAGCGAAGTTGCAGGATACAGAATGAAAACACACAAATCAGTAGCCTTGCTATACATGAGTAGTCTCAACCTTCCTAATATTTCTAACTTTAACTCAGTTCCCGGTGTTGTGGTGACCCCCAATCATAAAATTATTTCCATTGCTACTTCTTAACAATAATTTTCTTACTGTAATGTAAACATCTGACATTCAGGTTGGTCTCAAGCCACCCGTGTGAAAGGGTTGTTCTACTCCCCTGGGGGTCATGACCTACAGGCTGAGAACCACTGCTATATACAAATGTCAAACAGACTGAGCCTCAAAAAAACATAAAGTATCTTGGGATAACTCTAGCCAAACAACTGAAAGACCTGAATGACAAAAACTTTAAGACATTGGACGAAGAAATTGAAGATATCAGAACATGGAAATATCTCCCAGGCTCATGAATCAGTATGATTAATATAGTAAAAATGGCCATCTTACCAAAAGCAATTTACAGATTCAATGCAATTCCCATGAAAGTTCCAACATAATTTTTCACAGATCCTATAAGGAAAATTTTCAGCTTCATACTGAAACACAAAATACTCAGGATAGCTAAAATCAATCCTGAAAAATAAAAGAGCTGCTAGATGTATAACTCTCTGATCTCAAACTGTACTACAAAAGTAATTTTTTAAAAAGCCTAGTATTGGCATGAAAATATACAAGTGGATCAATGGAATTGAAGACCCAGACATATGTACACACACCTACAAACTCCTGGTTTTTGGTTTTTGATTTTTTTTTTTTTTTAAATAAGAAGCCAGAAATACACAGTGGAAAAAAGTATTTTCAAGAAATAGTGCTGGTCTTACTGGATGGTTACATACAGAAGAATGCAAACAGATCCAAACGTACTACCCTACACAAAACTCCAAATGGATCAAGGACCAAATGGATCACTGGCCTCATAAGGCAAAATACATAAAACCAGATACACTTAACCTAATAGAAGAAGTGGCCAATAGTCTTGAACTCATTGGCACAGGAAAGGACTTTCTTAACAGAACACCAATAGCACACATTAACAATTAATAAATGGGAACTCATTAAACTGAAAGCCTCTGTGTGGAAATGGACATTTTTCATACATTTAGAAAAAGTGGCAGGCTACAAGATGGGAAAATATTTTTACCAACTACACATCCAGTAGAGGGCTAATATCTAAAGTAGATAAAGAACCCGAAACACTGAACATCAAGAAAATGAATAACCCAATTTAGAAGTGGGGTACAGCTCTAAACAGAGGATTATCAAAAGATGAAACACAAATGACTGAGAAGCACTTGAAATTTTCAACATCCTTAGTCAGCAGGGGAACGTAAGCCAAGAACTACTTTGAGATTTCACTTTACACCAACCAGAACAATCAAGATCAGTCAAAACAGCTCATACAGCTGAGGTTGTGGAGTAAGAGGAACACTCAACCAATTGCTGTAGCGGTGCAAACCTGAACATCCACTATGGAAGTCAGTGTGGCAGTTCCTCAGGAAGCTGGGCATAGGGGTGCCTCAAGATCCAGCTGTACCACTCTTGGACAAATGCCCAAAGGAAGCGTCATCCTATTTCACAGATTATTGCTCAACCATATGCATTGCTACTCTAATCATTTATAGCCAGAAATTAGAAACAGACTAGATATCCATTAACAGATGAATGGATTTTTTTTAATGTATTGTATTTACATAATGCTGCTAAAAGAAAAAAAAACCATGAAATATGCAGGTAAATAGAATGAGATTTTTTTAAAAAAAATCATCCTCAGTGAGGTAACCCCGACCCCAAAAGACAAATACAGTATGTATTCACTTATATATGGATGCTTGCTGTCCAGTCCTTAATGAGCAGGCTACAAACCATATAACCACAGTGGTTAGGTCTAGAACAAGAGATTATGATGGAAGGGAGGATCTTGAGGAAGGAGAAATAGAATATATAGTTATGGATCGATGGGGGGGACTGGAAAAAGGAGGTTTAAACTAAGAGGTGGCAGAGGCAGGTGGACCGCTGTGAATTCGAGGCCAGCCTGGACTACAAAACGAGTCCAGGACAGTCAAGGCTACACAGAGAAACCCTGTCTTGAAAAAACAAAAAACAACAACAACAAACAGTAGTAAGTATGCTAACAAAATTGTTAAGCAAAATCAAGTTGATATACTGCTATGGTTTGAATGTGTCTTTGAAAAAAACATATTGTTGAACTTTTCCCAAAAGGACAATATTAAAATATAAAGTCTTAGAGAGGTGTTTTTGCCAGGAGGGCTTGGCCTTCCTGCCTAGGTTATTGCTGAGAATAAAAGGGCTTGAGGCTATAAATTTGATCTATTGCTCTACCCATCCATAAAATGTATTCTACCATGTTATGATACAGTAAGCTCGTGATTCTGGATTTCTCAACCTGTAAGAAATACATCTCTGCTATCGTCTGTCTATCTGGGCATTGTGCCTGCATGTGTGTCTGCGAACCAAGTACACGTGTGCAAAGCACAAAGAGGCTAGAGAGGACGAAAAGAGACTTTACATCTCCTGAAACTGGAATCACAGCTCAGTCTCTGGAAGAGCAGACAGTGCTCTTTAATTAACCACTGGGCCAGCTCTCCTGTCCCCCATAAAAGTATTAAAGAAATAAACGGTAGCTTTTAACTTAGTATATAAACCACAAAAGAAATAATTCATAAATGGTTTACCAAATCTACTGCTCAATGTTTACTGACAGCTATTATAATAATGGCTCTCAGTGTCCCTCATATGGGAAATGGGGACAGGAACTGTATCTACTTCATGAATGTTGTAAGAATTAAAGGAAATATATTATGAAATATATAAAATACCAGACTATAATGCATACATAAAAAACTACGTTATTAATTTCAGCCTTTGAATCTAATCTTGTTCGGTATTCACGTACACACACTACTTTTTGCCTTCTGTTCACTTTTGGTTCAAACAGTATTTGATACATCTTTGGTGCACTGCCCTCAATAATCTCCCATATTTAAAAATGACAGAATAAAGCCAGGCATGATGACACACATCTTTAATCCTAGCACTTAGAAGGCAGAGGCAGGTGAATCTTTGCAAATTTAAACCAGTCTAGTATGCATATTGAGTTCCATGCCAGCCAGAGCTAATGAGAGTCTGTCTCAAAAGAAAAAAGGAAGAAGGAGGAAGAGGAGAAGAAACAAAAACACCAATAATAGGGCTGGGCATGGTGGCACACCCCTTTAATCCCAGCACTAGGGAGGCAGAGGCAGGCGGATCGCTGTGAGTTCGAGGCCAGCCTGGTCTACAAAGTGAGTCCAGGACAGCCAAGGCTACACAGAGAAACTGTCTTGGGGAAAGAAAACAAAACAAAAAAACCAAACAAACAAACAAACAAAGCGCCAATAATGCTGGGTAGTGGTGGGTCATGCCTTTAATCCCAGCACTCAGGAGTGAGAGGCAGGCACATCTCTGAATATGAGGTCAGCCTGGTCTACAAAGGAGTTCCAGGACAGCCTGTTTCAACCTTCTCCCAAAGAGGAAATGTCAACAACAATGAACTAACAAAATTTGAAATTTGAAAAAATCAAATTATATATATTTTTTAAATTCTAAAACTAATATCTTTTTTAAAATTCTAAAATCAGGCCAGCATGATAGCTTGGTAGTTAGAGGTGCTTGCCACCAACCCTGAACTCAATCCCTGGAATTCACATGGTGGAAGGAGAAAACCAATCCCCCACCAGCTATCCTCTGACATACATATACACAGACACACAAGCACACAGACACACAAGCATGCATGCACACACTGATAAAGCTATGCAGTGCACACAACACACATGCATACATAGACAACACAATAAAGTTAATTGTTTTAATTTTTAAAAATTCTAAAATCTTTCCAAAGTATAAAAGTAATATTTAGAGGGCCGATAAGATGGCTCAATAGTTAGAGGTGCTTGCCACAAGCCTTAAGGCCTCAGTTCAATGCCCAGAAGCAACATAAAGGTGGAAGGAGAGAACTAATTCCATAAAATTGTCCTGACCTCCACATGCACCATGGCATGTGATCTGAAAGACATGCCATACATATACACAATAGTAGTAACCTAAACAAATCCTTTTTAAAATAATATTTACACCAGGCAGTGATAGTGCATGCCCTTAATTCTAGCACTCAAGAGGCAGAAGCAAGCAAATATTTGAGTTCAAGGACAGCCTGGTCTATGAAGTGAGTTCTAGCAGCCAAGCCTACACAGAGAAGCCTTGTCTCAAAAAACCAAAATAATAACGCTAACAACAACAACACCTTAGCATTGACCTAATAAAACAATACCTGACCCAACCATGGAAATGGTTTATGATGAAAATACTCTTATCTTGCTAGTATGAGTTTAATACTTATTGCTGTTTTTTTAATGTATTTATGTTCATGTTTTGCATGTGCACTACATGAATGCCTGGTGCCCAGAGAGATCAGAAACCATTGGATCCTCTGACACTGGGGATACAGATGATTGTGAGCTACCACGTAGGTGCCAAGAACCAAACCTAGGTCCTCTAAAAAAAGCACTAAAGTGCTCTTAACCACTCCAGCTCCATTCTGCTCCTTATTATATAAATCAAAAGTCCCAAATAATACCAAAGGCTGTACTGTTTCATCAAAACTCAGAGGACTGTTACCAAAACTTCATTCTCCAACACAAACCTGTGACTAACATTCATTTATACATATGCAGAGAAACCATACACTCCAGTCTGCTACTGGTTGTTGCTGTTTATTTTTGTTAAATAAGGATAATTCTCATAACATCTATTGGTGTGCCATGGCATATTAAGATCAGGTATCTATAATAGATAAATCTATATTTGATCATATCTGTAAGTGACAATGGAAAAAGCATTACTACCTGGAAACATCAGGCAGTGTGTTAAGCGGTTCACCCACCATCATGTAAGACTACCAATTCTCAGAGACAGCGCTTGCTCTCTCTAATCCATGTTTGCATGTGTTCTCACAGAATAGACTGAAATATCCTCAAATATATGAACTTCATATTATATTCTTACCTCTACTCACTTCTTCTCATCTTTCTGTCTCTCCTTTCAAAACATACCCTATTTCTCTTTCTTACCATTACTACTGTAATTACTACTAGTAATAAAAGCTATGGTACTTACCATAGGTGTGTACCATGCTTGTAGGGTAAAAAGACCAAGCTCATTTCCAGGTTTTGAAAACCCACCAGTACCTGAGCTCAAACTCCCACCCATCCCTGAGTTCACCCCAAGCTTAGGACTTGAAATCCCACCAGTCCCTACCCTGGAACTCTCCACCTGACAAGAAACCTCATGTAAAGCCTGCCTCCCACTCAGTTCTCCATGGCTTCTTGCCTGAGCACAGGTAGCCACCCTCTTGTATCTTTCCCAATAAATCTCTTGTGTGAGGTCTGTTGTGCCGTGTGACTTTGTGCTATTCCTTGGCTCCAAACTGGCAAGATATCTTCCTCTTCAGAGCTGCAACACTTCTCCCCTCGGAGTTACAACACCTGTATTGAGGAAACCTTTCCCCTCAGAACTCTAACACAATGCTGACACTGCTAAATACTTTTCACAACAATCCCATAAAATAGATAAGAAACAGGTGTGGAAAGGTTAAGCAATTGGCCTTATCAGATTAGTATGGATATAAACTGAAAACTCCTACTTCACCATCCTCCACTGTAGAGTTTTTCACCCTCCCTCAACTGTTATAGTAGTTGTACTAGGCCAACTTGAATTCAAACTACATTTCCCAGAATCCCAGGCCAAAAGAGCTAACTACTCTCTAAACATAATTAAACAAAAATTGAGAGCTGTCAACAGATCCCACCATATCTCTGGTCTTCCTGTCTCACATATAGCTGTTCTCCCAAACCCAGGTCCACACTGACTGCTTGACAGAGCAAATGAAGAGGTGGCTGTGCAGGATGACGTCCTGCCGACCTTCCACCTGCCTCACCAGGGCCACCCACCATCTGTGCAGAACCCCCTGTCCCAGACAAGCTGGTAATCTGCCCTTACACAGTGGAGTTTCTGAGTCTCTCCCACAACCACATCCACTCTCCTTTCCTAAATCTCTTATTCCATATATACAGTAGCTGAATTTCCTTGATAAAGCTCTCACATGGTGCAAGCACCAATTCTCCTCCCAGTCCACTGACCAAAACAATGTCTTCAACTTTCCCTTCTGAGATTTTTGCATAAGCAAATTTAGGGTGCTTGCCCTCCCCTTGCCGCCAATCAAATCACTTCTGCAATACTCATTCTTGTTTCCAAAGAAGCCACTTCTCCCTACTTGCTCTTTTTATTAAAACAAAACAAAAAAGACAGGATTTATTGGTGAGAACACCAGTTAGCGTAGCTACCAGATTAACAAACATCAATAAAAAGCAAGATCAGCAAGCAATGCAAGATTCACTTAGGGGCACTTTTGCATCTTGGTTAAAGATAGAAGACAGAAAAAGGATACAAAAAATTTTCAAGGAAAAAGTCTGGTAGATTAATTATCTCAAAAAACAAACAAACAAACAAAAAACCCACCTTCTCGTGTAGTAATGTTGGACTTACCAAAATATCTTGCTAAAATTTTAAGTTTCTACGGAGCATAAAAGATTGCATATAATTCTCCAATATAGACCCATGGTGATAGCGCACACCTTTAGTCCCAGCACTCAGGGACGCAGAAGCAGGCAGATCTCTGTGAGTTCGAGGCCAGCCTGGTCTACAAAGCAAGTCTAGGACAGTCAAGGCTACACAGAGAAGCCCTGTCTCCAAAAACAAAAAAACAAAAGTAAATTTCTAATACTTTTTCTTTTCCTAAAAGATCCCTCACTTTTGGCTAAAGTATTTCCAGAAATGTGTTTCACTGGTTTGGTTTCTCTAGCCATAAAATGAGAATAATTCAATTCTTCTGTGTGATTTTCTAGGACTTAGTACTTCTTGGTTGCCTCACAACTGACTGACTTCCAGCTTACTCTTTAAAATATCCACTGAGAACCTAAAAGTCTACGCTACCAAGCACAGTAAGGCATATGGGTATAAAATGCTTTTAAGAAATTGAATTCAGAGGCTGGAGAGATGGCTCAGCGATTAAGAGCACTGTCTTACTCTTCCAGAGGTCCTGAGTTCAATTCCCAGCAACCACATGGCAGTTCACAACTGTCTGTAACTCCAGTTCCAGAGGATCCAACACACTCTCACAGACATACATGCATGAAAAACACCAATGCAAATAAATAAATAAATAAATAAATAATTTTTTAAAAAAGGAAATTGAATTCAGATCAGTTACTCATATTAAATAAAGTGATTTATCCTATTTCCAAGAGCTGCTATCCTAAAACACAAGTACCCTCATACTACTGTCATGTTCAACAACTTCACAAGCAAAAGCAAAAACGAAAACAAAGCCTACATCTCCTCTACTAAGCTGCAGGTCTCAGAATCACACCTTTGACAGGCCTTTTCATACAAGAACACACAGGCAAATGTTCTTTTATAAATTCCGAAGAGCTAAGGCCACAGCTCCAATGTAAAGCAGCAAGCACAGCAAGGCCTTGAGTCTGGTTCTCTTCTGTTGAAAAGCACTCTTTCCCAGTCTATTTCTCATAAGCAGCAGATTTAAGACTGCAAGCAGGTTTCCTACCAGCAGTTGTATAGCAGTTTCTGATGGTCTGTACATTACATTTCCCAGGGAAGCTAGACAGAAGGTAAACAACTCAAAATAGCTCCAGGAAGTCCCTGAAACTTACTAGATCCACTAGGCTCATCTCCATGCCAGTAAGCAACGAAGACTGCTCAAAAGTTACTCTTAGTCAAAACTAAACTGCAGAGAAGATTCTAGAAGTTTAGGCCAATCTTCTAGAGAAGATTCTAGAAGTTAGGGTGCCTAGAAGTTTAGGCCAACTGAGTCATTTATACCTCTACTTTAAAAATAAAGTTCATAAGTACTTTTAATAATTATTATTATACTTTGTGTGCTGTATAATACAATAAGATATTACTTGGCCGGCAAAATGGCAAGATGCTATATTACAGGCTAGCCTTGTCTATATACGAGTTGTAGGCTAGGCAGGGCAGCATAGCGCCCTATCTCAAAATAAATAAATAAATTGTAACAAGTGTACAGAGGTGTGGCTAGGAGTGACTAAGTAACAAGCGTCTTCCTCCTATGCAGGAGGTCTTGGTCAACCCTAGGCAGCACAAAAAAAATAATAAAAATTTATAATGTCAACAGTTGAACCAAGTTTCTGCAATATAGGAAACATTCAAAGGTTTCTTCTTCTTCTTCTTCTTCTTCTTCTTCTTCTTCTTCTTCTTCTTCTTCTTCTTCTTCTCTTCCTCCTCCTCCTCCTCTTCTTCCTCTACACTCTAAAACTTACAGAAAATCATATGATGTCCTCAACTCCAGAAGACGATCCTCTATGAAGCAAGAGCAGAAAGACAAAGAAGAGATATGGCTGGGATGCAAACCAACAATGAGATTTAAAGAAAAGAAGAAGAAAGAATGAATGAATGAATGAATGAATGAATGAAAATAGGCATGGTGTGGTAGCCTACACCTTTAATCCCAGCAGTCAGGAGGCAGATGCAGGTGGATCTCTGTGAGTTTGAAGCCAGCCTGGTCTACAAATTGAGTCTAAGACAGCCAGGGCCCTGTCTCGAAAAACCAAAAAGAAAAAGAAAGGAAGAAAATAAGCAAGACCAAGTAAAGCTAAAATATGTCAAGCATGGAAGGGCTTTCTGAAAAGGTTTTCAATAGCACAGAAAGTAACCCAAGGATTTGTCAATGCAGTTATAAGTCATTAAAAAACTTCTGCAAAGCAGAATAATCACTAAATGGGGGAAAAGTAGTCTGCAGTCTGCAGTCTTTGTCAAGTACCCATTGGATGGGGATCTAATATCTAGAATATATAAAAAACTATAACAATTAAACACTAAAAAAATCCAGATCATCCAGTTAATAAACAAGCTAGGTAAGTGAACAAATAGCTCTCTAAAGAAGAAATACAAACAACCAATAAATGTTTGAAAGTGTTCAATATCCTTAGCCAAATGAAAATTAGAACTACTCTGAGTCTCCATTTCATACTAGTCAGAAAAACTATCATCCAAGAAGAGAGAAGGCGGGAACTAACAACCATTGATGGCAAGAATGTGTGCGTTGAGAGGATCCTTTACATACTGCTAATGGGAGTGTAAACTTGTGAAGCCATTATGCCAATTAATATGAGGTTCTCAAGAAACTGAAAATAGCACCACCAAATAACCCAGCTACATCACTCCTAGAGATATACCTGAAGAACTCTGTATTGGTTATTTCTCTATTGCCATGGCAACTTACAGAAAGACGAATTTATTGGGGCTTATGGTTCCAGAGGTAGGAAAGCACGGCAGATACACATGCATGGCAGCCAGACCAAGAAACTGAGAGCTCACTCAACAAAAACAAAAAAAGCACAAAGCAGAGAGAACAAACTAAAAGTAGAATATGGTCTTAAGCTCTCAAAACCCACATCCACTTACATACTTTCCCCAGCAAAGCAGGCCCCAGACAGCACTACCAACTAGACACTGACTGTTTGAATACTCAAGACTATGAGGGACAGTTCTCATTCAAATCACCACATCCCCTTCCCTGGCACCAACAGTCTCAGGGCCATATCATAATCCAAAATGCATTCAGTCCAACTCCAAAAGACCTTATAATCTTTAAGTCTGTGATCCGTAATGTTGGTTCTCAACTTGACTACATCTGGAATCAACAAGAACTCAGGAAGCCAGGGCACACCCATGAGGGAAGGGATTTTCTTGATTGGATCATGTGAGGTGGGAAGATCAATCTAAATCTGAACCACACAAAAGGACATGGGGAAAGGAAACTTTTGCTTTTTGCCTGCTTGTCCATATCCTAACAAATTTATCCATCATGTTCTGAGGCATTCCTTCTTCCAGATTCCACCGAGGACCACAGATTCCAGCCTGAGGACCAGCAACTCCCTAGGACTTCCCTAAGACTCGAGCCCCAGACCAAGACTGCTGACACATACAGGCTTCTGGACCTCACTCTTGGCCTTCCCACCGAGAGACTGCCGTTCATGAACTAGCCAGACCACAGCCTATAAGCCCCTCCAATAAACCCCCTTTATATGGATATGTACACATACTCACTTTTTTCATTCTATCCGTTCTATTCCTTTAGACAACCCTGACTAATATGGAGTCTTAAGACTATTTAAAGCTGGGCTGTGGTGGCGCATGCCTTTAATTCAAGTACTTGGGAGGCAGAGGCAGGCAGATCTCCATGAACTTGAGGGCAGCATGGACTACAAAGTGAGTCCAGGACAGTCAAGGCTACATAGAGAAACCCTGTCTCCAAAAACCAAAAGGGAAAAATAAAAGAAAGGAAGGAAGGAAGGAAGGAAAAAAGAAAAGGAGGAGGAGGGTGTTTAAAAACCCAAAGTCTAAAGTCTCTCCTGAGACTCACGGCCAGAAGTTTTCAACATGTGGGTTGCAACCCCTTTGGGGGGAATCAAACAACCCTTCACAGGGGTCCTCACAAATCAAATACGTATATTATGATGCATACCAGTAGCAAGACTACAGTTATGAAGTAAAAATGAATATAATCTTACAGTTTGGAGTGACCACAGCATGAAGAACTGCATTAAAGGGTCGCATCACTAAGACTGAGAACCACTGCTCAAGGCAGCCTCTTAATTGTAACCTTCTAAGATCAAAAAGCAAATTATATACTCCCAATATATTAGAGCACAGACTATGTATTACCATTCCAAAAGGAAAAAAATGGAGATAGTATAGAAATAGTGGACCAAAGCAAGACCAGAACCCAGCAGGGCAAACACTAAATCCTGTAACTATGTTCTTTATTAAAAAAAAAAAAAAAGTATATGGTTCCATCTACCCCTTTTGGCTGCTTCCACTTCTGTATGCAGTTCATGGCAGAAATCTCACGGCTCTGATATCTTTAAGGTCTTGGGT
Organism: Acomys russatus; assembly: GCF_903995435.1. Classification (NCBI taxonomy): domain Eukaryota; kingdom Metazoa; phylum Chordata; class Mammalia; order Rodentia; family Muridae; genus Acomys; species Acomys russatus. The sequence goes on along the minus strand of NC_067156.1, from coordinate 20,967,856 downwards.
TCGCCACAGCGAGCCAGACTTTCCTTGCACAGCTTAAAAGAATAAAAGAATGGGCTCTCACAACTTGCCCTTTTCACAGCCTTCATATGGGGACTTTTGCCATACACTGCCTGACTTCTGCAGCTCTCTGAAACCAGGAAGGAAAAATCCACAATTCCTTCACTCTTGCATCCTTCATGTTGCTAAAGCCAGCAGGACAAGGACCATGTTCTGCTGTCAGCGTGGGATGGAGTCTGCCCCTCCTGAGCCACATTAGCAGCCTTTTCCCTTTTACAAACGTAAAGCTTGGTGGGGCAGAGAAGGGCTGGCAGGCAAAGTCTTGCCCTGAGGGAAGCCCTCCCCTTAATCCAAAGCACAGTTTCTCCTCAGTCCTGATCGTAAACTCACCTCCTGCAACAGGCACAAGCTTTGCAACAGAACAGTTCGGTGGTGCTCTTTCTCTTTAAAATGATCATGTTTCTTGCTGCCCCACTTGCTCTTTTTCGCTGAAGATCTGCATTAACAGTCATTAATAACAACCCTACCAGATTCAATATCACGTTGCTTTCAAATTCCCTCTATCAAAGAAATTAGCCCATTACTTTTAATTTGCCTTGGGCAAGTTCTATGGATAAGGGCGGAAGGCAACCAGATTCTTTTTCCCCCTCTAAAGCCACTTGAACTGGACCTCCATGATTCAAATGCTCTCAGCACGCCTTTCCTCCAAGTTTCTACTAAGACAGCCCTTGAGGCTCTAACTTCAGCATTCAAGTGCTTTTCTAGTCAAAAATTGCAAAGTCTTCCATATTCTTCAAAAGCCTCGGTCAGGTTCCTCACAGCAACAGCCCAGTCTCTAGGATCGACTTCTGTCTTAGACACCTTCTGTTGCTGTGGTAAAAGACCATGATCAAGGCACCTTACAGAGGAAGAATGTATTTGGCTTAAGGTGCCAGAGAGTCCATCATGGCAAGAAAGCATGGCAGCGGACATCAGGCAAGGAAGCGAGAGCAGGAACCGAGCACTCACAACCTCACCTGAGAGCAAGACGCAGAGAGAGCCCCAGAAGTACGACAAGGCTTTACAGTGTTACCAACTGGTGACCAAGAGTTAAAATGCCCACAACTATGGAAGCATTTCTCACCCAAACCACCACAGACTCTTAAGTCAACACACCATTTTTTTAAGAATTTCTACATGCATATACGTCTTTTGATCCAAGTCACTCCACACCTCCCCCTCAAATTCCTTCTCTATCCCTCCATAACTTTTGCCTCCCAACCTCATATGTTTTATTTTGGTTTTGACTACCACATTCACGCAGTTCACAGTGCTGCCTGCATGTGCATGGCTGTAGAGCCATCTACCTCTCAGGACCATATCTAGAGAAAATGGACTCTTCCTCCGTCAGCAGCCATCAACTTCCAACAGCTCCTTGACTGGGGGAGAACTTCCCAAGCCCCTCCCCATCAATGCTGGACTGTGGCCTGGCTTGACAACATGAAGGTTTGGTGCCAGCAATTCCAGCAGTTCATTTGCACAGTGGCTGACACGTCCAGCAAGTGCTGTTTTGCTGCAGATATCCACTACTTTTAGATGTTTTAAATCATTCAGTCCCTTACTCACCTTAACAAATAAATGCAGCAAAGTTACTATCTCCATTCCCTCTCTCCACACAGCCTTCTAATAAACCCTCAGTATACACCACTAGTTCTGCATACTTTTTAGTCAACAAATGCATTTATTTCTGCTCACAACAATCTACTGAGAATTAAGCTATACTTATGTAGTTGCAATAATTAGTTAATTAAAATCACATAAACCAATAAGAGGTAAGGAAGTTAAAACTATGAAAATGAAGTCATGTAATTACACTTAAAGGCTAATCACAAAACAACCTTAATATGGATAGATGAACTGGGAAGACTAGTGGGTAAATCCCACCCCGCTGAAGGTGAGTCATGTACTCAGAATGTTTTAGTTACATTTACCTTAGAAAATAATGTAATATAAACACAAAATAAAAATACTTAAAACAAGTCATTTTTCCCTTATTTTTTATTAAAATGAATGCTATCAGATCAGCCCTAATCATATTAATGGTTTCACTGTACATCAAATAGACATGATTTGCATGTTACAGTGTACAGACTTCCTATCAACTGATTATATATAGTATAGATGTGTGTGTACACTCACATGCATGAATTATGACAGGAATTTTCCTGCACATGCCTTCCCATTATACATCATAACAAATCTGTGCAATAGACTCTAAGATCTCCATTTTACAGATAAGACAAGTAAAGTCTGGAGCAATTAGAAAGTAGCACTAGGACTCACTTAGGTCTGGCTGCCAAGCTCCTTCTTGCTACCTTTATCAGTGGCCCTCCGCCTTCCTAACACTGCAACCCTTTAAATACAGTTCCATGTGGTGACCTCCAACCATAAAATTATTTTTGTTGCTACTTCATAACTGTAATTTTGCTACTACTACAAATCATAATGTAAATACCTGTGTTTTATGGTGATCCTAGGCAACCCCTGTGAAGGGATCAGTTGACCCTCCCTCCACAGGGAGCAGGACGCACAGGCTGAGAGCTGCTGACCTTCACTTCCTGCTCTTCTGCATCTTGAAAGTGTCTCCAGTTAGTACTCTAAGTCGTTCATTCGGCTCCTGCTGTGGACTGTTTTTCCAGGCCTTGGGAAGCACACTCACCAGGCTTCTACATTCTCAGTGAATGAATAAGGCCTACTACCTCCTTAAAGCAAGTCAAATAGAGAGGCAATGTGTTAAAGCACTGGAGCCAGACTGTCTTAATCTAAGTCTTAGCTCCACAACAAGATATTCTAAATATGGGCAAACTACCTATAATCCCAGAGATTCAGGTCCCTCATCGGAAGTCTGGATGCAGTAAGAGTTGCTAGCTCACTGTGAAATTAGTACCTACACGGTACCTACAAAAGGAAATTATGCTTTAAGTCAGCTAAACAAATCACACAAGAGAGAACGGGAACTCAGAAAATTAGATAAAATGGGATACTCACAGTCTTGTAAGTTAAAAAAAAAAAAAACTCCTACAGTTTAGTAGTGCTAGATTTGGGGTACCAAAATCAACAATACACTATTTCTATCCTTGAATAGCTAACCTCCCACTAGAGGACAGAAATGATTACAGTGTTGTTTGTCAGAATTATGGTAGAGGCAAGTGTATACAGAGAGCTACACGGGTATTGTGTCCAGGGCGAGGGGGGTTATCTTTAGGGGAAAAGTCCAAAATTCATGAGCTACACACAGCTTTTAAATTTTATGGTACTATGAAGTTCACAAAGACAACTATTAAGCACGTATAAGAAAATCAATCTGGCTGGGTGGTGGTGGCATACAGGAGGCAGGGGCAGGCAAATCTCTGAATTTAAGGTCAGCTTGGTCTACAGAGCAAGTTCCAGGACAGCCAGGACTACACAGAGAAACCCTGTTTTGACAGAAAAAAAAAAAAAAAAAAAAGAAGCAAACAAACAAACAAACAAAAAAGGAAATCTGTCTAATATATAACAACAATGGTTAAAGAAGAGGTTGTGTACATGGGAGGATAGGAGGGAGGAGAGGAAGAGAGAAATGAGGTAATATTTTAAACTAAAGAAGAAAGGAAGAAAAAAGATTCTGTCCCTAGCTTCCCATGTGTTGGAAACACACAAATACACACCCACAAAAGCAACAGTCTTGGGGCTGGAGAGAACAAGTCCCACTCACAGAGAACCTGAGTTGGTCCCAGCCCCCACATCAGGTGGTGCAGAGCTGCCTGCTGCTCCAGCTTCAGAGAGATCTGACTGGCTGTGCACATATATCTAATTTTAAAATAATAATAAAAGAACAGTCTAAGTAATAACAAAAGCAACAGTTCAATGGATACTACAATGCAAATATGTGATTAGCCACAATGAAGAACACAATCAACCAACGGTCAGAATAAATGCAAAGGATTCAAGACAAAATTATGTTCTCATGTCTTCTAAACATGCATGGACATATGGGTAGATATAAGGGTAACGTGCAAAGCACTTTAAGAATAACAGGAAAGCACTTTATTTCTGTGTATAAAGACCATTTGATTTACAAAGATATGCGTAAAAAATCTTCAAAACTCTTTCATGAGTTACACGGTATTTTTAATGAAAGAAGGTGCTATTTGGAAATCTTATTATGAAATCTTTAAAAATAATCATCTTCCAAATTTGTTGAAATTTTTTATTTTATATTACATATTTACTCATATCTGACTTAATAAAAATAAGGTCCAGCTCTAATGTAATTAATATGCCTCGTTATCAGAAGTTCATTCTTTATTCACAAATGCTTATTTATACAATCATTATGAAATGAGAATATGGATTAAAATTCAAAACCAGAGCTGTTTTGTGTTGTTTTCGGTGGTAGGGCTTAAGCCCAGGGCCCTGTTCACTCAAATCATTTTCCCAACCAGTGAGCTACAGCCCGTGAGCTACATCCCTCCCAGCCCACAACTTACAATTTTTCAGCCCGGAGTCCTGTATTTCTGGATACTCCTGTGCAGCAAACATTGACTACATAAGTTTAAACAAACGTCTTTACTAAGTATTCGTTACAAGGAAAGGCCATCTTTGGACTCTCCCAGTTCTTCTCAAGCCAAGTTTCTTTACCAGCACCAACTCAGAACAGGTGATATTTTGAATTCATCACTAAAAACATTAAAAACCCACAACACCATATTTAATTAATACAGCGGCTCCCCAGAATGTTTTACAATTGCCATTCCATCTGTTGACCAGCACAAAAGATAATTACAATGAATTCACAAGTCAGCTTGACAAGAATTACAACGATTTATCAGTGAAAAGATGGCCCCAGAGGGGCTGATGAGATGGCTCAGCGCTCACACAGTGGCTTATAGCAATCTGGAACCTGTCTCTTAGGTACTAGATTAAAGACATGTGCCACCATGGCCCATAGATGACTTGTAACTGTAGTAGAAACAGGTCTTAGTATAATCCCCTCAAGACATGTTCAAACAGTATCACCAAGGAAAGGTGTGAGTCTCCTGCAGGAAGCAATACTAAGCACATCTGCCAGGCATTCTTGTTCTTGAACTCTTTCAAACTAGTTTGTAATCAACAGCTTGTTTAAGTGGGACAGAGAAACGAGCTTCCAGTTGACTCCACTGGAAGGAAAATTTCTGACAAATCCAGAATGTGAGTCATTTTCTAAGACAAGTGAATTCTTGGTCTCTATGTTATTTTACAAGGGGGGAGGGGCTTAGTATAAATCAGAAGAGATTTAAAAGAATTAAAGAAATGAAAAGAATAAACTCTGATGGGATCTCGTTTGGGTAAGAAAGGCTGCACAATGCTCTAACAGATCTTTCAGGACGATTGGAGAAATTTAAATATGTATGCTATTAGATTACACTGAGGAGGGACTGGAGTTACCGCCTATCAGTTAAGAGCGCCAGAACCAACTGCCTTGCAGAGGACTCAGATTTGGTCCCCAGTATCCATATGGCGGCTCACAAGCACCTGCAATGTTAGTTCCAGGAGATCTGATGCCCTCTCTTGATTTCCATGGGCACCAGTAACGCACACATACACGTAAGTGTTTTGTTTTGTTTTAATTAAACTAAGGAGCTATCATGTTGAAGAAAATGAACAAAAATAGTTCTTTATGAAAAAAAAAATGCTCTTGTCTTCAGGCAAAACAAGCTTACACATGAAGGGTAAAGTGTCATAATGTCAACAGCTTAGCTTCAAAAGGTTCAACCAAAACCAATATACATTTACAAACAAAGCAAATACAGCAAGCTATCAACAAATGCTGAATGGAGAAGGTCACCATATGGCTGTTTACTACTGACAGATTTCTTTATGTTTAAATTGCTTTCATGATTTAAAAAAAAAAAAAAGTTGTAGAGGAGGGACCTACAGAGTTCCAGTTTTCCAAAGCCGCAAACAAGCAACCTAAAAGCCTAACTGCAGAACACATAGCACACTAAACACAGTGCAACATCTACTAATATAGGTTTGCCCCCTTAGCAGCTATCGACTAAACAGCAACACGCCACCTAAATAAAACACCGCCTAAATGATTCAATTTGAATACATAATTCTCTAAGATAAGCCCTTGACAGCCAGTTCTTTCCAACCAGACACACTGAGGGCATAACTAGACAGCCAGTCTACGATAGTACCATATTCAACCTACTTCAGCAATGACTGTACTCTAGCCAAACAAACTGTGAACTCTGTAAGCGTGACCTCTTCCCTGCACATTATCACAAAGACTGTCAACTACAAGTTTTCTCCAAGGTGTAATATACTAAGGAAATATGAGGAGTATAACTGAGCATCTGTAGTTAAACGTCAATTACTCGGAAGGAATTTATCAGCATCTCTTTGGTAAGGAGCACCACTCTGCTCACTCACTAATCAAGAAGCACACTATGGTGTCAAAATGAGAGTTTTCTGTCAGATTGCTAACTGATTAGCAGCGTTTTACATAGATACAAACATCACGACAATGAATGGTCACTTTCTATAATATTTTACACATTGACTTTTGACATAAAACTCTGAAATACTACATAAGACAATGCAAAGTCACTAAGTATATTGACACTGTCACATAATTCAGCAACAAAGTCTGCAATAAGTAATTCTCTAGCAAAGAAAATAACCTGTGGGTTCCCTATATATACACACCAACAAAGTGCAAAATTTAAAACATACACTCAAGAAATATACAGTTTTGCCGGGCGTGGTGGCGCACGCCTTTAATCCCAGCACTCGGGAGGCAGAGGCAAGAGGATCGCTGTGAGTTCGAGGCCAGCCTGGTCTACAAAGTGAGTCCAGGATGGCCAAGGCTACACAGAGAAACCCTGTCTCAAAAAAACAAAAAAAAAAAAAAAAAAAAGGAAAGAAATATACAGTTTTATCAAGTATATTTCTATCGATAAGATAGAAAATTGTTTTCTGTACAGCACTAATATATAAAGGATGTGCAGTCATCTTCCACAAGTAATGCCTTTGAACACTAAAATGGCTGTGAGACAATCTGCAACAAAACATATATCCAACAACTCAAGGCAAAAAGTGTAAATGCTATCTAGCTAGGGGTTTCGAATTTGCAGCCAGGGACAAACTATCCAGCCAATCTCATTTCCCTAGCGTAGTTATTTTGCAAGACAGAGAAGCAAAGTCCTTACAGAAGAAACGTATCTGCACATCTGAACTGAGGGGCTCCCTCGATGACCACTTGCATGACCTTGGCAAGTTACACCTTTATCTCGCTGAGCCTCAGTTTTTTTTTTAAAGCTGGTGAAGTGCATACTCGTCTCGCGGGGCTGAGGGGCTGAGATGAGTTGACATACAAGTACAGGGAGCAAAGTATATGCACTTCGAGAGTTGACCGGCCGAGATAAGGGGGAAACAACCTTCCTCAATTGCCTGCCACACCGACAATCCCAACAAGTACTTTTGGGGGGGGGGGGCGGGTTAAAGCACGTCGGTCCCAGCTTCCCTTCCATCAGCTAGTTGCAACCTTCTGGTTTGAATCAAATTCCCGCGGAGTGGAGTCTGACAGTTTCCAGCCAACGTCCCACTGACCTAGGGGGTTCTGAGGTCAGCCCGAGCCTAGCAGGGCTATCCCCGACCCCTCCCCCCGCGGCGGAATTCCCGTCCCTGGGCCCAGTTGCATGCAGAACCAGAAGCACTTACCGGCCGCTGGGAGGGGATCACGGAGCCGAGGGCCGAGAGGAGGCCACCGGGCTGGTCCCTCCGCCCCCGCACGGCCTGTCACCGCGCCCCCCGCCTGGCGGGGTCCCCGAGGCCCGAAGGGCCGCAGCAGAAACCGGGCACGGGCCGGGGACCAGGCCCAACCTGCTTCACATGGGGCAGCGGACGCGCGGCCCGGGGCCTCTTCGCCCCTTCTGGATAGCTGCAGCCCCGGAGCCCGCGGGGGTAAGATGGGAGGCCGAGGAGGAAGCCACGGGCCCGCGTCGCCAGTGGCCGGAGAAGCAGCGAAGCGGAAGCGGCGACTCTGCCACCGGATCGTCCGCCGTGGGTCGTCTTTGTCGCCCGTCGTCCGAGCCGCGAACGCCGCGCCACCCTCGCCAGGCGATGCGCCTGAGGACAGCCGGGCCGCCACTACACACAGACCCGTGATGTCTGGCGTAGCACGGCGGCGCACGTCACGGCGGCTCGCTCGTGTGCGCGCAAGCCCTCCGCCCGCCAGGGAGCGGAACCCGCCGCCTTCGCGCGCCCGGGGAGGCGAGCGAGCAGGCGCCTGCGCAGTGCCCGCTCGGCGCAGCACACCCGGGCCCCGCCCACTCAGACGCTGCTCGCCGACGGCGCGACGCTCCCAGGCTTCAGACGGGGTGCGCGCGCAACGGAGAGGCTGGGTTTTCTGCGCGTGCGCAAAGTGTAGCCTCAGAGACGTGCAGAAAGGATTTCCCTCTACAGACAGGCGAGAAGCGACGTCGCGGAGGGGCGGTGACTGTCTCCCAATCCTGGCAACCATCTGCCGCTACAGATTTCAGAAGTTTTTAAAGGACTTTAGAAATCACTGTCCTGACCTTAAAGCACCGCCTCGGTCGCAAGCTAAGTTTTAACCGTTTTCTGGCTGCTCCAGTACATTATTGCTTTTCCAATTTACCAGAGATGACGTGACATCATATCCCTGGAACAAAAGATCGTGAAATCTCCTCTTTCACCAAAGCCTTCCCTTGCTCCTCTTGTCCCAAGAGATAAAATACAGATTAATCCGAGGGCTAGCTAGCCCTGGAGGCCCTCTGTGATAGGACCGCACCCTGAAGTTTTTTTCCAAGACTCAAATCCACAAAACACCCTCCCTGCCCCATCTTGCCTCCAATACCCCTTACAATTTCCTGTACCGGTCCATCGTGGTTATCAGAACAATCTGATCCCCTTTCCTGTTTGTGGCAGACCACGCTCCCACTCCAACAGTTGACATGAGATGGTGGCTGACACCCAAAGCCCGGGGTGGAGGTGGGGGGTTCGGAGGGATGTAAATAGAAACCCAACCTTTCATGTACCTGGCCTGACAACAGGTTCAAGAGAGCGAATGTGGAGTACTAGCAAAAATGTCAGCATCTCCTTCCAGGAATTCTGTTTGTTTGTTTGTTTTTTGTTTTTCGAGACAGGGTCTCTCTGTGTTAGCCTTGGCTGTCCTGGACTCGCTTTGTAGACCAGGCTGGTCTCGAACTCACAGCGATCCGCCTGCCTCTGCCTCCCGAGTGCTGGGATTAACTGAGATGTTAACAGCAAAGAACAAGGATGTTTGCCCCCAGATAAGTAGAGCTAACTGTAAAATCAGTTTACTTCCATTCGTTTAAAATGTAGGACTTTTCATCTTATATATGCATAAAACCAAGGAAATCTTTTTGTAGACCAGAAAGATGGCTCAGCCAGTATGGGCTCCTCCAGGCTGACAACCTGAATTGGATCCCGAAATCCACGGACGATTGTTTTATATTGGTGACTTTTCCTCTTAGATATTAAATCTTTAGTATATTTGATTACAATTTGAGTTCAGGTGTGGTGGCACACGCTTATAGTTCCAACGCTTGAGAGGCCGGAAGTGGCAGGATACTTAAGTGTTGAAGGCCAGCCTGTGCTATGCAGCAAGTTCAAACCTGAGCTGAATAGTAAGAACTTGTTTCAAAAATACAAAATTTGGTGGGGCTGGAGCGATAGCTCAGTGGTTAAGAGCACTGGCTGCTCTTGCGAGGATCCCGTATCCATTCCCAGTACTCACATGGTGGCTCACAGCTGTCTGTAACTGCAGTCCTCCAGGGTGCCACACCTTCTAGCCTCTGGGAGCACCAGCCATGCAAGTGATGCACAGACAGACATGTTGACGAACACCCGAATTTAAGAAAAAGAAAAGATGAGATAATTGTAACACAGCATGGCTTTCACAATGACAGGGTACCATGTTGGGGGATAATCTGATATATTTTGATGCCAATTACTGCTTGTTGTCTGACCCACGTTTTGCTTAATAAAAAGCCATCCCACCTGGGCAGGGCAGAATATGGGTGGGGCTTAGAGAGGAAGGAATTCTGGGAAGAAAAAGACTGCCATGAGGAGAAAAGAGAGAGACCTGGAATGGAGAAAGGAAGGCTGCCATGAGTTAGATGGAAGAGAAGCACGTGGCCGGTGTGGATGGAGAATCCAGCCCGGATGAAGAACATTAGCAAGTATTTGGGATTATGGATGGGAGCTAGCTTGATAGAAGTTATTAGAAGCAGATGGCCTGGGATTGAGACAGGGATCCCATGCCTGAGGCCCTACTCTGGAAAGTAGTTTAAAGGACTGATATCTGCCCTGCCCCTGGTTAACCAAGGCTATTTTAAAATATAGTAAGTATCTGTGTCTTAATTGGTTGCTAGCCAGGCCTACAGATAATACAGGTAATACAGATAATTTTAAAAACAATAGTACCAGGTGGCACAGCAGTGGAAAGGAAGATGTCACAGGTGTGCCTGAGGAAGTAGAGGAAGATTCAGACAAGAGGCGTGGCACCTGAGTCTTCCGCTGCTCTATGACAGATTACCGCAGACTGCAGAGGTACTGTCACACAACTTAATCCCGGGGACTCAGGAGCATTCAAGACCAGCCAGGCCTACATGGAGAGGTCACATCTTAAAAGAGAAGGAGTGGAAAACAGACTTGATGACTTCATTCAAAGCCTGTTCACGGTGTTGAGGTAAGAATTCTCCAGCAAGAATGTCCCAATTGCGCCTCGAGGTTACCACGGGCTAAACTGAAGAGATCAACTGTACTAAATTCTCATCTGAAATCCCCGCAGGAAGTCCTCATTCCTTATGAGTTTTGATGGCAGAATTCAGTTCCTGGTGGTTCTAGGTTGGTCCCCCACCCCCCGTTTCCTGGGATTTCTTTCGGCTCCATGAAGCCACTTGTATCCCTACTCTTCTCCTCCCTCATAGCTAGCAACAGAGAAAGCTGCGTGTTGAATCTCTTTCTGACTTCCTCTCTTACTACAAAGCAAACTGTGTGTACTAGTTACTTTTCTCTTGCTGGGATAAAATACCATGACCAAGGCAACTTCTGGAAGGGAGGGTTTATTTGGGCTTACAGTTGCAGATGGATGAGAGTCTATCACCATCACAGCCACAAAGCACGGCAGCACGGAAGGCGGTGGCTGGAGCGGTGATAGAGAGTTCACATCTGAAACTGCAAACATGAAGGAGACACAGTAAATTCCAATAGCTGAGAGGCTTCAAACTCTCAAAACCCTCTTTAGGCCTCCCTAAACAGCACCAATAACTGAGAGTAAAATATTCAAATGCCAAGCCCTATGTAGGACAGCATTCTTATTGAAACTACCCCACTGTGCTTTTAAAGAGTTAATATATCTGGGGGTTTGGCTGATTGATAAGGCCCTTTCTCTAGCATTTGCAAGGCCCTAGACTTCATCTGCAGTGTTGTTAAGTAATAATTAAATTTAAAACAAAGTTTTTACAATCAGGTTACGTTTATCTAAGTAACACTCTATTAAAGACAACTTAGTAACCGGGCCTGGTGGCTCACACCTTTAATCCCTGCACTCAGGAGGCAGAGAGCAGGTGGATCTCTGTGAGTTTGAGGCCAGCCTGGTCTAGAAAGCAACTCCAGGGCAGCCAAGGCTACACAGAGAAACTCTGTCTCGAAAAAACAAAACAAAAAAAAAAAAAAAAAAGAAAGAAAGAAAGACAACTTAGTTACAGAACTTCATCAGATCCCTATGCACTATGTTCACATTACTAAGTGTTCTATGGGATACATATACCAGTAGGACAGGCTCTTCAGATTCTGTCCAGGGAAGGGCACAGAGGCAGGATTTGAAGAGACTGCTTAGAACTCCTACATGCTGTGGTAGTTAATGATCAGCAGCAAATCTATTGTGATTATTCCCAGAATAGGTTGTACCTGCTTTATTGTCACACAATATTAGTAGAGTGAATCTTATTTAAAAAAAAAAAAAAAAAAAAAACAGAAAGACCAAAATGCTTCCTGTCAAAGAAAAGTAATTTTTGGACTGTCTAGATAGTTTCTGGGCACGTGCCGCAATATAGGTTTATTTTGTCCCTGCTAAAACTCATGGAAATGTAATTGCCAGGTTAACGGTACTGAGGGATAATGGAACCTTTGGAGGTATATTGGTGGAATGAGCCCAACCTTTACAAAGGAATTAATGAACTTCCCTCCAGAGTGGAGCAGTTACCGTGAGAGCAGGCTGTTAAGGCCCATTTGATTGCGGAGCACGATGATGAAGGCCTTACGATGGTGAAGGCCTTACGATGGTGAAGGCCTTACGATGGTGAAGGCCTTACGATGATGAAGGCCTTACGATGGTGAAGGCCTTACGATGGTGAAGGCCTTACGATGGTGAAGGCCTTACGATGGTGAAGGCCTTACGATGATGAAGGCCTTACGATGATGAAGGCCTTACGATGGTGAAGGCCTTACGATGGTGAAGGCCTTACGATGATGAAGGCCTTACAATGATGAAGGCCTTACGATGATGAAGGCCTTTAATGCCAGAACTGAGAGACAGGAGGCGGAGTGCTGTAGGGCCATCCTGGTCTGCATAGCGCGTTCCAAGGCTGCAAATGCAGGTACTACACTTCCCCAGACCCTCAGAACATTAGCCAACATAAGCCTCTATCCGATATTCTGTTATGACAAAATATGGTACCAATTTGGAGAAACATAGTTGTTTGTTTTTGTTCTATCAAAGATAGTTTTGTTCTAACAAATGTAGTTGGTGCAGCAAGGACTCCCTGTTTTCAGAACCATCCTCTTTGTGCCAACTAGCCAGTTGCCTCAGATTATGAAATCCCACCCCCACCAACAGGATGAGATGCCACCTACAGACGCCACCACCTACTTCTCGGATAAAAGACAAACTATTTCGGCTCAAATGCATTTGCTAGCCTGGTCTGGGTTCTGGAGCAACCTCCCCACCCTCCAGACAGGGTTTCTCTGTCTAGCCTGGGCTGTCCTGTACTCACTTTGTAGACCAGGCTGCCTTGAACTCATGGAAATCGACTTGCCTCTGCCTCTCTAAGTGCTGGGATTACAGGCGTGCGCCACTGTGACCGTTTGGAGAAGCCTTTTTGCACAAAGAATTGTCTGGTGTTTTCTATAAGATTAACCTGAGAAGATAAAAAGCCACATAGTTTAACTGTGGGTGTGCGTATTCACTTGTTGCATCATCCTATGCGTGTAGTTTGGATTCAGTTTTCTTTTGTTGAGGTGGTTTTGTAGAGCACTATCTCTAAGCCAGGCAGTGGCCAGCTTCATAAGATCAGCCGTTTCTGCTCATAAACAATTACTGTTGGGATCCTAGATTACTGGCGCTCCTTAGGAGGAGGTGAGAGGGTCATTCAGTCCTCATTTGCATCTACAGCCACACCTCCTAGACAAAATTGGTCTCCTAAACTAAAGTATTGTGAGATCAAATGTTAGTTTGTCATTGGATCTGATGAGGAGAAAGAGAGTGGACATTATGTAATCCTCTCTTCCACACAAACACATTCCCTGGGAGAAAATTCTCAAAAGAGATGGTAAATTCACTAGCTAATGTCATATCTCATAATGTTGAGAAAGAAAACAAGCAAGTAGAAGAAAATGCTAGAAGTATATAAAAACAGGAATAGTTGTAGTAAGAAAGATTTATGTATGAAGATTTAGACAACAGATGCTTGCAGAATGAATGTCTTAGTTAAAGTTACTATTGCTGTGATGAAACACCATGACCAAAAGCAAGTTGGGGAGGAAAGGGTTCAGTTAGCTTAGACTTCCACCTCACAGTTCATCACTGAAGGAAGTTGGGGCAGGAGCTCACTCAAAGCAGAAACCTGGAGGAAGAAACTGATGCAGATGCCATGGAGGAGTGCTGCTCCACATGGCTTGCCCAGCCGCTTTCTTATAGAACCTAGAAGCCACCAGCTTGAGGGTGGCTTCACCCACAAGGGATGTGGGTTCTCCCACGTCAATCAGTAAGAAAATGCCCTACAGACTTGCTTATAGCTAGATCTTATGGAGGCATTTTCTCAATTGAGGTTCCCTCCTTTCCAATAACTCTAACTTATGTCAAGTAGACATAAAACTAGCCAACACAATGAAGAAGAAAATTAGAAAGCTTATACAAGTTATAAAAGTAATAAATATGTATATAAATATATATATAGTATGAGACTTACAGATAATATATTAAAATTTCTAATGTTAAAGTTCAATAATTTTTTTTTCAAGACAGGGTTTCTCTGTGTAGCCCTGGCTGTGTTATGCCCAAATTTTGAGAGACTCTCCAAACAGACCACCCAAGAGCCGAGTCCAAATGCAAAGGCAAAGAATTCTTTATTGCTGGTTCAAACCCAGGACACACCTCAATGCACTGAAACAGCAGATGCAGGGAAGTGGCTTCTTGAGTCTCAATTGAAAAGAGTTTTTATATATTTTAGACAAAGAAATTGGTTTTACAGTATATGATTGGATGGCATTTGGGCAGAAAAGCTGTATGCAGGGAGTTACAAGGGTTGGCATTTCATGGTTGGGTAACAGATGTAGGGGCAAATTGGCCTATAGAAAAGATTGGTTGAAGCAGACATGTGGGGGGGGGGGGCGTTAGGAACTTTGGCCAGGCTTCTCCTAATTGGTTGTTGCTATGTGCCAGACCACCTGCTTGTCAACTTGACCAACAGAGAGTGTATTTGGACTTTCCCAAGATGAGCTGATTGTGTTGCTAGGGAATATTTTTCTGTTTAGACTAGTTTGTGGTTTTCCTGGAATCTGGGTTCATCCCTTGGCCAGGCTTAACACAAAATGGAGCTTCTTTTTCAAAATGGAGTTTGTCTGGTCCTTACAGCTATCCTGGAACTCACTCTACAGGCCAGCCTGGCCTGAAACTCAGGGAGATCCGCCTGCCTCTGCCTCCCCAGTTCTGGGATTAAAGGCGTGCGCCACCACCACTCTGCCTTTTCTAAATGTTAAATATACAAGAACCAGACTACTGTAACTGACCTCCTGGGTACTCAGTGGCCATACTTGGAGGCTAGATTGATGTGATCAGAGGGATTAAATGGAAAACTATTTCCCTCCGTGCCCTCCAAGGCCAACTAGGTTCTAGGGGACTGTAGGGCTTCTCTCGAGTTGTTCTGTAACTATGGGGAGTCACTTGTTCTCTTGTTCAGGGTAGCCACAGAGATCCTACCCAGTGAATACTACAATCTACAAAACAATGGTCAACGCAGGCAAAACATCTCCTCAGTGTTCCCAAATGAAGCCACAGTCAAGAAAAGCCTTTGTGTTCTCCTCACATATACAGAACAGCTGGTAAAGAAAGGCTAGAGGACCCCGAGGTTCCTCAAGACAAAGTGCTCTCTAAGAACTAGATCCTGGACTTGTCTTAACAGTACTAAAAGAGTGATTAGCTTGGTCACCTGCATGATCTTAAACACCCAAAAGGAAAGTATAACCCCAAAATAAAATGCTCAATAGTCCAAGGGGCTGTACTTCCCAGATATTAGGTTTAAATCTATATGAAGTATTATTCATACAACTATATCTCACTAATGATTTTCTGCACATGCACACACAGAAACACACACACACACACACACACACACACACACACACACACACACCTTCCCTCTATTTCTTGAGATTGAATCTCTACATACAGCTCTGGATGACCTGGAACTCTGTAGATAAGCCCGCCCTCACACTCACATTGACCCACACACCTCTGATTGCTGACATTCAAGTTGTGCACCTTCACACCCAGCTAAGATTTTCTTCTTTAAGAAAAATGCTGCCCAGATATAAGACTTCAGACCTTGGTTCAGTTCAACACTACAGCGCCCATCTGCAGCCAAGAGAGGCTTGCCCACAATTATTTTACCCCAAAAAGTCAAATAATTTCAATAATCAAATAAGCTAAACTTAAATAAATATTTAAATTGTTTCTCTCTGCCCCTCTAGGAGCTATCTGAGAGAGACATCACACTGTGACTCTAGCCATTCCACCAACTATCAAAGTGCCTGAAAGCAGATCCTGGGTTCAATGTTGAGTCCAGCCTTTCAGGAAAATAAAAACACGAGGAGCCCAGGAGATGGATGCCACTGTCAAGAGGCTCTACTCTGCCTTGATTTGGACAAGGCCTTCTCCTGAATCTCCTTCTAGGCTGATTAACTCTTGCCTTTACTTCCTTCTCACATCTTTTCCAAGACACCAGGCAAGGACTTCCTTTTCTTTCTGGGTTTTTTGCTTTTGTGTGTTTATGAGATAGAGTTTCTCTGCATAGCCTTGGCTGACCTGGACTCACTTTGTAGACCTCGAGGCTGGTCTCAAACTCACAGTGACTGGCCTGCCTCTGCCTCCCACTGCTGGGATTAAAGACATGTGCCACCACGCCCAGCTCTTTTCTTTTTATATCTGATAATTTAGCGGCACCCTCCATAGGGATACCTCAAAACTGCCACAGTAATCACCCCATATTAGTCTGGAAGAAGCAACATCAGTCATTGCCCCAATTGCCTCCACAATTTAGGCAGTGCAAGAAAAGTAGCCCAATGAGCATGGATGGTACACGCCTTTAATCCCAGTACTAAGAAGGCAGAGGCAGACAGATCTCTGAGTTCGAGGCCCGCCTGGTCTACAGAGTGAGTTACAAGACAGCCAGGGCTACACAAAGAAACCCCATCCCAAAAACAAAAACAAACAAATAAAAAATCAGCCCATTTCTTTGTTAGCCAAAAATGTCCTTGGGCCTCTTGGCAGTCCCATTCTTTCCAGGGACCAGATGTGCCAAAAGTCCTCTGGGGGCTTTGATCTCTGAGCTGGTTCCTAAATGACTCTAAGGTTAAGGCAAGTTCACCTTAAACCATGCTGAGGCCAACAATTATGAAGGCTGGAGAGGCAGCTCAGAGGTTAAGAGCCCTGGTTGCTCTTCCAGAGGACCCAGGATTCAGTTGCCAGTATCCACATAGCAGCTCACAACTGTGTGTAACTCCAGGTCCAGGGAATCTGATGACCTCTTCTAGCCTCCACTGTCACCATACATGCAAGTAATGCATAGACAGACATGCAAGCAAAAACCCACATACATAAAATGTAATCTTTTTAAAAATAATAATTTACTCTCCCTAGAAACTTCAAATAATCAACATATGCTGGCTAAGTTTGAAAACAAACTGTAAAGAAGAGGGAAATTTTAAAGAAAGTGTTTTCCTATTAAAGTTATGGGTGTCTTTCTTTCTTTTTCTTTTTTCTTTTCTTTTCTTTTCTTTTTTTTTTTAATCAAAGGTGCTTGGCCTGGCAATGACTCATATTTCCCGGATCTTCTCTTCTTCTTTGTGCCAATCAACCAATTTTGTAAGATTGTGAAGTCAAGCTCCCATCAACGGGATGAGTCATCACCTATGTCAGAGATTAAAAACAAAAGCCATCTTGACTAAGTGTGCTTGCTGGTTTTGCTTTGGCTCTGTTGTGTTTAAAATGAGGATGGCCCCAATGGCCTCATATGTTTGAATACTTGACTCCCAGTTGGTGGAACTGTTTATTTGGGAAAGATCAGAAGGTGTGGCCTTGTTAAAGTAGGTGTGTCATTGAGGGTGACTTTGAGATTTTAAAAGACTTAGGCCATTTTCAGTGTGCTCTCTGCCTCCTGCTCATTATTTGAGATGTGAACACTCACCTCCTCCTACTCCCATACCTTTACTCTGCCATCATGGACTCCAACCTTCTGAAAATGTAAGTCCAGTTAAACACTTAATTTATAAGTTGCTTTGGTCATAGTGTTTTATCACAGCAATAGAAAGTAACTAACATGGAAGTGGTACCAGGAGTGGGGTATTGCTGTGACAGGCCTGATCATGAAGTTTCTTGGAGGCATCTGGAAGACTTTGAATTTAAAAAGTGTTTGAATTCTATAAGTGGTTATTTTTTGTTTTGGGGGGGTTGTTTTTTTTTCATGACAGGCTTTCTCTCTGTAGCCTTGGCTGTCCTGGACTCACTTTGTAGACCAGGCTGGCCTCAAACTCACAGAGATCCGCCCGCCTGCCTCTGCCTCCCAAGTGCTGGGATTAAAGGCATGAACCAGCACTGTCTACCTCTGTAAGTAGATTTTAATGGGCCATCCTACTTGAAAGTCCTACTGTCCTCTAAGCTCCTACTGTGTGGGCTATGGGAGCCCAGCTCAAGAGGTTTCCGAGGGGAACAATATTAACAATTAGGCTGGAAACTATTCTTGTGATATTTTGACAAAGAATGTGGCTGATTTCTGCATTTACCCTAAGATCTTTCCTGAGACTAAATTGGAAACTAATGGACTAATTTGTTTGGCAGAGGAGATTTCAAGATACCCTAACATTGGCCCTATTTCACAGTTATTAGTAATCAATCTGATGCATTTCTACAAAGAAAAAAAGAGCAAGCGGGTCAAAAAGAAATATGAATGTACAGTTTGAAGAGATAAAAAGCACTAGAAATTTTAATGTTGAAGCCAAGGCTTGTGCTGACAGAGATAAGGCGCGTAAGACAACACAGGGT
The DNA here is from genome assembly GCF_903995435.1 of Acomys russatus. Lineage (NCBI taxonomy): Eukaryota > Metazoa > Chordata > Mammalia > Rodentia > Muridae > Acomys > Acomys russatus. The sequence goes on along the minus strand of NC_067156.1, from coordinate 20,949,270 downwards.
CTGAAATGGAATGAGGTAGGAGTGTGGCCCTCAGGGCAAGATTCTACCCAGATAAACTTCCAATTTGGGAAAGGAAAAGGCCTAAAGAATTTTCATTTCCTATGTGATACAAGCGAACTAGGTAGCCAGCCAAACATAGCAATGTTGTTCACGTGGTTCTGGCTTTAGAGTCATGACGTCCATGAGTAAAGAGTTTGTAGAACCTTCCTCTGAGTTTAGGGTATAAGGGCCATGCGCTGTGTGGCAGGCTAGCCTCTGCATGGAGGCCTTGAGAGGTGTGACTGGGAAAGTCTGAAGCCCATTAGCCAGAATGCCAAGAGGAATGTGAAAAGCACTAAGCATTCTGATGATGTAACAAGCGGAGATAAGGAATAACTGGTCGGAAATAGAGATTAAAGTCGTCCTTGTTAAATAGGAGCAAAAATGCCATTGCATCATATGCCCTATCTTTATTGAAGCTAGAATAGGATAGACTAGAATGGGTAGATAGAATAGATAGCTAAATAATAAGAATAAATAAATAGAACAGCAGAAATTTGTAAGCTAACTATGGGAGGGCTGCATAGTTACTTTGGTCATGGCAGTATATGTGTACATGCATATTCATGTGTGTGGATTGGCGCATATGTGGCAGTGCACATGAAGACCAGAGGACAACCTCAAGCATGGCTTCTCAGATGCCATCCACTAGGTTTTGGCTTGGGTTTTTTTGTTGCTGTTGTTGTTTGGTTGGTTGTTTGGTTTTGTTTCTACTGTAAGGGACAAGATCTCTCATTGGAGTTCCCCAAGCAGGCTAGAATGGCAAGCCAGTGAGCCCCAAGAACCTGCACAACGCCTCCTTCCTAGAGCCAGCAAACAAAATGTAGCCTTTCCTTCTGTCCTTCATTTCTTTGTTTATTTTTTTTCAAGACTGAGTTTCTCTGTGTTAGCCTTGGCTGTCCTGGAACTCTCTCTATTGACCAGGCTGACCTCAGATCCACAGAAATCTGCCTGCCTCTGCCTCCCAAGTGCTGGGAGCCGGGATTAAAGGTAAGTGCCACCACCACCCATCTCTCTCTCTCTCTCTCTCTCTCTCTCTCTCTCTCTCTCTCTCTCTCTTTCTTTCTCTCTCTCTTGGTTTTTCAACACAGGGTTTCTCTGTGTAGCCTTGGCTGTCCTGGACTGGCTTTGTAGACCAGGGTGGCCTCAAACTCATAGCGATCCACCTGCCTCTGCCTCCCAAGTGCTGAGATTAAAGGCGTGCGCCACCACCACCCATCTCTCTCTCTCTCTCTCTCTCTCTCTCTCCTCTCTCTCTCTCTCTCTCTCTCTCTCTCTCTGTGTGTGTGTGTGTGTGTGTTTCAACACAGGGTTTCTCTGTGTAGCCTTGGCTGTCCTGGACTGGCTTTGTAGACCAGGGTGGCCTTGAACTCATAGCGATCCACCTGCCTCTGCCTCCCGAGTGCTGAGATTAAAGGCATATGCCACCACTGCCCAGCTTTTCTCGATTTTTAAATTTGCATATTTAAGTGGGTTCTGGGGATCGAGTCATCATGCTTGTAGTTGTTTTTAACCACCTCAGCTGAGATACAAGAACAAATGACCTGAAAACATCATTTACAAGTAAAAGGAAAACATTAAACATTTCAAAACTCTGAAGACTGGCATGTAAGGAGTAAAAAAGTATGCTCAGTGGAGAATGCTAAGGGTGTGCCCATGGTGCCCCTGACTTAAGAGATAAATACGCTTATTGTATATGTGTGTAATAATATAAATGTATATGTAAAAAATAAAAAATATTTAATTTTTTAAAAAGGAATAAATAAATACCAATTCAAAAGTCAGCTTTCTGCACTGGGAGAAGAGACCCTCAAAGCACTTCAGACATCAGGGCTTCTCTTCTCACACCAAGTTCAGATTGATGGAGGCAGAAGGGCAGAAGTGCTCACTGCCTCCAAGCTACTTTGAGACTCAGCTCATCAAATTCCAGTATAGAGCTGAGCTGCTCCAGTCACGGCTCAGGCAGCCCAGGTGTAGGAGCAAGTGGCCCTCGCCAGCATCTGCATCCACCTGATGCTAAAATTCTGCAGGGTGTGCAAATACAAGAGCTCAGAGGGCATGGTGGCCCCCATCTAGATTTCAAAGGAGGTACTGAATAGCCACACCTAAAACTCTTGATAGGAAGTTCTGATAGGACCTGGGGGACAACTGCTGGAAGGTACCACACAAAGACACTCATGAACAAGAGGAGACTCACTGGCTGAGGCAATTTCTTTTTGCAAAAATGGTTTGCCAGAGCTCAAGCCAAGCTCGCAAGGACACAGGGAGGAAGGTCACATAGATCTTACTCCAACTCGGGTGGTGACTGTAGTCTGACTTCACAGTCTCTTGCCATTGGCTAGTTGTTTTGTTTCAGTTTTTAACTGGGGGGAAGGAAATGAAAGAAAGGGCTTGGCCACTCCAAGCCATCAAGTTCCCAGAATACAGCTGAGCCTCACAGGGAAGGTTTACCAAGTGGGGAGATTAAAAGATTTTCACTAAAGTTTTGCAAGGCCGGGGAGATGAAAAGATTTGAAATCTGGCATGTGAAAGTTTTACAAAGTTGGAGAGATTCATGGAATGTCAGCACTTGGAGGGTTAGCTCTCTTTGAAAGGAAAAAACTTCTCATGGTAGGATCAGCGCTGAGGTGCTGATACCTCAGGATGGTGAGACGAATGGGATGCGATGCCCACCTGGGAAAGCGGGACACTCCAATGTGCAGTTCCAACCTCATAGGGCAGCCACTGAGGGCTGAAGGCAGCTGGGTCCTCGGAGTCGGGCTGCCTGACACCGCAGAGGCCCAGGCCTAGTTCTAGTGCCCAGCGGTACTTACACTTTCCCTATTGGGCCTCAGACTTGCTTTGGGCCACCTTACACCTTTTCTTCTGCCTTTTGGAATAGAAATGGCCACTGCCACTGTCCCATTGTTGATATTGAAAACAGATCATTTGGTTTGGATTCACAAGTTGGACTTGGGATGTTGAGTAACTGCTAGAATGAGTTTAACACTTTGCAACTGTAGAGATGGTGTGATCAAATTCTGCTTTGTGAGAAGGACATGAGTTTGGAGGACTCAGGAGTGGATGCTGATTTGGGATATTGGTCTTAACAAATGTAATTACTGCTGGGTGGTGGTAGCATATGCCTTTCATCCTAGCATTCAGGAGGCAGAGGTTATTGGAGCTCTGTGAGTCTGAGGCCAGCCTGGTCTACAGAGAGTTCCAGAACAGCCAGTGCTACACAGAAAGACGCTGTCTCAAAAACCAAACAAACAAAAACAAGCCAAAACCAAAAAGCCAAGTTTAATTGCTCACTGTGGTGCTTTAAATGAGAACGGGCTTCACAGGCTGTAGTGTTTGGTTGCTTGGTCCCCACTTAGTGGAACTTTTTGAGAAGGATTAGGAGGTGTGGTCTTGTTGGAGGTGTATCACTGGGAGAATCCATTTGTGAATCAGATGTAAGCTGTCAGCTACTGATTGTCCCACTGCCTTCTTCCCTACCTGCTCCCACACTTCCCACCATGATAGTCATGGACTCATCCTCTAAAACTGTAAGCAAGAATCTAATTAAATGCTTTCCTCTATAAGTTTCCTTGGTCACGGTGTCTCTAACAGCAAGAGGGAAGTATCCAAGAGACCAGGTAACCATACTGAGAGGTTCTGGGGTGCATAAGAGGTGCTTTTCATACGATGCTGCTTTGGGGTTTGTTGTTATTCTTTGTCTGTCTGTCTCTCTCTCTCTCAATCTTATATGTGTGATATGCATCTATGTGTTCATATATGTGCAGGTAGGTGTGCAGGAACATATATACAGGCCAGAGGTCAAGTACTTCCTCTATTACTCTTCACATTTTTTTTTGTTTTGTTTTTTTGGGACAGGGTTTCTCTGTGTAGCCTTGGCTGTCATAGACTCACTTTGTAGACCAGACTAGCCCCGAACTCACAGAGATCCACCTGCCTCTGCCTCCCAAGTGCTGGGATTAAAGGCGTGCGCCACTAAGCCCGCACTCTTCACATTTTTTAAAGATTTATTTATTAATATTTTGTATACAGTGCTCTGCCTGCATGTACACCTGCAGGCCAGAAGAGGGCATCATATCACATTATACATGGGTATGAGCCACCGTGTGGTTGCTGAGAATTGAACTCAGGACCTCTGGAAGAGCAGATAGTGCTCTTAGCCTCTGAGCCATCTTTCCAGCCCCTACTCTTCACATTTAAGAAATTATTTTATTACGTTTTTAATTTGTTGTTGCATGTACCACATTTGAACACACTTGTGCATAGCAATCCTAACACTTAGGAGTGAGGAGTAGAGGAGACAAGTGAATCTCTAGAACTCACTGACCATCTACACCAGACCAGTCACTGAGATTCAGGTTCAGTGAAAGACTCTGTCTTAAAAAATAAAGCAGAGGGAATTGAGAAACTATATCTAAAAAGTTCACTCTGGCAAAGCTTTTCTGGACACCATTCCATCCTCATGCTCAAGAATAATGGCCATAAAAGATAGTTCCTATCGGGAACTTCAGAGGCAGAACAAAGGTCAGACAACTGTCCCCGAGCCCACCCTGACATATCCTCCCCCTCTCAAGCCCTACAAACCTTCAAGCCCCCAGTACCAGAGCTCCCAGCCTCCATGTCCTCGAAAAGACTCCTGCCCTCCAGTTCTGACCAACAACCCTGCTTTGGGGGATGCCTGTCTTCCATCCTTTACTTCTATGTCGCCTCCACCATTATCTAACAATACTCAATGTGTTAATGTTATTTTTATAAAACTATGCTTCTCTTTTTCTCTCTTAACCCAGTTGTCACACAAATAATTGAGACTCTTTTACATTTGTTTAATAATAAGCTTCACAGTACAAGAACTGAGCAGTTATTACTTTATTCTTAACCCTCTAAGATAATGTGGTTTCCTCCCGGCATATATCCCGGAGATACTGAGATACTTGCACTTTGTAGCTTTCTTGCCCCAGCTCCTCTCTCCTGATATCTTCTTAGACTTCTTCCATGGCTGAATCTCCTGGATGAATCCCCCACTTCTTCTTCTAACTCCTCCTCGCCTGGCTGGCAGGAAGTCCCACCCTATTCTCTCCCACTGCTAAGCAATTAGCTGTAAGCTGCTTTATTGGCATGTCAGGGGATAAATGGGAGCAGTATTTACACCACATTGAGACAGGACATTCTCAGAATAAAGACTGCAACCAGATATGGGTTACAGAAATCAACATTTTGATTATACAATAACCTTATGCCTATACACCAATGCCAACTTCTGGCCTGAATACACATGTGCATGTATACACACTCAAGGATGTGCATACACCCACACTGACAAGTATATATACTCTCACTAATAACACAACATACATACACACACACAATTTGGGGGGGGGGTGTTTTTTGGTTTTGGTTTTGGTTTTTTTGAAACAGGGTTTCTCCATGTAGTCTTGGCTGTCCTGGGCTCACTTTGTAGACTGGGCCTGCCTCTGCCTCCCCAAATGCTGGGATTACAGCCATGCACCACCACACCCAGTATAATACGCATACAATTTTTAAATCAGTTAACAATCAATTAGAATACTGTTAATAATGATGATCCTGTATCCTAGACACTGCCTCTGCCGTAGGCTTCCTTGAGCCGCTGCAGTTGTTTTCTTAGGGGTCGGATGGTCTGCACTTCACTTTTAGCTTCTGTGTCTCAACAGTAATATGAGGATTCTCTCTTCCTTTCTTTCCCACTGTCTATATATCTTTTTAGTCTCTCCCTGTCCTTAATTAGGCTATTATCTGATGAAATGCCATGACCACAGGTAAATTGGAGAGGAAAGGGTTTATTTGGCATATGCATCCAAATCACTACTCAGTGTTAGAGGAAGTCAAGACAGGAACTCAAGCAGGGCAGGAACCTGGAGGCAGGAGCTGATGCAGAGGCCATGGAGGGGTGGTGCTTACTGGCTTACTCCACATGGCTTACTCAGCTTATAGTATCCAATACCACCAGCCCAGGGATGGCACCACCCACAGTGGGCTGGACACGCCCCCCCCCCCATTGATCACTAATTTTAAAGATACCTTACAGTCAGATCTTATGGAGGCATTTTCTCAATTGAGGCTCCCTCCTGTCCAATGACTCTAGGCTGTGTCAGGCTGACATAAAACTAGCCAGTACACTCCCTGTTCTTTTTCCTTGTCTGCTTCTTCCACACCCTCTTTAGTTGACAACACCCTAAGTACTTTTCACAAGTATCCTGACTACCTGAGAAGGTGATCACCAGAGTTAGCCTCACAGACAGAAGTGTCAGAGAAAGGCTGGTGGTCATCCTAGGCCCCAGAGACACTATTGGATCAGCCAGAACACCTCAGGACCATAGAACCCACCAGGCAGATGCCCTCAGTTCTTCGTCTAATGTCCCAGAGCATCCCTCCATCTTGCCATTCCAGCTGCTCCTCCCAGCACTGAGGCTTCATTACCAAGATCATCTTTGCCATCTTAGAACCACCAGCCCCCACCCCGCTCCAAGAACTCTGGCCTCCTCTGACTTGCAGGACCCCCAGCCCGTCATGGAGAGCCACCCAAGCAGAGATGAGAGAAAAAAAATGAACCACTCTGGCTGGCCTCGTTTCATGTCTGTGGCTGTGATTAAATTCCCTGACAAAAAGCTACTTAGAGGATAAAGAGGGTTAGTTCAGCTCACAATTCCAGTTTAGATTCCATCGCTGTAAAGTAGTCAAATAGCTAGTCACATCAGTTTCACAGTCAAGAGCAGTAAAAACAAGCCGGGTGGTGGTAGCCCGTGTTCTTTAATCCCAGCACTCAGCAAGCAGAGGCAGGTGAATCTCTGGGTTTGAGGCCAGCCTGGTCTACAGCTCAAGTTCCAAGACATCCAGGGCTACACAGAGAAACCGTGTCTTGAAAACGAACAAACAAACAAACAAATAAATAAATAAATAAAACAAAACGACCAACAAACAAGAAATAAACAAACAGAAAGGAGCAGAGAGACATGACTGCTCATTTGCTTGCTTGCTTGCATTGGTGTTTTGCCTGCACGTCTGTCTGTGTGAGGGTGTCGGATCCTCCAGAACTGGAGTTACAGACAGGTGTGAGCTGCTATGTGAGTTCTGGAAATTGAACCCTGGTCCTCTAGAAAAGCAGCCAGTGAGCTATCTCTCTAGCCCTATCTCTCCCCTCTTATACAGCTAGGAAAAACCCCTGCCTAGAGAACATTGCCACCTGAGGTTTGTTTGAGGCCATATCAGTTAATTTAAGACAATCCTCCATAGCCATGCCCAAGGCTATAGAGATAAATCCTCCTTAAACCTAGAGAATTCCTCATTAAGGCTTTCTTCTCAGATGATTCTAGTTTGTGTCAAGTTGACAGTTAAGCCTAACGCCTTCCTCCTTAAGGTTTGTCACCTCCCTCAGCCCAACACAATGTAGACCCTTCCAGGATCATGCCTGGGAGTTGAGTCCTGAGTGGGAAATTGATCCTCTCTTGTGGGCCAGCATAGCTAAGGTAGAGTAGGACAGAATGTGTTCTGAGAGGCAACAGGACCAATAGAACCCAGTCCCTCTGCACTGCGGTGGCTGCTCAGTGCCTTCCAAAGAGGGTACTTCTCTTGGCCTCCTTCATCAGCATGTCTTCTCCAGGCCAGATGTTTCTAGAGAAAACCACTTAAGCTCCCTGAAGAAGGAATGGCCATCCTTCTTAGGAAGGTGGTAGAGACCAGCTGGGTGAGGAAGGGAAAGCCTCTAGTTACAGTAGCCCTTGGACCCACCCACTGCCTAGGGGAGGCCCAATGCTGCCCTGCTCTAGCAGCTCCCTCAGAGTGGAAATGATTAGGCCAGACTAGGAGACACATTCTTCTCAGGAAAACAGACTCTGTCTGTGGCCCCGGCGTGGTACATCCCACTTCCCAACACCCTAGTCACCCTATTTCTCAGTTCAGGAGCCAGTCAACTGAGTAGCCTTGAAAATATCAGGGGTTCCTTGCCAAGAGACAGCTATGAACCTTTTTTGTTTCCATAGGAGACCCAGATCTACCACGGAGCCTTGACCAAAAAATAAACAAAAAGTAAGGCTCAGACTTGCTGCTTTTCCAGAGGTCCTGGGTTTGGACACCCACGTGGTGTCTCATAACCACTGTAACTCTAGTTCCAGGGACCATAAAACCATCTTCTGTACTGGCTCTTGCACTCACGTGGTACACATTAAATCATACAACTGTACACACACGCACACACTAAATAAGTAATTTTTAAGTGGAGAAAGAACTAAGGAAGACACCAAAAACTGACCTCGGGCCTCCACCAACTCAAGTACATGAGCATGTATATATAGAGAGACTGAAGTTAGCATGGCATATTCATAATACATACTGGGATATGTGTACCCTACTATAATGCATTAAAAAGACCCTTCCTAGTTTCCAACTGTAGGTCAAAGAAATTTCTATTCTTTATAAATTATCCAATCTCAGATACTTTGTTATAGCAATGCAAAACCAGACTAAGACGCTCTTCCTAAAAGAAGAATGTAAATCAAATACTATCTTTATAAAACTAATAAAAAATATCTAGCCCCTATACGCCCCCAGCTCAAGCTTTCCTTGGTCCCCTGCAAGTGTCTGTGATTTTTGATCCCAAGTGTGGAATGCGAAACAGACTTGTATGAGGGCACGTGCTCTTTGTCCGCCGGAAATGTCCTCAGTACGTGTACTTGCTTGTGGTTGCATCTTGTACTCAAGTACAGTTAGTATATATAAACAACAAATTTGAATTCAGCCCATGTGTAGTAATTATTTGAAAAAAAAAAAAAGAGCCTTTCACTTCAGAAAAATTACCTGCTTTTTTAGAGGGGCAGGGTTTCAAGACAGGGCTTCTCTGTATAGCCTTGGCTGTCTGTCCTGAACTGGCTTTGTAGACCAGGCTGGCCTCCAAATCACAGAAATCCACCTGCCTCTGCCTCCAAAGTGCTGGGATTAAAGGTGTGTGCCTCCACCGCTCGACATGCCTGCTTTATTATATTGGTGGAGTGAACTCCTAGTTAAGAGGTCAGTAATGGTTTTGAATTCTTAGCAGCTGCTTAGCCTCTCCGAGATCGAACCTTTGATCTATAGAACAGGGATGATAAAAATACCCATTTAATGAACCAGCACTTCCTCTTATAGGTAGTCCCAGAGGAGAAATGGAGCTATGTATTCAAATATTTGTGCCTGTGTGTTCCAGCCTACTCATATAGCTCCAAGCAATTTGAATATTCATAAGTGGATTAACAAAGAAAACAAACAAACAAACCAATGAGGACATGAGTAGAGTTGAAACACAATGTGATTGGTGAAATGACTTTAGGATAAAGGTGCTTGCCTTCAAGACTGAGGACCCGAGTTCAATCCCAGGCCCTCACAGGATGGAAGGAGAGACTGCATTCTGAAGGTCATCCTCTGACCCTCTGCTGCACCTGCGTGCGTGCACGCGCGCGCGCACACACACACACACACACACACACTAAATTAAATGCAATTTTTAAAAATTAAGCCAACAAACAAAAGGCAATGTGTTAAGTCAAAGAAAGCTGACACAACATTACATCGAGTGTGGTTTCATTTATGTTAAATACTCCTGAGAACTTGACCTATAGCTAGAGGTAGGCTGTCTAGAAAAGGCAGTGGGGGGCATTCTCTGTGAAAGTAACAGTGCTCTGTGTCTCAAAGGCTGTGATGTCAGAACTCATCAATTTGTGCATCTAAAACAATCTCCAAGGTGTAAACTAAGCCATAGTAAAGTTGACCCCTCACCCCAAGAAACAATGTTACAGAGTCATTATAAAGAGTCATGAAGTGGTGTGTGTGTGTGTGTGTGTGTGTGTGTGTGTGTGTGTGTGTGTACACGCGCGCGCGCGTGACTCCCCCCAAGTTCAGTGCTGTCCCAGAGAGGCTCATACACTAATGATTGTGACCATGTACATACCTGACTGGGCTAGAGCCCACTGGGGATCCACACTACCAGCTGTTCTGCATCTAAGTTTTTGTGGATGGTGAAAAGTGCAGGCTCCAGCTGAGGCTGTTCCTGCTGCCAGGTACCTCCACTGTAGTATAAGTCCCACCCACGCCTGGGAAATGGACACCGCTTCCCTGCAGAAGCCTGAGGCACCTCCCGCCCTTCTGATTCAGGGTCAGGAACACTTGTCCAGCCACCCAGGCAGGGGAAGTCCAGAGTACCTGCCAAGCCTATTCCCTTCTGCACCATCCCTGAGGCAAGTTTATCTAATTGGGTACCCACAGCACCCAGCACCCACCATTAGGTGTCCACGGCTGGCTATTGTAGTGAGGGCTTTAAACATGGAGTCAACAGACCTGGGCAAGCTAGTAGAGGGGGAAATGGGCAGGAGAAGCAAGAAGACACCAGGCCTCCCTCCTGAAGCAAGACACTGCCTTTTATTTATATATATTATGTCTCGTTGCTAAGCAGCCAGGCCTTGGCCCAAGTGGCAGGGAGGAGGGGTCTCCTGCTGCAATGAGCCAGGGTGACTCAACTCTGTGTTGTCAGTTCCTCTGGGCCTGGTGCACACATTCAAGTCAGAGACCAGACCCACCTGGCTGTGGAATTCCTAGATGGAACAGAGCCAGTTCCCAGCTTCTCACCAGCTTGCGAAGAGCCAAGGGAAGCAGGCATAACCAGGCACCTGGCTCTGCCATTGGTTGAACTTGGGCAGGCCATTTAACACCTCTAACTTCCTGCAAGAAGAATGTGAGATGGCATTTCAAGGTCTTACAGTACACTTTAAGTGTCCCGGTTGACTCACACGGGTACCACTCTCTCTCTTTGACAGTCGGGGAAATTATAGTCCAAAGCAAGGATGATTTTTTTTTTTCATTTAGGCAAAGTGATCCAAAAAGCAGGACTCAAAGCTCTATTGCCATGACTCATGCTTTCCCATAGCAGATCACCCAATTCACTTGCAATGCCTAGCCCATGCTGTGGCTGAGGTTCTCAGAGGGAGGATAGAAACCTATCGCATTCTCCCTGGCATAGGCTAGAAAGATCCCAACACAATGGGAGGGCTGCCCTCCCACTGTCAGTAATCCTGCCCACCGTGGACCACTGGCTAGAAATACTGATGCCCCTGCTGGACGCCTGAGTCACGCAGCAGGTGTCTTACCAGAAATTCACGGTGTCTAATTTTGACTACCTTTGGCTACACAAACTGTGTTTAGGTCAGTGGAGGTTCTGAGACTGGAAACATTTCCCCTGGTACCTGGTGTTCAGGGGCATAGAGCCAAAAGCCACTGAGCAACACTCTCACCCTATAAGCCAAATTTAAGCTCTACTTGAGGTAGGATGCAATGATTAGCCCTCTTGTTTATTCTTTTAAAAATTCCTTTTGTTTTTAACCCTTATGTTTATTTTATGTGTAACGGTGTTTTGTTGTTGTTGTTTGTTTGTTGTTTTTGTTTTTTTTGGTTTCTCGAGACAGGGTTTCTCTGTGTAGCTTTGACTGTCCTGGACTTTCTTTGTAGAGCAGGCTGGCCTGAAACTCATAGAGATCCACCTGCCTCTGCCTCCTGAATGCTGAGATTAGAGGCATGCACCACCACACCGGGCTGTGTGTAGTGGTGTTTTGTCTGAAAGTATGTCTATGCACCACATGTGTCCTTCGAAGGCCAGAAGAAGGTAGTGGACTCCCTGGAACTGGAGTCACAATTGTGAACTGACTGGGTACAGAAGCCAGGTCCTCTGGAGGAGCAGCAAGTGTCCTTAACCATGGAGCCTTCTCTCCAGCCCCGCTCCTTGTCATCCTTCCAAACTCCTGCTTTCCAGATCCATGTCCTTCAGAACCCAGGTCCCCTCAGGCCTGCTGGACCAATGCAGACTGCTAAAATGCAGCTCAGCCTGCAATCTTCCAGGACAAGCTTTCCAGAGCTTTCCTAACAGTGGCTGAGCTCAGAGATGGATGCTTCCAGAGGAACAAACTGTGACTCAAGGAGGTACTCACTGTGTAGACCAGGCTGGCCTTGAATTGACCTGCCTCTGCCTCTCAAGGGCTGGGACTAAAATATGTGAGGCCCTGTCCACCTGATGCCATTGGGTTTTTTGAAACAGCATCAAGTAAGTCAGGCTGGCCAGACGTCTGGCCCCAGGGATTTGCCCATCTCTGGATCCCCAGTACACCACCCCACCTTTTCACCTTTTCTTTTTTTTAAATGTGAGTTCTGAGGCTCAAACTTAGGTCCTCATGATTATAAGACAAGCACTTTACCAACTGAACTGTCTCTTCAGCTTGCCAGAGTAACCATAAAAAGCATGATTATTTTGGCACGTGGTTCTTAGTCCAAGTCTAAGAGCTACCTGCCTCTCTCAACATACCCTCAATACTGACACAGGATATCATATGGCAAGAAATAAGGAGCCTGCTCTGTGTGTACCCTCTTACAAAGCCATCAAGATCAAAGCATGATGCCAGCCATGATGGTGCACACCTTTAATCCCAGCATTCAGGAGGCAGAGGCATGTGGATTGCTGTTGAGTTCGAGGCCAGCCTGGTCTACAAAGCGAGTCCAGGACAGCCAAAGCTACACAGAGAAACCCTGTCTCGAAAAATGGAAGGGAAAAAAAAAAAAAGATCCAAGCATGAGTGTCTCTCCTGATGATCCCCCACCCAGCCCTGATCACCTCTCAAAAGCCATTTTCCCCTCAATGTTTCACACGGTGATTAAATTCTGACCTGGGAACCCTTGAGGGATACTCCAATCATATCGAAGCCATCCAGGCCTAGGTCAGCTTTACGGAGCACCTTGGGCACCCACATATGTGCCTCTCCATCGCTGGGTTGCCAGTGCCTGACTATCGCCCCCTGTAGACTGACTCTCCCTTGAAGCATCTTCATTTTGTTTACCTGCCTCTGCCACATGCTGAGGCTGTTTGCTAAATAGATGCACAGAAGAGAGAGAAGGGGACGCATTAGTTCTAGTTTAAAGAATATAGGCCTTTGGCACGAGAAATTTGGGGCTACTGAACAAAGAAAGGTTTTAGAGCTCTCACTCTGATTTCACTCAGTTCTTAACACTTTTTAAAAATATCAACCTGGGGACTGGGGATGCGACTCCGTTGGTACGGTGCTTGCCAGGCATGGGCAAAGTTACTGTGGATTCTATATACAGCTTCACAGTAACTGGCGGGTATGTGGGCACATGCCTGTAATTCCAATACAGAAATGGAAGCAAGAGGATCAGACGTTCAAGGCCATGCTCATCTACATTATAAGTTCAAGGCCAATGTGGGATACTTGAGACCCTGTCTCAAAAAACAAAAAAACAACACAACAAGCAAACCAAACCAAACCAAAACAAACTTGAGCCAGCAAGATGGTTTAACCAGCTAAGCACTGATGTTTTTCACTGTAGGTTGTGAAATGAAACTATCAGGAAAGAAGCTGTGTAGAACTGAAACTAGAATACCACACTTGATAATAAGACTGAACAATGGGTTGTGAAATCTTGTTATAGTTGAATATGTTTTTGTCATGTGATCTGGACCAGCAGGCCATTTTTCAGTGACAGAGTCCTGAAGGAGAGGCCCTGGGATGAGAAAAAAAAAAAGATATGAAAGTTGGGATTAGAAGGTCTTACATACAGCTGGGCATGGTGGCACAAGCCTTTAATACCAGCCCTCAGGAGGCAGAGGCAGACAGATTTCTGTGAGTTTGGGGCCAACGTGGTCTACAAAGAGTGTCCAGGAGAGCCAAGGCTACATAGAGAAACTCTTCTCAAAATATAAAAAAATAAAAAGAAAGAAAAGAAAAGAAGGAAGAAAGAAAGAAAGAAAAAGCAAAAGAAGGTCTTGCTTATGCTGATCAAGTTTATAAGAAGTACAGCATCAAGCCAGGCGTGGTGGCGCACACCTTTAATTCCAGCACTGGGGAGGCAGAGACAGGTGGATCACTGTGAGTTCAAAGGCCAGCCTGGTCTACAAAGTGAGTTCAGGACAGCCAAGGCTACACAGAGAAACCCTGTTTTGAGAAAAAACAAATACAGCATCTTATATAGAGTTTACAGGGGGATATGGGACGGAGTCAGCATAAAGCCATCATAAAATGTGGTGAAGTCAGCAGGAAGTCAGGTAATGTAGCACAAAGGGTACACCGGATAGCTCCAGTGAGCTACAGACCAAGCACACAGTGGCCTCGGGACTGATAACTCCAGGCTCTTCAAGGGACTAATGTCATGTTAGTGCTGGCTGTCCTGGAGATTACTGTGTTGACCAGGCTGGCTTCAAAACCACAGAGACTCTTCTGCCTCTGCCTCCTGGGTCCCAGGATTAAAGGTGTATGTGTGCCACCACACTTGCCTTTGTAAATTCCTTTTCATTTTATCTCATTTTTTACTTAGATTTGTTATAGCTTAGTGGAGTGGCATGAGTGTATCTGAAGCCAGCGTGACACTTTAAAGTTAACTGATGTTGTGAAGTTTGTACTGCGTCTCCTAAATGCAACACCATAGTTCAGAAGCTTTTAATTTAGCTTCTAGTGTTTACCTACTTGTTCTTTTTTTTTTTTTTTTTTTTAACATTTTTCTTTTTGGTTTTTGAAGACAGGGTTTCTCTTCGTAGCCTTGGTTGTCCTGGACTCACTTTGTAGACCAGGCTGGCCTCGAACTCACAGAGATCTGCCTGCCTCTGCCTCCCGAGTGCTGGGATTAAAGGCGTGCGCCACCACCACCCAGCTACCTATTCATTCTTGTGTTGCCAGAATGGTGGTTTGCACTTACTAGATAGGATCTGCTCACTGCCTATGCCCTGTTAATTTATCTCCTAAAGGAAAGGCTCCCCCGCCACCCCACCCCCACCCCCCACTTTGGCTGTTAGCCACAGCACCGGACAGTGGCCTATGGGGTTTTGGAGAAGATGAACAGCTATGGTGGCATGGATGTCCTTCTATGTTTGCACTCACTGTTGGAGTCTGAGGGCTAATATTATATTTTAAGCTTAAATTACTGGTGCTTAAGAAATCTATAAAACAAAAATGCCTCTACCCAGTCAGCTCCACTTGCCCAAGCACAGAAAACTTCCTGGAATGCTGGGGGTTGTTGTTCAGGCAAGATAACAAGGCCAGTGTTTTCACTTCTGTAAAGAAGCTTGGTAGCCCCGCTGCACAGGATGTGCTTGATCACATGTAGGTGGGAGGGACATAGGCAAGTAGCCTTGCCTTTATAAACCCCTAACTAATATAATCCACTGTCATCCTCCAACTAGTGTCCATTGCCCTGGCCAGTACTTAATAAAACTTGCTTTAAATTTAGCTCCAAAATTGTGGTAGTGGTCTCTTTTTTTCTCGCCCTGTGGGATTAACAGAAGCAGCTGCAGAAGCTATCATAATGACCAGTGCAAAAATGCTACTTAAAATCTGACCAAAAGGGGGAAAAAAAAATCTCTGCTTTGTAGCAAGAGCCTGATGCACTTCAAGGAGAACCTGTAGTCCAAACATGTCATGCATGCCTTGTCAAGGTGTACAGCATCTGTAGCAAAGGAAGTCTGCCGAGGCAAGAGAAGGCCTCTGATCAGAGGAAGATTTTTACACAATTAGAGAGGATACAATGGGCACAAGTAATTTAAAAGTGTTCCCCCACTCTCTTGAACTCAGAGTCCTGTTAGTAGCATATATGGAGGGTTAACACAGGCAGCGCACACATAGAAGGCCATCCATGCTATAGTGTTCATCTGCTCCAAAACCCCATAGACCACTGTCCAGGGCCATGGCTAACAGCGAACGGTGGGGCTGAAGCTTCCCTTTAGGAGGTAATACAACAGGACAAAGGCAATGAGGGGACCCTAGTAAGTTGCCTTTATCTAGACCAGGTGGGTGCCTCCAGGGCAAGTCAACCAGCACCTCAGATTGTCCCTTCAGAGGCAGAGTCCTTTAGCACACATCTTTAGCAGCACTCGGGAGGCAGAGGCAGAGGCAGGCAGATTTCTGTGAGTTTGAGGCCAGCCTGGTCTATAAAGAGAGTCCAAGACAGCCAAAGCTACACGGAGAAACCCTGTCTCAAAAAACAAACAAACAAACAAACAAACAAACCGCGGAGCATGACCCAAGGGGTAATTCCACTCTGAAACCAGGGTGCCAGATTTTTTTTTTTCCATAGTGGGAAGCACCGTCCAAGGAGATAACCCGAGAGTGAATAGAGACCAGAAATTTGAGCAATGAATTAATGGATAGTGTCTGTGGGGAGCATTGTTTCTGGCTTCCCTTTGTAGGTTTTAAATCCTTTTTAACTTAAATGCTTGGGCAATGTATGTGCAACTAGCATTCAAACAGCAACAATGTGTATAAGAAGGTAAGTCCTTGCCTGGCGGTGGTGGCTCATGCCTTTATGCCTGTAATGTCAGCACTCTGGAGGCAGAGGCAGGCGGGTCTCCGAGTACAAAGCCAGCCTGGTCTACAAAGTGAGTTCCAGGACAGCTAGGGCTACACAGAGAAACCCTGTCTCAATAAACCAAAAACAAACAAACAAACAAAAAAACAAAAAACAAAAACCAACCAAGAAAGAAACAAAGTCCTCTTTCTAGCCCCCCACACCAGATCCCCTGTGCATCAGACTAACAGACACAAGCACTTATTGCTTCTGCAGATCTGGGGTCCATCTCAGGATCGAAAGAGTCAAAGTAAATCCTGGCAACTGAATCCAGACAGCCTCAGCAGGTCTTACAGTGAGGGCTTTCCCACTGCTGCCGGTAAGGAAGGCCAGGGTTGGAGACGGAACCTAATTAACAGACCGCACAAACCGTGGGTTCCACCCTAGCACGGCATAAAACTAGGCGTGGCTGTGAATGCATGCACTGCCAAGACTTAGAAGGTGGAGCCAGGAGGCACTGAAGTTCAAGGTCATCCCTTGGCAGCTAGGACAGCTTGGGCTGAGGGCAGCGGAAGAAAACGGCATGGTCTTGTAGACCTTATTCCACAGGTTACAACCTATTAATAGGCTATAAAGTCATAATTTATAGTTCATGATGATTAAAAAGAAGAAATAGAACTAAAACGGGTTTTGTGGAACTTCGTTGCAATGTAAAATATATCTTTCTGCCAGCTGAGGTTTAAAGGGAAATTTTGAGGATTCTATAAACACCTGGGTCACCAAGGTTGTCTGTCCCGCGCTGCGGATGAAGGGACACGGCTCATTCCTGCAATAAATGTGCAGGCCTGACTTCCGGGAAAGTGGCTGGGGCGACTAGTTGGTTAATGGGTAACCCTGCTTCTCCATCTACTTCTTTCCAGCTCTCCGTGTCCCCCCTGCAGCAGGACGTGGCGCGGTCAGGGGACACTGACTCACAGCTGACTCAGCGCAAGGCATGCAGCCAGGGGCGCCTGGAGGAGCTGGCTTTGCCCGCCTCTGTAGGAGGGGCCTAGGCACAGAAGGTCGGTGGTCCTAAGGCCCAGGAGGAGGCCCAGGAGGAGGAGGTCAGATTGCACCTGGGACCAAAACGCAGCCTGAATGCTCTGTCGGGGTACACCTACCTGCTAGCCAGTGGAGGCTAAAGCGTCGGTTCCCTCCTCCTCCCCTAGCCTGATCCCTAGAGAGCAGCCCCCTCCCCCGCAACCCCCCATCCCCACCCCACCCTCCGTGCAGTCCAGGGTGCTCTCCAGGACCTTTTGGAAAACTTTACGGCATCTGAGACCTGGCCTAGTTTATCTCTCGCCTCTTCACCAGGCAAAGCCCTGTGAGAAGAACAACAGCTTCACTCGCTCTATAACCTCTGGGGTTGGCGAGGGCTGTGACAGAGATCGTGGGATATGTGTTTGGGTGGCCAGGGTTAAAGATTCAAGCAGAGCACACAGACCAAAAACCCAACTACCACACATACATACATACATACATACATACATACATACATACATACACACACATACATCATACATATTAAGTAAGATGTGTGTATGTACATACATAATAAAATATAACTAAAATTATATTTAAGCAAAGCATAGTAGCCCATGCCTATAATCCCAGCACTAGGCAGGCTGAGGCAAGAGGGTGGTGAGCTTGAGAACTTGTGTACTACATACTAAGACCCTAGTTTTGTGTTTCTCACTGTCCTCTGATATAGCAATTTATTTGCCTCATTCTTGTCTACTTAAGCTTTACATTAAAATATACATAGCCAGTTTTGGTGATACATCCCTTTAATCCCAGCACTCAGCAGACAGGGGCAGGTGGATCTCTGTGAGTTCAAAGCCAGCCTGGTCTACATAGTGAGATAGTGAGTTCCAGGACAGCCAAAACTATATAGCGAGACCTTGTCTAAAAAAGCCACACACGCACACACACACACACACACAAGATAAGAGGATGAGAAGGAATATTGGGAGGGGAAAAAAGGAAGGAGAGAAAGAATGTTAAAGTGAAAGAAAACACAGTAAGACTTAACCTGACAGCTGTGATGGTGAATGCTGACTGCCAGACAGGCCTCAGAGATGCCCGTGAGGGACTTTCTAGATTGAGTTCATTGAGACACGATGCCCCACCTTCCATGTGGGAGGCCCTAGGCCCTGTACTGGGGTCAAGAGCAAGTCAGCTAAACGCCAACGCTTGTCTCTCTCTGCTTCCTGACTGCGGACGAGATGTGGGTGAGCAGCTGCCACCATGTGATGGCCTGTACGCTGACAGGGTGAGCCAAGACAAACCCCTCCATGAGCTGCTTTTGTTGGGTGCTTTGTCACAGGAATGAGAAGAGTAACGGACACACTGACATCTCCACACTTACTAACCACAAGTGTCATTCTGCCCCCAAGATACAGTAGGACATTTGATCTGTTTCTTTGTCGGTGACCCATGGGAAATTTTTTCTTCTTCAGCATAGCTGTGACGGTTAGTTTTAATTGGCAGCCTGATGTCATCTAGAATCCTGTGGGAAAGGGAGTCTTGGGAGGGATTGCCCAGATTAGGCTGGCCTCTAGCCATGTTTGTAGGGTCCTGTCTTGATTGCGTACATTGACGTGGGAAGACATGTTGTACAAGTGGACAGCGTCATTCCTGCAACCCACTTGGGGTTGGTTCCTGCCATGCATAACGGAGCAGAGAGTAAGCCGGCCAACTGTAAACATTCTTTTGTTCTTCATTTCTCAGCACTCCTATCTGTGGATGTGATGTGACTACCTGCTTCGAGTTCCTGCCGCCTGGACTGCCCACAACAGTGGACCAATAGCCTGGGCTTGGGAGCCAAGTAAACTCTTTCTTCCTCAAGTTGCTTTTGCCAGGATATCTTTTTATCACAGCCACAGGAAACAAAAATAATGCAGAGGCCATTAAACGGGATGGAGTGAAGGCAAGCATTCTCTAGCGGGAAGTTACCTGGCCCTAGTGAGCCCACAAGGTGATGATCCCTGGTGCCAGACCAGGGTGCTGGTGCTTTCCCTCAAGGAGAGTGTTGCAGAGAAGAGGGCTTGGGCACCATCACACTTAGAATGCTACTGAGTAACAGTGGTGGCTTAGGTCTGCAGCACTAGTTCCCAGGCTGCATGGTTCAAAAACCATGTATTCATCCCAGGCAGGTAAACGCCCTTGGCCGCCCTTCACGGTCTCCTTCTGTTTTTTTTATAGCTCTTCCAAGATCCTCTGGTGGGTTAGGAAGACTAACTTAACATATTTGAGTTTGACTGTGCCTGAGTCCATTTTCTGTTGCTCTAATAAAATATCTGAAGCTGGCAAATCTACAAACAATAGAGGCTAGTCTGCATATTAGTTACTTGTTTTGTTGCTGTGACAGAAGCAATAGTTTGCTCGTGGTTTGAATAGGAGTGGCCCCATAGACTCATGTGTTTGGATGCTTGGTCTATAGGGAGTGACACTGTTAGGAGGTGTGGCCTTGTTGGAGTAGGTGTATCCTTCTTAGAGGAAGCATGCCACTGTGGGGACAGGCTTTAAGGTCTCCTATGCTCAAGCTATGCCCAATGTGGCACACAAATTTCCTTCTGCTGTCTGCGGATCAAGTTGTAGAACTCTAGGCAACTCCAGCACTGGGTCTGGCCGCACACTGCCATACTTCCTGTCATAATGATAATGGGCCAAATCTCTGAAATTATAAGCCAGCCCCAGTTAAATGTTTTCCTTCATAAAAAAAATTGGCTTGCTCATGCTGTCTCTTCACAGCAAAAAAAAAAAAAAAAAATCCTAACTACAACACAACTTAAGAAAAGACTCATTTTGGCTCCTTTTTTCTTTAAGTGTTTGTTATTTTATGTGTGCAGTGTTTTCCTTGTATGTCTGGGCACCCCTTTAGTCTCTGGTGCCTGAAGACATCATCAGATTTCTTGGAACTGGAATTACAAGTGGCTGTGAGCCATCATGTGGATACTAGGGATCAGACCCAGGCCCTCTGGAGAAGCAGCCAGTGCTGCTATATCTCTCATGGAGAAGGTGTGGTGGCAAGAGCCTCTGGCAGTCTGTGGTCACATGGCATCCACAGTTAGGAAGCAGAGAGAGACCAATGCTGATGCTCGACTTACTTTTTCCTTCCTGTTCAGGCCAGGACACAGGCCATGGGATAGTGGGGCGCACTCTCAGGATGATGGGTCTTCCCAGCCTCAATTAACCTCATCCAGAAACTCCTTCATAGACATGCCCACAGGGCTGTCCCATAGATGAGTCTAGATCTCGTTAGGTTAAAAACCAGTATTAACCACCACAGTCTGGGTCAGGTTCTGGCAGTTGGGACATCTCTGAGCATGGAGGTGGAGGGGGCCACATTTGGTGGGAGGCTGGTGCTGTACTGTAACATGGCCAAGCCGGGCAACTGTGCCGGCAAAGGCTCACTGTTAAGACATAGCACGTCTCTCAGCAACGCATTCATCTATTAGTCCTTGGAAGCTGAGCCCTTGTCAGCCAGGCACGCCTCAGAGAGTCCACCTCTAATATGTTTTACAGAAAGGGAAAGAGATTATTACAGAGATAGAGAGCAATCTGGAGAAAGGGACAGAAGAAGAGAATGAAGATGGAGAGAGAGAGAGACTTTTTGGTCTGGCAATAATGAAATCCACCTGAAAGGGTGTGTTCTGAAATCTGAAAATCCCATTAAATACTTCTGCATGTCCTGAGGCAACTGAGAAACAACTCAACCCTTCCATTTCAGAACACTTCTGCCAGCAGAGCTGTGTCGAAGGTGGGCCACACACACACACACACACACACACACACACACACACACACACAGGCTCACATCCTTCTGTTTCCTTGACCTTAAGTAGGATGGAATTTGCCTACTTGACATCTGCTCTATTGGCCACATATGCACATAGATGGGCTACCTGTCTCTCATTGGTGTCTGGACAAGTCATCATCTTTATTACTTCAGTCTGCAGCTTCATCAAAGCCTTGATAGAAACCTGATGTATTCAATCAAAAGTCTTGAAATAGGGGCTAGTTCCTTATTGCCATGACTTTTGGGGGGACCTGACAGAACCAGCTCTGCTGTGTAGAGGGCTAGAGCAGCGATGGTATGTCTCTCTTCTTTCACTCACACTATTTTAGTTATAAGTTTTTTGTTTTGTTTTTTCGAGACAGAGTTTCCCTGTGTAGCCTTGGCTGTCCTAGACTTGCTTTGTAGACCAGGCTGGTCTCATATTCACAGCGCTCTGCCTGCCTCTGCCTCTGAGTGCTGGGATTAAAGGCATGCACCACCACACCCAGCCAGTTATAACTTTTAGTTATTGTTGCTTGTTTGGTGTGGGGGGGTTAAATTAATGTTTAATTTAATATTAAGTGTATAGGTGTTTAGCTTTCATGTGTGTATATGCATCACTTGGGTGCAGTACCTGCAGGGACCAGAAGGTGGCCTTCGATCACATATAACTAGAGTTATAGATAGCTGTGAACCACCGTGTGGGTGCTGGGAATTAAACCTATGCTCTGAAGTGCTAGGCCATCTCTAAGCCCCATTTGGAAGGAGTTTTGAGACAAGACCTCACTATATAACAGGGATGAGGAGATGGCTCAGTCAGTAAAGAGCTTGCTTTGCAAGCATGATGGCCTGAGTTCAATTCCTGGAATCCACAAGGGTGGGAATCAGATCATGGTGGTCAAGGGCAGGGCAGGACACAAAGAACTGAGAATAACAGGAACATGTAATGCCCACCTACTGCCTCTGTCAAAACAGATCAAATATTACATTCAAAAGGGTGATGGGGGGGGGGGCTAGAGAGAGGCTCATGAGTTAAGAGTGGACCTGAGTTCAGTTTCTAGCACCCATATACAGCAGCTTAAGACTGCCTATAGCTCCAGCTCCAAGGGACCTGACACCCTCTTCTGTACTCACTTGCATCTTAGCTCATATAGACATACATGTAATTCCAGAATGCATATAAACAAGAAAAAATGAATAAAAAGAAAAAACCCAGGGCGGGGCTTTTTGCATGTTTGGACAAGCACTCCATCAAGTGAAGCGCATCTCCAGCCACCACCAGGTAGTACCCGGATTCTGTCTAGCTTCTCCCCTACCCTGCCTTCTTCACAGCAGAGCCAGGGATAATGCATTCAGAGGAGCGGACATTGACTGACCAAGGTCTTGGGAGTAAAGGAGACTCAGTAGACCAGCTGGCCCTCCCCAGACAGCCCCCTCTGCTCTTGCTGCTTAGCAAAGGCAAGATTCTAGTGCCTAGCCATGGAGTTGGGAGTGGTCAAAGGTATGTAGAACATACTGCAGTCTGTCGTCATGGTGCTTGCCTGGCGTCCCAGCAACTGGGAGGCTCTGGCATGAGAATTGTCAGGTGTTACCACCAGCCTGGGCTACATAGCGAGACCCAGCCTCAGAAACATAAAGAGCAAACAGACCATACACCCTCTCACATGCCTGAGGCACATGAAGTTAAGGATGAGTGACTACTTGAAAATGGGAGTTGCTGGGACTGGAGAGATGACTCAGATGGCTGCTCTTCCAAAGGTCCTGAGTTCAATTCCCAGCAACCACGTGGTGTCTCACAGCCACCTATAGTGAAAATATGGTGCCCTCTTCTGGCATGCAGGTGTACATGCAGGCAAACACTGTATACATAATAAATAAATCTTTTTAAAAATTATTTATTTATTATTATGTATACAGTGCTCTGCCTGCATGTACACCTGCAGTCCAGAAGAGGGCATCAGATCACATTATAGATGGTTGTGAGCCACCATGTGGTTGCTGGGAATTGAACTCAGAACCTCTGGAAAAGCAGTCTATGCTCTTAACCTCTGAGCCATCTCTCCAGCCCATAAATAAATCTTAAAAAAAAAAAAAGAGGCCGGGCAGTGGTGGTGCACGTCTTTAACCCCAACCCCTTTTTCCTCATTCATCACCCCTTCTACTTTCATATTATCCATCTATTGATCTATCATAAACAGAAAATGCATATGAGAGAAAAGGCAGTATTTGCCTTTCTTCTCACATTACCCTCTCTTGCTCCCCCGTCTCTTTTTCCCTTTAGACCCCTCCCTCCTTCCCAGAGTCTTCCTTCTAGTTTCATGGTGTTTGTGTGTATCACATACATACATACACACATATGTATATATAACTCTTCGTATAAGAGAAATGTGTAATATTTATCTTCCAAACTGGCTTATTTTATTTACTATGGTGCTCTCCATTTATCCACTTTTATGAGAGTGACATAATTTCACTCCTCTTATGGTTAAATAAACCTCCACAGTTTGTTGTTGTTGTTGTTTGTTCTTGTGGGTTTTTTGTTTTGTTTTGTTTTGTTGAGACATGGTTTCTTTTGTGTAGCCTTGACTATCCTGGACTTGCTTTGTAGATCAGGCTGGCCTCAAACTCATAGAGAACCGCCTGCCTCTGCCTCCCAAGATGTGAGATTACAGGCATGCGCCACTGCACCTGGCTTATGTGTCACATTTTTTGGTGTGTGTGTCACATTTTTTTAAATACACATCTCTGTTGATAGATACATGGCTGGTTTCACATCTGGGCTGTTGTGAGCAAGGCTGTAAGAAACCCAGATATACAAATGTCTATGCTGACTTTGCTTCCTTTCCACCTGTACCCAGGAAAGCCATTTGACTTTGATACCCACAGATGTCCTTGAGATAAGAATTGTTAATTGAGCATTTAAGTCCTCAGCCCTGTGTACTTTGTATAAAACATTTCATTAAAACGTTTAGGTGCCAATGAGATGACTGAGTAAGTCTGTACTCACAGATACTTGCTGGCAAGCCCAAAGATCTGGGTTGAATCCTTGGAACCTACGGTAGAAGGAGGGAATCAACCCTCACAAGTTGTCCTTTGACATGCACACACACATGCACACAGGCACACACATGTACACACACAGGTCTAAGCAATCCAGTCATTAAGGAGCCATACTGAGACTAATTGTGGAATTCTGATCCTGAGCTGGAAAGTTTCAGAACATGGCATTTCAAATTTTTCCTTTTTCTTTTTTACCTTTAGTATGACTTTCTTCCATAAAGTGAATTCAAGGCTCTGTCCCCCAAGTCTTACTGCTATACTTGCAGTAGACCTGACTAAACTGAGGTGTCTTTGAGAGAGACACTCCCAGCAAGGGGGATCAGAGGCTGACTCCACCCAGGACCTCCTCCTAGTGCAGTGTAGCTGCAGCGCTGGGCTGGCTCAACGACCTCAGCCAGAACTCCACAAAAGGGTTCAAAGCCCTTAACAAACTGGTGACTGATAACCCTGTGCACCGTGCAGAGTCCTCGGAAGGTCTAAAGTCATGAGGAACTCTGCTGAGGAGTCTGCCAGGCCTGCATGAGTCCCAGACAATGAGCAGACTTGCAGGAAGGCCACACTGGGAGCAAGAACATCCACAACAAGAGTTCATTTCACAAGTACCTGGAAAGTGGAAAGTTAGGTAGAGCCGTTGCATAGAAACAAAACAAAAAGCTCTCCAGGGTTCACAAGCAGACCCTTGTGTGGTCTTGCATTTGGCCTTTAGTGCCTTAGTGACCAGGAACTCAGTGCCCCTTCTCTAGGCAGCTGTCACAGTCTGCTCACAAACAGCCACTGGCTCTCCCCTTGCCCTGGGTTTATTTCTTTTTTTTTCTTTTCTTTTCTTTTCTTTTTTTTTTTTTTTTTTTTTTTTTTTTTTTTTTTGGGATAAGGTTTCTCTGTGATAGCTTTGCCTGTCCTAGACTCACTTTGTAGACCAGGCTGGCCTCGAACTCACAGCGATCCACCTGCCTCTGCCTCTCAAGTGCTGGGATTAAAGGCGTGCGCCACCACGCCCGGCTCCCTGGGTTTATTTCTAAGCACTGCACATTCCATCTCGCCTTCACTTCACCCATCTCAGTATTGTCCTACTGCCTGTCTTGGGAGTTCTCCCACCTCCCCTCCGGTGGAGGAAAACTTGGCTATCTGGGTTGCTTATCCTCCCCTTCAACTTTTGAAAACAGTCCTATACCTGATCCTCTCGCTAAGCTCATGTTCCTCAGTACTCAGATGGAGCATCTGATTAGCCAGCTGGGTCAAAGACTTCCTCCTGTGCCCAAGACAGATGTACCCACTTGGAGCCAAACTCCCCCTTTCAGAGCAAGGACTTTGTGGAGGAGCAGGGTGAAGCCACCGACAGCATTAGGGCAGGGAAGAGATGGTAGCTTCCTGTCTCAAGGAAAGAAGGTACTTAGAGAATGCTGACAGCTTGTAGGACACAGCAAGGGACTGCCTCTCTTTTCCAGGTCCCCAAGGTCTTCCTGAGTCACTCTTTTCTCTCACTAGCTCCCAAAGTCGGCCAGGAGCCTTGTTCTAGTACAGATATGTCTCCCACCAACTCCATCAGTGTGTACAAGCAATGAAGACTTCTGAGAGTCCTTCCCGTAAAACCGAGCACTCAGGAGGCAGAGGCTGGTGGATCACTGTGAGTTCGAGGCCAGCCTGGTCTACAAAAGTGAGTCCAGGACAGCCAAGGCTATACAGAGAAACCCTGTCTTGAAAAACAAGACACAAAAAATAGATAAATAATAAAAATTAAAAACCAGAGGGGACAGTAAGAGCATCTTATCAGCAAGGACATCCTAGACTAGATGAAAGATGGAATTATTTCAAGTGTGCTGCGTATGAACACACTGTCATATCTGGTTTGGGGTTTTGTTCTGTTCTTACAGTCCCATCCCTCTTCTAGCCAGTCACTATGAGGCTTGAAAGAGACCACATTTGCCAATCAGCTTGAACACACTTCCTCCCTCCCCTTCTGCTAGACAACTTCTTTGGTAGGCAGAGGTGAGTACTGGGGACATGTAGCCTTCCAGAGCTGGGAGTCAGAAAACCTCTTATTTGTTTGTCTGGGGAGAGGGCGGTTCAGCACCAAGAGCTAAGCAAATATTTGTGGTTATGGATTAACCTGACTCCCAGACTGACATGGCAGTGCCTGGACGAAATTGCAGTTTCTCCTTGGCCCACCCCTGTAAGTCCCCCTCAAGGCAAGACTGAAGAGCTGTGGAGGAAGGGGTGGGAGGAGAGTGGGGCTGTGAGGAGGGTGCCATCCATGAGCCAACGTTCTCCAGGCTGAACTTGGGACCGAGGAAAAGAGGAGCTCAGATTATCTAGGCCAAGGCATGAGTTGTTACTCCAAGGCACAGGTTGTCATCCCCTGTAATCCAAGTGGCCCTCTGGACACATCAGGTTATGTAGATCAAGCGGACAAGAGTGGGTGGCAGGGGGTGGAGGAGGGGTTCCCCATGATCTAGATGCCTCTGCTCCATCCACCCTGTCAGCTAGGGTAGAACTTGGGCTTCAGGAGCCCAAAAGGAAGGAGATCAAGGCCGGAAGGAGCTGTGCAGCTGGGTTAGGAGGGCCTGCCCACATGCTCTTGAGGACACTAACAGTCTTGTTGACCATTGGTTTGGGTCAGGGCTTAACCTTGAGTACAAGCTCTGTATCCTCTTAGGCACTGGTTTGTAATACGCAGCTTATCTCCTCCAAGCTTCTAGGTTCCTTCCCATAAAATGAGGTGAAAACCATTAATGCCTACCTCTTGTCTGCTTGTAAACCTAGACTGAGCCAGTGACAGTGAATAGTGACAGATGAGCAGTGTGTGTGTGCGTGTGTGTGTGTGTGTGTGTGTGTGTGTGTGTGTGTGTGTTGGGACTTGAACCCAGAGTCTTGAACATGCTAAGTATCTTCTCTCCTGTTGAATTGCAACCCTCCAGTCTCCTATCCTTTTTTTTATCAGCTTGAGGGAGGGGTGGGGAGGCTGGGAAGATGGCTCAGTTGAAAACATGCTTGCATGAGGGCCTGAGGTTGAGTCCTAGAACAACACATGGTGTTTGTTTGTTTGTTTGTTTGTTTGTTTGTTTGAAAGCTCCATGTGGTGGCACACACTTACAATCCTAGTGCTAGAGAACAGAAGCAAATTGGTCCCTTGGGCTTGCCAGCTAGCCAGTCTCATTGATGAGTTCCTGGCAGTGAGAGAGAGAGAAACCCTGTCTCACAAAAATAAGGTGGAAGCCAGGTGTGGTGGCACACCTCTTTAGTTCTAGCACTCAAGAGGCAGGGGGAGGTGGACCTCTACATGTTCAAGGAAAGCCTGGTCTAAATGGAAAAGTCCAGGATAGGCAATGCTGCTTTTAAAAAAACTGGAGGAAAAAAAGTGGACAGTGCCTGGGGAAGGACAGCCAAGATGCCTTGGTCTCCACATGTGCACACATCTGTGCACACAAGAGAGAGCTGTACATAGCCTACTAATTGTTTTCTAGCATCTCTTTATGGAAGAAATGTATTCTATCTATTTCACAAATGAGGAAACTGAGGCATGGATCAGGTAAACACCTTGTCCAGTACAGCCTTCTCTCTCTTCATTAGGACCTGGAATTTGCCTCAGGCAGTGAGTGACCTTTGTGCTTTCAGGTAGCTGGAGTGTGCCTTGTTCTAAGGGCCAAGTGGTTGTCTGTGAGCAGTGTACCTCACTCCCAGCCCCAGCTTCCACACAGACAGTGAACACATACACACACACACACACACACACACACACACACACACACACACACACACACACATCCTTTTCTCCTTTCCTCCCTCCCTTCCTTTCTTGCTTTTTCTTTTATTTGTGTGTATGGGGGGGGGGAGTTGGTAAGAGATCGACTTCAGGAGCTAACTCACCTTGTCTTTTGAAACGGGGCCTCCCGATGGCCTGAAGCTGGTCAACTGGAGCTGGTCACGCAGGCTAGGGTGGCTGGCCAGCAACCAGCAGAGATCTGCTTGTCTCTGCCTCCCCAGTCCTGGGATTACAAAAACATGCCATGACACGTAGATTCTTGTTTTAATTTTATGTGAGGTCTGGGGACCAGACTTAAGTCTTCATGTTTGTATGGCAAGTGCTTTATTGACTAAGATATCTCCCCTGCTCAGGGAGGACCCTTTCATTCCACTTTTGGGGAGGGGGTGTCGGGGAGCAGCACAGTTGTGGGACTCCTTGGAGCTTACACGTTCTCCTTAGACAGGTGTCAGCAGCTTCAGGATGTGGCGACTCAGAATCTTCCTGCTGTTCATGGCCACCTGGGGAATTTCTAGCACACCGGTCCATCTTGGTAAGACTGCCTCCACCTCACCTCAGACCCTCCACTGATTTCTACCGCACAGGTGCCAAGGGACCCGTCTAGAGCCACCCCAGCTATCTCTTGAACTGTGTCCTTCTTTGAGTGCCCCACCCACCTCCCATGCCCTTTTCTAGCCTGCCCTGCCCACACTAGCTCTCTGTCACCTCCGCTCAGGTGAGCACATCCTCCTCTTACACTTGCCTCTCAGTCCCCTCTCCCATGCTTCAGATGTGGTCCCTCCCTCTCAGCTCCTCTCCTACCTGACAGGCATCTCTCAGAGCTGAGGAGCCATGGAGTGACAGGTCTCTGTTCTCCGTGTGCTCCTGCTCAAGGGCGAGAGATGGGGACTGTATGATAGGGTGTTGGAAGTCAAGAGGTAAGACAAAAAAGGCTCACTTAGCTGTCCTGGGAGAAGTGTGTAGCCTCGGTTGGCCTGGACTCTGTCGGCCAGGCTGGCCTCTAACTTGCAGAGATCCTTCTGCCTCTGCTTCCCGAGTGCTGGGATTACAGGCACGTGCAGCCACGCCCTGCCAGTCTTATTCTTTTACCACTGTTTATTTAGTATTAGACTTTATATAAGGCTATTTTCGCATATACATAACTTTGCAGTTTCAATGGCGGCAGCAGGATCCAGCATTGTCTCTAACACTTGGTTCTGTGTAAGACACCTTGTTGAGTACTCCAGGCATGTCCTCAAAGGAAGGTCTGTCTGTCTGTTTCAGGGCACGTATTCTGCAAGATCCAAACTGCTGTGCTCCCGGGGGGAACCTCTGGGAACAGAGCAGAAAAGCAGGGCTCAGCATCCCTCCTGGAAATTAGAACCCAAGCAGAGGGATCAGGGTGAGGTCTTCCAGGCTCTCTCCTGCTGGGGTTCTTCAGATCCCTGTGCCCCTTCTCGGGTCCCTTCACCACTTTGACTCCTGTCCCAAACCAGAGCCAGTGTTCTCCAGCAGCAAGCATGCAAACCAGGTGCTTCGGGCCAAGCGTGCCAACAGTTTCTTAGAGGAGATGCGGCCGGGCAACATGGAACGGGAGTGTATGGAGGAGATCTGTGACTTTGAGGAGGCCCAGGAGATTTTCCAAAACGTGGATGAAACAGTAAGGCCATCAGACTAGGTCCAGAGGGTGGGCTGGTGGCTGGTTGGGGCCTAGAGGAGCAGGGGACATGACCACTGCCATCGAGGCCCCTTTTGGATTTGAGAGTTGGTTAGTTGTGTGGATGCTGGTCTTATTTAAGTGCTTGGTCAGGGCACAGGGAACTATAGGAACCAGGACCAGGGAAAATCAAGTCTGGGCAGCCTTCCCTCCAGAGGCCAC
This sequence comes from Acomys russatus, assembly GCF_903995435.1. Taxonomy (NCBI): domain Eukaryota; kingdom Metazoa; phylum Chordata; class Mammalia; order Rodentia; family Muridae; genus Acomys; species Acomys russatus. Next base: position 20,919,399 of record NC_067156.1, on the reverse strand, counting down.
GACTGCTCATCTCTGTCTCTCCCTCCCTGTGACCAAGTGATCTTTTTTTCCTCTACCCTGACCTGCACTTCATGTTTAGGGGGTGTGATCAAAGCTCTTGAATGTCTGTCCCCATGGGGTACTCTGGGCCTCAGTTAGTTGAGATCTAGTTAGAAACACAGACCGGGGACTGGAGAGATGGCTCAGAGGTTAAGAGCACTGACTGCTCTTCCAGAGGTCCTGAGTTCAATTCCCAGCAACCACATGGTGGTTCACAACCATCTATAATGTGATCTGGTGCCTTCTTCTGGCATGTAGGCATACATGCAAGCAGAACACTGTATACATAATAATAAATAAATCTTAGAGAGAGAGAGAGAGAGAGAGAGAGAGAGAGAGAGAGAGAGAGAGAGAGAGAGAGAGAAACACAGACTCTTAGGCAGCCATGTCTCAAGCCTGAATGATCCAAAGTTAGGATGGGGAAGATAGGACAGGAGGAAACAGAAAGGATGGAGATGCATGGAGATGGGTGATGTGGGTGGGCAGCAAGGAGCAGCATTATGGCAGATTGTATGGAAGCCTTTTTACTCCCTGGACAGCTTGTATCCAGGAGGAGGCAATATCTTTGTGGGCTTCCACTGCATAGCCAGGCTGGGCCCTGACACTCCACCCTCTCTCCCTCCACAGCTGACCTTCTGGAATAAGTACTTCGGTGAGTGAGTGCTAGACTCCTGGATGGATAGCCCATGCTTGCTTGCTCCATGGTCAGTGGAGGTTGGAGCAAAAAACGGAGGTACCCGTACCCTCTACTTCCCCATCCCGCTGTCTTTCGCAGACGGTGACCAGTGCACAGCTCCGCCCTTGGACCACCAGTGCGACAGCCCATGCTGTGGGCATGGCACATGCATCGACAGCCTGGGCAGCTTCAGCTGCAACTGCGATAAGGGCTGGGAAGGCAAATTCTGCCAGCAGGGTGAGGGGTCCTTGGCGAGGCAGCAGGGTGGGCTGAGGTGGGATCTGGAACCAGTGGGGCCACCATGAGCTGTCTGCACTCTCATGTCGCGCAGAGTTGCGCTTCCAAAACTGCCGGGTGAACAACGGCGGCTGCTTGCACTACTGCCTGGAGGAGGGCAGCGAGCGGCGCTGCACTTGCGCCCCGGGATACAAGCTGGCAGACGACCTCATGCACTGCAAGGCCACCGGTGAGTCAAGGCAGGCCTGCAAAGAGCACCCTCCCCCAAGAGCAAGCACATCTTGGGGACCCAAGACAGGTGGATATGCCACCCCTTTCTCCCGACCCTATAGGTACTGTCAATCTTTCGTTTGTTGGCAGCCTTCAGGTGCCCATGGACATATCCTGGAGTACAACTATGTATCTGTCTCTGTCTCTCTCTGCCTCTGCCAAACGCAGGGTCTAAGCTGACCTAGGAATTAAGTCATCAGTGTCGTCCTCCATCTACCCTCCTGGATGTATCACTTCCTCTCAGAACCCCGATTCTGCCTCCCTTTTAGATTTCCTTTGAGTTTTTCTTTTGAGTGTGTTTACTAATGCGTGTAGTTTAAGAAGTCAGGGTGTCACAGCTCTTTGAACTGAGCTCAGTGTGTTTTCCTGGGCATGGCTCTTTTCTCATCTTTTGTAATTTTTTTGGAGGACATACCTCTTCTGTTTTCTTTTATTATATTATGCTATATTTTTTTGAGACAAGGTTTCTCTGTGTAGTCTTACCAGTCTTGCACTGGCTTTGCAGACCACGAAATCACAGAGATCTGTCTGCCTCTGCTTCCCTGAGTGCTGGGATTACAGATGTGTGCCACCACACCTAGCTCCTCTTGTCTCTATGGACATTTGCTTTACTTTTTAATTTAATTTAATTTTTTTCACTACTAGAGGTTGAACCTAGGGTCTGGCCACATATTAAGCAGATGACCTCCCAGGATTGCCATTTTTCTATTTTCTTTTGTCCTTAGTTTTTGTTTTGAAACAAGGTTTCAATAAGTTATCCAGGCTGGTCTTAGCCAACTCCTCCTGCTTCTGCCTCCCCAGTATCAAGGATTACAACAGGCCTGTGTCACTAGGTTTGGCTCTTGGAACATTTTAAGATTTTTTTCTTTTATTCAAAATAAAATTTCAGCTGGGTGTGTTGGTGCACACCTTTAATCCCAGTACTTGAGTGGCAGAGGCTGGTGGATGTTTATGAGTTCAAAGCCAGCCTGGTCTACAAAGTAAGTCCAGGAAAGCCAAGGCTATTACACAGAGAAACTCTGTCTCAAACAAACAAACAAACAAAAACAAAACAAAACAAAACAAAACCCAAAAAACAACAACAACAAAAAGAAAAGAAAATTTCCCCATAAAACTTCAGTAAAGTGCTATAATGATTAGAATTTAAATATCAAGAGTTAAGCTGGGCGTGGTGGCGCACGCCTTTAATCCCAGCGCTCGGGAGGCAGAAGCAGGCGGATCGCTGTGAGTTCGAGGCCAGCCTGGTCTACAAAGTGAGTCCAGGATGGCCAAGGCTACACAGAGAAACCCTGTCTTGAAAAACCAAAATAAATAAATAAATAAATAAATAAATAAATATCAAGAGTTAAAATTTTTGTATTAAAATGTTACACATATAATCTATATAAAATAAGCATGTAAACATAATCTGTTAAAAATAAATTTTGTTATACAATATATTATGATTGCAGTTTGCCCTTCCCCTACTCCTCCCAGTTCACCCCCACTTCCTCTCTTATCTGAATCCACCCTTTCTGTCTCTACTTAGAAAATAGCTATCTAAGGAATAATAATAAAATGAATTTAAAAATCAAAATATGACAAATAAGAGAAAAATCCTACAAGAAATGCATATAGATGGAGACACACACATTTGCACACACCTCTTCCTCCCTTTCCTGTTTGGTCTTCCTATTCCAGTCCTTCCCCTAGTCCATCCATAACTATCTATTCTAGTTCTTCTTCCTCAGGAGATCCATCTCTCTCCCATAGTCCCTTACTCTCTACCTAACCTCTGTAGTTAAAGGGATTGTAGCTTGCTTGTCAATGACTTAAGAGCTAACAACCACATTTAAGAGAATATCTACCATACCTGTCTTTCTAGGTCTGAGTTATCTCACGGTGAATTTTTCTAGTTCCATCCATTTATCTGTGAATTTTATAATCTTATATATTTCATTGTGTAAATGTAGTACATTTTCTTTATCCATTCGTCCACTGATAAACATCATTGTTTCCAGTTTCTGGCTATTATGAATAGAGCAACAATGAACACAGTTGAGCAAATGTCTCTGTAGTAGGATGCAGTGTCCTTTGGGCACAATCTCCAAAGTGGTATAGCAGGATCTTGAGGTAACTGAGATCTTCCCATCTTCCTGAGAAACTGCCACACTGATTTCCATAGTGGCTGTAAAAATTTGCACTGCCACCAGCAATGAATGAATGTTCCCCTTATTCTACATCCTCAAAAGTATAAGCTGTCATTTGTTTTGTTAATCTTGGCCATTCTGGTTATTGTAAGATTATTGTAAGATTAAATTTCAAAGTAGTTTGATTTGCATTTACCTGATGACTAAGGATGCTGAAAATTTTCCTTAAGTGCTTCACAGACATTTATTTTTCCATTTTTGAGAATTCTCTGTTTAGATCCATACCCCATTTTTGAATTGGGGTTTTTCTTGATATCCATTTTTGAGTTTTTTATATATTTTAAATATTAGCCCTCTATCAGATGTGTAGTTGGTGGAAATCATTTCCCATTCTATAGCCTGCCACTTTGTCTGAATAATAGTGTCCTTTGCCATACAGAACGCTGACATTTTCATGGGGTCCTATTTACTGATTCGTGCTTGTGCTCTGAAGTGCTCTATTCAGAAAGTCTTTGCCTGAACAAATGAGTTCAAGGCTATTCCCCACCTTCTCTTCTATCAGGTTCAGTGTATTTGTTTTGTGTTAAGGTCTTTGATCCATTGGTAGCTGAGTTTGTACAGAGTGTTAAATATGGGTCTATTTACATTCTTCTAGTGCAACCATCCAATTTGATCAGCACTATTTGTCTTTTCCCATCAACAGTGATTAAAGTTTTGCTAGTTATAGTAGTCTGGGCTGGCGTCTATGGTCTCTTAGCGTTTGTAGAACAGGTTCAGGCCCTTCTTGCTTTTAGCGTCTCCATGGGAAAGCCAGGCGTTGTTCTAGTAGGTTTGCTTTGTATGTTATTGGGTCTTTCCAACTTTTGTTTTTTCTTTCAAGTCAGGGTAGCCCTGGCTGTCCTGGACTCACTTTGTAGACCAGGCTGGCTTCGAACTCACAGTGATTTGCCTGCCTCTACCTCCGCAGTACTGGGGATGAATGGCCTGTGCCACCACTGCACAGATTTCCTTTCCAACTTTTAATATTCTCTTTTTGTTCTGTAGTTTTTTTTGTTTTGATTATTATGTGCTGAGACAAATTCATTTTCTAGTTCAGTCTTTTTGGAGTTCTGTATGCTTCTTATACTTTGATAAACACCTCTTTCTTTAGGTTAGGGAAATTTTCTTCTATGATTTTGTTAAAAATATTTTCTATGCCTTTGGCCTGTGTTTCTTCTCCTTTTCCTTCCTCTATCCCTACTATCCTTAGATTTTTGTCTTTTCATAGTGTCCCAGATTTTCCCAGATGTTTTGTGCCTGGATATATATATTCAACATTTTCTTTGACCAAGGTTTCCATTTCTTCTGTCTTGTCATCAATGTCTATGATTCTTTCTTTCATCTCTTGCCTCTGAGGTTCCTGTTTGAATTCCTAAATTTTTCATTTTCACTTTTCCTTGTTTGGGTTTTCTTTCTTTCTTTTCTTTTCTTTCTTTCTTTCTTTCTTTCTTTTTTTTCCTTTTTGTTTATTTATTTATTTATTTTGGTTTTTCAAGACAGAGTTTCTCTGTGTAGCCTTGGCTGCCCTGCGCTTGCTTTGTAGACCAGGCTGGCTTTGAACTCACAGAGATCCGCCTGCCTCTGCCTCCCAAAGTGTTGGAAAGGCAGGTTTTCTTTATTGATTCCCTCTCTCTCTCTCTCTCTCTCTCTCTCTCTCTCTCTCTCTCTCTCTCTCCAGAGACAGAGTTTCCCTATGTAATGACCCTGGCTGTCCTGGAATTCTTATTGATTCTTTTTGCACTTGTAAGTCCTAAACTGTTTTCTTCTTCTCATCCCACTGTTTTTATTTTCATGGATTTCCTTAAGGGATTTATTGATTTCCTCTGTAAGGACCTGTAATATATTCATAAAAGGCTACTTTGTAGTCCTTGTCTGGTGCTTCAGCTAGTTTACATTGCTGAGGCAGGGTTTCTGGGCTTTAGTGGAGATATACTGCCTGGCTGTTTTGATGGTCTCTAAGCACATGGGCTTGAGATGACTGTACTGTGCTGATGGTGCTCCCTTCCTTGGTTTCTATTGCCTTTTCTGGCTTTTAAGACAGTTTTGGAGCTATGAGTTGCCTGGTAGTGAATACTTCTGGGATCCTGCGAGGTGTATCACTGGGAGTTCAAGGAGTGCCCGTGGAAGTTGGGGGATGAGACAATAGCATGGGGTGGTGAGGGAGCCTGGACAGGAGGATCTTTAGGATCTGCTGGCGGTGGAGCCCGGAGGAAGGGGAAACCACAACCAGCAGTATGCTATAGATATGTGGCTGAACTGGGGGACTATTGGAGGAGGGAAGGAAGTTTGAAGGTCTGAAGATTGCCTACCTGCTCCCTGTTTTGAGATCATTTTGTTGGCACTATAGCCTGTGCTCTCTTTGCTGTTTCTTTCAGGATCTCTTGTAACATTCATGTTATCATTTCTTCTATTTTTACATGTCTGACTTTTTCTTTTTAAACAGTCTCATATATCCCAAGCTGGCTTTGAACTTATTGTATTGCTGGGGATGACTGATTTTCTTAGCCTCTTGCTTCTACCTCCAGAGTGCTGGGAGTATGGGCATGTATACTTGATTTTATTTGGTGCTGGGGTGAAACTTGGAGCTTTAAGAATGCCAGGCAAAGCCAGGTGTGGTGGCGCACGCCTGGTTAGTCCCAGCACTCTGGGGGGGGGGGGCGGGCAGAGGCAGGTAGATCTCTATGAGTTCGAGGCCAGCCTGGTCTACAAATTGAGCCAAGGATAGCCAAGGCTATACAGAGAAACCCTGTCTTAAAAAGGGGGGAAAAAACCACACAGAAGTTTTTGGGGTTGGAGAGATGGCTCAGAAGTTGAGAACTGGCTGCTCTTCCAGAGGTCCTGAGTTCAATTCCTAACAACCACATGGTGGCTCACAACCATCTATAATGTGATCTGATGCCCTCATCTAGTGTGCAGGAGTACATGCAGGTAAAAACACTATATACATAATAAATAAATAAATATTTTTTTAAATGCCAGGCAAAGCTGGGTGTGGTGGCGCACACCTTTAATCACAGCACTGGGGAAGCAGAGGCAGGCGGATCTCGGTGAGTTCGAGACCAGCCTGGTCTACAAAGTGAGTCCAGGACAGCTAAAGCTACATAGAAAAAAACCTGTCTTGAAAAACCAAAACCAAACCAAACCAAACCAAAATAAAAATGTCAGGCAAGTACTCTACCAGCTGCGCTGTATCTCTAGCACTGACTTGGAATTCTTTCAGAGATTTACAACTTTATCTTCTAATCTCTATACAGAAACACATGCTTAAACTTTGTATTTTAAAATAGGTATTTTGCTTGCATGCAAATATATGTGCACCATGTGTGTGCCTGTTGCCATGGATTCCAACACTGGAGTAACATATATTTGTGAGCTGCCATGTGATTGCTGGGAGTTGAACCTAGGTCCATTAGAGGAGCAGCCAGTGCTCCCAAATGCTAAACCACTTCTCCAGGCCCTAAACTTTGTGTTTAGAACTGATTGTATATCTATACAAAGTTTCAAGAAGTTCCCATGCCTTACTGCCTACAAGCTTCCCTGAAGTCCTGAGTTACTGACAGAAACTTGGTTTAGACCTTTAGGTCTTAACATCTAGGTGAGGTAAGAGAAGCAAACCTACAAAGCTGGTGGATGCTTTCAGTTGCATTCTAGCACCCAGGAGCAGGGTGGGCAGAGTTGTTGCCATCTCTGCAGCCCACAGACCTGTGGTCCTCTAGCCACACCCCGCTTTGATATAGAACTGTCCGTAATCCCTTCTCAGGGCCTCCAGTGCACCTTCTGCACGGTCGGACCTCTGTGGGTGAGAAAAGGGAAGTTGAGCTATGAGGAGGTCTCTCTAAACTTCCATTGTCAGCTCATACCATGCCCCATATGCAGACACATCTGTGCTGCCCCCACCCCAGGAATTTGAAGAACTCTTGAAGGGTGCTGTTTATGCAATCCCAGTTTCTGGGAACTCTGCTGGTGGGAGAGACCTCTGCTTCTCAGTTTGCCGTGTCAGTTACTATGTCTATCTACTGGCTAGCTTCTCAAAATGTGTTCCTACAGTCTCTTTGCCATTTTGTCACTCCTTGATTGCCCTATGGATGGTGTTCCACTGCCTCACCAGCTTAGATCCATCCAACAGCGTAGATTCAACAGTTATAGGAGCAGACCTTGCAGACCATGAGCCCCGAATTTCCGTGATGTGGCCACTGTTACGGGAAGAGAGGCTTCAAAATGACACTTTCCAAGAATCACTCAGAGCTGGAGACAGCTCAGTTGGTAAATAGCTTACATGCAAGCGCAAGGACCCGAGTTTGGATCCCCAGCATCCGCGTAAAAAGCCAAACATGGCTGGATGTGCCTGTAACCTCAGTGTGCTGAGGGGGAGGGCAGAGACAGTAGGATCCCTAGGATTCACTCGCCAAGCAAGAGAGCTGTACCCAGGTAGAGGCTGTCTCAAAAATAAGGTGCAGAAACAAGAAGAAAGACACCCAGCATTGACCTCTGCCTTCTACATGAATGTGCTATGGCACACACACACACACACACACACACACACACACACACACACACACACACACACACTTCCTTTTGGGGCTGGTAAGTAAGATGGGTCAGAGTTTAGAGTACTTGCTGTTCTTGCAGAATGCTGATTTGGTTCCTAGCACCTACGTGGCAGCTCACAATTGTCCTTCATTCCAGTTCCATATAATCTAATGACATCTTCTTGCCTCTGAGGACACCAGAAACATACAGAAACTTACATAAAACAAAACACTCATGCACATTAAAAAAAACCAAAATAGACTGGGTGTGGTGGCTCATGGCTTTAATCTCAGCACTTGGAAGGCAGAGGCAGGCAGATTGCTGTGAGTTTGAGGCCAGCCTGGTCTACAAGTCCAGGACAGTCAAGGCTAACACAGAGATACCCTATCTCAAAAAACAAAAAAAGTTAAAAAGTAAAAGAAAAAAAGAAAAGAATACTTAGCCTCTTCTCTACAATCCGTCCCCCTACTGAGATAGGGTCCAGTGTAGCCCAGGCTGACCTAAAACTCACTGAGTAGCCTAGGATGGCCTTGAAATTCAGATCCTTCTGCCCTACTTTCCAGTGCTGTGATCACAGAGGTGTGTTACTGTGCCTGGTTTGTGTAGTACAAGGGCTCTAAACCAGGGCCTTGTGTGTGCTAGGCAAGCACTCTACCAACTGAGCTACATCCAGTAATTTATTATCTCCCTAGGAGCTTGGTTATGCCCAAACAAGGAGCTTTTTCTTATATATCTTGGGGATGATCACCTACAACCCTGGGGTATAATGATTCCAGGATACCTTCAGTCATTAGTTCAAGGACACTTAGGTAGTAATGTTGCTTGGCCAATTCTTGCCAGTAGGTGGCACTATTTGATTTTGAGTCCCAAGCTGCACCTCTTGACTCCTCAAAGGTAGCAGCATAGCCTAGCAACAGGAGGACAGATGAGAGGGCCCTGTGGGAGTCATTCCCGAGAAGCCCTTAACCACCTCTCCTTGACTTTCAGCGAGCTTTCCCTGTGGGAAGCTGGGGAGGTGGATGGAAAAGAAACGCAAGCAAGTCAAAACCAAACGGGACACAGACCCAGATGATGATGAACAGGATCCAGATCCAAGGATCGTCAATGGGACGCTGACAAAGCAGGGCGACAGTCCTTGGCAGGTGAGCTAGCGGAGATAGTCTCCTGGGACCCCTGCTGGCATGAGAGAAGTTTTGTTGCTTAAGGGGTACAGGTGAAAGTTGGTAAGAATAGGCGTGGGCTTGTGCAGGGAAAGGCTTAGTTAGGGTTACTATTGCTGTGAGGAAACACCATGACCAAAGACACTTGGCGAGGAAAGGGTTTATTTGTCTTACACTTTCACATCACAGTTGAACATCAAAGGAAGTCAGGGCAGGGACTCAAGCAAGGTAGGAAGATGGAGGCAGGAGCTGATGCAGAGGCCATGGAGGGTGCAGCTTACTGGCTTGTTCTCCATGCTTGCTCAGTCAGCTTTCTTATAGAACCCAGGGCTACCAGTCCATGGGTGGAACCTCCTACAATGAGCTGTGCCCTCCCGCATCAAACACAAATTAAGAAAATGCTTTCTAGTTGTTTATGAAAAGCATTTTTTCTTTCTTTTTTAATTACATTTTTTTTTGTTTTTTTTAATTACATTTTTAAATTTTATTTATTTATTTCTATTTTATGTTTTTGCCTGCATATGTGTCTGCTTCAGGGTGTCAGATCATAGAATTACAGACAGTTGTGAGCTGCCATGTGGGTGCTGGGAGTTGAAACCGGGTCCTCTGGAAGAGCAGTCAGTGCTCTTAACCGCTAAGCCATCTCTCCAGCCTGAAAACATTTTTTTCAACTGAGGCTTTCTTCTCTCCAATGACTCTAGTTTTGTGCCGAGTTAACATAAAACTAGCCAGCATGGTGGTGGTGTACACCTTTAATCTCAGCACTCAGAAGACAGAGGCAGATGGACCTCTGAGTTTGAGGTCTGCCTGGTCTATAGAGTGAGTTCCAGGACAGCTAGGCCTACACAGAGAAGCCCTGTCTTGAAACCAAACAAACAAACAAAACACCAGGCAGCATGGAGGAAGAGTTCAGTTTGGAGGAAGAGATGGAGAAACAGAGCTTGTGTGGGTGGGAACTGAGGCAGGGACTGGGTTTATGGAGACTGGCAGACTCCCGAGCACCCACAGCTTCAACATGGAGCAAGAATTCACTTGTTTCTCAGTAAATGTAAATGGTTATCAGAAAATTCCTGGCTCCAAGATGAAGGGCTGCACTAGTAGTTCACAGTATTGGGGAGCTCTATAAAAAGCTCAGCAGAACAAGAACCAGGATGGCCCTCAGGAAAGGGGCAGAGGGAGACCCAAGAGAGATACCCTAAACTGCCTAAAGATGCGCTGCTTGGCCCAGCCCCAGCCAGCCAGCATGAGAGCACTCTGACATTGGTATGGTTGAGGGTTAGTGTAGGAACTGCATAGGCTGTGTCAGGTGGATGCCAACACCAGACAGCGTCACAAATAGAAAACACTGGCAAAAGACGTATGTTTATGTATGCTAGTGGGACCAGGAACCCAGGAGAGTGCTTGGAAAACACTAGGAGTCCCGTGAGACTTGGGGGTCCTGGGCCAGGAGTTGTTGGAGGCAGCCTTGTGATCTTACTTTCAGGCTATCCTTCTGGACTCCAAGAGGAAGCTGGCCTGTGGAGGGGTGCTCATCCACACCTCCTGGGTACTGACGGCGGCCCACTGCATGGTGAACTCCAAGAAGCTTACCGTGAGGCTTGGTGAGAGCTGCAGCCAGGCAGGAGTAGCCAGAGGCCTGAGGTGGAGCAGGGGAAGCAGGCTTGCTGTTCAGGGGTGGGTGATCCTGGCAGTTACATATTTAGGCTCGACAGAGGATGCACGGAGGACGGAGGCAATTGTGCTAGCATATGCTCACACTGCGACTCCAGTCAGCTGTGACTTTTTTGGTGTTCATCTCAGATCTTATTTGTAAATGAAGGGTGCCATGCATCCAGGTCGCATCACTCCCACTCCTATGGCACCAGCTGTGTGGGCCTCAGCATCAGGCTATGGTTAGACCCATGACACTGTGAGCTTTACATAAACTGACAGTCTGGAGCTGTGCAATGTTGGCCTGCCTTGCTAGCTGCTCCCTTAGGAGTCTGTGGGTCCCCAAGTCTAGGCCCTACTCTGTGACAATTTCTCGGGGGGGCTTTTCAGCAGACATTATACCCAAAAGAAGAAAAGTGGGCCAAGAATAGCCTAGTTGTTAAGACAAAGATTTGAGTTCAATTCCCAGAACCCATATAGAATCCAGACATGGTAGTTTAAAGCTAATCTGGCGAAGCAAAGACAGGAAGGTCGCTGGAGCCTGCTGGCCAGCCAGTCTAACTGAATCTGTGAGATTCAGCATCAGGGAAAGATTCTCTGTACCTCAAATATAAGGTGGAGAGCAATCAAGGAAGAAACCAAACATCGACCTCTGGCCTCTGCATGCACTCACACACATGCACACACATCCTCATACACATGCGTCTTCCATGAACACATGCACATACATACATATGTAAGCACATACATAGCAAAAAAAAAAAAAAAATGGATCACTGAGAATGACAAAATGACAACTACCTGCAGTGAGGACAATGGCCTATGGCCCTGATTCCCAGAGCCATCAGCTGAAGAGAACCTGTTTCTTTTCTATGGTCCAGATCATTCTTTCTAGTACCTGGATCTTGCTGGTGCTCCCCAATGGGTCTTGATAGTATTCCCCTTTGTTTAGGTCTTGGTACTCCAGAGCTAGTCTCTCCAGCTATGTTTCTTTCCCTTCTCTCTGTGCTGGGTCTACAGGAGTCTCTGGCTTCTCTGCTCTTTCTTTCTTTTGAAAATTTATTATAATTTTTCAGATTACATCCCAATTGCTATCCCCTCATTTGTATCTTCCCATTCCCCCCTCCCTCCCTCTTCTGCCTTATTCCTGCCCCCTAGACCTCTGACAGAAGGGGACTTCCTCCTCCACCATATGACCACAGCCTATCAGGTCTCATCTGGATGGGCTTCCTCTGTATACCTCTGTGTGGCCTCCTCACCAAGGGGAAATGATCAAATTGGTGTCACCAGAGTTCATGTCAGAGGCAGTCCCCATTCTCCCACAACCTTGGAGAATGAGCTGTCCATTATGTAGATCTGAACAGGGTCTAGGTTTACTGCATGCATTGTCCTTGGTTGGTGCAACAGTCTGTGCAGGTCCCTTGGCACTTCTCTGCTCTTTCTATCCTCATTTTGTTGTTCTGTGAATTCTGTGTGTAGACCAGCCCCCTGATGCTTAGGAGCTCCTAGGGCCCACTCACTTATGCCCACACTCACCTTTGGTAAGGACCTGAGGCACAGGGACACAGTTCAGGGCAGCAGAAGCACCATGGTCATGTAGGCTTCCCCAGCCTACTCTAATAGCATCCTTGCCTTGCAGGTGAGTATGATCTGCGACGCAGGGACCACTGGGAACTGGACCTGGAAATCGAGGAGATTCTCATTCACCCTAACTACAGCCAGAGCACCAGTGACAATGACATTGCACTGCTTCGCCTAGCCCAGCCAGCCACTCTCTCTAAAACCATAGTGCCCATCTGCCTGCCAAACATTGGCTTGGCAGAGCGGGAGCTCACTCAGGCTGGCCGAGAGGCAGTGGTGACAGGCTGGGGCTATCAAAGTGACAGAGAGAAGGATGGCAGAAGGAACCGAACCTTCATTCTCACCTTTATCCGTATCCCTGTGGCCCCACGAAATGAGTGCATGGAGGTCATGAACAATGTGGTCTCAGAGAACATGCTGTGTGCAGGTATCCTTGGTGATAGGAGAGATGCCTGTGATGGTGACAGTGGGGGACCGATGGTGGTCTTCTTCCGGGGTACCTGGTTCTTGGTGGGCCTGGTGAGCTGGGGTGAGGGATGCGGGGAACTCAACAACTTTGGTGTCTACACCAAAGTGAGAGCCGCTATCTTGAATGGATCCATAGCTACATTGGGGACAAGGATGCCTCCTCCCTTAAGAGCCAGAGGCTGTAGCACCCCTCCCTTCTAATCTCTGGACCCTAGAGGCCACTCTTGGCTAGGCTAGTGAATACCAAGACAGAGGACATTAAAGGGGCATACAACAAACATACCCACCCGAGTTCTTGTCTGTCTTTCTATCCTTTTGATGGGCTATTCTGGTGGAATTTTACATTAATTGGGCATCTGGTATACACCAGGTGTTTTATGAAAAGAACCTGCTTAACTCCCAAAGCGGTGGATGGGAGTGCTGGAAGATCCAGTGGGATCTGAGGCTGATTATAACTTGGGGGAAGGATTGATTTATAGAGAGGAATTTAAAAAAAATGTTACAAGAAGCCACTAGAGTCTTTCTTAAGGCCTCAGAAAGAGCCAGTGCTAGTTGCAGGTCAGAAAAGCTTGACAGTGGCCTGTGGTAAAGGGAGGTGAGGCTCAGTGGTGGAGCTGAGAATTAACATTTGGGGCACACTCCCAAGTTCAGCTGCTGCTTCTCCAGTGTGTGTGTGTGTGTGTGTGTGTGTGTGTGTGTGTGTGTGTGTGTGTGTGTCTGTGTCTGCGCACGCGTGTGCGTGCGCGTGCGTGTGCTTGGAGACCAGAGGTAAACTTCATGTGTTGTTTCTCAAGTACTGTCCACTTTTTTGTTTTTTTGTTTTTGTTTTGACACAGGCCTGAAATCTACCCAGTAGGCTAGGCTGGCTGGCCAGCAAATCCCACCCCACCCCCAGCTGTGACAAGTGGAGACAGAGGATCAGTAGCTCACAGGGGAAGCAGCCAGATGCCCAGAGGGTGCTACTCAGAATCTTACAGTTTTGTTGAGGAAGGTGCTTAAGAATGAAGTTATAAGCTGCGTGTGTGGTGGCACTTGTAGTCCCCACTACTCATGAGGCTGAGGCAGGAGGATTGCTGCAGTCCGAAAGGTGGAGACATCTTGGGCAACATAGCAAAGCCCCTTCCCTTAAAAAGAAGGAAGAAGAGGTGGTAAGTGGAGGAAGGAAAGGGGAGAGTGGAATAGAAAAGGGTGACTCAACTAGTGCTGTCCATCTTGCAGCAGCATAAGACCACCACGGGGACATGGACAACCTCCAGAGTCCACAGCCCTGAGGATATCTCTCCGATCCTTAGCAGCCATCAAGCTCTTCAAGGACAGATGGAGCTTTGTGAGCCTCTCTCCACTCCAGCCTGGAATGTGGATTGGCTTGATCTTTTGCAGATCTAGCGAAGCCCTGTTTTGTTTGTTTTTCCAGACAGGGTCTCTCTGTGTAGCCTTGGCTGTCCTGGACTCTCTTTGTAGACCAGACTGGCCTTGAACTCACAGAGATCCGCCTGCCTCTGCCTCCCAAGTACTGGGATTAAAGACGTGTGCCACCATGCCCGGCTTTTTTTTTTTTTAAGTCTATTATTTTTAGGATTGTGGACATGCGTGTGCCACGTCATATGGGTGGAGGCTAGAGGACAGGAGTCATTTCTCTCCTTTCAACATGTGGGCCCTGGGAATCAAGCTCAGGTTATCAACTTGGCAGCAAATGCCCATACCTGCTGAGCCATCTCACTGGCCCAAAAAGGCTTAATTGGGTGAGACAGGATTTACATGAAAAAAAAAAAAAAAAAAAAGCTAATTAGAAGTCTTAAAAATAGTTCAGCTCTCTGTGGATCTGAATTAGGTAAATGATTTTCTTCTCTGGTTGTGATGCTTAATTTTAGTTTTCAATTTGACTGGATTGGGGAATAATCAGTTAGCAGGTATGTTATTCTACTCTTTGGCTATTATAATAAAAGGTTTGAGGCAGGCCAAAATTATAAAGAAAAGATTTATTTAGCTCACCATTTTAGAGGTAGTCCCATTGGTTTAGCCTCTTGAAAAGGCCTGAAAACATATAATCATGGTGACACCATGGTGAAAGCATTAGTGTTGGCAGTCATCACAATGTTGACAAGAAGACAGAGAGCAGTTTTGGGGCTGGACTCATAACTTGCTTTTGTGAGAACTCAGGGTACTCAGGAGGTTGAGGCAGGAAAATCACTGTCTTCCAAGGGAGGTGATTGCAATGACTTATGCCTAGGCCTCACCTCTTAAAGATGCCATATCATCTTTGCTGCTCTGGCAAGCACATGGACCGTTGGGGTTCATGCCATATCCAAACCAAAGGCTGGGTGCCTGCTTAAGGACAATGGCAGGTATATGAGTCACTCGGCTATGTGGGAAGATCCACTATCTGTTGGGTTCCATTCAATTAGCCCAGGAAAAACTAAGAGGGTCTCTATGTGTGTCCTTTTCCTCTCTCCTATTGCTAGGATATTGTATTGGGGTTCTCCAGGGTAGCAAGCTTAGAGAATGAATCTATATTATAAAGGGGGATTTGTAAGATTAGTTTCCATGATAGGGGCTATATAATCCAGAATGGCCATTTGCATACTGGAGAGGGTAAGAACCTGGGATCTGCTCAGTGCATGGGGGTAGGTGCCTCAACAATCCTTTCTCAAGTCCACACCGGAGGCTTCCTCTTCCCATGCAATTCCCCTTCTACTTTCATATCTTTTGTGAGTTCTATTAGGATTACATATAGGAACATGGGCATTTTATCAGTGGCCAAACCACTGAAGAAAATGTTTCTCTCCACCAGGAACCTTTAACTGCCTGTGGATCCTCATGGAGGGGTAGGCCTTATGAGCCTAGTTTCATTATTTTTACATGTGGAAACTGTTTTTCAAGCTCCATATGTTGAGGAGGGAATCTTTTTGCCACTATGTGCTTTGGACACCTTTGTCCACAATTATGTAGCTACAGCTGGTTAGATTTATTTCTGACCCTATGTATTCTACTTAATTGGTGAACATTCATTCTCATTCTCTCCCGCACTCTCTGCCAGTGTCATGCCAGTTCTGGTGGCATGTCCTATAGTTTTTGAGAACAGACATTGTAATAACCTCCAGCATTGCTCTTCCTGCTTAAGGCTATTTGAGTCTTTGTGCTACAATGTACATTTTTTAATTTTTACTTAAAAAATATTTGCTATGTGAGGTGGGGCACAACTTAAAAGCCCAAAGGCAAAGGCAGAGGCAGGCAGACCTCTGTGAGTTATAGGCTGGACAGACCTGTATAGTAAGACCTTGTCTCAAAAAAACTTTAAAGATAAAATCTTATATAGACTGCCAGGCATGGTAACACATGCCTTTAATCTCAGCACTCAGGAAGTAGAGGCAGGAAGATCTCTCTGATCTACAGAGCAAGTTCCAGGACAGCCAGAGTTACACAGAGAAATCCTGTCTCCAAAAAACAAAAAAAAATCTTAAGACTAGGTTGACTTCAAATTCACCATGTAACTGATACCAGGTGATATCAGTGTACCTAGCCCCATGTGAATTTTAGGTCCAGCCCTACCCCACCTCCCAGCCCGTTCTGGGAAGAATGTATTGGGTGGCACACACCTTAAATGCCAGTACTTGGGAGGCAGAAGCAGGCTGAACTCTGTGAGTTCAAGGCTAATTTGGTCTACACTGCCATCTGGAGTTACCCAGTGAGACCTGATTTCAAAGAAAACCAAGAAAATGCCATTGGAATTTTGAGTGTAGATTGCTTTTGATCATTTTACAATATTAACCTTGCCAATCCATTAGCATAAGATGCCTTTCCATCTTCTAGTGTCTTTCATTTTCGTCAGTGTCTTAAAGTTTTCATTGTAGAGGTCCTCCATCTCATGTTTATTTCTAGCTTTTCTTTTTCTTTTGTAAATAAGATGCCCCTCCTGATTTCATTCAGAGAAACTCTGGCTCTACTTCATGAATGACCTGCTCACCAAGCTAAGTAGCAAATTATTAGATTTGATATAAAAAATAAGAACTTGGGAACTTAATTTTTATATAGATGTCAATTTGTAGTGTGATTTATAAAGCTGAAAATGTCCAAGGACAGATTCCAAAAAGATTAGACTTACACTATGCTAAAGGGTTATGTTGATTCCTAGAACTCAGACTTTTTCATTAATTAATATCCTATGTAATAATCCCTGGAACTACCATTCCAAAAAAGAATAAAAATGTGTTACCTGAAGTTGAAGCAGCAGGCAACAGTCACAAAGAGTGATCATTAATAAACATTTCTGGCTGGAGTGTTAAAAAAAAAAAAAAAAGTCCCCTTTCTGATGTTTATCCACTTGTGGAATGAAACGGTACAAAGAGCACATTTCTCTAGTTTTCAAACATTTGACTCACAGTCATTGTGAAGACAGTATTTTTCCACTCTCTACAAATGGGAATGCTTTTTCATGGACTAAACACAAGTCACTGTATTAAGAAAATCTTTGTTAGTCAGGCCTGATTGGTGATGAACATCATTAACCACAATACCCAGTAGGCAGAGGCAGGTAGATCTCTGTGAGTTTGAGACTAGCCTGGTTTACAAAGCAACTTGCAGGTTAGCCAGGGTTACATAGTGAGGTCCTGTCACAAAGAACAATTGAACATGAAACAAACAACAAACTAACACTGAAACCCTTGCTGTTTTATTAGATTTGAGGCAGCATAAGAGACAGGAAGCAGAAGAGACTGGAGATTGACCTCAACAGACTATTTCAAACAGTGAGGGGCAGACACAGGGGTAAAGAAGTATCTGCTAAAGGGAAAGGGGATACTAGGGGCTTATATAGGTTTAGGTTGGAGATAGAACTGCTGGGGCTACCTGAGGGGCAGTTTCTCCCTCTTGGAATTGTTTGTCCAGACAAGGACATTTCATCTTCAGAAACTAACTTGTTCTGGCTGTCAGATGTCGGTCATAGTGGGCAACAGCAGTGAATCTGGCTGATGGGGAAGGCTGGAATTTCATTATAGGGCTTTGGTCAGGGTCTAGCAGAGTTTGTTCAAAAGTTTTAAGTTCTTATTCTAAAAGTTATAAGGAGACAAACTGCTACATTTTAGTTTATAAGTGGTGGTACATTTATATCCATTGTCCTGTTTTTACTTTTTAAAGACTATTTCATTTTGTGTGTAGTGTTTTCCCTGCATGTTCATTATGTACACCATGTGCATGCCTGGTACCAGATCACTTGGAACTGCCATGTGGGCTCTGGGAACTGAAACCTGATCCTCTGAAAGAGCCACAAGTGTTCTTAATGGCTGAGCCATTTCTCTAGCCCCAAATGCCATATTGGTTTAACAGAATTTTCCATTCAAAAATGTTTACAGGGCCGCAAAATGGCTCAGCAGGTAAGAACCTTTGCTGCTCAAGGCTGGCAACTCAAACCCCACCCCTGTAGCCCATATGAAAAAGCTGGATGTAGAGGTATGCACCTGTAATTCCAACATTCCCATTATGAGAAAGAACTATCTGGAAGCTTGTAGGCCAGCTAGCATGGGAGGAATAAGAGTAGCCTTGACTAAAACAAAGTAGGAGAAAGCTAAGTCCTGAAAGTTGTCCTCTGATCTACACACACACACACACACACACACACACACACACACACACACACACACACACACGAGCATGCAAATACCTACTTACACATATACAATCTATACACACACATGCATACTAGTAAATTTTAAAAAAGTTTGCTTATATTGAAGTAGAATAAAGTAAAAAGACCAATTATTAGATATAAACATTTATTTATTTAGTGATTTACTTAGAACACTGCTTGCACTGCCTATTTGCCAAGCATGACTTCATTTGCTACCTGGGACAGAATGACTCCTGGAGAAATATTTGAAAGGTCACTGCCGTTATCAACTTGGCGACCTTCACACGCACTTCTGTAAGGTCTTGTTTTCCTGCCTCATCTTACAGAGTATAAAATGAAAACACAAGCTGTATTCAAGATTGAAGCCTTTCAGGAGCTATGCTGACATCTCTCTGCAACTCTCATTGGTGTGCAAGTGCTTACTCCAGAACAATTTCAGCAACAGTTATCATTTTATATAATGGCACTGGGGATGTTTTTGGAACAGCGTGTATTGATGTCTAAATAGGAAGTAATATGCAGCTGGTAGTGATGAGTGCATTTCTCACTCATGAGCAAAGCGGCTAAACAAGCAGGTTCACACTTCCATCTTCAGTAGGCCAGCAGGTGTTGCAAAAGCAGTTTGGGCAAATATTGACTGTGGCTACTGCACAACTTGTTCTTCTTGGCAATGTCAGTGATATGTGAGGAAAAGAAGACAACATTTGTAAGGTCAAATTTAGACTGGTCAAAGTAACCCGAGTGATTATTGTCTGTTAGCCATAAGTGAGACATCTGTATCACCACCCCCCCCCCCCAAGGTTCAGGGAGCATCAGAAGACGGGGTAGAAATAATACAAGAGCTGGTGGAAGCAGTGAATATTGTAGAATGCAGTCTTCCAGGCAGGACATGAATGGTGCATTTTTTTCCCCCTGTTTTTTGAGACAGGATTTCTCTGTGTAGCCCAGACTGTCCCAGAACTTGCTGTGTAGACCAGGCTGGCCTCAAACTCAAAGAGATTTGCCTGCCTTTGCCTCTTGAGTGCTGGGATTAAAGATGTGCGCCACCACCACCACCTGGTAGATGTGCCAAAATCTGATCATGCAGGAGAGGACTTGTAATGTCCCACCCCTAATGAAGGATCTATAGGCAGCTAATTGTTGCTGGGGGAGAAAAGACATTTTCTTCAGTGGTGAAGTCATGGGTAAGGTACCAGATGAATGAAAATAAATAAAT
This sequence comes from Acomys russatus, assembly GCF_903995435.1. Classification (NCBI taxonomy): domain Eukaryota; kingdom Metazoa; phylum Chordata; class Mammalia; order Rodentia; family Muridae; genus Acomys; species Acomys russatus. The sequence goes on along the minus strand of NC_067156.1, from coordinate 20,899,781 downwards.
AAATAAATAGGGCATGACTGATCTTAGGTATGGTGGAGGAGAGAATTTATTACAGATATGTGGCAAAGCATAGCCAGTGGCAGACAAATCTGGGAGTTCAGAGTGGACATGACCTAACTAAGGTGGGCCATGTGGGGAGAGGGGGAAGGGAAGGAATCAGGAAGGGAGGGGAACAAGGTGCAGCAGCTAGGAGGCCAATGGAACAAAAGGGGTAGGTAACCAAAATGGTTGGAGTATATGGGGAAGAGTAGATAAGGCCCCTGGGCTGGAGAGTTCAGGGTAGGGGTTAAGGTATACAAGCCAGGAGAATCCTGTAACAGGTAGGAAATGAGAGATGCTGGGAGAATCTGGTGGAGAGGTCCTCAGCCATTTGTCCCAGGGTCTGAGACTTAATGGCCCAGCCTTTTTGTTGATAAGAGGTGGCATAGTCTTCTATGACTACTTCCTGTTGACATTGGGGTATTGTTGGTGACCCCCAAAAGTTAGAATGCTGGCCAAAGCCAGGACGAGCAGTCTGTTTCACCCACTGCCCAGGCTCTGTGGGACCTTCTGGGACTAGGGACATGCAGGCAGCATTTAGAGCACTTTGCATTCTTTAATTGGTTAGAAATATGCTGGAATAGATACATACTAGGGACACAAGGTAAAGTTAAGGAGTTTAGGGAAAATTTTTTCCTTGAGTGTACATTTGAAGCTTTTAGGCCTACGGTCCTGGTAGTTGGGGGAGGGAAGTTCCAAGACCAGGGAAAAGGGAATAGACCCCCCACCCTCAGGACTAGGCAGATTGGGAGGGAAAGAGGCTGTTGATGGATAGTACTTACCTAGAATCCATTTGACCTGTGAGAAGTGGATCCAAGTCAATTTCCTGAAGCTTACACAAAATTTTAAAGTTTACAGAAAGAGATTAAATTTTAGATATGTTAATGTTACTACTGTTTATAATATGTACTGAAATCCACATTGAAGAAAGAGCAGTAGATTCATGCCTTTGAGAGATAATAAAAAAAGAGCCTAGAGAGATGGTTCAGAGGTTAGGAGCACTGACTGATTTTCCAAAGGTCGTGAGTTCAATTGCCAGCAACCACATGGTGGCTCACAACCATCGATGATGAGATCTGGTGCCCTCTTCTGTCCTGCAGGCAGAATGCTGTATACATAATAAATAATTCTTAAAAAAAAAAAAAAAAAGAAAAAAGAAAGAAAGAAAGAAAAAAGAAAAAGCTCAGGACCAAAATAAAAGTGATATGGGATTAAAAGCATTAACTCTTTCCTATATTCAGAAGACTGGACATACACAGATTAGACAGATGATTTTTAGCACAATGAGAAGCACTTTTCCCCCTTAAAGATTTATTTATTATTTACACAGTGTTCTGCGTTCCTGTACACCTGCACACCAGAAGAAGGCACCAGATCTCATTATAGATGGTTGTGAACCACCATGTGGTTGGCTGGGAATTGAACTCAGGACCTTTGGAAGAGCAGAGCTTAAACTCTTGAGCCTGTGACTCTAATATTAGTTAGGGTTTACCAGAGCTAGAGTCATAGCTTATCAGAACTCCATCGATTAATATTTAAACTCTGAACTGTTGAAGTCTTAATTAAATAGCATAGAGAGGAAAAGAAATCTGAAACATTTTTCAGTTTTACACACCTTAAATCACTTTCTTATACCTTTACACATTGCATTTACACACCTTAAGTCACTTTTTTATACCTTTATAACTTGCTTTTACATATCTTTAAACATTTTCTAGACCCTTACAACTTACTTAAATTTTCATATCCTCAGACCTTACCGAAACTTTACATTTTTAAAAATCCAGCTATTTACCATGAGAAACAGGTGATTACTTGACAGCAGTCATTGTAAAGCAAGTTACTCTAAATAAAGGAATAGTAAAAAGTTTCTTTGGAGTCTATTTTGTTAGTTTATCTCTTTTTAGAGACTGGTAGCAAGGTAAACTGTCTTTCTCTGATGGAGGAATAGGAAAGTGAGACTTGAGGCCTGGTTTTTTACATGTGAAGAGAACTGAGAAGGCAGCTGAAGCTAACTTTTAATTACACCTGTTTTATACAGTACTAGAGATCAAACTTAGGGCTCTGAACCGCTGAGTGTGGTGGTGCATGCTATAGATCATATATGAAGTAGGTTTTCAAGTAAGATTTGTCAGTCAGGCTGGGTGTTGTGATACATGCCTTTAATCCCATCACTCAGGAGGCAGAAGCAGGGGTATCTGTGAGTTTTAGGCCAGCTTGATCTACACAGTGTGTTCCAGGTCAGCCAGGAACTCACTCTTCTAGCCTGGCCTTGCTTCTTCCCTGATGTGGTTTTCAAAAGAGGCTTGGAACAGTGTGCATGAGTATACTGGCTGATTCTACAAGACTGACCTACTAGCCACTGATGGGATTAATACAGAACTTATCTGGGGAGACCCACTCATCTCCACAATATTTCTAGTCAAAACCCTTTTTGCTGCTCATGAAATGTACACTGAAGAGAATTAGAAGTCATGCATCCTGCAAACTCAAAGGGCAGGCAATTGTCCTTCTCTGACTCTCAAACCATGAGCACAAAATTCTGTACCATGAAGAATGCTCATGTGTGGTGTCTCTATCAGTTACTTTTCTATTGCTGTGATAAAACACCATGACCAAGGCAAGATTTTATTTGGGGCTTACAGCTCCAGAGGGTTAGGGACTACATGGCAGAGTGAAGGTAGCAGATGGTAGGCAGGAACAGCAGTTGAGTTTACATCTTGATCTGCAAGCAGAAAACAGAGAGAGCTAACTCAAAATGGCATGAATCTTTTGAAATTTCAAAGCCACCCCCCCCCCCACTCCAGTGCTATACTTCTTCGGGGAAGGCCACACCTCCTAACCCTCCAGAGACAATCATCAACTGGGGACCAAATAGTCAAATGCCTTAAACTTATGATAGACATCTCATTCAAACTACCACATTCCATTCCCTGCTCACATAGGCTTATGGCCATATCATAATGCAAAATGCATGAGTCCAACTCAAAAGTCCCCAGTCTTCCACAGTCTCAGAACAGTTTAAAAGGCCAGTTTCTAAGACTCAAAGCGATCTTTTAATTGGAAGTCCCTATAAAGTCAAAAGCAAATTACACACTTCCAACACACAATAGAACAGAATATACGCTACCATTCCACTATACTTAATCTAAGTATAGTGAGGAGATACTATTATCAAAGCAAGGACAAAAACGTATCAGGGCAGACCTCTAAATGCTGTAGCTCAAAGCCTGATGTCAACGGGCTTATATGACCCTCCCCATTAGGCTCTGTTGACTATAATAGCCTGGCTCCATTTCTTGTATCCAGATCTCCTTGGCAGATATCCCATAGTTTTGGCACCTTTAATATTTTGGGGTCTTCAGAGCAACCCAGACTTTACTTCCACATGCCTGGTCCCAGAGGCACTCCTTAACTGTGGGAGATTCCACGATCACTTTACATGTGTATCTTTCATGACTCTAAAGCAAGAATTGGTTGGATGATACTATCAAGGTTCAGCTACCAAGTTGGCATGAATCCTGGTCCCCTTGAATCATATTTGTAACAGTTTGTTAATTCCTTGGGTCTTTTCCTTTCTCTTTTCACAACTTGGAATTTCACCTGGGTGGGATCTTGCCCTGAGGGCACCCATCTGTTCATTTCAATGCAGGTTTGGCCTCCCTTAACAGGTATAGTCTCTCTTCCAGTACAAGCCTTGGCCCTTTCCTCTCCAAACACTACATTTTGTATCTCTTTCTGCACTACTTGTTCTTCTTCATTGTAGACCTGAAAGAAGAACAACAACAACAAACCCTAACAGCCACACAACAGTTACTATTAGGCTGGCTTGTAATCTCCTTCACCAAAGATATTAGTCTGTTACTTTTAAATTTAACCATAGCCAAGTTCTTAGGAAAAGGGTAGAAAGCCACCACATTCTTTGCCAAATATCTTAAGAATGGTCTTCAGACCAGTTACTGCTTCCCTCTGTAAACCGAACTGGGCCTTCATATTTCATGCTGCTCTCAGCACTGTCGTGCAGGATCCTATTAAAATGGTCCATTACGCTTTTCTTACTCAACAGCTTTTCTAGTTCAAAGTTTCAAAGCCTTCCACATTGTTCTCCAAAACCAGATAGTCAGGTCTGTCACAGCAATGCCCGACTCCTGGTACCAACTTCTATGGATATAGTAAAGTTACCTTTCTATTGTTAAGATAAAGCACCATGACCAAAGCAACTTATAGGTTTATTTGGGCCTTACAGTTTCAGAGAGTCGGAGTCCATGATGGCAGAGTGAAGGTAGTAGGTGGCAGGCAGGTGCAGTAGCTGAAAGTGTACATCTTGAATCACAAACAGGAAACAGAAGGTGATAACTCAAAATGGCATGAGTCTTGAAACCTCAAAGCCCACCTCCAGTAATATACTTCCAGTAAGGTCACACTTCCACAATAGCCACCAACTGCGGACCAAGTATTTAAATGCCCCAAACTTAGAGGTGTTCTGTAGCAGTGTCCTCTGAGATTGAGTCCATCTCCCAGGGAAGCTCCTTAAAACAAAAAGTAATTCAAAATAGCTTCAAGAAATCCCTTTCACTGACCAGATTCACTAGGCTCATCCATCACAAGCATAAAGTAGGCTGAGCATTGCTCTTAGGTGAGAAAAGGTGACTCAAGACAAGCCAAGATGCAAAGGCTCTGACACCAGACCAGCTTCCTGGAGGAAGTTGACTGGCTGAACTGCCTGAAGGGCCTTAGACCAACTGAGGTATATGGTAAGGACAACTCTAAACCTGTTGAGTTTCCACCTTTTGTGAGCTGTCATCCATGCTGGGGTGGGCTTTGGTGATACAGCTGTCTTTGAATCACTTCTCCTGTTGTAAATGGCCCCAATAAAACTCATTGGTTTCCAAGCTGGACTTCAGTGGTATCCATATTTTGGTCTGTTGTGAGCTCCCTATCTGTGGTGAGTAGCAGTGTGTGTTCCATCTTCTCAGGAAAATTCTGTCACACAATAGCTGATCTTCAAAACTGAGTGAGAGGACTGGTGAAATAGAGGGCTATTGGGCTGAGCGAGTAATGTGTTTACTGTGCAAGCCTGACAAAATGAGTTCAATCTCTAGAATCCATGTAAAGGCAGGAGTGAACAGATTCTCCAAAGTTGTCCTCTGGTCTTTATATATGCAATGCAGCGCCCTTGCACATACAAACATCATACATACATGCAATAATATATTTTTTAATGAGGGAAAAATGAAAAAAGCAGAAGTTAGTTCATCACCACCAGACCTACCTTATAAGGAATGCAGAATGGAATCCTTCAAGTTGTAAAGAAAGGATAACAGATATAAACTCAAAGCTATGTAAGGACATAAAATTTTCCTTTAATAATAAACACACAAACAAAAGAACTAGCAGCTTTGTAATTTTGGTTCACAACTTCTTTTATTCTTTAACATTACTTAAAATAGAAAAGCATAAAAAGTTATAAACTTGTTACTGGACACACATTATATATTTTTTTTTTTTTTTTGTGACATTGATAATGTAAAAAAAAAAGGGCTATAAGGAGAAAAAAACTTTGTAGGTGATTGAAATTATTAGTTTAAAAGAGATTGTTGTAGCTTTTGGATGTTTCATGTAAGCCTCATAAAAAACATATATACAATATACACAAAAAGAAATGAAAGTAAATCAAACAAGCCACTATAAATAGCAACTATATACAAAGAAACAGTAAAAGAAGAGATAAAGGACAAAAAAACTGTAAGACAGAAAACAACAAAATGGCAACCGTGAGCCCTTTAATAGTTACAGTAGTTACTTCGTCAATGAATTTAATAACCTAATAGAAGATACAGCTTGGAAGAATAAATTTAAAACTATTTATTATATACAAGAGACTCACTTTAGAACTAAACACACTAAGCTGACAGAATGAAAAATATGTCCCATGCAACTATAGTAACCCAAAGAAGGAAATAGCATACAAGTAAGGCATAGGCTATTACATAATGAAAGAAAGGTTAATTTACCAATTAGACACAACAATTATGAACAAAGATATGCCAACTAAAATTGCTAAGTATATGAAGAAAATGTTGGTAGGAAACTATGGGAAAATTAGACTGTTTAAGGGTTACTTACAGACAAAATAGTAAGACAGATGAAGAAGGAAAAAGAAAACCTGACCACCTCACAACACGTAATCCAGTAAGGAGAATACGTACCTTTCTCAAGTGCGCATGGAACAATTTATGGGATAGATCAGAGCCACAAAGAGCCTTAACACATTAAGGGGAAACTACAAAACCCACAACTATGTGTAAAATAATAGGACATTTTAAAAACAAGTAATGGTGGAAGGAAATTAGCACACTCCCTGAAACAAATGGGAAAACACAAAACATCAAAAGTGTTGGGATACAATAAAAGCAACACTGAAACTGGCAGCTCTGCAGCAGGGCTCTCAACAGCTTAACTTTATTCTTTAAGGAACAAGGAAAAGAACAAGCAGATAGATCAGAGCAGAAGAAAAATAAAAATAAAAGAACCAAGAATCGGTCTTTCAAATCTCAAAACTGATAAATGTTTAACCAGATTGGCTAGGAAAGAGGCTGGGGAGAGCTCAACTAAATTTTCAAATCAAAATGGGGACACTGGGCTAAGGAGATGGGTCACTAGATAAAGTGCTTCCTATACAAGCAGGAAACTAGAGCTCAGGTCCCCACAACACCACCTTGAAAGTTAAACCAGCTAGGGAGGGGTGTGGCTGTCTGTAATCCAGGACTTTTAAGAGGCAAAGATGGGGCATCATGACTATTGGTCTGGCCAGTCAAGAGCTCTATATTCAACTGAGAGATTTGATTCAATAAATAGAAAAAGAATGAGATCGTATGTTAAGTTCAAGACCCCTACTACATATGTGCACACTCTTACACACACGTGAATATACATACACACAGAGATGCACCTTAAAAAGCATTGGGGACATCATGGCCAGTTTTCCAAGACTGAAAAGTACAAAGCACTATAAACTGTTATCTCATCAATATATCCATTGAATAATAGATAAAATAGAAAATCACCAACCTTGATTCATGAAGAAATATACATCTAAATAGGCAGAGCTCTAACTAGTAAGATTACATCTACTATCAAAACCTTTCCAGCAAAGGAAAGTCCAGGTGCAGGTGGCTTCAGCAGTAAATTCTACCCTACCAGCCATCTAAAGAACTAACAGTATGTTTCTTTCTGTTTTTATTTTTGTTTTTTTGTTTTTCTTTTTAAGACAGGTGACTTAAAGCTGCTATACAAACAAGGCTGGCTTTGAAGTCAGAGATCCTGTCTCTATCTCTGCCTTCCAAGTGTTGGGATTAAAGGCATGCACTATGACGCCTGGCCAAATTAAAATTAATTCTGACAAACTATTTTGAAAACTTATAAAAAGTAAGCATCTCCAAAATAATATGAGGCCAGCATTACCCTGATACCAAAACCAAGCAGGCTACAAAAATCTTTAAAAACAAAACAATTCCATAACAAAATGACAACAAAAATGCCTAACATGGGCTAAGGAGATAGCTGTGCTGCCAAGTCTGACATCCTAAGTTTGACCTTCAGAACCCACATGGTAGACTGAAAATAGACTCAAGTTGCCCTCGCTACACACAGACACACACACAGACACACACACACACACACACACACACACACACACACACACACACAGACACAGTAAATTTTAAAAATTACTAGCAAACAGAATTCAACAACACCTTAAAAGGATTATGGATTATGTGGGGTTGATAAGATGGCTCAGTAGTTAGAAGCATTGGTTGATCTTTCAGAGGATCCCAGGTTCAATTTCCAGCAGCATCTGCATGGCAGATGACAACTGTCCTGTTAACTCTAATTCCAGAAGATCTAATGCCCTCCTATGGTCTCTATGGGGGCACCAGGCACACCTGTGGTATACATACATATATACATCCTCCATATATATAAAATAAAAAACAATACATATTAAAAAAAAAACCCACTATGTCATGATCAAGAAGGATTTACTGACAGGATGTTTTAACAGGACAACAACAGCAAAGATCTATGATAGGTTGGAGAGAGAGAGAGAGATCAGTTGGTAAAAGCAGATTGCCTTGCAAGGAGGAAGACACATGTTTGAGCCCCAGGATTCATGAGAAGTCATGTGTGATGGTATATATTTATAATCCCAACACTAGGAAGGCAGAGACAGGTAGATGCCTGAGCCTTACTAGCCAGCCAGCAAAGCCTAGTTAGAGAGTTCCAGGACAGTGAGACACTGACTCAAAAAACAAGGTTGATAATACCAGAGGAATGATCCTCAGGGTTGTCCTCTGACCTCCACAACCAATAGGCACATGTATACCAACAAGATACTCACGCATATGTATATATGTGTAATAAAAGAAAACACAAACCAGTGAAATACACACTATCGAGATAAAGAAAACCCACAATGATTTCAAATACAGAAAAATCATTTCACAGAAATCCAATATCCTGATTAAAAACTCAATAAATTAAAAGGAAAGGCAACAATACAAAAGCCATTTGAAAGCCCACACTATATTCAGTGAATGCCCAATTTCATCACTAGTATTGAACATACTACTAGAAATTCTAACAATCAGGCAAGAAGAGATAAAATTACCATTGCATTTGTTCATGCTAATGATCTTCAATGAAAATTAAGAAAATAATACAATTTATAAGATCATAAAGAATTAAAACACTTAGGAATAAATTCAAGCAAGGACCCTGCATGGAAAGACATTTTCTGTTTAAGGAACATAAACTCAGTACTACTTCAAATAGCAGATTCAACACAATATCTGTTAAAACACACAGATAGCTACAAATAGAAAAGTCATCCTAGAATTCATACAAAACCTCAAGGAATCCCAGATAACCAAAACAATACCGGAAAGGAAAGTGGAGGGGACTGGTAAAATGGTTCTTCATGTGTGTTTGCACTGCAAGCTTCATGACCTGAGTTCAAGCCACAGAACACAGGTGGAAGGAGAATCTATTCTACACATTTCCCCCTTAATTTCAAGGAATCCCAAGTGACTGAAGCAATATTAAAGAGTAAATAGACCATTACTTCTATAAAGTTCCAGTAGCCAAAACAGTATCATGGAGATAAACAAACAAACATAAGGAATGGAGCAAAACACAGAAATAAACCCTCATACAGTCAAATCAGTTTTGATAATGAGAAAGGGACAGTCTTTTCAACATATCAGCAGCCATATTCACAAGAATAAAAGCAGACCTTTTACAATATAGTTATCTCAAAATGGATCAGACTTACACATAAGGGCTAAAGCTTTGAAATTCATTTAAAGAAGCACAGAACAAAAGTTTTATAATATTGGATTTGGTGATACCAACACAAAAAATAAATTACATCAAAATTAAAATTACTTTTATACCTAAGGACATGCTCAACAGAGTCAAAAGAATGGGAGAAACTATTTGCAAATCATGCATCTGACAAAGCATTAACACCCACACACATAAACAGGCTGTGAAGATAACTCAGTAGTCAAAGTGCTTGCCACAAGTTTTGCAACCTGCTTCATTCTTAGAATCCATGTAAAGGTGGAAGGCAAGAACTCCATATAATTGTAATTTCCCATATGCCTATCATGATACATGTACCCCAACCCACTTTAAATTAAAAAGTGAATTCCTAGAAATCAGAGGCAGAAAGCAGAATGCTGTCAAGAGCTGATGGAAGAAGCTAAGGGGGTTTGTTGTTTGTTTTGAGGCAAGATCTATGCGGTCTTAGATGTCCTGGAGCTCACTATACAGACAAGATGGCTTTAAACTCAGATATTCTCCTAAGTGCAGGGATTAAGGTATGCACTGCTGTGCCCAGCCCACAGCTAAGTTCTGTCAGATGAAGATTTCTAGAGAATGGTTACATAACGTGAGCCCAGCAATTAACTTCAACTGTACAGTTAAAAGTGGTTAGAAAGCAAATCTTTTGCCAAAACGAAAACATTTTATAAAAAAGAACCTGAGTGACTATGCAACATTCTAGACAACGTGGCCAATCCTGAGACAAACTGTCTCAAGTGGCCCATGCTGGCTTTGTATTTGCCATGTACCCAGGCCAGGTACACTAGGTGACAGGCCAGTGATCTGTGGTACTGGGGATAGAACCTAGGCTTAGTGCATTCTAGGCAAACACTCAACCAACAGAACTGGATTATCCAGCCCCTAAAAGCCATGTTCTTCTGCCCCCCCACCCCCGCCAAGACAGGGTTTCTCTGTGTAGTCCTGGCTGACCTGCAACTCAACTCTGTAGACCAGAATGGCCTCAAACTCAGAGATCTCCCTGCCTCTGCCTTCCAAGCACTGGGGTTAAAGCTGTGCATTACCATAGGCCAGATAAAAAGCATGTTCTTAAGAGAAATATGCTTAGAGCTCAAGAGGAGAGCTTGTTGGTAAGCTATACCTTCACACGGTCTGCAAGAGAAATCACATACACAGAACATAAGTGGATCACTGAAAAACGTTGAAGGGTATATGGGAGCTCAATTTAGTATTCAGACAATTACAGTAAAGAGGAATGACAAAGGCAATGAATGCGTCAGGCTTGGAATGCCCCTGAAAAAGGCCCACAGCAAAAATAGTTTAGTTTTTTCCTTTAAATAGTGTAGAACCTCCCATCTTCTTGAAGTTTAAGATAGGGTTTTATCACCACTATTGTGTTTACTTACATAAACAACACTGTAGTAAAGTGGAGCCCATCCTACGACACCAAAATGCAAATAACTCTTTCTCATGTTCAGAAATGTTTTGAGAGTTTATTAGATGCTGTTTATTGGTTTTAGTTAATGACATTTAAACAATGCTGGAGGTAGTGTGCCTCTACCTATTGCCTGTTGTTTTGTAAGGTCTTCTGCTGCACACACCATCTGCTCTCGGGTGCTGAACATACTGATGAGCTTTAAGAGGATTTCCTCCCATTTTGTTTCTCTGAGACAGGGGTTTCTTTGCGTAGCCCTGGCTGTCCTGGAACTCTAAGTAGACCAGGCTGGCCTCAAACTCAGAGATCTCTCTGCCCTGTCTCCCAAGTTCTAGTACTAAAGGCATGCACCATCATATCCTGCTCCAGAGGTTCTTATAGAGTGTTTTAGTCCATAAAGTCCACATTCCTTCAAATATCCAAAGGCCATTGTGGCCAATAATAGTCTGTTTTTAAAATCAAGGCCTGAATTTGTTCCAGAAAAAAAAAAAAAAAAAAACTCTAGTAATTAATGAATTAGTGATAAAATTTTCATTTTTTTGTTTGTTTGTTTCTCTGTGTAGTCTTGGCTGGGAAAAAAAAAAACTTCCTGATCTACAGAAATCTCTCAGTTTTTAAGATTTCTCAAAATTGAACAAGAAACTATAAACTGTTTCTCCTGTTTTTATTTGCTCAATTGCTATATGTAACTGAGTAATTTTTAATTACATCTATATTTTCTTGAGTTCCTTAATCTTTTCTCCCCCCAAAAAAAGAATAAAAACAAAAACAAACAAACAAACAAAACAAAAACTCTTAGCAAGAAAAATAAAAAGTTTGCTGTTGTATTTCAACCCCAGCTGGGCCACCACAATCTTTATTTGAACAGGGTCTTGCAAAGTAACTCAGGCTGTTGAGGGAACTCCCAATACTCCTGCTTCCACTTCCAGAGTGCTGAGATTATAGGCATACACAGTAGTACACAATTCAATTCTGATACCAAGTACTCAGGGTTAGTGCAAGAATTGACAGTTCTAGGGACCAGGCTTCCTTCATAAGACTGCCCGACTTCAGACACAAGCTGCAAGTGGTATCTTCAGACCATCAACATTCCAGGGTAGCTATAAAGTGGGAAGTTACCAAGAACTTCTTGGTTTAAAAATTTGCTGAATGACTCATGGAACTCAAAAAAGCACTGTCTTTCAGCAAAACATAGTTATGACAAGTCTTATTAGAAAAGATACAAATTAGGCCAACCAGGTCAATGAAGATTCGTGGTCTGGAGGATGATGCAGAGCTTCTGTGCCCTTGTTGCTCTGGCACATCAACACAGTTGCAGGGTCCAGAGCATGTAAGAGTCTTGCCATGTAATCCAGGCTAGCCTCAAATTCATGATGATCCTCTTATGTCGATGTCAGTCTCCCAAATGTTGGGATTATAGGTGTGCATGGCACCTGGCTTGTCCAGAGTTCTTTTCTTTACTGGGGCTTCAATACAAAGGCATGTGATTAATCAAACAGGCAATGTGACTAGGCCAAGTATATTTCTGGTGACCAATCTTCACCTTGGAGTAATCTCAGGGGCCTATGATGAGCCAAATCAAGAGTATAACGAAGATACTTTAAGAATCCTAAGGGTGTGAGATATTCTTTGTCAGGAGCCAAGGATAAAGGCCAGACAAATTCCTTATATCATACTCAAGTAGCAAAAAGGACTGGTTTTAGTTCTCACAGATTCCTCTCTAAGACAATGATGAGACAACCCCCCAAAACCAGAATGAAATTTTATTACGTAGTTTATAGAAGCAGTAGTAGTACTCTTCTGTACAAAGCAGACAACTGGTCTTAAATATAACGGAGAGAAATGTTAGTCCTATGACAACAGGCGATACAAGTGGAACCATTTAGAGACACACTAAAACGTTTAAAAGTATCTTCTTTCTTGATAGTCCATTGTGCATTGTTTTAGAGATGGGGATATGTCCCAGGCAAGGTCACAATGGCATTTTATTGCCCTCGATGCTGATTTTCACTGCATGAGCAGATCTGCTTTTTTTCCTGATATCTGTGAACTTTCTCATCTGTTTATCCAGTCGACTGATACCTTTCTTGGAGGATGCCTGAAACTAAGATTGGGAAAAATTGAAGAACAAATTATTGAAATATATAAATCTAGGTAGCAATCCGAAGAACCTGAAGCTTAACAATAACCAGAACATGCTTTGGTGACAAGGACAGAGTAAGTGTTAGGAAAAGCTATTACATTCTCAGTGATACTGGTTATTGTCTGTGCTTTATTTTTAATTTTGCCATAAAAATTTCCTAGATAACAGAAAGGGGAAAATAAAGAAACTATAATCTTCCCAATCTGATCACTGACATTTGACTATATGGGGCTAACTACTTGACATACACTTTCAAACATTGTTTGTATTAAAAAGTAAAAAACAAAGACAAGTCATTAGAGAAAGACTTTGAACACAACCAACATTGGCAACGCTGAAGTTCTAGATTCATCCTTGGTGTGAGTCTCTGCTCTGCTTCAACAGGATCCAGAATCCTACACAAACTATACCTGATGATTACTATGACTACCAGAACATTTCCCACTTGCTTTTACAGTTAAAGGCTTAGTTGTTTTTGTTTGCTTTGTTAAAAAAAAATTACTTAAAATGCTTTCAAATTAGGCATGTATTACAAAGATGTGGTTTCAAAGGTAGCGGCAGCTTTTATAAAATAAATCTGGAAATGTCTCCACCACTGATGTCAAAGACCAGTGAATTCTTACTGATTATAACTAACAATTCAGACATTAAGATTGTAAGGGCTGCCAGGTGGTGGTGGCGCACGCCTTTAATCCCAGTACTTGGGAGGCAGAGGCAGGTGGATCCATGTGAGTTCGAGGCCAGCCTGCTCTACAAAGCGAATCCAGGACAGCCAAGGCTACACAGAGAAACTCTGTCTCAAAAAAAAAAAAAAAAAAGGAAAAAAGAAAAAAGAATGTAAGGGTTAGTTGGAAGGTGTGTTGGTCTTGTTGGAGGTGTGGCCTTATTGTAGGACGTGTGTCACTGTGGGTGGGTTTTGAGGTTTCAAAAGCCCATGCCAGGCTCTATGCATCAGGATGTAATTCTACGCTATGTTTTATTGCCATGAGTGTGACCATGGTCCCACTATACCCCTGCAAGGATGATAATGGGTTCACTAATCCTCTGAAACTATAACTTAATTAACTGCTTATTTTTATAAGAGTTGCCTGGGCCACAGTGTCTCTTCACAGCAATGACTAAGACAGCGAGTTAACCTTTCTTGCTATGTAGGCTGCAGTGAGGTAGGAAGTAGTGGGAAAAAAGGAGAAATAGTCACCAATGGTGTTACCCAGCAGTGAACACTGAATGCTACAATACTGATTTGCCAAGATGGGTCCACTAGTGCAATAATGACATGACTATTATGAAGGTAACCAACTACTTACTTTCATTTTTTTTAAGACTTACTTATTTATTATTATATATACAGTGCTCTGCCTGCACATACACCTGCAGGCCAGCAGAGGGCACTAGATCACATTATAGATGGTTGTGAGCCACCATGTTGTTGCTAGGAATTGAACTCAGAACCTTTGGAAGAGCAGACAGTGCTCTTAACCTCTGAACCATCTCTCCAGCCCCCAACCACTTTCTTATTCCATTTGAGGCTTGCTCTATAGGAGAGAATTCATGCTTGGTACTGCAAGCCTGACCAAAAGCCACAGCTTGGGAAGTTCTAAGACTTAGGAAAGGAATCTACTGCTATTGTGCTGCTACACTATGATGTTGTCAGAGTGCCTTCAAATATTCACGGTTATACTTTTGGCCTTAGTCAGAGAAGCTTCTTCCTCAGTGGGTAGCAGCTAGTGTAGTGACTCATAATTAGTCAAAATGCTGACAATATGTGGCTGCTCAGTTGTCAGCCTTACATGGGAAACCTTATCAACACCCCCACGGCTCAGGGAGCACAGAGCTCATAGAGCGGCTGGAAAGAATGTAAGAGCCAAAGAATGGGGAGAAACACTGTGAAAAGCTGTCTTTTGGACATGGCATGGTTGTACTCATGAGCTCAATGCACCTATGGTTATGTGGTCAAGATTAAGCCAACAGATCAGTCAACATTCCAGCAGACAGCATAAACTAGACTCAATGAGTTACAAAAACTACATATAAGTAAGATAGTAAGATGGCTCTGTAGGTAAAGCCTGACAACCTGAGTTTGATCCCCAGAATCTAAATGCTGTAGAAGCAGAGAACCAGCTACTAAGGGCTATATTCTGACATCCATAGGTGCACCCACACATACAAGCACATGCACAAACACAAGTAAATTAAGAACCCAAACCAAAACACTACATAAGGAGAAAATATGAAGGTAGGAAAGGTATATGGGTATCCAGAAGGATAATGGAGGGGACTGTGTATGTGTGTGTGTGTGTATGTGTAAACAGATAGGATCAAGCTACATTGTATACACATATAAAATTTCAAAGAATAAAAGGTTAACAAAATAAAACAGAATGATGAATGATTACAGACAGATGTGTTTCTTTCACTTCTCCCCAAATATTTACCACTGAATTATCTGCAAAGCTAGTCTCAGAAATGCTAAAAATAAGCTAGAGACTTTCTACAAGTTCTGTACTGTGAGCCTTTTTAGTCCATTCATGGACTCAGCTTCACCCTAATATGAAGTTAGGTGAACATAGGCAAGGAACAAGCTTTCTATGGCATTCTTGAAATTTTCTAGAAACATCCCAATTACAAACATTATTTAATACTTTATTCCATACTCTCAGCATAAAAATTCACTGTCAGATGAAAAAGTTGTATCACCAACATACCATTCTTAGCCTTCCCTTTCATTTTTGTGAAAGGAGTTGGTGGAGGCCTTACCGCTCAAATCTGAAAACCACCTGACTCCCTGAAGCTCTACGTACGCTGGACTTCTCTTCATTCACTCCTAGGATCTTCTCTAACAGCCTGAACCTTACAGGATGTTTGGCACCAGTACCAGGGACATACCCAGGCTAGTGCCAGACTACTACTGCTCATGGCATGTATGTTGTAGCCCACAAGCTGTTCAGTGATCTAAGTTTCATCACGGGCACTAAGTATCTAACATCCCAAATCCTGATTCATCAACTCTGTACCATTCCTTTGAACATTAGGAAAGCCATGTTTTATTGGGGGTGGGGTGGGGGTAGGGTGGGGGGGGGGTGGGGTGTGGAGTAGTGGCAGTGGGAGTGGGAAGAAGCTTTTTGGAAGACGAGTAAGGAGCATTTGCTTTAAAAAAAAAAAAAACTTTTGTTTTGGGGGTAGAGCTAAGTGACAACACATATCAAATAATAAGAATGGGAGTCAAATTGGGAATGTAAAGTAAACAAATTAAAATAGAAAAAGAAATTACTGGTAAAAACCAGGCGTGGTGGAACATGCCTTTAATCCCAGCACTTGGGAGGCAGAGGCAGGTGGATCACTGTGACTTTGAAGCCAGCCTGGTCTACAAAATGAGTCTAAGACAGCCAAGGCTACACAGAGAAACCCTGTCTCAACAAACAAACAACGAAATCAGAAATTACTGGCAAAAAAACAAAACAAACAAAAAAAATAGGAGTCAAATCAAAATTTGCCATATTAAGTTAAAATCAAACTCAAAAAAAAAAAAAAAGGACAGGAATCTTTAAAAAGGCTAGTTCATGCATGCATAAGAAAACAGCAAAAAGCTAAGTTCCAAAATGTTAATGTTTGTTTTGGTTTTTGTTTTTAGTTTTTCAAGACAGGGTTTCTCTGTGTAGCCTTGGCTGTCCTGAACTCATTTTGTAGACCAGGCTGGCCTCGAACTCACAGTGATCTGCCTGCCTCTGCCTCCCGAGTGCTGAGATTACAGGCATGTGCCACCACGCCTAGCCAAAATGTTAATGTTAGCTGACTATGGTGTGTTTTGTGCTACGGAACATGATTTGTGTCAACTACAGATAGTTTATTTATCGGAACTCTTGAGAAGGTATAAGTGCCAGAGCCCGTAGAGGGACCAGGGGTGCTGTGAAGAAGGCACCTGCTGCTCCTGCTGCTGGTTTGTCAAGTGACTGAGAGAAAATAGACAAGAAGATAAACTGACGAGACAAAAGATTGCACTTGCCTGAAGGAACTCAACTCTCCTAATCAGCAGGAAGTAGTCTAAAAAGATCTCAATGCCCCTCTCCCCACTAACTTTCCGTCTCTCCTACCAGGTGTTAGGTATTAGAAGGGAGGCAGAGTTATAAGAACACAAATAAGATAGCAAACAAACAAAAATCGCTACATATAATAGAGTACAAGTTTTATTAACTTTATCTGTAATGCCTGTATTTAAAACTATGAAAAAATATGCATTGCCTCCACCATTTCACTTTTGGGGAGGGGGGCAGACAAAATTTTCTCTCTCAGAATAAAGTCTTAAAAATCAGAAATAAACAACTAATATATATTCACATAAATCACAAAGACTATTACACAACCCTTAAAAATGACAAATCTCCAATGTAGACTAATAGGAGAAATGAACAAAATAATATGCCAGTCTGGCTGATAGAGCTACATTTTGGCAGCCTAGATAAATACCAGCAAATTATAATTGAAAATATAGGAAGGGACCTCTCCTTCATAATGGGGGAAAAAAATATAGTTCTCCTACCCACTCTAGCTATCAGGATAGAGCCGCATAGCCAGCAAAACCAGCAAGTGGGTACATGGCCCCTAGAAACATGGAGTGTGCTTCTGGAGTAGATTGGCCAACAAACCTTTATTACATTTTCATGGCTACAATGTCGTTTCCGACTTTCAAAAATAAAAGTATTAAGAAAGGAAATATGAAAAAAATAAAAAAATTAAAAAAAATTTAAAAAAAGGAAGGAAATGTGAAAATGAGGGAGGATACAGTGACAAAATATAGGGAGGTTAAAAACAGAAATAGGAGGCCGGGCGTGGTGGCACACACCTTTAATCCCAGCACTTGGGAGGCAGAGGCTGGTGGATCGATGTGAGTTCGAGGCCAGCCTGGTCTACGAAATTAGTCCAGGACAGCCAAGGCTACACAGAGAGACCCTGTCTCGAAAAACAAAACAAAACAAAACAAACAAAAAACCCAAAACAAAAACAAAAACAGAAATAGGTATAAAGAAAGGATGAAAGAGAAGTGGCCATTGGTTTAGATATGGAACAAAGCAGTGAAAAGGAAGTACATGTGGAGGAAGATGCCCTCTCATCAAAGTAATCCCCGTTATTTATTTTCAGTGGTTAAGAGCACATCACAGCAATGTCAACTAGCAGGTACATGAGTGAGTTGAAAGAAGCTAAGGGAGAAGCACAAAAGGCAGCAACAGACACTGTGCCCAGCAGCAAAGTGTTACTCCTGATCTCAATGGCAGTGACTTATGACCAGATGAATACATCTACATATCCAGTAAAAGGTTTTATGTAGTGAGTTCTTGATGAATGCTCCCATGTAACTGACTATAGGAAAGAAGTTACGTCCTGTCTACAAACAAACCACAAAGCAGTTTGTATGCCAGTAATGCAGACTATAATTCTGGGCCCAAATAAAAAGGCTTTTTCAGCTGGGCAGTGGTAGCACACACCTTTAATGCCAGCATTCAGAAGACAGAGGCAGGTGGCTCCTGAGTTCGAGGTATGCCTGGTCTACACAGTGAGAGCCAGGACAGTCAGGGCTTCACGGAGAAAGAAAGTATAAAAATGGATAACAATCAGAAGAAACAAAATGTTTATCGGGAAAGTAATGGCCTATTAGTCTCTAGGATACTGACATAGAAGGGAACCTCAATGCCAATTCCTAAGGATTCAGAGGCCTAATGTCTCAGGATGCTAGCCAGGATCATTTTTCAGAAGCTGACTTCAGGGCAGGCCTTTTCTGCCTAAGAAAAGCACATACTTGTTTCCACTCTGCTGGCAATTCAAGCCCATGCACAGCTCATGCTTCCTTGGGGATACCTCTTGTATACACACTCTGGAAGGGCCAGGACTACAGAGGCATCCTGTTGCCTTCAATGCTGAACTTGACAGCACGATGCATTTTGCTGAGCCTCTTCTGTTCTGCAAACCGCCTCTTATGCTTTTCCAAGCGACTTAGGCCCCTTTTTAGAATACCAGGCTAGAAAGAGTGGTTTGATGGAAGAAAAGCATTACCAAGAAACAGCATTAGGGTAATATCTTCATTAATGACATAGAAAGTGTCTATTGTGACAATTTTACAATAGAAATGTTTAAGGGGATGGAGAGAAAGGGAGACGAAGATCCGAGAGAGCAGGTAAATTCTATTTCTCATGATTCTTTAAGTGAATGAACACCTAAGAGATCCCAAAACATCTCTGAATCAAACCTTAACTGCTATAAATGCTATTAAACATAAAGAAAGGGGGAACGTTCAAATGGTATTGCTCTTCCTCTGCTCACTCACCCTGGATGATTCCATTTCTACATTCCACTTGGGCCTGACAACATAGTCCTTGTTTGATGGCATTGGGACTCTAGCACGAGCACAGAAGCCAGGATCTCCAGGCCTAAGAGCCCTGAGGAAGGAAGAGAAAACATTGCTTATTTAGTTGGCCACAGCAGAGCCTAACAGAGCCTAATGAGATTCCACCTTTGTATTCCTAGGCCCACTCTACTCTGCTGCAATCTTTGGGGGGGTGGGAGGGGGTTGTTTGTTTGTTTGTTTTTCAAGACAGGGTCTCTCTGTGTAGCCTTGGTTGTCCTGGACTCGCTTTGTAGACCAGGCTGGCCTTGAACTCACAGCGATCCACCTGCCTCTCCCTCCCGAGTGCTGGGATTAAAGGTGTGCGTTGCCATGCCTGGCTGCATGTTTCAGATCTTAACCACCAACTTTGTACCACCTCCATCACACTGCTATCCTGTGTATCACACATCACACATCAATGCCAACTTGCTTTTTATTTGTATGAATTCTTGCGTCTCTCAGGCTCAGATGTAACCATGCTCTGTCCTTTCCAAGGCTAGTCTTAAGAAAATTTTGTTTTTTTAATTTATGTGTACGAGCATTTGCTTTCTTATACGCACATGTACCACAAGAAAAAGGAGTCAGATCCCTTGGGACTGGAGTTACAAGCAATGTAAGTGCTGCAGACTAAACATAGGTCCTCTGAAATAGCAGCAAGTGCTCTGGAGCCATCTCTTTAGCTCCAGAGTACTCCAAATCCTAAGTTCTCTAGTCTCGAGAGTCATTAAGAGAATAAGAAGAATTAGGTTGCCAAAATGATCCCCAAAGCTCCAAGTATGCCATGGTTCACAAGGTTTTTTGCATATGCAACTCATACATTTTCATTTGTTTCTTCTTATAGAAAACTTGTAAGGCCACTACAAATTTTCTTCCAGCTATAAGAAGTAACAGAGAGGACAGGCAAGGGTAACACAGAGAGACTCTGTCTCGAAAAAAACAAACAAACATCAAAAACAAAAAAGAAGTAACAGAGACCCGAGCGCCTCTCTCGATGCTAACAAATTTCCAAACTTTAGCGAATCACAGCCAGGAAATTGATAAAATCTTATCTTCTTTACATTTCTCAGTTTTAGTTGTGTTATTTGTGCTTATCTTTAGTTCTAGGCAACTTTGAAAATAACCATGCTACACCGAGGTCACAATTTTTAGTGAGTAAAGCCCTTTTGTAAGTGTCTGGGCATTTAAGCCCTTCAACCTTTTAACACTAACTCTCCCTGAAGACATGGCGAGAGCAGATTTCTTTTGCTGGGAGTAGGAAGCAGACATCTATACCCTCACTCCAGATTCTGTTCCAGCATGCACAGACACATCTTTTTTTTTTTTTTTTTTTTTTTCCACAGACACATCTTTAGCAATGGCTCCTCGGCTATCCTCCTTTGCAAAGTTGATAGTTCATTTCTTATTCCAGACTTTAAAGTGAGCATTCGTGCTACATGCCCCATGGGGACAACCATCAAGTCTATGTGTCTAACCTGTCCCCATGGTGCTTCTAAGACTATCTCTTTAAATAACTCACAGTGAAGGGCTTGAAAAATTACTTCCTATAATTTCTTCCAATCTACTTACTCATCCTAAGTTTTAGTGGATAGTACCACTGTCTCCATACTCTGGTTTGAGTCTTCAATTGTAAGCCAACTTCTTAAATGTCACCAACTCTTAGCAACTATCTCTACAATGTCATCTCAGCTTTCTGTTACCCCATTACTAACCTCATTTAACTTACGATTGTCTTCAGCCCAGAGCTCTAGCCTGTCCAAACAATGCCCTCAGAACCGGAATGTCTAACCAAACGTGAGTTTCACATATAAGTTCAAAACCTTCTGCTGGATCATAAAGAGAAGCAAAAATTGTACATCTTGATCTAGGCTCCTGTTGGTCTACACCTAGCACCTCACACTGCCTCTGCTTCAGCACACCTGCCATTCTGAAGCCCACACATCTCAGGCTGGACCATCAAACTATACTGGGAAGCATGGGGAAATTTGAAGGGAAAAATTTAAGGTCTGTATTTTTTAAGCTTTAAACTTAAAAGGATTCTGGCACTTAACAAGCAACAACAAAATACTTGTTAAATGAGCTATTTTCTTAATTCTTCAGAGCACACAATACAGTCTTACAGTTACTCAATGAACATTACATTGAAAAAGTATCCTTTGCCAATGGGAACACACAACTTAATATTGCTCTTATGATGAGGCAAAAACCAGACATTTTCCTGTACATGCTTTAAAAAGAAATCAAGATAAAACCCTTACTTTTCCTCTCCTGTCAGCACCTTCTCCAGGTCTCTTCGTGGTGTCTGACCACCAGTGCTGGGAAAAGAACAAACAGTGAAATACCAGCAATCTTAAAATTCTTACAAGTAGGGATAACACATCAAAATATAACATTTATACCGTAATTTATACTTTTATATTGGATCATAAAAAACCATTTTTGTTGTGCATGTGAGGGTATGAATGTGACGGTCAGAGGATGATCGGAGTTAATTTTCTCCTTCCCCCCTTTACTTGGGTTCTGGGGATCACTCGGGTTGCCAGACTTGCACAGTAAGTGCCTTTACCCTCTGATGGCTGGCTTGAGAAATGTTAATTGTTTTAAAGTATTGTTCACCTTAACAGTCATTTGTGCAGCAGGTTTCTGGGTGACCTACACAAACTATTCTTGTAACTGATAACCCCACCCTCTCAAGATGTATCCTGCAATAACATTTTCTTTTCTCCTAGGGTTTTGGAACTGAGACTGATAAAGTTGTTTTCTGCAAATGGCTACAAGATCACTGAAGTCTCTAGCACTCTGGGACTGTGAGAGAGCATACTGCATTCAGCTACCCCAGAAAGGTCTTCAATGCCATCAAACTACACTTGCGCATTCATATTGTTCCCTCATACCTGCTCATTCTTCGCCGTTGAGGCATTTGTTCTAGATCTCTCTGCTCCCTTTCTTCTCTGGTCATTCCTTTATAGTTTGAGGTAAGACCAAATATAGGCCGAGACCACTCATCTACAAAAAGGGAAAAATAATACTTAGTCCACAAAATAGCAGTTTCTCTCAGGCTTTTAAATAAATAATCACAACTTAATACTGGGCAGCATTACAGGTTTTTTCTTTTTTTGGTTTTTCAAGACAGGGTTTCTCTGTGTAGCCTCAGCTGTCCTGGACTCACTTCGAGGCTGGCCTCAAACTAAGAGATCCACCTGCCTCTGCCTCCTGAGTGCTGACCATGCCTGGCTGGAAAGCAGTGCTTTCTACATATCCTCTCATTTAATCTTTCTAACACCCCAAAGAAAACAGAATTATTAATATTTCTTTGTCACAGAGGTGGTGACCAAGCCTGAAGCCAAGTCACTAACTATCCTGACCCACGGGACAGTCAATGGGAGACCCCAGAAAAAGAGGGGAAGGGGGACAAGGAGGGGCACGAGAAATGGAGACAAGACAAGTTTCTGATCAAGCCTTGTTTACTGAAAAATTCTCAGAGCTTTGTGGGTGGTTACTGGGGCAGGGGTATTTGATACCCAACTGTAAAATGCTCCAGCAGTTACCTACTTTTACAGTGCTCTAACCACAGAAGGGGGAAAAGTTCCAGAAAGAGAGAAGTTGTAAAGGGTCTGGTGAGTCAAGCAAACAGCTCCCAGGACTGCTGTTCCTGGAACAGGGTGGCCTCAGGGGCAGCTGGCCTTTATCTGATCTTACCAGTTGTCTAACTGGAAAAGGTAGTTTATAGCCAGAATGGAGTAGCTCTTAATATAAGCTTGGGGGTCTTAGAAATGACCATTCCCCACAACTAACCAAGGATATGCAGGAAAGTGATGGATTCAACACAATGAACTAGACATTACTCACTTCAGGGCCTGCATTCTACCCCCTTTCCATGTTCTTGGTCCATAGCCAGAAGACATGTTTTTAATCACTGTAGTTAATACTGGAAAGCATATTTAAATAGACTTAAGAGCATTTTAAGCATAAGAGAAAAAAGTACCTGTAAGAATGCACTAAAATCCTTCTATTCCACTTTACTGAATCCTTTAAACAAATACTAGTAAAAATACAGCTTTTATATATGCACATCTCTATACAGGCATTAAACAAGAAGCAAACTTTACATACTGATTAATTTCCCTGCCATATCCTTGTTGGCCCTTGACTCCTTGGGGTGTTTATACAGGTACATCACTGCTCGGCCAATCCCACTATGCTTCAGGGTCTCCTGGCTCACACTAGGTAGCTGGGGAACAAAACCACATGCATGAATATTAATTACCTAGAAGCTAGAAGGCATGCTAATCTAGGCATCTTCAAGGCCTCATTCATTCACATTAGAATCGATACAAAAATCCCATTTTCAGGTTCTACAAAGACATGGAATATCATTTGTGCTGACATCAGAGGTCGAGATTTCAGTATTAGTAAAGAAAAACCTATCAATGTGAGGAAATATGAATACTTAGGAAGAAATTTAGCCCAGGCCTTGGGAACCAACAGACCTAAGCCTGACTCTAAGCACAACCATCTGCTAGCTGCATGGCCTCGGATAAAACATTTCACTTGTCTAAGTGTTTTCATCTATAAAGTGGATGCAGCATACCTCTCTTACAAGCTTTTGTGAAAGACCAATATGCCAATACATACACAGAGCACCTAGCACAGTGTTTGGCACACACAGGTTCCTTCTAAGTTTCTTCAGATGTTAAGCAGCTTGCCTAGGGTGTTCTAATCATACACAAAGAGAACCAACTAGAGATTGCAGTTCAAGCTTATAGACTGTAAATGCAGTGCACTTTGTACTTCAAGTGCCTCTCTACAATATGGTCATACTGGACTGCTCTTCCAAAAAACCATGGTTGTACTAAGAACTTTTTCCTTGAAAACTGACATCAAATTTTGAGGTTTTTCTTTATTTCTTTCTTTTAAAAAGATTTTACTTATTACATATTACATATACAATGTTCAGCCTGCATACCAGAAGAGGACATCTGATCCCATTGTAGATGGTTGTGAGCTACCATGTGGTTGCTGGGAATAGAACTCAGGACCTTGGGAAGAGCAGTCAGTGCTCTTAACCTCTGAGCCATCTCTCCAGCTCTGAAGGTTTTTCTTTTTTCTAAAAAGATTTATTATTTATTATGTATACAGTGTACTGCTTGCATGTACACCTGCATACCAGAAGAGGGTACCAATCACATTATAGATGGTTGTGAGCCACCATGTGGTTGCTGGGAATAGAACTCAGGACCTTTGGAAGAGAAGGCAATGCTCTTAACCTCTGAACTATCTCTCTTTATGATCATTTTATTAGGTATGGTCTTTTTTCCCCAAAACCCCCTTTCTAGCGTGTTTGTAAGTAAATGGTATAAAATACCAGTCTCAACTACAAAAGTCATATTAGATACTTAATAATTCACAAATTATCTTTGACTAACCTCTTGTAGAATCTTCAACAACTCCTCCCGAATTTTCAGTGCAGGCAAACTCCTATCTGGTAGAGGTGAGAGCCATTCTTTGATGGCAGACATCACACCACTGTCAATAAATGTTTCTTTAAGGTCCTGCCTGTAATAGTAATGATAATAATGATGAACACGATGATAATGTCAAGTCTATTGCCCTCTGACTTTATTTACACAGTGATGTTTCAAAAAACTGCCTTTAAAGAACTATTACTACAAGCTGGGTGTAGTGGCACACACCTTTAATCCTAGCACTCAGGAGGCAGAGGCAGGTGGATTGTTGTGAGTTCGAGGCCAGCCTGGTCTACTAAGTGAGTCCAAGACAGCCAAGGCGACACAGAGAAACCTTGTCTCAAAAAACCAAAAAAGAAAAAAGAAAAATTTATATACTACTCAACCTCAATTCTAGTTTCAAAAGCAGTATAAAAGTTAGGTTCTAGAATTGTACAGACTTGACAAAGGTAACTTGCTAAGATATGAAAATTTTACAAAACTGATTAATACTAATATTAATAATATAGACAGTAAAACTTAATGAAGTCCAATTACTACAACTAAGAAAAAAGTCAACTTATCATAATAGTTTCATAATGGGAAAATAGAGGTGTGCTATTATGACAGAAAACAAGGAAAATATAGCTTTCCTGACAGTGGGGAAAATACCTCAACCAAACACCAATATTTAAATTCTGCTTTATGTGATGGAATGAATAAACTAGGATATGTATCTATGTGAAATTTGCCAGATAGTTTTGCCTGCTGCAACAGAACAGTTTCCAGTTATCTTACTGGTGTGCTAAGGCATTTCTTCAACTACCAAAATTAGGTTGTAACTATTCAAAGACAAAACAAAGTTGCTCATGACTACAAGCAAACTAATGAAAGAATTTCCCAACAAGGACTTAAGAGCATTGCTAAAGGAACAGCAATGATTGTACAGCATGAGCTTCAAGCAATCTCCCAAGATTTGCTGTTTCCAACTACCTTAGGAAAAATGAACTTATAAGGTCTCAGTTGTCTATAAAGAATAAATGTCCAGGTTTTCTTTAATATTACCAGTTTTTGTTTGTTCTGTCTGAAAACAGCATTAAGGTTTAAGAAAATTTATGAGGGGCTGGAGAGAACTTCCAGAGGTCCTGAGTTCAATTCCCAGCAGTCACATGGTGGCTCACCAACCATCTACAACGTGATCTGATGCCCCTTTCTGGCATGTAGATGGACATGGAGATAAAGCACTCATACATAAAATAAACAAAATCTTTAAAAAAAGAAAAAATAAAAATTTATGAGCCAGATGCAGTGGCACATGCCTGTAATTCCAGCACTTGGGGAGGCAGAGGCAGGTAAGATTGAGGCCAGCCTGGTTTACAAAGTGAGTCCAGGACAGTCAAGGCCACATAGAGAAACCTTGCCTTGGGGGAAAAAAAAGCAAAAACAAAATTTAAAAAATTGTATGAGTGGGGCATGGTGGCACATGCCTTTAATCCTAGCCCTTGAGAGGAAAAGGCAGGCAGATCTCTATGAGTTCAAGGTCAACCTGTAGGTTTCAGGACAGCCAGGAGGATTACATAGAGAAACCTTGTCTCAGCCAACCAAAGATTTATGAAGAACTATAACTGAAGAAAATTTACTCATTCTTGATTTTCTATGGTGCAATAGAAGGCCATAGTTATCTAACAGTTCTAGAACAACAGTGTATGGTTTAAACATTATCTTATTAAAAGAAAAAGCATTTTCCAAGAAAACAAATTACTTACTTTTTAAGGTGCATAACCACAGTAGGCAATAAGGTTAATTTTTTCAGTGCTGGCTTTTTTTGATTATTCAATTGCCTGTCTTCCTATTCAGAAAACAAAACACCCCCCCCAATAAAATTTAAAATAAAGGAGCATTAACTCTTAATAGGCAATTATAACCATTACAATTCTGAAGCTTAAAGTAAGTTACTCAAAGAAAAGATAATTTTCCTAAAAGAAAGTATGGGCTGTTTTGCATAAAGCTAAGCTCTTTACTTGTCTAGTCAAACCTACAAAGCTGTTACACTGCTTTTTAACCATCATAACCAAGAGGTACAATGTCATTTACAGTACTGACAAGTTGTCAAGTTCTTGGAGCTCATTCAAGGAACAAAATATTGCTGAGAAGTTTTGGTTTATCTTCAAGAATTATCTTTCTATGAGTAAGAACAGTATGTCCTATTACCAAAAATACTTACTTAGGTAATTTTTTTAATTATAAAAAATACTAAATTCTTAAACATATGATAACATACCCAACGTACATTTTAACAAACAAACACAAGGTTGGTCTTCATGTAACTAAATGTCTACCTATTTCTCCCTTCACTCTTAAATTGTTTTAAATAAACCCAAGACAGATCAACAAATCCATGGAATGTTTCAGCAAGGAGCTGGTGGTCAAGCTCAGTGGTAGAGCACTTGCCTTTGACTGCCAAGTCCTAGGGTTCAATTCCAGTATTTCAAAAAAAGAAATAAAGCATCTCTACAAGTGTTTCTCAAGGATCAGAATTTGCCAAGTTAATAATTTGGAGATGCATATATATATATATATATTCTGGACAAAACAACAAATAACTTTATAGCACATTTTATGTTTGAACAGGTATCAATCAACCCTAGTAGTTAGCCAGATTGCTTCAGCAATAAACTTCCCATCTATTTTGGCAGTCTAAGGTTAAACATTTAAAGAAAAAAGATGCCATACTATCAGTTTGGTGGGAGGAAAACGAAGTGAGATGTTACCTCAGCAGCTTCATTCATCTTGACAATCATTGCACTCACAACATCATCCGCATCACTAATAAAAGTGCCCCCATCTCGATTTCGTCTGCGTTTGCCAGACATACTCTTTTTTCGTTGTAACATCATTTCAAAATCCGACAGAAAGTCCATGCTAGGCAGTTAAAACAAAACCAAGTTGTTAAACCACCCACCTTCTGAAATAACTATAATTAAGACCATCAAATTATGTAATCTTGAGTCAAAGAAGTGCTGTTGTTGTTTTGTTTTTATGAGACAGCATTTCACAAAGTAGCTCTGGCTGTCTTAGAACTCACTCTGTAGACCAGGCCGCCTTGAACTCACAGAGATCCATCTGCCTCTGCCTCCCACGTGCTGGGATTAAAGGCATGTGCCACCATGCATGTCGAATTACTGCCTTTTTTTTTTAAGCTCAAATATACCTAACTTACATCTGCAATTAGAATAGACTCTACACTTTTTATCCATCCCCCTTCTACCCCACTGATATACATTAATCACAAACAGACCTAAATATTTCACATGCAACAGTCACACCTGTCATCTATTATTAGAGTAAGAAGGAACATTTCAAGTCTTCAGTGAAGACCACACACTGTTTAAGTGTACTGCCTTTTTTGGAATAGAAAATGTTCAATTATTTGAATGTTTCTATCTTATGAACCATGACTAAAAACAAACAAACAAAAAAAGCAAAAAACAAAGCAACAACAACAACAACAAAACCCCTGCTGCTGTTTAGTAATGAAGAGCCCTACTCAACACAAAGTGACCATAGGCATGCTGAGTGCCTGACCTATACAGCTGTCCTCATATTCATCTCACTCTGCCACTCACCATGCTAATAAATTCAAAATTCTGGAAGTAGCACCCATACTGTGATGCTTAATTCTTGCACAGCATTGAAGAGAAACTACATTTTAAAAGCATAGCCTTACAACTGTGCACAGGGTTAAGTCGCTCTGCTCCCATCGCCCTTTCATTGCATCACTTTATTTTGACATGGTTCATGATTGTCTTAATGAAATTAAGACAGGTTAATTAAGAAACATTTTGATGTTGACTTTAGATTCATTTCCCCTGTTACCCAAAATGAGCCCCCCTAAATTTTTTATATTAGGTTATTTTTCAGTAGAGTTTATCTTGTAAAAAATAAATTAGGTGTGTTGTGCAATGCTATAACTTAAGACATCTGAGCACAGAGCAAATAATAGCAATTTTTTTTAAAAAGGAAACACCTCTTCCACATCTGGAAAGCTCAAGGGTCTCTACCTTCACTTTTCTTGATTTTGTTCAAATTTCTTAGAAACCAACAACAACAAAAACTCACTGCTTTCCTCTCTTTATGTTATCATCGGAATCAGAATCTTCTTCTTTTAGCTGTGTTTCGCCTTTCTCTTCCTCTAAATCTTCTTGGTTAAAACCCTAAAGGTACAGTGAGTTAGTCCAGGTATCATAACCACCTTACAGACTGTATTTTGCAAACAACTCTCGATTTTTCACATTAAATAATATATCCACAAGGGATAAAGAATACTGAATGATACTAAATGGGATATATCAAAAGCTCCCTCCTTAGCCCCTAGTATGGGGGACTTGTTTTGTTCCAGAAAAGCCCATACTGTGTGAGCACTTTTATGCCTTAGTGTCTCCTTTTGTTATACATTTGCCAATATACATTTACAGCAGGTAGGGGATACAGTTCTGCACTTTCTAAATTCTACAACCTAAAACACCTTTACTCTTTGTAAGGCTTTGTAACTATTTCCCGAAAGCGTGACAGTATTAGAGAAGTGCTGCCACAGCAACGACCCACTGTACAGTTAAAACGAACAGTCCCACTGTCTACTTACTGTAAATTCTTCTTCCTCTTCATCTCCAGATTCTCCAAATATATCTGCAATAAGATTTCTAGAAAAGAAAATATAAGAACACCCATCTGCTTTCTCACATTTACATATGTATCATTTTCACAAACAAGGTATGATTTAAGGACCGTAAACTGTGCAGACTGTAGGCATCTAGTTCAATGAGCTTTAACAAACATATACACTCATATAAACAGTGTCCTAATTTAAGAAGCCTATTTCCCCAGAAGATCCTCAGGCAGCGCTAAAACCACAGGTGATGGTGTTTTGTTTTGTTGTTTCAAACACTCTACTGACTGAGCCACATTCCCAGCCCTTTAAAATCGGCCTTCTACCACCAAAACCCAGAGGCAGTATGATCACTGACCCCAGGACCATGCATTTTACCAGCTCTTAAACGTCATGTACAAGGAGCCAAAACACACTCCTTTCATCTTCTTCAGTCAACATGATTTTAAGATCCACTCATATTATAGCATGTGCACTAACACTTCAGCACTAATATTCTAGATGCCAAAGTCAAGCAATCAGGCAGCTGAGGTTTTGCACCTCATCATGAAGTCCCGCTTTACAACTAGAAACCCTTGACAACAAAAACGCCCATGCCTCACTTACTCTTCTTCATTGCCTGATTCACTATCACTCCCAAATAGATCCTTCTCTTCATTCTTCTTTGCAGATGACTCTTCTTTCCCCACGTCATCTTCACTGTCAGATGCTACTGTCTTCTCTCTTTTGCTTGACTTCTCTGATACAACATCACTATCAGAGTCATCAGCGTCAGAGACAACTCTACTCTTCTTTGCTGCTGTTGGAAAATACAATCATTTGTGTTGTTTTGTTATGTATTTCTAAGTGTAACATGCTGTGAAGTGCCAGCAATGGGGAGAAAAAAGTCAAATAGCTAATACATTAATTCAATAAAAGAAAAAAGCTCCCAAACAACTGGTATAGCTCAGTAGTAGAGCACTTGCCCAGCAAGCATGTAGGCCCTGGAGTTCTATTCTCAGCACCAGAAAAGTATAAACAAGCACAGAGTCATTTACACATTTCCTGCTATTTTACCTAGGAAGGAGTGTCTAAATGATGAAGAAATCATCAATGTGAGTAATAATAGCCGTCTTTCCTTTTGGGGAACAGAGAAAACCAGTACACTCGGATGGGCAGAATGGGCATCCTTCCTGTGCTGTGCAGCCTTCAATCTGCACTGCAAATTCCCCATGTTCCTTCTGGTAGGATCAGACTTTTGGGTAAGAGGATGGAGTAGTGGTTGCTTCTATAAAAACCGTGACGCATAGATTTAGAATAAGAAAGTGCCCCAACAAAAAATAACGGAAAAGCTTGGAAAATCCTCAAAGGCAAGACACCACTCTGGAAAGAACAGGCAGAGACACAGAACACAAAGCAGCCAGCCAAACACAGCCTGGCTAAGCACTGGAAGGAGGGCATGACAACTCAGAAGCTACTTGCAAAGGTAAGCTAGGTGAAAGCCAGTTGTGCCCTCAGGACAATCTACAGCTTATTGGCCCCCAAATCAGGGAAGAGAAACTCATGAATCATAGGGCTATAGCCAGGCACAATCTTGAGAGAATTTACTGTTAAAGCTGGGTCACAGGAACATCCACAGGTCTGGGAGTTGCAGTTTGGCCTGCTGCCACCCGTTCACGAGGGAAGGCCCAGAGAGGCAGTGGTAGAAAGGACAGGCAGAGCCTAATAAACTAGAGTGCAGGTAGCAGGAGGCTGGATCAGGCTAGGAAGTGCATAAAAGCTAGGGAATAATTCTCATGTATGAGTTACCCCAGAGTCTGAAGCCTGAGGCCAGTGGATAGAGTAAAATCTGGACAATCTATCTGTTGTTACCTCTTCCAGAGTCCAAAACCTCTAAAATTTCAGGCGTGTACATGACAGGCACAGCTGCATCTGCTCAGCAGTGTGACTTGAGAAGCCTTAAAAATAGGAAGTTGGGATGGGTGTGGTGGCGCACGCCTTTAATTCTTTAAGGCAGAGGTAGGCAGATCTTTATGGATTTGAGGCCGGCCTGATATACAGAGTGAGTTTTAGGATAGCCAGGGCTACACAGAGATATCCTACCCTGTAATATAAACAAACAAACAAACAGAAAAAAGTAAAGTCAGTCAGTACTTAGCCAGTGCTGATTTCAGTTGCTTCCTACACACTGCCAAGCGACTTGGGATTGGGAACCTTCCCCACCAAGCTAAGACAGCTAATCCAGGTAGAATAATTTGGTGAGTCAGGGACGGTTGAGAATCTGTGCAGTCCAGAGAATGCATGTAGTATACAAAGCTGAGTGTGGCCAGTTAGAGGCTCCTGATATACCAAAACGAAAAACTGAAGACAATTCTGGTGGACATCAGACACCTGGACAAGCTGCAGAACATACATACAGCATAAACTAAGACATATTCAACTGACCATCTCCTCTGCATGGAACCAGCAATCTCTGATTTTTTTCTTTTCCTTTTTTTTCCTTTTTGTTTTGTTTTGTTTTTGAGACAGGGTTTCTCTGTAGCCTTAGCTGTCCTGGACTCCCTTTGTAGACCAAGTTGGCCTTGAACTCACAGCAATCCACCTGCCTCTGCCTCCTGAAGGCTGGCAATCTCTGATTTTTCAAGGAACATAAAGAAATTACTCCATACCTCAACTTATGTTTTTCTTTATGTATTTTCCCCTACACATTTAAGCAGGATTTTTTTTTACAGTACTTCATTTTTATTGTTTTTGTTCAAAACATTTTATTTATTATTTATTTATACAATGTTCTGCCTGCATGTACACCTGCAGGCCAGAAGAGGGCACCAGCTCTCATTATAGATGGTTGTGGGCCACCATGTGGTTGCTGGGAATTGAACTCAGGACCTTTGGAAGAATAGATGGTGCTTTTTTTCTTCTTCTTTCTGAGACAGGGTTTCTCTGTGTAGCCTTGGCTGTCCTGGACTTGCTTTGTAGACCAGGCTGGCCTTGAACTCATATCGATCCACCTGCCTCTGCCTCCTAGTGCTGGGATTAAAGGTGTGCCACCATGCTTGGCCAGCAATGGCCATCTCTCTAGCCCTGTACTTAATTTTTAATTTTGGTTACTTTCCTTAATAAATTCATTTAATTTGTTTATGAATTTTTATTACTATTCTTGGAGAATTTTTTTTTTTCTCCTTAGTTTTCACTCATATTTTTCGGTTTGTTCCCTATGTCTCTTGTCTTTCCTTGCCCCACCATCACTAGTATTCTGGCTTTACCCTATTGGCTTGTAAAAACAAAACAAAACGAAAACCATTTTTTCATTTGTCTTTTAGTTTTGGACCTTTCCACTGCTAAAGTGTGTTTTCCTTTTAAAGTTTTTTCCTAATTTTGTGTTTTTTGTCTTCCCCTCCAAAGACACCACCCACTTTCACTTACTGTGCCTTGTTTCCCTTCCTGCCTTCCTCTGCCTCACTCTGTGATTATCTCCACACTTGCCCTAGGCCATTTCTAACTTCACACACACACACTACAGCAGTGCCTTTTCCAGTCATCCGACAATGGTGTATTAGGTGCAGGGGCTAACTTTAAGCATCTTTCTAGACCTTGTGTGGTCTGATGAGGTTGCTGCCACAGCAGTTTGTCTCGCTCTCACTTACTGGTATGGGACTGAGCCTTCAAGAGCAGACTGCTCAGTAAAATGACTCCCATTCACAGACTAAGAAAACATACCCAAGCCAATAGGTATGTAAATCACCACAGAAATATAAGAAATGTGAAAAGACAAGGCCACATGACTCCTCAATTACCAAAATCAAAGGTATCAAAGCAGCTACTAAAATGTCAGACAAAAAATTCAAAGCTTTTCTGGTAAAAATGATCCTGAAAGGATACAAAGCAGTTTGATTCACGCTTCAGAGAGCTAAGTCAGAAACACACAAGGGGAAGTCCACAATACAGAAGAGAAACCTGAATGGAAAAGTCAGCAAAACAGAAGAAAAAGCCAACAAGAAAATTGAGATTTTTTTTTGGGGGGGGGGGGATTGTTAGAAACAAAAACTCAGTGAATAAAATAATATGACCTAACGTGCAGTGTTTTCTTCTGTAACAAGTGTTATTATAAAGGAATGTATTTCTTAGAAAAGACAAGTTGCAAAAAAAAGTG
Source organism: Acomys russatus (assembly GCF_903995435.1). Taxonomy (NCBI): domain Eukaryota; kingdom Metazoa; phylum Chordata; class Mammalia; order Rodentia; family Muridae; genus Acomys; species Acomys russatus. Next base: position 20,866,204 of record NC_067156.1, on the reverse strand, counting down.
TTGCCTGTATAAATGGAGTCTGAGGTAGCAAAGACTAACACTGAAGAACTATGGTCTAACCAGAATCCCACCAAGCCTTCTTGTATGTGGGTCCTTAACAATCTTTAACATTTAACAAAGTGAATGACTTCTGAAGCTCAGTTCTTGTCCAAGTGGAATGTGGATTAGCAGTCACAGAGAACCACAGCTAACTATGGATATTGATAGGAGTTTTCATGGGAACATATATATTTTTTAAATATTGGCTTTTTTAGGAAAGAAAAACTAAGTCTTTTATATTGGCAATTAGTTTCAAACACACAGAAATTAATATGTGAAGGTAGAATAACTCTAAGGAACAGTATACTGGCTGTACTTGTTCAGGGGACTGAGGAGGTGGGCAGGAAGAAATTGCAAAAGAGTCCATTAGCGTGCTAGACATTTTTAGCTTACCCACCACCCTGTATGCATCTCATTTAACTGTGTTATGCTGTATAAATATTGTACATACTAGACACATGAGTCCTAGGCTATATAGTCTCTAGGCCTTAGAGGTTGCCAGTGTATGATAAGAGTTAGTAAACACACACATTCTGGGGGGAGGGAAGAACTCTAAGGAAATTAAGCCAATAATAATCAAGGAAAATGAATGTTTTCATTACACTTGAGAATATCATGCTAGGGGTTAGGATTTACCCAGCACAAGGACCTTGTCTGACCTTACCTCCAAAAAATAAAGCAATTAGAATATCATGTTGAAAACCAGATCTAACATTAACTGTAGAGACTCAAAACCAGTCAAAGTTCTGAGAATAAATGACTACTGAGACATTTGTATCACTCCCTCTAAGCTTCAGAAAATAACATGGCAGGAAAGAGCCAGAGGAAGAGGGGAGGTAGTGGGAACTAATAACTTCAAAGCAGGATTTATACTCAGATAATGGTTGATAGGGAAATGAGAAATATTTTCTTCAGTAGTGGAGCCACTGGTAAGGTACAGACTTCTGTAAAGTAAACCTAATAAAACTCATTTGGTTACAAAACCAAAATACATTCATTAAAAAAAAGTATGAGGGAAGTAGTGGGAATGGGACAAGACAGAATAACAAGGAATGGTTAAAATACATTATGCACTTATGAGAAAAGGCCATGATGACATTTCAATTAATATATGCTAATAAAACATAACAAAAAGGGACCCAATATTTCAGCTATAATTTAGGCAATAAGAAAGGCTATAGCCCATGTAACTCCTTACATGCTTTTTCTTCATCTTCACTATCAGAAAGCACCGCAGCCTTTCGCTTTGCTACTTTCTCCTCATCCTCATCTTCATCACTGTCCATTTTTTGCCTTTTGGGTTCTTCCTCCTCGCTGTCAGAGCTGTGGAGTCTTTTTCTGTCTGTGTGGCCATCCGACTCTCTCTGTGTTTCTGAATCTTCCCTCTTATGCTCCCCATCACTGTCATCTGACTCTGGCTTTGATTTGTGTCTGGAGGCACCCTCGGCTTCAGAATCACTAGCAGGTCCTTTCTGAGGCCCCTCGCTTTCCGAATCACTGACTCGGGGTTTGGGGAGCTCCTCACTTTCCGAGTCACTGGCCTGAGGCCTTGGGGGATCCTCACTTTCTGAGTCACTGACTCGGGGTTTGGGGAGCTCTTCACTTTCTGAGTCACTGGCCTGGGGTCTCGGAGGATCCTCACTTTCCGAGTCACTGACTCGGGGTTTGGGGAGCTCCTCACTTTCTGAGTCGCTGATCCGAGGTTTGGGGAGCTCTTCACTTTCTGAGTCACTGATCCGAGGTTTAAGAGGCTCCTCATTTTCTGAGTCACTGGCCTGGGGCCTTGGGGGATCTTCGCTGTCAGACTCGCTGACCTGAGGTGGCAGAGTGTCCTCGGCTTCAGAGTCACTGGCTGCATGCTTTCTAATCTCTTCCTTTTCAGAGTCACTTGCATGCCCATTAAGAAGCTCTTCATTGTCAGAGTCGCTCCCATGTTGGTTGACATCTTCATTGTCAGAGTCACTGGCAGGAGACTCTGCATGTTCCTCGGATTCAGAGTCACTGTCCTTTGGCCTGTGGAGCTCCTCACTTTCAGAGTCACTGGCATTAAGATTGGAGGGCTCATCATTCTCAGAGTCTGTTCCATTATGTCTCTTGGTCAAGCCATCTTCTCGATCACTAGTTTCATTCTGAAAAAGTTAGAAAAAATTAGTAATGTCAAAAAAAAGTAGTGAACCCTTAAAATTTTCAGCAATCGTTTAAATGTAGAAATATGTGCATACTGAAAGACTTTTCATAAAGAAGGAACATCACTTTCAATTAAGACCAGTCTGTGCAATGAACTGTCACAGTTGGTCCCCAAAGAGAAGTATAATCAAATCTATATAGCAAACTCCTAGGTATAGGGATCTCTGTTTTTAAAAACATGGCCTTAGTTATTCATATAATTCTTGTTACCCAAAGAAATATAAGCTAACATATGATGAAGTTTTCCACAAAGGTATAATCCCAAGTTTTATAAAACTGTCATTATTTTAAGGGGAAAAAAGCTTTAATATAAAGCTTTAGCTGGGTGCACACTTTTAATCCCAGCATTCAGGAGGCAGAAGCAGGCAGATCTTTGTGAGTTTGTGGGCAGTCTGGTCTACAAAGCGAGTCGAGGCAGCCAGAGCTACTACACAGAGAAACTCTGTTTCAAAAAAATAAAAATAAATAATTAATTAAAAATGTATGTATACATATACATAAAAACTTTAATCATTCAAATAGTAGCTACTATTTTCTTTTTCTTTCTTTTTCTTCTTCTTTTTTTATTTTATTATTTTTTTTAACTTACTCTGTAGACCAGACATCAGCCTGCCTCTGCCTTAAGTGCATGCACTGCCGGGCGTGGAGGCACATGCCTTTAATCCCAGCACTTGGGAAGCAGAGGCAGGCAGATCACTGTGAGTATGAGGCCAGCCTGGTCTACAAAGAGAGTTTAGGACAGCCAAGGCTACACAGAGAAACCCTGTCTCAAAAAAGGTTATTAAAAAAAAAAAAAAAAAGCATGCATCACCACTGCCTGGCAGTAGTTACTATTTTTCACACCTATTAAAAGCCAACATTATGCTTGTTTTCTGTTGGTTCACTTTCTCTTCATAACAGTACTTCTCACGCAAGAAAACAGACTTCTACTTAAATAGTGGTTGTGGTGCTCACCTATAATGCCAGCATTCAGGAAGCCTACAGGAGGGACCAGAGTTTGACACCAGCCTAGGCTATAAAGTAAGAGACCCTGTGTTGAGAGAGGGGGAGTGATGGGAAGAGGGGGAAAGAGGGAGGGGAAGAGGGGAAAAGGGGGAAAGAGAGTGTGTGAGTGTGATATTAAAGTGGTAGAGAATGAAAAGGAAAGGTAGAAAAACGAGTATGAGGAGTGATAACTAATACTAAAGGTCTTTTGAAACAGTCATATGAAACCTACTACAGTAGACACTTTTAAAAATACATATATGGAACTACCATAATAACATGACAATACCCTAAACAAATGAAAAACTCAGTACTAAGAGGGTACCTCTTTTTGAGTTGCTGGCTAACATAACCCTAGAAAAATCCTCTCCAACATTATAGGCTATTGTCAATGCTGTCGGTTACCCTCTAGAACATGATGGTGAGACCCTATTGCTGAAGACCCACATACTGCAACCATAGAACACGTCTGTTGGTACTCAACTGGATGTTCCTCCCTTCCTGCTCGCTTTCACAATGATGAAAGGTGCTGTGGCTGCTATCAGAGGAGAAAAGTAAGCATCAGTCTCACTTAGCTGTGAACTCTGCTAGCTACAATAACAACCTGCCTGCAGGATATGCCCGCTGGTGTACTAGTGGCACAAACGCTATAGGAGTAACCAACTACTATTTCCTTTTAAAAAAAACTTTACTTAAGGCCTGCTCCATGAGATAGAATACATACCTTATACTGTCAACAAGACCAAGAGACTGTGGCTAGGTAAGTTATGGACTTAGGTTAGGAAAACCTACTACTATCATTCTAATAAATGGACATAGCAATAAAATGATTCCTAACGACTATTGTATACCTGTACATCAATGCATATCACTCAACCCTTCTAGTAATACATGAAAAATAACAGAGACCCACAACTGGTCAATGGGTACAGAATAAAAGAATCTGGAATGCTCAGCCCTAAATGGGATGTCTCCCGATCGTACCTCTCCCCTCAAGACTTAGGGATCTATGGAGAAGAGGAAATAGAAAGATTTGTAGAAGTGGCGAATGACTCCAAGGAAACTTTTCCAGACACAACAGGGTAGATGCACATATGAACTCACAACAATTTTGAAAGTATACACAAGACTTACAAAAGCTCTACCCAGACAAAATCCTAGCAGGAAGCAGGGGAAGTAGGTCTAAATCCCACTGAAGAGCTGAGGAGCTACTGGCATTTGATAGCTCCTGGAAGAAAGCAAGTCTGTTGTCTTTAATAAACACCTGGTATATTGATCACACTCCAGAGGAGGTCCCATATCCAGTAGTGGTCAAGTGAGGTAGTTTGAATGAAAATGTTCCCCATGGGCTCACAGGAAATAGCACTATTAGAAGGTCTGGCCTTGTTAAGAATAAGTGTGGCTTAATTGGAGAAAGTATGTCACTGGCGGTGGGTTTTGAGATTTTAGATGCTCAAGCCAGGCCCAGTGTCACTTTCTCTTTCTGCTGCCTGTGGATCCAGATGTAAAACTCTCAATTACCTCTCCAGCACCATGTCTGCCTGCACACTGCCACGCTTTCCAATGTGACAATAATGGGCTAAACGTCTGAACTGTAAGCCAGTCCCAATTATGTGTTTTCCTTTGTATAAGAGTTGCCATTGTCATGTATCTCCTCACAGCAATAGAACTCCTAACTAAGACATCAGCCAAAAAATTGGACTCAATGGATTTAAGAGACAGAGAACATGAAATTGGGTGGGTAAGAGGGTGGGGGAAGATCTGGGAGGAACTGCAAGAGGGACATTAACGTGATCAAAATATACTATAGGAAATTCTCAAGTCATTAAGAAAAAAAAAAAGCAAAGAGAAAAGAAATGCTCAGGTAGTGACAGGTAGGCATGTATTTGTAACTAGGGAACAGAGGCTTAGTTGTAAAAATAAGACTAATCTAATTAAACTAAGAATGTAATTTCCTCTCTTCCAGATATCTACTTCAAAATAAGGTCCAAGTCAGTCATGGTAGAGGATATTTGAAATCTCAGAATTAAGGGGGTAGAGGTTAACCACAAATTCAAGGCTAATCAGGGATATACAGTAAATACCAGGCCAACCAATGCTACATATTGAGACTTCAGAGAATCACAGACATTGTATTAGTTACTTCTCTGTTGCTGTGATTTCAGCACCATCATCAGTGGCAGGCAGCATCCAAGACCTTAGAGCAGCACCTGAAGAGTTCACATCTCTGCCCCAAACAAGAACTAAAGAGCTCTAATTTCAAATGGCATGAGACTCTTAAAATCTCAAAACGCACTCCCAGTGACATACTTCCCCCAACAAGGCTATACCTTCTACTTCCCAAATAGATACCACTTGGGGACCAAGTGTTGAAGAGAGTTATGGTGAACTGCCATAAGCTAAACCACATAAACAGAGAGAGAAACAAGGTTCAAGGTATAAACTTGATATAAAAAAAAGATAAAATGACAGAAATGAAACATGTCAAATACAACTATTTTAAGATTTAGAGTAGTCTCCTGTCACAGCTTTCCACGAAATTGGGATTCCAGGTCTATATATCATTCAAGCCAATTCAGAAGTAGTATCTTTATAGGGCGGTATGAATACATTTCACAAGGAGAAACCAAGAGGTCTAGCATAAAACTTGGATAAAAATGGCTTAAATTTGCCCTTAAAAATGGTTTTCATAATAGCACAGCATTTCAAGGAAATGCTATAGTCACTGAAATATAACAAGTTTAGGAACCTTTCCAAATTTGCAAGCTTTTCAAAATCCCCAAAGGCATTTTTCTCTTGAGTTCTCAATAAGCACTTAACATCAGACTTGATTTCAAGTCACCAAGAAAACAGGCATTTATCAAGTGCAGAGACTGTAGGAAGAACATACAATCCTGTGAGCACACTTAGCTTTCACCTTAGCACACTTCCTATTTCAGAGGAATGTAGGTAAAAAATTATGTAGAATGTCATGTAAAAAGGCAGGCATTCTAAAACTTTTCATCACAGAGGTCCATCATTAGAACATAGAATGCTCTTTAATGCAAATGTACACACACACACACACACACACACACACATTTGGCGAATGAGTGATAAAGGGTTAAGAGAATATTATAAAATGAGTAATGATTAATTCAATAAGCATGTGCTTAATGATTCCTATGCTCAAAGTTCCCAGGGCCTGACCCTAAGGACCTACTTTTCTAAAGAGAAGTCAGGCAAACACAAAACAATGCATAATAATATGATACACACCATTGGAAAGGTATATGAGATATTGAAAACCTATATGAGATAATACTAAACAGCTGTAAAACTTGTGTAGAGATGTATTTTTATTTAGTTTTATTTAGTTTATAGTGGTTGAATAAGGAAAGTAACTACAATAAAGGATGCCAAGAGAATTCAGGAAACAACAGAAGGCAAGGGAAAACTGAATTGGTTTCTAGAACATATTCCATGACACATCTACCACTTATCTCATTTACTGAGATGACTGTAGGCTAGTTCCAGAAGAAATAACAAGGCTCTCAGAACCGAAGCAAGATGAATGGGCAACAGTGTAGAGTAAGGAGCAAAGCAGCTCAGAAATCTCACAACTCCAGGATCCTTTCCCTGGCGTGTCATCAACAGTATGACACGACAATTAAGCCCTAAGTGTCAATGTCAAAAATCTGAATTGTAGGTGTGTAGGTGGCATATATCTTTAATCACAGAATTCAGGAGGCAGAGGTACGTTGATCTCTGTACATTTAAGACCATCCAAGACCACACTGAGGAAAAACAAAACAAAACCCTAAAATTTAAATACCCCAGAGAGACAAGCTAACTGGCCCAAGCAAGTGAAATGTGTGTGACTAAACTCACTTAGGCGAAACAGGAACACAAGGAATCAACATGAGCTGGGTAGCCTGCCCCCAAAACGTATCTGCTACCCTCTAACCTGAATTTCCTAACACATGGTTTAAGCTCCTACAATCCAATGTAAACTCCCACAGAGGGAGAATTGCAATGTCTTAGAAATTCAATTTTTAAAGCCGGGCATGGTGGCACACGCCTTTAATCCCAGCACTCAGGAGGCAGAGGCAGGTGGGCTGCTGTGAGTTTGAGGCCAGCCTGGTCTACAAAGAGACTCCAGGACAGCCAAAGCTACACAGAGAGACCCTGTCTCAAAAAAACAAAAATAAATAAATCAATAAGAAAATTCAGTTTTTACCATAAAAACATACAAAAACAAAGCTAAATTTAGAGTATCCTGTCTGTCAAAGCTACCTTACAAAGTCAAAAAAACAAAATCACTCCTGATGAATAAAAAGTTGGTTTTACACAAATCTGCAGATTTTATGATGAAACAACTCTTACCTACCTCTCCTCACATTTTAGTCCTGAACCAGAATTGTTCACTTTACACATGCTGTGCCCTTTATTTTTTATCACTTTCTCTTTTCATAACCTTGGCAGCCAAAAAGCTTGGCAAAAATATTCCTCACACAAAGCTTTCCTTTTCCATCTTCCTCTCTGGAAAGAATAGATTTTGTGCAATGTAACGTGAAAGTTACAACAGAGACTTGAGCCTCAGAACAGCTACCCAAAGCCCTGCCACTTACACTGTGACCTAGAAGGGACACCTGCATGATGCCTCAAATCCTCCTCATCTACAGTGTGATAGAGATAAATTATACTTTGGGGGGGGGGTTTTTGTTTTGTTTTGTTATTTTCAAAACAAGGTTTCTCTGTGTAACCCTGGCTGTCCTGGAATCTCTTTGTAGATCAGGCTGGCCTCAGACTCGCATACATCCTCCTGCCTCTGCCTCATGAGTGATGGGATTAAAACCAGCTAGTAATTACACTTTAAAGAACTGCTCTCAAAATAAATAAATAAATAAATAGCTGCTCTGAACATCAAATATATGAACCTTACTAGGTACAATTACTAATCATAAATTCTTTTAAGGCACAGCACCAACAGATGTGACAGTAAAGCTAGTTAGTCATTACTCTTTCATATGCCCCGACAGCATCTATTTCTACATCGCCAAAAAATAAAAAATAATATGAAAATAAAAATAAAAATAAAAAATCTGACTCTACCTATTTATCTCCATTGTACACTGACCTTAAGATCAGAGACCATTTTTTCCAATTAATTTTTTAAATTTTGTTTTATATGCATGATTGTTTTGCCTGTGCTTAAGGATGTGTATCACACATATGCTTGGTGCCCGCAAAACTAAAAGAGGGCATCAGATCCTCCGGAGCTGCAGTTACAGGCAGTTGTGAGCTGCTATGTTGGTCCTAAGAGTTGAACCTGTGTCCTGTGTAAGCGGAACAAGTGCTCTAAATCACTGAGCTGTAGTGGATATAAACATGTTTTTGTTTTGATCCCAAGTGTGGGATATGAAACAGACTTGTGTAGGGTGTGCAGTGTTTTCCCACCAAAAAAAGACTTGTGAGAGAACGGGTGATGTTTCTCCACTAGAAAAGAAACCACCTCTTGTGGGGCATGGTCTTTGCCAACTGATAAACATCCTAGTACAGACTCAGAGGGGATACATACATATATACATATATGCCCAAAACAAGAGGTGGGGCTTTTTGGTCTTGGCTGTTCATGATTCCACTTTGAGACGCTTCTAGAGAGAACCACTCCAGCAAACACTTCGAGGTTCCAGGTTCCGGCTGCTGCTCCGGGCTCTAATCACCTTTGCTAAATTGCTGGTTTATTGTTTAATGGGTCTATTGGAATCCTGCTGACTACACCAGAGGAATCGCTCCCAGGAACTGAGTCTAAAAAGGTCTACTTCTCCTGTTCCCATTAACCTCTTTTCTCTCCTATCTAGGGTAGGTGGGTTGGAAGGGAGGTATGAGCATTAAAGAACCCCAAATAAAGTCGGTTTGGAAAAGGTCAAGGCCTACACTGAGCCATCTCTCTAGGCCTAGTTTTACATTTTATAAAATTCATGAAGCAGTACTTGTATAAAACTCTACACAAAGGGGCGTCAGAAAAGGCTCTTACTGCTCTTCCAGAGGACCTGGGCTCAGCTCCTAGCAGCCATGTGGTGGCTCACACCTGTCCAACTCCATAAGAGCTGATACTCTCTTCTGGCCTCCGTGGGCACTGCATATACATAGTGCAAAGATATACATGGAATTTGAACACTTCACACACAGAAAATTAAACAAAACAAAATAACTTTAATCTTGGTGGTGGCACAGACTTTTAGTCCCAGCACTTGAGAAGAGGCAGATGGACCTCAATGGTCTGAGGCCAGCCTGGTCTACAGAGCAAGTTCCAAGCCAGTAATATGTGAGACTCTGTGTCAAAAACAAAGTTCCTAGACAGTACACAATCTGAAAATATTTGGGCTTTTGCTACATTCCATTTTCCAAAGGTAACAGGCAGACATGATGTGATATTTCATAATTCTCTCTCTCTGCACAGCAGTAACTCTGGTATCCATTCTGTGCAAGATTTGCTCCTACTAGGATGTCAGAAAAACATTAAGACTGGATTTACAAGAGGCAAGAGTTGTCAAACAGCATCAACTATGCTGGGTCTTCCTTCACACCCCAGAATGGGCCAGTGGAGGTTTAATGACCTTCAGCCAGGAATCTTCAGGCACCTCACAATCAGGCAAAAAGTACATCTTAGGGTGGGGATGGAAACTGAAGCTGTCTTCAGAGACCTGTGGCCAAGCCATGCTGTAGTCAGACCAATCTGGTCACCACTAAGTAGATCTAGTTGATATCTGCTGCTTCCAATAATGCACTCCTCAACTCTCAAAAGAGATGGAAGGTTTTGGGTCTAATGCTGAACAGGGAGGGGCACATAAGCATCAAGTGACACCAGATACTTTATTTCCTGTCAAATGTATGCAGAGCCATTTTTAATATGGAAAGGTCCTGATAACCAGAAAAAGTAAAAACAAAGTCAAACAAGGACTTGTAGAAGGAACCAAACTTTGCTGGCCTCCTCCTGGGAAATCAAATTTAAAGCCCTTGGAAAAGGTCCCCAGGGCAGAGAAAATGAAGAAACTTCTAAATTCAGTAAGAGGCAGAGTGCAATATCTGACCAAGATCACTTCCCTTCCAATCGCATAGCTTTTGATTCTTAAGTAGAGATCCTATTCTAGACCATCCCATCACAAATGCAGGTCCTCCTGCTCCATCCCCACTGGTACAGCTTTCTTTTTGGAGGAAGCAGTATCTCCTGCTTTAACATGGCTGGTGTGGAGGCTAAATCCTAGGTGAATGCATTCCATATCAGGGCTCCCATCTTCTGTCCCACCCTTAACCAAAGGCTGTACCTTGGACACAACATTTAGAAAACACAGGGGTTCTTTTCACTCTTTCCCCAGCTTGTAAGAATATGGCAATGAGCTGGGTGTGGTGGCACACGCCTCTAATCCCAGTACTAGGGAGGCAGAGGCAGGCAGATGTTTGTGAGTTTGAGGCCAGCCTGGTCTACAAAGAGAGTCCAGGACAGCCAAGGCTGTTAAGAGAGAAACCCTGCCTTAACCCCACCCACCCACCCCCAAAAAAGAATACGGCAACGAGCTGCTACCTCATTCCCACTCTTACTGAGAGCGCTCAGCTTCTGCAGCTGTGTCAGCCAGGGAAAAACTCACCATTTCCTACCAGAGGCCTGGATAAAAGACAGGCTTAAACTAAATCACTCCTGATTACTCCCCCAAAGAACAGAATTCATTTATAACCAGATTTGAGGAAATTGTGGCACAAAGTACTTGGGAAGAGATTCTAGACACAGGATACACTACAGGCCAGTTAGTTTGCAGGCCAGCACCAGGGGTTGAGACAGCTAGGAAGAGGGGCTAGAGACAGCTAGAGGTTAGGAGAACTGGCTGCGCTACCAGAAGACCCAGGTTTAATTCAAGCACACACGGTGGCTCAGAAAAGTTTCTAACTCCAGTTTCAAGGGATCTATACACTCTTCTGGCTCTGCAGGAGCAGTAATGCACCTGGTGTCCAGGCACACATACATGCAAAACATGTAATACATACATAACAACAACAACAACAAACAACAGACATTCTGGGTTAGAACAACAGCTAACACTGTTCTTAGAAACTATTCATTCCAAGGAGACAGGATTTGGTGGGATTATTTTATAAAGCAATATATGTCACAATGCATTATTCAAAACAACAGTACAATCAAGGGGCAGCAAGGAAGCTCAACAGCCTGGTGTGGTAAAGGAAAAAGGGACTTTAACAGTCTAAATGCCAGTAGTTTAAGGAATCACTAAATAAGCACTCAACAAACCAAAGTACAGATGGAAAACATGAAAAAATTAACAGGACCTTGTGGATGTGTACTATGCAGTTAGGCCCAGAATGGAGCTTTATTTGTCATTATTTCCTGAACATAGCATTCTAATTATACTAGGTATAGTGAGTAATCTAGCAATGGCTGAAGGTATAGAGAACAAGTGTATGTTACACAAAAACTATGCCTTCAAAAAAATTTTTAAGACAAGAAACTCACTAGCAGCCCAGGCTAGCCTTCAAACTTGTTGCAATCCTCCTACCTGTTTCCAAAGTGCTAGAATTTCAGGCATGAGCCATCATGCTTGACTTAACCATCTTAAATGATTCAAAGCTTCACGCATGCCAAGGACACGCTCTACCCCTGAGCTATACCCCCATTCGTGTGTCAGCTGTAATAAACGGGAGCATCCTTGATTTGGGTTTCAGATGGCAGGGATGAGGCAAAGAGTTCTGGAATCAATTTCCATAGACACAGGGGTGACTAGTGAGATTCTTAATGACATGAAGAAATACTTAATGTTATCATAAGCAAAGAGATTAAAAATAATATACAGAACAAAATATACATATCTTAAGTAACTTAAAAGATACATAAGTTTTTAATGCTTGGGGAAGGCTAATATGTAGGAGAAATAATCTCTATAGCCTATTTCTGAAACAGTAGTATGTTACTATTAATTTCCTTCTTTAAAATGATTTAATTTCCAAGTTTTTCACATATACAGTTACCTGTTTAAGATACATATGAGTACAAACAAGCAATTGTCAATGTTTACCACTAAGTATGAGGCTACCTTAATGGGTTCTAAGCTGACACAGTTAGTACTGTCCCAAGGTGGAAATTTAAAATGCCACATGATAGATGATTCAGCAGTCAAGAGCACCGATTGTTTTTTCAGAGGACCTGAGTTCAATTCCCAGCACCCACATGGCTGGTCACATCTTTCTTTAACTCCAGTCCCAGGAGATCTGACACTTCTTCCAGCCTCTGCAGGTACCAGGCGCACACTCACTACATAGACACACATGCAGATAAAACAACCCCCCCAACACACACACACACACACACACACACACACACGATGGGGGAAAAAACACTTTACACTATTAATAATTCTATTTTAAACATTTTACTTTTAGGGCATGGAGAAATGGCTCCATGGTTACAAGCCACTCTTCCAGAGGACACAGATTCAACTCCCAGCACCCACTTGGCCACTCAGAACTGTCTGTAACTTCAGTTCCAGGAGACCTAATGACTCCTTCTGGCTTCTGAAGGCACCAGGCACACAGGTGGTGCATGGACATACATGGAAGTAAAACATCCACACATATAAAAGAAAATATAAAGAAATTCTGCTTTTAAGCTGGGCATGGTGGCGCACACCTTTAATCCCAGCACTTGGGAGGCAGAGGCAGGTGGATATATGAGTTCGAGGCCAGCCTGGTCTACAAAGCGAGTCCAGGGCAGCCAAGGCTACACAGAGAGACCTTGTCTCAAAAAACAAAACAAACAAAAAAAGGAAATCTTGCTTTTATTATTTGTGTGTGTGTGTTTGTGTGCGCCAGAACAGGGTGCAAGACTGCTTGAAGCTAGAGGTGCTCCTGACACGGTACTGCCAACTAAACCTGGGTCCTCTGGAAGAGCAGCAGATACCGTTAACCACTGAGTTATCCTCTCAATCCCTACACTATTAATAATTCTTACCTGTCATCAATTAAAAATAGAATTTAACTTACTTAAGAGCCTCTAAAACACTGACTGACATCAAAACACCTAAATAACAAGCCATTCTAAAACCTGTAATTTGCCCACCTCCCATGCCCTATAGATTACAATCCCCACACTTGCTCCCTGATGTCCTTTGAGGACTTTAAACACACTACCACTTGAGGTCACTGGCAATAATGTTCTTTCCCTACAGTCGCATGCCTTAAAAGGCTATTTCCTTGGTATCCTTCCCCAACCACCCCCTTTAAATAGCTCCTTTGTAATAAGGCCTACATGGACCTACTCAACACGGAATACTACCTTCCATCTTTCTAAAGACATATATATATATATTCTTTCTACTGGAAAATAAACCCAACAATGAAATTTTGTTTTTTAGTCAAGGGTATGCCCAAAGCACCTTTTAAAAAAGCAACACACACACACACGACACACAGCTAATGCCCAATAAATAAGTTCAATGAATACATGAATGATGTGAATGTATAAACTGAAAAATAACATGACTGTTTTATATATATAACATATATAAAATAACACAGTGAATACAATTTCTTTTTGTTTTGTTTTTCAAGACAGGGTTTCTGTGTAGCTTTGGCTGTCCTAGACTCACTTTGTAGACCAGCTGGCCTCGAAATCACAGCGACCTTTTGCCTCTGCGTCCCAAGTGCTGGGATTAAAGGCATGCACCACCATGCTGGCTCTCAATACAATTTCTTTTTATTTTTGGCTTCTTGAAACAGGGTTTCTCTGTGTTGCCTTAGCTGTCCTACACTCACTTTGTAGACCAGGCTGGCCTTGAACTCACAGCAATCCGCCTGCCTCTACCTCCTGAGTGCTGGGATTAAAGGTGTGCACCATCACACCTGGCTTCTCGATACAATTTCTAAGGCATATATCTACTACTTAAAATTGGACAATCTTTTACACTTATGAATTAAAAAGGTCAGTCATAAAATTCTTAGAAAATTTAATCACCTTTATCATTCCTATTTGTTTCAGTGTAATCTACCAAATACTTGTGCTGATATACTGGGAAGTTACAGTTTTATGTTGTTAATACTAAGAGCAGCTATATGACCTAGGAAGGGGTGTGCGTGTGTGTGTGTGTGTGTGTGTGTAGTTTGTTTGTTTGTTTTTCGAGACAGAATTTCTCTGTGTAATAGCCCTGGCTGTCCTGGAACTGTCTTTGTAAACCAGGCTGGCCCCAAACTCAGAGACCCGCCTGCCTCTGCCTCCTGAGTGCTGGGATTAAAGGCGTTAGCCACCACACCTGGCACAGGTAGGTATATTAAGTAGCTTCAAAAATATTTAGGACAAATGTTAAATGTTAAAATGCACACAAAATTCACCACTTTTTTGTTATTAAACTAAAACAGCTTTTAAAACCACATTTGCGAGCCGGGCATGGTGGCCCTCGCCTTTAATCCAACACTTAGGAGGCAGAGGCAGGTGGATCACTGTGAGTTCAAGGCCAGCCTGGTCTACAAAGCGAGTCCAGGACAGCCAAGGCTACACAGAGAAAACCTTTCTCGAAAAAACAAAAACAAACAAACAACAAGCCATATTTGCTGCTAAAGGAGAAGAATCAAAAGTTTAAGACCCAAGACTCAAAACCCAAGACCAGCTGGGGTTACATAAAGAGTCCAAGGCTCTAGCCTGGGCAATTTAGCAAGACTCTGCCTTGAAAATAAAAATAAAGATGAATGAGATCGTGCCATCTGTAAACACATTTGCCACTAAAGTTGATAATTGTTACAGGATATTTGATTATTGTAGATAGAAAACTTATTTGTTAGCAAAATATAAAAACCTAGAGACTGCATTTGTCAGAGGCAGCTAGCGATGTTCCAAAGAGACGGATGCAGTTTGGGTGTGCCTCCAAAGAATGGGAAGTTCAAGCTCAACAGTCAGAGCACTGGCCCAGGTTCAATTTCTAGCATATACATGGCCGCTTACAACTGTCTATAACTCCAAGATCTGATACCCTCACACATACTGGCAGGCAAAACACTAGTGAACATAAAACGTTAAAAAAAAAAAAAGAATGTAAAGTTCCATAGGCAAGTTGTTGCTTGGGAGGGGTCTTGTGGTCTTTGCTGGGTATCCCTGAGCTACCCCACCAGAAAAGTGAAATGGTTTGATCCCTATTGACTTGACTTGTAACCCCTACACCACAATGATGACATAGTTCAACCTGCAAAGGGTATAGGGAAGAGCTAGAGACTTCTTTTAAGCAACTGGACTTTTGGCAGGTCCTTTTTGAGGAGCTCCGGGTAAGAGACAGAGATCCTCTTTTTGGGTGTGCAGGAACAACACAGGAGCAGCTGGCAGGACACAGGTAAAACAACATTCTCAGAAAGAGAGCTAAGGAGCCCTCTTGAGTTTGAGGGAGCTTAAGAGAAAGGCAGACTAGCAAGGTAAAAAGACACAAATAGAAAGAGATTTCCAAGGAGCTAGTAGTTTAGTTGTAAAAGCAGGCTTGTAAATAGATATTTTGCATACAGTTCAGAAAAGAAAACCTCCCTGAGCTAGCAAGTTTCTACTGCAGTTTACACCTCATATGTCTTTACTGGCATAAGCATGAGATAATTTAAATGGTTACAGATAACCTAAGTTCAACCCTGAGAACCCACTTGGTGGAAGGAGGGAACTAATTCCTGCAAGCTGTCTTCTGACCTCCACATCATGGCATGTCCAGGCCCCACCTTCACATAAATATAATAAAAAATAAAAGGTAACTCGGTGGTAGAGTATTTACTTTCCTAGCAGATGCAAAGCCCTGGCTTTAATCCCAAGGAACACAATAACAAACCAAACACAGCAAAACAGTATTTTTGAGTTATAATCCTAGACCTTGCGATAGATCAAATGAGCCTAATTCCTGACATAAACTTTAATAAATGGCTATCTCCCCTGACTATTTCAAGTGGTATTTCTGACTACAAATGTCAGGTATTATTTAGGGATGGTGAAGCCTGCTAATACATCACACTCTGAATAAACAGGCATAGCTGAAAACTGCCTAGTATTTGAAATCTGACCCAACAGAACTTTTTTCCCTGTGATTATCAGTGACCAGACCATTCCTACTCATTTTAAAATAATCTGAGCTACCATACCTTTAATCCCAGCATTTGGGAGGCAGAGGTAGGGAGATCACTGTGAGTTCAAGGCCAGCCTGGTCTACAAAGTGAGTCCAGGACAGCCAAGGACACACAGAGAAATTCTGTCTCGAAAATCCAAAACCCAAACCAACCAAACAAACAAACAAAAAACCCTACTAATGTACACTCTTTTACTGACGGGGAAGAAAAGAGCTGTGCCAATCTCTAAAACCTCTAAAGCTCCTAAATAAAATAGGTGCCAGAGAAATGTAAGGGAAGCCTCCTCAACAACACTGTACCTCTGAATGCCGCTCTACACTTCCAGGGTCGGATCCGGACTGCTGCTCATTTACATCGTCCTCACCATCTGACCCTGAATCCCGCTCGTCCTGTACTGGGGTGGCACCACCATCATCTGCTTAAAAACAAAACAAAACCCCACTTAGAGTACAAGATGGATGACATCTATAACAATGTTTATGCTTAACATGAATATCTACAGCTAAGAAGGGCATACCTAATCTAAAAGCCAGATTTACTACTTTTGAAGAAGCATAGCTAATGATGATGCAAATGCTCCGAGCCAGCAACAGAATACTCCTATCAACACTAATAACTATTAACATGTAATGTGGCACACATAGTAGTGAAAATATCCCATAAAGGAGAAGCCTAGAAAAATCACTAAATGCCAAATCAAAAATCATCTAAATAGTAGTTTCAATTTTTTATTGTCTATCTTTCCAAGATATTTGCCACCTTCTAATGCACTGTGACCTAACAAGTTATTTTCTTTACTGTGGACTTTTTGATTCATAACTTAATCTCTGGAGCCCAGAATACTGTCTGTGAAACAGTATACAGGAAGTGCTTGATTATGAAGAGAGAACACAGGAACTTCAGCCCAGAGATAGTAAAAATTCCCTGAAGAATAAACTGTAATTGTGTAGAATGAATAGTAAATATGAACTGTCACCTAACCTTAGCCAATACCTTAAAAATACAAAGTAAAACTATCCTTGAGAGGTATATAGGAACACTGATTAGCAGTTTAAGAAATAAGTAGCCGAGTGGTGGTGAGACACATCTTTAATCCCAGCACTCGGGAGGCAGATGCAGGCTGATCTCTGTGAATTGAGTCCAGCCTGGTCTACAAAGCGAGTCCAGGACAGCCAAAGCTAGACAGAGAAACCCCGTCTCAAAAACCAACCAAACAAACAAAGTTTCAAAAGTTTAACAACTGTGCTCAAACAGTTGGATGACAAGAGAGATGAGGGCAGATAAGGGGTAAAATTTTTGTCATAAAATAATAGGAAAACATCACAGAATGGCAAAAAATAACTAGGTCGCCTAAGAATAAAATAAAAATAATTAAAATAAGAACCCCAACTAAACACACAATTTTAATCCTAGCACTGGGGAGGTGGAGGCAGGCTGATCTCTGATCTCTGTGGATTCAAGGCCAGCCTGGTCTACAAACGGAGTTAGAGGCCAGTCAGAGAGCTACAGAGTGAGACCGTCTCAAAAAATCCAATCCATATGGGCTGGAGAGATGGCTCAGAGGTTAAGGACACTGTCTGCTCTTCCACAGGTCCTGAGTTCAATTCCCAGCAACCCCATGGTGGCTCACAACCATCTATATTGGGATCTGATGCTCTCTTCTGGCATGCCATACCAGACTAAGAACCAAAACAGCTAAAAGAATGGGTGTGTGTGTATGTGTTAGGGACTGCTGTCTTTTTTGCTACCTCAACGTTTCTTATAACATAGCCTATGCACCATGTCACAAAGAATTATTGTTGAACTTAATCTTAAAATGACAACTAACTGAAAATACTTTGAAAACATTTTTTTTTAATGTTTTAAAAAATGTTTTAGGCAAAACAACGGTGGAGGTTCAAGACAACAGAATCTGTTATCATTACTGTCGTCATTACAAATTTAAGTCAAAACAGAAAACAGCTTAAAGCTTAGCCTCTGTTACAGCACTTTTGATACAGAAAGCCACAAGAAATCGGCGCCCAGCTGTTGTAAGCCAGCCTGGTCCCTGTCCCGTTCTCTTTACATCCAGTGTGCCTAGCACAGTGGGGGCGATTTCTGTCTAGCCGGCACGCAAGTCACCCTAACTACCAGAGCATTCCTCGCTTTAAAAAGACCTGTGTAAAGGAAAAGACCCTCCGCTTTCTTCCTGGGAAGCCAGTATTACAGGAGAAAATTAAAGTAGCCCTAACTGGCAAACGAAGAGTCTACAAAGGACGCCTGTCGCCACTGAACAGTTTCATAGGAGCCCGGAAAAACTCAACTCCTGACAATTCCCTTAATAGGACATATTTCGTTCTCGGTAGGTATAAGCGACAACTTGAGCAAAAACCCTTCGTGGACCGGGGAAAACAGATTCTTCCCTTAAGAGTTAGTTCCCTCTCCCGGGTTCCGGCTCCCACCCCGCCTCGCCGTTACTCTCGGGAGGCAGGAGGCGACATCCCACCCTGAATTAAGGGGCTCTTTCTCTCCCTTCCTTGTTGGGGCGCGGGGCCGAGCCGCAGCCGGGTCCTTCCCGTCCCGACCCACCTGACTGGTCACCGCTGTAGTACTCCGAGTCCATGGCAGGCGGGCTCTCGGCGGGGAGTGTCCGCGCCACGCGCCGCCCCCGTCGCGTCCTTCCTGACGGAGTGACCTCCCTCGGCGACGCAGCGCTTCAGCCTCGGAGAGTCCGGAGAAGTCCGCAGCGGCGGGCGCAGACGCCACGACCAGGAAACCCCAGCTATCAGAGAGGGCCGTACCTCCTCACAAGCCGCCGGCAAAGTGAAGAACCGCGCTCGACTTCCCAGAAGCACCTCTAGGGCCAAAATGGCGCCTGCCCACGGCCCTCAGAGAAATGCAATGCGCAGGCGCCGTCACCTTTGCGTCGGCCAATCAGAACATGCTTTGGTAATATGACGCCGTGGCGTCATCGGGAAAGAGACTGCTGGGAGAACTGAGTGGGAGCGGGAAGTTCGGCTTTAGTTAAATAATGTCCTCGCACCAGATTTGGTCTGTCTCCAGTGGGAGTAATGTTACTCGCTTGGCTCTGTGTTCGAGCTTGCGTTGAGAAACATATTAGTTCTTGCGAAAGGTGAAAACCCGTTAAAACTACGTTCTAACATTTGGCCAAATAAGTGTAGTTCCAGTTCCCGCCCTTTAGTTTAGAAAGAGGGTAGCGCTTTGTTCTCTGGGAGTTGTAGTTTAAGGGTTAGGGAACGCTGATGAATTACTGCCTGGAGCGCTCAAAAACATCTTGCCTGTGCAAGGTCTCAGATTGGATTCCCTTTGCCAAGAAAGGTAAAAATAAGATAAAATAAAGTAATAAAATATAAAATGGCTGGTCCTTATAAAGCATTTAATTTTCTCTCTTTACAAAATAGCTAAAGTAGCCGGGCATGGTGGCACACGCCTTCAATCCCAGCACTTGGGAGGCACAGGCTGGTTGATTGCTGTGAGTTCAAGGCCAGCCTGGTCTACAAAGTGAGTCCAGGACACCCAAGGCTACACAGAGAAATTCTGTCTCGAAAAACCAACCAGTCAAAACCCAACAAACAAAGAAACAAAACCCCCAAAACCCTCTCTCAAAATAGCTAAACTACGACTCAAACCCATTTGCTTAACAAGTATACATCTGTCTTTCTTCTCCTCCTCCTCCTCCTCCACCTCCTCCTCCTCTTCCTTCTTCTTCTCCTTTTTTTTGAGACAGGGTTTCTCTGTGTAGCCTTGCTGTCCTGGACTCGCTTTGTAAACCAGGCTAGCCTCGAACTGCTGGCCTCGAACTCATGTCTGTCTCAAACTCACAACTGCCTCTGCCTCCCAGTGCTGGGATTAAAGCTGTGGGCCACCACGGATCTTTGTTTTAAGAGTTCCTAGCGGTGTGTGTGTGTGTGTGTGTGTGTGTGTGTGTGTGTGTGTGTGTGTGTGAACACATTCCTTTAATCTCAGCGCTCAGGAGGCAGAGGCAGGCAGATGTCTGAGTTCGAGGCCAACCTGGTCTACAGAGTGAGTTCCATGACAGGCAAGGCTACAGAGAGACACTTGGTCTCAGAAACACATGCTCTCATACACACACACACACGCACACACACACACACGCACACACACACACACAATACACACACACATCCTCCCTCCCTCCCTCTCTCTCTCCCTGATAAAATCCTGATGGAGTAAGCAGCTACGCGCTCATCGGGTTCCAGGATTTTGAGTAACTAGTTCGTGGTCCTCAGTCAGTTGAGTAAGTGAGTGTTGAGGAAGTAATGGTTTGTACTCCTTAGTGCAACAGAGTAGAAAGGGATTTCAAAACACAAGGATTGAAGATTAGAGCTATCATGATAAGGGGCCCAATTTTTTAAAAAGTTATTGATGTTTCCCAGGTGCCTGTCCAGTCTCATAGGGACTATCTGGCTCGAGGTTCTGTTTGTTTTTGTTTTTTAAGCTGTCTGCTGTTCTTAGACACCTGATAACTTCACGTAGAAGTAACATTCCTCCCCTAACACAGGACAGAGTCCTCCCTTCCTGCAGTAATGAGATTTAATCCCCATCTATTTTGTAATACCATGGCTGCCCGGGAGGCCAACTGAGTCTAGGGCTTTTCAATGATGTTCTGTCAGATAATTGTTGAGCAAGTTGGCTATGTTGTACTCGTTGGAGACCAGTGCCATTTCCAATGGCTCCAATATCCCTACCAGGACTGGAAGTAGTATGTCATTCCTTTTAGTTCAGTCAGGGGTGGGCTGGTGGTTTATTTTATCCTCAAGAATAATCACAAGACCAGAAATTGGAAATACGATTTGGCACATGGGGTAATTAATAGGGTAGCAGAAGACGACACCATTGGGACATGTCAAATAGGTGTCATCAGGAACTTTTGAGTTGGAAATTAACCTCATGCTGTTGGGATGGGGGAATCGCAAAATTGTCTCTACCCACAATTCGTACAGGCCAGGCCTGGAGACAGGACTTGGATGTGGGATTTTAGTTAAGCCTGTGCCTAAGTATGTAATTCGTCTCTCTCTCTCAGGCAGACCCAACAGTCTTTTCCTAGGTCAGGCTGGATTTTAAAGAGCATTCCGTGGCTACCGTTTATGAGGACAATCACTCTAAGGAGGGAAGCATAGGAGTCCAAGGGGTAGCTTAGGGTTTTGCTGGCTTGGTTTTTCTAAGGAGGGATTTTATCATCAGAAAGGGGGAAGTGCTTGATCCTCTTGTGGGCCAGTGCAGGTGCTGTCGGCTTCCAGGTGGGAGCAGAGGAACCTTAGCATCAAAGGCCTCAATTCTTTAAGGAGTGGCTAGAATATTCAGAGCGAGGCCCATGTGCAAGGTGCTTGGATTTCACTGCAGCTCTGGAAAAGAGTTTCTCACTGTGTTACAATTAGCTCTTTTTAATGAGATTGCCAGGACCAGACAGCAGTGGAAACTCAGGCATTCCAAAGCCAGTGATGATACTGCAGTGTTACAGCCTTTTGGTTAAGCTGCAGTTCTAATGGCAGAGGGTGCCGGCAGATGCCGGAAACCTACCAGAACGCAGGTCAGGCTGTTGGTTCATCAGCAGCCCCGAGGTTAAGTGGGCTTCAGCCGCTGCCGAGGCAGTTCCATCATTGATGTCTGACTGACAGTCAAACCTGAGGATCCAGCTTCGAATTCTTCAGGGAGGAGGGGAGCTCTTCCTTCTCCAGGGTAAATGATGAGTCTCAGATGGTCATGGTGGAATAGATGATAGCAGCTCTTTATTTCTTGTGAAGCAGGGACTTATAAACCTTGGGCAGTGGGAGGAGTTTTGAGGGTGAATGTGTTTGAAGGTGATGGGGCTCCCTAGGGTTCCAGGGATACCTCCTTTACATGCAATAGCACAGTCTTATCATAAGAGGGGGAACACAGTACTTAATTATGCTATGAGTGGGGGGAAAACTCCAGGTATGGTTAAATGTCATTTGCTGAAAGCTAAGGTCTCGTTAGAATTGGGTGGGGTATTTCCAGGAATTCCCAGGTGCTTGCTGAACAGGTTCTACTGGAAGAAAGGGAGTTGAACCTGTTTTTTCCCTAAGGACTATGTGACATTCCTCAGGCAGAGGATGTGGGGATTCAGACTCCCTGGATCAAGCGGAGAAGAGGGAGCCCTGCTGACAAAGGGAGTCAGTCATTTTGCACCAAGCTCGGGGGCTATCCAGTAATGCCAGACATCAACCTTAACAGCAGGGTTCCCCAACACATATGGATCCAAGCTATGGATGGGGACAGAGATGTCTATATCTTTTATTCCAGCAGAGGGTGGCCTTTGGAAAGATGTCCTTGCTCATTAGACAGCTGTCTGAGGCCAAGCTTTTGATTTACCAAGTTTGTAAGACCTTTAAACTCCATTATTTGTACTATTCCTTGTTTTTTTTCTGGCTTGTGTTCCACTTGATATCCAAAGGATTCTGACTACTGAATTTGATGTAATCAGTGGAGGTAGGGGCCCCTGACCAGGCACCTGGGGAGACAAAAATGGCTCAAGATCAGTCCTGCAGAATGGACTGGAGCAGTTCTTCACAAACACCAACAAGGGGCCTTGGGACCCTACTGTACGTAGGTAGCTACAATATGGCTTATTTCTATTGAGGAGTCATGACAGGATTCAGAGATGAGTGCAATTAGGTTCTATGTAGTTGTTGATAAGTTATAGCAATATCTCAAAGATACTAAACTGGCAAGTCTTCTTCCTCCTCTTCTTCCTCTTTCTTCTCCTCCTCTTCTTCTTCTTCCTTTTCTTCTTCTTCTTTCTCTTTTCTCAAGGAAACTAAACTGGCCATGTCTTCTTCCTCCTCTTTCTCCTCCTCTTCTTCTCTTTTTGAGGCAATGTTTCTCTGTGTACTCCATGGCTATTCTAAAACTCCATCTGTAGACCAAGCTAGCCTCAAATTCGCAGTGATCTGCCTGCCTCTGCCTCCCTGTGTGCTGGGATTAAAGGTGTGTACCACCATGCCCAGGTTAAAGGCCAGTTCCTTATTTTTATTTTTTTTATGTATACAGTGTTCTGCCTGCATGTACACCTGCAGGCCAGAAGAAAGCATCAGATCACATTAGAGATGGTTGTAAGCCACCATATGGTTGCTGGGAATTGAACTCAGGAAGAGCAGGCAGCACTCTTAACCACTGAGCCATCTCTCCAGCCCTAAAGGCCAGTTCTTAATAAGACTAGCCAGGCAGTAATAGCCCATGACTTTAAAAAGAATTTGAGCCATGAGATTTTTTTGGGGGACAGGTGTAGGACTGAGAATAAAGGAAGAAGCATCTTATAATTTACAGGGGGTTCTAAAGAAAGGATGGCATCAAATAACCCCTAATATTGTAACAATAATCAGGTAAAAGCGGACCAGAAGGAGCTTCTCTTCCTGCTCCTAATGGTGGGGAGTGGAGGGGCATGGCACTGTAGACATCAAGCCCATTAACAGAAGAAAAGCAATAAGGTGGTTAAATCCAGGGCTTTAAGAACATAACTGGGGGAGGGGACAGATAGAGAAAAACTGGATTTGGTCAGAGGTGTACTGGATAAAAGTTCCCTGGAGCCATAACTCATCAATAGCATCTTAGAGGGAGACCCAGTCAGAACAGGTCCTAGGATCAACCACATCCTCATAGTTGAGGGGAATAAGCCTTGTGGTGAGTTCTACCTGGCTGTTCTGGGATGGAAGAGCGCTTACTGAGTTTTACAAACACTTTTCCAGTTGAGACTGCTCCACGTAAGGGAGAAGATGTTTTAAGATGGGGTAGGCATACCCAGGATGGGTAGTTTTCTAGTTTAGCAGCTGTAAGGATCCGGAGAATAATTCTGTGGGGCTGAAGTATGTAGGTTTTTTTGAGGGGAGAGATCACCTTGAGATGAGGTCAGCCACAGATGTCCTGGCTAGGGGAGTTGAACTCGGGCCTCCTTATTATAGTAATTCCATGAGTGGATACTTTTTATGAAATTGGGTGCATTAGAGTTTCATGCAACAGACCATTGGCCCAACTAATTGAAAGAAAGAGAGAAAGAACTCAAATGAACAGAATTAGGAAAGAACATGAAAATATTTCAACAGATAGGAGCAGAATTTAAAATATTATAAGAGAACAGTTTGAAAACTTGCAGTCCAGCCAGGCGTGGTGGTGCAGGCCTTTGATCCCAGCACTCAAGAGGCAGAGGCAAGAGGATCGCTGTGAGTTCGACGCCAGCCTGGTCTACACAGCAAGTCTGGACAGCCAAGGCTACACAGAGAAACCCTGTCTCGAAAAACCAAACCAAACCAAACCAAAACAAAACAAAACAAAAAAGGTCCTAGATAATGTAGAGTTAAAGGTGATCTATCTCAATATAAGAGCTATTTCAGAAGCTGCAACCGACATTCAAAATGGAGAAAACATTGAAGCAAGGCCATTAAAATCAGGAGCAAGACAAAACTATCCACTATCCCCACTCCTTTTCAATATTTTGTTTAAAAAGCATTAGCTGGAACAATAAGGCAAGAGATGGAATTAAAGACAAAGAAACGGGAAAAGAAGAAATCAGACTATCTCTATTTGCAGATGAAATGATATTATACATGAGAGATCTCAAAAACTATACTGGAAATTTTTAGAAATGATCAATCACTTCAAGGTAGCAGGACACAAAATCAACTTGTAAAAATTAGCAGCTTTTTTATACACCACCAACATACATAGAAAGACTGAGATCACAGAAACACCCTCATTCGTAGTAATCTCTAAGATAATAAAATAGCTGGTAATAAGCCTAACCTAGGAAGCAAAGGATCTCTACAATGAAAACTTTAAATCTCTGATGCTAGAGAGAAAGACGCTGGGAAATTGGAAGACATCCCATTGGTACTGGTTATCCTACACCCAGTGCTCAGCCATGAAACCATATGTGCAAGTACCACTAAATGGACTGAGTGTGTAACAATGGCAAAGAGGCCATGCATTTCAGAAAGAGAGCCAAAGGGTAGCGAATAGAAAAGGAAGGGAGAAATGGCACAGTTATATCTTAATTTCAAATTTAAAAACTAATAGAGCGATTAAGTTAAAAGGGGGGCCTTATTTTAGCTCATAATTTGGGATGCTCTAATGTGGCAAGGGTTTGAATCAAGAAGCAGAATGATAAATGCTAAGATTCAACCCCCCCCCCCTTTCTCCTTGTTATTTGGTCGGGCAATTAGGGCATGTCTTCCCACTTTAATTCACCTACACAAGCATGGCCAGAGGCTGACCTAGGTGTTCCCTTATAGACATGCACAGAGGCTTTTCTTGTAGGTGGTTCTAAAGACTGGAGACAATATTAGCCACTGCACAGGGTGTACTGGGCGCATGCCTGTAAACCCCAGTGCGCAGCCAGCAGAGGCTGAGGATCACATGCCCAGTACCATCCTTGGCTGCATAGCAGGTTTGAAGCAAGCCTGGGCTAGGTAAGATCCTTTCTTAAAGCACAAAGGAGAGAAGGCCTGGATTCAGCAGTGAAGAGCGCTTGCTGCTTTGTCAGAGGACCTGAGTTTGGGTCCCGGTACTCACATGAGCCGTTTACATCTTCTGCCTGTAACTCCAGATCCAGGGGATGCAGCATCCACTTCTGGCCTCTAAGGGCTCCCAAGCAACGTAACACCACACACGCACACATACCTTTCTCTTCCAGTGCTCTGTTTATTGCTGTAATCAAGGGTTAACTCTGCTCAAATGGCTGAACTCACAGCCTTAAGTAGGGAATGGCATCAGCAGAAACCAAAGTAGCTAATATTTACACTAATAGTCACTCAGATCTCAGAAACGGCTAGATGCTGTTCATTTGCCTACACGACTAGTCGTCATTAAAACCTCGGAATAGTCTAAAACAGATACTGAAGAATCAAAGAGCATAGTTGGGCTGATAAAGCAGGAAAAGGAGGCACAGCATATAAAAGTGCCAAGAAACTAGCATGAAGAAGACAGTAGAGGCAGTTTGCAGCGTCCAGAACTCTTGCTCCCTTACCTGGTAACGCAGAGAAGCTGGATGCCATCAATGATTTGGGCATTTTTTGTTTGGTTGGTTTGGTTTTGGTTTTGGTTGTGGTTTTTTCGAGACAGGGTCTCTCTGTGTTAGCCTTGGCTGTCCTGGAGTCGCTTTGTAGACCAGGCTGGCCTGGAACTCACATCGATCCACCTTCCTCTGCCTCCCGAGTGCTGAGATTAAAGGCGTGCGCCACCACGCCCGGCCTGGATCCCATGAATGAATACAAAATTTTTTTCAACAGCCTCCTAAGGCGTTGGAACTTGATGAACGTGTCAGAGAAACACAGCCTGCAAAACTTACAAATTAGGATACCCTATGAGCATATACAGGGGGAGGAAATTCCCCTCAGGAACAGTCATAGGGGAGGGGAATAAGGGGAAAAGGGGAGGGAGGGAAGAATGGGAGGATACAAGGGATGGGATAACCATTGAGATGTACCAAGAATAAATTAATAAAAAAAATTTTTAAAACTTAAAAATTAGCCAGACAGAGTTACCAATTGTGGACATAGAGCCCAAAGTTCTGGGCCTCACTCTGGGAGTGAGTGAGTGCATTGCTTGATGACCTACAGCAAGCCATCAGCTCCTGAGCGCCTCGTTTCCCCTGCATGCCAAATGAGGGGTATGTGTTCAAGTAGAGGACGCAAGTCCTCTTAGCTGAATTATTCTAAGTCCAGAGAAGTCAGATCTTTGATTCTGACCCCGGTTCTTGTACTGGGCCACTAGGTGGCCCTATTTGAGAAGAAACAAATGAGCCCCCTGCTTTCTAAGACTGTTGGTAGGCCTGTGCGTTTCCTCGGGTGCCACTCCCTACGCACCATGAAGTTCTCAACACCAGCTAGGAGGCGCTTTTGTAGCAGCTTCCATAAGAGGAGTGTGGAAACAGAAGCTTAGACCTAACAGATACTATAGACCTAACACTGACCTCTGCCCCCGCCCCGTGCACACTCCACTTTAGAATTATATGTCAGTTTGATTTAGAAACTCCTAAGACCCTGGGGAAGTGGTACTTGAATGTACCTTCTGGAGAAGATGACTGTGTGATCCGGAGTGGTCTAAGGGGAGTGCCTACCGTTGGTGTGGGCGAGAGCCACCAAATTGGCCAGAGACCCAGAAAGAACAAACGCCAGTGAACTGATCTGTTCTGTCACAGCTGGGGTAGAATTTTTCTGCTGCCTTGAACATCAAAGCTCCAGACTGTCCAGCTTTGGACTCTAAGATTTGCATCAAGAATCCTCACACTTCCCGGGTTTTAACCTTAGAACGAACATTATGCCATCAGCTTCCCTAGTTCTGAGGTCTCTGGATGTGGCCTGAGCTGCCTTGTACTGATCCCGCAATCTCTAGTTGGCAGGTGGGTTGAGAGGTATCTTAACTTTTTGTTTCTTTGTTTTTCTTTTTCAAGACAGGGTTTCTCTGTGTAGGCTTGGGTGTTCTGGACTCACTTTGTAGACCAAGTTGGCCTCGCACTCACAGAGATCTGCCTGCCTGAGTGCTAAAATTAAAGGTGTGCACTAACACACCCAGATGTATCTCAATTTTATCAGTTTCCTAAAAAAAAAAAAAAAAAAAAAAAAAAGTTCAGACACACTACTTTAATCCCAGCAATGAAGAGGCGAATCTCTGAGTTCGAGGCCAGCCTGGTCTACAGAGCAAGTTCCAGGATGGCCAGAATGTCTTGAAAATCAAAACAAAAATTTGTTACTTACTTTCAATTTTTTTGTATGAATGCTTTGCATGTGTGAATATCTGTTCGCCATGTGTGTGCCTGCTGCCTTGTGGAGGTCAGAAGAGGGCGCCAATCAGATCCTTAGAAACTGAAGTTACAGGTGGTTGTTAGCTGTCATGTCCTCTGTAAGGGCATCCAGTGTTCTTAACTGATGAGCCATTGCTCCAAATCCCTCATCAGCTTCTGCAATCCCATGATCCATTTCTTCTGGTAAATTCCATGTCATAGAAAAATTGACAAACTTTTAGCCAAACTAACCAAAAGAAAGAGCAGAGCCAAAGTAATGAAATTTGACATGGAATAAGACATTATAAGAGATGCTGCTGAAATTCACAGGATCATTAAGGAACACTTTAAAAAGTGCATATTCCAATATATTTGAAGTCTTCAAAGTGGGACAAATTTCTAGACACATATAACCTACCAAAATCAAACCAGGAGGATATAAATAACATAAGCAGATCTATAAGAGCAATGACATTAAGGTAGTAATAAGGAGTCCCCACTTAAAACAATAAAACCCATTACAGGATGGATTTACTGCTTAACTTTTACCAATATTTGAAGATGAAGAGGTATGTGTGATGGCACATCCCTTTATCCCAACACTTGGGAGGCAGGGCCAGGCAGATCTCTGTGAGTTTGAGGCCAGCCTGGTCTACAAAGAGAGTCCAGGACAGCCAAGGCTACACAGAGAAGCCCTGTCTTGAAAAAACAAACAAATAAAAAAGTGCTAATACCAGTTTTCTTCAAGTTGAAAGGAAAGGGCCATTACAAACTCATTTTTACAGAGACGGTGTTACTCTTATTCTGGAACAGGATACGGTCACAGTAAATCAAATATGGAAGGATTTAATGATGAACACAGTAAATCAAATCTGGAAGGATTTAATGGTGAACACAGTAAATCAAATCTGGAAGGATTTAATGGTGAACACAGATGCAACACTTCTCAATGACATGCTTGCAAACCAAACTGAAGATCGCATCAAAAAAAAAAAATCACATACCATGCCTAAATCAGCTTTACCCCAGGGATTGCAAGGCAAGCTTAACACAGGAAAATGAAAATCATACCCAAAAGTACAGAAGTCACTGGTCAGAAAGGGAAGCTAAAACATTGAGTTGTAGATTTGATAAAAGAGATGCTTTCAAAAATTAAGATGAGCGGACAACTGAGATAGTTCAGCAGGTAAGGGTACCTGCCTCCAAGGCTGATGGCCTGAATTTAATCCAAGGGACCCACACAGTAGAAGAAAAATAACTTTCCCAAGTTATTCTCTGACTTCCACATTCATGTTGTACCCCCATCTCTCAATCAGTCAATCAATCGGTTGATCAATTAATCAATTCAAATTTTAAAATAAAAGGATTAAGTTTCGTTCTCTGTGTATTAACTTCTTCTACTGTAAGTTAGGGATAACACTAATACTTATCTGGCAGAGTTACTGTGATGATTAAGAGCATATTAAGAGTGATTCCTAGGGCTGGAGAGATGGCTCGGAGGTTAAGTGCACTGGCTGTTCTTCTGAAGGTCCTGAGTTCAATTCCCAGCAAGCACGTGGTGGCTCACAACCTCCTATAATGAGATCTGGTGCCCTCTTCTGGCGTGCAGGCATATATGCAGGCAGAACACCACATACATAGTAAATACATTAAAAAAAAAAAAAAAAAAAAAGAGTGATTCCTAGCACTTAAGATACATTGTCAACATTATTTAGGCGTAGTGAAGACACAAAAGAATGCACTTGGGAGGCAGAGGCAGAGGCAGGCGGATCGCTGTGAGTTCGAGGCCAGCCTGGTCTACAAAGCGAGTCCAGGACAGCCAAAGCTACACAGAGAAACCCTGTCTCAAAAAAAAAAAAAAAAAAAAAAAAAGAATCTAATCATGTTTCCTGTTAGCACGTTTTTCTTTGCTATACTGAAATGCCTGAGGCTGGCTGCTTTATTAAGGAAATTGTTCTTATCCTAGGATAGCCTCGATCTTGTGTAGCTGAAGATGTCCTTGAACCTCTGATAACCTCCCAAGTGCTAGGATTAAAGGTTTGCACCATCACGTTTATGTGGCACCGGCTATTGAGCCCAGGACTTCATGCATGCCAGGCGAGCACTCCGCCAACTGTGCATGGGAGGCCAGCTCCCTGTTCTACAGTGTCATTACCCTCTACATCAAAACCATGAGTTTCGGTGGCTTGGTACATTAAAGGTTTAGCTCTTGCCCTTGTCAATAGTGTTGGCCTCACTAACAGGGTGGAGGAGTCACTTGGCTTCCTACAATCTACCCGGGATTCCATTTCTTACCAATAGCTCTGCTCCTCTCACAGAGAATTTGCCTCTACTGCTCTATGCCAGCAGATCACGGAAGGGAGGGCACAGGTTGGCACAGATTTTAAAATGGCTTCAATCTGGTTTGTCCCCTATGAAAGTGATATTGAATTTTGATTGCAACAGTGGTGGGGTTGGGGGCTGAGGCCTTTAAAGACAATTAGGTCTATAAAAAAGTGGTGAAAAAGGCAAGGCCGAGTGAGCAGAGGTGCCTGGGTCTGTGCTCCCTGCTGTTACACAGGACTTCCACCTTTGCCCTAACCACCACAGTGGGTGACCTTGTCTTCCAGCATGCCTTCAGTCAGAATGCAGACCCGATCTATGCACACCAGCAAGAGGAAG
The DNA here is from genome assembly GCF_903995435.1 of Acomys russatus. Lineage (NCBI taxonomy): Eukaryota > Metazoa > Chordata > Mammalia > Rodentia > Muridae > Acomys > Acomys russatus. The sequence goes on along the minus strand of NC_067156.1, from coordinate 20,835,447 downwards.
CTGCAAAAATTTTAAAGCACACGTATGAGAACAAGAAACAATCCCTTACCTCTCAGGGGCCAGTGGGACAGGTCCATCCACTACCTGTGGGCCTGGAGCTGGGGCCTCAGCCTGAGTACAAGGCTCATGGCTATAGGGCTCATGGATGGCCTGTAGCTATTGGCAAGCTATGGCTCCACCTGACAGGCTTCTGCTGTGCCTGACTAAAGTTACCAGCAAATAAATGGAAATTGTTTATGACTGAAAAAACCAAAAGTGCTCCATGGTGGTAACACATGCCTTTAATCCCGATACTCTGGGATTAAAGAAACTGTCTCTTTTATCGAATCTATCTATAGTTCAGTGTTTTGGTTTTCCCTTTCTGGCCATGATTCTGTATTTCTGACTATTATTTTTATTTTCATGTGTTAAGCATCTCTTGCACCCCTGGAATAAGGCCAATTTGATAGCACAGCACTTTAATTCCAGAAGGCGGAGGCAGGTGGATCTCTGTGAGTTCGAGGCCAGCCTAGTCTACAGAGAGAGTTTCAGGACAGCCAGGGCAGTTACACAGAGAAACTCCGCAAAAACAAAAACCCCAAACCAAACCAAACCAAACCAAAAGGCATGTACAGGGCTGGATCTACTCAGTGGGTCAGAGCACTGTGCAAGCATGAGGACTGGAGTCTGGCTCACAGCCACACATGAAAAGCTGGATGTGGTGGCACATACCTGTAACCCCAGTACTGGGAGCTGGGGGTGACACACACATTGCTGGAGCTTGCTGCCTGTCAGCTTAGGATCAGTGAGAGACCCAGCCTCAGTGGGACAAGGTAGACAGTGACAGGGTAGGATAACTGATGTTTTCTTCTGACTGCAACACCTGTCTCCCCATGTGAGTGTGCAAACACCACACACACACACACACACACACACACACACACACACACACACACCCCACAGCGACTCTCATGAAGTGTGTTTGATCTCTTCCCATGTTTCTTTCCCTCTAGCTCTGCACGGTGTTATGAAGTTCTTGTCACATGGCATTCATATGCCCTTGAACTTCCCTGACTCCAGAACTGGCTGGCAGTCAAGACCAGATTCTTTCCTTTATGAATTCAGTTTCAGAAAACAGAGCTTACAGAAGGGTGCTGCCTCTGTGTGCTCTATGCTGCCCTAAGCACGCATGAGGCTGGGAAGGGGATTACAGCTGAGCTCCCTGAGGAAAAGGAATTTGATCTTATTATACAGCAAGTGTTTCAGGGAGGGGTAGAAAATCCATTCTAGGGCTGGGTGGCAACTCAGTGACGTTGCTTACCTAGCTTGTACAAAGTCTTGGGTTCCATCCCAAGCACCACAGATGACCACAGTGGCAAATAACTTAATCACAGGTAATCAAATAGCTCTTAGCAACAAGCCACACGCAGCAACACGTGCCTCATCAGTGGAATCTTCAGACAGCCCAAGTTTTGTTTCTCCTTCCTGAGCCCTTCAGTCTCTTCAGATCTGTAATGTCAGGGGCTAGGGAGATGGCTTTCTTGTGTGCTTTCTGCATAAGTATGGGAGCCTGAGCTCAGATCCCAAGCACCCACGGAAGCACCAGACACGGCGGCATGTACATTGGGTACCAGTGCTGGGGAGATGGAGATGGGTGTGTCCTGGGGGCTCTGTGTAGAGAAGAAAGTGACCCTTTAACTCTGATCACCTCTCCTCCCACCTTCTGTGGCCTGGAATGACCCTCTGAGTGAGCACCTCAGGGGTTCTGTGATAATTAACCGCCATTAGCGAAGGTCCCTATCACTCAGGGCTGAGAATGAGGGTGCTATCTGAGCCATCAGGACTTTGGTTCCCATGTCCGTCCAGCAAATGCCAGAGCTGCTGGTATAGACAGATAAGCACTGAGCACGAGCACGTCAAAGTCCTCCAGGAAGCATGGGTGACCCCACTGTTCCCAGTGCCTTCCTCCTTAGTGAGTCTTCCTGCCTTCCAAGGCAGCCAAGGGCAGAGCTCACATTCCAGAAAGACATTTAGCTGAGCCTGGTGACCTCCTTCTTATCCTAGCCTTTATTGCACTCACACATGGCTCCCAACTAGGTGTGTCTTGGTCACTCCAGGGACACTGGCAATCATGTCTGGAGACACCGTGATTTGTCACCGTGGAGTAAGGCACATCAGTGGGTGGTGTTAGTTACTTTTGTTATTGCTGAGACAAATCAACCAGACAAAACACTTTGACGTTGTGGAGGCTTTCAGAGAAGTTAGTGGTGGTGACTATTGACGGCTAGCTTGACTGCATATGTATAAACACTTAGAAGACAAATTTCTGGGCAGGAATGTTGGGTTTTTTTGTTTATTTGTTTCAAGACAGGGTTTCTCAGCCGGGGTGGGGGTGGGGTGGTGGCACACGCCTTTAATCCCAGCACTTGGGAGGCAGAGGCAGGCAGAACGTTGTGAGTTCGAGGCCAGCCTGGTCTACAAAGCGAGTCCAGGACAACCAGGGCTGCACAGAGAAACCCTGTCTCACAAAACAAAAAAACAAAACAAAAGACAGGGTTTCTATGTGTAGCCCTGCCTGTCCTGAAACTCACACTGCAGGACAGGCTGGCCTCGGACTCAGGGGTGAAGGATGCAGCCCCTCACGGTGGGAAGTCGATGGCAGGAGGAGCATGAGGCAGCCACACATGCTGCATCCTCAGTTAGAAACCTGTGCTCAGCTCGCCTTCTCCCTTTTAGGAAGTCTGGGACTTCACCCCCTACAGAAAGAATGCTTCCGTCTACACTGAGGGTTTGCCTTCCCACCTCAACTAACCGAACCCAGAAGCTTCCTCATAGCCATGCCCAGAGGTCTGTCTCCTAAGAAATTCTGGATCCAGCCAAATTGGCAAACACGGTTAGCCATCAAAACTCGCACTGAAAGTCTCTAAAACAGGATGTCTCAGGCCAGACCTGGTGGTACAGGCCTGTGGACCCAGTTTGTGGGAGGCTAAGACAAGGCGATTGTATGTTCAAGGCTGTAGCCAGGGCTACAGAGTGAGTTCAAGGCAAATTCTGGGCAACTTAGTGAAATCCAGTTTTAAAACCAAAAGTGTAAGTTTGGCTGGATTACTAAAGCAGCAGGAAAGAGGAGGAGCAGGGGGAGGGGGATGGAAGGGGATGTGCTATCCGGCTCAGTAGGCAGGAGAGGACAGAGTCAGGATTCAGTGGGGTTGGCGCATTGTAACCCAAGGCAATTAGCACTGGGCATGGCATCAGACCTTGGGTTATGATTTATCCCTGTACCTTTGTCCACATGGCTTGAGCGCATGGTTTTCAGCTCCTTTGACTGTGGCTTTCTTACTCTGATGTGGGGGACAAACAACTTGTCGTGAGCAGAGATTTCAAGGGGATTGAAAGACTTCATTGCAAAGACACTAGCACAAAGAACACACTTGTTAGCCCAGCTCTGTAAGACATTATGAAGAGCAGCTGTGCTAGTGTACAGAGTTCATGGATGGTGTGGCTACTACAGGCCAGATGGGAAGATGGGCGGTGGCTCTGGGCTGTGATGGTAGAGCCGAGATGGACCACTCACTGTGTCATTTTAGCCGCTGTGATGATGCCAGAATGGGTCATCGCTGAATAATTTGCCCCCTGGCTATTTTCAGACTCATCCCAGAAATGTCTCTTTAAAGGCTAGCAGAACATGGGGCTCGGGAGATGATTCAGTCAATAAAGTGTTTGTTGTGCAGACATGAGGACCTGGGTTTGGCTCCCCAGCACCGGTGTATAAACTTGGCTGCAGCATGCACCTGTACTCCCAGCATTGGCAAGGGAGGAGATAAAAGGATGCCTGGGGCTGGTGTGGTGGCGCACGCCTCTAATCCCAGCACTCGGGAGGCAGAGGCAGGCGGATCGCTGCAAGTTTGAGACCAGCCTGGTCTACAAAGCAACTCCAGGACAGCCAAGGCTACACAGAGAAACCCTGTCTTGGGGGAAAAAAGCCCCCAAAAAACAATAGGCTGTCTTGGGCTTTCAGTGAGAGAGCCTGCCTCGAAATATAAAGCAGAGGTGGGGCTGAGGTGACAGCTCCGTGATTAAGGTCCTGTCACACTGTTGTAAGGACTTGAGTTTGAATCTCGAGAACTCATGTAAAATCTGGTCACAGTAGCACTTCCTTGTAATCCCACCAAGTCTAGAGATTGTGAAGCGAAGCCTGGTACTGTCAGACTCCTGGTAGCATTGCTAAAAACAAAAACAAAAACAAAAACAACAACAACAAAAAAAACTCCCCACCTCCCCACGGACCAGTGGTGGGAATGGTCACTGGATGCTTTTCAGGAATTTGGATGCCTCTTCTGTACATCACAAACCAGCCACAAAGATTGTCCTTCATTTGGAAGTTTGCCAATATCTGGCAGGTGGTTTCTTAGACACCAGAGGGCACAAGACAGCATTCTCAGAGCACACTAACCCTGCCGTCTGGACATGGGCCCCCTGAGGAGCCACGATGCTCATTAGATGGCCACACACCCAATATTTCATTTTCCCTTCCTACCACCCACCTCTCTCAACTTAGCCCATGCTGCTTCTGTAGCAGTGTATTCAGGATAATAATAATAATAATAATAATAATAATAATAATAATAATAATAATAATAATAATAATAATAATAATAATGTCACTAAGTGTGATTGGAGCATACCTAAAATTTAAGGGCTCAAGCTTAGCAGCCTGAGACCTGGGGGGGGGGGCAGGATTAAAGGCTTGCCTCAGTTTCAGAGTGAGTTCAAGGCCAGCTTGAACTGTATATGACCCTGTCTCAAACAGAAAAAACAAAATCTATGCATCATAGCGCATTCCTGCAGTCAATCTCAACCCTTGGGAGGTAAGAAGAGGGCATCAGTGGCTCAAGGTCATCCTTGGTCACACAGCAGGGTCAATACTAGACTGGGCTACAAGTGAGCTTATTTGATTTATTTTTTTTCTCTCCAGAAAATCTCGTACTGGGGTGAGATTGGCCTGAACCACTGGCACCTGGTGAGGATCTGCAGAGGGGAACTGCCCCAGGCCCCCCCCCCACCTCCGCGAGATTTATTTTGGGAAATAAATCTTTACATATGTATTTTCTGAGTCTTCTTACATCTTACCTATAGATTGTACCACTGCTGCTGACGAAGCTGAGAAAAACATTCCTTTCTGGCCCAAACTGAATAAACCTCATTCCTTTTACTACTTCCTGACTTCTAGGATTTCAGTAAAGTAAGGAGAATCAGACCTCAGAGTCCGGCTATACTTCTTTACATCTCAGTGCCCCCAACCCGCACTCTGAGGAGGGAGACCAAGGCCTTTTCACTTACCACTACTTGTCTAATCTGCGGGTAAGCCTTTTGCAAAACCAATCATCTCAGTGCTTGGTATGGGCACGATTTGTGGTGGGCATAACAGAAACAAGTGCTGATCCAGGGCCTACAGGGGCATTTAGGTGACTAAAGGCTACTCAGAGCAGGGGTGTATTCGGAATGACGCACTGGCCGGGGGACCAGGGGACAGCTCTCTCTAAGTACCCCAAGTCACCTCCCAGTTCCCTAGTGTGTCTGAGGCCTGTCCAGTGGAAAGACTTAGACATGCTTCTAAAAAGAGAACACTTTCTTGTTTTGTTTTTATGGGTTTTGTTGTTATTTATATTTTGTTTTGTTTTATTGAGGCAGGGACTCGGGTCACTCAAACTGGACTCAGACACGCTTTGTAGCCAAGGATGACTTGCCATCCCCCTCTTCCTGCCTCTACATATTAGCTCAGACTACAGAGATGAGGCGATATGCCACGTTTATACAGGGCCTCATGCTTGCTAGGCGGGTACTCTACCAACTCCACCAACTGGGCTACATCCCCAATCCTTCAACAGGAACGTGTGGAAAAAGCAGTCTAGGGGCTTCCTGGAATCTGCCGGAGAGCACAGGGAGCTCTCTGGCCATGGTTTTCTGGCAAGTCTCCATCCTGCAGCCCAGCCCCGACCCTTTCCTTCCTACAGAGTGCTTAGTTTACATTCCCAGTGAAGGTTAATGGTCTTGGCTGCACCCTGGCTTGACCTAAACTTTATTTCAACTGACAGCTCAGCTCCTTTCCAAATCTGTGCCTGCAGGGCCAAACATCTCCCAAAGTTTAGAGAGAGAGAGAGAGAGAGAGAGAGAGAGAGAGAGAGAGAGAGAGAGAGAGAGAAAGCAGTGATTGGCTCTAGTTCAGCCAACTTCAATGGCTACTGAGGCCCCTTGCTGCCCATGCTTTTATAGTGCCTGATGATTTTGAGACTGTGGGCAGGCATTTCTAGATGCTGCTAGTCCTCTATTCTGGTCTCTTCCAGGAAACTCTCCTTGATCCACTTCCCTTCAAAATATATGTACTTGGAGGCTATGGATGTGGCTCAGTTGGCAGAGCTCTTGCTTAGCATGAGTAAAGCGTTCTGGGCTCAATCCCCAGGAGGTTGTAAACCGTGTATAATGATTTGCAGCTGTAATCCCAGCATTTTGGTGGACTCAGGAGGTTAGAAGTTCAAGTCATTCTTAATGACTCAAGGACACATGTGACTTTGCATTAAAAAAAAAAAAAAAACAAAAAAAACAGGCTGGGTGACATGTGTGGTGGTGCATGCCTTTAATTCCAGAAGAGAGGGCCAGATCTCTGAGTTCAAGACCAGTCTGGTATACAGAGCTGGTCTACAGAGTTCCAGTACAGCCAGGGCTACACGAAGAAACCCCATCAAAAACCAAACCAAACCAACCAACCAACCAAATAAAAAAACATGTATTTGTCACACAGCTAAAGTTAGTTCTAGCCAACTTCCTGCTCCAGGGACAGTCCTGGGACTCTACCTGCTCAGACAGCCTCTTTTCTGTTATAAGAGTTGCAGTCTGCCCCAGGAAACTCCTGTATAGAGAAATCTTCCTTTCTACTCTTTTTCTTTCTCTTTTTTAAATTTTTAATAAATTTAATTTTTTTCTCTCTACTCTTTTTCAAGACAGGCTTTCTCTGTGTAGCTTTGGCTGTCCTGGAACTCACTTTGTAGACCAGGCTGGCCTTGAACTCACAGAGATCCGCCAGCCTCTGCCTCCTGAGTGCTGGGATCAAAGGTGTGGACCACCACACTATTGATTTATTATTTATACAGTATTCTGTCTGCATGTGAACCAGCAGGCCAGAAGAGGGCAAGAGATCTTATTATAGATGGTTATATGTGATTTCTGGGACTTGAACTCAGGACCTTTGGAAGAACAGCCAGTGCTCATAACCTCTGAGTCATCTTTCGAGGCCCCTGGAGCTAGATCTTGAAGGTTAAGGGCTCTGGTCTCCTCCTAGGTTATTTTATCGTTGTGTTTGTCTGTGTGAGTGTGCCACTGCACATGTGCTTAAGGTCAGCGGTCAGAGGACAATTTTTGCAAACATAAGATTTCTCCTTCCAAGCTGGAGAGATGGCTCAGGGCTCATTGCTCTTCCAGAGGACCCCAGTTCAATTCCCAGCACTCACATGGCAGCTCACAACTGTCTATAACTCCAGTTCCAGGGGATCTGACACCCTCATACAGATATACACGCAACCAAACAACAATACATATTAAATAAAAATTTTAAAAAATTTTCTCCTTCCACCACAGGTTCTGGAAACCCAACTGAGGATGCCAGGCTTACATAGCCACCTCTCAGGCCCCTTCCTCAGCTCTGTTAAGGATAGACTCTCAGAGCTAGGTAAGTCCTTAGAGATGGTTACCACTGTGTGGTAAAGAGATAGAGTTGATCCCAGGGGTCCCACTCAAACTAAGGCACCAGCCAAGGACAATACAGGCGGTAAACTTTAAACCCCTACTCAGATCTAGCCAATGGTCAGAACATTCTCCACAGTTGAGTGGAGAGTGGGGTATGACTTTCTCACGTACTATGGTGTCTCACATTTGATCATGTCCCCTGGAGGGGGAGACCTGGTGGCACTCAGAGGAAGGACAGCAGGTTAGCAAGAAGAGACTTGATACCCTATGAGCATATACAGGGGGAAGAAATCCTCCTCAGCAACAGTCATAGGGGAGGGGAATAAGGGGAAAATGGGAGGGAGGGAAGAATGGGAGGATACAAGGGATGGGATAACCATTGAGATGTAACAAGAATAAATTAATAAAAAATAAATAAAAAGAGATAGAGTTGAACGGCCAGGGTAAGAGATACAGAGGAAGGGTAGAATGGGGAGCAGGGCACAGAGCGTGCACGCCCTCTTTGGCTGTCTCTGTCCGAGCATAGCATCTCCCGTGCTCAGGATCCGAAGGCTAATGAAGTCTTATCCAAGAGTTTTACTTTCCCAGAGGTCAGCAAGGAGAGGTGAGGGGTATTGGGGGGGTGTTGCGGGGGAGACTTCTACTCTCCACTTAATCGCCTTTCTGGTGATGGTACCATCCTGATGCCCTCTGGGCTCCACTACCTACGTCACAACTGGAGCATAACCCATGTTTTATCAGAGAGCTATAAGTTTGCGAGCAAGGAGCCACACTCCACACACTTAGGGAATGCTAAGGTTTTCCAAGTTTTGAGACACAGACTAGGAATAAAGATATTCGAAAGAGACACTTGTGCCCCCACTTTGGCTATTTGAGTATTGAGACAAAGGTGCCCAGAAATTAGAACTTCTTCAGGAATCTCAGCTTGGGAGAAGGCTGAAGCCCAGTGCCTGTCAGAAGGGGAGCGTGTGTCCCCCAAAGAGACTTCACGGTTCTGATAGTTCAATCCACTTGCAAGAGAGATGAGCCGAGACAACAGTGGGTCAGTAATTGGCAGTGGTACTGCATCCTTGACTAGGAGTGCCTCCTTATGCCCACCTCTTGCCCTCTGTTTAAACCTAGACCCCATTATCAGGATCTAGAAAGTGGATTTGGGAGGGTCACTGGACCCTTTTGTCCCTCTACACAGTGTAGCTAAAATGAACGTGGTGCTTTGAATGAGACTGGCTCCCACAGGCTCATAGGTTTGAATACTTGGTCACCAGGGAGTGGCACTATTTGAAAGGATTAAGAGGCGTGGCCTTGTTAGAGGAAATGAGTCACTGGGGGTGGCCTTGGGAGTTCTCAAAAAGCCCATTCGAAGCCCAGAGTCTCTCTCTTTCTTCCTGCAGCCTGTGGATCCAGATGCAGAACTCTCAGCTATTTCTCCAGCACCATGTCTGCCTGCCTGTCACCATGTTTCACACTGTGACAGTAATGGACTAATCCTTTGCAATTATAAGCTAGCCCCAGTTAAATGCTTTCCTTTATGAGAGTTGTCATGGTTACGGTGTCTCTTCACAGCAATAGAACACTGACTAAGACAATGAGAGCCGGGCATGGTGGTGCATGCCTTTAATCCCAGCACTCAGGAGACAGAGACAGGCGGGTTGCTGTGAATTTGAGGCCAGTCTGGGCTACAAAGCGAGTCCAGGACAACCAAGGCTACACAGGGAAACCCTGTCTCAAAAGAAACAACAACAACAACAACAACAAAAACCAAAATCAACCAACAAACAAACACAATGAATAAACCGCCTCTTTTTTCTGTTTTTGAGTATTACTTTTTTTTACAAATTGGCCTACTGATGATGGGTGCTTAGCCTAGCTGGCTGAGGCTACCAGGGCCCACCTAGGTTCTGATTCTTATAACTCCAGTGTGTATACTATATCTCAGCCTCTAGCCGGTACTTGGATGCCTGAAAGCAGAGATCCTCCTCGCTGGCTTCCTTAGAGCCCCTACCACCCTTTGAAGATACCGAACTGGACAGTCAACTGATTGTCACCCAGGGGTTGGCAGGTGACAAGCTGATCTCTTCAGCGCACAGACCCTGGGGCTCCCAGGGAGTGATTGTCCACTACTCGGCTGAAGAGCAGACAGTTTCCAGGCTGCTGGCTGGGGCTGCAGGAGGAGGCCTGTGGGAGTGGATGTTCCTGAGACAGAGGACAAAGTCCTGTAATAAATTACGTATGCCCATAGTGCTTAGCCACTTCCTCTTTGGGGCTCTTCTACCTCTTCTGTCCTTTCTCTCTCATACTTCCCAGGAGCTCTGAAACTATCTCCCCACACCTGGATCTTTCAGGGTGCCCAGGGTGGAGTCAACAGGACTGCAATACTTGGAACCTGACAAGGTAAGAGAGCTCTGGGATATGTGAAAGGAGGGGTTCCAGGCAGGAAGTGGGCCTGAAGGCACAGCTCTGGGAACAGGGTGGGGCAGGCCTGTGGAGTTAAGGGCTGGAGATGGGAGCAGTTGACAGGGGTGGGGGGCCTGGGGCAGCAGGGTCCGGGAGGCTGAGAAGGGTCAAAGGGGGCTATCAAGTTCTATGCTACAGGAGGGCCAGTCCCACTCAGGGAAGTAGCTGCTGCTGCCTCCTCCTCTCTGCTAGACGGCCTCCTATAAAATCCAGGGCCAGGTACCGTGCTGAGGCCAGGTGGTACAATATGAGGAGGCTCCCGGAAACTCTCAAAACACTGTGGGGATGTTGTCTCCATTTTATAGGCAGGAGACTGAGATAGGTCTGGGGCTGAGGCGCCTCAGCAAGAAGCACAGCTGATCTTGGCATCTTTCTAGGATCATCCACTTGATCCATGGCGGCAGGTTAACTGGTTTAGAGAGGCCTGGGTATTTGGTCTGAGGCAAAACCAGGCACTCGCTGGTGTCAGAGCCTTCTCGAATTCGAGCATTGGGGTGAATGAGATGGGAGAAGAGAGATACATGGCTGTGGACACCTTGGCTTTGGGCTTGGTGTGTGCCATCCCCAGTCATGAAGGAGGGAATTGGAGAGTCAGTAGACACCTGCTGTGGTTTGGTAGCCTGGAAGTGTGTGGGCTCCACCCTAAGTCTACTAAGTTGGGTATGTGTGTTCCCGATGACTAGGCCTCCACTCGGGATCCACTTTAGATCTGCGGGTGTCAACTTTGTCCTAACTCATAAGACCGCTGAACTCGGTTCAGGATTGTAGCTTTTTAAAAGAGAAAGCCATGCGGCTCATGATGTTCCCCAATGGATACAGTGGGCATCTTACTCTCTGAGCCATCCTCCAGTTCTTCCTTGTGCTTGAGCCCTGGTAAAAGCTCGTTCCGTTGGTATTGCTTGCTCATTATGATTTCTATCGCTGAGTCGATTAGCAGCTGGTAAATGCAGTCTCTTCTCTGACACACTGGCTCCTGCTTTGAACTCCCAGAACTGTCTCTAGCTCTCAGAACAAAGCGGAAGCCCAAGTAGGGACTGTGATAAAAGTTTTCTGATAATGTTTTATTAATTTAATCTGGGTCCAGAAGGCATCCACTGGGACTTCCAGGTTCTGTGCCCCAGAACAAAGAACTGGACTATTAATAAAGAAGAGCATATTGTATCCACAACTCTCAAACTAATAAATCCCATAACAGCTCATGGTTATGATAGAGATAGAAATCATTTATTAAGAAAGACAAAGACACATTCATACAAAAGCCTGCCTTATTGAAAGAGGAAACAAAACATTGGCTGTATGCAGCTCACATATATACTAATAATTAAAAAGGGTTAAAAAATAAGGGGCTGGAGAGATGGCTTAGAGGTTGAGAGCACTGTCTGTTCTTCCAAAAGTCCTGAGTTCAATTCCCAGCAACCACATGGTGGCTCATAACCATCTATAATGAGATCTGGTGCTCTCTTCTGGCCTGCATGTGTATATGCAGACAGCACTGTATACATAATAAATAAATATATTTTAAAAATAAGTGAGAAAGCAAGATGAAGAGAAAACCCAGGTAGGAAATGTAGTGCAACTGGGAAAAGAGAATGGGAGTGGGTCAGAGAGCTGGGAACGGTCTCAGGCCCAAAGGCCCTGGGCCACAGGGCTCCATCTTTCATAGGTCATTTATGCAGCCTCTGCCTTACCTGGAATATGGAGATCTCAGGGCCTGTCTTAGCATCTTCTTCATTCTTCCCCCTGCCCTTCTTCCTCTCCTTCCTTGTGCTCCTGCTGGGAACCCTGTCTGTTGCCTGTGGCTCCCCACCAATCATGGGTAAATCTTTTTACTTTGTTAAACTTCAAATTCTCCAAAATGTTAACAATTACAAAACTATTATATAATTATAACACACACACACACACACACACACACACACACACACACACACACACACTTGTCACGCAACTGAAAGGAGTAATAAATTCCATAACAACAACCACTAGGGCGTGGTTCGGTTGGTAGGCTGTTTGGCTAGCATGAACTAAGCCCTGGGTTTGGTCTCCCACAGTGCATAAGCTGGATGTGGTGATGCATGCCTGTCGTCACAGCACGAGAGAGACAGGGAAGACCAGAAGTTCAAGGTTATTGTTCAATACAGAGGGAGTCTGAGGACAACGTAGAGTACATGAGACCCTGTCTCAAAGTAGGTAGGTAGGTAGATGATGGATAGATAGAAAGATAGATAGATAGATGATAGATAGATAGATAGATAGATAGATAGATAGATAGATGATAGAGAGAGAGATAAAAGAAGGAAAGCAGGAAGATAGGACGGGAGAAAGTAAGACAGGAAGAAAACCAGGACAGGGGGAAGGAAGGCAGGAAGGAAGTCAAGAAGGAAAGCAGGAACACAGGAAGGAAGGAATGCAGGAAGGAAGCAAGCTTGATCTTGTATGGGAGAAGCATAACAGCATTTGATTTCTTGAATCCTAGCTGGCTCCTTCTCTTCGGCTGGCCATTGACAGTGACCTTCACGGGGCTTCCTCTGGGGCCACTGGCCAGGCTGGGCAGTCTGACCTAAATCCTACCAACCTCTGGAGTGTGCTGATGTGCTACCTGAGCCCCTGTCCTGGGTGTGGCTTGCCCCTCCCCCATCAGTTTTCCCTTTCCTGGGGCAGTGACTCCCATGCCGTGGACCCCGGCTCTGGGGCAATGTGGGGACTAGGCAATCTCTGGTGACACAGGATAGCTTTTATGGCTTATTCATGTCTTTAGTTGGCAAAACTTTGATGTCCTTGGGGCTGACATTTCACAGGCCAGGGTCAATGCTGCATTTTCTTTTGGGAACACAGACTCCTTACTTGTGAGGCAAGAGGTCTCCAAGAAGAGCACAGATTCTCTGGCTTACAAGAGAGAATCTGGACGAAGCTCCCAGGATGCTCTGGCACAAGTCCCCGGCACATAGCCCCCTCCCCCAACTCCTTCAGCACTTTGATCTCTTCCTAGCTCCATTTCACAAGTGTCTTTTGGTGTCTTCTCCCCTGTGGTCCCCACGCTCAAGGTCAGTGACACCTGGGAGAGGCACTACTGTGAAAATTCCGTGGAAGGCTTTGAGATCCCAAAGTGCATACTCTACCCCCTTGAGGATGGTCACCCCATGGTGGCTCTTTAGCTTAGCTGGGATACTGGCTGGCCCCATGTGATCAATTCCATTTTTTTTTTTTAAGTGTTCATGAAAGGGACTGGGCTAGGGCTAAGGCCTCACATTCCCAAAGGGCAGAGACTTTCAAATATAACAGTTTCCCTTCTGGACAGCATTTCATCTGCCTTTCTGGGCAGGTCTATATGTCTGTCTGTCTATCTATCTATCTATCTATCTATCTGTCTGTCTGTCTGTCTGTCTGTCTGTCTATCTATCTATCTATCTGTCTGTCTGTCTGTCTGTCTGTCTGTCTGTCTGTCTATCTATCTATCTATCTGTCTATCTATCTGTCTGTCTGTCTATCTATCTATCTGTCTGTCTGTCTGTCTATCTATCTATCTATCTGTCTGTCTGTCTATCTGTCTATCTATCTATCTATCTGTCTATCTATCTATCTATCTATCTGTCTGTCTATCTATCTATCTATCTATCTTTTGGTCTATCTATCAATTATCTGTGTCTGTCTATCTGTCTATCTATCTATCTATCTATCTGTCTGTCTGTCTATCTATCTATCTATCTGTCTGTCTGTCTGTCTATCTATCTATCTGTCTGTCTGTCTGTCTATCTATCTATCTATCTATCTATCTGTCTATCTATCTATCTGTCTGTCTGTCTATCTATCTATCTATCTGTCTGTCTGTCTATCTATCTATCTATCTATCTATCTGTCTATCTGTCATCTTCATCATCAGCATTATTATATATCTATCGTCTATCTATTTATCTATCATATATCATCTTCTTCATCATCATTATTTATCTATCTATCATCATCTATCCTCTATTATCTATCTATGTATCTAAGTATGTATGTAGCTAGCTAGCTAGCTATAATTTATCCATTTGTTCACCCTCCCCTCCATCTATCCATCTATCTACACACCCAGTAATGTATTCATTATTCACTCTCTTGCTCCACCCAGTCACGTAGAAAGCATGATGCGAGCTGCTTCTCTAATGCAGCACAGAGAGGTCTCAAGGCTCCCACAGTTGATAGGATTTAGGCCATACACAATGCCATATAAAAACAGGGCCAAGTGCAAAGATAGAAAATGGAAACTTCTGCGTGTAGTGTGACTAGGTCTGTGTGTGTGTGTGTGTGTGTGTGTGTGTGTGTGTGTGCATACATGAAGTGTGTTTTCCAAACACATACAGAGAAACAAAGATAAGAGGGAGAATGTGGTATTTCAGGACCTGCATGAAGTTGAGGGTATCCCGTGTGTGTGTGTGGGGGGGGGGGGTATGAGGCAGAGCACAAGCTTAGAGAGTAGGCAGGCTATGATGCTGAAGGGTCTTAAAAGAAAGCTGGGACACATAGATCTAGGAGTCTATGGGGGCCTTCTCATTCAAACCAGCACATTCCACTCCCTGCCCCCATAGGTTTGTAGCCATATTATAATGCAAAACTGCATTCAGTCCAACTTCAAAAGTCCCCATAGTCTGTAGCAGGCTCAATGCTGTTTAAAAGTTTAAAATTCACAGTATCATCAGAGACTCAAGGCAACCTCTTAACTGTAACCCTTGCAAAATCAAAATGAAAGAGCAGATCACATATTTCCAACAATGGCACAGGATATACATTGCTATATCGAAAGGGAGGGAAAGGAGCGTGGGGAGGAAATACGGGGCCAAAGCAAGACTGAAAATCTGTTGCACAAACTCTAAACTCTGTATCTCCATGTCCGATGTCAAAGCAGCCTCCAGAGCTTCAACTCCTTTCAGCTTTGTTGACTGAAACACACTTTTTTCCCTCTTGGGATGGTCGCACTTTCTATTAGCAGCTCCCCTTGGCAGGTATCTCATGATTCTGGCATCTCCAAATTTTGCAGTCTCCAAGACATTCGAGACTTCACCTTCATAGCTTCTTGCAATGGCTTTTCCAGGCCTCCATGCAGGGACACCTTGACACCCACCCAGCCTCAGCAGATTTCCTTAGCAGTGGAGGGAGATCCTAGAACCCCTTTCTTGTATCCTTGACTCTAAAGCTAGAACCACGTGCCCAAAGCTGCCAAGATCTGCTGCTTCCTGAGGCTGGAACATGGTCCCCCTCATTCAAATACATTTTTAACCAGCTTTCTGCTTTGGGTGCTTTCCTTCGCTGACTAAGCTTGGCTCTCCTGGAACTTGCTCTGTAGACCAGGCTGGCCTTGAACTCAGAAATCTGCCTGCCTCTGCCTCTCCTGAGTGCTGGGATTAAAGGCGTGCGCCACTCACCACACCTGACTCTAAATTCTTCTTAAATTCTTTTTCACAAGTTGGAAGCCTAGCTGGGTAGCGTCTTGCCCAGAGGTCGCATTATTATTGTTGTTATTGTTACTGGTCCTACTACTCCCTGCTACTATTGTTGTCGTTTTATTTTGATTTTTCAAGACAGGGCTTCTTTGTGTAGCTTTGGCTGTCCTGAACTCAGGCTGGCCTCAAACTCACAGCGATCTGCCTGCCTCTGCCTCCCAGAGTGCTGGGATTACATATGTGAGCCACTCTACTGGGCTCCCAATAAATATTCTTGAGTCCTGCAAATCTAGGGTGATCTGTCAACCATAAAGAGGCAAACTATGGTTCGGGTTTGGGTTTTTTTCATCATTTTAAGGTTGATTTTTATTTTTAATTATGCATATGTGTGTGTCCATATGTGGGTATGTGCCTGCAGAAGCAAAAAGAGGCCACCAGGTCCACTGGAGCTGGGGTTATAGGTGGTTGTGAGCAGCCCATTATGGGTGCTGGGAACTGAACTTGGGTCTTCTATAAGGAGCAGTATGTACGCTTAACTGCTGAGTTCTCTTTCTAGCTCCCAAATTTTGCATCTTTTAAAATCCACTTGGGCCATCTTGGTCTACAAAGTGAGTCTAGGACAGGCAAGGCTACACAGAGAAACCCTGTCTTGAAAAAAAAAATCCACTTGGTTGGTGACATAAAGGGTGAAGCCTTTTGGAACTCACTCTGTAGACCAGGCTGGCCCCAGATTCACAGAGATCTGGCTGCCTCTGCCTCCCAAGTGCTGGTATTAAAGGTGTGTGCCACCACAGCCTGGCTTGAAGGAGGAAGCTTTAGAAGAGCCCAAAGAATCAAGTACTCCTGGTTGGCGCCATACTCCAAGGAAGAGTAGCACCATAGTGACATGTCTTTGTGTCTTTGTGTGTATGTGTCCATGCATGTGTAGGCCAGAGGTAGATATTCAGTGTCTTCCTAAATCACTTTCTGTATTATTTATTTATGTCTTTTGGTTTTTTTTAGAGACAGGGTTTCTTTGTGTAGCCTTGACTGTCCTGGACTCACTTTTGTAGACCAGGCTGGCCTTGAACTCACAGCGATCCTCCTGCCTCTGCCTCCCAAGTGCTGGGATTAAAGGCGTGAGCCACCACCACTCGACTGTATTATTTATTTTATTTTTCAATTGGTCTAGTGGTGTGTGTGTGTGTGTGTGTGTGTGTGTGTGTGTGTGTGTGTGTGTGCGTGCGTGCACACGCACATACCACAGTGGTACACTTGTGGTAATCAGAAGACAGCTTTCAGGAGGTTGATGCTCCCCTTTCTCCTCTTTGAGGCAGGGTCTCTCTTGTCTCTGCTGGGCTGCAGGCTAGGTGGCCTGTAAGCTCCCAGGTGGTCCCTCCATCTGACTGTAGGATTGCTGGGACTGTAGACCCATGCCATCACATCT
The DNA here is from genome assembly GCF_903995435.1 of Acomys russatus. Taxonomy (NCBI): domain Eukaryota; kingdom Metazoa; phylum Chordata; class Mammalia; order Rodentia; family Muridae; genus Acomys; species Acomys russatus. The sequence goes on along the minus strand of NC_067156.1, from coordinate 20,818,428 downwards.
GGATTTTTTTATGTGGCTTCTGGGGATGAAACACACACTGTCAGATTTGTGAAGCAAATGCTTTTACCTGCTGAGCAATTTTGTCAGCCCTCTGCAACATTTTTTGAATAAAGGTCTTTCACTGAACCTAGCGCTCACAGGTTCACCTAGGCTGGTTGACCAGAAAGTTCAGAGCTCTGCCCATTTCAGCCTCCCCATCTGGGATCACAGGGGTCATCCAGTTTCCATGTCGGAAACTAGCAATTCATATTTTGTGCTTTTCTTAATTTTATAGAGGCTTTTGGGGGGTGGGGTTGGTTGTTATCTTCTGGTAGTATTTACTTTTCTTTTTTGATTTGCTGGTTTATTGTTGTTGTACCAATTTATGATGTACTTTCTTTAAAAAGGTTTATTTATTTATTATTTATACAGTATTCTTCCTTCATGTACGCCTACACATCAGAAGAGGGCACCAGATCTCATTCTAGATGGCTGTGAGCCACCATGTGGTTGCTGGGAATTGAATTCAGGACCTCTGGAAGAGCAGCCAGTGCTCTTAATCTGTGAGCCATCTCTCCAGCCCTCTGATCTACTCTTTTTTGTTTGTTTGTTTGTTTGTTTTTTGAGACCGGGCCTCTCTGTGTAGCCTTGGCTGTCCTGGACTCGCTTTGTAGACCAGGCTGGCCTTGAACTCACAGTGATCCGCCTGCCTCTGCCTCTGAGGTGCTGGGAGTAAAGGTGTCTGTCACCATGCCCAGCCCCGATCTAGTTTTAAAAAATCATTTCTTAGCACTTGGGAGGCAGGGGCAGGTGGATGTCTGAGTTCAAGGCCAGCCTGGTCTACAGAGTGAGTTCAAGGACAGCCAAGGTTACACAGAGAAACCTTGTCTCAAAAGCACAAATAATAATAATGATGATGATGATGATGATGATAATTTCTTTCCTCCTCTTACTTAAGGCTATAGTGCTTTTTTTCCCCATTGCTTCCTAACATGGGCGCTCAGGGTGTAGATCTCAAATCTTCCTTCTTTTGTAATACGTGCTCTGGGTGATCAACATTTCCTATATGTACTTCCTTCCACCACAGGATATTGAAAAGAATGTGTATTGTGCTGTCATTGGACAAAGTAGTGTATGAAAATAACAGTTGGCACATGTGTAGTGTCATATTGGGTTGGCGGTGGTATTGAGTTCATCTGTTAGCCTTACTGATCTTCTGCATGTGGATTCATTCTGTCCATTTCTGATATGGACACATCGAAGTCTCCCATTGTAATGGTCAATTCTTCTACTTCTTATAGTTCTACCGGTTTTGCCTTATGTATCTTGGCAATCCATTGGTAGGTGTATACATGTTAAGGATTATGCTTTCTTGGAGAATTTAATCCCTCACCATCATGTAATATTTCTCATTATTTTTAAAAATTTGAAATATGTTCTCTATGAAATTATATGGCTATTCCAGCTTTCCTTTGATGAGTGTTAAGAGAAGTAAATCTTACTTCATCTCCTTAATAAAAGCTGTGTCTTTATAGTTAATGTAGGCTTCTTGTGAATGACTTATAGTTGGCAGCCATCAAGTTCTAAATGAAAAACAGTGTGATGGCTCCCAAGATGGTCCTAGGGCTGGCCTGTCTTCCACACGCACACACGCACAATATGCACCTGCACATATGAGAATATGCCCTCGTTCCTTTCTGCACTCCTGCTGGATCAGCGAGCAGGCACAGTTGACATGCAGAATGATGCCAGTGAGTTCATGGACCTAAGAAACGCTCCTTGAGCAATCGCACCATTGGTGCCAAGGACCATGCATCCATCTGTACAAATGTGGCTGAGGTTGACAGGGTCACAAGTCGGTTTAATGGCCAGTTTAAAACCTATGCTATCTGCGGGGCCATTCACAGGATGGGCGAGTCAGATGATTTCATTCTCTGTCTGGCTAAAGCTGATGGAATTATCTCCAAGAACTTTTGATCAGAAGAGATCAGGAATATTTCTCATAAATAAAAATGAGAAAGTATCTTAAAAAAAAAAAAAAAAGAATACGCCCTCTCCCCTATCTCAATATCTGGGCTTCTGAGTGTCAGGTCACTGCCCTATTCCCTGAACAGAGCCCAGAGCCAAAGGCCAGGTGCTCCCTAAATGGGACAAAGGATGAAGAGGACAAGAAACACCTTCCTGCACACAGGCTGCAAGTGTGGCTCACACACCCAGCTATTCAGAGCTGTTTCTGGAGCCAAGCTCCAGTCAAGACACTTGGGGGAAGGGCTGGCAATTCACACAATATCCATTCTTCACGGGCTCCACACTGAAAGGCCATGGGGCTGACGTTCTGTGTTCTCTCCTACAGGCTGCGGGGAGCTGCTGACCTGGGATGTCTGTGTTCCGGCTGGTAAGAAGAACAGCACTTACTACGCACCTTTCCCGAGGCTGAGCTGACTCACTTCCAAGGAGAGAAGAGAGTCAGACCCAGAAACAAGGGGTGGTGCTTGAGAACTAGGAAGGGTTCTACTATTGGAAGAAAACACGTGTGGCTCACACTTGGGCTGCTGGAAAGTTGCCATCTGTGCACAGAAATTCCTCGCTTAAATTCAGAGACTTAAAAAGGGGGGCTCTTGAAGTGGGGAGACAGCTCAGTCAGTAAAGTTCTTGCCTTGCAAGCATGAGTACCTGAGTTTGATACCCAAGAGCTCACCTTAAGAAAAGAAAAAAGAAAAGTCAGGTAGTCAGGTGCGGTGGCGCACGCCTTTAATCCCAGCACTCTGGGAGGCAGAGGCAGGCAGATCTCTGTGCGTTTGAGGTCAGCCTGGTCTACAAAGTGAGTCAAGGCTACACAGAGAAACCCGGTCTTGAAAAACAAAACAAAACAAAACAAACAAACAAAGAAACAAAAAGCCAGGCATGGTCAGTATTAGCTTGTCTTCCTAGCTCTGAGACTCAGCTGTCAGCCAGCCTAGTTGTGTACACAACTAGTCTATGAGAGATCTTAGCTCAAAAAGCACAGTGGACAACACCTGAGGAACAACGGCAGAGATTGTCCGGTGGCCGCCGCATGCATGTATGCACACATACATCCACATAGTACCTCCTTCCCACATGCACCTTGATACACTTGGCCAGGAATGGGCCATTGTTCTGTTTCCTCCCTTCCTTTCTGATCTCCAGCAGCTCACGACTTGCTCATCTTGTTTGTCTCCTGACTCCTGATCTCCTTTGCCTCTGACCTGCACTTCCGTGCATTTTATACATTGCATTAAAACACTTGCTCACAACATCCAGTACTCTAGCAGTGCCTTCCTTCCCTGCCACTCATTCCTCCCTTCCTCTGTAAGGATGGGGAAATGGCTCAATTGGCAAAGTGCTTGCCGAGGAAACACGAGGGCATGAGTTCCAAACCGTGGAGCCCATGTCAGAAAGCCATGCATAGCGGTGTGACTGCAGATGCAGGATGATGCCTGGAGCTCGCTAGCCAGCCAGGGTATCCAAATCAGCAAGCGCAGATTCAGTAAGAGACCCTGTCTCAGATACAGTAAGTAAGACAGAAATCAATTGAGGAAGACATACGACATTGTTCCCTGGCCTCCTCCACCTACATGTACACACACACACACACACACACACACACACACACACACACACACACACACAGTCATCACCCTGAGTCAACCTATCCCCAACCCTGAGCACAAAGAGACATGTACACACAACACTTCCTATGTTGGCCCCTTCGGTACCACTTCTGTGGTACTGAGTTTTCGTAAATCAGCAGGAGGTTTTTTGTGGTGATAGTGGCGGTGATGGTGTCAGTATGATACAACAGACTAGCAAAAACAAAACAAAAACCACTTGAGGAATATGTTTTCCGGCTCACATTTTCCCAGCCATTGGCTGGGGTACTGTGAAGATTTCTTAACTGCTGTGAACCTTCTAGATCCTCTTGTTCCACTTCCCTGGTCCTGGGATTGCAAGCATACACCACCATTCCCAGCTTTAAGAAAGAGATAAAAAGTGGGCACCAGGGATTAAATTCATCTCCCAGAGCTCCATTTTCAAGTGTGAGAAACAGTCTCAACCATTTACCTCACCGCCTTTCATGATCAGGGACACAGTTTGGTGTGTTATCTGTTTCCTTTGACTTTTCTCTCTCTCCTCTTAGTAAGAGTTGTTTTGGGGGAAGGCCGAGCCCTGGCCCTGCTGAGTTCATTGGTTTAGACAGAACAGATACAGGAAAGCTTGGTTGGCACTGAGGGGGTCATCTGGGGACACCTGAGGGAGAGGACAAAAAGATGGATAGAGCTCCTGACACCTGGGAGATTGGGGTTGCAGGTGACAGCCTCAAGACGGGCAAGACTCTAGTGGGAAAGGGAAGGAAGACTAGGATGCAGACCACTGTCTCTTCTCTGCTCCCTAGGGTGACCATGTGTGGCTGGACCCTCCCTCCACCAGCAAGACCGGTGTGTCCATTGGAGGCATCGTCAAAGAAACAAAAGTGGGGAAGATCTTGATTGAGGACGATGAGGGGAAGGTTAGTATTGGGGTTCCTCTCTAAATCCCCCCCTATGGGGTTCAGGCACTTGCTCACCAATACCATGAAGGAAATCCATTTACCTCCCTGGTCAGGATAGAGCAGGATGGAGTCCTGCCCTGGTGAAAGGATATATTTGCCTTGAGGATGTTTTGAGGGAAACACTTAAGAAGTATTAACGTAGCAGGAAGAAGTGAGGAGATGGGATGAGGCAGGGATGATGGCAATCCAAAAGCTGGTGTGCAGAGGGAAGGAGGCAGGAGGGACAGCATGGGGAGAAAGGTGTATGGAGGAGAAGGAAGGGACAAAGGTGTCCAGAAGTGGACAGCTCAGAGCGGTCAGGTTAGAAGCTCACCCATCTTAGTGAGACAGGGACAGCCAACGACAGTGAGGGGCAGGGATCAAGCATCCAGCTAGTCCCCGACTCCTCTCTAGGCCAACCTCCATGGTCCCCAGGGGCTCTAGGGAGAGTCATGTGTACACAATGACCTGCAGAGAGAAGGTTCTGACTGCCTAGGATCTCCAAAGGCTGGAAGCCAGTGAAATACTAACAGCGTTCCTTCTACTTGAGTAGTACTGTGGAATTTTAAAACTACTATTACTTGCACCGCTCTGCTCCAAGAATTCCCAAGGCCTTTATCCGCAACCCAATGCTAAAGCAAACTCCCAGGGTCTGGCTCCTACATGCCTATCTGAAGCTCAGCCCAGCCTCAGAGCCACATGGACCCCAGACCCTTAGACAGGTGCTGACCAGAGCCATAGATGCATCTGACTTTGTCACAGCTATCTCAGAGTCATCTCAGGTCTGAGAATATGTAAGAGCAGGGTGTAGAGAGCAGGCCTAGTGTGGAGAGTTTGTGCCTGTCATTACAGGAACACTGGATCTATACAGAAGACCTTAGCACCCTCAGGCCCATGCACCCCAACTCAGCCCAAGGAGTGGATGACATGATCCGTCTAGGGGACCTGAATGAGGCGGGTGTGGTGCATAACCTCCTGATCCGATACCAGCAGCACAAGATCTATGTGAGTTTATTGGTGCAATGACCTCGGGGAAGCTGAGGGGCCAAGCTGAGCTTCGCAACGTTCCTCCCTTACTCAGTGAGGTGGTCCAGGTGCTCAGGCTTTCTCAGTCTCTGATACCAATTCAAAGAAACAAGCACAGCTGGAGAAGTAGCTCTGCTGGTGCTCACCTAGTGTGCATGGAGCCCTGGGTTTGATTCCCGACCACGTAAACTGGACATGTCAGGTACACCTATAAATCTCAGCACCAAGGACATGGTGGCAGGGGTTCCTCCTCCCCTGCGTTCCTACAGGAGTCCTTCACAGGGTCCTCAGCCAGGATAGCCCAGTGGCCTGTTGGGTGGTATTGGGAGGAATGGCTCTCTGGTCTCACCTCCACAGGAGCAGCTGTGCCGAGCGGGGCCTCTAGCTGGTTAAGATGTTTAAAATGCTGGGCTAAAAGCATATAGAACATAGGATTAGGGTTAGTTGGGGGCAGCAGATGTCACCAGCCTTCACACAGGCCTTTAGTTAAAGTAGCAGGTAAAAGCTCATTTACGTCGTCAACCCACTTTTTATGGAGCCCTATCTAAAACCAGGTAGGGTGTTACACATTTAATGTGACTGGGGACAAGCCCCGAGAAGCTCACAGTCCTGGCAGGTGCTCCATCTTCCCAGAGGGAGGAGCTGAGCAGCCAGCTGAGAGCCTCTTTAGCGATGATGCAGTCAAAGCAGGAGGCCCAGCCTGGCAGTACCTTCCCAGGATTGGCTGGTGCTAACTACCTGCTCCCTTCCCCAGACCTACACAGGCTCCATCCTGGTGGCTGTGAACCCATTCCAGATGCTGCCCCTGTACACCCTGGAGCAGGTACAGATCTACTACAGCCGCCACATGGGCGAACTGCCCCCGCACGTCTTCGCCATCGCCAACAGCTGTTACTTCAACATGAAGAAGAACAAGAGGGACCAGTGCTGCATCATCAGGTGAGGCTCAGCCCTCACTCCTGCTGCAGGCGCTCAGCTACCGGTCTCTAAGCCCCAGAGGACCCAGAGAGAAATAGACACCCCCTTTCCCTAGGGCTGCCACAGGGGCTATTCTTAATGCAGGGGTTTGCCAGAACTGCTCCTAACCCCAACGACACAACCCTCAGACCTCACGAACACCCCCTCCACACCCCAAGGACGTGTTCCTCCCCATTCTAACTCACTTCCCACACCCTGAGGATATGAAGACGTGCCCTCCATACTCTGAGGTCTCTGAGGTCTGGGAGGGCCAGGTTCCTCTCTAACCCCAAGCCTGGCTCTGCTTCCCTGCCTGCCTGAGCCTAGCCTCCTTGTGCACAGACCTTCCTCCTGCTAAGGGAAAATAGGAGGGAGAATTTGGTTTTAGAGTCCCTAACTTGGTATTGTAATTATCATTCACTTGTTCATGAGTTTGCTTATTCATTCATTCAAGATCCTTTTGTACCCCAGGTTAGAGGTATAGCTTAGTTGCTAATGCGTTTACCTCTGTGCTGAAGCGATGTGTTGAACCAGGTGTGGTGATGCACACCTGTAATCCCATCACTCAGAAGGTGGGGGAAGGAGGGTCAGAAATTCAAGTTCATCCTCGGACATATAACAAAATTTAGGCCAGCCTGGGTTACATGAAAACATTTCTCAAAAACAAAAATAAAAATGGCCAGGCCATGATGGCACATACCTTTAATCCCAGCACTTGGGAGGCAGAGGCAGGAGGGTCTTTGTGAGTTTGAAACCAGCCTGGTCTACAGTGAGAATTCCAGGACAGCCAAGGATACACAGAGAGACCTTGTCTATAAACAAAACAAAACAAAAACCCAAATCCAAAATAAAACTAAATTAAAATTAAAAAAAAAAAAAAAAAAAAAAAAAAAAAAAAAAAAGGTCTTACTGGCCCTCACAGTCCTAACACAGCAAACAGCAGCAGGTGAAAAAGACTCCAGCTTCTGCCTGAGGGCTCATGTCACAGAATGGTAGGATGGCAGGCTGCAGAAATTTGGGTGCAGGTACTAAGAGCGTTGAAGAGATACATGACAGGAAAGAAGCAAAAAACAGGGGCTGCTGCCTCTCTGAGTAGGGGCATCAGAACGGCATCCTAGCATAAATGCCATTTCCTGCCTCCAGTCACTCTCTGAATTGGGTTCTTCATGTCAGGGAAGTCTCCAAGCAGAGAGGTCAAAGTTCCTTCCCACTGATGTCATAGGCATGGATCTAAGCCCTAGGTCACATGGTTAGAAGTAGAGATTGTTTGTTTGTTCTTTTTTTTTTTTTTTTTTTAATAGGGATTGTTTTTAAAGAAAGGAAATAAACTCCTGAGAGTGGGAGTGGGCTAACTGGGGAAAGAAACGTGCTCTGAAAGTGCCAGGCCACGAGCCACAGAACCACAGAGTCATTTACTTAAACACCCATTCCCCTCACGTGTAATGCCATGAGCTTTTCTCTCTCACACGTGCTCTGCTGTGTGCAGCCCAGGTAGGAAGGGCTTCCGGTCTTTCTTGTCATCTATAGCTTTCACCAGCCCTTATTTTCTGCTATAGGCTCCTAGGTAGAGAACTCGAATTCAGGGCCCAGACAAGACAGGGAGGTGTCCCGGGACCTAAGTGTATTTATCTATCCCTCCCCGCCTTGCTGCAAGGGCAGGCTCCCTGGTGCCTGGCTCCTTGTGGTGATCTTCGATGGCATTTTCTTGAGTGAGCCTGGGGTGTCCTTTGCCCTGGCACCTTAGCCCTTTCTTTCTTTTCTTTTCTTTCTTTCTTTCTTTTCTTTTTTTTTTTTTTTTTTTTTTTTTTTTCTTTTTTCCGAGACAGGGTTTCTCTGTGTTAGCCTTGGCTGTCCTGGATTCTCTTTGTAGATCAGGCTGGCCTCGAACTCACAGCGCCCAGCTTCTTAGCCCTTTCCTGGCTGCTGTAGCAGAAAGCCAGACCGGTACTTTACAACCAGGAGAGTGCACACTTCTCGAGGATGGGAGGTCCAAGTGGCACCAACCCATCTTCTATCTGATGCCGTTTTTTTTTGTTGTATTTGTTTTTCAGAGACAGAGTCTTATGTAGCCCAGGGTGACCTCAAATTTTTTATGTAGCTGAAGATGGCTTTGAATTTCTGATACTCCTACCTCTCTCTGTTTCCTTATGTGCTGGGATTGTAGGCACACACCACGGAGATAGAAATCAAAGCTTTGTGTATGCTAGGCAAGTGCTGCATCTACTGAGCTACATCCCTGGTCTCTCTCTCTCTCTCCCTCTCTCTCTCCCTTTTTCCTCCCTCCCCCCCCTTCATCCCTCCCTTCCTCCCCCACCTCTCTTCCTTTCAAAACAGGGTTCTTACTACATTAGCCCAGACTGGCCTGGAACTTAATATATAAATTGGTCTGACTTTTGAACTCACAACGATCTGCCTGTCTCTACCTACTGAATGCTGAAGGTAGAGGTGTGTGCTACCATGTCCAGTTCATACATGGCCTCTTAGTCACCTTCTGAAAGGCTGAGGTCCCTGTGCCTCACCTCAGTGCTGGGAATCAAATGCATGCATGTCAAGCAAGCGCTTCTGCCCTGAGCAGGACTCTAACATGATTACAAAGGCAGTTACATGTTACTATGAGCCCTCTGTGCTGTGGTGCACATCTCGGGCTCCAGCTACTTAAGGGGGAGAGGTACAAGGGTGAGACCATGAACTTAAGATTAGCTTAAACAATATAGTGAGCCTCTGTTTCAGCTTTTCCTTTTATTTTCCTTCCTTTCATTGTTGTTGTTGTTGTTGTTTTGAGACAGGGTTTTTCTGTGTAGCATTGGCTGTCCTGGAACTCACTATGTAGATCAGGCTGGCCTCGAACTCAGAGAACTATCTGACTGCCTCAGCCTCCTGAGTGCTGAGATTAAAGGTGTGGACTACTGTCACCAAGCCCGTCTTTTTTTTTTTTTTTTTTTAAACATGTGTTTCGTTGTTGGTTTGTTTGTTTCATTTTGAGACTGGGTCTTCCTATGTTTTTGAGAGCTATGTCTCTCACAGCCCTGGCTGGTCTGGAACTTGCTATGTAGGCCAGGCTGGCCTTGAACTCACAGAGATCCACCTGTCTCTGCCTCCTGAGTACTAGAATTAAAGGTGTGCACAGTCCACAGTGCAGCATGACTTTGGAGTGACTAGCGAAGCCACAAAGCAAGCAGTTGGCTCTTCAGAACAGTAAGCAAGTCCCAGGAGTCCTGCTGCAGGTGCCAGCTGCAGTGAGACACCCAGTGGAGCACTGGAGGAAGAAAGGACTCACAGTTTCTTCCTGGTGGGGAAGGCACCGAGGTGAGGGCGTGAGGCGCTGCTCACATTGCACCCTCAGCCAAGACGCATAGAGATGTGAAAGCTGGTGCTCAGCTTGATTGTTCCTTTTTGATCAGTGTGGGGCCCCAGCTGACGGAAAGGTGCCACTTATATTTAGGGTTGATCTTCCCACTTCTAGTAATACAATCTGGATAACCTCACAGCCGCACCCAGAGGCTGGTCTCTTTGGTGATTTGAGAGCCAGTGGGGCTGGCAAGCATTACTAACCTTAACACAGATTCTGATGGGGTCTAGCTAAGGGATCCTGGGCTTTTTTCTGTCCAGGTGACAGATGCCACTGGCCCGAGAGGCACATTTCATCTGAATGACCCTGGGTCACCTTACTTACTCTGCCAGGCAGCCCTGGAATAATAACCTAGACCATAACATGCCAAGAGTCTTTCAGCCTAGCAGGAAAGACAAGACAATGCAACAGCCTCTACCAGGGGTGTTTGGCTTTTTGACACCATCTTCTACACATGTAGTGAGTTACAGCCTAGTTCTGGACCATATGTAGCCACAAGCCACAGGTTGGGCATGCCTGTCTCGTAGATAGTCTGAGATGCTCAGGGGACTTCAGGGCAGATGCAGTGTGGAATTTCTTCCTGGGAAAGTACATCCTTGTCAACCTGGTCCAGAGGTGGGCCTGAGGGAAGTGGGAGGGGAGGGGGCTGGGAAGGGAGCAGAAAGGCCATTTATAGAGAGTGGAGAAGCTCTGGATGGTGGTAGCTACCTGTCTGAGGCCTCATTCCTCCCCCCCCACCCCTACCCCTTGGCACTCTTTGGCAGTGGCGAGTCTGGGGCCGGGAAGACCGAGACCACTAAGCTCATCCTTCAGTTCCTGGCTACAGTCAGCGGCCAGCACTCGTGGATCGAGCAGCAGGTCCTTGAGGCCAACCCCATCCTGGAAGGTAAGCTATGCTCCTGAGGACTTGGACGGAAATGTCCCTCTCCATGTGTGGTAGCCATGGGTAGCCATGACACAAGTCATGACCTTCAAACAAGGGTGGGGTGAGCAGGCATGTGTGTGGTCCCCAGGGAGCATGAAGAGGACAGGTGATTACTATAAACACCCATGATGAGTGTTTGCCAGATAAACAGAGTGTGTCAGCCAGAAATAGCAGCATACGCCTGCAATCCTAACTCTGGGGAGGTCAAGGCCAGGGGGTCTTGAATTTAAGGCCTGGACTACATTTAAAAAACCCTACCTCAGTAAAACAAAACACAGAGGCTAAAGAGATGTGTTAGCTGGGAAAATGCTTGCCATGTAAGCACGAGGACCCAAACTCACTGCCCAGCACCTACATGAAAACCAGACATGGCGGCACTTGTAATCCTAGCATAGGAGAAGCAGACAGGTAGATTTCTGGGGCTCAGTGATGGGCCAGCCAAGCCTAATTGGTGAGCCCGTGAGGAGTTTAGAGTTAGAAGGACACTGTGACTTTGAGGACAACCTGTCTTTAAAAACAGATTTACTGATCATTCTGTGCGCGTTTGTGTGTGTGTGTGTGTGTGTGTGTGTGTGTGTGTGTGTGTGTGTGTGTGTGTAGTGTGAACATGTGTGAGTGTGTGAAGGGATGTGTACACCTGTGCATGTGCATATGGAGACCTGGCGGAGGGATGTTATGTGCCTTGTATGTGTGGGTGCCTGAGAAGCCAGGAAAGGGTGTCAAATACCTTGGAGCTAGAGTTAGGGACAGTTGTGAGCCACCAAATGTGGTGCTGGAAACCAAGCTCTAGTGCTCTTACCTGCTGAGCCATTCCCCAGGCTCTACCTTGATTTCTGATAGAGGGTTTCTCACTGAGTCTGAAGCTCACCCAGTGGCAAGCCCCAGGGACCCTCCTGTTTCTGCCTCCTCATCACAGGCACACACGCACGAGAGCCCTCCCAATATTCCTGCATTATTGTCACTGTCACTACTAAATGTTCAATACGAAAGACTTCATTTTTTACTCTGACAGTTTTCACAGTCCTGTGGGTCACTCGAGAAGCCTGCGGTACTTTGGGTCCATGCTATAACTGCATACCTCCTTCTATAGCCACCTGCTCTTTCTGGGGTGGAATCAGCCCCTGCCACTCACGCTTTCCATCCCATCTCTCTCTCTTCTCTCGTCTTCTCTGCTCTTCTCTTCCTCTTCCACCTCTTCCTTCTCCCCACCTTTCCCCTTTATGATTACTGTATTTACAACATTTCCACCTTCCCCTCTCCTTCCTCCAGCTCCTACCATGTCCCCCAACTCCCCGTTAAATTCATGACCTCTTCTATACTTACTTTTTACATTTTATTCGATCTTATTTTATGTGCACAAGTGATTTGCCTACATGTGTGCCTGTGCACCATATTCATGCAGTGCTTACAGAGACCAGAAGAGGGTTTTAGAGTCCCCGAAGCTGGAGTTACAGATGTTTTTAGGCCACATGTGGGTGCTGGGAATCAAACTCAGGTCCTCTGAAAAAACAGTCCGTGTTTTTAACTGCTGAGCAGTTTCTCCAACCTCATCTTGTTTAATTGTGTGCATATGTATGTGCATATGTGTGTGCTTGTGTGTGTGTGTTTGTGTGTGTAAATACAAGATGCTGAGTCTATTTAGTGTTACACGTATGTATATGTATTTTGGGCTGATCACTTAAGAAGCGCATTTGCTCTGTTGGTCCTCAGAAGCCTCCTTGCCTCCTCTTGGCTCCTATAGGAGGCATTCTCAGATTCTGAGCCTAGTGTTCACCGCTATAAGCCACCTAGCCTACCCATTTGGCCAGCCCTCTTTCCTGTTTTCTTGGGTCTACAATCACCCAGATCCCTACACTACAGGGACCCCCTGTCTTCTGACAGCTAGCTTTCCTATACTGTCCATTGCCTGCCATGTCTACCTAGATAACCTGCCTCAGCCTTCAATTACTTGCCGGCTCTCCACTGTCAGGTTTTAGACTAGGGTCTTTTTGAGCCATGTTTACCTGAAACAGCCTCTTTCTCACGATTCTGAGAAGGAAATACCAACGCCCCTACAAAAAGCCTGGCTGTGAGTGTCTAACTTCCTCACTGGCTCCCTGGATGCCCGGATTCCCATTCTCACTTCCCAAAGGGAGTTTACAGCCTCAGACCAAAGACCCCAGGATGGCTGCTCAACTGGATGTGCTCCCCTCTTACCTTCCCCAGACGTGGGCTACTCCTCAACTATGTGACAGGAACTCCCTTCTCTGAGACCTATAAAAAGATACACCCCCACCCACCCACTCTGCCATGTGGATCTGAGCTCTCCTCAAGGCATCAGACATGCTGTCTCTCTGCAGCATTGGGGCCATGCTGTCTGTCTATGCATTCATAGCTCTTCCAATGAACTCCGTCCCTCAAAGGATAACCATCTCACTGTTGATCCTTGAACCCCAGATTCCAGACTTTTCATCCACTTCCTCTGAGAACCTACCCAGATGACCCCTAAATAAATGGGAATTTTCTCCTCCCTGCTCCTGTTGGGAGCACCTCCCTTTTGCCCTCAGCCTTTGGCAATGCCAAGACCATCCGCAATGACAACTCCAGCCGCTTCGGGAAGTACATTGACATCCATTTCAACTCTAGCGGGGTGATTGAGGGCGCCAGCATCGAGCACTTCCTGCTGGAGAAGTCCAGGGTCTGCCGGCAGGTAAGACTCTACCACCCACTTGGACTTCCTCCCTGTCACCCTCTTCTTGCCTCGGTCACCTCCCAGACTCCACGTCTTCTCAATATTCCTGCAAAGGGAAGAATTGAATTTTCTCAGCTTTGAATTTCTTGTCCATATAACTTGTATATATACATGTGTGGTGTATACATGTATACATGTTTGTGTGTGTGCAGATATATATGTGTATATGATTGTGTGACAGCTAGACAGTCAATGTTGGATGTATTCTTCTGTCACTATCTTATGTTTGGATACAGAGTCGTTCACTGTATCTCAGGCTCACTGATTCAACAAGACTAGCTGGCCAGCAAGCCCCAGGGATCCAGTTTCTGTCTACCCAGCATTAAGATTACAAATGTATACCACCATATTCAGCTTTTCATATGCATAGTGGGGATTTGAACTCCTATGCTTGTGCTTGCATGGCAAGTACTTTACCAAATGAGCCATATCCCTAGTCCTAACATGTTTCTCTCTCTTAAAAAACAAAACAAGCCAGGCGTGGTGGTGCATGTCTTTAATCCCAGCACTTGGGAGGTAGAGGCAGGCGAATCACTGTGAGTTCGAGCCAGTCTGGTCTACAAAGTGAGTCCAAGACAGGCAAGGCTACACAGTGAAACCCTGTTTTAAAAAACCAAACAAAAACATGTTTACCTGAAACAGCATCTTTCTCACGATTCTGAGAAGGAAATACCAACGCCCCTACAAAAAGCCTGGCCGTGAGTGTCTAACTGCCCGGATTCCCATTCTCACTTCCCAAGGGAGTTCAGAGCCTCAGACCAAAGACCCCAGGATGGCTGCTCAACTGGATGTGCTCCCCTCTTACCTTCCCCAGACGTGGGCTACTCCTCAACAAACAAACAAACAAACAACAACTTGCTATGTAGTCGCAGGCAACTTTGAACTTCTGATCCTCTCTTCATCCACGTAATTCCCCTCCCCCATCTTCTTTGGAGCCTACCGTGCCTCACCTCCACTGGCGTTAACTCTAAGGCATAAGTCAAGATGCTGTGGGAGCTGAGGCAGGGGAACCTGGATAACATTAAAGAAGACAATGAACCAGGACTGTGGATGCAGCGACAGGAGGATCCCTGGGGTGTGCTGTCCAGCTAGCCTGACCTACTTCGCTGGTTGTAGGCCAGTGAGAGACCCTGTCTCAAAGAACAAGGTAGACTCCCAAGGAACTACATCCAAGGCTGCCCTATGGCCTCCATATTCATGCTTGCATATGCACACCTGCACACACAGGAAGACACACACATAAACCACACCATGCACAGATACACTATATAAGTACATTTTATACATGAATTTAAGTTCTAGAAGAAAGACAAACTCTGAAGGGCATCTGTGGAGGGGAAAGTGGTGATTTTGAGGAGAGGTGAGGTGGAAAGAAGGCTTATTTCATGATAACGCATGCTGACGACAGTCTGAATTTTCACAGTGCGGATGCAGTTATAAACAGTGTCTGCACGTCTGGCCACGTCTGCATAATACCGTGGCCACCGGCTCTCTAGACGGTCACTGAGTGACTATAAATACCATGAAATCATGAGTTACAGAGCCCTGTATGGCTTTCCGACCTAGGGAGTGAGGTCAAGATAAATCTAATGTCACGGCTGGAGAGATGGCTTGGTGGTTAAGAACATGGCTGCTCTTCTAAAGGTCCTGAGTTCAATTCCCAGCAACCACATGGTGGCTCACAACATCTATAATCAGATCTGGTGCCCTCTTCTGGCCTGTAGGCACACATGGGAGCCTAGTATTGGATAAATAATAAATAAATAAAAATGTAAAAAAAGATAAATCTAATGTCAGGTTAGCCTCTTGGCTCATGGTACCCAGAATCCTCTGCTTCTTGGAACATAGGCAACCTAGGGGTGCAGGCTGGTCCTTGGGTAAATGCCACATCCACACAGGGCTGGGAGTTCTTCAAGCAGAAACTGCAGACGTTCTGAGGGTCTTGCTCATGTGTCTCTTTTGATGCTTTCCTCCTAGGCTGCAGAGGAACGTAACTACCACATTTTCTACTGCATGCTGATGGGGATGAGCCAGGAAGAGAAGAAACTGCTGGGTCTGGGCATGCCCTCCGAGTACCACTACCTGACCATGGTGAGCTCCCCTGTTCCTTTTCCCAACTTGCTCCTCAAAAGCCAAGGGAGGAAAGGAAAGGCTAGCACATGTTCAACCCTCAGTCTTGGCTGCTGAGATGCTTATCCCCTAGGTGAGTGCTAGGTCCCTTAGCCTCCTGTCTAGAAACAGTTTTAGGACCACTTTTGTGGCCTGCCCCCTATTTCCCTTCTGCACCATGGACTCCTGGAACCCAGAAACTAAGGCTCTGATCCTTTCCCACATACCCAATTTTCTGAATCCCTCCAGGCCTACAAGAGGCTCCCAGCACAATGGGCAATGGATAATTATCCGCAGACCCTTGAACCCATCCTTGTAGGTTCACCCAGGCTATAAGCTCTCAGAACACAAGCCTTGCTCACCCAATCCTTCCTTTCTAGGACCGTGAGATTCAAGCAGCTATGGGCTTGCATTAGTTAACAAGGGGGTGACTTATTGTACCCCTTGGATCACTCTCTTATATTACCCCTCTCCTGTGGTCACTACCCCAAAGATTTCACCAGTCCTTTCCTAGATGTGGCAGTAGTTTTTCTTTTGGGTTGTCTCTATGACCAGCTTTGATCTTTAATCTATCTAAGGAGATCTCGCAGTGCAAACCCCTCTGATAGCAATTAGTTACTATAATTTCACTATCTTTGGCACAATTTCATACTTCTCCAAGATCTGACCCTCCTTGCAGCTGCCCTTGGACCCCACCTCCCAACTCTGTCCCATTGCCCTATGCCCGGTGAAGGTTCAGCTCAGATACTTTCTTCAGGGAGCCTCTCCCTACCTCCAAGTAGGGCTTTGCTCAGCCTCTTTGGCCTTAGCATTGATAATAGCTAAGGGTCATTGGCCTCTAACCTGCCTCTCTTAGATGGATAGTAGCTATGGAGAATTGCAGATTGTTAGTTGGTAACTCCTAGCAAGGAACACAGGTCTCACTATACATTCAGCCTTGAGAAGTGCTTCCTAAGGGAATGAGCTCTCGGTGTTCCCTAGAGACAGGCCTGGCAGGCTCAAGATGAATGGATGACAAGTAGAGGCCCAGAGAAGGGACTCACTTCACTCATGGGTCACATAAAGCAGAGCCAGATGTGCTTTAGCTGTGGTGCCACCAGAGCTGTCAGGGTCAGAGCCTGGACTAACAAGCTGGGCTTAGCCACCAGTCCTCAACGAGCTAAGTAAACAGACAAGGGATTGTGGACAAATCAAAGAAAGGAGATATATTCAATGTAGCTACACTGGGTAGAGGCACAACAAAGTGTCTTCCAGGGCAGTCTGTACAGGAAATATAGGTTTCAATGGATGGCAAGAGCCACGCACAACTAAGCAGGCTTGTCTCAGATCCAGTCCTCCTCAGAGGTGGTTGGCCAAGCAGTCAGAACTGAGTGAACTCTCTTCTCAGGAGACAGTCTCCCCCTCTACCTGGCACTAAGCCTTTTCATTCTTCAGGATGAAACCTCTGGAGAAATTCCAGTTTCTTGGGCTCCATTGTTTCAACAGTCTGAAGCTACATGAAGGGCACAAGTGTCTGCCTAGAATCTCTCCATGTGGCTTTGCCTCTGGAGAGCCCTTGATTTGTCTGCTAGGCGTGGACACATGACTCCTGCCCTTCAGACTCCACCCAGAGCATATACACTGATTTTTCAGGGACTTTTAACTAAGTTTCTGAGCTGTCTTGGCTTGGATGGAGGAGGTGAGATTGGGGGCAGCTCTATCAGCTGACGTGTCCTGTTCTGGTAGGGGAACTGCACATCCTATGAGGGGCTCAGTGATGCCAAGGACTACGCACACGTTCGCTCGGCCATGAAGATCCTCCACTTCTCAGACTCAGAGAACTGGGACATCAGCAAGCTGCTGGCAGCCATCCTCCACCTGGGGAATGTGGGGTTTATGGGTAATGTTGGTTTTGTCTTGATAACATCCCTGGGCAGGAAGAGTAGAGAGACAGGGATAGCAGGGGAAGAAGTCTCTGGGTCTCTGTGCTAGAAAGATCATGTGATCCGACTAAGTTTTGGAAAACTACATCCTAAGCACATGGCTGTGACTTTGCAGTCCTAATGGGTTCAAGCAGAAGATATGAAAGCATGGGGCCTCTACAGATAAAGAATCAGGCTGCGGGCTGAGGAGAGGTATGAGTAAGGTGCCTACTGTGCAAGCATAAGGCCCTGAGTTTGAATCCCCAGGGCCCATGTAAAAAGTGAGGTATGGTGGCACGTGCCTGCGATTCCAGTGGTAGGGAGGCAGAGGCAGGAAGATCCTGGACCTCACTGACAGGCTGGTCTAGCTGAAACCATGAGCTCCAGTACAGTGAGAGAGTCTGTCTCAAAAAAGAAAATACAATGAAGACACACAAAATACTTTTTTTTTTTTTAAATAAGAATCAAGTCAGTCAGTCTGGCAGTGGTGTTGCATGCCTTTAATCCCAGTACTTGGGAGGCAGAGGCAGGTGGAGCTCTGTGAGCTTGAGACCAGCCTGGTCTACAGAGTGAGTTCCAGGACAGCCAAGGATACACAGAAAAACCCTGTCTCAAAAAACCAAAAACCAAACCAAACAAACAAACAAACAAACAAACAAAAAAGTCAGTCATTGCATGGTTAGCTGGGACCCCAGAGGGTTACCCATTCATGGTCATTGTGAGCCAAACTACACTAATCCACTCTGAACTACAAAACCAGTTTGTAAGAAATCACAGTGCTGTGAGGATTAAACGGCCCGATCATTGTCATCCTGAGACACTTGACGATTACTGACAATCCTCTCTGCTGGAAAATACTGATAACCTGCATCAGTAGTAATTCTTTCTAATGGTTTGTAAACACAAATCCAGCATACAGTTAGAAAGAAGTAGAAACAATAATTCAATTAAAAAGTAGGCATGGGTCAGGCGGCGATGGCCTTTAATCTCAGCACTCAGGAGGCAGAGGTAGGCAGATCGCTGTGAGTTCAAGGCCAGCCTGATCTATAAAGTGAGTCCACGACAGCCAAGGCTACACAGAGAGACCTTGTCCCAAAAAAACATTAGAAAAAAGTAGGCATGCCATGCAGAGGTAGACATGGTTGTGGAAGACCTGCCTGGCTCAGAGCATCAGATACAGAGACCATGGCAACAAGGAACTTAGACACAGCAAAACTCAGGGCCTGGGGGCTGGGGAGATGGCTAGGTCAGCAAATGTTTGCCACACATTAGAGGGATTGAGTTTGGATATCTGGAAGCCACATTAAAGGCTGGTGTGCCCCCTTAATCCCAGTGCTGGGGAGACAGAGACAGGGGGAACCCCTCAGGCTCACCAGCCAGCCAGTCCAGCTATATTGGGTGTCTCAAAAAAGTAAGGTGGAGTTTGTAACTCTAGTGATGAGTGAAAGGTGGTGGCTATGACAGGCAGCTGCCCAGAGCTCTTGGTGAAAGAAACCCAGCACTGATGCTTGGCCTTCATATTTACATGTATGCACATGTAAATGCACTGAAATCTACACACGAATGCATTACACTACATGGATTAATATATGTACACATGCATGTACATTACACCCATATACATGCACATAAACTGTGCACTAAAAAAAATATGAGGTGGAGAGTGATCAAGGATGCCACCTATTGACCTCTGGTCACACACATGTGCACACAAAGGGACATGTACATTCACACCTCCTAAGTGTCATAGGGACATAATGTAGGTAATAAAAATATAACAACAACAAAAAAAACCCCAACAAAATGGTTTTCATAAAACTGTGTGTGTGTGTGTGTGTGTGTGTGTGTGTGTGTGTGTGTGTGTGTGAGATGGTTGGCACTGAGCCCAGATTCTTATGCACACGAGGCAAGCATTCTACCATTGTGCTACATCGTCAGTTCTCACAGCTTTCAGGCAGACATGCCTGAGGCGGACAGTGGCTCCAAGAGGAGGAGCCGGAAGGAGAAATGTAGTCAAGAGCCTGCCGATTACAGCTGGTGCTCCACTAACACATCACCTGACTGCGCAAACACAAATGTCTGGGCTACTAGAGACAGCATAGTGTGGCGAAGGAAGCTGGCGGTCTGCCTCCTCTGATAACAGATCCCAGTCAGGCTCACGAGGGCCAGGGTCTGCTCAGTATCTGAACTCAGTCTCCCACGCCCTACTAAGCCCCATGACCTAACCAGATACAGGAGACCGGGGCCTGTTTCATCGACTCAGCTAAGTTGAAAATGACTGGTGCTCAGTGGGGGATATTCATTCTTCCAGGAGAAGGTCCCTGGAGAGGTAGGTGTACTCACCTAAGCAGTATTTGCTAAGTTGTAAACACAGGGCTGCCAAGAATCCTAGGCTTCCTGATCTCTCTGTCTGTCACCTCAGATTTCTCTCTCAAGACTACTGCTTCTCCCCCCAGCTGCAGTCTTTGAGAACCTGGATTCCTCAGATGTGATGGAGACCCCAGCCTTTCCCTTTGCAATGAAGTTGCTAGAGGTATTGGATTTTTATCTCTGCTGGTCCAGATTCTTGTGACAGACCTTGGGGGCCTAGGCTGACAGAGCCCAAAAATCCAGTTCTCATAGTCCTGTCCAGTTCCCCATGTGTGTCCCCCACACTCTCCCAGGCTCTGAGTCCATCTGCATACCGTGGAGTCCTGAGGGCAAGAACCAAGGTTGGGGGCAGGGTGAGATGAAACAGCTGAAGTGACTCAGTGAACTTTAGTGATCTTCTTTCTGTACCCTCTCCCGCCTTCCAGTGGCTCTACTCTCAGCACCTTCTCTTAACCCACCCACTCACTCCCTGGGGTCTCCTCTCGGGCTCCAAACCCCATATATATCAGAATATATTTTGTGATTTTTTTCCCCCTGGTCCAAATTAGTCTGCAGTTCAGCATAGAAGGTTCCAGAAAGCAAAATAAATGCTCACAAACTCAGTCATGTCCTAAAGTCCCACTTCCAAGCATCATTGACACATACATTTGGGGATCATGTGTCCAACGTAGAAACTCAGGGACAAACATTCAAACTTCGGCTTAAGCCAGCTTTATCTTCTCTGCATGGTGGGGAGGGCCCACTCCCCTCCAACCTCCCCTTGCTTCTTTTGGTTTTCACCTCCAGGAAGCACAGGGGTGGGGGCAGGGGGCAGGCTGTGATTTTAGTTGGGGCACAGCAAGGTTTGGCCTCAGAGCTCTTCCTGCCCCAGCCTGTTCCCAAGGTCCAGGAAAGCAGCGTGTTCAAGTTTACCAACAGGCAGTCATCCATAAACATTGCACAAGGTACTCATGATGCCAAGGCTGTGACCCTCCTGGGCCTGGTTTTGGCCCAGAGCATTTCCCACCATCAAGGGGTCTTTGGTCACAAGAGGGACTGGGAATAGGTGTGAGTCCCAAGCCAGGCTTTGCCGCACAGGTGCGATGCAGCCCCACTCTCTTCCCAGGTGCAGCACCAGGCTCTCCGAGACTGTTTGATCAAGCACACAATCCCCATCCGCGGAGAATATGTCTCCAGGCCTTTGAACATTGCACAGGCTGCAGACAGGAGGGATGCCTTTGTCAAGGTACGAAGTCACAGAGCCGGGCAGAACAGAGGTGGATGGGCAGGTCCCAGCTTTTGGGGGCAACATCCCTTGGGAGGTCAGGGTCACCAGTCTGAATGCAGCCTTTCTGGGTGAAGTTGGAGAGGTAATGGCTTCTTCTCTGCCTCAGAGACCAAAGCATCACCCTGTGTCTCCCCAGGGCATCTATGGGCATCTCTTCCTGTGGATTGTCAAGAAGATCAATGCTGCAATCTTCACACCACCAGGCCAGGATCCCAAAAATGTGCGGAGGTCCATTGGTCTCCTGGACATATTTGGCTTTGAAAACTTCCAGAACAATAGGTATAGAGATGTCAACCTACATTACTTCCGAAAATAGCAGGTGAAAGGCTACAAAGATGGCTCAGCCAGTAAAGTGCTTGCTCTGCAAGTTTGGGTTTTCTACTTCATGGCTCTGGAAAAAGATGGGCATGGTGGCACATGTTTGTAATGCCAGTGCTGGCTAGCCAGGCTAGCTGAATTGGTAAGGAGACCCAGTCTCAAAAAGCAAAGCTGGATGGCATCAAAGACCAATATCTGAGGTTGATCCACATACATGCACACATGCATAAGTGCACCTATGCACAACACACACACACAAACACACACACACACACACACACACACACACGCACACATGCACTCATGCACACATGGACGTGCACACATGAGAAAGATGAGCAGTGACTCTGACCAAACTTGAGAGAACCTGTCCCCTTCCTCACCCTACCTTGGCCACTGGACTGAGAGCAAGGACTTCACACTCCCCACTCATGATGCTAGGGTATCTGCAAGCAAGTCTGAGCCTTCTGCAAATACAACCTGAGTGCATCTTAAAATCCCAATGCCCAAAGAAGTCTATGTAACTAAAAGGCGCCCCCAGGAGTCAGGACTACATCCCAGCATTGCCCAACCCCTTTAGCTACTGACTCCCTGATCTGGGGTGACTTACTATGTGGGGGCAGGGTGATAACAGAAATCAATAGCACTGACTCATCCTGGGGCTTCGGGATCAGTCCTGGCCTTTGAGTTTAGAAGTGAGTAAGCGTAGACAGCATCTCACATCCAGTGTCCCAGAGCAACCAGAAGCAGGTCTGGGCATTGCTGCCAGGCCTCATTGTGATAAAGGCAGAGGAAGGAGGTGAGGTGCGCAGGGGGCAAAGTATGGGCAGCTGATATCCAGGACAGAGGCAAAAGCAACAGGTCAGTCAAAGGGAAGGCCAGTGAGGAAGTGAAGGAGGGATGGCTGTTGCAGAGCTGTTAGGGTCAGAGCCGGGACCCTGGCATCAGACAAAAGGAAGTATGTACTGAAAGGTGGACCTAGGCATGAGGTGGACCTGGGCATGAGTGGACCTGGGCATGAGTGGACCTGGGCATGAGGTGGACCAAGACATGAGTGGACTTGGGCATGAGGTGGACCTAGGCATGAGTGGACCAAGACATGAGTGGACCTGGGCATGAATGGACCTGGGCATGAGGTGGACCTGCGCATGAGGTGGACATATGCATGTGTGCACGTGGTGTATGTTTGGGCAAAGATGCCTTATGGCTCCAGGGCTCCCTGCTCGAGCTGCAGTGGTACCCAGATGACCATGCCTCACCCTGAGATGATGGTGATGTCGATCACACAGCTTTGAGCAACTCTGCATCAACCTCGCCAACGAGCACCTTCAGCAATTCTTTGTGAAACATGTGTTCACCATGGAGCAGGAGGAGTACCTGTCGGAGAACATCACCTGGAACTACATCCACTACACCGACAACCAGCCCATCCTAAACATGCTGGCCCTCAAGCCCATGAGCATCATCTCCCTCCTAGATGAGGAGAGCCGCTTCCCACAGGCATGTACCTTCAGCTTCCAGGTCCTGAGTCTCTTCTCTGAGGTCACACAACTCCACGTTGCTGGGTGTTGACAACTTGCCCAAGGTTGTCACCAGTTCTGCCTAACAAGCTGTAGCTTAACACAACCCTCCTGCTCAGCACACCTCTTGCAGGAAGACTTCCCAGGAACGACCCGGACAACTGTCCAGTGGGAGAGATGGCAAAGGGGTAGCCCCTAGTCTCTGTTCCTGAGCTTTTACTGCCACAAGTCACCAACCAGTGTGAGCTGGTTGTCCATCAATAGTGAGCCACCAATCATCTTGAGCTCAGCTTGCTTTGCCTCCTGTGGGTTGGCCTCCCAACTACTGCCTGTCTCTGGGGCTTTAATCCATTGAGCATCTGGATTCTTCCAGGGTACAGATATGACTATGCTGCAGAAACTGAACAGTGTCCATGCCAACAACAAGTCCTTCCTGAAACCCAGGAACATCCACGACACCCGATTTGGGATCGCGCATTTTGCGGGTGAAGTATACTACCAGGCAGAAGGTGAGCACGGCTCTGCGTGTAACCCATCTGGAGCCAACTCAGGATATCACAGGAAGGAGGTAGACAGAGAACGATGAGCACAGATGGCTGCTCAGCTCCCGTTCTCCACTTGTACAGTCCAGGCTCCCAGCCAGGGAATGGTGCCGCCCACAGTGGGCAGCACCTCACGTAATGCCTGTCTACCAGGTGATTCTAGATTCTGTCAAACCGACACAACACTAACCATTACACATAGCATGTATGCTCTTTGGCGCTGGCTTCTTTCACTTACTCTGAGGTGTTTGAGGTTGCTCTGTGTTACTGTAGGCTCTGGGGATCAAATCCAAGCCCTCATGCATAGAACACATTTTTATTGCAGAGGAATATTCTGTGGTGCTACCTCATATTTTGTTTCCCTCTTCAATGATGGATGTTTGAGTTGCTTCCACTTTACAGCTCTTCTGTATAACACAGCTGTGAGTACCCAAGTGCAGGCCTTTGTGTGGACATAAATATCAGTTTCCTTGGCATATATCTATCATTGGATTGCTAGGTCACGTGTAGTTTTGGGAGACCCATCAAACTATTTTCCAAAGCAGCTGTGGTATTTTGCGTTCTTATCAGGTATGTAGGCAAATTCCAACTTTTCTACATCCTCTTGCATTTGTGTTATCAGAGGGGGTGACCTGCAGGTGTCTGCCCTCCCCTCCTACAACAGTGGTCCTGGGGATGGAACTCAGGTCATCAGACGTGGCAGCAAGGATATTTTCCTGCTTATCCATCTCACTGGCCTATAATAGCGCTTTCTATATTCTGGCTATATGCATGTTGTCAGATATATAGTTTGTAAAAATGTTCTCATGCCGAGCGCCTTGTCTTTTCCCTTTTGCTTTAGTGGCTGTGGGTGGAGCTCAGGGCCTCACACACAGTACAAGTGCTCCCTCCCACTGACCTGCATCCCAAGTCCTTGCTTGTTGTTTGTTTTTAGATAGGGGCACGACGCAGAGCCCACCCTCCACCACCAAGTTATCTGGTACTACAGGCATGGACCACCATACCTGGCTTCCTTTCCTTTCATTTGTTCATTCGTTCATTCGTTTGTTCCTTCCTTCCCTTTCTCCCTAACTTCTTTTTTATTTTTTGAGACAGGAGTTCTTTGTGTAGCCTTGGCTGTCCTGGAACTTGTTTTGTAGACCAGGCTGGCTTTGAACTCAGACATCACCTGCCTCTGCCTCCTAAGTGCTGAGATTAAAGGCGTGCGCCACAACACCCAGCTCGTTTCACTTTCTTAATGGTGCCAAAGGTTTTATTTTAAGTCTTGTTTATCTCTTTTCCTCTTGTTTCTTGTGTTTAAGAGTCCACTGCCACACATAACTGTACACACACACACACACACACACACACACACACACACATGCACACACACACACACGGGTTTTAAAAAACAAAAACAGGCCTGGGTATTTAGGCTAGCATGCATGAAGCCCTAGTGTTTGATCCCCAGCACTGCATAGACTAGGCACAACAATAAAGGCCTGTAATCCCAGCAGTCAGGAGGCAGAAGCAGGAGGATTGGACAGTCAAGATCATCCTCCGCTACAAAGAAAATCTGAAGCTAGCCTGGGCTACATGAGACCTTGTTGCAAAAAACCGTAAACAAACAAAAGTGTTAAAGTGTCGTGTTTTCATTTGGGATAACCTTTTGTACCCGTGACCTCATATGATCATGGCACATATGTAGCCGTCTGTCCTTGTGACCTCACATAGTCCTCTCTTAGAGTGTCTATGTTCTGATATTTTCTTCTTCTTTTTTTTTTTCCTTATAAAGATTTATTTATTTATACATTTTGTATACAATGTTGTGTCCGCATGTGCACTTGCACACCAGAAGAGGGCACCAGATCATATTATAGATGGTTGTGAGCCCACCATGTGGTTGCTGGGAATTGAACTCAGGACCTCTGGAAGTGCAGCCAGTGCTCTTAACCTCTGAGCCAACTCTCCAGCCCCATATTTTCTTCATTTAATGCCAGGCCCACCTTGTATCTCATTTTACTTTGATCATTAAGCCTCCTCCTCTGAGGCTGAGGGGGTGGTAGCTCAGTTAACCAAGCGCTCGCGCAAACATGACGCCTGGAGTCAATCTTCAGAGACCATGCTGAAGGGAAAAGGAAAGAAAGGAGGAAACTGGACCTAGTTAGCATGCCCCTGCAGTTCCCACCCCAGGAAGGCACAAATCAGCAGACCCCCCTGGGGGGGGGGCTCACTGGAGAGCAGCAGACTCCCCTCCCCCACCCCGGGGGCTCACTGGAGAGCAGCCTAGCCTATTTGGTGAACTCCAGGCTAGTGAGGAACCTGGTCTCAAAAACAAAACAAAGCAAAACAAAACAAAACCCATGGACAGCACCTGAGGAATATTCTCTGACCTCCACATCACAGGTACATATGAGCACTGCACCTAAACAAACACACACACACATACATGCACATGAAGCCTTCTCTTCAAACACAGGAGATCCATACTGGATCTATAAGTACTGGAAGCAAATAAATTTGGGTGGATGTCGTTCATCCCAGAACACTGGCCTCCCCCTGTTTCTGAAGGCTAGGTCTTTCAGTTGGCAAAACCCCAGCCCTATCAGGATACCCAAGACCACAGAAGTAGAATAACGTATTCATTTAGACAATCATGGTGAGTGGGGTTGGGGTGCGGGAGAGTGAGAGTTTAGAGGTCAGAAATGCCATAGTGCTTGGCAGAGACAGAAGTTCTATCTGAGTGGAAGACAGACAATATGCTTCAGTAGAACATTCTGGAATGCCTGTAGGCATGCCTATCTTATCTGAGGGCTGGAGGAGATGGCTGAATTGGTCTGAAGGGTAGCCTTGATGTCCCCACAGGCTTTCTGGAGAAGAACCGAGACATGCTGAGCACAGACATCCTCATCCTGGTTCAGTCCTCCAAAAACAAGTTCCTGAAGGAGATATTCAACCTGGACTCACCACGGACAACACTGGGGCATGGCACCATCAAGGCAGGAAGCCAGCTTTTCAAGGTAGGATACTTACCTACCACCTTCTCTCCAAGGCACAGGGACAGACGGGTATAACCACGGAGACCCTTGATTCGCCAGGAGTCCCCAGCATGTGGCATCTCCATCAAGTAACTTGTGCTGGAACGAAGGAGAAAGGAGGAGAGAGACGTAAAGGGAAGGAGGAAGAGAGGGGAGCAGAAAAAGAAGGAAATAAAGAACAGAGGGAAGGAATGATGGAAGGAGGGATGAAGGAAGGAGGGATGGAGAGCAGGAAGTGAAGAAGGAAAGGAGAGAAAGAAGAAGTAGTGGGGAGGGATGGAGGAAGTATGTACACTTGTCCTGGGTGGGTGGTAGCCCTCACTGTGGCGTGGTCCACAGTGACCCAGGCACAGCTGCCCTGCCCTTACACCCCCTTGCTTCCTCTTTGCAGCCGTCAGACTCTGCCAAGCGCCCCCTCACCCTCACGGGCCAGTTCAAGCAGTCGCTGGAGCAGCTGATGAAGATCCTGACCCACTGCCAGCCCTACTTTGTCCGCTGCATCAAACCCAATGAGTACAAGAAGCCGCTGGTAACTAGGAGAGACTCGGGGTGTGCCAGGGTCAGGGAGGGTACTGAGGGGCTGAGGTTGACACCCAGAGTCACATCCAGGGCATGGCCAACAGTATAGCTGTCACTTGTCCCCACTTTACAGACAAACTGGTGTGAGTTGGTTGCATCTCCACAACCTGGAGAGCTTCAGCCCACTCACACCCTAGCTCCTTGCTCCGTCCAGCATCTGCTGTGCGTGCTTGGCCAGACTCTGCACTTCCCTGGGCCTTATTATTATTATTATTATTATTATTATTATTATTATTATTATTATTATTATTATTATTATTATTATTATTATCTTCTATAAAGTCAGACTTACTCTTGTCTGTAGGATGTTAGAAATGAAGCTGTGGTCATGAGAATGCCCACCTGACCCCAAGTATCTTTGAAAGGCAAAGCTTCACCTCTGTAGGAGAGTAATCCGCAGTGACAAGCTCTGGCAAGCAAGCACACCTAATGGGAAGCCCACTAGGACTTATGATTCCAGGGTTCCACGCTGGGCTCTTTTTTTTTTTAAAGATTTATTTATTATTTATACAGTATTCTGCCCTCACATGTGCCTGCCCACCTCTCATTACAGGTGGTTGTAAGCCACCATGCGGTTGCTGGGAATTGAACTTGGGACCTGCGGAAGAGCAGCCAGTGCTCTTTTTTCTTTTTAATATTTATTTATTTATTATGCGTACAGCACCCTGTCTGCATGTACACCTAGTGTACACTAGAAGAGGGCACCAGATCTCACTATAGATGGTTGGGAGTCACCATGTGGTTGCTGGGAATTGAACTCAGGACCTTTGGAAGAGCAGCCAGTGCTCTTAACCTCTGAGCCATCTCTCCAGACCCAATGCTGGGCTCTTGTTCTTATGTCCTTATGTGACTTTGGCCTCATGTTCTTACATGATCTGCTTATCTGTATGGAGCAGTGTAGTTTGGCCTTTTGGGCCAAAGCTGACATTTGGAGAGGTGAATCTCAGGAGAATCAAAACTTACACTTGGGAACCAGAAGCTAGAAAATGGTGTAGGGTTTTACAAAATGGCATCTTCTCAAAGCCAGGTGCTCTTGTCCCAGCCAGTCTTTTGATAGAAGAGGCCCTATGTTTCTCAGAAGCGATGCAACTAGCTAAGGGGGGAGATGTCATGGCACTTTGCCCACATAGAAGTCACACGTAGTAAAAGGCAATTTCAAATGCCGGCACCGAAGAGTGAGGCCCACTCCTGTGGCAAGAGCTGCAGGAGCTTTCTCAACCTGTGGTGGGGACAAAAGGAAGCCTGGGGTGCCCTGATCTAGAGAATCTGCCTCCCCCAAAGGTGGTAAGCACAGGGGCTCCCCAAACTAGGAAATATGATTTGCAAAGACAAAATAACTAAAAACCATGGCATACGGGAATAAAAAGATATTTGTGTATATATACGTGTTAGTGTGTGTATACATGTGCATATAAGTGTGGGGTGTCACACATGTGCACATGGATGATAGCGTTTGATACTGTGTATCTCCTTTACTGCTCTTCAACTTAGATAGCTTTTTATCTTATTCTGTGTATGTGTATGTTTTGCCTGCGTGCGTGCATGCATGCACCACATGCATGTACACATGCAACACATGCGTGCTTGGTGCCCACCAAGGCCAGAAGGGAACCAGAAGAGGAGTGATGGACAGAGTGAGCCATAATGTGATGCTTCATTTAGCATATGAGATTTATTTATTAGATTTATATTATATTTATTTACTGTGTGTATACATGTGCATATGTGTCAAGGTGCACATATGCCATAGCATGTACTTGGAGGTAAGAGGGCAACTTGCTTATGGGCCAGTCTGGGGGAGGCACTATCTCATCTCAGGCTCCCCTTTCCCAAATGGCTCTGGCTTGTGTCAAAACTAAACCAGTACACGCATCATCCACCTTATTCATGAGACAGGATGTTATCACGGCGAGGCTAACTGGCTAGTGAGCCCCAGAGAGTCATCTGCGGCTAACTCTCCAGAACTGGGGTTACAGACACACACCACTGTGCCCTGCTTTTTTACATGGGTTCAGACTCAGGTCATCATTTGCACTTTGTTTGCTAAGCTCCCTCTCTGTCTCTGTGTCTGTCTCTCTTTCTGTGTGTCTCTGTCTATCTCTCTGTCTATCTCTCTGTCTCTCTGTCTCTCTCTCTCTGTCTCTCTCTCTCTCTCCTCTCACTATCCAAGGCCGGCCTCATGACCCTTCTCTTCTGCCTCCCAGGTATTTATGTGTGCTCCCTCATTTGACAAGGATTCTAGTTTCTATGCTATTGTCTTATGTCCTTGGAAACCCTTTCAGCCACTCCCACTGCTGTCTTTAAAAGGTCATTTGAAATCTGGGTACCGTATTATATGCTTGTAGTTCTAGCACGTAGGAGGCAGAGGCAGATGTCATGCTTGGCTATATATAAATTTCTGGGCACACACCTAATACAAACAGTCATTTTAGGTCAATCAAGCATTTGTTAAGTTCTTCTGTTCTTTGTGGGATGGCCGGACAGATCCTTAGGCCAGCTGAGCCCCTGTCCACCCCTGGCGGCAGCAGCAACAGTGAGTGCTTCTGAAGGGTGGGGTCGTTGGCTCCTCAGCCCAGTCTTCTCTACCCACAGCTGTTTGACCGAGAGCTGTGCATTCAGCAGCTTCGTTACTCCGGCATGATGGAGACTGTGCACATCCGCAAGTCAGGTTTTCCCATCCGCTACACGTTTGATGAGTTCTCACAGAGGTTCCACATGCTGCTGCCCAGCCTTGAGCGCATGCAGGTGGGTGCCGAGACGCTGAGAGAACCTTGTGCCTCCCATTGAGTCTTCTCCACTTTCCTGGTGTCTGGGACCCTCCCTGGCTACCCAGCCCCAACAAGCTCTCTGTCTGTCCTTCCTTTTGTCCTCCTACTCCATCTTTGTGCTGTGTAGTCACGGCAGCTGGCTCGCACTAGCTTCTGCTTGATACTGGTGGCTGTGGGTTCCTTTTAGATGTCTGTGGGTTTACTCTGCCCTCCTGGGACCAACAGGTCCAGGATCTGACATATGGCTAGGAAGCTCTGTGGGATAGGGTGCTCTGCCATCCTGCAGCCCTGCAACCATCCTGAAGTTTGGATTGGTCTGAGGCTAAGCAGTAACAAGCTACATGGAGCCCCAGGCCCACCAAATACCCTATGTACTCCCTCATCCACTTAACCTGGAGTATAGGCAAGTGCCTGGGCATAGTCAGACAGCCCTTGTCAGGAGGCCTGCACGCAAGGGGCTCCTTGCTTGAGCAGTCCTGGAGGAGGCCCCCACCCCTCTCCAGAGTCCCTGGCCACCCCTGGTTTTCTCAACAGTTTCAAGACAAGCACCGCCAGATGACCTTGCGCATTGCTGACCTGTGCCTGGG
The DNA here is from genome assembly GCF_903995435.1 of Acomys russatus. Classification (NCBI taxonomy): domain Eukaryota; kingdom Metazoa; phylum Chordata; class Mammalia; order Rodentia; family Muridae; genus Acomys; species Acomys russatus. The sequence continues at coordinate 20,787,934 of NC_067156.1, read as the reverse complement.
GACAGACAAAGACTGGAAAGTCGGAAGGACCAAAATCTTCTTGAAGGTGAGACCCTGTGGCGCACTGGCCACCTGTGGAGCACTGAGAACAGTGGGTGGGCGGGGGGGGGGCGAGGAGAGTGGGAGGGGAAAAGAGAGAGCTCCACCCATGCCTGCTCCAGTCCCCAGCTGGGCTGTGGGTTCTTCTAGCCATCAATTCATGCGCTAGTTTACCCCATAATAGGGGTCTGGGATCCAGGAGGGAAGTAGTAGAGAGGGCAGCTGAGCGACTATCCCACGGGAACTGCCCAGAGAGATGGAGTAGGCATGAAAGGCTACAAGAGCATCCTAGGGTGAAGCTGGTGCTGGGGAAGGAAGGTCCATCCCTACATTCCTGGCTCCTTAAGGCCGTGCACAAGGTCTGCTCTGGTTCTATGTCTCCAAGCTCACCAGGGCACATGAGAGACTCTGTCCACCTGATGCTAGGTAGAGGGAGGAGGGAGGGAGAGAAGAAGAAAGGGAGAACCATTGAGCTGCCAACCTCTCCCTCCCACCCCTGCCACCAGCAGAGGTACTGAGCCTTGCCTTCCTGAGGCTATGATGACAGGGGCCTGTGCTTCATGCCTCATGCCTTGGGGAACTCGGAGGAGTTCGAGGCAGGAGAGAGACACCCATGGTGAAGACAACCTCATGTTGCCTCCCATGAGCACAGCTCATGGGTTTGGAGGACTGTTTTTGTTTTTTTAATCCAGAAATAAGCTCAAGTGTGTTGTATAGCGAAATGCAAATGTTGCTTGACTTTGGGAAATGAAGACTGACAGACTTAAAGAGTGAAAGAAGCCAAGACCTGGTACCAAGCAGGGGCATTAGGGGTGAGCGAAGGATAACAATGCTGTGATGTCACCCATCCTCAGGATCATCAGGACACAATGCTGGAGATCCAGAGGAGCCAGACCCTGGATGGAGCAGCGGTCCGCATCCAGAGAGTCCTTCGGGGACACAAACACAGGTGCCTGCACTCATGAACCATCCTAAAGTTTGGATTGGTCTGAGGCTAAGTGCCCCACAGCTGTTTGGAGACACAAGGCCCACCGAGTACCCTATGTGCACCTCCCCCACTTAACCTGGAGTGCAGGCTAGATGCAGTCAGCAGGACACTATGTCCCTCAGGCAGGCCTGGGAGAGAGACTGAGGGACAGGATCTCCTCAATGGGGACACTAGGCCTATGCTGATAATTCTAATGTTAATGGAAAGGCCCTTCCTGAGCAAAAGATGTCAGCTTCAATCTCATCTTTACATGTGTCAATATACATCTCTCTCTCTCTCTCACACAAACACACACACACACACACACAGACACACAGACACACACACACACACACACACACACAGACACACACACACAGACACACACACACAGACACACAGACACACACACACAGACACAGACACACACACAGACACACAGACACAGACACACACACACACAGACACACACACACAGACACACAGACATACACACACAGACACAGACACACAGACACACAGACACAGACACACAGACACAGACACAGACACACACACACACAGACACACACAGACACACACACACACAGACACACACACACAGACACAGACACACACACACACACACACAGACACACACACACACACACACACATACACGAGTACAGGCCCTCATGTTTGCAAGTCAAGCACTTGGCCAATGGAGCATGTCTGTCAGTAAGGTGATATCTTCCTTCTTGGCTTCTGGCTCTTTAAAGACACCAGTCTTAGCTCCTTTGTCACAATCCCTCTGGCCTCTGGGGACCTGTTCACCTTCTTCAGTCCATTTCTTCTCCATCCTGCAGATTGAAATGTTTTTTTGTTCTGTCTTTAATCATTCTCTGCTCTCCATTCTGCCGCCCAGTCCTCATCCACTGAGCGTTTGTTTTCAGTTACAGTAGTGGTGTGTGCATGTGTGTGTGTGTGTGTGTGTGTGTGTGTGTGTGTGTGTGTGTGTACATGTGTGTGTGTGTGTGTGTGTGTGTGTGTGTGTGAGTCATGTTGACAATTTCAGCTGCCATCCACCTTGTTTTTGTGAGACAAAGTTTCTCATCCATCTGGAGGTCACCACACAGACAGGGTTAGTTGGTCAGTGGCCCCAGGGAGCCTCCTGTCTCCACCCACAGAGCATCAGGGTTAAAGTACCCACCATGATGCCCTTTTCCCCCTTATAGACATAGACTCTGGGGAGTGAACTCAGGTCCTTGTAGTTAGGAGGCAAACACTTTATGGAGTGAGCTCGGGGTCGGTCCTCAGCCCTCAATTATGGTATCTTTCAGATTTACCATTTTGTATTGTTGGTTGTCTTTTCTCATACATGCTGAATATTTCTGGCCTTAGCATGATAAGTGATTTGAGATTGAAACAGACATCTTGTGGCGTCGTGGTAGGAAAAGTCTGGGTCCTGTTTAAGTACATTTCCTGAGTTGTTAGCCTGTCCTCTCTGGCACTAATCTGGCAGAGACTATGGGATGCCACCTGTGTGTTCTCAGGCCTCCATGTGGCCTCTGTGGATTGGAGAGATGGAGAGAGGTTCCTGTCTCCTCCAATTGCGCTGGGAGTTCTGGCTGCCCAGCAGACCTCCTCTGATGTTTTCCTGGCTGGGAGAACTGAGATCCCTCCCTACTATCCCCTTCTGGCTGCAGAAACAGTAAGTAACACAAGGCTCCCCAGGACCAAGATCTTATCATGAAGGAGATTTATTTGCCACAGAGGGCCTGCCTTTGGATAGAGAGGAGACAGACATGGCACACAGACGAATGGCAGTTTATAAAGGTAAAAAGGAAAACCCCATGTTAGAGTGAGGTGTTTAATTTTGATTGAGCATGTTAATTAAGGCAGCCATAAGGGACCTTTTGATGGCTGGACTTCAATACTTTGATAGCTGGACCTTGGTAGTCGGCCTCGGGAGGAGAAAGTGACCAAATAAGGGAATAGGCCTTGGGGGTTAGCATTTCGAAAGCACTATAACAGTTTTTAGCAAGGCGGAAAGAAAGGGCAAGGCCTGCCAGAGCCATGTTTGCCAGGCCCAGGTTGGCTAGAGTCCCTTCGGTGGCCACCACCGATACCATTGCGGAAGGTGTAGTAGTCATTTTCTGTTCCTGTGACAAACTATCTGGCAAAAGAAAGGGTTTCATTTGGCTTACTGTTTGGTGGTATGGTCCATCCTGTCAGGGAACACATGGTAGCATGAGCTTAAAGCAGGCAGTCACACCGTATCCACACAGGAGCAGAGTGAGGTGCATGCTGCCTCAGTTTCTCTTTTGTTCCATCTGGTACCCCAACCCAAGGAGCAGTGCTGCCTACAGTTAGGGTGAGGCTTTCAGCTCAAGTCACCAGGCTCCACAGGCAGCACCTGTACCTGCTGAGTCATCTTGCTTGCCCAGTTGGCTCTGATGCTTGGGCCCCAGATCTCAAGCTCTCACAGGTACTGAGCGCCGACTCCACCACTAAACTATAGTCACAGTCCCTTGGAAAGCTCTTCTTCACCACGGAGACAGTACTGTGAGTAGGGTACTTGGCAGAACCCCGATCTTCGTGTACTAGGCGTCAGTAGCAGCCTTGCCTATACCCTAACACAACCACCAGAATCTCTTTGCTGAATGTGGCCTGGGGAGCAGCTACCTCGGCCAGGTGCCGCTTGTTGTGAATGCGGGAAGGAAACAGATTAGCTTCGTGGCACTTTATGGTTGTTACCTTGGCTGCCTATCAGCTCACCTGGGAGGCTAGTTCCAGTCTCTCAAGTATATCCACACCCACGAGGTATAGTTCTTTATATAAAACGGCATTGCCAGGTGTGGTGGTACCTGACTATAATCAATACTCAAAAGGCAGAGGCTGAGTATGTGAGTTCTAGGCCAGTCTGTGCAAAACCCTGTCTCAAAAAGCTTCTTAGACTTTATTTTGCATTTTCAGATGCATGTTAGTGTTCTACCTATGTGTATGCATGTTTACCATGCACATACCTAGTGCACGTGGAGGCCAGTGGAAGGCATCGGGTCCCCTGGAACTAGGATTATAGATGGTTGTGGGCCACCATGTGGGTGCTGGGAACTGAACTCAGGTCTTCTGGAAGTGTAGCAAGTGCTCTTCACCGCTGAGCCATCTCGCTAGCACCTTTTGAAAATTTAAATGACACAATATTGGTACATATAACCTAAACGTAGCCTCCTGTATAAATTAACCCATCTCTGATAATCTAATGCAATGCCAATGTCATGCAACTAGCTGTTAAGCTGTATTATTTGAGGAATAATGACAACAGCAAATCTGTGCAGGTTCAGTGCAGATGCAGGCTTTCCAAATATTTTCAGTTTGTGGTAGCTGAATCAATAGATACAAACCATGGTTCTCAACTTGTGGGCTCCAACCCCTTCAGGCTGCACCGACCCTTTTACAGAGGTTGCCTTAGACCATCATAAAACAGGGGCATTTTCATTACAATTCATAACAGTAGCAAAATTACAGTTATAGAGTAGCAACAAAAATAATTTTATGGTTGGGTGTCACTTCAACATGAGGAATTGTTTAAAAAGGTCATAGCATTAGGAAGGTTGGGGATCACTGATATAGAACCTGTGCACACACACATATATACAACTTGCTTTAGCTTTTGTTCTTAACAATTGACTTACTCTCTGTATTTGTTTGTGTCTCCCCCCATTCTCTCTCTCTCTTTCTCTTTCTGTGTATGTGTGTGTGTGTGTGTGTGTGTGTGTGTGTGTGTGTGTGTATCACACAAAGAGCAAATGTTCTGATATAATTGTCCTATATGGGACCCAGAAATAATCAATATTGAAGTTCTCTGTGTGATTTTAGTATGACTAAGGCATACTATTATAAACCTGAGAAATTTATTCAGGAAGGTATTAAACATGGCAAGAAAACACAACTGAGTACAAAATAAAAGACCTACATGGGCCAAGCTCACTTGAGAGGTCGTGGACTCTCTAGGGCCCTACTCACAGATTCTGTGTGCAGGCCTGGGCTGAGGGGCTGGTAAGAGCCTGAGACCCTTGGATGTGTGACATGGATAGTTAAAGCTAACCAAGGACAATGTGAATGTCAGATGTGTGTGCCACGCTGCCTATAATTTCAGCTCTAGAATGTGGAGATGGGATCTTCAGAGATGATTGGTAGTGAAACTGGTCATATCAGCAAGCTCTGTGCTTGACCGAAAGAGTCAAAGAGTCAAAGAACAGAAAGGTGGAAGGTTGACTGGGGATTTTATACATACACACACACACACACACACACACACACACACACACACACACACACACATATCTCTGGCTTCCACATATATGTCCAAACAAGCACATAAACATATGTACCTACACACATGCACATATATAACACACACACACATACACATGAAAACAGAAAAAAGAAATGAGAAAGTGGCAATTGGTTCTGTTCCATCATAGATCTTGGTAGAAAATGAAGGGACGAGGAAGGATTTGTTGATTATTAAAAACAAAACAAAAACTATCATTCAAAAATGTGGGGGAGGTTTTGCTTTGCCTTAACTTTGTTAATTGTCTGGGGAGTTTTGTTGTGCTGCTGCTGAGGGCTGAACTGTAAGCTTTATATTAGACAGCATTTACAAGAGCGACATCCTCAGCCCAGAGATTTGGGGTGTTAACAGCAAGTCCCTTGGCGCTACCCGGCATGTACATCTTTTGGTCTGCAAAGGCTTCCAAGCATTTGTCATCCAGATTCCTCCCTCCACCACATTTTATTATGTGCCCAAATCAATCCTACTTTTGCGTCCAAATCAATCCCTTTGCAGCGTCTAGGAGAAGAGTTATCAAATGCCTCTCATTTGCATTTCTCCTCTAGGAAGGAGTTCCTGAGGCAGAAACGGGCAGCTGTGACCCTCCAGGCAGCGTGGCGGGGCCATTGCCAAAGAAAGAATTTTAAGCTGGTGAGAGAGTGAGCTTGGGAAGACGGCCTTTCAGGGCAGCCGAAAACTGACCCGTGAAAGACATCATTCACGATTGTTTTCTCTGAATTAGAGCTCCCGGGCAGGAAGAGTTCCATTGCTGGTTGACGCAGTATACAGATTTAAAATGACCAGACGGCAGCCCTCCACCTACTCTTTCCTTAGCATCCCCTCCAGCCTTGTGTTTGGGGGATGTCAAAGTGTTCCCCTCCAGAATCTTGGGTATTCCCCAGAGCTGGGCTGCGATGATGACCACCCTTTCCCCAACATGGAGTCACTAGACTTCTCTTCTTTATCCCCAACACAGGCCCCAGATAATGGCTGTTCTTTGTGAATCTCTGTACCCTCTTGACCCTCACTTGACCCCTTTGTTCTTATCTTGACTATGACTGTAACTGCAGCATAAGAGGGTCACGTCAGCAGCTGGTCCCCACTTTCAGCACCCCATGCTCACAAAGTTCATGGTGATAGCTCTCACCTGAGTGCATTGTACTGAGTACACTGATTTAATCAATAGTAATTGCTCTGTAGGTAAAGGAACCGAAGCATAGAGGGCTTAAATAGATTTGCTCAGTAGTGGTACATCTGGCATCTGTGGGCCTGTGTGACTTTCAAGCTCCTTAGGCTGGCCCACTGAGTTGGTCTTTGATCAAGTAACAGACTCATGCTGTAGACCCAGGGACTTCTGGCGCCTGGTGTAGATTGGTGTTCATCCCTTTCTTACTCCGCCATTTTAAAGACACCCTCCACCTGTGTGGGCTCCACACAGGAGCTCATTGCCCAGCAATATGGATGGTCAAGTCAGCTGGCCACAGAGAAGCCTGTGCCAGGCTATTTACATGGCATTAGTTACTTTCCTTTTTGCTTCTACAAAATGCCTGACAGAAGTACCTTAAGGGAGGAAGGGCTTGTTTTGGCATCTTGTTAGGAGGCTCATGGCAACATAAATGCCCGACTGCCAGTCGCATTGCCTCCACTGTCAGGCAGCAGAGAGCAGTGAGTTCCTCTGCTCATCCAAGCTTCTCCTTCTTATACAGTGCTGTCCATACCTAGGGTAGATCTACTTAGTTCAGTTAACCGTATCTTGAGAACTCTTCACAGACAAGCCCAGAGATTTGTTCCCAAAGTGCTTCTAGATCGTCCAAGTCCACGGTCGATATAAACATCACACATGGTCTCTACCAGGCACTCATTTAGTGCTTATTTGAACGGTAGGCTCTGCTGCAAGTTAAAGTAATTAATAGGCTCATGCACATTGACGCACATGTATATTTGTAACACCAGCAGTGGTATATTTGTATCAGAAAGCAGGTAAGGAAATTATACTGAGGGTCTCCCAAGGCATGCCGCTCTCTGCTCTCTCAGGAAAGCAGTCTGTCAATAAATCCTTTTAAAAATAATTTAATTTATTTATTCAGATTACAACTCAATTGTTATCTCATCACTTTTATCCTCCCGTTCCTCCCTCCCTCCCTCCTGCTTTCACCCTATTCCCCTCCCCTAGGTTTATGACCGAGGGGGGCCTCCTCCCCCACTATATGGTCATAGGCTATATACCTCTTTCTTCCACAGATTTTAGTGGGCTTTGAACGCCTGCAGGCCATTGCCCGGAGCCATCTGCTGATGAGACAGTTCCAGATATTGCGCCAGAAAATGGTGCAGCTGCAGGCCCGCTGCAGGGGCTACCTGGTGCGACAGCAAGTCCAGGCCAAGAGGAGGGCAGTGGTGGTCATTCAGGCACATGCCAGGGGCATGGCTGCCCGGAGGAACTTGCGGCAACAGAAAACCACTGTAAGTGACCACTTGGTATGAAAGGGAAGTAGGATTGTCTGGGGCCGAGAGGGAAACTGATAAGCAGCAATTGAGAGTAGTTATGAGAAGGCCCTTTAGAACATCCAGCATTATCAAACAAAGACGTCTATATCTACCCAAGTTACTAGAAACACAGCAAGACTCCGGGAAGCAAACTGGATGTGTCTAAGGCTATAATTTAGTAGTACAAAAGGGCTGGGGAAATAACTCAGTTGGTAAGTGCCTTAGGGATTCTATTGCTGTGAAGAGGCCACAGCAACACTTATAAAGGAAAGCATTTAATTGGGACTGGCTTATGGTTCAAAGATTTAGTCCATTATCATCATGGCAGGAAGTGTGGTGGCATGAGGCAGACATGGCGGAGGAGAGGGAGCTGAGAGTTTTACATGTGGATTGGCAGGCAACAGGAAGAGATAGTGACACTGGGCCTGGCTTGAGCATCTGAAACCTGAAACCTCAGAGCCAGATCCCCCCAGTGACACACTTCCTTCAACAAGCCACACTTAGTCCACCAAGGCCACACTTATTAATAGTGCTACTCCCTATGGTCCTATGGGGGCTACCTTCGTTCAAACCACCTCAGTCAAGTACTTGACATGTTTCCTTTTGCTATGATCAAAAACAAAACAACAACAACAAAACAAACAAGCAAAAAACAAAACAACAACAACAACAAAAAAAAAATGACAAAAGCTATTTAAAGGAGAAAGGGTTTATTTAGGAAAGTGAAGGTTGCAGGAAGTTGAAGCAGCTAAGCCTTCTTAAGACCAGTCAAGAGCATCTGACCAGTTGAGTCCAGTAAAAGTTAATGTGAGTGTACTAATGCTCAGATCCTTCCTCCACTCGTATAATCCAGGATCAGATTGGTGCCCACGGAATGGTGCCACCCATGGTGGGTGGTCGTCCCACCTCAATTAATGTAACCAAGATAATCCCCCATAGACATCCCCACAGACCAACCCGATCTAGACAGTTCCTTTAAGTGACCTTCTCTCTGTGTACAGGGACCTCAGGTCATTCTGGCTAAGCCGACAAAGGGTCACGGTGCTGTCCCTGACAGAAAGCGGAAGTCCATCTATGACACTGTCACTGACACGGCGATGGTGGAGAAAGTGTTCGGATTCCTCCCAGCCATGATTGGAGGTCAGGAGGGCCCAGCCCCAACACGCTTTGAGGTAAGATAGTAAAAGCAGGCACGGGAGGACCCTTCTTGGGCTAACTGGAGCTGGTGGTGTGCACTCCACTGACTGACTCTATGTCCTCCTCATTTGGCCTTCCCAGGACCTGGAAGTAAAGACCCAAAAACTGCCTGAGATTGATTTGGATACAGTGCCCATGATGGATATGCCAGAAGAGGATGTGGACGGCCTGGCTGAGTATACCTTCCCCAAGTTCGCCGCAACTTACTTTCAGAAATCAGCCAGCCACACCCACATCCACAAGCCTCTTCGATACCCACTCCTCTACCACGAAAATGACACTGACCACTCGGTACCGGCTGTTCTCTGGCTCCTATGTGGCCCAACCCTCTCCCCAACCCCAGAGCCCAAAGCCTGAACTACTGTTTAGAGAAAGTTAACCAGGCCTGTTGTCTCACTCTCCAGGCGGCTCTGGCTGTTTGGACCATCATCCTGAGGTTCATGGGTGACCTTCCGGAGCCAGTGGTCTATGCCAGGAACAACCCGAGTGGCAGCGGAGTGGAGTGGCAGATCCATGACAAGCTGGGCAAGGACCCTGGCACTCAGAGTCCACAGCACAACAGATTGCCACAGGTACGTGGTAAGGGCAGCAGACAGGTGTCCCCCAGAGAAGGACCTAGGAAGCTGGGTGGAAGCATCATCTGCTGAATCCAGTTCCTGAGACTTAAAGTCACGCATTGAGAACAGTACCAGGATTGTTGGGATTTTGAAATCATGATGGAGAGGGTCTCCTGGACTCTGAATATTGGCTTCGATTCAAACCAAACTCAAATTAACATTAAAGAACAGAACAAAACCGATTTTTTTTTTTTAAGGCTGGGCCTGTAGTTCAGCTGGCAGAGTGTTTGTTTAGAATGATCAAAAGCCTTGAGCCTGGTCCCGAGCATTACACTCAGACAAGGTAGGGGTGGGGTGCATACTTGCTCATCCATAACTCAAGTTCTGGAGGCAGGAGGATGAGGATTTCAAGGTCATTCTTGGCTACATAGCAAGTTGGAAGCCAGAGAAAGAGCTGAGGAGAAAATAAAGAAGTAGGGCTAGGGAGACGACTCAGTGGACAGGACCATTTGCCATGCAAGCTTGAAAACCGACATAAAATCCCCTCAAACCAAGCCAGGCAGTAGCATGTGCAGCTTAGCCTAGCATCCCACTGAGGAAATGGGAGGAGCCAGAAGAATCCTCTGAAGCAGCTTGCCTGGTGTGTGCAGGGGTGATGAGGCCCCAGCTCAAAGAAGGTCAAAGGTGAGAGCTAGTTCCTGAGGCTGTCCTCTGACTTCCACATGTGCACTGTGCCATGCACACACCTGCTACACACCTGCACACACACCTGCCACACACCTGCACACACACCTGCCACACACCTGCCACACACCTGCACACATACCTGCACACACACCTGCACACACACCTGCCACACACCTGCACACATACCTGCCACACACCTGCACACACACCTGCCACACACCTGCACACACACCTGCGCACACACCTGCCACACACACACACACACACACACACACAAACACACACCAGACACCACTATTGAATGATAGATGGCCCACTTTACTTTTCTTCATTTAATCTCCAGGATGCCAGTCCTATAAAGTATTGATTCTTATGTTTATCTAAAGCTGATGAAGCGGCAGAGTAAAATGACTTTGTCCCCAAACCACAGAGAACACTATGTGGGAGCTGGCTTTAAGCCCACTCTGTTGAATTCAGAGGCCTTCTTTTTTTCTCTTATTCTTTTCTGTGCCTAGGATTGAACTCCAACCCTGGTGCATGCTAGGCATGCTAAACCCACCCCCAGCCCAAAGAACACGTTCTTGATCCATGTTCTACCATGCCCTCTGATGGAACTTGGGGGGGAGGGGCGGGTGGAGAGATGGCTAGTCAGCTAGCACACTGTCCCAGGAGCACAACGATCTGAGTTTGAGACCGCTAGTGCTCTCCTGAGCTGGTTGGAGCAGGCACTAGCGAGAGAGCTGAGTAGTGAAGAGTTCAAGTCCCAGCACCCATATCAGGCAGCTCTATATCAAACGCCTGTAACTCAGGTCCAGGGGAATCCAGTGCCTCTGTCCTCAGTGGGCATCTTCATCCATGTGCACATACCCACCCACAGATACACATAACTAAAAATCATTTTAAGCTGGGCGGTGGTGGCGCACGCCTTTAATCCCAGCACTTGGAAGCCAGAGGCAGGTGGATTTCTGTGAGTTCGAGGCCAGCCTGGACTATAGAGGGAGTTCCAGGACAGCCAGAGCTGTTATACAGAGAAACCCTGTCTCAAAAAACAAAAAATCAAAAAACCAAAAAACAAACAAAAAAATCATTTAAAAACGCTATTTTTTAAGCTGAGTACGGCAACATATACCTGTAGCCGCAGAATTGGCAAGGTAAAGAGCTGAAGACAAGACCTTCCTGGCCAGCCAGCCTAGCCAAGGCAGTGAGCTCTGGGTTAGGTGAAGGACTCTGACTCAAAAAGGAAAGTGGAGGGGGCTGGAGAGGATGGCTCGGCAGTTAAGAGCACTTGTTGCTGCTCTTCCAGAGGACCTGAGTTTTATTCCTGGTACCCACAGTAGGCTATTTGTAACCACTTCTAATTCCAGTGCCCTCTTCTGGTCTCTTTGGACACATACACATAAAGCTAAAAAGAATAATAATACGGACAATAATTGAAAAAGACGCCTTCATATACACCCACATACATGTGTATGTATACTTGTGGCCTCGCCCCCCACCCCCCCCCCCCCACCCCCCCACCCCCCACCCCCCACCCCCCGCACACACAAGAACACCTCCTACATATACACAGTTTAAAAACAACTTATAGCACCTTTTGGGTCAAGGCCTCATTAAGGACTAACCAAAATGTAAAGGAATTAGTCAAGCAACAGTGACAGCCGCCAAGGGCTCCACTGTAGAAGCCCAGGAAGGCTCCACACACCAGGCCACTGAGACCCCCCGCATGGAGACCTCTGAGGTCCCATTTGCTGAGGAATCACAGAGGAGCCTAAAGGTCTTTGCAGGCCTGGTTGCATGGACAACTCAACATCACTGGGGCTTCCTGACCTCTGAAGACATCAGCTCCATCAGCTATGAGTGTGTCAGGTAGCAACTGCTGCTTAACAGGTTACCTCAAAGCATGGCAGCTTACGAGGGGGCTGACCGGCTCTTTCTGAGAGCTGGGAGTGGCATGGACAGTTGGTTCCGGTTCAAGGTCTCTCCTGAAGTTGCTGCCAAAGGGTCAGCGTTGGCTGATATAATTTGTAGGCTTGACTTGATTGCACTCCTGAGATCCTGGAATGGTACGTCTGTCCTGGCTAGGTGGTCCCTATCTTGAGCTCTCTGGGTATCCTCACAACATGGTTTTCCTTCACATTGAGTGAGATGGGGGGAAAATGCAATATGTAGCCTTAGAAGTGAGGCAGGGGGCATAGCCAGACATAAATGTCAGAAGGTGGAGATCACACTGGAGACTGATGACCTTCCCAGGCAGACTCTGAGATGCAGTCTAGCTGGCAGCTCTGTCCTCTAAAGGGTGGACAGAGGGACGCCAGACTACCTTCCCAAGGTCACATCTCAGATTTATTTCTTGCACATTTTTGTTAGCTAGGCCAAGCAAGCCGTGCCCGTACTCTCAGACAATGTTTCACATTCAGTTCCCCTGCCCCAAACCAGCTTTCCCCAGCCAGAGACGGTATCTAGCCCCATGTGGACCTCAACCCAAGCTCAGCCTCATAGCAAGCACTAATGTGGGCAGCAAATTCTCATAATGATGCAGGTGGGCAGGGTGCATCCTCTGCCCCGACCTGTGCCACTGGCTTTGGAAATTGAGCCAGAAAGTGGCTGAGTGTCAAAGGCAAATTCTCTAGTTCTGGTGGCTACCGGGTCAACCTCATGAGCATCCCATCCCCTTGGTCCCTTGTCTGCCTCCACGGAGAATAACCAGCTAGGACCGAGGGTCCAGTGATATCTCCTCCATAAGCCTGAAATGGTCCTCACAAGTCACTGGCCAGCTGAGCACAGCTAGGAGATTTGTCAGTGTCGGAGTGGTACAGGGTTCTAGGCCGTTGCTTCCATCCCATGCGTCTGTTTCCTCCTTGGCAGATAGGGATGGTCACGGCTGCGCTAACAGCTGTCTGTGGGCTTCCAGGTGGCCAGCCGGCTGAAGATCGGTGATGAGGCATTCAAGGCTGATGGCCCCGTCTCCGACAGGCCCATGACAAACCTGGAGAAGGTGCACTTCATCGTGGGCTACGCCATCATGCGCCCAGGACTCAGGTCAGTGTCCGTCCCAGCTTCTGTTCAGACTATCAGGCCTCTCTACTAGCTCCTAGCCCATCTGCCTCGAGCTACTGGATAGTCAAGAACTCACTCAGCTGGTCCTGTAGGCCAGGTGTGAGCACAGCACATGTCACAGCCACCCAGGGCACTCTGATTGCCCTGTTAAGAAAAGACACGAGGGGCTGAAGAGATGGTTCTGTTGGTTCCACACCTGCATTACAACCTGAATTTGATCCTTCAGAGCCCATGTCTAAATATACACATACATGCACACACACACACACACACACACACACACACACACGTAAGCAAGCCAGGGAAAGCAGCAGCAATCCTTGTGCTAAAGAGGATCATTAGGACTTGCCTGCCAAATAGTCCACATCAATGAGTGAGTCCCAGGCTGAGAGACCCTGTCTCAAAAAAACAGATAAGGTGGAGCTCAACCAAGAAAAGCTTCTACAAGCCCCCACACATAGATGCACACAAACCTGTGTGTGAGAGGGAAAACGGGGGAGAACTCTGCTGATCAACACAGTTTTAAGGCAGGCTCACCATGGCCTAGAGAGGTACTCACTTTAATTTGCTGTCTCATTTTATTTTTGAGGTGGTGTCTCACTACGTAGCATAGGCTAGCCCAGAACTTGTGATTTTCCTGCCTCAATGCTCTGGGCACCCATTCTAGAACAGGCTTTCTCGTACAAGACCCTGTAAATGAGAAAGTTCTTTGTTATATTAAATATGTTAAAATAATAGAGGCTCATATTACACATACTTCATATGCAGTTTGCTTTATAAGAATTAGGGCAAGACTGGAGAGATGGCTCAGTGGTTAAGAGCACCAACTACTCCTCCAAAGGTCCTGAGTTCAATTCCCAGCAACCACATGGTGGCTCACAACCATCTATGATGTAATCTGATGCCCTCTTCTGGCCTGCAGGTGTACATGCAGGCAGAGCACTATATACATAATAAATAAATAAATAAATAAATAAATCCTTAAAAAAGAAAGAATTAGGGCACAGAGTCTGGGTTACCTTATTCAGAATGATTTTTTTTTTGTTTTAGTTCCATTCATTTACCTGAATTTTTCATGATTTAGGTTTTTTTTTTTTTTTTTTTTTTTTTTTTTTTTTTTTTTTTTTTTTTTTTTTTTTTTTTTTTGCTTGTTTGCTTTTTCTTTTTTTCTTTTTGGTTTTTCGAGACAAGGTCTCTCTGTGTTAGCCTTGGCTGTCCTGGACTCACTTTGTAGACCAGGCTGGCCTCGAACTCACAGCGATCCACCTGCCTCTGCCTCCCGAGTGCTGGGATTACAGGCGTGCGCCACCACGCCCGGCTTTTCAAGACAAGGTTTTTCTGTGTAGCCTTGGCTGTCCTGGACTCACTCTGTAGACCAGGCTGAGCTTGAACTCATCTGTATGCCTCTGCCTCCTGAGTGCTGGGGTTAAAGGCATGTGCCACCACTCCCAGCGATTTAACTCTTTAATGGCTGAGTGACAATCAATTATATAAATGTACCACTTTTCAATCCATTCTTCTGTTAATGTGTATATATAGTTTGTTTCCAATTCCTAGATTTAGTGAAAAGAGCAGCAATGAGTGTAGCTAAGCAAGGATCTACGTGGTAGATAAAGCATCCTTTGGGTATGTACCCAAGGGTGATACAGCTCGGCCTGGAATTAGAGCTATTCCCAGTTTCCTGAGCTGCCATGTTGGTTCTACAGTGGCTGTACAAGTTTGCACTCCCATCAGTTCCTTTTACTCCACATTTCCAACAGCATGGGCTGTCATTTGCTTTATTTACCTAGGCCGTTTTGACAGGTGTAAGAAGAAATTTCAAAGCAGTTTTTTATTTACATTTCCCTGATAACTAAGAATGTTGAACATTTCCTTAAGTTCTCCTAGACCATTTGTATTTCCTCTTTTGAGAATGCTGTTTAGATCTGTGCCCCAATTTTATTTTATTTTATTGATTTATTTATTTTGGGTTTTTCGAGACAGGGTTTCTCTCTGTAACCTTGGCTGTCCTGGACTAACTTTGTAGACCTTAATCCCGAGTGCTGGGATTAAAGGCGTGCACCACCACCGCCCGGCTCTGTGCCCCAATTTTAATTGTGGTGTTTGTTTTCTTGATGTCCATTTTTTTAGTTCAGTATATATTTAGATATTAGCCCTATATCATATGTGTAATTGATAAAAATCAACAAAAGAAATGGCAGAAAGTACACAAACTCACAAAAGTCAGGCATTTCACTACTGAATGACAAAAATCAAGAAGGAAATGAAAACTTTTCTAGAATTAAATGAAAATGAAAACACAATCTACCCAAACTTATGGCCCATAATGAAGGCTGCTCTAAGAGTCAAATTCATAACTCTAAGTGCCTACCTTAAAAAATCAAAAACAAAAACAAAACAAAACTGGAGAGATTTCATCCTAGGCATTTCTTAATCTAGTAAGCGGACAAGCAAAAGTAGACACCATATTCGCTCTTTTCTGACCGCACTGGAAGAGGTGCCCATCCCCAGGGTCTGTGACAGTGCCTTAAGGTAGGGGAGAAGAGACTAGGATGAAGTAACTGTGAGGCTGGCGGGGCGGGGAGAAGGTTGGTTTATACTGAACCAGGGAGTGGGGATTAAAGACAGCAGCAACATCAAGGAGGTAGAAGGCCATGGGCAGAGGTGGTGCAAGGAGCAAAGACTCAAGGGAGGGGATACCCTGGAAGGAGGGCTAAAGGCAAGGCTTTGATAAACTATGGCCGCGAGGCGGAAAGAGAGGCACCCTGGGAAGCCATGATGGGACCAGTCCTAGGCTATGATGAGACTGGGTAGGACGAGGTCCTCCACTACCATGTGCCTGAGTTCGCCTCAGTGTTCCTCTTGCTCCTCCCTCAGAGGCTATGCTCTATGTCTTTCAGAGACGAAGTCTACTGCCAGATCTGCAAGCAACTCTCCGAGAACTACAAAACAAGCAGCTGGGCCCGGGGCTGGATTCTGCTTAGCCTCTGTCTGGGCTGCTTCGCACCTTCGGAGAGGTTCATGAAGGTGATGAGGGCTGGGCTGGGGTGGGACTGGACTAGGGAGGGCCCCGAGTCTTGGACCCTGAGCCATGTCTAGAAGTCACAGCTATTGAGCAGCAGTACCTACACACTCTAGCCTTCAGTTTTCCCAACTGAGAGGATGTTTTACTCAGCTCCTTCCCACTCCTACCCAGGAGTGCAAGGACACTGTCTCTGGTCCCAGGCACATACCCTTTAAGACTAAATTGGAGATAGACTGGGGATGTAGCTCAGTTGGTAGTGTGCTTTCTGAGCATGCACGAAGCCCTGGATCCGATCCCC
The DNA here is from genome assembly GCF_903995435.1 of Acomys russatus. Lineage (NCBI taxonomy): Eukaryota > Metazoa > Chordata > Mammalia > Rodentia > Muridae > Acomys > Acomys russatus. The sequence goes on along the minus strand of NC_067156.1, from coordinate 20,771,308 downwards.
AGCACTGAAAAAAAAAAAAAAAAAAAAAAAAAGGAAATGGCGATGCATACCTGTACCAGCCCTCAGGATGTAGAAGCAGGGGCATCAGACCCAACTGCCTCACAAGGTGTTGAACCCATCGATGGACAGTTAGGATAGGCAGGCACTGTCAGATGAGTCACACCTCCAGCAATGGCAAGTTTGACATTGACGTGCACAGGAAATAGAAGAGGCCTCCATTCTGAGTGTCTTTCTCTTCCTACCCTTTTCCCATCACCAGTATCTGCTGAATTTCATTAGTCAAGGGCCAGCCAGCTATGGGCCCTTCTGTGCCGAACGCCTGCAACGCACCTTCGCCAATGGGGTGCGTGCGGAACCCCCTACCTGGCTGGAGCTACAGGTAAGTGCTGGCATAGACTAGGACAGCCTGTCTAGGCCTTTGTCCTTGGCTCCTCCCACCTTCTCTGTGTGAGAGCACGTATGCGTGTGCATGTTCGTGCCACAGTATGCATGCAGAGGTCAGACAATACTTTACTGCTGTAAGCTCTCTCCTTCTACCATACGGGTACCAGGAGTTAAACTCAGGGCAAGCGTCAGTCTTGGCAAAAATTACCTTTTCTAGCTGAGCGAGCTCATTGGCCCCTCTGCTGCACCTTCCGGGCCAGCCCTGCTTCTCAGCACAGCACAGGCTTCGAAGCCACCCTCCCCACCACCCAATCCATGTTCCTGTGCTGTTCCTGTCTCCTGCCTGCCTGCATAGGAAGATAAAGCGACCACGCTCCGCTCTGCACGGAGAGCACAAACTGACCGCCTCTAGCTTCTAACCCTCGCCTGTCGCCTTTTGTAGCTCTGCTATTTGTTGGGGGCTGGCACCACCTCTACCTGCTTTGTCTCATGACCCCCAGGGGTTCTCAAGACCTTGGAAAGGGTCACTCCAGACCACCAGGATAGAGGGAGTAAGCTGGCTCATGCCAATGCCCGGTACTGCCCCGTGGAGGGACAGCAGACCTCCTCTGGCCGCATTCCCTTCATGCTCTCTCTTCAGTTCCTAAGTCCGCGGAGCTTCCTTCCCATAAGTCCTGAACTGTAGGTGGATATAAAGCCACCTCACATCCATGCCGTGTCGTGCTTAAGACCCAATGGCTCTGTTGTCTGAGTCAACCTCAGCGCCTTGGCCTTGCCTCTGAGCGTGGCCCATTATGGGGTGCAAGCTGCACCCCATGGCTGCAGAGACTACTTCTGAAAAGTCCATGACTCATCTGCTGGGTGTGGGCAACACAGACCATGGGACCCCCGCCAAGGCACAGCGAGACCCTGGGTCTTCTGAGGGAGTCACCCTTAGACCTCCACAGGGACCCGCAAACTTACGGATGGGAAGGCTCTAGAGCAAAGTGCTGGGACCCAGGACTGAGGTGCACCACCTGTCTGTCCCCAGGCTGTCAAGTCCAAGAAGCACATCCCGATCCAGGTCATCTTGGCAACTGGAGGGAGCCTGACCGTCTCTGTGGACTCCGCCTCCACCTCGCGAGAAATCTGCCAGCACATTGGCCAGAAACAGGGCCTCAAGGACCAGCTGGGCTTCTCTCTCCAGGTCGCTGTCTATGACAAGGTATCAAGCAGGATCATAGCCTACATATGCCTCCCATACATACCCTGAAACTAGAATGTACCTATTGACCTGCCCTGCCTGCATCCTCAGCTACCGCGCATGCATGCTCACACACACACACACACACACACACACACACTTATGCACACAAAGAGAAAGAAAGAAGCATTTTGGTGTTCAAGTGGACTCAGGCATAGCTTCTTGGCCCCCACAGGGCATCCCGTCTCTGTCTACCACACATACTGTTAAGGGTGGATGTCTATGTTGGGGCATGGCATGTAACAGCTCCTAACCCCTCCTGTCCCCAATTCTGGCTTCAGTTTTGGTCCTTGGGCAGCGGCTGTGACCATGTGATGGATGCCGTGGCCCAGTGTGAGCAACTAGCCCAAGAGAGGGGAGAGAGCCAGGGCCAGTCCCCCTGGCGCATCTACTTCCGGAAGGAGTTCTTCACCCCTTGGCATGACTCCCGGGAGGACCCCGTGAGCACTGAGCTCATTTACCACCAAGTCCTCCATGGAGTATGGTCTGGCGAGTATATCTTTGACAAGGTGAGGAGCCCTGAGAATTGACCCCATCCATAGCCTGTTGGCCATCAGCATGTCCCACAGTACAGGGACCCCGTGGCAATGTACGTACTAAAGAATATGGCAGACAGGAGGCAGAGAAATGAGAGATGGAAAGGCAAGGGTGCAGATATGGGGTCTGTACTAGACACAGCCATCTCCCTCCAGGCCTGGCCTGTTTCTTCTTCCCGTGGGTTGCAGGTTTGCTTGGCCTCTGGGATCCTTGGCATCCACAGCATCAGGCATTGGAAGGCCTCCCTACCTGGGTCAGACTGTCTGGCCTCCCATAGCAGCTGCTCATGGGGCAGCAGGTTCTGAGCATCAGGGATACGGCCTCAGAGCTAGAGCTGTGACTCAGATGGTAGATTTAACGGTGCCCTGGACTTGATCCTGGCACAGCATAAACTGAGCATGACAGTGGCCACCTGTAATCAGTCCCACCGCTGGGAGGTGGAGGCGAGAGGAGCAGAAGTTCAAGGTTATCCTCGGATACATAGGGAGTTTGAGGCCAGTCTGAGATACATGAGAGCTATTCTAAGGGTTGGGGGAGAGAAAGAAGGGGGGAAACTAGAAGGAAGAGGAGGAACAAAATATAGAGAAGGGAGGGGGTGAGAGGGGGAAGGGAAAAGATGTGGATTCACATCTGGGGTGAATTAAATGCCAAGCGCTTTAACAGTGGGGTGCAAACACCCTGTGCCACATCAGGAGGCTGTTCTTGGGGCCCAGCAGCCACAGCCATCTCAGCGAGCTGCCTGGAAGGGACAGCCACGATGTTCTCTTAGTGTGGGAGGATTCAGTCCCACTTAGAGAAGCCGTATAGGGGAGGGGTTAGGACAGACGGCTGCTCTGGCCTCCTATCTTGTGTGAGAGGCTGGTGGGCCCCATTGTGCTGCGGCAGGAGCGGCCTCAAATGGAGACCCTGTGTGCCCTTACTCACACCTCTCATGCTGCCGCTGTCCCGGCACACAGGAGGAAGAGCTGGTAGAGCTGCTGGCCCGGCACTGCTATGTGCAGCTTGGCGCCACACTGAAGAGTGACGCTGTCCAGGAGCTGTTGCCCAGCTGTGTTCCCTCCAAGCTGTACCGGACCAAGGCTCCGGAGAAGTGGGCTAGTATTGTCACCACCGCCCATGCCAAGGTCAGTCTGTGGCAGGCTGGGCACTCTGGGCCTACTCTGACCCTAAGCTTTCCCTTGAGGGGGAGATGAGAGGGAATGGATCCCTTCCCCCACGTGCCTCCCCACAGGCTAGGGACCAGGATACTTTAATGGGCACAACCCTGACTCAAGGGACAAATTGTCTCCTTTATCTCAGCACCTCACCACAGGGTCCTGTCGCCTGTCCTCCTCCCTCTAGGTGGGTCTCTTGATCTCTAACTGCTCCGCCCAGCAGTGCCTAGCTAACCCTGTCTTCCAGGGCTAGATATCCCATAGCTGCGGAACTTTGGCAGTTCTGAGGCCCGGGCACAGGCCCACCATTTCTTCCCTTCGTGCTCTCCTCCAAGCCCCTCAATGTCCCCTCACCAGGCTCACTGGAAGTCTTAGGTCAGTGTGCAAACGTCCTAAGTGGTTGGTACATGTGGCAAACGGCCAAATCACTCTTTGTGTATGATGTGGCCGCTTACAAGCCTAAAGTCGGTACATGAATGTTTCAAAGTGGAAAGTAGAAATGACATTTGATCCAACAGAGGAAGAAAAACTTGGGTGTGTTATACAGAACAGTAGGACTTATTAGGAAGGGAAAAGACAAGCCTGATAAAGGAAAGGACTAAAAGGAAGACAGAAGCAGAAACCTCTGCAAGAGATCTCCAAATATGATGAAAGCCACAGTGAGGTACCCAGGATCCAAGGCCACACAGGAAGATGGCCCTCATAGGTGTTCTAGCCTATGCTAGTCAGTGTGCTATTGCCATAATGAAATAGCAGAGATAATCCACTTAAAACAAGGAAGGGGGATGTGAAGATGGCTTGGTGGATAAAGAGCTTGCTGTACAAGGCTAACAACCTGAGTTCAGATCTCCAGACCCCGTGAAAAGCTGGATGAGGTGGCACAGGCATGCGCAATCCCAACGTGTACCTCCAGGAAGATGGGAGGCAGGGACAAGAGAATCTCCAGAAGCCTGGGAGCCAGCTAGCCTAGCGTGGGCAACAGTGGGCAAGAGGAGACTTTGTGTCAATCAAGGGGGAAGGCAAAGGACCAATATTGGAAGTTGTCCTTTGCCCTCCCATGTGGCACGGTGATGGAGGTGGTGGTGCCTGGTGTTTCCCACTCTGTACAGGCCCCGTACACCCAGTCGAAAGCCACACCACTGGCGGTGAAGGAGCAGACAGTGGAGACTGCCCGTTTTCTGTGGCCCCTGCTCTTCTCCCGGTTATTTGAAGTCACCACTGTCTCCGGTAAAAACATCTGGTGTGATGGGCCTTGGGCAGACAGGGAGCTGCTCTTGGTAGCCAGTTTGGCCTTCACTCTGGGTTCCCTTTTGGCCAGGCCCCCGCCTTCCCAAGACACAGCTGATTTTGGCCATTAACTGGAAGGGGATGTACTTCCTGGACCAGAAGGAGAAAACACTGCTGGGGTTGTCCTTCGCAGAGGTCATGGGTCTGGTCACCAACAGGTAAACCTCAAGTCTGTTGCTTCCCAACCTATGTCCTTTCCTTGGTTTAGATGTATATGAAACTTGAGGGCAGATATGAAGAGGAGACAATGTTGTCAGGAACCAGGCTGCTGTAGCAGGACAAGGAGAGCAACAAAAGACTCGGGGATCCCCTTCCCCACTCACTCATAGGGTTCTCAACTCCTAGGAATTCTTCCAAGCCATCTAGGAAGCTCTGCTATGCTCCACAACAGCTTCCTGATCATAGTCTTGAGAGGTGGTTGCACCAGTCACACCGTACCACTGCACCCTGGGGTCAACTGTCTACTCTTCCTGGACAACTCAAAGTCCTCACAGCATCACCTGTTGTATTTGCGAATTGTCCTGTTGCTATGCAAAACTACCTGGCACAAGCAATGTAATGGAGGGGGAGTTGTTTTTACCCACTGTGTGAGGGTACCCAGTCCATCATGGCGGGAAAAGCAGTCAGCAGGAGCGTAGGGTGGCTGGTTGCATTGTGTCCACGGTCAGGAAGCAGAGAGAGATGAGGGCTGGTGCTTTCTTTCTCCTTCTTCTCACATCAGTGAACCCAATCTAGAAACTCCATCACATACACCCAGAGGTTTGACACCTAGGTGGTCTAGATGCTAACGAGGTGACAATTAGTATGAACTATTTCACTTATTCTTCTGTAGAAAAGTAAACTGAGGCACACCAGCTAGGCAACTGTCCCAGGCTCCAGAGCAAATTTACAGTATTCTGTGTGCTGTTCCTCATTATATGTTCAGAGCAGCCTTACGTGCTGGGGAATGGCATACCCCAGTGTCTCTGCGACCCCGGGAGCTGCTAGTCACTTGTCCATCACCCAAGGTGCTGCCTGGGACTTGGGCCAACCTGGACTCAGACCAAGCTCTTTCAAGGACCCTGGAAGAGTCCCTTGTTTTCTAATATACAGCACAGGAATTGTCACGTTCCCAAAGGGTGCTGGGGGGACTGAAACAAGACAGAACATGGCAGGCTCCAGGTCACACTACACCCTTTGTGTCTCCAGGGAGGCCCCAGGTGGGCAGAAACTTCTCCTGTCCACCCTGCACGAAGAATACGAGTTCGTCTCCCCCAGCAGCGTGGCCATTGCCGAGCTGGTGGCCTTGTTCCTGGGAGGCTTGAAGGAGAGGTCTGTGTTCGCCATGGCCCTGCAAGACAGGAAGGCCACAGGTACCTGTTGGGAGAGGGGACAGGCAGCAGCTCACAGGACCAGTAGAGAAGGGTGACTTTCTCATGTCCATGAGACCCAAAGCAAGGCTTAGAGACTTGAGCATCCATGTTATGGGGTCAGCTTCAGCAAGACCCCACCTGAAAGGGTTAAAGGAGGAAGTCGTACACCTACACCCCACCAAGGGCACCGATGCTCTCACAGTCACTAGCAAGGACTTGCTCACTAACTCTGCAACCATCCCATTAGCCCGTCTTACAGACACAAGACCAGAGGCGCAGACAGGGGGATAGTTCACCAAGTACCACACAGCCTTTCCCGAAAGCCCTCACTCCTACAAGAGCTGCGCTCGACCCTATAGGCCAGCATTAGGCTCCACACCTCAGCCACAGAGGCTGGTTTACTTCAGATGAAAGGGCTCCATAGGAATTCTTAAACCCTGAGGAATATCAGAGAGCGTTGCCCTGTTTTCCTGTCAGTCCTCACGCATGGCCGTCTAGGAAATACCATAAGCGGCTCACAGATTTGCACATGGGTTCAGAGGTCATGTCACAGAATACTCTAGCCAGACATGTAAACCACCAGCTGTGTAGTCTGTCTCCTGCCAGGCCCCCACCCAGCTCCTGGTTAAGTCCCAGAAGCCTATGAGACTGGAGCTGCTATGACAGTTCCTGTGCCTTGCCTGTCACCAGCAGGCGACAGCTCCACACCGTCCTCTCAGAGTGGCCTCGAGCCCGTGGTTCTGGGCCTCAGTTTCTTCATATGTCAAAGGATACGACCTCTGAAATAACAGTGCAGTCTGGGGACTCGGGAGAGCCCTCGGCAGATGTGGCATTCATGTCTCTTCATGTGACCTGTACCCGCAGAGGATGTCACCCTTCTGCCCTTCAAGAAAGGCGACTTACTGATCCTAACCAAGAAACAGGGACTGTTGGCCTCAGAGAACTGGGTCCTGGGCCAGAATGACAGAACAGGCAAGACAGGGCTGGTGCCCACGTCCTGCCTCTACACCATCCCCTCGGTCACGAAGCCCTCAGCCCAACTTCTGGTATGTCACATGCACATCTCTGATCAGCAGGGTCTTGGGATACTTAAACTAGGGCCTCACATACCATCTCCCTCATAGAGAACCGACAGGACCACATGGGCATTACGGCAGCTCTGCCGATCCCCGTCATCCCTAGAGTGACAGTGAGGTTGGCATCTTTATGCAGGAGCACTTAGTAGGTCCTCGGTAAAGGTTGCTCTCTTCCTCTCACTATGAAAAGGTCTTGGGGACAAACACCGTTCCTCAGTCCAGGGTGTCCACATCTTCCCCTGCCCTAAGGATGCCCCTGTGCCAGCCAGCCCCAAAAGCTGCTCTTTGGGAAGCCAGAGAAAGGCAGGCCCTCTAACTTTTGCACAGTAGGTGCCTGGTAGATGGCCCTAAGCCCGCAACTCTAGGTTACCACTAACAACAGCTCCTAAGTCCCTCAGCAGAGCGGTCCTAAGGAAAGACAGCCATGGGCTGTGAGACCCAGAGTGGCCACACCCTGAGAACACGGTGGACAGACTCCCATATGCTAATCTGGCTAAAGAAAAAGAAGGTGGCAGAGAGGTTTAATCAACTTGGTCACCACTGACCTTTTCCACCTCATCGAGGCAGCTAACTCAGGAGAAGCCTAAAACAAAAGCCTTGTGGGCAGTGGCACCTGGCTAACCATGAGCCTACCCCCTGCAGAGCTTGCTGGCCATGTCGCCAGAGAGAAGGAAGCTGGCAGCCCAGGAGGTGCGGGCTTCAGAGCCGCCGCCTGAGGAGCAGCCCACAGAGCCACCATACACCCTGGAAGAGTTCTCCTACCAATTCTTCAGGTGCACTTCCAGTTCCAAGGGCTGCCCGAAGGCCGGGGTGGCGGGTGCACAGCCAGGGGTACAAGAAGGAAAAAACAGCAAGCCACCTTTGAGAGGCCAAACAGGGCCAGAGAAAGCCCCCCTGCACAGTCCCTCACACTAGCTCTGTCTCTGGCAGAGCCCCAGAGAAGGAGACCATGAGAGGGGCCACAATGCCAATAGCCCGAAGCCGGGGCCATCTGTGGGCGTACTCCCCAGAGCCGCTGCGCCAGCCACTGCTCAAACGTGTCCACGACAAAGCCGGACTTCGGGATGCAGCCTGCCAGATCTTCCTTGATATCCTTCCTACAAGCCTGTTCTAGCTGCAGACAAGCCTGGAGGCATACCCACCTGGGTCCCCTCCAGGCCCCACAGCCACCTGTGAGGGGCCAGGCCTCACATGAGAAAGCATGTTGCGGTTCCCTGCAAGGATGCTTGAGGCTCAGTAAAGGGCCTGGAGAAAATGTCAGTATGGGATAGGGCCCAGATTAGAGTTCAGGAGAAGCCTGGGTCAGGGTTTAGAGTGTTCACTGATCCAGAGGTCAATTTGGGGTCAGTGTGAGCATTGTTTAGGGGGTCAGTGAGTGGCTCAGTTCAGGGTTCAACCTGGGCCCAAGGGGCATCATTGGGCCAGCGTTAAGGCTCTGGTGGATGTCCAGCCTGAGGCTGCCTGGGTACCGTTGTCCTTCACAGTCACACCCATTCTCAAGTACACAGGCGACTACCCGTCGCGGCAGTCATGGCACAGTGTGGAGCTCACAGACCAGATGTTCTCGTTAGCCCTGCAGGACCCGGCTCTTCAGGACGAGCTCTACTGCCAGATCCTGAAGCAGTTGACCCACAACTCCATCAGGTCTGCCGAGGTGTAGCCTCCTGTCCTGGGCCCTGGACCAGGCCTGCTAGGGGGAAACAGCCACTCACAAGTCTGGATCCACACCCAGCAGCCGAAGCGGCCGCGAGAAGTCCAGGGCCCTGTGTGTATTCTACTAGTATCTAAGGGTGGTTGACAAAGGAGGGACAAAAGAGGATGGACCACTGCCATCCTCTTCTATGTGACCTAGGCAGACCGTGGCCTCTCTGAACCCATTCCCATAGGATGGGCAGTGGTACCCGTCTTGTCATCAGGGCATAAAAGTATCCTATAGCACTGGACAGCTGGATTGTAAGCTGGTATAATATAGCCCTGATGTGTACCGTGTCCCTGCTTCCTAGCCAAGCTCCCAAACCCACAGGCCCGAGTGTCCCATTTCTCCTTCTGAGACTCCCAGTTGGCCTGGCACGGCACAGAGCCCTACCACTGATGGGCGCTACCCCGCAGGTTCAGTGAAGAGCGAGCCTGGCAGCTACTATGGCTCTGCACAGGCCTTTTCCCGCCAGGCAAGGCGCTGCTGCCCCATGCTCAGAAATTCATAGACTCCCGGAAGAAGAAGCCGCTGGCTCCTGACTGTAGCCGAAGGCTCCACAGGGTTCTGAGGTAAGCCTTATGCTCTAGAGCACCAACCCTCGCTCAGCTCAGGACAAGTATAGGTGGATATGGCCCTGTGTGACCTCGTGTTCCCTTCCAAGAAGGTGGGACCACATGGAGGAAGGGACAGGAGACCCAGCAGGGTCCCAGGCAGGCATGATGCACAGAGATGCTCCAATCAGGATCAGTAGCCATCTTACCTATGGCTCCCCTGCCCCACCTCTGTCCAATCAGAACATGAGAGTCAACTGGGGGCCCAGCATGACCGAGGCATCTTAGTCCAGCCCAGGGTGGTCGAGGTTAGAGGCCTGTCCCTCCTAACCCTTGTACCATCTCCTTCCTCCCTCCTATCATCCAGAGTGTTTTCCCATGGAGCTTTGTCAATCCCCATCAAGCCTAGAGTGACAGGGAAGTTGATGTGTTTATACAGGCACTTAGTAGGTGTTTGATAAAGGTTGCTCTCTTCCTCTCACCATGGATATGTCCTGGGAACAAAAAATCAACCTTCCTCGGCCCCTGCTTCATTTCAGACACGATCCCAGAGTGTCCACATCTTCCCCTGTCTGTAAGATATGAGGCTCCTGCCTTCTCTATCTTGGCCCTGACCATGATGAATGTGGGCTGACAGTGAGTGTGGGTGGCCACTGCAGTCATGGAGGAAGTAGCATCCTTTGAAAGGCCATGCTGGAGTCCCCACCCCCTGCTCAATCAATCCCCTGACCTGTGACACAAAACACTCCTGTCCATAGTGCCATGGCCCTGTAGTCCCTGTTTTGCTAGGGAGCCCATGTGTCCCTACCCTTCTTGCAGGTAGGTGAGACTGGGCTCATCTTTATAACAGGGTCACCTGCAGAGCCCCACCAGGCAGTGACAACCCTTAGAAAGTGTAAGGAAGCCAGAACCTACCTGGCCTCCTACACGAGTCATTGAGAGCTCTTGTTTCCAGTATCAGGCTGTATGCTCTGTTGCAGTTGGCAGGTGGGGTGGGCATAGGCATGAAAGACGTGGTATTATAGCACACTCTGTCCTTCTCAGAATAGGACCTCGGAAGCAGCCTCCACATCATGTAGAGGTGAAGGCTGCTGAACAGAATGCCTCCAAATTATGCCATGAGGTCTACCTCCCCAATGACACCAGTAAGGTGAGTGTCCAGCCTGGGACCCACAGTGAGGTACCCTCAGAAGGTCACAGGGCACATTCTCATCATCCCAGTATGCTCTTTGTTCACTGAATTAGATGTACCTTGTAGGTTCCAAATGGACTCTCTCAGTCCCATCTGTGCCATAGCATGCTGCCTCCATACTCCAAGCCAGCATGGGGGAGCACTGCACGGAGTTAAGGGGCCACAGGGAGGCTACCAGTGAGAGTAGAAGCAAGGGTATGAGTTAAGATTCCAAGCCAAGGAAGAAAAAGAAAGGAAGCAGGAGAGGTAGGCAGCAAGGTTGAGTCCTGGGGCCTCTTGGACCCTGGCAGCATCTATAGTGAGCAGTAGCCATGACTCTTTGGCCCAGAGCTTGAGGGGACAGAAGGGACAGGTAGGAGGTAGGGGACCATTGGGACCAGCTATGATAAAGAAGCATCAAAGGGCGAAGGGCCAAGGTCACCCTCGCACCCTCCTCTGGGCCACATGAGCTTGGGTACAATTGAGTCCTTATAATGAAAGTTCTCATAGTCTGGCCACAAGGTCACAATACAAGTCCAAAAGGCCAGACCTCCTGGGTCTAGTCTGGACCCAAGACAGTAAGTGTTGTTACCAAGCAGTATGATATGTGGATGGCTTTCTGGTCCCTGTCCTTCTCCAGACAGAACACAGCCAGCCCAAGGCTTATAGTCGACAAAAACAGGCCCAAGGTGGTGGTAAGGTGCTCACCACACAAACATGATTCAGATCCCTAGCCCTTATGTGAAAGCACAGAGGCGGTAGGAAGTCCCTGGAGCTTATGGGTAAATCAGTCACCCTAGTCAGCCAGACACTCAAGCATCTTTAAAGGTGTGGTGGTGCATGCCATTAACCCCAGCACTCAGGGAGGCAGAGGCAGGTGGATCTCTGTGAGTTCGAGGCCAGCCTGGTCTACAAAGCGAGTCCAGGACAGCCAAGGCTACATAAAGAAACCCTGTCTGAAAAAAACAAAAAAGAAAAAAAAAAAGAAAAGAAGGAAAGAAAAACAGACAGACACTTGAGGTTCACCTCTGGCCTTCACATACATATGAACACAAATACACATGCACCTACATGTGCACATACTTACATGAACATGGACATAGCACATGCACACACAAAGTACATGGAGGAGATAGACCCCAGAATAGTCATTTGGGAAGCCTTCTTACCCATGGGTCTTGGGCCTCACCTGCTACCTCCCTGTGCAGACAATGGAGGTGGGCAGCAGTAGCCGGGTGCGAGACCTATGCGAGGCCATCGCCACTAAGCTGCAGCTGACCTCCTGGGATGGCTGCAGCCTCTTCATCAAGATCGCAGACAAGGTGAGCAACGTGGTAGGCCAAGGAGCAGAGCAAAAGCCTCTTGCCTGAGGAGGCCTCCCATGACCAGCAGCCTTTAGCCTACCCAGAACACTGTGTTAGCCAGGCCCTTCAGTGCCCAGCTGGGAACGTTGGGATGAAGTGGGTGGGGTCTTGGAGTCCCATACCCTCCTCGTCAATCCCAAGTGAGCCCCCAGCCCACCCAGCCAAAACACAGTAGTTTCAGGATCCAGCTTGAAGGACACATCCCAGAAGCTGTCATATTTGCCTCTTCCTCCTCTCTAAGGTCATCAGCCTGAAGGAAGGAGACTTCTTTTTTGACAGCTTGAGGCAGGTATCTGACTGGGTGAAGAAGAACAGGCCGCAGAAAGAAGGTGAGGGGACGTCTCTGTGGAGGGGGTGGCTGCCTGCTGAGTCGCTGGTACAATTCCAGACCCATGCATCCTTTCTCACTCCCCATGTTCCCCTAGACATGAAAAGGTTAACTTCCTGTGGGATGAGAGGGGTACCCCAGGGCCCCACCTCATGGCAGGGAGCTGGGCCCAGGGACGGTTCCGGAGGCAGCTCCTACACTGCTTGATGAAGCTGAGGAGTCAGCCTCCCCCCCAAGGAGGAAAGACAAATACTTTCCACATCAGAAAGCAGCAGGAGTCATGTGAGGGCAAGGTGTTTTCTTCAGGAGTGAGCCTTCGGAGCCTGCTGGGACAGGCCCAGTGCCCATTGCAGCCACTCTTCTAGGGGCCTCCATGACACTTCCCTACCAGGTGTTCTTCATGAGGAAATTGTGGCTCAGTGTGACCCCTGGGAAGGATGTGAATGCAGACACCATACTCCATTACCACCAGGTACCCATCAGGTGGCCCTCTTGAAGTCACAAGAGCCATTGCCATTTATCTCAAGTCTGTCCGAGATGGGAGAGGCAAGGGCCAGGGGGTGGGAGACTGCCTTGCCCCAGGCATTTGTGAAAGGGTAGACTGAATTGAGTAGGCCAAGACCCTGAGGGTTCCAGGAGCAACAAATCACAGCAGCTCTGGGGACAAGGTCTACAGTGTGAGGCCGAGGAGGAAGAGCACACAGAAGGCTGGGTGTGATGCACCAGCTGGCAAATTGAAAGTACAATAGCATGTGGACAGAAATCCATGTCCACCACAGCACTGTCCAAGGGAGCCCCCACTTAGGCCTCTGCCCTGAGGTCCTCAGCCTTTGGCCTGCTCAGTTAGTCAACAGGGAAGATAACACCCCCCACACTCCAGGCTCCTGTCCCCTGAGGTCCAGCATGTCTGCCACTCAGGAGCTACCCAAGTACCTGCGCGGGTTTCACAAGTGTTCCCGGGAAGACATCATCCACCTAGCAGGCCTCATCTATAGAGTCCAGTTTGACAGTGACCGGTCTCAACTGGCTAGTGTCGCAAAGATCCTAAAGGAACTGGTACCTCAGAACCTCACACGCCTGATGTCCTCAGAGGAATGGAAAAAGGTCCTTAGCGGGGGTCTGAGTGGATGGGCAGGCTGGTGGCTTGGGATGTGGGCTGCCTGCACCTGGCCTTTCCCTGCCCTATCCTTAGTGGCTGAGGCCCTGTCCCTACACTGACTTTCTGCTAGTCGGGTCAGGGCCCTGGGTGACAATGTCCTGTGTAGAGGACCGGGTCCTCAGTGTTCTTTTCTTCCCTCAGAGCCTGCTTCTAGAATGTGAGAAGCACAAACACAAGACAGTGGCAGAGGCCAAGGTGGAGTTCCTGAAGTGGATCTGCCGTTGGCCTACCTTTGGCTCTGCCTTCTTTGAGGTGAAGGTAAGCCTTAATTCACGTCCAGCCTTTGGCCCCATACAGGCCCATTTAGTTGAGCCCTCAATGCATATCAGTAGAAGTGTGTGTTCTAACTGTGGCCCTGGCAAGCACCTAAAAAGTGCCCACCTAGGGGCTGAGGAGATGTCTCAAGTGGAAAACGGCTTGCCTTGAAAGCGTAAGGCCCTGAGTTTGACCCTCAGAGCACACGCTGAAACACAAGAACAGCAGAAAGCTGGACGTGCTGTTGTCCGCTAGAAATAGCCTAGGCTATTTGACGAGTTCCAGGCAAGGAAGAGGCCTCATCTCAAAAATATTTACACACACACACACACACACACACACACACACACACACACTCATATGGCCAGTGAGATGGCTCTGTGGATTAAGGCACTTGCCACCGAAGACTGACGACCTAATTCAATCCCCAGGGCCCACATGTACAAAGAAGGAATTTTCTCCTGCAACTGTCCACTGATCTCCACTCACACACCATAGCACATACCATGTGCAGACACACACAAAAAAAATGCATTTAAAAAAACAAAGGTGGCTGGCACCTGAGGAATGGCAACCCAATTTGACCACTGACCTCCATACAAGGCACACGCTTGCACACAGCACAGGCATATTTCCCAGCCTACACATGAGCACACATAGAAATAGAAAGCAGTCACCTGACCCCCAGACTTATGCTAATCATGTCTCTCCCTCCCTCCAGCAAACCTCTGAGCCTTCCTACCCAGACATCCTCCTCATCGCCATCAACCGCCACGGATTACTACTCATCCATCCCAAGACCAAGGTAGACCAGCAGGGGCCATGTGTGTGCACAAGCACACATCGCTGTGGTCATCCGTTGCAGGGTGGGACACCCGCCTTCCCGGCTGCCCCTCCCCTGCAGCCTAGCCTCCTGTCAATCACCTCTCTGTTCCCAGGAGCTGCTGAACACCTACCCTTTCACCAAGATCTCCAGCTGGAGTAGCGGCAGCACCTACTTCCACATGGCGTTGGGGAGCCTGGGCCAGGGCAGCCGTTTGCTATGTGAGACCTCTCTGGTGAGAGACACCACAGGCCCCATCCCCTACCACTACACAGCACCCAGAGGTGTTGGGGTGCTCTCATGACTCACTTCCACATGGAAAGTTGCTTGCCATGAGAGGTTGCTTGCCCATGACCAGGCTAAGCCAGCCAAAACCTGCAGGGATGTTAAATACAGCCCCAAGACTGACAGTGAGCATGTCCAAGGACTCTAAGCCCTCCCAGCCTATTTTGAGGAGAGGGTGAGACTCAGGTCCACCAGAGCAAGCGGTAAAAACACCCAGCACGGGGAGGCCGCCTTCCTTTTTTTCTTTCACTTCTACCATGTGGCTGCAGGGCTCTCCCTGTACCCACAGCCTCTGATCCCACCTTGTTCTGTCTAGGGCTACAAGATGGATGACCTGCTGACCTCGTATGTCCAGCAGCTTCTGAGCACAGTGAACAAACAGCGTGGCTTCAGGGCCCCAGCCCTGGCCAACCCCTAACGGGTCCCCTCTGCATCCAGCCTTCCATGCTGGTCTCCTGTCTGCCTCTCAGCACACCAGACCCACCCCCCTTCCTGGGTGTTCACTGCAGATGCCAACAGAGGTCTCGAGCCTCCTGGCTGGTGGTGGGTAGCTCCCCTGAATTCGCAATAAAAACTCACCTAGCGGGAAGGAGTATGTGTCTCTGAGGGGCAGAGGGAGTGTCAGGTAGGCAGCTAGTCTTGGAGGCTCTCTACACACCAGAGGGCCTCATCCAGAAAAAGCAAAGGGCACAGTGACTACCCAAAGCCAGATGACAACCATACTCTGCAAGAATGACCTCATCTGCCCTTTCTCCTTCTTCTGCCCCTCCCTCTGGCTCCTCTCCTCTCCTCCCCTCTCCTCTCCTCCTCTCTCTCTCTCTCTCTCTCTCTCTCTCTCTCTCTCTCTCTCTCTCTCTCTCTCTCTCTCCTCTCTCTCCTTTCTTGTTCTCAGACTGAAGAGAGGGCCTACCTGGAGACCCTGCTTCCTTGGCCCTCCACACACTTTTCTCTCATCCTGTGGGTCACCCGGATGTCTGCTATGCTCCTGGGAGGGCCTGGTGGAAAGCGGAAGCTGATGGCACTAAATAGGGCTTTGGAGAACTAACTGTTGGATTGCCAAGCCCTGAGAGACACCCCACCACCACTGTCATACACTTATCAAGCAAGCTGACACGGCCACCGCCACCTAGGCCTGAGGGGACCTGGCTGATTTTGTTTACAAGCCCTGATGGCAGCCAACTTGGAGAACCAGAAACTCTCCTGTCTGTCTGTCTGTCTGTCTGTCTGTCTGTCTGTCTGTCTGTGGTGTCTCTGAGTATTGATCATCCTCAGCAGGGGTAGCTTAGCACCACCCTCCTCCATCCTTTCCACAAATCACACAGACACTCCCAGTGTGTGAGTCAGCTTTCATTGTACAAGTATGTGACCACTTTGCAGGTTTGAGCTGGCCGGGGTAGTGTATAAGTCCAGAGGTGGAGCTGCTGCCGCAGTGCAAGCACGGAAACTTAATGTGGTTATATAACTGAAGGGTGGGTGACCCCTGATGCCTTTGTTTGCATGGCGCTGGCCCTGGGGCTGAGACAGCTTCTCAGCCGAGCCCAAGCGTCACTCTGAGGCAGAAAGTCTCCCAGGACCATGGAAAGGACAGGTGTCAGGGCTGTGATCTGCCAGCTAAGCAAGTGGCAAATAATCCTGCCCCAGTCTGTTCCTGTCCCTGGATATTGTGAGCACAGAAGGAAATGCCTATGAAGCTGAGCCAGGCCTCAGCACAGGATAGACAATCACTTAGGCAGAAGTAGGCTGGAAACAGGAAGGAAGGCATACTGGGGGGGGGGGGGAATGGGATGGAGCAGAAACGGGAGGTGGCGAGCAGGAATGGGACAGGAGGGTGAGGCCCGCGACCTTTACACCGAGTTGATGTCCACAGACTTGGGCTGGGCCTTGCGGGCAGACAGGTCAGATAGCTTCTTCAGCCTCTTTTTTAGCTCCAGGGGGAACCTTTCATAGCACCTTTTACACACGGGTTTCATATCGAACTCCACAAACTTGTTCCTGCAGACAAAAACAAAAAACAAAAAAACAAAAACAAAAACAAAAAACCAGCAGTCGGTGCCCTGTCAACCCTGACCCCAGACAATAGCCCAGAGGCAGAGGAGCAAGTTTCCCTCAGCTGCGGCCCTCTGCCCTCCCAGCCCAGCCTGCCCCAGCCAGCAGGCCAGGTTGGGCATAGGGAAGGAGAGATGAACCTGCAGGTCTCTCTTCCCTCATAGAAGCTTCTTTCCAGAATGCTCCCTGGCTCTCTGCTGCTCCTAGCAGCTTGAGCCCCACCTCGCCTTGCAGTTCCAGCCACCCCATACCCTCCTAGGATTCATGGGAGAGCCAGCCATCTGACTGCTTGCCTCTACATAGGCTGCCGTTTCCTGAGCGGGAACATCCTTCCCCATAACCCAGGGTTCTTTTAAGTGCATAATCGCCTCCTTCACCTTTCTCTGAGGTTCTTGGTCTGCCTCACCCTGCCTTGTTCTTGCCTCACACATGCCCAGGGCTTGCCGGAGGCCAGAGTTCAGGGAAAGTCAAGGCTGCAAAGTGCCCACCATGTTACTCACTTCAGAGTGAGCTTCATGTTGCAGGTGGAACAGGAGAAGCAGTTCACACACCAGGCTTTGCTGAGGGCTGACACCACTGTGAGGCCAGATGTGGGATTAGCAAGCCCCACCCAAGCCAGCTGCAGGCCCAGCTGTGCAGAGCCAGAGCCAGGTGGACCAGCAGCTGTGAGACAACTCTCCCACAAGCCCCCAGCCCCCAACCCCTCCCACTCTCCCACATTCCCACACCCCCAGCCCTTCCCACCACCAGGAGAACAGATTGGTTGGGAGAAAGCAAGGGAGGGAGGGGCTTGGGGACAGAGGCCTCACCGTCACCCTCAATCACGTGACTGCAGTTGTAGCAGACATCCCCAAAGAGCTGTGGAGAAAGCAAGCCATCAGTGCTGACTGCAACCTCCTGGCCCCTTTCCAAGGATGCCCAGCCCACTAGAAGCACTCTCTGGAAAGGGCCACATGTTGAGACATTGTTCCCCTAAGCTCCCATTGCTATCCACTGATGCTCCCTACTTAAGGCCTGCAAAGATGAGGGGCAGGGGTGGGACTTCTCCCTGTCAGCCTCTGGGGCCGTAATGGCATAGCTATCAAATGAAGACACTTGTGGACAGATGCTCACAGCTCTTACACACAGTCTTCAAGCTTGGAGAAGCCGGGACCCAGGGCCTGAGCACAGGGGTCTGGCTTCTGGTGCTCACAATGAACTCCTGTGTGCCTGCAACACCCTCACTCGCATGAGAGAAAACCCCATAAGCCCAGAGACCTTAGGAAGCATCTGCTGTGCTTTTCAGCATGTGCGGGTACACTGCTCCCCACTGTCCCCCCTGAGACAGGGCAGCAGAGCCATAGCTTGTCCCAGGACCTTCTCCCATCAGGCCACCCAAGCACCTCTTCTGGACATGGAGCTGTCTGGACACAGCCCCAGCCCTGCTCTCTCAAGGTCCTGAGTCCCCCACCCCCACCCCCCACCCACCTCCAGCCCTGTGTCTTTGCAGGATCCATCCCAGGTCATACCTGGTTGTAGTGGGTCTCACAGTAGGCCAGGCCCTTCTTCTCATAGTGCCGGTGCCCCAGGAATGGCTTCTCACACTTGGCACAGACAAAATGCTGAGGGGAAAGAGGGGGTGCCTGGGCAATATCAGGGCTGCATGAGGGACCCCGGAAGACAGGGAAAGGGGATGAGGCAGAAGTGACACCAGTAGGGCAGGCATTGACACCAGTATGGATGCTGTAGGAACCAGCTGACGATACCCTGCACTGCCTAGTTCTTTCCTCCTCCCCCTGCTCCCCAACCCGCTCCCGCTGATCTTGAGTCAGGGTCTCATGTAGTCCAGAATGTTCTCAGATTCACTGTGTAGTCAAGGATGATACTGACCTTCTGACCTCCCAAGCGGTAGGACAACAGGCATGCTCCACCATGCCTGGCTTGATACAGCACTGGGGACTGAAGTCAGGTCCTTGCATATATAAGGCAAGCACTCTACCAACTGAGCTACATTGCCAGCCTTCCTCCTCATCCTTGAACATGTCACAAATAATATCCTTTGTCACCGGGATCCTGCTTGGCAAACTGACTGTGAGTCTACATAGGTGGAGCTACTCTGATGTTTGTAGGTACCTTCTGTGTATCCCGCCCCCCCCCCCCACACACACACATCCAGAAGCCCACAGAGTCTAAGAACCATCTTCTGTCCTTTTAAACATGTGCCAACACACAATACTCCAGAGACATAGCCTTTTCTAATAGGCCACCCAAGCACTGCTTATGGACATAGAGATGACCAGGCCACTGGACTTGCAAGCATTCTTTCCAAATGTATCCATAAGAATGTGAGAGTGAACTAGTGTGGTGGCACACGCCTTTAATCCCAGCACTCAGGGGGGCAGAGACAGGTGAATTGATGTGAGTTCAAGGCTAGCCTGGTCTACAAAGTGAGTCCAAGACAGCCAAGGCTACACAGAGTAACCCTGTAAAGTGAGTGTGGCTGCCTAACCATGGCTCTGGTCTCCTGGTCCCCATGGAGTTCCTGGCTAGAACAAGGAGAGGTTGCTCCTAGAGAAAAGTTTTCACTGGGAACCATCCAGGGATGACAAAAGGTCTGTGAGCCAGGTCACTTCCTATTGTGCATCTGTGTCCACTTCCTGTCTTACCTCCACGTGCCACTGCTTGCCCAGCGCATTGACCACACGGCCCTCAATGGGCCGGCGGCAGGCCCCACAGATGGGAATGCCCATCTTGTCGTGGCAAGGCAGGCAGTAGAGCTCGCCCTTCAGCTCCCGGGCATCGGAGGTCAGCTCCTTCCTAGAAGACAACACGGAGCCCCTTTAGGTGCAGTCCTGTCATTCTGCAGGGCCACTACAACCTTTGGTCCAGGGTACTGTGCCTGAGGCCCTTGCTCTGGCTCAACCCTTGCTCTAATCTCTGGAAACTTCCTGTGTGCACCCCAGACAGGCCCCAGGACATGGAATCCCCACGCGGGGCCTGCAGAAAGGGCCTCTATAGTTTCCAGCAGCTTCTTGAGATAAAGGTCTGATTCTTCTATGAATCTGGGGCAAGCACAGAAGGGGTACCAGGGGACTGGAGGGATCCTCAGCATCTCTCTCCCTCTTCAACACCAGCACGAACCTTATGCACCCCACTCCTTCCTCTCCATTACATCTCAACGAGAGTCCTTCAGTCCGGAGCTGCTCCTTCTCCTCAAATCACAAATGCTCCCCAACAGAGCTCCGGAGAGAGGAACTTCCTGCCTCATCCCGCGTCCGCCCTGCAGCTCTGTGCGTCATGCACTAAGTGCCCACCATGCCCACGTTGTTTGCCTGGCTGGGAGTCCAAGCAGCCTTGCTCTATGACAGCCGAGATTGCCTTTGCCACACACAGGGCCTGGACTGGGCACCTACCCACAGTGGGAGCAGCTGAAGTGATCCGGGTGGAAAGGATCGTTCTTGAACATGACAGGCTGTTCATCAATGGCTAGGTGACACCTCTGGCAGATGAATTTGCCGAGGCCCTTGGCTTTCTCGCGGTTGTGGCAAGGCCGGCAGAGGTGCCTGTAGGAGGCGAAGAGAAAATGTCAGGGGGAGCAATTCTCCCTCCACCTCTTCCGAGAGCAGACTGGCCATCTTCCTGAAAGGAAGTTGTCTAGAACGCTGCTTGTGCCCTCAGCAACAGCTGGGTGACTCATAATGTATGAGCCCAAGTTTGAGAAAAGCAAGTGTCCCAGTCACGAGGCATGGAAGGCCACAGGTGAGGATTTGGAACGGGATGCTCTCCCACACTCAGCAGAAGACCACAGGGCAGACAAGATGTCTCCACAGGTAAAGGTTCTTGTCACCAACCATGAGTTTGAGCCCCAAACCCCATATGCTGGAAAAACCTACACAAACACCAAAGCCTATTTTCTGGCTTTGGGAGGTATGTTTCTTTTCCGAGGCTCCCTGGGCCTAGGACACTGGATGATACAGAAGAGATGTTTATCTGCCATTTCCTGAAAGACTGGCTTTACTTTTCACATGCCTGTTAGCGCAAGTGACCGTGAATGTGGGCCTTAGAACACCACAATGCGTGATAGGGTAGCCCAAAGCACGCAGGGCCCCTTCATCCCTCCCTTTGGATTCTGCCGGATGAAGAGGGGCTCTAATGCTCACAAGCGCTTTCTGTCTCCATAGACAAGGAAAGCTGTGTCACGTGGTGGCTCCTGAACCCAGCCACTGTCGCCACAGAGTCTTTTTTGTGACGACTTCAGTCATTTCTGATTCTGCTCCTTGCCTTGAGCAACAGCTGTGGCCTTAACAAAGAAGGAAATCAACACGGGTTCTGTTTCCTCATCACTGAGGGTGCAAAGAATTTAGATTCAGTGTCCCCAGGCAAAGATGCACAAAACCCCATCCAAGGCCCCTCGATCCCCATTCCCCAGTTGTCACGCCAATAGTGTAACCCTGCTGGGACCTGTTTATTCCTCCCAGCCTCTAAAATCCACAGGGGTAACCCTCCCACCTGTGCATGCAGACCTGTGTAGGGGTCAGAGGTCAATCTCAGGTCAATCTTTAATTGTTCCCCACCTTATTTTATTTTATTTTATTTTATTTTATTTTATTTTATTTTGACACGTGGTTTCTCACAGAAGCTGGAGCTCACCGATTTGGCTGCAGTGAGCTCTAGGGAGTCAGCCTGTCTCCATGTCCCCAGTGTTTGGGCTGTAGACATCTGCCACCATGCCAGGCCTTTACACGGCTGTGTAAGAGATCAATCCCAAGCTCTCGTGCTTGCATAACATAACCGAGCCATCTCCCTAGCACTTGTCACAGAGACTGACCCCGCCTCAAGAACCCTCTAGCCAGGTGGATGCCCTGCTATCTCTGTGTTGTCTGGGACTATGCCACTGAGCATCACTCACTCCTTGCCCTGGGGCCTTATCTTCCTACCTTAGGCCAGGGCTAGAGGCCCAAGCAAGGTGCCTTCTGGTACTTGCTTACCTGCCGACTACCTCTACTGGACCATGGATAACCAGCGCTGAGAAATAGCTCAGGGTCAGTGTATTGACTATGTGAGTGAAGGTGTGACTGTGCATGAGAGGAAGAGGGAGGCAGGGGACATAACCTCATTGAGACAATAGAGCCAAGTACCAACCGGGGCCAGTGTCTGAGCCCAGCTACCTGTGCTCCTCTGCCTCACAACAGGTATGCCCTGTGGCTGCAACCCTCATTTCTTGGGTCCCTGGAGCCCATCTTCACACAGGCATCTATGCTGTGACCTCACCCAAGACATTTACACAGTAGCCAAGACATGGGTGCCTTGCCCAGTCACCTTAGCCAGTTCCCGCTCTCTGCCTGTGTCTCTGTCACAGTCATGGCCTTATTTCCCACGACTCTGCTCTACAATTTGCAGATCCTTCTTGGAATGGATACAACATTCAAGCAGTACAGAATGCTGTACTCCCAGCTGGGCAGTGGTGGTGCACGCCTTTAATCCCAGTACTTGGGAGACAGAGGCATGAGGATCTCTGTGAATTCAAGGCCAGCCTGGTCTACAGAGCAAGTTCCAGGACAGCCAAGGCCCCACAGATAAATCCTGTCTCGAAAAACCAAAAACCAAAACCAAACAAACAAACAAAACAGAATGCTGTACTCCCAAGCTCCAGAAAGATGTGGTGGCTCTCACGCCACAGCTCAGGAGACTAAGGCGGGAAGATGGTGAGCAAAACCCTGTGTCAAAATCACCAGACCCTGGGGCTACAGAAATAGTTCAGTTGATGAAGAACTTGTTTTTGCAAACATAAAGTCCTGAGTTCAATCCCTGGAATCCACACTTTAAAAAATTGAACATGGGAGCCACGCGTGGTGGCGCATGCCTTTAATCCCAACACTCGGGAGGCAGAAGCAGGTGGATTACTGTGAATTTGAAGCTAGCCTGGTCTACAAAGTGAGTCTAGGACAGCCAGGGCTACACAGAGAAACCCTGTCTTGAAAAAAATCAAACAAACAAACAAACAAATAAAATTGAACGTGGGCCTGTCAGCAAGTAAAGGTGCCACAGACCCTAACGACCCGTGTTCCATCGACATGGTGGAAGGAGAAAACCAACTCTTATATGTTGTTCTCTGATTCCTACCACACGCCATGGCACACACCCACACTCACATGGTAAGTTGTTTTTAAAAGTTGGGCATGGTGGTGTGCATTTATAACCTCAGTGCTGGAGGAAGGAAACAGGAGGAGCCCTGGGTTTCACTCCAGGCTAGTGAAAGACCTTGGCTCAAACAAATAAACAAACAAACAAAATTAGCAACAAAAGGGAGTGGCTGGTATCTAAAAATCAGCACCTGATCTTGACCTCTGGCCTCCACATGCACTGCATAAACACTTGAACATACGCAGTAGAAACGTGAAGCACACGCACAGCTCAGCTCCTGAAAATTCTATTGCAAAATTGTAAAACTGTCATTGTCCTAGAAGCCACCTCACCAACAGAAAGCCTGTGATGAACTGACAATGTAACTCAAAGCCCAGTATATACAAGGGCCTCAACTCAATTCTTAGCACCAGAAAAATGAAAAAAAAAAAAAAAAAGTATGTGAGCCCCAGAATGCTCTGCGCAGGCAGTCGATTTCATGTCTAGCCTTCGTGAGCCAGTACCTGGTCCTCAGCAAGAGCAGCAGGTGCTTTCAACTACTGAGCCATCTTTCCAGCCTATGTATTTTTACTAGTTTTAAAATTACTTTTATTTTTATTCACGTATGTTTGTGAGTGTACGTCATGTGTATGTGTGCCCGTGGGAGACAGAAGAAGGTATCCGAGCCCCTTAGAGTAGAAGCAGTTGTAAACCCCCTAACATGGTGCTAGGAACAAAACCTAGGTCCCCTGGAAGAGTAAGTAATAAGGTGCTCTTAACTACTGAGCAATCTCTCCAGCCCCTAGTTTTTAACAACAGGGTAACCCACAGACCTGAAACTTGCTGATTTGGCTAGTAGCCTAACGAGCCCCCCAAAACCAATTTGCCTGCACCTCCCCAGTGCAGATGATAGGCAGGTGCTACCACACCAAGATTTCTCACATGAGTTCTGGGGATCACATTCAGGCCTTCTTGCTTCCAGGGAAAACACTTGATGAATTTCCACCCCGGCTTCCTTAGCTCTCTCTAATATGCTGTCACCACCTAGACACCCATCTGGGCACCTGCTTTATAGACACACACATGTGTACCTCACACACATAGACATGCATGCATGCACTCGTGCACATGTGTGCACAGACACACACACACAAAAGTAAAGTGTAGTGTAAGAATTCTCTTAAAAAATGCAGCAGGCAAGCTGGGTAGTGGTGGCGCACGCCTTTAATTCCAGCACTAGGGAGGCAGAGGCAGGTGGATCTCTGTGAGTTTGAGGCCAACCTGGTCTACAAAGCGAGTCCAGGATAGCCAGGGCTACACAGAAAAACCCTGTCTCAAAAAACAAACAAACACAGCAGGCAGACAGAACAGAGAAAATACACAGAAAGCCTGAGTGAGGTCTGTGGTGACATGTGCTGGGGTTTGGAACCCGGCTCTGCCTTTTGTTAGAGTTTGCCACAGGGTGAATGACTTCACCCCTCTGAGCTGTGGCTTCTTCAACTGTCAGATCGGGCAGAGTTCCCAGCTGCGCAATGCTGTGTGAAAAGACAAACTGACAACATCACGATACCACTGGGCAGTAGGTTCTCTCCAGATGTTAGCCACACATAATGGTAAATGTTTGGTTTGTTTGCTTTTGAGACAGGCTTTCCTGTCACTCGAGCTGGCTTCAGTATATGTAGCCAATGATGACCTTGAACTTCTCAGCTTTCTGTCTCTGCTTCCCAAGTACAGGGAATGCAGGTATGAGACACCACACAGTTTATGCAGCATTGAGGAGGGGACCCAGGGGACACTCGAGCGAGAAGCCCACTGTGCTAACTGAGTTGTATCTCCAACCGTACTTTCAAACATTTTAGCTGAAAAGCTTAAGTCTTCTGAAACTAAGAATGTTGGCACGGCTGCATTGTACGGCTGCATCGTTTGTGACATGAGCCTTGGTGAACTTGGATGAATCATGGGCAATACCCAACGCATGCCAGCTTTGCGCCACCCCAGCAGGAGCGAGGCTTGGTCAGGGAGCCACTGAGGCCTTCCTGCTGGCCATCCTCTGCTGCGAGGCCCTCCCAGGCGAAAACCAGGCCTGCCTGCCAGGCTGAGCTGCTGCAGTCCCCACAGTACAGACAGCACCCCCATTATACGGCGCCTGCAGCTGTGCAGGGCTCCACATAAAGGCCGTGATTTATTCCACACACCCGAACGGGGCCTAATTATACAGGACAGGACACAAGGACCCTACAGCAAGTGTCTGAAAGAATCCCCTCTCATCTGGCCCAAGACTCCTCAGCCCTGACCCTGGCATGCATAACAACAACCCCCCATCTCCTCCCCACCCCCTGCCAGCCCAGTAAGCTTGGGATCCTCATCCGTTGCCATAGTAGCTGACCCCTCCCTAATCCCCCCCAGTAGTAGAACACCGTGCCCTACTGAAATGTCCTGTTGTGTCTGTCAATTCTAGCCTAAGACCCCCACTCGGCCAGGCCCTTGCCCACTCCCAGGCTCCCAGGATAGTCACACACTTGGCTTCTGTGATGTGCTGTGGCCTGGCTGGGGGATGGGGGGCGTGCACAATCTGAAGACACACTGGAATATTCAGTACGTGCGTGCTCTGTGGAAGCAGACCCAGCTGGAGGAGAAACCTACCCCACAAAGGACCCCTCAGGAATGAAGCAGCTTTTGAGGCTCAGAGGAGCTGTGGACCCTCCTGCTCCCCTTAAATAGTCAAGCCTTCCTCCGACGGCTACACGGGTCCTGGAGCACCACTCACAGCTCACCTGCTGCCCCCTGCCTTCTGTCCTTTCCCTCCTGGGTCATCTGCAAGAGGTAAGGGGCAGACAGGGGTGGCCAGGGAGGGACAGAGCGTCACGAGACTGAGCAGAGGGCCCAGAGTAAGGGACATGATGCTGTCACACGGGGCCCTGCACTGTTGAAAGATTGCCACAATCCTGAAACTCTTCCTGTTTAGAGTTAGTATCTCTTAAAGCTTCACGTGGCCTGGGCTAGTCTTGGACTCTACTTAAATGGAGAATGACCCTGATCTCTTGATCCTCCCATCTTCCGAGTGTTGGGGTTGCAGGCACTCGCCATGATGCCCAATCTATGTGTTGGGCCTCAAACCCAGGGCATGCATGGCACGCACTCTGCCAGCCCAAATCCTTACTTTTTGAGCAAGAGTTTATTTATCCATTGTCATCTTACATTGAGCTCCCAAAGTAAAGTAGCCAGTCCTCAGAATGTCCCACCAGAGACAATGGGCAACTCCAGTGTATGTTATATGAGCCACACTCCAAGCTCTGGATAAAATGGCCCCATTGGTCCCCAGAAGTAAAACTGTACCCTAAAAGATGTAGGACTCTCATACCCCAACTTGGGCTGTGGAACACCTTGGCTGGGAAGGGACTCTCGGCCAGTCTGAGGCCCCGGCAAAGGTTTCCTAAACCCAGCTCTCACCCAGAAAAGCTAGTCAAAACGGAGTTGACCAGCTAAACGTGGAAAACTCCAGAGCTTGGGGCTCCGGGTGCTGTGGCACAAAGCATGCTCAGTATAGCCATGATGGAGCCCTGCTGGCAAGTGCCGGAGGAGCCATGAGGCGGGACAAAAAGCAGTGCCACTTTGTTCATCGCAGGCCAGGCCAGCAGGTGAGGGAGGTCCCAGAACTCAGAATAAGCAGTCTCACCAGGCAAGGCAACACTAAAGGACTGGTGAGTGCCATGCACAAGGCTCTGAACAACAGCTCCCACTTACCTATGAGAAGCGGGCTTAAGGGAACCCCACGATGTTACCCCTGCCTTGGGAAGGGGTTAAAAAAATAAGGGTTCTTCTTGCCTTCACAAGCCCAGATAATCAAGCTTGTTTCCCTCTCCCTCCTGCACTAACTCCACCCTCTAGGGCTGAGGGAGTAAGGAGGCACAGCACAGAAAGGTAGCTTCCGGGTTCTGGGTCTGACAGCAACGATGCCAGGCCCTCTTTACTCTTCGGGAAAAATCAAACCTCCGTTGGATTTGGCCTGTGGTTAAAGTTCAAAATGTTTCTGAGGCTCCGCCAACTCCAACAGACACAGAAACTCTGCAGACACAAGAGCTTCCGTTGGTAGCTCAGCAGTCTCTCCAAGCTTAGAATAGCTGTGCTCCCCACAAGTTTAGTCAGGAGACTCTGAAGGCATCAGACATCCTGCCTCTGACTTTAGGGGTGCATCCTGGGATCCTACAGCTGTTTCTGCATTCCTTTGAGCTCTGTGCCCCTGTTCTGCCTTTAGCCACAACATGAATGGTCTGGAAGCCCTACCGAGTCTGACTGACAACTCCTCCCTGGCTTACTCTGAGCAATGTGGACAGGAGACCCCCCTAGAAAACATGCTCTTCGCCTGCTTCTACCTCCTGGACTTCATCCTAGCATTCGTGGGCAACGCTCTGGCCCTATGGCTCTTCATATGGGACCACAAGTCGGGCACCCCGGCCAACGTGTTCCTGATGCACTTGGCTGTGGCCGACTTGTCCTGTGTACTGGTCCTGCCCACCCGGCTGGTTTATCACTTCTCTGGGAATCACTGGCCATTTGGGGAGATCCCATGCCGGCTCACTGGCTTCCTCTTCTACCTCAATATGTACGCCAGCATCTATTTCCTCACCTGCATCAGCGCCGACCGGTTCCTGGCCATTGTGCACCCGGTCAAGTCGCTCAAGCTTCGGAGACCTCTCTATGCTCACCTGGCCTGTGCCTTCCTGTGGGTGGTGGTGGCTGTGGCTATGGCCCCGTTGCTAGTCAGCCCACAGACCGTACAGACCAACCACACAGTTGTCTGCCTGCAATTGTACCGAGAGAAGACCTCGCAGCACGCCCTGGCATCCCTGGCTGTGGCTTTTACCTTCCCGTTCGTCACCACAGTCACCTGCTACCTGCTGATCATTCGCAGCCTGCGCCAGGGCCCCCGTATAGAGAAGCACCTCAAGAACAAAGCCGTCCGCATGATTGCCATGGTCCTGGCCATCTTCCTCATCTGCTTCGTGCCCTACCACATCCATCGTTCAGTCTACGTGCTTCTCTACGGAGGCAGGAGGACGTCATGCGCTGTTCAACGTGCCCTGGCCCTAGGGAACCGTATCACTTCCTGCCTCACCAGCCTCAACGGGGCCCTGGACCCTGTCATGTACTTCTTCGTGGCTGAGAAGTTCCGCCATGCCTTGTGCAACTTGCTCTGCAGCAAACGGCTCACGGGCCCACCCCCCAGCTTTGAAGGAAAAACCAACGAGAGCTCCCTGAGTGCCCGATCTGAGCTGTAAACCTCAAAGAGGTCCTGTCCCCAGGCTAGTTGTAGACCGTTGCAGGAGGACCAGCATCCAGTGGGAGCATATGCCACCAGAGCCAGCTAAAGAATTCTGCCTCCCCTCACCACTTCCTGAGCAAACAAACTGAAATGTCATCAGTTTCCCCCCTTGCTCCAAGGTCTTAATTACAAGGTCATCAAGTCTGCGCAAATCCATCAAGAGTGGGGGCTAGCTACAGGGATGCCCTGTCCACCCTTCCCCAGGGACTGGGTTGGCCTGGCTTCTGTAATAGCTCCCCGACACTCAGTGACTTCACTGGTGCTGAATAAGGAAGACAGCCACAGGGACATTTCTGGAACAATGGCGATCTTTCTTCCCCGTCAAACTTCAAGCTTCTTTTCATACTACAGATGCCCACAGCAACAAAGCCCTACAGAATAACCCAGAAAGCAAGCTGCCCAAGGCCCAGGAAAAGGGGCAGCACAGATCTCAATGGACCTAGAGGGGTGTTTAATATGGCCTTTGAAGTGCATGGTATATTGAGTGTTGCTTACGGTGCCTTTACCCCCATGATCTCCTCCTGAGTTTAGGGGACACAGACTCTGATGATAGCCACATGTGAGTACATTTCTGACTGGTTGCTTGTGAGCCCAGCAAATACAGCTGTAGACTCTGCCCCTCCTGCTCTAACCGTGTGCCCACATCTGCCTCTAGCCTGGCAATATCTTGCTCTTCTCAGTAGAAGGTGGGCTAGTCGGGCAGATGGCACAGATGGGGAGCCATCAGAGCCCACTGCAGACAGGGAGCCAGATGTGTGAACTTGTCTCCAGCTTACTCAAACCCGGAAGTGGTGTTTCTGCCACCACGCACAATGACTTCCTAACTTTGAGCTGTTGAACTTGTCAGCATGTGGTGACCACTCTAATGTGTCCCTTCTTTGGGTATTTGCTTGTAAACATAATCGAGCCTTAAGATGAAGGAAATTATTGTGCTGGTTCAACATGGCACACGATGACCCCCCCCCCAAGAAATTCTCTTCCCTTCCACCTAAGAATGACCAAGTGGGGCAACACAATCCCTTTCTGGGGGTTCTGGTGGCCCCATGGTATGCCTTCTCCAGGCAGGCCTGAAGCTAAGCATCACGGAGTTCTGAGTGCCACTCTAGGTTAAAAGGGCTCTCAGACTTTCCCCTCTGACTGTCTCCTGCCCGTCCGTAGAGAAAAACCCCATAACGATCCCGATGTGCATCGCTGTTTCTCACCAGTACTGGCCTGTCCCCCCCCGCCATGGTCCCTCATCAAAACAGCCTGCTGAATACAAGGCATGCCAGCCTTACAGATGCCAACACCACCAGCACAGGCCCTTGTGCCTCTCCAGTGGAGCAGTAAAGGGACAAGATCATTGCAGACTGTGACAGGAGTGACAGAGGGGCCAAGCACCCAGACAGGAAGGGCAGTCTTGCCAGGAGCTGGAGGGTCTCTGGAAGGCAGCACTGCCTTTCTTGGTGCAGGGGATACAGAACAGGACTTGGGTCAGAGGAGGAGAAATTTGCAGCTCTATTTGGGACTTGTTATGTGGGAATCTCAAATGGAAGTGCCACATAGGCAGGGGAAGTGAGCAAAGGAGAGATCTGAAAGTGGCCCCTGGATTGTCCGGATGTGCCATTGAGAGAGGCCCAAAACTTCATCTTCAAGGGCAGGCATGGACACTGTCCCAAAGAACACCTCTATACAGAGGGAGAGACTTCGGGGGGAGGAGTTAGCACAGCACAGAGGTCTCACTGGGAGAGGAGGGCCCTGCTGTGAGACCACTGGGGGTCAAGGAGAGGATATGGTGATATTGAGGGTGGATCTGAGTCGTACAGGAGGTCAGAAGGTGTGCTGGGAAGGGCTTTGAGGCACAACGGCATTGCTGGGAGCTCCCCCAAAGCTTTCCCATACATGTGGGAGATGAGATCATGGCTGCTGGGGAGGTGGAGAGCCCACAGTGAGAGAGGCATGGATGAAAAGAAAGAGCAAGATTTTCTAGAAGGGGAATAGCCAGAGAATCAGCAAGGTCTACAGTCCTGCATTTACAGTAAATTGTGCAACCTGGTTAATGGGTGTCTCTCCAACATCCTCCAGGCTTGTGAATGCAGAGAGGAAAGCAGACAGCTGGGGACAGCATGGTGTGACAGCAGCAGGTGGGGTGTCAGGGGTAATTGGGATCTGCCAATTAAAAACACCCCATCCAGCCACAGCCACTCAAGACACCTTTGTGCCTGCTGGCCACAAAGGAGCACCCTAGCCCAGACATGGCCCTGTCTGCCCTCACTCTCCCGCCTCCATCCTTACCTGGGGGCTGGATTCTCCGTCTGTAGGGGCAGAACAGGGCCCACTGCCAGGACCATGGCACTTAGAGTGGGGGCAAGAGACCCTCCTCTCTGCCCATGACTGCAGCTGCCTCACCTGCCTGCGTTCTTCACAAAGCCCAGGTCAGCCAGCTCCACGTCACACAGCTCACAGCGGAAGCAGCCCGGGTGCCAGTTGGCGTTCATGGCCTTGATCACCCGTCCGATGACAAACTCCCCTGGAAGAAGAGAGATCTCAGCTGTCAGCCAGGGAACTCCTCCGCCCCCCTCACTTCGCACCCCACCCCCAAGTTCTGTGTACTAAGTGTTCCTCCCAGCTTAGCCTTGTCCAAGCTCTTCTTTTAGGGGCCTGAAGAGCAAATACTCAGAAAGGCAGAGTGAGGTGGTGAGGAAAGGTTCCCAGGCTAAGTAGTGGCAGCACTGCCTGTCCCCACACTGTCCCCGTCCCACTTCCTAGATGCTGTCACCAGTTCTTACCGCAGAATCCGCAGCATGGAGCAAACAGCATTTGGAAGTCATGTTCGCAGTACTTCCGGCCCTCAAACTGCAAATGAGGGGGCCACAGAGAAAAGACACACAAGTCACTCAGCATCATCACAAGCCTTTGCCCCTAATAAATAGCGGGGGTCTGGGGTTCTGAGAGGACAGACTTGTAAAGCTAGCTAGAGCAGGGGCCTGGCACGTGCAGTTTTCCAGAGATGCTGACGGTCCGAGGCCAGCTCTCAGGGAGTCTGCTGTGGCTGAAGGAGGACAAGCTGAGCCGGGGTCGGGGTGGGTGGTGGGTGGAGGGGTGGGGGTGAAGATTGGGGGGAAGCCGGTGCTGGGGAAGAATGGGGCAAGTCTGCGTTACAATTGCCACTTTGTCCTCCGTGTCTGCCCAGCTCAGTGCCTCCAGAGACTACAAAAGACCCCTAGAGGGAAGAGGGAAGACAGGGAACATAGGAAGTGCCTGGGGAATTGGGGTGACAAAGAAAAGCACCTGAGTGCTGCAGTCAGCCACTGTCATGTATTGTCCTCAAGCACAACCAATGCTTGCCTCTGCCTTCCTCTCCCTTAACAATCTGATTTCTTTTTATTTTTTTTTTAACAATCTGATTTCATATATATATATATATATATACATATATATGTATACACACACACACACACACACACACATATATATATATATATATAGCTGGTGGGGATGTAGCTCATTTTGTGGAGTACTTGCCTAACGTGCATGAAGCCTTTCATTCACAGAACTGTGTGAACATGTTTGTAATCCCAGCACGTGGGAGATGCAGGCAGGAGGGACCAGAAGTTCAAAGTCATCCCTTCATAACTTCGCTCTCCTAAAGCTACCTGCAGCTCTTCCCCGTGAGCCAGAGGGGCCACAGAGGCTTAAACTTCCTCAGCAACATCTCCCGAGCACCTACTATGTGCTAGGCTTGGTTCAGGTCTACAGTCCTTCCCAGAGCTCTGCCCAGCCCTCTGCTGCCTCTCCAGGCAGCCAGCATCTCGCAGGAGCCGGGAAAGCGGCAGGAGATTCTCCTTGGACCACATATCTGCAACCAGTGATGCCACCAGCCCACAGGACAGCACAGCGCCCTCTGAGCTCCGATCTACCCTCCACTGCAACCCAGTGGAGTGGCAGCCAGTGTTTAACCAGCTCTGCGGGGATGCAACAGAGGCCCTGACTCTGGGTCTGCCAGATGTTATGGTGTAAATCTTACTGCCAGGCTGATGTCACCACATAGACAGAAACAACCTCAGCCGCATAAACCTGAAAGTCTAACAAAAATAATGGGAAGTAGGACGTTTTAAGTACCTGTTATCTTCATTTTTAATAAAGCACTATATCTATGCACAGTGTGATATGGCTTACTATATGTCTGTTTTATATGCGCAGGTGTGTCCCCCTTTTTGCGACAAGGTCTCTCACCAGCCCATGGCTCACTAAATAGGCTAGCTGACTAGACTGTGAGCCTCAGGGATCCACCTACCTGTGCTTTCCCAGTGCTGGGACTACAGCACGAACCACTATGCCCAAACCTTTGGTTTTGGAGATTAAACTCAAGCACTTATAATTGCTAGACAAGTGCTCTGAAGACCGTGCCATCTCCTCAGCCTGTGCATGAGTTACTTCTTAACAACAGCTGGGTTTAAAAAGGAAGGGTTTCACAACTTGCTCTTGTGAGCTGATGTGGGAAATACAGGGCCCTTTACTTTTATTTGAGTTATCTCAATATTCAATAACCCCACTCCTGGTCCCACCTGGTATCCCAGCTTCTATCTCAACTGGCTCATGGCCTCTGTATGGCACACTCACCAAATCGTCTCTAGCTTCCATTCTGGTTTTTGTTTTTGTTTTTGTTTTCTTTCTTTTTTTTTTTTAGACAGTCTTACTAGTAGCTTCCCATGATCTGGTGTTAGAGACACGTCTCATGCCTTGAATGAAAGGGGATCCTTTGCATGTGTTGAACAATGATGTCCCAACCCTAGCCACTCCAACCTCTTACAGAAAAGAAGCTCAGGGCCCCAGAGGAGAGCCAGTAAGGTAGAAAGATGGAGGGGGTCTCTACCTCCTGCCACGCCCCCTCACTTCCCTGCTCCTTCTCCCGACACCAGCCTCTCCCCAAACACCCCACCTGCTCCTGCTTCATCACCTCTGCATATGCTGTGCCCTCTGCCAAGGCCTTTTCCTGCAGACGGGTGTGCGCGCACACGTGTGTGCGTCCGAGTGTGTGCATGTGTCTGTGTGTGTGCATCTTTGTGGATGGCTGTGAGTATCTCTGTGTGTGTGTGTCCCTTCTCTTCAGGTCTCATGACACATCACCTGGTTACCCAATTCCAATCACAGGAATGCCTTTTTCTGAAGCGTCCTCACCAGATGAAGGAATTGCTCAGCCACTGCGTTTACTATCTGACCCAATGGAGGAGCGAGCACCATGATGTGGGCTCATCCTGTCCTAGAACCTGCCCAGGAAAATTGAATGAAAAACAGTGATTCCAGAAGTTTCCAGGTGAGGGATAGGCCAACGTAGTGTCTGAAACTTGGTGTTGCTTCCTCAAGCTTAGCCAGGTTACGGAGCAGCTGCAGGCCCTCCATGAACAGGCTAGTACTCTGAGCCCCCTCACCTCATAGAAGAGCCCCTCGGGGAATGGCCGGAAACACTGTGCACACACAAAACAGTGCTCGTGGTAGAGTTCCCCGTTACTGTTGACGATGCGCTCTGTGGGGGCAAACCGGGCCTGGCAGCGCTGGCACATGGCATCGGCCAAACATTCAGACATGTTGCTAGATAGGACAGAAGGAGAAAGAGCAAGTCAGCGTTGGACAGCGGGGCTAGCAGGGCTGGCCCAGCGACATGTCCCTGCTTAAAAGGCTCAGACGAATCCGACCTTTACTGGAGACAAACATGGCACAAAGTTGTAAACTCACTTAAAACACGAAATTTTGTATGCGTAGGTGTACATGTATGGGGGTGGAGGGCTGCAGGTCAGAGCGTAATCTCCGCTGGTGTTCCTCAGGCACCACCCACTTTATTTATTTATTTATTTATTTATTTTTGGTGGCAGCATGTCTCACTGACCTGGAACTCACCAAGTAGGCCAAGCTGGCTGACTAGCAGGCACCAAGGATACACCTGCCTCTCTGTGCTCCTCCCCAGGGTGCTGGGGGTTTAAGCACATGTCCTCACACCAGGCTGCCCCACTACAACCTCTTGGTCATGATGACCAACACATCTAAGGGCATGCGCTGGTTAGTTTTTGTCAGTTTGACACAAACTAGAAACAGGACGCTCAACTGAGGAGCTTCCTCCTTCAGACTGGCCTGTGGGCATGGGTAGGGGGCATTTTTTAAAAAAAATTAATGGTTCATGTGTGAGGATCCAGCTCACGGTAGGTGGTCCTGGGTTTTTAAGAAAGCAGCCTTGGGGGCGGGGTGGGGGCGGGACAAGCTAGTGAGCAGCTTTCACCTCCTGCTTGGGTTCCTGTCCTGACTTCCCTCAGTGATGGACTGTGATCATCCAGTGGATAAGCCTAATAAACCCTTTCTTCCTCAAGTTCCTCTCTCACAGCAACTGAAAGCAAACTTGGACACACCTTGAGCAAACTAAATCCCTCCTCTTTTGAGTGGTAGATGGGGACAAAAAGCGCCCTACCACTGCACCCCTCGGCCATGCATGGAAGTCCTGTGAACTTTTGTTCCCTCATCTGTAAAATGGGCCTGACATCAGCTGTCTCCAAAAGGCAGTGCCCGCAGGAGAATCTGTGTTACACACAGGCTGCTTCGCGCCTCCACCTGCTGGGTCCTTGCTGAGTGTCTGTGCTATTTCAAGCACTAGCCAGGTTCTGGGTAGAGAGCGGCTGCCTTTGCAACAAGCATACCCTCTAAGGTTCCAGGAGAAGCTTCCTTCAGCCAGCCGCTTCCACCCCTGGACCGCTTCGGCCTGCCTCCCTAGCCACAGCAGCATCGGACGTCACCAGGCTGCATGCACACAGTAAACAGGGCTTGACACAAAGACAGCCCTATTCCTCACAACCTAAAAGCCAGGGAATCAGGACGCTGCCTTGACAACTGGGCACAGGATGCGTTTTCACCATCAGAACCCTATTCCAGGAGCTGAGGGTGTGGCTCCGTTGGTAGAGTGCTTGCCAGATGCAGGGAAGTCATGAAGTGGATCCTTAGCACTGCATAACACTGGGTGTGGCAGCTCACTCCTGTAATCCCAGCACTGGGGAAGTGGAGGTAGGAGGATCAAGGTCATTATCAGCTACATAGCAAGTTTGGGACCTACCTGAACTGCATGAGACCCCATTCCTTTGGAAAGAAACATATTCCTTTCCGAATCTCTAAATCCATGCAACACCTATCAGAGGTAACAGCTTTTTTAGAAGCCTTGGTTATACTCTTTTGATTCAGCAGCTTGGCCGTCTATCTTTCTTTTTTCTTTCTTTCTTTCTTTCTTTCTTTCTTTTTTTTTTTTTTTAACTAAAGGACTTTTTAAAAAAGATTTATTTATTATTATGTATACAGTGCTCTGCCTGCATATACACTTGCAGGCCATAAGAGGGCACCAGATCTCATTACAGATGGTTGTGAGCCACCATGTGGTTGCTGGGAATTGAACTCAGGATCTCTGGAAGGGTAGCCAGTGCTCTTAACTGCTGAGCCATCTCTCCAGCCCTCTATCTGCCTCTGCCTCCCGAGTGCTGGCATTAAAGGTATGTGTCACCACCATGTCTGGCTTGGTTTCTTTCTTTCTTTCTTTTTAAAGATTTATTTATTTATTATGTGTACAGTGTTCTGCCTGCATGCACACCTTCATGCCAGAAGAGGGCATTAGATCATATTATAGATGGTTGTGAGCCATCATGTGGTTGCTGGCACTTGAACTTGGAACCTCTGAAGAGCAGCCAGTGCTCTTAACCTCTGAGCCATTTCTCCATCCCCCAGCTTGGTTTCTTCTTATACAGAACACTTGAATTGGGAGCCGTAGTGCATACCTGTAATCCTAGTAGAGGAGGCAGAGCAGATCTCTGTGAGCTCGAGGCCAGTCAGGTCTACAAAGCAAGCCCAGGACAGCCAAGGTAACACAGAGAAACGCTGTCTCAAAAAAAACAAAACAAAAATAAAAAAATAAAAAATAGAAACAACAACAAAGAACACTTCAAGTATGTCACACCTGTCACAACAGAGAACTGGCATTAGGGGTCATGAAGTTCAAAGAAATCCAAAGTCAGGCCTTGCATAAACACATATATGCATGCTCCAGGGGTCTTGCTGGAGCCTAAGTTTCTTTATTGGACACATATCCCTCCTTGTGCCTTGGTCACGTTGTTTGTTATACTCATCCTGAAGTCAGTCTCAGTGCCCTGGTCACCTGTACCCTAGCACCACATACCATAGACAACCAAGGTTGACCAGGAAGGACTCCATTCCCTCAGGCCACACAAGGTGAACCACAGGTCCCTGCCTGAGCAATGGGATTGCCTGTCTGTGCTGGCCTGTGCTGGGCTCTCGGGGATGAACCAGCATGTGGCAAGCATTTTGTAGATAGCCATTGACGCAGAGAGTGGCTGAGTCACTGCAGCGTACCAAACACTTTCCCTCTGTCCCCGTTCTCAGCTAAAGATGATGTGTGCGCACGCAGGCATGTGCACTTGAGTTCCCATGGGTCAGAGGCTGAGGCATGTTTTCTGAAATGTCTTCTCCACCATATGTTGTAGACAGAGTCTCTTACTGAACCTGGAGGTCACTGGCTCAGCTAGTGAGAGCTGCTTTTTTTTTTTTTTTTAAAGAGGTGTGCTGGGTGTCTGAGCTCTGGTCCTCCTGCTTACACACTAAGCACTTTATTAACAGAGTCACGTCCCCAGCCTCACAGAGACCTTTTCCAGGGCTCGGCCCTCCAGCTCCCCGTCCAACTTCCTTGTCTTTGGCAGGAAGTTCTGAGGAACCGGAGCAATGTCAGCCTCGGGCCGTCTTTCCCCTCCTTGTGTTACCAGGTCCTCACCCTCCTCACCTGTGACTGTGGCTCCCTGGTCCTCTCTCCCCACACGCCACTTTTTTCACCTCCTCCTCTGGGGCCACTTGCTCCTTAATGCCAATGACCCTATGTCCACTGTCCTATTGGTCTCTCTCTCTATCTTCTTACAGGCATCTTCCAGCCAGATGGTTCTGGGGCATATGCCTATGTCTCCTCTGGTATTCCCAGCATCCTCCTCTCCCCAAGCCCTGCTGCTCCCATTTCCCGTTGCTACCCAGACAAGTTTCTAGGGAATCAAGCAGTTACCACTTTAGAGTCTGTCAAACCTGTGCTAAAAGCACAGCCATATTTTGGTTAGTGGTGTCCTTGACCACTGGAGTCCGGGTTTGTGCCTCCACAAACTCTCTCATTCTGTAGCTAAGGATAGGGCTCAGTTGGTAGAGCACTTGCCTAACATTCCCCGGGTCCTGGGTTCAATCCTCAGCAATGCAGAAAAATCAAGTCTGTAATCCTACTACTTACAAGGCGGAGGCTGGACCAAAAGTTCAAAATCACCCTCGGTTACCAAAAGGCTAGCAAGGACAAAACAGGTCTCTGGTGCCTTAATCGTAAGTGTTCAAATTCCAGACTACATGAAAACACAACATCAAGTGGCGTCCTCTCCCCTGCCCAGCCCAGTTCCTGTGCCTTGGGTAGTCAGCCTCTCAGAAGGACTAGGAGGGGTTTCCGAAGCAAGTATTACAAGCTAGTACAAGCCTTTCCGGCTATTGTTGTCTGTGACCCCGCCCACCCTCTCCCCAGTTACCTGAACTCATTGCAAGCCTTGCTAGGCTTGAGCGAGACCCTTCAGGTACAAGCCCCGCCCAGCTAGCCCGCCAGGCTGCCAGCTTCTTCCTCTATAGCTTTGGGAGCTCAAGTCACGGGCTGCATCGCTAAAGCGCAACAAAGTCAGATCGGAATAGAAAGGATATTATTGTTTCTGCTGCGCTGCGCTGCGCTGCGCAGCCAGTTTCCAGAAAGCAGGGCCTGAGGAGGCGGGCTGGGCCTGGGTAGGTCCCAAAACAGGGCAGTCTGTCCCTATAGAGTGGGGAACCTGAACCCCTGGGCACTCTGCGGTGGGAAATGGGGAACAGGAGCCCTTTAGGAATCCTTGGAATAGTTACGAAACTGCCCACCAAGCATGATGTGGGGGACATATACCTTTAACCCTAGCACCTGGGAGGCTGAGACAGCAGAATTTCTGTGAGTTTAAGCAAGGCCAGCCTGATCCACACCTGAGTTCCAGGCCAGCCAAGGCCACAAAATGAGACCCTATTTAAAAGTTAAAGAGAGAGAAAGGAGGAGGAAAGAGAGAGAAGGGGAGGAGAAGAAAGTAATAATAATAATAATAATAATAATAATAATAATAATAATAATAATAATAATAATAATAATAATAATAACAACTATTATTGCTGTTGTTGCTGTTGTAACAACACTTGTTCATATGCCACCTTACTTCCTTCTCTGAGCTTGCAGCATGAATGCTAACTTCAAGCCCAAACCCTGGGCTCTTGTCCTCTAAAATGTTGGCCAACCAAGAGCTAGGTGCCCGTATTGAGAATGGCTCAGTTGATAAAGTGCTTGCTTTGTCAGTGTGAAGACCTGAGTTCAGACCCCCAAAAGCAATTTTAAAAGCTGAGTGCCATGGTGCACCACTTGGAATCCCACAGTGGTGACATGGGGAGAAGCAAAGCTGAGAAAGGCAGATCTTTGCAAGCTCCTGGCCAGTTATCCTGGACAGTGTGGTGAACTTCCAGGCAAACAAGAGATTCTGTCTCAGACAAGCAAACAGAAGGTGCCTGAGAAGTAACCTCCAAAGCTGGCCTCTGACTGCCATACATGTCCCATGCACAGTCACCCATGCAGTCAATTACCCATGAGCACACACACACACAAGATAGCCAAAACTAAAAGAAGGCCAGAAGTCAATATTTAAGAAGCTCTCGTGATTTATACTTGCATAAAGTGACACAATGACTTGC
This sequence comes from Acomys russatus, assembly GCF_903995435.1. Lineage (NCBI taxonomy): Eukaryota > Metazoa > Chordata > Mammalia > Rodentia > Muridae > Acomys > Acomys russatus. The sequence goes on along the minus strand of NC_067156.1, from coordinate 20,732,384 downwards.
CATCCACAGACACTACCCTGGGGAACTATGAAAACTATGGCCACCACTGGCTCAGCTACCACAGTATTCACTAACTCAGACACAGAGCGTTGGAACTCTAGCCATCTCTGTGAGCCTCCCTTTTAAGATCAGAAAGTATGAACGGCATCCTCCCAGGCCACCTAAAACACCTGCCATTGCTCCTGACAACCACGGGTCAACAGACAACTGTACAGGGCCAGCCTTCTCAGGTGCCAGGAACACACATCAGCAGATCCAGAGACAGGTGGGGGTACTCATTAACAAGCCCAGAATATAATTTGTAAGTGCAGCCAACTCCAAAGTTGCCCAGCAGTGATTGATTCAACAAATATTTTTTAAAGGGCATGTAGAGGCTGAGTCCAGAGGAGACTAAAGGCTCCAAATGCCCACACACCCACTTTCTGCTGTGGATTGATGGAGACGCGCAGGAGCTCAGGCAGAGAGTTTTGTCAGGTAGCTTTAAGTCCGCGCCTCCAGAGTAGCTCAGCCTCTCCCCTATGGAAGACCCCAGGACTCTCAGACACTATACCGTTTTAAGCACGTGTGAGTGTGCTGGCCAGCACTCCAGCGGCGGGAGCAGGAGGATCAGAGGTTCAAGGTTGTCATCTTTAAGTACTTACTGAATTGGAGGCCAGCCTGTCTTTGATAGTTATTTATTTACTGATTTATTTATGTGTGTGTGCATAAGTGTATGTGTAGTCCTGGTAAGAGCACGCAACTGAGGACAATCCGTATGAGAGTGGAACACTGGCAGAGCACTCCCCGCTCCACCCCCCCACCCCCCCCAACCCCTTTCTCTCTCTACCTTGGGACAGTCTCTTTCCTGTAACAGCACTTGCTTGCTCCCTGCAATGAGCTGTAAAACATAGAACCAAAGCCAAGGCATCCAAAAACAGAACACCTTTTTGTGGGGGAGAAATCCCAAGGTAACTTCCTCTGCATGGTAAGGGGTGGTAAACGGAGTCTATCATGCAAGTGTGAGGAAGCCTCCCTAAACAGCCGATGAATCGGAAAATGGACCTTGATCACTGAAAGTACAAAATGTGGGACAGAGTCATAACAGACTCTGGTAGCTGCTGCCTGGCCTCTGTGTGTGTGTGTGTGTGTGTGTGTGTGTGCGTGAGAGAGAGAGAGAGAGAGAGAGAGAGAGAGAGAGAGAGAGAGAGAGAAAGTATGCGGCTGAAGCATGTGGTCATCCCAGAAAAACAAAAACCTTGCCCCATGTAAGGGAGGAATCACACATCCTCTGCAGGAGCCTCTGATTGGAAAAGTGGGAAGGAGAGGATGAAATTAAGGTGCTGGCTAATCTTTCTTAGAGCTTGCAGGACCCAAGGCAAAAAAGAGTGTAAAATTATATTTATGCTAAAAATCTCTTCCAAGGATCCAAAAACTCTTAGGAAGACTCAGAGAGTGAGGAGGAAGAGAACATGATAGAAACTACAGAAGCTATCCTTGTTTGAGCCTTAACAGAGAATGGAAAAGCTGTGACGCGGCACGCAGATGGGGACACTGACAAGGGCCTAGTACAGGAAGGCATGATAACGAGGAGATACTCGGTGTATGAACTGCATGAATTGGGGAAGCCTTTTGAACAAGCAATGAGAGTCCGTCCCAGCAGGGCCCGGGAGGCTGTGGGAGAAGGGGTGGGTAGGTTTAATCTGGATGGAGAAGCTGAGCAGTACAGACACCCATCCCTCCCTGAGACAGAGACATCGTAGCTTGAGGCAACGGGAGGGAAATGAGTCACCGACTTTAAGAGATGGAGGGAGAGCAGACACGATGGAGAGATGTGCACAGGAGAGATACAGTGTTTGATGAGAAAGTCAGCAGACCAGGGATCACCGTGTCACCAGGGTTACAGCGTTCCTTCAGGCAGAACCTAGGACCTGTTAAAGGCTTTAGGGGCTCCTCTGAGACCAGGGATGGGACAGAAGGAGAGGCTCTGTCAGTCTGGGTGATTCAGATGGCCACATATATCAGGGTTAGTGAACGCTAAAGCAATCCAGGGAAGGACACAAGAAGGGAAAGGAAAAAAAGGGGTCTGTTTCATCACTCAGTATGTGACAAGATCTGGGCTGAGCTATCCTTGGGGATCAGATGCTATTCCACTGAGACTTGGGAAAAGTTTTAGAACCAGAGCAGCAAGAAATTAGAGATGAGAAAGCAGTGCTGGTGAAGGAATGAAGGTTGCCCTAGGTGTAAGCAGCTATTCCTGCTGAGCATGCTGCCAACGGAAAGGTAGAAGCCGCAGCCGCAGCGCTAGCCCGGAGCCTGCCAGAGTGAGGCAGCTCGTTGTGTGACAGTCTAGAGCAGGGCCCTGCTCTCCGTTGGACCTGAGTTGAGCAAGACAGTGCAAAGGGGTGAGACCAGCGGGCGTGAGAAGTCACTGTATGACCCGATGATGGCAGCAGCACAGTAAGATGGGGCAGTGAGATGGTTCTTGGGAAAATGGCCACGGATTCTGGTCCACTCTGTCCACTACACCTCCAGAGGCCCTGACCCCACCTCCCAGTTCCATCTTCTCAGACTCCCTGGACAATGGCCTCCCTGGTCATCTTCCCCATCTCCTCACACAGTGCCAATGGGTGTATTTACAAAGATTGCTACTCCAGGTCCTGTTTGGTGGCTCCTCACAGCCCTCCCTCTGTTCTTGCCTGCCATTTTCGGGGGGTGATAAGGAGGGTCCTGAGGGGTGTGAACAGAGAAGGTGGATCCAAAGGGCAGCCTGGCTCCAAGCGGCATGAAGACCTGCCCTTGCCTCGCTGAGGCAATGGACACAGAGTGGCCAATGAACCCCCACAGTTCCTAGGATAAGAAGAGACTCCAAAGTCTGAATCGGATGTCTGTGGGTGAGAGAAAGGAAAGCCAAGCCTGGAACCTGAGGTGGACGGTGTCATCTCACAGCGGTTTAAAAACACATGAACAGGGAAGTGCTTGAAGGCAAGGACTGAAGAGAGCCACCGAAATGTTCAGAGGGCAGCATTTCCTGTGCTTCTGTGCTCTCCGTGTCTAGGGGATTTCTCTGTTCCCTGGGATGAGCAATTGTATCCAGAACAGAAAAGAGAGCCTTGTCCCCGTGTGACCCCGTGGCCCACAGATCTCCCGATCTCATCTCCCACCACCAAAAACCTTCCTAAATTTTCTCCTTGCTGGCCGCCCAGTCCAGAGAGGGCTGAGGGGCCCAAGGTTAACAGGTGCCTCATGTCTCTATTCTGAACCCCACTTTCAGCTTAAGATACACTTGAGTGAGTCTGTGGCTGTTTTTCTTTCAAAGCTGAGGGCTGAGGGTGGGGAGCCAAGAAGTTGGTAAGGATTTCTTGCAGGGACTGGGGTGGGGCTGGGGCAAAGTGACAGAAGTGACCACAGCAGTCTGTGGAAGACCCTTACCACCTTCTTGGGGTGGGGCAGGTCCTTACATTACACTGAATAAAGGAGTAGATCATTTTTACCCTGGGGGAGCACCCAAAGCTGAGGTTGGAAGTATGTGTGGAGGGGTAAGGGGTGAGGGGTGGGGGTGTGGAGGGGTCAGGGTGGGGCAGAAGCACTGGGAAGCAGGAGGAAAGGGCAGGTCTCACTTCACGAAAGGGTACCTACTGTTTCCAAATCCTAGGTTACCCAGGACTCCCAGCCACACCTTCAGTGTATCCCTGAGGCAGAATACTGTTCTAGGCATCAAGGGATCTTCAGGATACCAGCCCACACTACTGGATGGTGCCCTTACTCCCAGGACCCAGGACCCCTTCCCAAAGAAGATGGCAAAAAATTCAGGGCTCCCCAGGAGCACCAGTGTAGAAGAAAAGTTAGTGTAGAAAAAGGCATAGAAAAAGCATCTCTGCCATCTTGGCTAGCAGGGGATCCTGAGCCCCAGGACCAGCTTTGAGCCACACACTTGTATCCAGGCATATTCCAGAAGTAACTGCAGAGACCAACACTGTCTGGACTCTTGGGGGCATGTGTCCATCCCTCGGGCCTCTCGAACCTGGATTGTCTTATCTGTAAAATGGTACAAAGGGACCTGAGAGCTGCCCAGAGCAGGCTGGAGGGATATTCCCTGGCCCTCACCCAGCCTCTACACTTAGGGTTTAGACAATTCCCCACAGGTCCCTAAACACCCTATACCCCCGGTTTACAAAGAAGGAAATAGAAGGTTCTGGAGTGACTATTACCCTGGATCACACAGCAGGGTGCTAGGAAAGTCCATGGCTCTCAGCCATATTTTAAGGCTTTCGCCTTCAGTTGGCTGGTGACCTCGGACGAGTCCCTGGTCTGGGTCATCACTGGAGGTAGAACTACTACACCTGCCACTGCTCACTGGACCCGCTGCCTGACCCTGTCAGTCCCAGAGAGTTGCACCCTGGGAGCAAAGGGGCCGCGGGACTTCCCGACACGACCCGCAGTCCCGCATCTGTCCCGGCCCTTGTCACCCTCCCCTCGTCACCTAAAGCATGTATTACCTTCCCGTCATGGTGGCTGCACCGGTCGATGGGTCGGCAATCCTCTGGCTGTGTCCCTGACAGAGGACTCACGCTCAGGGCAAAGGGAAGAACACGCCCAAACCGCGAGGGCGGCTCCACCCAGCCGGCAGCCCAGGGATGAGGGGTGCAGGAGACAGTCTCAACCAGCAAAGGGGATGCCGGTGCTGGTGTCAACCCTAGGAACACTAGAGACTGACACTAGAGACACCCAACTTGAGTGGGTCGGTCACGTCCTCTCCACCCGGACTCCGTTGCCACCTCCCGGATTCCGGGCATACTTTTCCTTTTAAAGGGAATGAAGTTATAATAAACACGCGCAAGTTCGCACCCCACCCCACCCCCATTCACCCTCCCTCCCATCCTATCCAACCTCCCCCACCTCCACCCCGAGACACACTTAAGGGATGTATTAGGAAAGTTAAGACCAAGGCGCGTGCACTTCCTGAGAGTTCCTGCTGCTGCGCCCGGCAGGAAAAACAGGCAGATTTATGCCTCTAGGACATTTCTGGGCACCAGCAGCCTCCTGGGGCACTAAAGGACTCCCCTGGTCTGTGCAGTAGCCCCCTCTCAAAGAGGGCAAGACCCAAGGTATCTTTACTGCATGGCGAGCTTAATCTGACCTAACACCAGCGCTCTCCCGAGAAACGCGCAGTTTATTTACTTATTTTGGATGAGGTTTCGGGTAATCCACGCTGTCCTCAAACACCCTTTTATGTAGCCAAGAATGACCTGAGCGACTGGTCCTCCTCCCACTGCCTCCCTCCCACTGCTGGGATTACAGAAAGGGACTCCTTTTATAGGATGCTGAGGATGGAAACAGGGCTTTGAGCATTCTAGCTAAGCACTCCACCCACTGAACCAGCCAAACAGTATTTCTTAATAAAATGAAAGCAAGACTTCTGTTTCTAGGGAAACATTGCTGATAAAGAAAATTATGGTCCTGATGACATAAAAACATTTAAGGACTCATTGCTCTGAAAACTATTCTCGTGTAGCTGATAACACCAAAGAGCAGCACCTCCAGGTGCTGTCCTTATTACTTTTTTTTTTTTTTTTTTCATTTGTCTTGGGTCTTTCCACCAAGTTGTACTTTGAGGGGTGGTTAAACACAAACTGTAAAATTGTCTGTGGCTCCTCTGCCAATGTTAGGAGATGTTTTCACAATTGTCAACACAGAAGAATAGAGAAAATAAAATGACTTCTGGGTGATTCAATGAAGCACAGAGGTCTGGTGGGAACCACAGAGAACGAAAAGGCAAATGCAGGGCCCGGAAAGATGGCTTGTGGCACAAGCATGAGGATCCGCGTTCAAATCCCCACCAAGTAAAAAAAAAAAAGCTGGAGTTGGTCCTGTGTGCCTGAACCCCTAGTGCTGTGGAGGGCAGAGGCAGGAAGGCCACTGGGGCTGGCTGGCTGCTGGTCTAGCTCCCGGCTGCATGAAAAGCCCCGTATCAAAGGAATATAGTGGAGGGTTATTCCAGAGGGCACTCAACAATCTCCTCTGACCTCTGTATGCATTTACCTGCCTGCCTACCTCCCACTTAGCATGTTCATCACACACACACACACACACACACACACACACACACACACACGGACATTGTATGATTGTGGGCATGCAGGGAATCTAGAATCTAGATCTAGAATCTAGAATCTAGATCTAGAATCATTTGTTCGCCTGCTACTCATAGGATATTGCTTAGCCCCACCAGAGAGATACAGAGCTTCCAAACAAGACTCGCTCCTACAATGGGGACACAGTGGACACTAGAACATTCTGATTAGTGGCTACTGGGCACATCCTGCAAGAAATGTGTGTTCGAGCCGGGCGTGGTGGCGCATGCCTTTAATCCCAGCACTCGGGAGGCAGAGGCAGGCGGATCGCTGTGAGTTCGAGGCCAGCCTGGTCTACAAAGTGAGTCCAGGATGGCCAAGGCTACACAGAGAACCCTGTCTCGAAAAAAAAAAAAGAAAAAAAAAAAAAAAAAAAAAAGAAATGTGTGTTGCCTTGGACCAGGAAGCAAAGAGATCAGACACTACATTTTGCAACTGTTAGAATTTGTGGGAGATAGTACTGTGGGCATGGCCCTTGCTAGGCATGACGGGTGCTGATGTGGCACGCCCGTGTGTATGTGGAAGGGACAGCTGTGGGAGTGGAGGTCGCTTTGCTGGGCATCAGTGGCGTATAAAAGTGTGTTGGGGGATGGTCTGATGTATTTTTATGCTTATTAATAAAAAGCCATCCCACCTGGGCAGGGTGGATGAGATAGGTGTGGCTAAGGTTCCCAGGCCTAGAGAGAGAGAGGAATCCTGGGAAGGAAGGAGAGGAGAGAGAGAGACAGAGACAGAGACAGAGACAGAGACAGAGACAGAGAGACAGAGACCCAAGGAGATACCTGAAGGGAAGAGAGAAACCCGCCATGGGTTAGGTAGAAGAGAAGCACATGGCCAGCATGGATGAAAGATTCAGCCCAGATGAAGAACATTAGCAAGTATTTGGGATTATGGATGGGAGGTAGCTTGATAGAAATTATTAGAAGCAGATGGCATGGGATTGGCGCAGGTATCCCATACCTACTATGGGAAGTAGTTTAGAAGATTGATAACTGCCCTTCCCCAGGTTAACTAATGCTATTTTAAAATATAACAAGTGTCAGTTTTTAATTTGATCACTAGCTGGGCATGCTGATAATACTGTTAATATTGATAATATAAAAACTATAAAGTAAGACAAGCAGACAAGGGTATGGTTAGGCTGTGGGGATGTGATTTGTGTTGGGAAGCAGGAGGAAGCAAGGAATGAACTTAGAGCTCTGTCAGAGAAGTGGGAGGTTTGACTCAGGTACAAGTTCATCCTTGGGGTTAAATGGGTCCCCGAGGATGACCATGTGAGCAGAGAGCCCTCCAAGGACAGGAAGAGGTCTGGGATGAAAAAGATCAGACCTAGGAAAGTGGGGGCTCCATACCCAAGCCTGTCACAGAGGTAGGGGACCAGGTACCCTAGAGAGAGGCTGAGCCCAGAGGTCATTATAAGTACCCTGAAAGGAGGAGGAGGAGAAACACACAGCTCTGTGAGGCCAAGGGACAGGGGCGTGGTGCCCTGTGTCTATGAGAGCTTGGTAAGATGTAGACCATGGATGCTGAGAGAGAGGCTTGAATCACGTACCCGAGTGCTATGACTCTGGGAGGGGAGCCCAGGTAGGCTCTGAGGTGCCTGGGGTCAACGGCAGGACATAGAGTATCACAAAGATTTGTCCTAAAAGGAAATGCAGGCACAGAAGCCTGCCAGGGCCTCAGCTGGAGCCTAGAGATCAGCCCCAGAGATGCCAAAACAGATACCTGAAACCGCTTAGCACGGCTCCTCCCCAGGCCTGTAATGTGCATGGATGCTTGGGGACTCATGGGGTAAACAGTGTCTGGGCTTCTTTCAGCCACCATGCCAGCCTAGTAAAGTGAGGATGAGGAGAACTCAAGGTCTCCAAGAGCCTTGCTTGGCTTCCTCCAGCCCCGATCTAGAGCCAGAACAGAGTCCTGCACGAAGAGAGGAATGAGCCAGGCTTTGCAGCCCCTGTAAAGGGTGATCATTAATCTTGTCAACAGGGTAGAATTTTAGAACCGTCATGGAAACCAGTCTCTGGGCACATCTAAATTGTGTATGTGGGGAGCACCCTTCTAGTAGTGGGTGGGTTTCCAGACTGAACTAAAATAAGAAAATGGGTGTGGCCAGCAAGATGTCAAAATAGGTAAAGGTGCCTGTTCTGTTCCCCCAGAGCCCACATGGCAGACGAATTAACTCCCTTAAATTGTCTCCTGATCTCCATAAGAGAGCCATAGCATGCGCGCGAGCACACACACACACACACACACACACGTACTGTAATGGCTGATCTTGGTTGTCAACTTGGCTATGAATCAACTAAAACCTAAGTAGCTGGACATGACTGTGAATAATTTTCCTGACTGGATCATTTGAGGTGAAATGACCTTCATCTGGGCCACACCTTCTGGTGGATACATAAAAAGACATGCAAGAAGGCATCTTTCTTTTTGCTTGTGGATGGCAGATTCCTATTGCTGAGACATTGCTTTGCTGGTTGGCGTTAAGACTCACTCCTCCAGGACTCCAACGTTGCCTAAAGACCAGCACAGACATTTAGCTTCGTGAACTGAACAGCCATTGGATTCTTGGCCTTTCAGTCAGGAGGCAGCCATTGTTAGACACGCTGGACAGCCGTATGTAAACCAATCTAATAAAAAAAAAACTTTCATAAAGATTTATGCTGTCAGTTCTGGTCCTCCAGAGAACTCTGATTAATATACACAAAAATAAATGTAGTAAGCTTTTATAACTAAATAATAATAATAGTAGTAGTAAAGTGCCTGAGTGTAAGCATACATCTGCTTCCTGAACGTGGCTAACATGTGGCCAGCAGCCACCTGTTGCTCCTGCTGCCATGCCTGTCCGGCCACAGTGGACTGTACTTCCTGGAACTGTGAGCCAGAATGAGGTTGTTTGTGAGATATTTTGTCTCTCCAATGAAACAAGTAACTAATCCACAAGGCCTTGGGGTCTACGTCCACTCTGGTCTATCTCCATGTAGAGGGAGCCCTGAGCTTCCCCAAGGAGATAGAAGGATGGTAGAGTGTAGTTAGCCAGCCAGCCATATGGGATGTGAGATCTCCCTGATTTCGGGTCTACCTAAGCTCTCTCCCCTGCCTCTAGGTTATGGGTAGTTATGGCTAGGTTATGAGAAGTTAGTTATTGGGTAGGCATTCAGGAAAAAGGTAGGAGAAAGAAAATAACGTCCCTACCCAGGAAGGAGATAATGTCTTCACATAGCATCTGGAAAGTGTTCAACCAACCAACACGCCATCCATTTTTCAGGGCCATCTATCAAACCAAGGCCATTCGCTAGACTTGTATCTTTTCTGACTACTTCAGTCAAAGAATACCATTGGTTTGTGGGTATTTCTGTTGGGGCTGAGGAAATGAGATGTGGGGAGAGCGATTAAAGGGAGGAATGGTCTGGGGAGCTTGTAAGGACCAGCTCAGAGACCACTGGCTCTGGGGACCCATGCTTCCTGATGGCGTGCTTTCTGCTTCAATAAACGCCTGTTTGTACTCCTCCTCAGTCTTCGCATTCTTTGTCCACGAGCATTCAGTTCTCCGTTGTCTCTGGGAAGAGCGTGGGCACCGGGGCAGCTGGCCCACGTTTTTCCACGCTCCCACCACATTTCCTTCTCAGGACGTCAGTGGGTAAAACACCGAGCCATGGTGGAGTAATGTAAATCTGTGTCCCTGGGCCATGCTCACTCATATCTGTCCCAGAACATATTCATATGCTGAAATATAAGCATCGCCTTTATATTCTTTTGAGATGTATTACATTTCTTTATTTGTTTCTTTCTACAACACTGGTCCATACAGTTCTAGGTGAGCCAGTGCTACATAGTGAGACCCTCCCTGTCTCAAACGAACCCAAAAAGTAGTGGCATACTTTAAATAGAGTGTCAGCCACACCTTTCCAAGTGGCCTACTGTCATTCAGTCCTGTTTCAGCTGATAAACTGACAGATGACTTGGGAAATAAAATTGATGGTTTTTCAATCTGGCTAAGGAGTCCCCTCCAGGGATTTGCTTTGCTTTAGTTTCTCCTGGTTTGGGGGAGAGGGAGGGAGTGTTTTGCCCAAGTCACATTTCAACTTCTCTAGAAGGACTTGAGACACCTTATGGCTATATGACTGATTTGTTTCAAAACAGAAAACTTCCTTAATCTTCTTAGCTCACTTATAGAAGTCTAGTTTTAGTTTGTTTATAGCGTTGGCTATGTGCAGCTTTAGCCCTGGGAATAGTTTTGTAGTCAAATATTAACTGTCGAAAGCCAAAGGGTAAGTCTATGGGTGACCTAGTGTTACCCAAACTGAAGCACTCGCTCCGGGAGGGAGGAGCAGGCTCCTGAGCCCCAGGAGGTAAACAAGAATGACGTCACTTGTCTAGGAGAACAAAAACTTGGAAGCTTCTCCTAGCTCCCTTCCCAGAGAAGAGAATTCTTGGATTGTCAGCCTCCTGCAGGCTTCCCAGAGAGGCCCAGGGATGCTTTTGAGTCATCCCTACTCCATGTGAGTAATTTCGGCCATTTCTAACCCAATGAGGCCAGAAGTCATAGCTGAATGTCTTCTTTAACCACTCTCTACCACTTCTCTTAGCTCCATCACTGAGCTGGAACTCACCTAGTAGGCTAGGCTGGCTGGCCACTGAATGCTGGAGGTCCACCTGTCTCTGCCTTCCCAGCTGTGAGATTACAAGCATGTGCCACTAAAACTTTTTTTTTTTTCAAACAAAAACAAAAAACAAGGGTTTTAGCGTCAAACTCTGAGGAGGAGACTACCATCTCATCTGCACCTCTCACCTGGGCCAGATGTCATTGCACAAAAGCAGTTGCAAAGATCCTTTCATAGGCAGGGGGGACTCTCTCTGCATCACAGACCATCTCAACTTTGGTCACCCAACCTGAGGACTCTTTGGGGCTGCGGATGTAGCTGGCAAAGCATTTGTCCAGCACACATAAGGCCCTGGGCTCCATCCCCAGCACAAAAGGATAGAAACATGGCCAGCTAAGCACACAGACGAGAGTTTCCCACTTGCAGGGCCACAGCCACTCGACTGTCGACTGTCCCTAAGACCATCGCACCCACAAAGCAGAATACATCTTTCCCCTTGTGACAGCCAATCCTGGTGGGCAATCATTGCATCAGACCTTCCCCAACCTCGTTCTCAAAAAGGTCAGCAGCCCATCCTACCATCCCTCAAACCCACTGCGTCCCCAGGGGAGACCCAGTGTGCAGCCAAGTGAGCCAGCACACTGCCCAGCCCCAGGAGGGCAAGAGGTCCAGGGCTGTTCCCTTCCCCACCTAGCAACACAAGCACAGGCACTTAGGCATTAAAGATGGCAGAGATATTCCACGTCGGGCAGACAGAGGACCAAAGTTGGCTAGCAGAAGTACCCTCCCAAGTCTAACGCACCCATATCACAGCTTCTTTTCTTTACCTTGGTGGCTGAGAGGATGCTCAACCTTCCTCGGATCCTCTTTCTCTGAGAGCTGCCAGAAGCTCCTCTGAGGGCAACAGCAGCTGCCCAGCCTGTTTGGCACAGCCACGTGAAGAAAGACTGGGCGTAACTAAAGTGTTCCACCAGCGCAGCTCCCAGGCACTCCAGTCTCACCTCTGCCTAGGCAGGAGACTTGGCCTGAGGTCCCAGCCTAGAAGGTGTGTCCGGAAGCCCTTTGGGGTCAGCTAAGGACAAGCTAGGACAGAAGAAGCTGAGGAAGGAAAAGCCTGCCTCCCTGGATATCCAGGATGGCAGGACAAAAGTAGTGAGAGCCTCACTCTGATATCAGGGGGGCTGGTAGAGAAACAGCTGCCAGCGTGAATTCTTCTTGGGGTTAAGAGGTCATGGGCCCTTGCACTGGTCAATGTTCACAGGGCAGATGGCCAAGAAAATGGGTTCCATGGTGCCTAGGGAAATGCCCTCAGCCTCAGGTACCAAGATACCTCCTGCTAAGTATTGCTCCCTTTGAAAGGAGAAAAGTCTCCCGGCCATTTATATTATCTTAATTATTTTCCTGTATAGCTTTCTGTTATGAAACTCTTGCTATATTGCAAAGTGCACATGGATAGTAAGGAAAAAGTCACTCCAAGTGTCACCACCCAGGCAGGTGCTGGCCGCCTGCTTATGTGTGGACTTAATTATCACTGGCTTGTGCTGTTTACTTTTTTTTTTTTAAAGACAGAGTTTCTCTGTTTAGCCTTGGCTGTCCTGGACTCACTTTGTAGGCCAGGCTGGCCTTGAACTCACAGAAATCCACCTGCCTCTGCCTCTTGAGTGCTGGGATTAAAGGCATACACCACTACACCCAGCTTACTATTTTTGTTTTAAATATCTATTTATATTTATTTTTATGTGTATGAGTGTTTTGCCTACATGTACATATGTGCACTATGTGTGCTCCTGGTGTCCTCAGATGCCAGAACAGTTGCCCAGAACTGGAGTTACAGATGGTTGTGAAACACCTGGTTGTTGGGAACTGAACTCAGGTCCCCTGCAAGAACAGCAAGCGCTCTTAATCACTGAGCCATCTCTTCAGCGGTTTTGGTTTTTTGAAACAAGAGTCTCCTTTAGCTTAGACTAGCCTTCAACTCACTGTGTGGCTGGGGATGACTTTGACTTTCTGATTCTCCTGCCTCCACCTCCCTGGTGTTGAGATTACAGCTGGGTACCCCTACACCTTTTCTTCATAGTGGGCAAGTGCTCTACCAGCTGAGTCTATGTGATAGTTTGTGTTTGCAATGTCACAGTCTCTTCATGGCCATAGCAGATGTTTGTCACCCTCTTGGTGCTTGTCTGAGCTTCCCTGATCCAACAGTCTCAGGGGCTCCTTTTACATGGTGCTGTCAGATGCTGTTTCCAGGATCTACTGGGAAGAGATTTCAGGTGTAGTATGCACTATGTTAGGTCTCAAAGAAACCCAGAACAAGTGACTGAGTGCTTTAGCTAGGATTACTATTGCTGTGACAAAATACCATAACCAAAAATAGCAAGTTAAAGAGGAAAGGTTTCATGTTCAAAGGAAGTCAGAATGGAACTCAAACGGGTCAGGAACCTGGGCACAAGCTGGTGCAGAGGACATGGAGGAGTGCTACTTACTGGCTTGCTCCCCCTGGTCTGCTCAGTGTGTTTTCTTATAGAACCCAGGACCACTAGCCCAGACCATGGCACCACCCACATTAAGCTGGGCCCTCCCCCATCAATCACTAATTATGAAAATGCCTTACAGTTCAATTGTATAGAGGTATTTTCTCAATTTAGCTTCTCTCCTTCCAGATCACTCTGGTTTGTATGTCAAGTTGACATATGACTAGCTAGCGCACTGGAGTGCCTATTAACATATCAAGGCTCAGCAAGTACCCATTTGGGTTCTGGCTTCTCTCAACACTTTCCACCCTCAGCTCTTATCCTGAACTTCCGAGCTTTGCTCCCCTCCCCACAGCTACTGATTCCTATATAACTGAGCCCTTGGTGCCCTCTTGGGCCCCATGTGCTCTCAAGGTTCTTGGCTTCTCGGTTCTTCCTCCTCTTCTCTTCCTCCTCTCTTCCTCTTGCTCTCCCCACTGTCTCTCCTGGCCCAGTCTAGTCTGCTAGTCATGTTCAGTCTGGACTCTTCCAGATGCCTTTGGCTGTGCTCTCCCTCATATCTACAATAAAACCTTCTCCTCAGCCAAACCTAGGAGCAGTCACATCCTCATTTTCATGCACATTATGCATACAGTTTATATATCCAGCATTTATGACCATAACCAGTTGACAGTTGCGTGGGGGAGGGGCACTAGGGGAAGGGGTCGTTTTGAGATGGAGTCTTGTGTCTCCTCAGCTGGCCTCCAAGGATGACTTTAAACTGTTGGTGCACTGTGTATTCAGAGGCTAAATTCTGTGCCCTGAGATCTGGCTGCAGTCCAGGTGTGGGCATGGTCACGTTCACTGGTCAACATTGTGTAAACTTTGCTCCCCAAATATCTTTGATTGGTTAATAAAGAAGCTAAACCGCCAACAACTGGGCAGAGGAGATAGGCGGGGGCGGGGGGCGGTTGTTGGGAGGGAAGGGGCTGGATTTCCGATCCAGTGGGGGATGTCTCAGGAAGAGACCATTGGATAGGGAGAGGAGGAAGAAGAAGTGGCCATGAGGACCTGATAGAACCAAAGCAGCCCAGGCAGAACCAGTAGGGCAAGTAATTAGGAGCGTGTGGTTGGGAAGCAGCCACACTTGCTTAGGGGGTTAGAATAAAGTGATGTCTTCCTAGTTATAGAACCTAAAGGCTTTTATTAAATCTAACAGGTCTCTGTCTCATTATTTGGTAGCTAGAACTAGTGAATAGAACCCAGGACCCCCGTCACCCCCCACCCCCCACACTCCCCACGCCCACCCCCTACATTATAACCTATCTTTTCATTGGACTTCCAATGCTCCCCCCTAGCCTCGAGTGTTAAGATCTCAGGGGTGTGCCACCAAGGCAAATTCATCCAGTGCTGAGAATCACAGGGCCTTGGGTGTGTGAGGCAGGCCCTCTACCAACTCAGCCACCCCCCAGGCCCTGGATAACTTTTCCAAGCAAATCTTACCCCCCTTGAGAGTGGAACTGTCGGCTGTCATACAACATGGAACCCAGCAAAGGGCTGCATAGAGATGCAGCAGGCTCAGGATCGTTATCAAACCAGGGAGGTGATACTGTGTCGCTGTGCCATTTAAAACAACCAGCCAGTAAGTTATAAATACGTTGTGGGCCAGAGTGCCAACATCTTGCCAGCCCCGCTCTCTGCACCAAGAACAGGACTCTATTCAGAAATGCGGCCCAGCGGATATTTGTCAAAGGCAAGTTGTTTTAAACATTTTGGAAAGGTTCCTGTCCCTGTGCTGGCCACATTTATGCTGCACATCACACTCCCGGGCTTCAGAGAAATTCAAATGTCATCCTGCACAATATATCTACTCCTGAATTAAATCTGTATAAGTGGCCAAGACTTTACTAAGTCTCAACATCTAGGTCCTTAAAAAGCAACTTGTATTTGCTGCTTTATTTTTCATTTTATGTGTTACGTGGGTGTGTCTGAGTGTATGTATATGTACCATGTGTCTGTAGGAGCCTTAGGAACTCAGAAATGTCTAATCCCTTGGAACTAGAGTTAGAGACGGAAAGTTGGACTGCTTGAGACAAGGTCTCACTCTGTAACCCAGACTGACCTGGGACTCACTGTATATCTCAGATTGTCCACAATCCCAAGTAACTACTGCTCCAGCCTCCCAGATGCTGAAATTACAGGCGTGAGCCACCACGACCAGCTGGGTATCTTAACCACTGTAGCAACTCTAACTAACGGATTCCCACGGCAACTGGTGGCAAGGGTTTGCTTTGTCACTTATTTATTTGGTTAGTGGTTTGATTAAGTCATTTTATTTATTTTTATTTTTTGGGTTGTTGTTGTTGTTGTTTTCAAGACAGAGTTTTTCTGTGTATCCCTGGCTGTCCTGGAACTCACTCTGTAGACCAGGCTGGCCTCGAACTCACAGTGATTCGCTTGCCTCTGCCTCCCGAGTGCTGGGATTTAAGGCGTGCGCCACCATGCCCGGCGATTAAGTCATTTTATGGAGACTGTCTCTACTAAAGGGGACGGCCTTGGAAGCCCATGTTGCGTTCATCTTTTAGCCTGGTTAAATAGCATTTACTCTAAGTCAGTTTAAACTATTTACCAGTAAAAAGTTGTAAGACCTCTTGTACAGGAGGGGACGCAATGGAGACAGGTTGGAGTAGCTGCCACCAGCGGTAACCAGCAGGAGGTCGTCCGACAAAAGAACCGGAAGAAGCAGAGTGACCCGGTTAAGGGAAAGCCGCAGAGACAAAGGGCTACCTGCTGCCGCCAGCAAGAAGAGGGACTCGGAGATCAGGCAGCAGAAGCAGAAAAAGGCTAACGAGGAGGAGGAATCCAAGTAGCTCTGAGGCTTCGTGTCCAACCCTCCCGCCTGTGTGCCTGGAGCAGTCCCACCATGCTCGAGTTTCAACCTGTAGTGCTCATAGGTCCCAGCACCTTTGTCCTGAGTCTGCAGCGGGTTGCTTTGTGCGTGCTCCCCTTCAGGTCGCCTCTCTCCCTCTGGGCCTCTCCCAGGGGTGAGGGAGTTACCCCTTCCCAGTGTTTTTTATTCCTGTGAGGCACACCCCAAAGTATTAAAAGTAGCTTTGTAATTCCAAAAGAAAAAGAAAAACTCTTGTACAGTTTGGGCTGTTTGTGTGTGTGTGTGTGTGTGTGTGTGTGTGTGTGTGTGTGTTTTCATGTGTGATCATGTGAAGGCCAAAAGACAACCTCTGCTGTTGTTTCTCAGAAACCATCTACCTTTGTTTTCTGTTATTTGTTTTTGTCTTTAGGAAGGTCTCTTGCTGGCCTGTAAGTCACCAAGTGCTCTAGGCAGGCTGCCCAGCAAGCCTTAGGGATCTGTCTACCCTTGTCCCCTCCGTTCTGGCGTTAGAGTTGCACATCACCATGCCCAGCTTCTTTGTTTTTTCTCTCATGGGTTCTGGGGATCAAACTCAGACCCTCATGATCACAAGACAAGCATTTTACTGAACATGCCACCTCCCGAGCCCCCAAGGCTTTTTTGTTTCCTTGTGTTTGTTGGTTGGTTGGTTTTGTGTATGAAGATTTCTTGTTTGTTTTGTTTTGCCCTGCACTACTGATACACACATACAGCTTGAATGCCGCAATCACGGTTGCTTTGTTCCCCTGATGTTCAACCACAGCCAAATACCAGGCTTCCTCATTTTGATGGGTTCTCAGAATGTCGCCTTGGGCATGCATGTGGCCTTCCGACCCCTAGGAATACGTGTGGCTTTGTTTTAAAGTCTGGTGTCCTTAAAGTTCTTCGGCACTGGAGTGGCTTATGTTTGGTCAGAGGTTGTGGTTCTCTTGGGTATTACGGTTAATCTTGGTTGTCAGCTCCACTAACTCTGGAATCAACTAGAAGGCAAGCTGCTGGCTGCCCCCATGAGGGATCTTTCTTCATCAATTATTTGAGGCAGGAGGAGCCCCCAAAGTGTGGGTGGCGCCTTCTGGCGGCAGCCCGGATGGAGGGACTTGGAAGAGGTGAACCCTACTTTTGCCTGCCTGCCTGCTCTCACTCTCTTGGTAAGTTCATCTACCCTGCTCTCACTGATTTCTTTGCTGCTACTAGAACCAGCTTCTTTGGGCTTCTGGTGCAGACTGAAGAGCAGCAGCTCTCAGGGAGCCTCCTCCGGGTCTTCGGCACCAGATTGGTGCTTGGGGGACAGAGAAACTGCTGGGTTCCTAGCCTTGCCATAATGCAGCCAGTGTTGGGCTGCCCAGACCCACCGCGTATGCTAAGTTAGCAATGCCCCATTTAAGGCATGAGGCATTCTTCTACTAGTTCCATTCTTACTGAGAACCCTGACTAACACAGGCTGTTGTGGCACCAGGAGCTGGTTTTAAAGAGTTGTAAGGATGAATTTCTCTAGTTGACTTGGTGGTATCTGGAGCTAGCTCTCCGACTCAAAACTGGAAGTTACTAAAGACTCTCCTGGTAGCACAGAGCATGCTGGACATCCATGGTGTAAACTATTCAAAGCATTATGCAAGACAAATGCATCCGGTTGTCCTGGTTTATGTCTTGTGAGGAGCAAAGAATCTGCTGTCTCTGCATATAGAACTTTTGAATGTTTGTGGGAAAGTGAAGAAAGCAATGATGCTGACTAGTAATTTCTAGCATCTCTGGATAAAGTGAGAAAGGAAAAGCATACGTTCAGTGATAAAAATTTAGCTGGCCCTGTCTAAGGGTTTCTAAGTGTACCCTGGAAAAGAATCTTCTCTACTCCAGCAGCCGTTAAGTGCTCAGGTTGCCAAAAACCAAACTGACACCCACACCATAAAACTGGCCAACTTAAAAGAAAACTGAAATCCAGCCTTGGAAGGTGTCAGCAATTAAACAGAGGGACCTGGTTACAAGAGAATGGGGCCACCTAACTTGTGTGGGAGAACACTGAGGAGGATGGAGCTCTTGAACTCTCAGATTCTGATGGGTTTATTTTGGTTGAGAAAATAGTCTTGGTGGAGAAGAAATGTGATTGTTTCTTGATTCGTGAGCTTGTCAATGTAAAAATCACAGCTCTCATCATAAAGGGACTAAGCGACAGTTTATTCTGGGAGATATTTTGAGTGACCATAGCCAAGGAACACAGAATTATGTTACATCAATCCCATGTTCCAATGTGGAAGCAGTTTCTCAGGGTTTTTAAAAATAGTTTTACAGAACAGAAAGAGTCAAAAATCAAGGCAACTTTAAAATACATTGGTGGGCACCCCAAAGAGGGGAGTACAATGAGATGGGGGAACTCTTCTATAGGTCCAAGGTGCTATCTGATAAATTCTTAGCTCTTGGATTGATGGAAGCCAATGTTCTATTAAGTTAAAAGCATCTAAGAGGTTTTAATTCATCATCACAAGGTGTTAGTACAGATACAGAGTGCAGCAAGGAATGGCTGTTCCAGAAGTCTAAACTAGCCCAAGGTAAATTAATTAGCCACTGAACCTACAAAATTCCAACTTCGCCATGGTACTGAAACCCAATCTGTCCATCAGTCTCTGCAGATGGTTCATAGAAGCTGACTAGGATTTGCCTCTTGCTCTAGCTGGGCCATGTTTTTGCCAGCCGCGGACAGTTTCAGTAATTATGTGATGCTTGGAATTCTGGGAACTTTTCAGAGACTATATACATTCTAGGGCCCCCGAGAAAGGGGGGGGGGGGAATTAGATATCCTGATGGTGAAGACCAAACTTGGCCCAAGGAACTTGATGCTCCTAATCAGCAGGAAGTAGTCTACTGATAACGTCACCCTTTTCCTCTCTATCCTTTCTCTATCCTATCTAGTGTTAGGGGGGTAATAAGTGTGCAGAAGTGTGGAAGAGAGAAAAAGAAATCCACAAAGTAGCAAACAGAGACTACAGGAGACAGGGAGAGGGAAAGGGAGGGAGGGAGAGAGAGAGAGAGACAGAGACAGAGACAGAGAGACAGAGAGATTTAATTAAGGAAGCAATACAGTAAACATTAAGTCACTGAATATTATGAAGCGATCATGGCCTGGGAACACAGATTCAGATGAACAATTTCAGAAACATTTTTTAAAGTTTTATTTTTTATAATTTGTTCATATTACATACTGATTGTTACCCCCTTGCTCTTACCCTCCCATTCCCACCCTTCCTCTTCCCACCTCCCCCCCCCACCCCGTCCTCTGACAAGGGGAGCCCTCCTCCCCCACCATCAGACACATTCTATAGTAAAAGAAGAAAGCCATAAATCAACACACTTCAAATTGGCTGTCCTATCAAGTGTAATCTACGAACTCAATGCTATACACAACAAAATTCCAACACAGTTCTTCACAGAAATTGAAAAAAACAATTTTTAACTTTCATATGAAAACACAAAAGATCTAGAATAGTGAAACCAATCCTGAACAAACAGCTGGAGGTGTATCATCTCAGATTCTTCGTGGTACTGGCACAAAAACAGACTGATTGACCAGTGAGATAGAGGCTCCAATAGACCCACACTGTTGCCCTGTTTTTTTTTTTGTTTTGTTTTTTTTTTAAACAATACACAACAGAGAAAAGACAGCATCTTCAACAAATGGCAGTGGTCAAACTGGTTAACTACATGTTAAAGAATGAAACTCCTATGGGGGATCACAGGGACTGAACCTCCAGCCAAAGAGCACGCAGAGGCTGGATCTAGACCCCCTACACATATGTAGCAGATGTGGAGCTTGACCATCATGGGGGTCCCCTAACTATTTGGTCAGGGTCTGTCTCTGGCTCGCTGCCAACCTTTGGATCCCTTTCCCCCAGCTGGGCTGCCTTGTCAGGCCTCAGTGGGAGAGGATGTGCTTAGTCCTGCTGAGGCTTGAGGTGCCATGCTGGGTTGGTATCCATGGGGGGGGGGGGCTTCTCTGAGGAGAAGGAGAGGGGGAGTGGGGGAAGGAGCATGAGGGTGGAACTGGGAAGAGAGGAGGGAGGGGGCTGTGAACAGGTGTAAAGTGATTAAAAAACAAAAACAACAACAACAAAAACCCTGTCACTCTGCACAAAACTCAACTCCAAATAGATCAAGGACCTCCACAGCAGACCTGATACCCTACATGCTGTTATTATGAGACAGTTTTCACTTCAAAATAAATAAATAAATAAATAAAGGATGTAGTTTATTCTGAAGCCAAGTATGAAAGACTGTGGCCAGGGAACACAGATTTAGGTAACAATTTCATAAACTTCTTATAGTAACGGAACAAAGAAAGCCCTAAATCAAGACAGTTCAAGTGCATCGATGAGTGGAGCATGCGGATGGATTGCATGATGGGAGGACGCTGGGCCTTGTGCTATCTGAAAACACTCTTGGCTCCTGGGTTAGTGGGAAATTAAGGTTTTGCTAAGCAAATACATTCTGAAAGGTTTTTAAAAATCTGTTGTCAAGATGTTAAATCAAGTTTTCTGCAATAGTACAAAAGGTTAGGTCTGACACAGGTGGGGGGAGCACAAGGAACTGGTACTTAGCAGGCAAAACAAAACAAAAACCACCCAAAACAAATAGTAGTTAGGCTCTGCACTAAATTGTCTGCAATGCTGTTTTGCTGACAGAAAAACTCTCAAAATAAATTCCCTGATTTGTTGTCTCAGGAGTGACTATCTTCACCCCTGAACATTTGCTAAACCACTCAGATTCTTGTTTGGTTGCTGCTGTTGTTGTTTGTTTGTTTGTTTTTAGAAGCAGAAAGAAACTGATATTGCCCAAATATAGCAAAAGAAATAACTTAAAAACAAAAACAAATGGAAATCAGAAAAGGAATGGGCTGGTTGGGGAGGGGAGTTAGCGCTTTAATCAATTCTGCCTAAGTTGTGTGTTTTTCATTTTTATGCGTATCGGTGATCTTCCTGCATGTTTGTATGTGCACTACACGCATGCCTACAGTGTCAGCGGAGGCTAGAAGGGGGGGAGGGGAGTCAAATCTCCTGGAACTGAAGTTACAGGTTGTCGTTTGCTGTTCTGTGGGTGCTGGGATCTGAACCTGGGTCCTCTGCTAGATCAGCAAGTGCTCTTTACCACTTGTCCATCTCTCCAGCTCCTTCCTTAGAATTCTGAGGTAACTGTAGACATGTAGATACTTGTAAAGAAATATTTTT
This sequence comes from Acomys russatus, assembly GCF_903995435.1. Lineage (NCBI taxonomy): Eukaryota > Metazoa > Chordata > Mammalia > Rodentia > Muridae > Acomys > Acomys russatus. The sequence goes on along the minus strand of NC_067156.1, from coordinate 20,711,096 downwards.
TAAAAGTAGGAATGAAAGGAAATTGTTCACCCTTCTCCCAGATTCCTACATTTAGCAAAATTTTAGCAATGTTAAGACACCTGAAGGTCATTATTCATTACGTCAGCAGAGCTGTCCGTAGTGCGTCCTTTTATAGCTACAGCCACTCTCAGCTATCGTTTAATGATGACAGGCCTTACTCGGCGACTGAAACATACAAATCAGGATCTGGTAGACTGTACAACCACCCTTCCGCTGTGGCCGACCAACCGGCTCCTGAGGATCTAGTAACTTCCGGTCGCGGGCGCCAGATCCCGGAAGTGCTAGCCCCGTTTCCAACGCCACTCGGTCCGAGATGGCGGATCTCCACCGCCAACTCCAGGACTACCTGGCGCAGGGTAAAGCGAGCAAGCCGGCAGCTACAGAGCCGCTGCTCGCCGCGAGGGACTCGGAAGAGCCTGCGGCCCGGTCCTGGCCAGGCCGCCCGGTTCTGCGATGGCCGTGGGCACGGAGCCCTGCCGAGCCGCCGCCCGCGGGCTCCCGGTGCATCCCGAGCGTGACGCGCGGGCAGCGCCTGGCGGCGGGCGGGCTGTGTCTGCTGCTGGCCGCGCTGTGTTTCGGCCTGGCGGCGCTGTACGCGCCCGTGCTGCTGCTGCGCGCGCGCAAGTTCGCGCTCCTCTGGTCTCTGGGCTCCGTGCTGGCGCTGGCGGGCGCGGCGCTGCTGCGGGGCGGCGCGGCCTGCGGGCGCCTGCTGCGCGGCGAGGAGACGCCTTCGCGGAGCACGCTGTGCTATGTGGCCGCACTGGGCGCCACGCTCTACGCGGCGCTGGGCCTGCGCAGTACGGCGCTGACGGCTCTCGGCGCCTGCGCACAGGTGGCCGCTCTGCTCTACGCGCTGATAGGGCTCCTGCCCTGGGGCGGCCTGACGGCGCTGCGCCTAGCGCTTGGTCACCTAAATCGCGGGAGCGGCCGGACCCACGCGCTCCCGGTGTGACAGTTCCCGCCTATAGGAAGCAGTTCCAGCTGGGCAGGAGAAGAGGCACCGTCACAGCCCACGGCACCCAAGTGTACAAGAACAAGGCATCAGCTGGGCCGTGCAGCGGAGTCCGTGAGCAACTGTCACCATCTGACTCGCGGGCCCTTTCAGATCCTTTGGCTCCCGCTATCTGCCGTCCCGGGCCCCGAAAAGACGTGATTTTGCCGGATTGATAACAGTGTGCGTGGAGACCACCTTCATGAACTGTTTTCATACTAACAGGCTTTACTTGGACATCAGTTTGGGGGGGGGGGATGGAACAGCTTTCTGATTTAGCTACTTTCGTAGCTTTTGGAAAAACGACATCCCCCCCCCCCTTTTTTTTTGCCATTTAAAGAAATGCAGTGGTATGTTTGGTTGAGAGTAAGGTTTCGGTTTTACTGCAGCTCTTCGAAGCCGCCTTATTCGTATCCACTGTAAATCAATCCAGATTATCAGATTAAACATTAAATCTAGCCACTGTATTTAAAAGTGATTAGTTAATACAGTCTACCTCAGTTTCTTAAAGTAGTAAATATGGTGCTCTATAATATTTAAGGATAACTAATCTTCAAAAGAATACACCAAAGGGCAATATTCAGAACCAAGGAGCCAGATATCCAGTACGATGTGTAGCAAAGTTTACACAGGCTTCTGCAGAACTAAGCTAAGGAATCCTGGGAGACAGGAGCCACTTTGCATCTGCAGTTACCACAATTGTTACAAAGGATAGATTTTGCCAAGTTTTCACGATTCCTAACATTGCTGCTTTTTCAAGTACTATACAGTTTGATACTAATGCAATGCAAAATGCTTTTCATATGTAATTGCTGTATTTCCTAGGTTCCGCGGGTACTTGTGTAGTGTTGGCTTGAGTCAGCATTTAAATCCATCATGCTTTATTGCCAAAAGCTGGGTTCAGTATTGAATCTGGGTGCACTAGAATGTAGAGTGTACTTGGCAGCTTGTAGTTCTACACCAGTGGCTCTCGCACTAGATTGGCACATCGAAGGTACTTGAGAAGCCACATTCCATCAGTTCATCTATAATACTGGTGTGTGAATCCAGACATCTTTATATAAAATCTCACCAGATCTCTTCATGGTCAGATGAGATTGAGAACCCCATCTGCACTGGCTTGTACAATGTGAAAGTTGTTTTCCAAGCTGCTCCAAAGTTGCCTTAGCAGGATAGGTCAGGTGGCAGCGAACCTCTGCTTCCTTCCCACGCTGGCCAACACCCCAGCATCACAGGCTCCCAGGCAGGAAGTAGAGCTGCCTACTCTCAGGAAAGGAAATGCTATTTTCAAGTAGTGATGTGCACATTTTTTGTTTTATACTCAAGATATTAAAATTCTGTTTCCAACATTGTCTCAAGAATTCATTACTTGAAAATAAGTCCTATAAAATTCTAAGCACAATGTCTTATATTCTGACAGTAGTGTTTAAAATGCTCTATGTAGATAGTTAATGTCTAATGTAGAGGTTCTGTAGCTTTGTGGATTTGATTCTGGGTTTTTATGGTATGTCAGGGGAGTACAAGTGAGGAGGAATCCAGTTTCTAACGGTGTGGCTGCTAACATTTTTATTTTTGAATTAAAAAGAAATTTACTTGAAATCTTCAGGTTCTAGCACCCAAATAATCAACATCCCATGCCCCTCACTCCACCCACAGAGAGCCAGGGAAGACTCCTGGGCGCCAGGCCGCTGTGTCAGCAGCGACTTTTCTGAGCTACCAGAGATGCCCAGCACCACTCAGCATGCCAAAGAGCTGGTATTGCAGTGAGGGGTTAGCAGCCCAGGAGTGCCCGGTGAACAGACGGACGCTCAGGGGTAAAGTCATGGATCCAATTCCTAGCACCCATGTGGTGGTTCACCACTGCCTGTAACTCCAGTTCCAGAGGATCTGATGCCCACCTCTGGCTTCCAAAGACACCAGTCACACAACTGGAACACAGACATAAACACAGGTAAAACACCCATTCAAGAAAAAGCTTTTTTTTTTTTTAAAGTAAAAAAGTCAGCATAGGAAGGGGTATCTCAAACTGAAAATCTGACTTCCAACCTGAGCCTTTTCTGGGGTTTGAGGAGAGAGGCAGTGAGACAAGGTCCTGGGTACCCCAAGTTGCCCTGTAAATTCCTCTGTTGCCAAGGATGACAATGAACTTGTGATCCTCCTGCCCCACCTCCCAAATGCTAGGTTATACGTGTGTGCCACTGTGCCTGGATAGATATGTGTGAGTATTTTGTTAAGGAGAAGATCTCTCCCGCTCCATCTCTGTAGTGGAAGGTAGAGGTAGTTGTGAGCCTCCTGACTGTAGGTGCTGGGAGCTAAATTCCAGTCCCTGTATGTGCTCTCAACTGCTGAGCCATCTCTCCAGGCACTGCTTTTGCCTTTCTTTTTGGGGCGCTGGGGGCAAGACAGGGTTTCTCTGTGTAACCCAGGTTGTCTTGGAGCTCCCTCTGTAGACTAGACTGGCCTGGAGCTCAGAGACCTACCTGCCTCTGCCTCCACACCCAGGTTTTTAGTTTTTTTTTTTTTTTTTTAAAGCAAGAACTGTGTTACAGCAAAGAACGTCTTTTATCCTCAACCCTGAAATCTCCACAAAGCGAATGTGGAAGAGGAGATTGTTTTCCACAATGTAGATATTTCGTTCTACTTCCTTTGAACTGCATGATAAGAGACATGTAGTTAAGACATTTACACCAGGTTTCTCTCCCGATGAAGACTGAGACCACGCAAACCTAGACTGCCAGAAGCATCCACAGGAGACCCTCTAGTTGAACACTCAGAAGGTTCAAGGTTTTCTTCAGTGTCATTTTCCACCACGTAGAATATGTCTGAGGTTTTGAGCCTTCTTGAGCTATGTTAGAGCAATTTTTAAAGTATATGACAAAATTGTGTAACAACAGAAAGGTAAAAATTATTTGAAAAGCACAAAGTTGACAAATGAACTTCCTCTGTTGTGGGTGACAGTAGTAAGTGCACTCTCACCACTAGCTCCTTAAGGCGAGCACTACACAGCCAGTTGTTTCTGTTCATTCTTGAGTAAATCACATTCTGTATTCATACAAAACAAGTTTTCTTTTTCTGTGACAAACTGTACATATAGAAATAAATTTCCAATTGGACATGAACTTAACTTTGTAGAGGTGCTCCATTTCTCATGACACTTTAAAAAAAAAAAAAAAAGGATTCCAGCTTTTATCTTCACAGACAACATGGGAGAGTTAGGGCAGCGAGGGCAGACAAGACAGAATAGGGCCAACCACCCTGGGGAGTTGGCAGCAGTCTCTTCATCTCGAACACCTCACTGGGCTCCCAGAACTCAGCTGCCCCAGAAGAAGAGTTCAGGGCTACAGTGGTAAAGGCTTGTTTTTGCTTCACGTGGTAAGTCCACAAGAACTTCTTAAATACTATGTAGAGAGGCCCAGGGCTGCTCAGCCCTCCTCCTACCGGCCCCTCCCACTACCCCTTGAAGTGCCACGCCTTGGAGGGCCAGAGTTCATGTTACTCCCTCTACCCCAGTTACTGCTGCTCCGGCCCCCTCGAGAGGATGAGCTGCTGCCTGGAGGGCCACCAAAAGGCTCGTCTCTGTGGTATCCATCATGATGGTCTCCGTCCAAAGAGCTGGAACGCCCGGATTTTGGCACTCTCTGGGAAGGTCCTGGGCCCCCTCGGCCTAAAACAAAACACGATTTAAGAGATGACTTTGTGTATCACGGTGTGTTCATGGCACAGCTCTCTCCCTGGTGACAGTGGACCACCAGGAGGAGATAAAACAGAACAATGGCTTTCAGAGCTGGCAGGACTCTAGCAGGCCCAAGCATGGCAAACATGGCTCTGGCAGGCCTTGGCCTTCCCCCATTCCCTTTGGCTTGCTAAAATCCTTAGCTTACATTGCTAAAGCTGGATGCCAAGGTCCATTCCCTTCTTTGGTTGGCCACTTCCTCCTCTGAAGGGTCACTACCAGGGTCCAACTATCAAAGAAATAAAGTCTAGCAATCAAAGCCCAACCAAAGCACACTGGGCACCCCAGCCCTTTGTAATGGGCTTCCCTTTTCCCCTGCGAGGTCACCTGCTGCTGCTTTTATCAAGAGAGCAGCCACTTCACTTTTCTTCCCAACCAATCTGTGAAAACAGGTGTTTTAAGGGTGTGGTTCGTGCCTAACCTGGGGTCACGTAGGGAGCACCCCCACTGTGTGGATCCCCTCAAGAGCAGTGAAGTGGGCTCCTCTGTTTCTTGCTGACCTCATTTCCACCCTGGCTCATGGCCTCAGATCTTGGTGTCTCTGGCCACACACACCTCAGGGCTGTTCGACAGGGGACTGGAAGCCAGCCAACACTGAAGAACTTCCAGCAACCCTGCAGCACACTGGGACATGTTTTGCTCTCCTGCGCTACCAAAGCACTTGAAGGGAAGATTTCAAAAGCACCTATTAACTTTAGAAGTAACTAAGACACACAGGCTGCTGCAGCTGCAGGCACCGAGGGCTACAGTAAGGATCTGTGTGTGTGGCTCAGCACACGTGGAACTTCCGCTTCCTTTTGCATCTGTAGCGATGTGAAATAATTCTCAGTGAACAAAAGTAAGTCAGCTTTGAGAGATTTACTAACCTTAACTTGCTTTGGACCTAAGATAGCAAGTGTTTAGCTACAAGTAAAATTGACTTACAAATCGACTTAGGCCAGTGAGATGGCTCAGCAGGGTACAGGCACTTGCTACCAAACTTAACAACCCAAGTTCCATGCCCAGGACAAGACAGGACATCACCAAGTCCAGCAAGTTGTCCTCTCACTTCCACATGTGCACTGTGGCACCACACACAAACATACAAAGTAAAAACAATTGGAAAAAATGTAAAAAGTCAGCTTTCTTCAGTGGTGTGCCTCATGACAGTTACTCATGCTCCAGTGGGCAGCACCTTCCTACACACACACACACACACACACACACACACACACACACACACACAGTGCTAACTGAACTCAGTGGTTATACAAGCACCCAGAATATACAATAAATTGGGAGGGAGCCTGGGAGGGGTTAGATCTGGGATGAGTTAAATATATTGTGTTTTAAAGTGTATTATAAATTACCAAAGAATAAATACAATTTGTTTTTCTTGAGCTCAGTGGTACACTGCTTTGCCTAATGTGTGCCAAGACCCTGGGTTTGATTCCTAGCACTGCAAAATAAATGAATACATAAGTAGAACTTTTTTCTCATGAAATGATGTGATTGGTTCATTTCCTATAGCATGTCCTTCCAACACTACTACCAACTCTATTTTGTCTGAAACATGTGAATGGAAGTTGTATCTAATGGGGAACTTGCCAAGCAGTAAACTTGGCTTATCATCCTGCAAAGCACTGCAGGCCAACCTATGGTAGCCTGAGCACAGCTGTCAGCTAGCGCACAGTTGTCCTGTTAGCATATGTCGTTGGCCAGGACCATAGCATCCTGGAAGACTACATAGAAGGCAGGGAACGAGACGGGGCACCCAAAGCATATGGCACTGCCAGGCCACCCTGAAGCCAGACCCGTCGCCAGCAGTCACTGCTGCTACTCTTGGTCAAAGTGACAGTAACAGTCCTCCTGAGCTCAGGCCGAAAAGTACAGCAGAGAACCTGGGAGAAGACAGGGCTCCCTTCACTGAGATGACAGCCTTGAGGGCTCCAAACAGCCGCTGGTTATGGATACAACTGCCAGTCAGACCAGCTAAGCAAGGCAAGAGTGAAAAGAGCAGAGCAGAAACTGGAAAGGGGCCCCTGGAAGCAGCGGGCAATTCTGCTGCGTCAGTCTGCAGCTCCATCCAGCTGTGGCAAGGACCCAAACAAACTACACTCGCACTAAGTGTAAGGGCCTTAGTGTCTGCCCAGAGGCAGCCTTGGGGGCTCAAGGCATGAGTGACAGACCCTTGCAGCCTTGGGTCCGGGACTGCTGTCCTCTTACCTTTGCTTCCTCGGTCCTCCGAGGGACCCCCTTGAGCCTCCATCTCTCTGTGTTCAGAAGTGCCTGACCCATCATGCCAGGGGCGCTTCCGGGGTGGTAGGGAGGCCATGTCCATGCCTTGGAGAGAAGAGGAGCGCTCTCTGCTAGCTGGAGAGTGGCCATCATGAGGGGGATGATCAGGGCGGGGAGCATCACGAAAATGTTCATGACCTGGTCCTGAAATGAGAAGTGAAGGCCCGTGCTTTTAAGCGTTTGACACTATCACCTCAGTGAAACAGTGCAGCCCAACGCAGCTGGGAGAGATGCTACTCAGAGCAACCAAGTACTGAGAGCAGCAACGTCTACTTAACAGGGCGGCTGTGAGTCGCAGGGGGATGTGGAAGAAAGGAACTTCTAGAGTAAGGAGGTAGGTATATGCACACGTTCTGCGCTGCTCTGGACTCGGCTATCATCCGTCCTCCCACTTACTGAGCACGGGGCTGGAGGGCTGGCTCAATGGGAAAAGCGCTGGCTGTGCAAGTGTGAGGACTAGAATTCAGACACCCAACACCCACATAAAAGCTAGACGTGTACAAGATCCCAGAGACAAGCTGGCTAGCTGGACTGCTTGATTAGCAGGCTTCTCACTCAATATATAAGAGGGACAGGCACCACAGAAAGTCAGCTTCAGGCCTCTATACACATGAACACACACATGCATGCCCACATGTATACATATATACCCACACATGTGAATATTCACACAGACATAGAGGAATGTTAATTCAGAACATGGCTGCTCTGGCAAGAGATCACAACCAAAGACCTTCTAGGTCTATGTGATCCAGCTGGAATATACAAACATGCCTTTAATCCAGGAGACAGAGACAAACAGATCTGAGTTCAAGGCCAGACTAGTATAGAGCAACTGTCAGGTAAAGAAAAGCTTAGATCCAGGTGTGGTGATGCATGCCTTTAATCCCAGATGAAGGTAAAGTTAGTTTGTAGAAGGAAGCACCCATGTTTGAAAATGATGTCTGAGTGGCAGAAAAGGTGATAAATCAGAGAAGATTTGACAGAATAGGATATGCCCATCTCTCACGAGTAGAGAGAGGAAAGGGATACTTAAGAAGCAGTCAATTCCCAGAAATCACATGGTAGCTCATAGCCATCTATAATTATAATGTGATCTGGTGCCCTCTTCTGGCAGGCAGGCACATGTGCAGGTAGAACATTGTATACCTTATTTTTTTAAAAAAGGCAGTTTTTCAGAGAGAGGAGGCGGTTTTACCAGGACAGTAATAAAGAGATGGGTTGCAGGGGAAAAATTCTGGTAAAGACAGAATGAGCCAGAAAATGAGGAGAAGCCAGAAGATTAGAGTAGACTGCTGAGTTAGTTTGGGGCCAAGCAGAGCACTTCTGGGCTGAGAGAAGCCAGATTAATAAAGTCAGCTGGGAGAAGAGTTCGAGCCTGAACAGCTGAGTTGAACCAGCCAGCCCAGAGCTCAGAAAGAACAAGTAAGGGTGAGCTTATTCAGCAGTAAGTCTCAGAGCTGAAAACATTCTAGGCCTAGGTTAGAGTGTATGGAAGGCTAGAAGCTTCCAGGACTAGGCATAAGTTAACAGAAGGAGGTAGCAAGCCTCCCAGACAACAATTGAGCCAGGAGAATAAAAGTTACATTTACACACACAATACATGCAAAACTTATACCTATACATACAAAAAAATTTTACTGAAGACTCCAAAGAATGGACTAACAACAACAACAAAATCTACTAATGTTTATGGTATCATCAATTAAGATGAAGAACATTTTAATTATTTATCTTTATTTTCCAAATAGATGACTGTTTAGTGCAAGGAGTGGTGATGTCTGTGTATGTGCTGGGATGTCTGCAAGCTGGAGGCAATATAAAGTGTCTTCCTCAGCTCTCTATTTTTTTGTATTTTTTTTCTCCAAAGCCAGGATCTCACTATGTACCTCTAGCTGGCCTTAAGCTCACAAATTTGCTTGCCTTTTTGCCTCCCAAGTGCTAGGTTAAAGGTGTGTGCCACTACCTCTGGCCTCACAACTTTAACAAGACAGGGCCTCATGTTGAACCTAAGCACACCAATTTGGTTGTCAGTGAATTCTTGGTGGTCTCCTGTCTGCCTCTTCAGTGTGGAATTATAGGTGCCACCAGCACACATGGCTGGGAATTCATGGCAAGTATATTAATGAGACATTTCTCTGACCTGAAGTGCCATTGTTTTATACTCAACACAAATCCTTTTACTATTGAAAAAAAAAAAAAGCAAAACAGAAAACAAACAAGCAAACATAAAAACAGGGTGGTGGTAAGCACCTGCACACCTTTAATCCCAGCACTCAGGGAGGCAGAGGCAGGCAGATCTCTGTGAATTCAGGGCCAGCCTGGTCTACAAAGCGAGCCCAGGACAGCCAATGCTACATAAAGAAGCCTCATCTCAAAATATGAAACCAAGCCAACCCCCAAACCTGGATTCTCCCACCTGTTTCTGCTTTCAATCTATTGAGATCTATTCAATCACTGAAGCAAACAGGCCGGAAGACGCCAGCCTTCAAGCTACAAAAGACAGGACCTGGATATGGGTCCCTCCTCTGTAACTACCAAAGCACACGCATGTCTCCTTGCTTACCGGGCTCTCGGTTTCCGTCCCAGGAGTCTGGCTTCCGTCCTTCGAAGCGAGGGAACTCATCAGGGGTGGGGAGTAAGCACTTCCGGGATCCACCTACACAGGAGCAAACACACTGAGCTCACAGGCCACCCAGCACCCAGCTGTGCTCTGGCCACTTGTCCCTCAGACCAGCTTTTCTCGATGCTGCTCACCTCGTGGGGTGCCGCGGCCTCGCCCTCTGAGATCTCGACTCCGGGCTGCTTCATCAGAAGCATCGAAAACCTCTTCTGGACCAAAGTCATCAGGACCAGGAAAGCTGTCCCTTCCCCTTGGAGGAGCACGGCCTTCGTGTCTTGGGGGTGCTCCTCTTCTAAAGCTAGAAACAAAAACAAAATGTTCACCTTCTGGAAAACATTACTCTTAAGTGCAGTGAGAACTTGACAGGAAACTTTAATGTACAATGTAAATGAGAAACACAATATCACACACCACACACACACACACACACCACACACACACACACACACACACACCACACACCACACCACACACACATACACACACACACACATACACACACAGTCTCTCTGTATAGCCCTGGCTGTCCTGGAACCCACTCTGTAGATCAGGCTGGCCTAGATCTCAGAGATCCTCCTGAAAGTATCCATTTTAGGTACCAAAACATACAGGACAGCAACGATATAGCAGAATATGGGTGACTTAAATTTACAGGAACATACCAAGCGCTTTTCATGCATTATTTTATTAATTTCTTCCTCAACAAACATTACACTAGAATTGGTACTCTTTTTTTTTTTTTTTTTTTGGTCACTACACCTGGCTCAGCTATATTTTTTATGATGAACTTCCTTTTTTACATACATAGTATGTATGATCATGACTTCTTGGGGGTCTGTACTCTGTATTTGACCAGGCCTATAATCTCTACTCTGGGCAGCTCAAGCAGCCATGTGCTGCCCCAGGGTATTTGCTATGGTCAACAGGAATGTCCACCTACCTAGCTTGAAGGGCCACCCACAGGACTTGAGTGATGAGCAATTTTCATTCTCTTAGGTATTTGAGACTCAGACTAAATTGTCTGGAACTATGGCTAAAGCCAAGTTTTCAAGGAAATGCATAAAATGCAAAAAAGCACTTCCATTGGCGGTGAGTGCGAAAGAAACAGGGCTAGGTGTGAACGTTTGCTGTTATGGGAAAGAAAAGGAGGCATGGCCTCACCAGAGGGGGTGTGGCACTGGGAGTGGGCTGACATGCCCACGCCAGGCCCAGTCTCAAGTCTCTGTCCCTCTCCCCCAGGCCAGCCTCCCACCATGATGGCCATGGGCTAGTCCTTTAAGACTGTGAACTCTCCCCACTTCAATGCTTTCTAAGAGTTGCCTTGGTCATGGCGTCTCTTCAGAGCAACAGCACACTAAACTACCAAGCATGGGTCAGTCTGCATGGCTTTTTCTCCTTTCCCAGTGACATGACCAAAGCATCTCTGTTGTGAGCACAGTGAACTTGGGCCTGAGGAGAACTGTACAAGAGGCATGAGTGGGCCAGGAAAGCCTCTACAGGAATGCTGTTCCTGAAACACAGCATGTGTTTTCCTGTCCCAAGCATCCACTGTGCCAATCAACGCCCTAGGAACAAATGGAGTCTTCCTTGCTTTGTTAGAAAATACCTACTGGTATGGACTGCTTGTGCCCCCCTAAATTCCGTGGAAGTTCTAATACCTATGTGGTATGGTATAGGGTATATGCCATATATGGTACAGACAGGTGTACCACACTCTTGGAAGTAAGCAAGCAGGATTTTCATGAGGACATGAAAGTAGAGTCAGGTAATGAGATTAGGAAGGAGAGAAAAAACAAAGTTCCGCCGCTCACCCCACCCACGCCCATACTCATGCCCACACAGACATACAGTGCCCCATGTGAAGGCACACAGAGACCTGCAACCTGAGGAAAGGTCTTACCATCAACCTACTCCAGTGGGCTCGGATCTAGGTTTCCAGCCTCCATAACTGTAGAAAATACAATCCTGCTTGTAAGCCACCCACATTTTGCTATGAGAGCCTGATTAGAGATCAAGGTATCTTTTAATCAACTGATTCCTCTCAAATTCCTCCCCAGCTTAACAGCAAACACTCTAGGTCCTAAGTCGACAACAGGAAACTGGCTGCGTACAAGCAACACAAGCAATAAATAAGTAAATACAGGCAGGCATGATGGCTCACATCAGTAATTTCGGAACTTGGGAAGTGTAGGAAAGAGGAACACAGAAAGTCTGGGGCCGGTCTAGGATACAGGAGAGAGGACGTCAACAAGGAACAAGGCCGGAGTGATGAGTCGCTGCTCTGTAGAGCACCTAGGCTTGCTTCCCAGCACCTACATGGCAGCTCACAACCATGGTAATTCCAGTTCCAGGGTATCTAATGCCCTCTTCTGTCCTCCATGGGCACTAGGCACGCACACAATACACATACACTCAGGCAAACACACAAACTTTTTAAGGGGGGTGGGGTGGGCGGGGGGAGACTGGGATACTGTGATAGCGCAGCAGGTAAGGGCACTTGCTGCCAAGCCTGACAACCTGAGCATCATTCCCAGGGCCCACACGGTAGAGACCTGATTACACTAAGCTGACCCCTGACCTCCACTTACACACCACAGCATACGGCACACACAGATGAAGAGACGGCTCAGCACCAAGGTGTGTACTGCATTTCCCAATGATCTAAACTCAGATACAGCACCCACACCAAGTAGCTCACAGCCCCCTGAAGTGCAGCTCCGTGGGATCTACCACCCTCTTCTGGCTTCTGAGGATACTTACACTAGCAATGCACATACCCACACACAAACACATAGAGAATACAAAAAGATAATACAAATTTTGGGGGTTTTGGTGGTGGTTTTTTGTTTGCTTTGTTCTGTTTTCTAGACAGGGTTTCTCTGTGCAGCCCTAGCTGTCATGGAATTCACTCTGTAAACCAGGCTGGCCTCAAACTAGAGGTCTACTTCTGCCTTCCAAGTACTGGGAGAGACGGCTCAGAGTTTAAGAGCACTGGCTGCTCTTCCAAAGGTCCTGAGTTCAATTCCCAGCAACCACATGGTGCCTCACAACCATCTATAAAGACATCTGGTGCCCTCTTCTGGCCTGCAAAGTGTATATGTAATATAGGCAAAACACTGTATACCTAAATAAATAAACCTTTAAAAAAATAAATAAATAAAATAAAGATGTGCACCACCACTGCCCAGAGCAATACAATTTTTTAAAAGTTTGTCTGTTCTGATTGTGTCATGGTTCTTCTTGCTATAGGTAGTTTATTGTATTCATGTGTAATAATATAAATGTATATGTAAAAAATAAAAACGTTTAATTAAAAAAAGTTTGAAGTTAGGTAAAGGGCCACATGCCTGTAATCACAGAAACTTGAGGGTTGAAGTTCAGGGCCAAGTGTGTACCAACCTTTTGTTTTTAATAATCTTGGTGTGTGGGTACACGAACACACGCATATGCACGTCACAGTGTGTGCGGAGGTGAAGGAGCAACTTTCCATCTTGTTCAGGCAGGCTCTCTCTTGCATTTCTGCCCCTCCACATACTTCAGTCTAGCAGGGGCCCAACCTTTAGGAAAGTCTCCTGTTGTCTCCTACCTTGCTATGGGAACACTGGGACTTACTGCACCTGGATTTTTATGTACAGGAGTTCCAGGGATGCAGGGAATGTACTTTTACCTACTGAGCTATCTCACCAATCTTTTTTTGTTTTGTTTTGCTTTTTTATTTTTTTGTTGTTTTGAGACAGGGTTTCTCTGTGTAGCCTTGGCTGTCCTGGACTCACTTTGTAGACCAGGCTGGCCTTGAACTCACAGGGATCCACCTGCCTCTGCCTCCCAAGTGCTGGGATTAAAGGCGTGCGCCACCACATCCCAGCCATCTCTCCAATCTTGTACTGAATATTTTGTATAGACTTTGTTCATTATTTCCATTACTTCCTAAGCAGTACAGTGTAGCTAGGCATGGTGGCACACTCCTTTAATCCCAGCCTTTGGGAGGCAGAGGCTGGTGGATCTGTGTCAGTTCCAGGCCAGCCTGGGATACACGGTGAGAGCTTGTCTCAAACACATGATACGAGACAATGTAACTTTCTGGAGCTGAGAAAATGTCTCAGTCATTAACTGCCATACAGGCATGAGGCTTTGATCATGACGTGACACACGTGACAATCAGGGCACAGCAGTATGTGTCTGTGACTTCAGCCCTGGGGATACAGACACAAGATCCCAGGAGCTTACTAGTCAGCCAGCCTGGCTAGGTTCAGTAAGGACCTTGTCTCAAAAAACAGAGGCAAGTGATTGATGAAGACATATGATTCTACTCCTGCCCTCCACATACGTGTGATCCACACAAACACATGCATGCACTACACACACACAGACATAGCACACACAGTGACTACTTACATAGATTTACACTGTACGAGGTACTGTAAGTCATCTAGAGATGTTTCAAAAGCATACAGTAGGAAATGTATATGTTAAATGCTAATACTATGTCACGTTAAACAAGGGCTCTTATGTCTAAGGCTCCTCTGAAACTGTCCTCATAACCAAGGTATGAATATATAATTCATCATGAAAGACTGTTCTATAAGTACGGTTAAGAAGCACAAAGCTGCTGAGTGGTGGTGGCGCACACCTTTAATCCCAGCACTCAGGAGGCAGAGGCAAGCTGATCTCTCTGAGTTCGAGGCCAGCCTGGTCTACAAAGAGAGTTCCAGGAAGGTCAGGGCTACATAGAGAAACCTTGTCTTAAAAAAAAAAAAAAAAAGGGGGGGGGGGGAGAAAGGAAGGAAGGAAAGAAAGAAACAAGGAAAGAAAAAGCAGCAGCAAGCTGTCTAAGAAGAACAGCTCTAACGAGAGTGAGCCACAACTATCTGCAGAGTACTGTTTTAGGTGGAGGGAAGAGCAGAGTAACACAACCGTGTGACCACACAAGAGTCTAGGCTGAAAACAGAAATGATGACACAACAAAGTGTGAAGTTTACATCAAATGCAGATTCCAGAAGTTAAGGAGCATATGCAGATGTCAATTCTTACACAGTTAACGCAGCCATCACTGGTTATGCTTATTTAAATCATACCAACTCCTGTTTTCCTTTTTCTACATGCTTCTATTCTTTTTATAGCCAAAGGGCTGACAATTCAAGCCTGATCAAAGTTTAACAGGAAGATGTTTATTTTGATCTGATTCTGTTAAGACCTGTAGGCAATTATGCAAAATCTGAGCCTATTTTATAAGGCCTTTATTTTCTATTATAGTATCTGGCTGAGATCTCATTGTGCACTTAAGGTGAGTCTGGACACTGTAAATAAAATCCAAGACACACTCTGAGCACACAGTCTCCCAGCACACAGTCTTCAGGCTAGCCGGGAGCAGTGCACACTCTCTCGGCAGGCAGGGGTGAGAACAGCCCGGCACCAGCATGCGACTGTGGCAGAACAAGCACCTGGAAAGAAGGGATTGAGAACCACAAGTGACGTGACTCCCGAGTCTAAA
This sequence comes from Acomys russatus, assembly GCF_903995435.1. NCBI lineage: Eukaryota > Metazoa > Chordata > Mammalia > Rodentia > Muridae > Acomys > Acomys russatus. Next base: position 20,695,960 of record NC_067156.1, on the reverse strand, counting down.
TGCTGACCCACCTACGCAGTGCTCTCCCCTAGGAAAGGGGAACCATCTTTGTTGTAGGACAGGGAAAACGCAGAGAACCCACACAACACACTTTCCTACCTTTCTTCCCTGCGCCCTCGAAAACGTGGGTCATCAGGATCCCGGGGAAAGCGTTCATCTCCAGGTCTGCGGCCTTCCCATGCCCCTGGAGGGCCTCGGGCTGCACCCCGGCCATCCCCCTCACTGAATTCCCTGTGATCAGGTGGAAAGGGAGGTCCGGGGCCCCCTCGCCTCCACTTTTCTTCTTGTGGTAAGGGTCCTCCTCGTCCCTCAAATTCCCGTAGCCGGTGGCCAAAGCGCTTGTCAGGATGGAAGTCGTCTGGTCTGCTGAAGTCGTCAGGGAAATCAGGGTGAGAGCCACGCCTGTCAGGAGGACCCCTGCAGTCCTGGCCACCCCTGAAAGGGCCCCTCTCCGGCCCATGCTCAGGGCCACCGCTCTGCTCATGCCGCCTCTCTGACATGGGGCCCAGGTGATGGTTGGGAGGGCCTCGAGAGTCACCTACAAGGAACAAAGCTGACTGTTACTATGGCTTCTGTGAGGCCTGCTGTCCAGGCCTGCTCTGTGATACCTGCAACCTCAGGATGTGCTTTGCCCTAGAATGCCTTCCGTCCTGAGCTCTCAGCACACTTAGAAGATAAACATCCCAAAGTACATATAATGGGGGGGGGGGCGGGTGTCCCCAGGGGGCTTGGGGGTAAACTTCCAGCTTTGTAACTTGACTTAGGGATAACCACTACTCTCTAAGGAGTATCCACGCCTTGGCCACACTTTTTGGCTCATGAGAATGGCCTTTCCTGCTTTGTTGCTGTTCCTCCTGTGACATCATGGGGTCACTGGATTGATATCCAAGAGACACAACAGAGAAGTCAGGCTGCGGCTGGGAAGCTGAAAGGTGGGAGGCTGCATTATCAAGAATTCACCTTAGCCAGGTGTAGTGCACATGCCTTTAATCCTAGCACTTGGGAGGCAAAGGAAGATGGATTTCTCTAAGAGTCTAGACTAGCCTAGTCTACAGAGTAAGTTTCAGGCCAGTTAGGGTTATATAGTGAGATTCTGTCTCAAAAATAAAATAAACTGCACACGCATACACACACACACACACACACACACACACACACATACAAACTCACTTTTGTTCGTGTATAAGCCACAAAGCCACCACACACCACACCGGGCACCAGGTCTACACTGCTTCCACCCACTACCCACTCCTTTAGCCCCTAGCCTGCGTTGCTCCGTGCCACACCGAATCTGAGGAGCCTCCAGACATTCTTCCATAAGGCTCACAGCACCACAAGCCCCTGGAACAACTGCTTGGGGACTAGAGAGTCATGCAAGCCTTCAACCTTGTATTATACCTTTTTTTTCTTTTTTTTTTTTGCTCATTCTGGGAATGATGTTCCTCAATATGGTATATTAGCTTTTCCCCCTAGACAGGAATTTCATTCCAGGCTTTAACAGAAATATCTGAATATATGCAATGGACTGTTTTGGCAGTTACTAACCAAACTACTGTAGCCTCTGCAAACACACAACTATTTTCTGTTAACATTTAAACCCATTTTTAAGGGAGGTATAAGCAAGGCGTAGCGGTGCATGCCTGTGATCTCAGCACTCAGGAGGCCCAGGAAATAAGACTACCACAAGAGTTCAAAGCTGCTAGCCAGTGCATACAGCAAGGCCTTGTCTCAAAACAAGGCCCAATCTGTATAGAAAAACTAAAAATGAGATGAAATACAAAAGGACACTCTTGCTTTTAAACTATGTTGGGAGATGGAATCAATCCCTCCATTCACCCAGCTCATGCCATTTGCGGCTCTGTCTTCTTAATAAGACAACAAACTTCCTGTCTCATTTGTCAGAACTTCTATTCCCTGGCTCCTGCCTACCACCTTTTCACTTTTTTCTTTTCCCCAGTCATTTTAACTCCCCGCCTCCTCTCAACATGGACAGAAGCATGGAAAGCTCAGCATAAAAAGTGATGTCAGGCAGTCTCGGTCCTCTCTCGGGTCCACTTCCTCTAATAGACCAGTGCTCAGTGCTCAGCATTCTCCCAGCTGTGCCGGGTAAGCTCTGTGTCAACTTGATACGAGCTAGAGTCATATTTAAAGAGGGGACCTCAACTGGGAAGAGCTCCCACTAGGCTGGCCTGGGGGTAAGTAAGCATGTAAGCTGATGACTGATCCAGGAAGACACAGTTTACAGGTGTCGCCCATGGGCTGGTGGTCCTAGGCTGTAGAAGAAAGCAGGCTGAGCAAGCTACAGAGAGCAAGCCAGTAAGCAGCACTCCTCCATGGCATCTGTATCAACTCCTGCCTCTAGGTTCCTGCCCTGACTTCCCTGGGTGGTGGGTGGACTTACAAGCCGAAAGATAAACCCTTTCCTCCCCAAGCTGCAACAGAGCCCTAACTAAGACAGCTGCTTCTCCAACTTCGGGTTGTCTTAACTTAGTGTGACTTCAGATACAGGTGACAACTGACTAGAGGACAGCACACACGTCCCACGTGGACTCAGTTAACCCTCTGAATACTCATCTCACCATCTCTGTTTAAAAAGAGCCTGTCTACTTTCTTCCAAGGAAAGAAACCTACCACTACAAACGGTGATGTTGTGGTGGTGGCAACTAATCCAGGAGGGGATGGTAGGCCACTGGCATGTCTCTCCCTTCTCCCTTTGGTCCCTAGGAGAAAGAGGGGAGGGAAGGAAGCCGGGAGGGAGGGGAGAAGGAGGGGAAAAGGGGAGAGGGGGAGAGAGAGGGAAGAGCAAGACAAGCAGGAACAGGTGTGGCAGAGGAGAGGCCACTTCATTCATTAGTGGAAGTCCCTTCCCAAGGGTAAGCCCCAAGACTCCAAGAAAAAGACTCCGGCTTCTTCCTTGCTTGCAAGTCCTCCTGTGTATCTCCCGCTACTACTTCTGTCCAACAGGGACGGAAACAAAAGTTCTCCGAATCCCCGCCCTGTCCTACCTCTAACATCTCATATAAACTCGCTTCTGGACACATTTCCTCAAGTCCCTCCACGCTACCTCTCCTGCCAGCCCTTGTTCTTTACTCTACCTGGGAGCAAGGGCTCACTGGCAGCTCAAGCCGAGCCCCTGATTACATCACAACTTCTGAATGGCCATATGTCCTACATGCCGACAGGCCTCACCTTTGCTTTCTTCTTTTCAAATGGTACCTAACAATGTATGCAGCTTAAGAATCCAATATGGTATGACGGGATAAAGGGACAGATAACTGTAAGGACACCATTCTCCACCCTATCGAGGAGCTGAAGACAGAGGCAATTCTGCCTTTGGAAGGGCAGGAGCACGGTCCTGCATGCCACAGGCACATGCTCTACTTCCCCTTCTCTGTGGCTGGGCTGGCCTGAGGCACAAACAAATGCCAGAGTTGCTCAGTGATTCCACTAGCAGTCTCTGGTGGTGTGGGACTCACTTCCTCTGGCCAGCATCACTGCCTAAGGAAACATTCCCTATGACAACAAAAGACAAAGCAGTTTTCCCAGCAGTTCCAATGCTATTGTATACCAACAATGCTAATTACTGTAAAATGCATACAGCAGTGGTAGAATACAAACTCTTCCTCAGCAAGCATATATTTACCTTTGTTAGGGCCAGGTCCTTGTCCAGGGTTCAGAGGAGGGATGCGGCCTTGTGCGCCCTGTTGCCCTAGGCCTGGTATCAAGGGTGGGGGACCTGCACTCTGTCCTTCCTGAGAAGATACATATAAAGATGGGTATGAGACCATAGACAGTTGTTCGTATACACAGTATTCATGCAAAACAACTAAATGCATGAAAAGCTGCTAGAATGAAATATTTAGCTAATGACATAAAAACAAAACACCCCTCAAGTAGGCTGAGAAGATGGCTTGGTAGACAAAGTGCCCTGTAGCAGGGAAACCGGATGGAGTTTGAATTCCCCCACACCCAAGTAACGTCAGATGAAACAACACAAGTGTGTAATCCCAATGCAGGTATGGCGAGCTGCATGAGGGAGACAGGAGGATCCCTACAAGCTCAAGGGGTAGCTAGCCTGTCATTTGCAGGAATGAGCAGCCTGACTCCAGCAAGGTGGAAGGCCAGAACCAGCAGCCAAAGCTGTTCTCTGACCCCCACGCATACACCGTGGCATGCACACAGCTGAGCTCACACAAAACACACAGGGATATTAAACACAAACACAATTCTAAATGGCCATAGTCAAAGCTTTCCACTATGGTTTAGTAAAAGGCAGACGCAACGGCATCAAAGAAAGCCAAGAATCACAGCGCAGTCCCACGGCTCTCGCAGAGAGCAAGCTTTTAACTGTCATGCTGGGACACCGTAACAAGGCTGGCAAAGCCACGCCAGTATGGAGTTTTGTTGCTATTTCTTGTGTAGGGGAGGCTCACACATGCTGAGGTGAGAGGACAACTTCCAGGAGCTGGCTCTCCTTTGCCACCTTGCTGAAGCAACATCTCTATTTCTGTTCCTAAATGTCACACTGTAAGCTGGCGGCCTGGGAGTGTCTCACACTTCTCTCATCTCCAGCAGCAGCAGCAACAGCAGCAGCAGCAGCAGCAGCAGCAGCAGCAGCAGCAGCAGCCACTGCATCTGACTTTTTTTTTTTTTTTAAAGATTTACTTAATTTTATGTGTATGATTATTTTGCCTGCATGTATGTATGTATGTATACTATATGTGTACCCAGTACCCACAGAGGTCAGAAAAGGGCATAAGATCCCTTGGAACTGGACTTAAAGAGCTCGCATGATGTTGAGCCATCATGTGGATATTTGTAATCAAACCTGAGTCCCCTGCAACAGCAACTCGTGCTCTAACCACTGAGCTCTCTGCAGCGCGCTCTCTATCTCTGCCTCTCTCTGTGTGTTGTACACCTTGTACTTTATACATACATTTGTGTGCACATGTATGTGAAGGCCTGAGGATGCAAAGACTCTTCCATCGTATTCTTTAATTCAGGGTCTCGTTCAAAGCCAGAATTCACTAATATAGTCTCACTAGCCAGCCTTCCACAGGGATTCTGTCTCTGCTTCCCAAGGTAGGAAGTACAGGTGAGCCAGCATGCCCACCTAGTATTTGTTCTGATTCCCCACACTGCCCAATGACCTTGGATCAAATCTCTCTCCCCTTTCCCCTTTTCCCTCTTTCTCAAGATTTATTTATGCATATGAACATTATTTGCATGTATGCCTGCATGACAGAAGAGAACATCAGACAGAAGAGGGAGTCAGGTCACATTATAGATGGTTTTGAGCCACCATGTGGTTGCCAGGAATTGAACTCAGGACCTCTGGGTGAGCAGACAATGAGTGTTCTTAACCACTGAGCCATCTCTCCAGCCTGGAACAAATCTCTTGACAAGCAGAGCTGGACAAACCAGGCACAGTGGCATGTGCCTTCAATCTCAGTTCTGGCAGGCAGAAACAGGCAGATCTGTGTGAATCTAGTACTAATCTGGTAAAACCTCTAAAAAAAATTTTTTTTTTAAAAAGTAACAAATAAGCCAAAACTAAAAGCATCTGGTCATTTTTTCATATAGAAAATACACTTAATGGCCTTAATATCAGATTAGCACAGATTCAAACATCAATAGCAAAACCAGTCACATAAACAGATACTGATAGTCAAAACAGCAGTGCAATAGCTCAGCGAATAAAAGTGACTGCCACCAAGTCTGACCGCCTGAACTTCATTTTAGGGCTCCACAAATGTACCAGTGAGACTATCCCCCCAGCACGCAGGGAGGTAGAGGCAGATGGATCTCTGTGAGTTGGAGGCTAGCCTGGTCAACAAAGTAAGTGCAGGGCTACCCAGAGAAACCTTGTCTCAAAAAACTGAGAGAGAGAGAGAGAGAGAGAGAGAGAGAGAGAGAGAGAGAGAGAGAATATGCCCCATCCACAAAAATTAATTAATGAAAATGACCATTAGAAATGATTTGATGGTACAGGACTATAAACCCAGAACTCAGGCGTCTGAGGCAGGAGGACTGAGAGTGCCAGGCTAGCCAGGCAACATGACAACAACAACAACAAAACAAACAAACCAAAACAAACAAACAAAAAAAACCACAAAGAAACACAACAGCAAAAACAGGGAGAAAAACGCCTTCAGTAATGCAAAGGCAGAAATTACCAGGGCTTTGGTCTGTTTAGTGTATGTACATACCTGCAGAGGACAGGGGTCTGGAGTTCTGTTCTACTGCTCTTCAATTCACTCCCATGAGGAAACTCTCTTACAGAACCAACAAACAGGCTACAGGGACCCTCTTGTCTCTGCCCCACAGTGCTGGGTTACAGGTGCATGAGTGGCCATGCCCAGCTTTTTAATGTGGGTGCTAGAGATTCAAACTGCTCATCCACTGAGCCTTTTTCCCAGCCCTGAATGGCAGAAATATCTATACTGCTTTGCCGCCACATATGGACAGTTCTTAACAATATCTTTCAGGCTGCTATTTTAACACCCAGATTCCACTAAAGTAAACCAATGAAAATAGCCAGCTTAAAAGCAAAACAGAACAAAACAACAAAAAAAGAAACAAACCCTTGTGATCAAAGTGGAGAAAGTCAGAGTTTAGGATGTAGGGAATAGGAGCAAACTTCCATCAAAAAACTTGTGGGATCTGAACCACCCTAGATACAGGTGCACCCTCGCATCCAGCCTCTTAGACTCATTCTCCTAGCTCAAGTCAACTGGACATTTTGGAACCATGATGCTTTCCATGCATAGATTTTTAATTCAATGGAACAATAAGAACTTGAATTTCCTCAGAAACTCAGACCTGTCCTCTAGCATGTACAGAGTTTATTTATCATATAATCGAATTTTATTTTTTATAATCCCCCAAAATGAAAACTATTATTTCATAAAACCAAAACCTGTTAATAACTAGAATAAACAGTATATACATACAAGTACACACTGTATTAATAAGATATATAATGCGAAGTTGTAAAGCAATTTAGGATGACAGCTCTGAATTTTATCCAACTCATTCTAAATTCTATAATGTGGAAATAACTGACACATCACATAACTCTTTATCACACTTTCAAGTGCTGGAAAATCTACAAAACACTGCACAACATACTTACTTAGGCTCAGTAAATCCAGTGGCTACACTTCACAATGTATGTGCATGGTGTATGCCAAGGCACACGTGGATGTCAGATTTGTGGATGCTGGCTCACTTCTACCATGTGGATTCAGGGGACTCAATATACATTGTCAGATTTGCTTGGCAAGTGACCTTACCCCCTGAACCATCATATTGGCCCAAGTGGCTGTCTTTTTTTACTTTGTTTTATTTTTCGAGACAGGGTTTCTCTGTGTAGCCTTGGCTGTCCTGGACTCACTTTGTAGACCGGGCTGGCCCCAAACTCACAGTGATCCGCCTGCCTCTGCCTCCTGAGTGCTGGGATTAAAGGTGTGCGCCACCACACCTAGCAAGTGGCTGCCTTTTAGATCATGGATTCTCAGTGGAATCTAGAAAGCAAACAGGCCTAGGGCGTCTGTGCTGAGGGGTATGTGTGCCAGCCCAGCATGCAAACAAGCCTAGGGTATCTGTGCTGAGGGGCATGTGTGCCTGCCTAGCATGCAAATGGGCCTAGGGTGTCTGTGCTGAGGGGCATGTGTGCCTGCGTAGCATGCAAACGGGCCTAGGGTGTCTGTGAGCGGTAGGTGTGCCAGTCTAGCATGCACAATGGTCCTCATGCATCATGAGGGTTCTATCCTTAGCCTTCTCCTTCCCCAGTAACAGGTAAAGATCATTCTGTCTCAAGCTAACATGCACCAATGCCCAGTTTTATGCACTACCAGAGACCCAACCCAAGATGTCACACATGCTAGCACAGCATTTTGTCAAATGTGTTACATCCTTGTGCTCCTGCAAAGAATTCTATATGACAGGTGAAAACAGCTTGAAGAGAATATCATGCAGGAGGCCATTATTTTTTAATATTCTGGGCCGGAATCCGTTTTTCCACAACTGTATCTACCAATGTGAAAACAGCGAGGCAGATAGCTTCCAGTACCTTTCACCTTCCCATGCCATCTTTACCAGTGGAGCGGTGTGACACACCCAGTGAACAGAGATAAATAACCCTAATTAGAACAGTAATACCTGGGAGGCAACTGCTACCATGCCTAATGACCTCAATTACTTTCCTGAGGCCCAATTGGTAGTTGAGAATCAACTTCTACAAACAGTCCTCTGACTTCCACATATTTGCTGTGGCATGTGAATATGTGCACACACATGCACATAAAATAAATAAATATAACTTTAAAGTATTTTAATGTGAAGTGGAGGGAAATGTTGAAGGTAGGTTGTTCACTTGCAGACCCATGGAATACTCAGGCTAAAAAGTCCACAACAGAGACTGACAATTGTAGAACTGTTCAACCTAGCAGGCTCCCTCTTTAAAGGCACAGCTCTTCTGGAGCCCTGGCACGGGGAACTGTATTCCACTGAAAGCTCATTTTTCTGGAAGGATCTCTGTGAAAAATAATGTGAAAAGTAAAGACACACGAGAGCCGTTCAATGATGCTGTGATTAGCTCTTTATCTAGGTCTCACCACGTTCTTCCAGAGGCTGCCACCATTGGAAGGCACTACTGACACCTAAGAAGCAGTTAGACCCAGGATAACTGCTTTTCCATATCCTTATCCACACAGGACACAGACTCCTTTCCCACGCGTTAATGCGTACAAGCTGGAAATAAATGGTACCTGATTGAAGGGGGCCCGGGGCCCATCACCTAGCAGAGGTGCTTTCTGCTGCTGGAATGGTATTGGCCCTTGAGATGGATGTGGCCCTCTTGCCGGATTCTGCTGTCCCTGAGGTCCAGGGGGTCCTTGCATGCCACCCTGGGGTGGAGGTCCCAGAGAGCCCTGGGGTGGCCCCTGCTGCCCTTGTGAGCCTGAGGGCCCACGCAGTTCCTGGGGAGGGCCCAGCATTGATCCCTGTGGTGGAGGCCCCTGCAGGCCCCGCATCTCTTGAGGACCTCTCATTTCCTGAGGGCCATGTCCTAGCAATCCACTTGGAGGATGAGGTCCTCTCATCTCTTGAGGTGGGTGGCCAATCATCATTCCTTGAGGAGCAGGACCCTGATTCTCCCGAGGTCCTGGAGGTCCCTGCATTCCTCTTGGGTTCAGTCCCATAAGAGGTCCCTGAGACACTGGACCTTGGATTCCTTGAGCCCCCGGCCCACCCTGTATCCCATGAGGATGAGGAGGTCCTTGCATTCCTCTGGGACCAGGTGGTCCTTGCATTCCTTGAGTACCAGGAGGCCCTTGTGGGCCCATGTGGCCCTGAGGAGCAGGTGGACCTTGGGGGCCAATGTGACCCTGTGGTCCAGGTGGACCCTGAGGACCCATATGACCTTGAGGGCCAGAACTACCTTGAGGTCCAGGTGGCCCTTGAGGACCCAAGGGGCCATGAGGTCCAGGGTGCCTCTGCATTCCTTGTGGACCATGCATGTCCTGAGGCCGTGGCAGTCCCTGGGGAGGGCCCTGGGGTCCTTGTGGTCCCATGAATCCTTGCGGTCCCCCACCTCCTTGATGTAATGGAGGGCCTTGTGGTCCCATTTGTCCCTGGGGCCCAGGGGCTCTGAACTGGCCCTGTGGACCTGGAGGCCCCATTTGAGCCACCATAGGCATCTGCTGAGATGGATGAGGCTGCTGAAAACCTTGAGGAATCTGAGATATTGGACCTTGACCAGAAAAGGGCTGAGGTCCGAGGAGAGGTGTACCAGATGAGGGAGGAGGCTGGATCTGATCAGCCTGCTTCTGTGCAAGCCTTTCAATTTTAAGTTGCTGGAAAGGGGAGAAAGAAAGAAAGGAAAAAAAAAGTCAGTGTACTGAATAAATAAGCTATGTTGCTTTCCAACATTCATGTATACATGCGCACCATGTAAAAAATATCATTTTAAAACCACACTAAAGTAGGTAGAGAGGACATCAGCCAAAGATGCCAGCTCTGTTTTCTTAGCTCACATACCTCTAAAAGCTGTGGATTGGTATACTGTAATGTGGCCATCTCTTGCTCAATTTCTGCTTGTGTCTTTTTCTTCTCTTCTAATTTAATATCCTCTTTCCTGTCATTCAGCACCTCATTTGGAGCAGGAATTGGAACTTTATTTTGCATCCAGGCCTTTGGGAAAGAAGTGGAAACTAAATTATACACAAGTATTAAAACTGTTAATAGATTAAAAAAAAAAATCCCTAATGTCATCAATACAGGTGGCTGAACTGTCTTTACCTCTGAAGCCAATTCTCTGTGACATAATAGGATGGAGAAGGTGCATTAGTAGTTGGAAGTCACTAAAATTAGGAAAGCTCCAAGTTATGGGTGGGACCCACAAACCATCATGTGGTGATGGCTTGGTCCCCAGGTGATAACACTTCAGGGAGGGAGTAAAAATTCTGGGTGGTAGAGGCTTGAAGGAGCGAGGCAGCCTGGGGAGTACGCCACTGAGGACATCGGGCGCCAGGCCCCTTTCACCCTCTCTGCTTCTTGGACAGTGTGAGGGAGACGCTCCATCCTACGACAGCTCCCCACCGTGATGTTCTCCTACGCCACAGACCAGAGACAAAGTCAAGTGACCGTGGACCTTCTGAAACTATGAGCCAAGATGGACCTCTGTAACTTGGGTATGTGTCACAGTGACAGAAAGCTCACTGAAATATTGCAAGATACTGCAGCATCAAGAATTCCAAGGTTGCTAGCCATGTGAATGTGCATTGTATTAATGAAGCAGAAGACAGACAATACATCAGACAGTCCACATACTCCGCCTGCTGATCCGCTCTCTTCCTTCTCACGAGGTCAATGGTAACAACTGAGGCAATAATAGAAGCAGCCACAGAGAAACTGGTGTCTAGCTGGCGGTTAGCCTTACAGCAGCAAACGGGAAGTACGTTAAAAAACAAGAATGCAGGAAGAAGGCACGAAAAGGGCTAGATGAGACAGACTATCCAGAGACACCTATTTGTGAGCGTCAATTAAAGGAAGCAGGCCCGGTCTCTTGGCACCAGGCGGAGGGGCACGGTTAGGGACTGACCTGCTGGAACTGAGCAGGGATGGGCTTCGCATAGGGCACTTTCTTCTGGGGAACTTTCTTCTGATCCTTTTGCATTACTTCCTCCATTCCCCAATCCAAGCCTGGAATTGTCATTTCAATTTCATTTGATTCATCTTTCCCTGAAGCCATAGAAAGAACTAGTTAGTCCCTTAAACAAAAGAATGTAGCCACTTAATAAATAAATGAACAAATTATGGAAAGCATGATTTTTAAGCTTTAGTTTTAAATCATTTTTATTCACAATTCTCAACACAAGCCACGTGAGCATTTTAATACCACTTACTAAAAATCAATTTATAGCATAACTTATAAAATCAAATGGATAAACACAACTGCTCTTACCCATCTGTTCTTGCTCCATAGCTAATTTCAGTTGCTCTGGTATTCCCATCCCTGGGATCACGGCCAGGCTATTAGGTTCCAGGTCATCTACAAATAATACACCCATCGTCAACAGAGAATTTTATATTGCTCCCTACAAAATGAAGCTTTATAAAAATAAGTAATATCACTGGGTACAGCAGCACATGCCTTTAATCCCATCATTCAGAAGACAGAGGCAGGCAGATCTTCAGACTACACAGCAATAGCAAGTCAGCCAAAAATAAATAGTGAGACCCTACCCCCAAAACTAACAAACAAACACAAACACATACATACATACCAAAACCAACCAAACAAAAGAAACAGGTGATATTGTTGGTGATTTATAAATCAATAAATTAGAAATCTAAAACTAAAACTGGGTGAGCCAGTGCCAGTGTTTAATCTGAGAGGCAGAAGCAAGCAGATCTCTGAATCCAAACAAAAAACTAAAGTATCTGGTGTGAGGATTGAGAACAGAGCATCAAGCATGCTAGGTAAATAACAGATCACTTAGTTACATCCCATGTTCCAAATTGGTTTGTGTAAGCTCCTTATGCTCATTACTTGGAATATCATGAGCTTCAGAGGACACAGATGCAGATCCTACCGTACTCTACTCCGTCTTCAGACATGCCAGGTAAAAGGTTCAGGTTATATCGATCTCGCATTTTATCGCCTGGTCGGTTTCGAGTCCAGAATTTGCTGATGAAGTAAAAGCAATGAAGAAGAGGACCATGGATCCAGATTCAGTGTTTTCTCTTGGGCATAATAGCTTACATCAAGTTTTTACAGTATCAGTCTCTCAAATATTTTAATAGTGGAAAGAGCATTTTAAATCAAAAGGTAAAACAAAATTTAAACAACCAAAGTTAATGTTTAATATTACATCTCTTTAATATAATGCCTTTATGTCACTCCCTACAAAAAATGACAGATTAAAAGCCATAATTCAACGAAGGAAAAGAATCAGGACAAGAAATAATAGACTCAATCTATGTATGATTGGATTCCCTTGTAATCCTGGCACTGGAGGCAGATGCAGGACGTGCAGGAGCTCAAAGTCATTTTCAGCTACACAGCAAGTTGGAGTCTGTCTAGCCTGGGCTACACGACTCTTGCTTTAAGGGAGAGGGGGATGGATGGCGGGGAATGAATAGACTCAGAGAAAGAGAACAAAACATCAGAAACACAAAGAGAATGGTAAAATGGCTGGGAAGTGTGGAAAAAGAAAGGATAAAAAGTAAAAAAATAAATAAGCTCAGGTGAGATGTACAAAATCCTTTATGAAAGAAAACACTGGCAACAGCTGCCAACTGCCTCTGGGCCAAACTGCCAACCAGCCTGGGCCAGCAGTGATTGCCAGGACTATACTAACCCTTCCTGGCGTGGTATCATAGGATAGTGAGCTGAGCTGCAGAGCTGTGATCAGGGGAGGGCTACATTGTGGGTAGATCTCAAATAACGAATTACCTCCATGAGACTGGCCTATAAACACGTTGGTGGGGGCACTCTCTTGATTATTAACTGACATAGGAGGGCCTAGGCCACTGTGGACAGCGCCACCCTCAGGTGCATGGGCCTGGGCTACATAATAAAGGAAACTAAACACGAACCTGAGGGCAACAGGTGCGCAGTGTGCTCCACAGTCTGTGTTCTCAGCCCCTGGCCTGACTCTCCTAGTAATGGAGTTTGACCCAGCAGCTGACAAATGAAATTAGCCTTTTCTTCTCCAAGTTGCTTTCAGTTGTAGTGTTTATCACAGCAACAGAAAAGCAAACTAGATAATATTCAAATTGGTTTCATCCCAGAAATGTAAGATTGATTATACATATCTCAACAAATGCATTACAGTATATAAATAGAATTAAAGACAGAAATCATATGATCATCAATAGATGTGTGGAAGACAAAGCTCAATATCAGTTCATGATAAAAACCCCTGAAGAAAACAGGAACAGAAGGAGTGCTATATGAATGGGATGCTATACTCCTCAATATAATGAAAACTAGGAAACAAACATACTTTTCTCCTAAAATCTAGAATGAGACCAGGATAACCCTTCACTTTCCTTTTATTCGAAGAGTGCTCAAAGTCTTAGCTAAAACACTAGACCACAGAATGAAACAAAAGGGACAAGAACCAAAAAAGAAGTTCAATTACTCCTAGTGGGTGATGACATGATCCTGGATGCCAAAGAAGAATCTTAAGCTGGTTAAACACTTTTTAAAAAGTAAAACACTAAAAAGGAAATCCTCCAAAGTAGTAGCATTTCTATATACCAATACTGAACTTTCTGAGAAAAAAACCAAAAGCAAAAACAAACAAACAAAAAAACAAAAAAGAAAAACCAACAGCTTCAAAAAACTTAAACAAAAAACAGGGTCAAAAGTTTAAGACATCATTGGCTACATAGTGAGTTCAAGACCAATCTGGGACACACAAGATCCTACCTCTAAAAAAAATGAAAAGAAAACTAATCAAAGAGATGAAAAGATTGCTACAATAAGAACTTTAAAACACCAAATAAAGAAACAAGAAAAGAGTAGACAGGAATTCCTATGCCAAAGCAACAAAATAAAAGAAATTACTATACCAGTGGATTGACAGAATACTGTGATGCTAAAAGTGATTTGAAGATTCAACCAAATCCCCTCAAAATTCCAATGATGCTCTACACAGGACTCAAAGGGGAAAAAGGTTTTAAAACTCATATGGAAACAAGAATTAAAAAAATCAACAACAATTATTAAAAACAAAACAAAGCAATTTAGCCAAATTAATCCTTAATAGGAAGACCAATACTAGAGGTTTTATTTAATACTTCATCTCAAATTATACTACAGACTGATGGTTAACAAAATGGCATAGCACTGGCACAAAAATAATAGACATCTAAACTAGCACAATAGAATAGAGAGCTCAGAAATAAACCTACAGGTTGCATCCGTCTATTTTTGGCAATGACAGCCCCTTTGGCAAACAACGCTGGGAAACTAGAAGCACATATTCAGAAGCAATGGGGCAGGGGCAAGAGAGAACAGCTGAGAACAGAGAGTGTTCACATGGAAGCATGACTAGGAAGCCCATTCCCTTGCATGCTAACTGCTCCCCAAAATTAAGGTCGCCTATAACAATGTTTCTAAAAATAATTTGAAATATAAACAAATATGTATTAAGTAAATACATATAATGCTTATTTCTTACTACTCCCTGAGCACAGAAACTGGCTGCTATTTTCAGTATGGTACTTACCTAGTATGGTCATTTGAGCCTGAGCAGAGAATATGGCCGAGAGGATGCCAAGCCAGACTCCAGATCATCCCTTCATGGGCCATCTCCATCCCACCTACTTCCTTCTCAACCCTGCAAACAGCACCAGCAAAAGACACGGTGGAGTGGAAATCACCAAGAGAACAACAAAAACAAAGCAAAACAACACCAACAGCACTGAAACAAAAGGATATTTTCGTTTAGTATTAAAAAAGAGCTATCAGCTGGGTGTGGGGAGGTGCACGCCTTTAATCCCAGCACTAGGGAGGCAGAGGCAGGTAGATCGCTGTGAGTTCGAGGCCAGCCTGGTCTACAAAGTGAGTCTAGGACAGTCAAGGCCACACAGAGAAACCGTGTCTCAAAAAGCAAGCAAGCAAGCAAACAAGCAAACAAACAAACAAACCCAAAAACAACAAAACACTATCAACACCTTTTACTTTGAATCTTGTCAGGGCCATGTGTTATATTAGTTTTTCACGAGTAGATTCTTTCAGTCAAACATAAGAGAATCATAGAATAAAATGCTTCATACATTATTTCAACTAAGAAATCTATTTTATTCTTCCGTAATGATTTCTATATTCAACACAAGTGCTGTCTTTTCTACTCCAAGCTAGATTTACAAAATTGAAAACTGCAGGGCAGTCTCTGATATAGACGCATTTGAACATAGAAAAAATTGTGTGTGTGTGTGTGTGTGTGTGTGTGTGTGTGTACACATGCACACCGGATGGTACACAAGTGGAAGTCATGGGGAACTTTCAGGAGTCCCTTCTCTCCCTCTGCCATGGCTTCTAAGAGCAGAAGGCAGGCCATCAGGGTTGCACAGCAAGTGCTTTCACCTGCTGAGCCGTCTCACTAGCCCAAGGTCATCTTCATCTGAGATTCTTAAGCCCAAATCTGCCATGTCATCATACTTGGAGAAGCCCACGTCACACACAATGACCATGTGCTCGTGTTACAATGGAATCAGGCTTCAGAACACCCCAGTCCCCAGCCCACCAGAATTTCCCTAGCTAAGGCCCCAAATACAAGAGAGCCGAGACATCCCTGCTGCCATACCATGTGGGAAATGTCCGCGCACACACACATTATCACTCTTCTACACAGTAAATAGTGCATACCCAACGTGCCAGAACAACAAAGAGCCATCAGATCCTCCACTGGCAAAAAGTCCTTCGTGAACAGGATGCCAGGCTACAGCTGTAAAACAGAAACCCAGAGAAAGATGAGAGATGATAGTGCCATTAGGGTCACCAAGATGAGAAGCACGTCACAGACACTGACCTGTAGCTTCCTTCTTGTGACCTCGAAACACTTGAAGCTCCTCTTTCAGGTTTCGGATATCAAAAAGCTTACAAAGATGGTCCCGAGATGCTGTGAGGAGCCAATTGCCATTAAGGTTTAATTTCACTTCCATCACTGTGTTTTTATGGGCGTGACTAGAAACAAAGCACCAAGAGTGTAACACGTCAGGATACAAACTGAGCATCACTTAATATAGAGCGTCCTTTTAGTTGAAAGCACATGGATGATGATGGCAAGTGTGGCCTGGTAGTAACGGCGCATATGTCTAAAACCAGATGTGTCCAAAACCACACTTTTAAGTATACTTGAAAACCCCTGTTAGTGCCATGCATGGCAGCACACGCCTTCAATCCCAGCAAGGGAGGCAGATGCAGGCAGACCTCTGAGATCATGGCCAGGCTAGTCTACAGAGGTTCTGGGAACAGTCCTGGGATACACAGAGAGACCTTGTCTCAAAAAAAAAAAAAAAAAAAAAGGGGGGGGGGGGGGAGGGACCGGGAAACAAATAAAACAAAAGCACCTCTGCTGAGGACTGTAATAAAGTCCAGGATCTAAACACAGCTCTCACAGTCCAGCTAAAAGCACAATGGGGTTCTGTTGGACAGAAAAGTTCACCTACAAACAAGGGAAGGACTTAGAATATAAGTTGATAAGCCGGGTGTTGTGGTGCACACCTTTAATCCCAGAACTTGGGAGGTAGAGGCAGGCGGATCACTGTGAGTTCAAGGCCAGCCTGGTCTACAGAGTCAGGCCAGGACAGCCAAGGCTACACAGAAAAACCCTGTTTCAAAAAAAAAAAAAGAATATAAGTTGATAATCAAGTTAATCAGATTTAAAAAAATTCAATGACATCTCTCTCATTAAGACTAAGTATGAAGCAGGCACAAACTTAGAAATAGTGTGAGAGTTAACTTGAACTAAAGGCAATGCTTTTGTCCCAAGGCCTGAAGATGCTTAAATCCGAGGGTTCACAAAATACTTTGCGCCAGGCTTGCCATAGCCAATCTGAGCTGTGGATGTTTCATTTCCAATTAGGGCCAGGATATGGTACCCATGTGCCCCAGAGACACACTCATGTAGTTGTAAATAATTACAAATAATGCCAATAAAAATCACAGCTACATATGTAAGCAAGTCTCCTGGAGCAGGAGGAGGGGCAGAGACAGAGATGGGAAGGGTGACGAAGGCAGAAAAGAGGAGAAGACAAGAGAGGAGGAAAGAGAGAAAGGAGGAGAGGCAAAGAGGAGAGGTGAGTGGAGAGGAGAGGGAAGGAAAAGAAAAGGGGAGAGAGAGTGAGAGAAAGGGAGAGAGATGGGGTAAAGAAGAGGAATAGAAGAGAGGAGACGGATTAAGGGAGAAGAAAGGACAGGGGAGGAGAGAGAAGAAACAGGAGAGGGAGAGAGAGGAGAGGGAAAGAAAAGGAGAGGGAGAGGGAATAAAGTGGGAAGAGAGAACTGGCACAAAAATGGAAATCTTTGTATTTCAATGAAGCAAGCAGGGGAAGCTGGGTCATGGCCAGTAAGAGGCACAGATACTAAAACTGTAGGTGGGGGGGGGCGGTATTCTAAAGAGACAAGGAGACAACCCCATCTCATCTTCCCGCAATCCTGTAGGATAACCCAGTAAAATGTGGGCCTGTAACAGAACAAATATCTGCTTTCATTAGAAATTTACAAGTCATAATTAACAAAATATGCAAAGATTAAAGTCCATCTGTGTCCAAACCATCTTTTAAAAATAAATAAATAAATAAATAAATAATGAATGAATGAATGAATGAATGAAGGGAAACAGAAAAGGAGAGAAAGCTAAAAGTATCGCAGGCTGCCTTTGGTCTCTCCTCTTCCAGGGACCACAGAGGGGTTCCTATCACTTACAGTGTTGCAAGACTCTGCCCAGTCTTGGGATCCCAGAACTTGATTGGCTGTTGGCTATCTTTACTTCCTGAAACGACTAACCCTTTGGTTGGATGCCAGTCTACACACTTCACATCAGCACCATGACCTGTTGGGAAACCAGTCAGAACAAGAACCTCATTCATTGGTCATACGCACTGCAAGTGGGGCTCCATTCTAAGGGACAAAAGCAGAAATCTAGCAGATGATTTGCTTTAGTGTTTTGTTGACTTGAACTTCCTGAAAGGTGTCTGAAGTCTATTGGACCCAGGGTCAGCTCCCCTCCGACGCTGCACCCACCGCTAGTGTCAGCCTTCTCTGGGAACTAAGTGCATCTTGTTCACCTACCCAATGGCAGGTGAGCCGAGGTTTTTTAAGTGTTTAATGCTCTTCCTGATTATTTTAGTTCTAAGAATCAACGTGTACTGTTCACTTCTGTGTTGCTTCTTCATGGTAGTCTAAATCCAGGTTTAGACACTATGGCTTTCGAAACAGGAAGAAAGTTAACAGTAGTCCAGTGTGGGTGTTTTTTTTTCCTGTTGTTTACTGAAGTATAGAAGAAACTTAAATGTCTGACTCACACACGAGTTAATATGCAACAACAAAGACATAAGTGCCTTAAAACCACAATGAGCAAAGCAATGGCTATGGTTTTTGAAAAGCTGGATGTTGTACAGGGTCAAGAGTATTTTATGGGGTAAATGCACTAAGAGCTGGGTGAAGAGTGAGAGAACTTTTAAAACAGTGTCTTTCTACACCTGAAACAAATTCAGGTCTTAGAAATTTCAGGTGAACGTAAATAAATTATATTAATTTTTTAGAAATTTCATGTGAGAAGGGAAAAGGAGGAGTGAACAAAGATAAAAAGAACTGAGAAAAAGGGGGCTGGAGAGATGGCTCAGAAGTTAAGACCCTTCCAGAGGTCCTGAGTTCAATTCCCAGCATCCACGTGGTGGCTCACAGCCATCTATAATGAGATCTAATGCCCTCTTCTGACTTGCAGGTGTACATGCAGACAGAGTACTGTATACATAATAATAAATAAATAAATCTTAAAAAAAAACACACACACACAACTGAGAAAAAAGAGATGGTCTCAAGACACTGGAAGTAATTTATATTCAGAAGACAAAAATATTTGTGTCATGTATGTATATCACATGGGTTTGAGTTCATCTCAGACCAGTTCTCTCTCTCCTGCTACCCAGCAGGCAGGGAAAGATGCAGCAAGATCCTGTGATCTCATAATCCCATGTCATAAAGGATTTCTCTAAAGGATATGTTGATGCGGTTTGTTCTTAAACGTTCTTAAACAAGGTTCAAGTATATTCCAAAGTAATTACCAAACAGCAGCATAATACTCAAAGGAGTGTGGTCCTACAGGGAACTCAGTGGCATGACTGAGATGTTCACTATACTAAGCTTATTTTTGCTTGAATCGATATGCACTGACACCATAGAAGGCAAAGACAAGTGTGATCTTCCCTCCCCATGTGCATTTGTTTCTGATGTCTTCTAACAATGGACATATGAAATGACTGAGGTATGAGGACAGGAAAGGGACGCTCTGCAGTTACACTGAGTCAAAATGGATCAGTGGGTACAGACCCTTGTTGCCAAGCCTAACCGTTCCATCCCCCGAACCCACACGGTAGAGAGAAACGGTTCCCACAAGCTGTCTTCTGACCTCCACACATGCACCATGTGCACCACATCCTTCTCCCATATATACACACAAGATAATTAAAAGTGTAATTTTAAAAAAAGCAATATAAAAAGGACAGTATGCCTGATCATGGTGGTGTGAGCATACATCTCAGCCCTCGAGAGGTGGAGGTACAAGGATGAGGAACTCAGGGGCCAACCTCAGCTGCACAAGTTAGAAGGCAGCCTGTGCTACACGGCACCCTGTCTCAAAACAACTGTGTTGGGG
This sequence comes from Acomys russatus, assembly GCF_903995435.1. Lineage (NCBI taxonomy): Eukaryota > Metazoa > Chordata > Mammalia > Rodentia > Muridae > Acomys > Acomys russatus. The sequence continues at coordinate 20,676,062 of NC_067156.1, read as the reverse complement.
GCTGAGTGCAGTGGCATAAGCCTTTAATCCTAATCAGAGGCAGGCTAGCCTGCTCTCTATAGGAAACCCCAGGCTACCCAGCACTACATAATGAGATGCTCTCTCAAACTAAACAAAACAGGGTTGGGGAGATGGCTTCTTGCTAAAGCATGAGGGCCTGAGTTCAAATCCCCAGCTCACACACACAAAAACTAGGGTTGCACTGTGCAACTATAGTGTGAGATCTACACTGGAAAACTGGCTGATCAGTTAATCTATCCAGAAGGGTGAGATAGATCCAGGTTCAATGAGGGACACCAATTAAAAAAAAAAAAAAAAAAAAAGGAAAAGTGGCTGAAAAACAAACAAGATCCCAATGTTAACCTCTGACCTCCACATGTGCTCACGCAGACAAGTGTGCACCCAGAGATGAGAGCACCAAACACATACACAAAGAGACAGAAAAAAAGAGCCCAGAACAATGAGACCATGTAGTCTTCCTAAACTGCCTGACAAGACCACCAAAAGTATGCTCAGGGGTCATTTGCATCTAAAATATTACACACTGCCATGTATATGCATGGATTTTAACCAGTCACATAGGAGTTTATGCAAAAGCAATGTGTTCTTAACCACTAAGCCAGCTTTCTTTCCAGTCCCTATTGTTAATTAAAAAAAAAAAAACAAAAACAAAAACAAAAACAAAAAATACAAGCAACACAATATATTAATGTATGGTACTCCCATGTACTGAGTTATCATCTTACACTAAAAACTTAAAACAGATTCTACAGCACGATGTGGCAGAGCAAGATACCTGAGTGTCCCTGACGTATCACGGGACAGTTCAGGAAGCAGGCCCAGAGCCTCTGCGGGCCCTGCTAGGATCACAAGGGCGCATCACCACACTCAGCCTACCCAGTGCTTTGTGGATAGGCAAACATGCTGCAGCAGCTTGGGCCCAGGCCCTGAGACTATGCTCTTAAGCACTATTCTAGATTGATTCTTACGCATAAGAAGATTTCATACCTACTTTCCAGAGGCGATCTGCTGTTACTTAGTAAATTTAGTAGGGTTTTGGGTTTTTGTTGTTGTTGCTGCTGCTTTGTTTTTTAGCTTAAACTGGCCTTGAGTTCACTGAGATCCACCTACCTCTGCCTCCCCAGTGCTGGAATTACAGGCATGCACCACTGCTTCCAGCCTAGTGGGGTTTTTAAATGGAATTTTTTCCTCGATACTAGAGAGTCACAAAGTAATACATAGGCTGAGTTACTTTCATATGGGTAATGAGTGATATAAGGCTAGTTACCCAAATCTAAACATAAAATGTTTCTACACATAATATGGTAGTTATTGTATACAGTACTTTCAGCAAATTTGTACACAAAACCATGTTTCATGGAACTTGGTTGCTTATGGTATGCTGGTACATAATCAATTTTAGATATTGGGCATTTGAGTCAGAGATATTCAATTTACATGGTGAAAAGTTTGTCTCCAAACTTACTGAACTGTTCTTGGAGGCAATTCGTATCAGAGTCCTGGATTTTTGTGTTTGAGTATATGGGGTATGTTTATGTGTGTTATTTATGTTAGGTAAGTGCTGTGCCATGGATCCCAGCTCAGTATGTATTCTTTTAATACATGCTTTATGTCATTTTGAGCAGATAAATGTCTTTTGTTTAGTTCTGTTTCCTGGAAATCAATATGTAACCCAGGTTGATTGTGAAATTGTGTGGTAGCTCATACCTGTCATCTCAGGACTTGAAATACTGAGGCAGGAGGATCATGAGAAAACAGTTTGAGCTATTTAGTGAGACTGCCACCAGGGGGGTGGGGCAGTGAAAGAAGGAAAGAAAGCAAAGGAAGGGAGTCATCACTGGATGTCACTCAGTTAACAGTCTTGGCACCAAGTTCCATATCAGAAAAACCTGTGCACAGCACTGCCGGGAGCTGGTCAGAGGAACAGGCTCCCCTGTCACGGGACAGTGAACTAGTACAATTCAGGGGAAAGATGTGACCATGCATACTAGCAAGATTTTATTGGCACACAGCCTTTGGTATGACAAATCCTCTAGTAGAAACTGACTATGTGTCTGTAGAAGCAGAGCAAGCATTATGTTCAAAGATGATTGCCAGGCGATGGTGACACACACCTTTAGTCTCAACACTAGGGAGGCAGAGGTAGGTGGATCTTTGAGGTCAAGGCCAGCCTGGTCTACAGAGAAGCTCTGTTTCAAAAAAAAAAAAAAGAAAGAAAGAAAGAAAGAAAAGGAAAACAGCAGCCGGGCGTGGTGGCGCACACCTTTAATCCCAGCACTCGGGAGGCAGAGGCAGGCGAATCGCTGTGAGTTCGAGGCCAGCCTGGTCTACAAAGTGAGTCCAGGATGGCCAAGGCTACACAGAGAGACCCTGTCTCGAAAAACCAAAAAAAAAAAAGAAAAGGAAAACAAAACATGTTTACTGCATGCATCATGTCTGAACTGACAAGACCATCTACATATGAATCAGTGAGTGGCTACCTAGAGAAATCAAGGTAAACTCTAGTAAAACACAGCTTTTGAAATTGAAGCAAAAATACAGACTTTTGATGCTGAAATTTTCTGCATATTGGACACAGTGTATATGTTTGTCAAAATTCATAGAAGTGTATACCAAATTGGATATTACCTTATGTAAATCATACTGCAGTAAGCCAGGGCCAGCAAGATGGCCCAGTGGATAGAAGTACTTGCCACAAAACTCAAGGACCTGAGTTTGATGGATGTCTGGGACTCACATGGGTGAAGAGATCTGACTCCTAACAAGATGTCCTCTGTCTGTCCTTTGCACATACTGACAGCACATCTACTTAAACATACAGGCAGAGACGGAAGGGACATTGTAGTCCCAGGTGTCTAAAGGATTTCAGTTTAATTAGCAATAATCTCTTAGGGAAGAGTCACTGCATGGATTTTTAAGACTATTACTCAGGCTGGACATATTACCTCACACTTTTAATCCCAGCCCTTGGGAGGCAGAGACAAGTGGAACTCTTGTGAGTTCGGGGCCAGCCTAGTCTACAGAGTCAGTGTCAGGACAGCCAGGGCTACACAGAGAGACCTTGTCTCAATCAGTAGCACTTGGAATTTCCTGTCACGGGCTGCTACTGAGTTGACCTCACTGTTACACACACGTATACACACATGTACACACACACACACACACACACACACACACACACACACACACACACACACATCATTTGCAATATTAAAGAAATTAACACTAACTTGGTGTAAAGTCTACTCAGGCAGATTCCACTTGATCTAAAAACATTTGCCTCCACATACAATTTTTTTAAAAGGTCGATCAGTGATAAATTGTGACCCAACAGGAGACCAACAGGAGTTCACAAGTAGAATGTGACAGACACAGCCAGCCCTTTTTCAAGAAGCCAGGCATGAGGTTTCTGAGTCTAGGATGACTAGGAAGATCACAGTATTTATCCATTTTATTCAGATTACAACTGGACATGGAATATATGCAGGGAGTCCAGAGGTGCAGTTTCTCTTACAAAGCTCAGTTTCCAGCACCCATGTTAGGTGTCCCACAAGTGCTCCTAATTCCAGCTCAAGGGGAGCCCCTGGCTTCCATGGGAACACGTGGAAACACATGCACGAACACACATCTTTTATATAAAAGGTAACTTCAGTAATGAAAAGATGGTTCTTGGGCTAAGGATGCCGCTTGCTTGGTAGACAGGAGTGTTTGCCCAGTATGGTTAAAAGCCCTGGGTTCAATCCTCAGCATGGCACAAAACCTGGTATGGTCGGTCATCCACACCTGTGATGCCAGCACTCAGGAAGATAAAGGATTTCACAGCCCTCCTCAGTAATGTTAAGGCTAACATGGGCTACAGGAAATCCTGCTTTCCCATCCCCCCCAAGAAAGACTGCTTTAAGCAATATTTTAGGAGGAAAAGTTCTAAGACAAACAGGATGTTTAAGCTTTAGTTAAGCTGCTGAACAGAGAGGTTAGGCTTTCACAAAGAGTAGAAACTTCCCAGAGCTTCCTAGTCCAGAAGTGTGGTGTGAAGACTTGAAGCCAGGATGGGCTAGAGGTCTGTTCCTGGCTTCTATGAAGTTTACTGCAACCTCTGTGAGGAGGCATCTTCCCAGGCCCTCCTCCCCTGTCCACAAGCTCATCAGATCATGGGGCCTGTTATCACACACAGGTAAACAGCCTTGATTTAACATGGTACATACGACCCAAGGCTCGGGAAACAGTCCAAAAACCAATACATAATGTGTTTTATTCGAAGGTCAGAAGTAATGTCCATTTTCCCATTTTATTTTTCCTGAATCAGGTCATTATATGAACAAATATTAGGAAGAATATACATGACTTATAAAAAAAAAAAAACACCGGTTTTTCTAATACAGAAAGAAAACAATGAATCCAAGTACCATTTTGTACAATATTAACAGTTAAAGAACTGTCACTCAGAAAATGTGTTAAACATTAACAGCAAACTCAGGCTTTCTGCCAGCTGTGGAAACATAAAATGTAACAGCAATTTAAGTGTAAGCAAAGCCTTGATCCACAGGCTAGATACTTGCAAAGATCAGAAGACTCAAGAGCTGGGAAACATAAGGTGTAAGTAACTTCTGAACTGGTCAGGAAGCCTGGGGCTTGTTCGAAGTTCATCTTCCCATTTTGTAAAATCATTATTGACATGGTCCAACCATAAGACTATCTGGGGACAATTGCTAATAGCATGTTTGTCACCAAAACCTAGAAAACTACATCAGTAAGAAACTACGAAGCTCAGAGTTAACGGCAGAACGGGTACACTTCTAGGCAGTTTTCAGTGTATATTCCAAGCGACGTCACAGACTCATAGGCAATGATGAAGTTTTTAAATGGACAAGATTTTCCCCCTCCACACCTCAGAACTTCAATGCTTGCAACATATATTATAAATATGTGGGAGAATTTGGTCACAACGGTTTTCTCAGTGTACTGCAACATTCACCACAAGACCAATTTGGGAAACTAGAAACGCTAGCTCAGTTATGTTGCCTAACACAATGACATACCTAAATTCAGGAAAGTAGAAGGAGCTAGGTGTGGTAGCGCACACCTATAATCCCAGTACTTGCAAGGCAGAGGCAGGTGGATCACTGTGAGTTCGAGGCCAGCCTGGTCTAAAAGTGAGTCCAGCCCAGCCAAGGCTACACTGAGAAACCTTGTTTCGAAAAACCAAAAAAAAAAAAAAGGATAGAAGGAAGAGCCTTCAACCGTTATCTGTAATGTGTGTTTAAGAAATCAGAAATATGACAAAATATAAAGGTTTAATTAAACCTAAATACTAATACAAAAGAACTATTCAACAAACCTGTAACAATTTTCAAATGTATGGTGTTAAAGAGTGACCAATACACAAACCCCAAGTCAATGGGATAAAAAGGCAGATGTATCTATCATAAATCTTCCAATCTCCTCCTACTTAAGTCACACCTGTATAAGCAGATTAACTGCATGTTTATATGGAAAACTCCCAAAGGCAGACTAAAAGGAAACTGCTAAACAGCTTAGAAAGTGAAATTAATCACACAATTTATAAGCTAATATGTTGTAACTACTTGAGTACCTTAAAATCAAAGTGAGTTCTGTTGAGCATATATGAGTCAAACAAAACCACACAGGCGTGAACTTTGCCGAAAATTACGGAGGCTGATACCACAGCAAACTCTGCAACAGTCTTCCAGAAACAACTACCTAAGGATGTTTAGAGTTCTTGTCAGTCTACTAGATTATTCAGTTACAAGAAACAATTTGACTGTTTTCTTTATGCCAACCAGCTTTATAAAAATGTCAGTCATGTTAAAAGGCAATTTTGGAGAGTCTTCATCAAAGATTAAGGGGAAGAATGCTGTAGCCTTCAGTGCTCTGCACTTCCAGGTCATAAGGCACTTGAGCCACTTGTCAAGAGATACTGCCCCACATATATTCAGAAAATAGGGAGTCCGTAGAAAAAGGTCGTGTGTCTGTGCGCGCGCGCATGTAGATCAATAGTCAAACACCTCTAGTAAACATCTCCATAGATATTAACAACTAGAGCACGATGGTCAAAGTTACTATTTGAAAAGCTACAAAGATGTAATCACCACGCTATGAGTTCGAGGCCAGCCTGGTCTACACAGTGAGTCCAGGACAGCCAAGGCTACACAGAGAGACCCTGTCTTGGAAAAAAAAAATGTAATCACCAAAGAAACATTTACAGGATTTGATGGTGGGGGCATGGTCACCCATTTCATGCATGCCCAACAACTTGGAAAGTGACAGTAGGATAATCAGTTCAAGGTCATCCTCAGCTACAGGCTATATCTGCCAGCCTGAATTCAAAAAGTGGGGGCATAGAGGCACTACATCTTTAATTCCCAGCACTCAGGAAGCAGAAACAGGCAGATCTCTGAGTTTGAGGCTAACCTGGACTATGTAGAGAGAGCCCCAAGTCAGTAATGGCAACCATAGGAGATACTGCAGGAGAGTGTGTTTCCTGGCACATGTGTTACAGGAAGCTATAGCACATGTGTTCAGCTTAATGTACTCAGGGAGGCGAGGTAGGAGCAACATTTGAACTAAAAGTGTAAGGCCAGCCTGGGAACAGTTTGAGATACTCTCTTAAAAATAAGGGAGTAGGCAAGCAAAGCTAGGTATACCCTGCAAGAACAATATTTATTGGTACAGGTAACCAAGGCCAAGAATAAACTGGAGCCATGACTGAGATTTTTAATAAGGGAGAGAAGTACAATCAAGAATCAAGAATGAAGCCAGACACGGTGATGCATACCTTTAATCCCAGCACTCGGGAGGCAGAGGCAGGAAGATTGCTGTGAGGCCAGCCTTGTCTAAAAAACAAGTCCAGGACAGCCTCGGCTACACAGAGAAACTATTTTGAAAAACAAAAACAAACAAAAAACAAACAAACAAACAAACAACAACAGAAAGAATCAAGAATGAAAATAAAAGCTGCTTGAGTGATACTCTGGAGTAAGTCTTCTTCCAAAAGTAAGACAGAAGGTGAACTGGCTCATTTTTAGTTAAAAGATAACAGCTACTTTTTTAATGTCCTAAAGTACACAGAAGCAGTATGTGTTGTAGCCAGGTGTTTCATTAGCCTCATGGTGACCAGACTCAAAGCACCAACTGTAGCTGAACGTGGAACAGCCCAATGCCCTTTGTAGTGGTGCCCTTATCTCAAAGAAAAGTAAGACAGCTGTTAACACAAGTGTGCCTTCAAGAGAAACAGGCCAGGAGCAAGAGAGCCTGCTAGGAGTATCTGCTGCAGTCTCCTACAGGCTGTACAACCTCTTACCCCAAGGCTTTGCTTTGGTTTTCTTTTCCTTTTTTTTTTTCTTCCATAAATGAGGATTCTGAGATGACACGTACTCCATCTTGACAATTGTCCTCACGTGTTACAAACAGAAATGAGAAAACTCCAAATGAGAGATGATTAAATAGTGCTTAGTTCCCACCATATTAAAAGTATTTCAATAAAACCACATTTTGTCAGTCGGACATGGTGGCACATGCCTTTAATCCCAGTACTCGGGAGGCAGAGGCAGGCGGATCTCTGTGAGTTCGAGGCCAGCCTGGTCTGCAACGCTAGTCCAAGACAGCGAAGGTAACACAGAGAAACCCTGTCTCGAAAAACTAAAAAACAAACAAACAAAAACAAAAAACCACATTTTGTCCATACTGATTAAATAATTGATATGCATATGTATGTATTGGATCAGAGTAGAATCTCCCAGGAATAGTGCTAGTGGTTATCGACACTAAAGGAGGCTGCAGCTAGAGAGATGGCTCAGAGGTTAAGAGCACTGGCTGATCTTCAATTTCCAGGAACCACATGGTGGCTCACAGCCATCTACAACGAGATCTGGTGCCCTCTTCTGACCTGCAGGCATACATGCAGGCAGAACACACTAAAGGAGGCTAAGAACATGTAACTCCCTGACTGTTGATTGGAAGCAGTGCATGATTTCATTCTAAAAGTACACTTTAGAAAAGGGGCATAAACACAGGTAACCTCAAGTCAAGTCAAATCAACAGTGTGTGTTCTCAATAATGAAATCAAAACAGTAGCTCTGATCTTCTTCCCCAAGCCAGAAATCTCAAGTCTAATCATGAGGAAAGAAGCTGATAAACTCTAGCTGTGATAAAGGCTATAAAATACAATGAAATCATTCAAAAGTACAGACTTGAAGACAGTGGGGGGCTGGGAGCTCTGAGTCTGTTGAGACAGTACACACCTTAAGCCCAGTACTCCCAAGGCACACAGAGGCAGAGGCTAGCCTGCTCTACACAGTGAGACCTGGCTCAGAAAACAAGCAAAAAAGCTTTGCATATAGAATTCCAAGCCTTAGTGTAATAGAGGCATATAGTAAAGAATCATGTGAACTTTTAAGATTTTGTTTCTATTCTCTCTACTGTAGTTCAGGCTATGTTTAACACTGGAGCAATCCTGCCTCAGCCTTACATGTGCTAGTATTACATTTGAACTTTCTTTTTTAATCAAAAACCAACCAACCAACCAAACAAACAAACAAAAAACCCAAACAAACAAACAAACAAAAAAACCAGAGATCAAAAACTTTTAACAGAGCCGGGTGTGGTGGCGCACGCCTTTAATCCCAGCACTCGGGAGGCAGAGGCAGGCAGATCGCTGTGAGTTCGAGGCCAGCCTGGTCTACAAAGTGAGTCCAGGATGGCCAAGGCTACACAGAGAAACCCTGTCTCGAAAAACAAAAACAAAAACAAAACAAAACAAAACAAAAAAAACTTTTAACAGGCAAAAGTGTGGGCCAAGGACGGTGGCATGCATTTTTAATGCCGGCACTTGGGAGGCAGTGGCAGGCAGGTATCTGTGAGTTCCAGGTCTGCCAGGGCTACACAGTGAGGCTTGTCTTAAAACAAAACAATGTGGAGTTAGAATGCAGCTTCAGTGGCAGATTACTTGCCCTACAAGATAAGGCCATGGGCTCAATCCTCAATACTACAAAACAGAAAACAAAAACTACTATCTGAGTAGTATTGAGAGTAAATCATGGGAATCTAAATTCAACCTTCAGTAATTCCTTGCACAGGAAAGGAGTAACCCTTCAACACACACTTGTAGTACCAGTATTCAAAAAACTAAAGCAAGAGGAGTTCCACTGTGAAGCCAGCCTGGGGTACACAAGTCTTGTCTCAGTAAAAGAGAACTCAGGCTGGACAGATAGCTCAAAAGTTAAAAGCACTTAGGGCTGGAGAGATGGCTCAGTGGTCAAGAGCACACTGCCTGCTCTTCCAAAGGACCCGGGGTTCAAGTCCCAGCACCCACATAACAGTTAACAACTGTCTGTAACGCCAAGATCTGACACTTTCACACCAACACACATAAATTGAAGTTAGATAAAATGTTTTTTAAAAAAAGTTAAAAGCACTTGATGATATTGAAAAGACCCAAACTCAATTCCCAGCACCCACATGGCAGCTCCTAAGCATGCCTAGCTCCAGTCCCAGGGGACCCACCACCCTCTTCTAACCTCCTTCAGAACCAAGGATGCACCTGGTGCACACACATATATGCAGACAAAACATTAATACACATGGCGTTAAAAAACTTTTAAAATAAAGAAAGATAATAACTTTAAGAGCCGGGCGTGGTGGCGCACGCCTTTAATCCCAGCACTCGGGAGGCAGAGGCAGGCGGATCGCTGTGAGTTCGAGGCCAGCCTGGTCTACAAAGTTGAGTCCAGGACAGCCAAGGCTACACAGAGAAACCCTGTCTCGAAAAAACAAAAAAACAAAAAAACAAAAAAAAAGGTAGGATTATGGGCCGTAAAAGATGGCTCAACAATTAATAGCACTTGTTAGTTTTCCAGAGGACTTGGGTTTGGTTCCCAGAGTCTACATGATAGCTCACACCATCTGTCTGGGCAATCTGATGTCTTCTTACTCCTGCAAACACCAGGCACACACATGCTACACAGACATACATGCAAGCAAAACACTCATACAAATGAAATAAATATAAAACCAATAGTTTTAGAATTTTGTAAGATAGAAAAACAAATAAGTAATTTAGGAAAGTACATTTTAATATAGTTTAAATCTAATAGGTACTTGAGTTCAGTACTCAAACCCTATACAATAGGTAGTAGTCAAAAACTTTTAAAAAAGATAAGCAAATATGCCTGTAGCTCAGATGCCATTGTACTAGTTATCTGCTTGTGCAATTTAGTAAGGCTTAATATTGGCATATGTAAAATGGAGATTATTATTCAAATACTAGATTATTTCAGAAATTAAAAGAAACACATGAAGCACATAGCATCATGCCTGGGATGCATAATGAACTCAGTAAATAAGAGCTTTAGCTTTGATCCAATCTCCGTCCTGAAGGAGCTCACTGTGGGAATATTCCAAAAGACCTACTTATCCAGGAACTGCTGCTACTAGGAAGAACACAGAGGCAGAAAAAGGAATGAGGGCCTTTCCCCAGAATAAGTCCATTAAGTTTCAGCTTTCAAATGATCCCTGAAAGAAAAGGGCATTAGTTCTAAATCTCAGCATCTGAGACTGCATAAGCCTCTGGTTTGGTTCCCAACACACAATTAAAAACACAAACAATGCTTTCAGTTCTCTAGATTCCACAACATTAAAATATTTTTTCCATTTCTAAAAATATAACAATCCCTTCTTTTTCATTTATAACATAAATGCTTGTTGACTCTCTCTTTACATCATTTTCTCTAGTTTAAAGCCCAGTAAGATACTTCAGGGGTCATGAAGGTCATAATGGGTTTAGCTTATGAGTCTTTAGTTGGTCACTTACCTCTAACTCCTCCAAGGCCATGGCCAACCTTAAAGCTTACTGTATGATTTAGGGGTGGTGGGTAGCTCAGTGGCACAATGTCTGCCATCTAGCAGTGACGAGCAAACCAGATTTAAATCCATGCACACTTACTTATTTTTTATGATGTGTGTAAGGATATGTACAGAGGCCCCTGGAGGCATGGGCATCAGATTCTCCTGGAGCTAGGGTGGCAGGTGTTCATAAGCCACTTGATGTAGGCATGCTGGGAAATGAACTCAGGTTCTCTGCAGGAGTAGTATGCGCTCTTACCTCTGGGACATCCCTATAGCCCACACTTAAAGTTTTTGAAGAAATGGAGAATTAAGTTAGGCATGGTGGCATATGCCTGTTGTCCCAGTTACCTGAAAGGCTGAGACAGGAGAATCACTTGACTCCAAGGAATTCTGGACTTTGGTGCACTATGCTGGTGTCAGTACTAAATTTGGAAGCAATATGATGACAGCCCAGGAGTGAAGGACTGCCAAGTTGCCTAGGGAAGGGTGAACCAGCCCAGATCAGAAACATAAAGGTCAAGAAGTGAAGAAATAATCCAGATGTATTGATATATGCTTTTAATCCCAGCACTGTGAAAAGCTGAGAGATCTCTGTGAGTCTGAGACCAGCCTGGTCTACAGAATTCTAGGACAAGCTGAGCAACTTAGTAAGATTCTGCTTTCAAAAACAACAATTAAAAAACAAACAAACAAACAACAACAACAACAACAAAAAACAGACAACAACAAAAGCAAAAATGATAAAAAGTAGGACTATTAGGCTGGAAACTAGAAATCTGTTGCAAGACGTCTCAAATATGAAAAGGTAAGTGTGTTTTAGCATGGAATCATGAGCTCAGTGCAGTCACCTAACAGTAGACACGTGAAATATCCTCAATTACAGACAAAGAAGGGTCAGCTGACTCAGTGGATAAAAATATGGCTGAAAGACAGAACCCATTTTCCAAACTACCCTCAGACCTTCACATGTGCAGAAGGCATTCACACGCACACACAGATAGATAAATGTAAAACAAGTAAAAGTGAAGGCTCTCCTTAGTGGCAGCTCAACGACAAGGGCTGGGTGCAACATAGGAAAAGACAATTGAACCCGCATAGAACAAACTAAAGTAATCCCACATCAGACTTCAGCAAGCTCCCTTTGTAAATGTTTGGTTTTCTCCATTCTCCTCACTACACTCTCACCACAATGAGGTCTTGCCTCCAGGAAAACCGTGGACCTAACTCCAAAAGAAAGATGAGATACCTAATCAGGCAAAACAAGCTAGTCTTCAAATATATAACCAACTGGGCATTAGTACAAGATTAGGAAAAGTTAAGCACAAAGACTAAGACAAAGGGACAGATTAAGTGGCTCTAAGAACACAAATGTGAATACTGAAGTGGCCAAACAGCATGTGCTTCCATGGCTACCCATTAAAGGGAAACACACTAGGCTCTATGGTAGAGACCTTGCCTAGCATGCTCAAGGTCCTGGTCCCTTAACCAAGATGGAAAAGAATAAATTAACAAAATACCTGTCAGAGAAGAACAATAAAACAGACTGCTAAGAAAAATAAAGTCTAGAAAAAAGGAAGGAACTCTTGTGATGTATAAGACATGCAACTTGCAAAAATAAAGATCATCAGATGTGCTGAGTAACAGACTCAACATCTGTCTGCTAAGAATTCCATATAGAGAGAAACAAAGAATACTCAAATGGAATGAAGATTGTAAATTAAAGGTAAAGCTGAAGTTCCCGAAGTTTCATCCACACACAGAAAAATATCAGCTATGGGTGTCAGAGGGCTGGAGAGTCTCGTGGTGAAGACAGCTTGCTGCTCTCACAGGACTAGAGCTGAGTTCCCAGCACCCATGCAGCTGGCCTGCTTACCACCACCTGGGACTGCAGTTCCAAGGAATCGAATGCCTTCTTCCAGCCCCCACGGGTGCATACACACCCACACACCTACACACACCTTGCCACACACTCACACAAGTAAGTATTTTTTTTGAATTGTATTCAAGTGCCCAAAGCCACCAACCTGATCTACATAGTAAGTACTAGGCCAGCACGGGCTACAGAGCGACACTGTCTCAAACATTAAAGGGGGAGAGAAGACAAATTAAGAGGCAAAACCCAGGAGGCTCAGACTAGCACCTTACTTCTTGTCAGCAAAACTGATGAAGATAACAGGCCTTTACATTTCTGAGGGAAGGCTGGCAATAGTGACAAAGGCCTTTAAGTCTTTGAAGCCACCATTTAGCAAGCAGAAGTGGATCTCGGTGAATTTGAGGCCAGCTAGGTTTACATAATGAGACTGTCTCATCAAACAAACAAAAATACTGCATTAAATTCTGAATTAATAGAAACGTTAAAAAATAAACTTAAAAATGTGAGGGAAAAGCTCTTGAAAAATGTAAGCCCTATTAGGGAGGCTGCTCTTCTAGAGAAATTGGGTTGGAATCCCAGCAGACAAATGGTGGCTCCCAACTGTAAATCCAACTCCAGCAGATCCAATGCCTTCTTCTGACCGCCTTGGGCACCAGGCACAAAGTGGTACACAGGGATACATGCAGGCAAAACACTCATATACATTAAAATAAAAATAACTAAGATAAAATACTTTTTAAAGGAAGATAAAATTTATTTGCTCAAAATGCCTAAGTGAAAATCTAAATTGTGAGGCTGAAGAGAGGGGTCAGTATTTAAGAGTAATGGCTGCTCTTGCAGAGGATGTGAAGCTCCTAGTGTCCACTTGGTGGCTCACAACAGTCCCTAACTCTAGTTCCAGGGGACCCAGTGCCCTCTTCCGGACACACAGTGTGCTTCCATACATGCAGATCGAATACTCAAACGCATAAATAAAAGTAAATGAATTTTACTTTTGGTTGGTTTTTGCTTTGTTTTTACAAGATAGGGCTTCTCTGTGTAACTGAGCCCTGGCTATCCTGGACTCACTTTGTAGACCGGGCTGGCCTTAAACTCAGAGAGATCCACCTGTCTCTGTTTCCCAAGTGCTGGTATTAAAGGTATGAGCCACAATGCCCAGCCTGTTAAAAAAAAAAATCTTAAAAACAAATAAAACCCCCTAAAATTTGCAGAGATTAAAGCTTAAGTGACACTTAGAAAAATAACTAGAAGATAACAACTAGAGATAACTTCATTGTGACAAATTAATAGCTCATAAAATGAAAGAATTAAGAAAAATTATCATGAGCTAAGAAGAAGGTTCAGTGTGTAAAGCCATTTCAAATTTAATAACCTGAAACCCAATACATACACCATGGCACACACATTCACATACACTCAAGACAAGTAACATTTTCTAAAATCATGTAACAATTATCTTAGTTTGCAGTATATTGCTCTGTGACTAATACTATCACTCTTCAAAGAAACGCTGTGTCTTGGTTCCTACTCTTTAGAATTTGTGCTGGGGGGAGGGGTCCTATGCATGCATGTCTTTACATACATGTGCTCTTGCATGTGGAGGCCAGATCATCTCAGCTGTTGTTCCCCATGTGCCACATTCCTCTTTTTGAAAAAGTGTGTGTGCCGGGCAGTGGTGGCACACGCCTTTAATTCCAGCACTCAGGAGGCAGAGGCAGGCAAATCACTGTGAGTTCGAGGCCAGCCTGGTCTACAATGGGAGTCCAAGACAGCCAGGGCTACATAGAGAAGCCCTGTCTCGAAAAACAAACAAAACAAAAAAAAAGTGTGTGTGTGTGTGTGTGTGTGTGTGTCAGGGTCTCTCAATGGTCTAGGACTCATTGAGTTGGCTAGGCTGCCTGGTCAGCAAACCTGAGGAACCCATCTGTCTCCACCATCTATACTGAACCATCATGCCCGCCCCCGGCCCCACCCCATCGTCCCTTTTAAAATGTGAGTTCTAGGGCTTGAACTCACGTTCTTATGCTGGTGTGGCAAGTCCTTCAACAACTGAGCTCACTCTCTAGCTCCCATTTCTTAAAGTTATAAATAAAAAAAGAGAACAGAACAAAGATTATTAAACATCTTTTTATAATGTAAAGGGAAAATAAAGACAAGTAAAAGGGGAAAAATGAGGAGGAACAGATTTCCTTCAGAAAACTAATCATAAACAGATATACTCCCTAAAATTGGGAACCAAAGAGAACATGGAAAGCAGGGGCAGGCAGATCTGAGTTAGAGGTCTGGTCTACAGAGCAAGTTCCAGGACAGCGAGGGCTAAAAAGAGAAACCCTCTCTTGAAAAACAAAAACAAACCAACAAAATAACCCTCCACCCAAAAAAACCCAACAACAACATGTGAAAGCAAAAATAGCAATGCCTGAAATAACTAAGATCATTTAAACAGAACCAGAAAGTGGAGGCAGAGCTATCAGGGAGAGGTCCCTGAACTGCTCCCCTTTCAGAACAGCAAAGACATACTATGCCCGGCAGACAAAAAAGTTGTTATTTGACATTCTAATAAGCACAGTTTTTAAATAAAAAATATCTTCACAGATCTCTGGAGAAGACTGGCAGATTCTGACACTATGAAAATCCTTCCTTAAATAGAAAGGTTTTACCCTTTTTTTGGGGGTGGGGGGTTTCAAAAACAGGGTTTCTCTGTGTAGCCTTGGCTGTCCTGGACCTTACAAATTAGGCTGGCTTTGAACTCAGAGAGCTCCATCTGCCTCTGCCTTTCTTAGTGCGCACAGCTGTGGTATTTTTGTAATTAAAGAAAGTAAGATTAAGGGCTGGAGAGATGGCTCAGCGGTTAAGAGCACTGTGGGCTCTTCCTGAGGTTCTGAGTTCAATTCCCAGCAATCATATGGTGGCTTACAACCATTTACAGTATGATCTGATGCCCTCTTTTGGCATGCAGGTGTACGTGCAAAAAGAGCACTCATACATAAAATAAATAAATCTTAAAAAAAAAAATCAACTGTGGTTAAAAAATCTCAGCAGTGGCGTTACAAGTAGCTCTAGAGAGTTGACTGCTTCTACAGAGGGTCTGAGTTTGGTTCCTGCAGAGCGGCTCCAAACCTCCCACCTGCACACAAGTGGTCCACATCCATACACTGAGGCACACAAACGTAAGCATGGAACTCTTTTAATTGGAATATGGAGTAGCTGGAGAGGTAGTTTAAAAGCACTTGATGTTCCTTGGCTCACTTCCCAGCAAGCACAGGGTAACTTACAACCATCTTTAATAGTTCCAAGGGACCTGGGGTGGGGAGTGGGAGAAGGTCCAGTGTCCCACAACTGCACATGCATACATGCAGGCAAAATACTCATACACATAAAATAAAAATAAGATATTTTAATTAAACATGGAGATTTCCTAAAATGGTATTTTCTTAAATACTGTTAAATGACTTTTGAAGACAAGTTATCTTCCCAGAGTGTAAATAATTACACACCCTGATGTTACAAATCTAAAGTATGAAGAACCTTAGAATAAAACGTTGTCTTAGCAAAGCCATACATGGTGGAGAAGGGCTAGTGCCAGTTCCAGGTCACCACGGTCTGTGCGCCGTGACCACCACAATGTTACAAAATGAAATCCCACCTTCCTCCCATCCCCTGCCCCTACACCCAGAAAAACAAAGTAAAAATCCTTGTGTCTTGGGGCTGGGGAGATGGCTCAGAGGTTAAGAAAATTGGCTGTTCTTCCCGGGTTCAATTCCCAGAATCCCATGGCAGTTCACAACTGCCTGTCGCTCCAACTCCAAGCGATCTGGCACCTTCACCCTTCACAGACACACATGCAGGCAAAACACCAATATACATAAAAATAAATAAATCTTAAAAAAGCAAACAACAACACAAAAATCCTGTCTTAGCAAAATTCGTGGCTTTGGCTTTTAACTCCAGGACATGAAAGCAGGAGATTCCTGAGTTCAAGGAATATGGGGATGGGATGAGGGATATGAGCAATGTAAAATACTTTCTCTGCCCTCCTCAAGACAGGGCTTCTCTGTGTGGCCTTGGCTTTCCTGAACTTGCTTTGTAGACCTGGCTGGCCTCGAACTCACAGAGATCTGCCGGCCTCTGCCTCCAGAGTGCTGGGATTAAAGGTGTGCACAACCACACCCAGCTCAATGTAAAATACTTCCTGGGGTAATTTTTTAAAAAGCCAGGCATAGTGGTGCATGACTTTAATCCCAGCACTTAGGAGGCAGAGGCAGGTGGATCTCTGTGAGTTCGAGGCCAGCCTGGTCTACAAAGTGAGTCCAGGACAGCCTGGGCTACACAGAGAAACCCTGTCTTGAACAACCAGTATGTATATATTTGTATAGTAACTCTGGGAAGATAGAAACAAGGCCAGGCATGTTGCTCAAACTCCCAGCACTTTGGATGGCAAAGCAGGATAAACAGACATTAAACCAGCCTCAACTCTGTAGTATTTTTGTTCAAAACAGAAGAGAGGTGGGGGAGTCCACAAAAACACTATTAACAAAACAGTGCTTACCTGGGCATGAGACTGAAAGAGGACTACAAGAATGACATTTTACTACTTTAATTCCAGTTTAAATTTTCAATGAACACTCACTACTTTTGTAAAAAGTAGAAACACTCAGGAGAACTCACTTCTTCCTTAATCTCACCCAGTTCTCTCCTGGCTCTCCACCTCCAAACACTAGTGCATCTGCATGGACCTTACACTTCTCCAGCTTCCGGTGGCTGCACAAACAGCACATGTGTTACCGTACATGACTGGAGGGAAGACCTTAGCCCTGCACTTGGTCTTCAGCTGGGTTGGTTAGGAAATGGAGTTGCCCATAAAACCAACTCATAAGTGAGAGCCACACAGGTCAGTGATGCTATGTCTGCTGTTATTGTCATCAATTGTGATTTTCCCAGCCTTACAGGACAAGTCAACACCAAAGTTGATCCTTTTAACCAGGTGGAATGAACCTGGTTAAACATATACCAAAAGCAGGCACCAGTGGGGTGGTTGTTTCCTTCACAGTGCAGCTGTATTGTGCATCTTTTATGAGGTAAGCACACAGAAATCACATGATCACCGTGTCCCAGTGAAAAGCGGTTGGCTAGCCAGTTATGTGCAACAGTGTGGCTCCCAGCTTCTGAACTCAACTTAGCCTGTTATCAGAGGCAATATGAACCCAAAGTCAAAGCAGCTTGGCAGCATAAAGGCCTCTCACCTCTTCTGCACTTAGGAAAGGTTTCCATGGGTCTGGAGAGATGGCTCAGCAGCTAAGAGCACTAACTGCTCTTGCAGAGGATTCAGGGTTAGCTCCCTGCACACACAAAAGCAGATCCAGGAGAGCCAATGGCCTCTGTTGGCACCTGCGTGCACCTGATACATATAAACTCTTCTGGGCACACACACATGCACATAAAAATATACATACATACATAGAAACTTTGAAAAAAGTTTTCTTTTACTGCACAATCTTAAGAACATCAATAATAAAATAAAATAAGCAAAGGGTGACGGATAAACAGGTGAGGCAATAAAAGTCTAAGTCACAAATATTCATAATGGAGGATCTGGTGGTTCTGTTGTTGAAACAGGACCTCACTCTGCAGCCCAGTGTGGACTGAACTCACTATGTAGCCCTGGCTGGCATCACTCTTACCGCAGCCTGGCAAGTGCTGGGGTTATAGGCGTGCATCTCATCCATGACACTAACTCAAGTATTTGATTTTTACCCTTATTAAAATGACTGTTAAAAATGTTCAAAGCACTCGGGGAAGCAGAAGCAGGCAGATCTCTGTGAGTGAGACCAGGACAGCAAAGGCTACACAAAGAAATCCTATTAGGGGGTTGTGTGTGTGTGTGTGTGTGTGTGTGCGCGCGCGCACGCCTAGGTCAGAGCACTTGTCTCAAGTTGGATCCTCAGTGCTGGAAAAAAACTAAAACCACAACAAAAAATGTTCAAAAGCCCAACAAAAGGAGTTAGATTCCTGGTTCCTGAAGTGGAAAGACACCGGACTCCCAAAACTGTCCGCCAACATCCACAGCCAATCTATTGTACTCACTTGCACTGGTAATAACTTTTTACTGTACAAAATAAGGGGTGGCAATAAAGATTTTTTGTTGGTGTAATACTTGCCTAACCCTCACAAAAGCTGAATATGAATCCCAGCATTGCATAGACTACAAGTTCAAGAGCACCCTGATACATATGAGTTTGAGGTAGCCTGGGATACATGAAACTCTGTATTTAAAAAACATTTCAAAATAAACAGCTCATATTCCAAGACACTATAACCCTATTAAAACACAGCAATGGAAAAAAATCACTCAGCTACAAATCTATAAAGTAAAACTCAGTATAATAGCTCAACAAACAAGAATTTACCTACCTAGAACTTTAAAAAGTAGCTAATGGGTCAGGAAAGACTAAAAAGTGTGTATTTAAAAGACAAAGGCCCAGTGTGGTAGTGCACGCACATACTGCCAATCTTTGGGAAGTAGGGGCAGGAGAACAAGGCCACCTGGAACTAACTACATTGTGACACTAGTTTCCCAAACAAAGCTAGTGGACAAGCACACACAGTAAAATAAACCTAGAGATGGAAATCTAGGAAGTGAATTCTCTTTAAGTAAGCCCATAATTCTGACAGGACGGCAAAGATATGAGGATTAATATAAAAGGAGCCGGGAGGTGGTGGCTCATACCTTTAATCATATGAAATGATATCCTAAAAGGTTTATCAGAGCCATGACTTAAGCTATTTTAAAGTCATGCATATGGAGCAAAAATAAGGTAATGATGTGTTGAAGCAAGAAAGGAAGCTGAGCAGTGAGGCATTCAATGAGGCAGAGGCAGGCAGATCACTGTGAGTTTGAGGCCAGCCTGGTCTACAAAGTGAGTTCTAGGACAGCCAGAGCTACACAGAGAAACCCAGTCTCAAAAACAAACAAAGAAATAATGTTTTTTAAACCTTCAAGTTATAGCACACATCTTTAACCTCAATATTTGAGACAGAGGCAGAGGCAGATTTCCAGACAGCCAGAAGTATATCATTGGACCATGTTCTCGAAACAGAAAGTCGTGTTATATTTATATACTCGTGGGCTATACACAATTATCTTTATCAATGACACACCTCACGTGAGAGTCACTACAAAAAAACAAACAGTATAATCATATCCTATTCTCTCAACCGGTTTCCCTTAAACAAATCTTTTACCACCTTGTAATCACTTCTAACCTCCTCTGCCCGAGACAGGGTTTCTCTGTGTAACAGCCCTGACTGTCTTGGAACTCTCTTTGTAGAACAAACTGGCCTCAAACTCACAGAGATCCTCCTGCCTCTGCCTCCTGAGTGCTGGGACTAAAGGTGTGCGCCACCATGCCCAGCTCCTCTTCCTCTTCTATCTACTAAAATGTACGTTCTTTTCCATACTCATGCTTTGCTTTTTAATATCTTCTCTTAGTGTATTTACGTAAGCAACACTCATGTGCTCTCCCTGCACTGTGCAGAATGCCTTCTGTGCATACCTGTGACCCTCACAACAGTGAGGAGACTACCATTAACCATAATTCAGACGTGGAGACACAAGCTAAGACTTCCCCACTGGCAAAGACATGATTCAAAACCAGCACTGTTGGCCATAGCTGAATAATGTTTAAAGTACATCAAGAAAGAGCTAGAACTCTGGAGATAACTCAGTGGTTAAAATATCTGCTACATAGCATGAGTGCAGATCATCCCCAGAGCCCACATAAATGCCAACAGTGGCCAAGGGTGCAGAAGGTGAGATGGGGGCTCACTGGGGCAGGCTGGCTGGTACAAGCTCTGAATTCAAGAGAGACCCTACCTCAATAAATAAATTAGAAAGCAATCAAGATAGACTCCTGATATGAACCCCAGGTGTTCATATGCATGTGCATTTACACACAGGGATATGCCCAAATAAACATGCATGCATGCATAATACACTTCATAAGTCTATTAACATGGCATTTTAAAAAAATTCCAGGAGTCCCATAAAGAAGATTATATAGCTAGAATTCTGGAGCTGTTGGAGGGAAGAGGCTCAACCACTATAAACAGCTTCCCCCCCCCCCCCCCCCCCCGGCTAACATTTATTATTTGGGAGAGGACACACACATTTCACTAAATGTATATGGAAGTTAGAGAACAACTTTCAGGGGATTGTTTCTCCATCATTCAAGTCCTAAACAAAAAACAAAACTCAGGTTGTCATGGAGATTAGTTGGCGAGTACATTTACCTGCTGAGCCATTGTGTGGGCTCTGCTGCTGTATTTTAAAGGTGGTAATACACCTACCCGTTTATTCCTCTTTAATTTTTTTTTTTTTTTTTAAAGAATTGGTCCATTTTCCAGACCTTATCCTTCCTTTTACAGAGAAACATAAGACAGACTTGGTGCAAACTGGTTCTCATCAGTTTCAGAAAAGATGTAAACAAGGGTCTTGGTTTGACTTCTTGAAACAGCATCTAGCTCTGGAGTCTAGGCTGTCTGAAAAGCCAGTAAGGCTTTCAGGAATGCACTGCCACACAGACAGACAGACACAGGTACACACAGGGACGGGAACACACACACACACACACACACACACACACAAAGAAATACACACACCCAACACACATACAGCACCACACACACACACACACACACACACACACAAAATAGACTGTAGGCATAATTCAATGACACGTTTGTCTATCACACACAAAACCCTGAATTCTCTTTCCAGCACAGTAAAACTAAAACCAAATCCTAATTGAACCAGGCTTTTTGTGTGAAACAGTTTTTAGCTTTTTTCTGTGAAAATCTTGTTTTAAAACTGTCAGCCATCTAGGCAGTGAGGGCGCACACCGTTAATCCCAGCACTCGGGAGGCAGAGGCAGGTAGATCTCTGTCAGTTTCAGGCAAGCCTAGATTACAGAGTAAGTTCTAGGACAGGCAAAGCTACACAGGAAACCCTGTCTCAAAAAAACAAAAATAAATAAAATAAAATGCTGCCAGACATGGTGATTCATGACTGGTAATAACGGTGTGAGTTCAAGGCCAGTCTAAGCTACTTTACAAATTTCAGGCTGGCCTAAATTGTTTGTTTGTTTGTCCCCCACCCCTTTCCCCGAGACAGGGTTTCTCTTGTAGTCTTGGCTGTCCTGGACTCACTATATAGACCAGGCTGGCCTCAAACTCACAGAGATCCATCTGTCTCTGCCTCCCTGAGTGCTGGGATTACAAGTGTGCACTACCATACCTGGCTAAATTTCTTAAATTTTTAAAAATTGATTTATATTTTATGTACATGGTGATTTGGCTGCATGTATATGTCTGTGTAAGGGTGTTGGATCCCTGAAACAGGATATTTGTAAACTGTCATGTGGGTGCTGAGAATTGAACCCAGGTCCTCTGCACCTAAGCTGAGCCATCTTTCCAAGCCCAAGTTTTAAATTCTTAAGTTTGTTCCATATAAATAAATTTTTTAATTTTACTATGCTTCTACATTCCACATTAATTGTTTTGTTTTCTGGGTTCTGGAAAACAACAAAGACTTCATTACCGTATATAACATTTTTCTACTTCTTTTTGGGGGGAGGTATGAGGGATACCTTGGCTGGCCTGGAACTCACCATATAAAGCAGGCTGACCTTGAACAGATATCCACCTGCCGCTGCCTCCTGAGAGTGTCACCATGCCTCATTACTGTTGCTGCTTGAAGACATCTGTCTTGCTTGTTCAGTTGTGTTACAGATCAAATACTAACCAGATGTGCTCTCAACTCTTACTTAACTGTGTGAGAGTGTGGTGTAAGGGGACGGCAAGGTGACTCAGCAGGTGGTGTCTGCCACACAAGCATGAGGACTTGAGTTTATCTCAGAATCCATATGTTAAAAACAAACAAACAAACAAAACAAAACAACAACAACAACAACAACAAAAACCCCACGCTTTTAATCCCAGCACTCAGGAGGCAGAGGCAGGCAGGTCGCTGTGAGTTCAAGGCCAGCCTTGTCTACAAAGCAAGTCCAGGACAGCCAAGGCTACACAGAGAAACCATGTCTCAAAAAACCGGAAACAAAAACAAAACCAGAAGCATGCTCCTGTGGCTGGAAAGGTGGCTCAGTTGTTCAAAATGCTGCTTTGAGGAACCACATGGCAGCTCAGCACTGTCTCATTCCCAGTCCCATGCCCTTTTCACCTCCCCAGGAACCAGATATGCATGTGGCACACAGAAATACATGCAGGGAAAACACCCATAACATTCTTTTTTTTTTTTAAAGTATTCTTATAAGCTCAGCTGGGGAGGTATGCTGGCAGGCCAGTCTAGCCTACTTAAAATATCTAAGCCGCAAAGAGATACCCTGTTTCAACAACAACAAAATGCAGATGGCTGAGAAACTATATTCAAGGCTGACTTCTGGCCTCACGCACACATGAGAATGTGCACACACTTACACCACACACACTTACATAAGGAACTCATTGTTAGAAAATGTCCTCAGCTGGGTGTGGTGGCATACTCCTTTAATCCTAGCACTCAGGAGGCAGAGGCAACAATAATTTCTGAGTTCAAGGCCACTCTGCTCTACACAGAGAGCTCCAGAACAGCCAGAACTACAGAGACCCTGTCGCAAAAAATCAAAAACAAAATGAAATTACACACACAAAAGAGAATATACTTGGTTTATCATGAAAATATGGAGGAGACCTAACTATCTTGGAGCTTTTTAAAAAGACAAACTTTATTACAAAACCTTCCATGTTTTAAAGATATCACTATATTTTCATGAATGTTCAGTACAAATTATGGTTAAAAATCAATTTATAATCACAATAATTACCTAATCATACAGGAATAGCCTCTATCCTATCATGCAAGTGTGCAGTGCTTTCAAAGCAAATATCTCTGGTCATCATTTATACCACCATGAAGATGTCAGTGCTACTAGCATCTGTGAACCCTGGACTCCATCCCCAACAAAGCAAAACCAAAGCAAGAACAAAAAATCCTTTCGCCAAGTGTGGTGGTGCACACCTTTAATCCCAGCCCTCAGGAGGCAGAGGCAGGTGGATCACTGTGAGTTCGAGGCCAGCCTGGTCTACAAAGCGAGTCTAGACAGCCAAGGCTACACAGAGAAACCCTGTCTCGAAAAAAACAAAAAGAAAACCAAAACAAACCTTCTTTCTTTGTCCATAGTCATCTTGAGTGAGGTTACAGGGAATGAATGTCACAATTGGTATACCTTGTGAGTATACCATAACAGTTTACATTCCTTCAAAGCGTTTAAGTCTTTGACAGTTATTGTTTGCTGTGAAGTTGGCTCATATATAAAACAGTTGATTCTAGCCAACTGTAAAGAAACAACTTAAAACTTAATTTTTAGACAATACACTTAGTAAAGTCTACTCCTCTGCTTTCCTGCTATCAAGAGGATCGAGGTTTAACTCCCAGGACCTTTGTGACAGCTCACACTGTGTCATGATTTGAATGAGAAATGGCCCCCATGGACTCTGCTTGGTCCTCAGTTGGTGGAACTGTTTTTGGAAGGATCAGGTGTGTCAACCTTTAGGAGGTGTGTCACTGGTGGAGGGTTTTGAGGTTTTAAAAGCCCAGGCCAGGCCAGGCCAGGCTGTCTCAACCCCAAGACACAAATACAAACACACACACTCCCTCTCTTATTCTCATTCTCCCTCTCTCCTCTACCCCCTCCCCCCAATCTGAATAAGATGCAGCTCTAAGCTATGGCTCCAGAGCCATGCCTACCTACCTGCCTGATGGCATGTTCCCCACCACAGTGGTCCCTGGAGTCACTCTCTAAAACTATAAGCAAGCTTCCAACTAAATGCATTCTTTTGTAAGTTGCTTTGGTCATGTGTCTCATCACAGCAATAGAAAAGTACCTAAGATAACTTGTAGCTCCAGTTACAGACGGCCTGACCCTCTTTAGCCTCCATCACACATATGAAACACATACGCTCATACAGCTCACGGACACACACACATACACAAGAAAGAAAGAAAAATGTAAATAAACTAATGTTGGAAAACTCAGTTATTTTTCAGTTTTATTTGCTTTTTGAGAAATAACTCATATAGCCAAACTTACTTTGTAGTTTATAGCAACCTTGAACCTTTGATCCTCCTTCCTCTACCTCCTGAGCACTGGGATTCAATGCATTCACTAGTATGCCTGATTCATGCAATGCTCAGGATTGAACTCAATGCTTAGCATATGCTAAGCCAAACACTCTGGCTCCCATGCTACATTTCCAGTCTCTTTTTTCTTGAAGATTTATTTTTATGTATGTGACATGTATGCAGAAGATGACATGTGATCCTCAAGAGCTGAAATTTCAGGTTATTGTTAGTCATGCAATGTGAGTGCTAGAAACCAAGCTTGGACCCTATGGAAGAGCAGCAACCATTCTTAACCACTAAGCAAGCTCTCCTGCCTTCTTTGTCTTCTTGCTTTCTTTTTTGTTGTTGTTGTTTTTTGTTTTGTTTTGTTTTTTGTTTTTTTCGAGACAGGGTTTCTCTGTGTAGCCTTGACTGTCCTGGACTCATTTTGTAGTCCAAGCTGGCCTCGAATTCACAGTGATCCACCTGCCTCTGCCTCCCGAGTGCTGGGATTAAAGGGGTGCGCCACCACGCCTGGCTCTTGCTTTCTTTCTTAAGATTTATTTATTTACTATATATACAATGTCCTGCCTGCATGTGTGACTTCTCGCCAGAAAAGGGCACCAAATCTCATTAGATGGTTGTGAGCCACCCTGTGGTTGCTGGGAATTGAACTCAGGACCTCTGGAAGAGCGGTCAGTGCTCTTAACCTCTGAGCCATCTCTCCCGCACTGCCCTACCCCCGTATGTCTTATTTCTTAAGAAAACATATTCATACTTCAATGACAAAACTATTTTTTTTTCAGTTTTATGTACATGAGTCTTTTGGAGAATGATCCTTTAGAATCAAGAGTTATGAATAGTTGTGAGGCACCATGTAGTTGCTGGGAACTGACCCCAGGTCCTCTGCAAGAGCAGCAATTGCTCTTAGCCACTGAGTCATCGCTCTGGTCTCCACTAAACTATTTCTTTACAGCCAGGTAAAAGCACAGCATATGTAGCTGGGTGGTGGTGGCACACGCCTTTAATCCCAGCACTCAGGAGGCAAAGGCAGACAGATCTCTGTGAATTCAAGCCTAGTTTACAAAGAGAATACAGGACAGCCAAGGCTATAACAAAGAGAAACTCTGTCTCGAAATAAAAAACAAAAACAATACCCCAAAACAAAGCCCAGCACACGTGGGCTAATATGCCACCAAATGTATCCCAGCTGCTGCTTTATAAAAACGTAACTTCATCATTGATGAGGCTTGCCCCGCTTGCTATGTAACCACACATCACTGCCACTACATTCTTCTTACCTCCCCACAACAAGGAGAGGCTTGGGGTGTGTGGGGGGCAATTCCTTTTCCCTGGAAACTGATTTCAAGTTCCTATTTAAGCCTCTCTTGGTCAACCTCACTGACCATCTATCTGTAACAAATGAGGTGATTCTGAGATCACAGGAAAGCAAGGCAAAGCAAGGTAACAACGCAAACACAGCAAGTCGATGTGTACATCCATTTTATTCTCCAAACAACTCTTTACTAACTACATACCTGTCCTCATTCAGGTTTACTCTACATATACAAATATGATAATCACAGAATTGCCTCTACTTCTGATCTGACAGCATTAAATCCAGAGCAAGCCTCACCCCATTAAATGCCCTCCTAAGCTACCTAATCAAAGACCACATCCTGTGATGTGGATGCAGTTAAGCAGTAGTCCATACCTAGCAATCCCTAGTATATGGCGACGTGAAAAGCCCTGTAATAAGCGCTTTAGACCACATCCTCTACTGAGACACTCCAAATTCCCTATGACCTGTACATTTTGTTGTAATAAGTAAACAACCAACTAGGGCCCTTAAGATGGCTCAGAGGGTAAAACCACCTGCTTCCAAGCCTGACAAACTAAATTCATTTTCCAGACCCTCAGACAGAGTAGGAGGAAATCCACTCTCATGGGCTGTCCTATCCTCCACAGTGTGCTATGGCATGCAAGTACCCACACCACAAACAAATAAATGTAGTACAGTATTTTTTTTAACCCAGTTGTTTTCACTATGTTCCTAGTGATATTGGACTGAAGGGCATTAACATTTGTGAATGCAGCCAGGCGTGATGCACGCTTTAATCCCAGCACTCAGGAAGCAGAGGCAGGTGGATCTCGGTAAGTTTAAGACCAGCCTGGTCTACAGAGTGAGCTCCAGTATAGCCAGGACCCTGTCTTGAAAAGCCAAAACAAGCAAACAAACAAAAACACCCTAAAACAAAAAATTATTCGCCCTAATGGTAGGATGAAATTAATCAACATATTCTACTTACAAAGTACTCTAAGACACAGATGAAGGCTGAAGAATGGGCAAGCACTGCTGTGCTTGGCACCCAAGAAGAGCTGAGTTTCCATCCACAGAACCCACATACAGACAGGCCCAGTGACAGGAGCCTGTAAGGCCACCACTGGGAAGGCAGAAACAGAAAGAGATCTGGGGCTCACTGGCCAGCCACTAAAGCTGGCTAAGTCAACTCCAGGCTCAAGGACAGACCTGTCTCAAAAAATAAGATGGAGAGTAACTGAGGAAGCCACCTCCAGCACTAAAGCCACATGTATACACCTGCACAGCCACAGAAACAAGTGAATGTACACACAAATAAATATTAAAGTGAATAAATACATTTGTAAAACTATAAATGAATAATATGCATTTTCTAATTCAGAGAAGGGTCTGGAAGGCTTTGGTATACCATACTAACCAGTACTAAGTAATGAAATATAAAACATCACTGGCAATCACACTGAAAACTGCCTAAGTGCAAAAAGTGTTTCCCTTAACTACTCAACTATGTAGTTAGTAAGTTAGTTCTCAGGAAAAAAATAGGTCAAGCTAAGGCTCACACCCCTCTCCCCAGGAAGAGTCTTGTGAAGCTAAGGCTGGCCTGAGACTCCCTGTGTAGTCAAGAATGACCACGGACTTCTGATTTCCCTCATTCTGGGCATTAGCTACCATGACAAGCATTCATTCTGTCACCTGGCCTTTCATAGAAGACTGCTGCTGGTGCTACTGTTGTTGGAAATGGACTCTAGAGCCACAAAATGCAAACTAAGTGCATGCCATTCAGTCAAAAAAGACATTTTTAATGTGGAAAATATCCTACTTTGCACATCCATGCTATTTTTGTTAACTATTAGCCACACCAGACAAGAAGTATAAAAGCTGAAAATGCAAACTTAGTAGAAGCAAGCAGCTTCTGTAACACAAAAGAAGCTTGCTGCACAAGCATGGGTCCTGTCAAAGATGTACACATTTTAGAGATGGAAAGATGGCTAAGCAGGTAAGAGTGCTGCCCACCGCTCCAGAGGACCACATGGCAATTCACAACCACTCCAGCTCCAGGGGACCTGGCACCCTCTTCTGGCTTCCATGAACACCAGGTACACACACTATACACAGACAAACACACATAAAGGCCAAACAACCATACCTAAAAATATAAAGCCTAAAAGACAGACATTAAAGGATGCCGAGGATGAGTTCAGTGGGAGAGCGTTTACTACATACAATGCAAAACACTGGGCTTGACTGCCAGCACTGGAATAAAAAGCGACAGAAACAAAACCAAGAAGTCCTACAGAAGTTGAAGGGAATAAGTAAAATGGTAGCCATCTCTGCCCTAAGAACAGGAAGAAAATATGTAGTCAACTATAAGCTTGGCTGTAAACAAAAATACTGTGGTTTACAAAACAAGCAAGCAAACAAAGAAAAAGACCAATACCCAACAAACTGAACCAGACCCAGGGCTGGAGAAATGGCTCAGAGGTTAAGAGCACTGACTGCTCCTCCAGAGGTCCTGAGTTCAATTCCCAACAACCATATGGTGGCTCACAACCATCTATAATATGACCTGATGCCCTCTCTGGCATGCAGGCATATGTGTAGGCAGAACACTGTGAACATAATAATAAAGAAATAAATCTTAAAAAAAAAAAAAAAGAACCAGACCTGGTGGCACACACCTTTAACCCCAGCACTTAGGAGGCAGAGGGAGATAATTCCTGGGAGACTGAGGCCACCCTGGGTCAACATAGTGAGACAAAGCCTATTAAAAATAAAAAAATAAAATAAGACATGTCTAGAGTGTGGAAATATGGAACAAATAAGTGCATGCTGCCCATGATTTAGGACTTCCTCCCTGTCCATGGCAGATGTGAGCTTGAACCTCGTGTGAGATCTAAAATGCTCTTTTAGGTATTTACACCAATGTTGAGTTTTGACTAAGAAAAACTGGCCTCTTTGTTGCTACTACACATGAAGTGTTATTGGAAATAGAACCCGACTCCTCTTTTTAGGTTGGCGGAAACACATGAAACAAGCAGAAGTAATGAAATAAACCTATGAGGTTATCATCCAATTCAAACCCAAACTGGCGGTTTCAGGTTTTGCTGTTCTAGTTCACACTGGTCTTGAATTCTTTTTTTTTTTTCCCCCTTCCTTCTTTGAAGTGGGAATCACTATCACACTGGCTGGCCCAGAGCCTACTATGTAAAGATGACTCAGCAGTTAACAGTACTTGCTGTTTTTGCAGATGACGACCAGGGTTCACTTCCCAGGATTCATTTGGCTGTTTATAATTATATGACTTGATCCAGTTTCGGGGATCTAACCTCCACAGGTACAGAGGAAACATCTAACATCCTCAGGTACAGAGGAGACATGTATGCACACAATACATACATGAAGGTAAAACATTCATATAGATATAAATTATGTATATAAGAAATTATACATATTATATGTGTTAATGTGTATATGTATATATACACATACATAAAATTTTAAAAACAAAATTAAGCCAGGTGTGGTAGCACACACCTTTACTGTCAGCACTTAGGAGGCAGAGTCAGTTACCTATGAAATGGGGAACCAGCCTATTCTACAAAGCGAGTACTAGGCCAGCCAGAGTCTGGTACTCTGTATGTGTAGGTAGTTAAGATCCTGTCTCAACAAACAAACAAACAAACAAACAAATAATAAAGAGTTACCCTGAGGTACAATGCACATTTTCAAAGTAAGATCATGTCTTTCAACCTACATTTATAACACACTACCATGGCTGATTTTTCCACTGAATCTAGTTTTCTATAAATCTCTGAATTTTAACTTTCAAAATATAGACATTATCTAGCAAATTTTAGCATATATTAAATTCTAGTATGAAAACATCACTATGCTGTGTGGGGCAATGTCACTTGCAAGTTCAGACCCCAAAACTTGTGACAAACTCTACCATGTATAATAATCAGTTTTCCCACATGCTTCCTTGTTAAAGACTTAAACCAGTCTTCCTTCAGACTAGCCTTTCAATTACTTAACATTTCAACAAGCTTAAATTTCCAGCTTCCTAAATCAAACTTCTATCATTTTATTCTTCATTAGAGAAGAACACATTGTGGCCTACACTGGGGGAGGTATGTACACATGAACGTGGGAAAACCAGAGCTCGACAGTGGGTGTCTTCCGGACTCACTGAACCTCAAGCTCAGCAGTAAGGCAGGCTGGCTGGCCAGGGAGCTGCAGGGATTCTCCAGTCTCTGCCTCTGTGCACTACAGGATTTCAGGCACAGGCCATGAGTATTTGTGCTTATATACCAAACACTTTACCAAACAAGCCACCTCCCCAATGCCTTTTTTAAAAGATTAAATATAAAGAAAAGAGATTATACTTAAGAAAATTCTACAAAATACAGTATTTTATGGCAATTGATGTAATAATTTACTGGCTAGAACTCAATCAGCCAAATCACTCAGAAGATTACTGGTAGTTTGCATCTCAAAGAGAAATTAAAATATTATAACTATAAAGCATTCAAGCTCAAAATTCACACCAGCAGTATATTTGAAAAATATGTAAATGGGATAGTCTACATCAATTTTTGGAACTTAAGTGAAATGATTTGATCAGAAGGAAAAAAGATTACAAAATAGTATTTTTTAATGTTTTTAATTTTATTTATGTTTGTTTAATGTATATTGATGCCCTATCTGCATGTGCACCTACATGCCAGAAGAAGGCATCAGAGCTCATTATAGATGGCTGTGAGCCCCCATGTGGTTGGTTGGTCAGAATTGAACTCAGGACCTTTGGAAGAGCAGCCAGTGCTCTCAATCACTGAGCCATCTCTCCAGGCCCTAGAATATTATTAACATCAAACTCACAACTACTTAATAATTGGGGACCAAGGAAAAGCAACTAAACCTGAGTGTTGTGCTACAAAGCCTCAAGAAATGAGCAGGAGTTAAATGCAAAAAACCTAAAAATGTTCTTCAATTCCAGACATCTCCTTTATTATGATACTTGTCTT
This sequence comes from Acomys russatus, assembly GCF_903995435.1. NCBI lineage: Eukaryota > Metazoa > Chordata > Mammalia > Rodentia > Muridae > Acomys > Acomys russatus. Next base: position 20,644,806 of record NC_067156.1, on the reverse strand, counting down.
CTCTACTTGCTTGGTCAGACCCTGCACTGTCTTTGTCCTAGGCATGAACGTGGCTCCAGCACTGCAACATCCAACCAGCATCTCTTTATATTCCAGCCAGCCAGTTGTTGGGCTGACGTGTGATAGACAGAAGGGATTGGGGAGAGGTTAATGGACGAAGGTCAGCTGGGTGCTTTCAATGCCTGAGCTAGTAGGTTTTCACCAACATCTGGCTTCCAAGTCTTTATTGGTAAATTGAGATTTTGTTTAAAAACATTTGGTACCAAGCTTGGGAAGAACTCTAATGAAATATTAAAGCTCTATACTTAAATCTTATCTATAGGTACAAAAAAGGCCAAGGCTTTTTCCCTCCAAGACTCTCTACTTTCATATCCAAGGTGTGGAGAAAAAAATGGGGGAGAAATTAAGTTAATTGGTAAGTGTCTACAGCATCCCTGTTTACTTACAGTACTTTGCCAAGTCACAAAATTGTATCTGAACAAGGCAGAAAACTAAGATGATTACAAGTGATGCAGGAGAAAGGGAAGACTATCTAAATGTGTATCACCAAAGAACAAAGTACATCTTTGTCACAGTGAATAATCATAACAAGACAGATCATTAAATGTTTGGTAAAACCAAAACTTCACTCTTGTACAGACCAATGGCTGCATTTATATATTACTTCTATATTAAAGTCTGTACAATAATGAACAATAATCTTTAATAAACAAAAGAAAAGAGGCTTGGGATATAGGCTAATATACACGAAATCCCAGTACTACAAAATAAAGGCAACCATTTGTAACCATGTGTCCCATATCTGCAAACTAAAACAATCTCACACCTGTGATATGAGGAGTGAAACACTATGAGTGTCTGTGTGAGGGAGTCGGATCCACTGGAACTTGAGTTACAGACAGTTGTGAGCTGCTATGTGGGTGCTAGGAATTGAACCCAGGCCCTCTCGAAGAGCATCCAATGCTCTCAAACCACTGAGCCATCTCTCCAGCCCCCTAACGCACTGATTTTACTCTATAGCTTCAAAATAAATAGAAGGGCATGCATGAGAGGATATGTATGTGTAGGCTATCTGCAACTACCATTTTATATAAACAACTTGAGCATCTGCAATTTTGGTTCTGCAGAGATCCTGGAATCCATCAAGGAGTTAACTATACACTCTGAAATAACCACTTTTATGCTAGGAAGCTGTGAAATTAGCTCTGTAAACCACCTAACAGAAGCTCTCATTGAAAACTGTATGTTCAATAACTAGTTTGACAGATCTCATGAACTTGTTTAACTCACACACTAAGTCAAAGGGGCTATTATTAATTATCATTTTCCACCAGTAGACCTTGCCCCAGGGTCCCATGTTGCTAAGGTCTAGAACTGTGACTAACATCTGGGGTTAAGTGTGTATAGTTGTTATTATATATAGTAGGGCTTCCTTATATTCTCTTTTTTGGTGTTGTTGCTTTGCTTTTGTTGGGAGGAAGATGTTATTTTAAAATGAATGTTTGCTATGACTGTGATTTAGTTTTTGCCAAATGGACAAACTAGAGTCACCTGAGAGGAGGGCTCTTCAACTGAAGAACTGCGAAGACCATACTGGCCTGTGAGCATGTCTGTGGAGAATGTTCTTGATTGATGACTGACATAGGAGGACCCACTGTAATAAAGCAGTGCCAACTCTGGCTCAAGGCTCCATAAGAAAGCCAAATGAGCAATGAATGAACAAGCCCAGAAGCAGCATCCTCTGCAGATCTGCTTTAGTCTTGCCTCCAGGTTCTTGTTCTGGCTTCCTTTGATGAAGGAAATAAACCCTTTCCTCAAGTTGCCTTTTGGTCAGTGGTTTATCATAGAAACTGACACTACTTTCTCTACACTGATCTTAAACTGGTGATGTCAAGATATCTTACCTAGGCCCCCCAGGCAGCCACAGCTATGTAAACAAGCCAGCACGCTTAGTTTGGTATACTGACTTGTCTCATGTTTAACTGAGTAGCAGAAAGCTGGCAGATGATGTTAATCATAAATATATTTCAAAAAATATTGAGGTAAACCAATCAAAGAAATTAACACAGTTTTAACCAACAAAAGGTGAGATAAAGGAAACCATAAACAAACTAGGAAAAGAAAAAATAATTTAATGAAAGTATTTTTCAAAGCTAGGAACTTGGCATTCGAAGATGGGAAAGAGGTATGAAGGAATCTCTGGATACCTGAAATTTTTCATTTTATCACAGAAGTAGTTAAGATGGACTTAGTGTAAATACATAAAAAAATAACAGGTACAATTTGTGGTGTGTGTGTGTGTGTGTGTGTGTACATATGCAGGGGAACAACTGAAAAGTAGTACAAATCAAGCATATTAGCACATGCCTGTAACCCCAAAACCTAAGGGGGAAGACCCCTCACACCAGAGTCTGCAACTAGCTTGTGCTAATGCGGGCTCTGCTCCATAAAGCTGAAGATGGCGCCTGCTGCACCACAATGAGAAGATGCCCAGCACCCAGGTAAAAGGGCAGGTGTGCTCGTGCCACCTGGAACCCCAGCACTGCAAGGGTCTCAGAGAGAAAAGGATGGCTGGGGCTTTGCTTGGCCAGACAGCATAGCCCTAACTCCTCAAATTTTAGGCTCACTGAGACCTTAGCTTAGATGAGTAAGGCAGAACTAGAGCAGGGTAGCCCATGTTGTCTAGTCTTGATGAAACACAACATGTACATGTACATATTTCAGATTGAGTCCTTGAACAGGCAATACCACATCCTCAACTTTCTTTTGAAACTACATAGAAAAGCAGTTGGTTAAATATTATTTCCCTGACAGTAAGAAAATGTTAACACAACTTCAACAAAAAGACACCCAATAGTTTGTACAACAAACCGTATGTATGTATGTATGTATGTATGTATGTATGTATGTATGTATGTATATATGCATGCACTGGACTAAAGTAGAATCTCTCAGGAATAGTGCTGGTAGTTACTCTACACTAAAAGAGGCTGGGGCTGGAGAGATGGCTCAGTGGTTAAGAGTACTGGCTGCTGTCCCAAAGGTCCTGAGTTCTATTCCCATCAACAACATGGTGGCTCACAGCCACCTGTAATAGGATCTGATACCCTCTTCTGTCATGAAAACATACATGTAAATAGAGCACTACACACAAATAAATATTTAAAAACAAAAAACAAAAAAAACCTCCTGATCATCCTGTTTCCTGCTAACAGATTTGTACACATTTGTGTGGTGTTATAGATGAATCCAGGGCTTGGTGCATTAAGAAAACACCAACTAAGCTGTATCCTCAATACTGTCCCTCCTCAATCATAATTAAAGCACAAAACCAAGGCCAGTGTGCACATGCCGTTAGTCTTAGTGTTCAGGAGTAAAAGGCAGGCAGATCTCTGAGTTTCAGGTCAGCCTGGTCTACTAAGAGTTTCAGTTGAGCAACAGCTAAATGGTGAGAACCTGTCTCAAAATAAACAAACAAACAAAAACCCTGGAAGAGAGGTATATGGCACACACCTATAATCCTTGCACTTGGGGCAGGGCAATGACGATTTCCAGGACAGCCTGGGTTAAACAGTAAAGGCTGGTCTCAAAACAAAAACAAAGAGATATTAGATATTACAGCAGCATCCAGTTCCGCCATCCCAAGATTGCACATTTGTTTTCAAAACAATGTTGCATTTTATGTACATTTAAGTAAGCAAAGATGGAAAGAATAAAGCTTAAAAGAAATTTTAAATTCCTATAAAAATATGAATGCATATATAAACCCATTACTGAGAACATTAATTTCTTAAATGATGTATTTCTAAAGTTATATTTTGTCATTTCCCTCTTATATATGAGTTTAGAGGACCCAGGATTTCCAGGAAATAGAACAGAGAAAAGCACCTTCAGCAAACTCTTGGTCAAAATAGAAAATAGACTGGTGTGTGTAAAATGAATCAACCTGGTTGTGTGATTAAATGAGATGTCAGAAGTATTTCTCTATTAGCACACTTTCTGCCCAGAGTAGTTTCCAGTGTCTTAGTTACTTCTCTATCCCTGTGATAAGATGCCGTGATGACAGCAACTTAACAAAGAAAGCGCTCATTTGGGGCTTATAGTTTCAGAGGGTAGGGCAGTCCATAACCATTAAGGCAGGAAACATGGCAGCAGACAGTAGGAAAACAGACATGACACTTAACGGTAGTTAAGAGCCTACAATTTGACTCACAAGCAAGAGGCAGAGAGTATGTCGCAGCTGAAAGGACAGAGCCATTTATACCGTTTGACATCGGACACAGAGCTGTAGGATTTAGAGTTCGTCCTGCTGGGTTCTAGTCTTGCTTTGGTCCAGTATTTCCTGACTATGCCCCTAGTTCTCCTTCTGTGTCACTGTATGTTGAAAGTATGTAATCTGCTTTTTGATTTTGCAGAAAGTGACAGGAACCTGCCTTGAGTCTAGAGATTTTGGACTTTTAAACCATGGCACATGCCTTTAATCCAGCACTGGAGGGACAGAGGCAGGTGGATCCCTGTGAGTTCGAGGCCAGTCTGGTCTACAAAGCGAGTTCAAGACAGCCAAGGCAACACAGAGAAATCTTGTCTTGAAAAACAAAAAACAAAACAAAACAAAACAAAACAAAGTGTGGTCTTTTTGAAATATGTGAGTCACGGGGAACAAGCTTTGACTGTTCAGAAGACTCAAACTGTTCCCACTGGCTTCCTCGCATGTTTGTATCTCAAGATATAAGCTCTCAGCTACTGTTTTCCGTGGCATGCTGCCTGCAGCTGCCATCTTCCCCAATGACTGTTTATAGGCTCTAACCCTCTGAAACTGAAAACCCCCCAAAACTCTTGTACAAGTTGTCTTTGTCAAGGTGTCCTCTTATGGCAACAGAAGAGTGACCAAGACACTGACACAGACACTGTATTATAAAGATTATGTTGTTTGTGTATTGTCAGATGGAGAATTTTACCGAATGCTGTAAAAATGTTATAGATAGGCAATAAGTAAATTCTTCATAATGAAGATCACAATTTTTTTTCTGAATACTCAAACCACAAACACATCTTTTACACATTGTAAAAACCTATTATCAAACTAAAAAAAAATATTTGTAGTAGAGGCTTATTTAGTAAAAACCATACTTGAAAGCAATCAAAAACTATACATAGAGAAAGTGCTGTATTCTCTCTCCTGTCTCTGTCTCTTTTTTGGTTTTTCCAGACAGAGTTTCTCTGTATAATAGCCCTAGCTGTCCTAAACTCACTTTGTAGAACGTTGGCCTTGAACTCAACAAAGATCTGCCTGCTTTGCCTCCCAAGTACTGGGATTAAAGGCACGCTTGGCTTGTACTTTATATTAAGCTGTGTGAATAGGTAGGTTCATTTTCTCTCACTAAGTACTAGAGTAAAGAGAAGGCCAGCAGGGCTGGAGAGATGGCTCAAAGCTTAAGAGCACTGGCTGTTCTTCCAGAGGTACTGAATTCAATTCCCCACAACCATATGATGGCTCACAACCATCTATAATGAGACCTGGTGCCCTCTTCTGGCATGTAGTACCTGCAGGCAGAACACTGTATACACAATAAATACATCTAGAGAGAGAGAGAGAGAGAACATGAGAGAGAGAGAGAGAGAGAGAGAGAGAGAGAGAGAGAGAGAGAGAGAGAGAGAGAGAGAGAGAGAGAGAGAGAGAGAGAGAGAGAGAGAGCGCCAGCACCTGGGCAGGTGAGGTAGAGGAGCACCATCGAGTTCTAGAACAGTAAATACTACAAAGTGAATTCAAGACCAGCCAGGACTATACATAGTAAGACCCTTTCTTAAGGCAAAGCAAAATGAAATAATAAAACAGATTTGGTTTTGATTTGCTTTTAGATACAAAGTTGCATTTTGCCCAGGTTGGTCTCAAATACTATATAGCAAAGGGTGACCTTGAATTTCCGATCCCACTAACTCCACCTCCCAACTGCTAAAATCACAGGTCTATACTACCTCAGTTTTATGTGATACTGGGGAACGAACCCAGGACTTTGTGCATGTTAAACAAGCACATATCAACACATTTATTCCCCATCCAAGGTACTACCTCTTGAACATGAACAAACATATATATATATATATATATATATATATATATCGTAGCAAATATCTTAAAACCCATTTTCAGTCTCAACAATTTGTTATGATTTAATGTTTTTGTGATTCAGTATGTGGTACATAAAAAAAGACAAGAAACTATATGGACAGTTCTTTGTTTTGTTTAACTTGTTTTTATTTTATGTGCATTGGTGTTTTGTCAGGTCCCTTGGAACTAGAGTTACAGACAGTTGTGAGCTGCCGTATGTGTGCTGGGAATTGAACCCAAGTCCTCTAGAAGAGCAGCCAGTGTTCTTACCCAGCTCCCTATATAAACTCTGCTCACACTCCCCTACCAAATCTTTACTTCATAATTCTAGCACCATAGCACAGGCAGACAATCTATGATGATATTTCTTTTAAAATGTAAGGGATAAGACTGGAAGAGATGGCTCAACGAATACTGTCTGCTCTTCCAGAGGTCCTGAGCAACCACATGGTAGCTCACAACCATCTATAATGAGATCTGGTGCCCTCTTCTGGTGTGCAGGAATACTTGCAGGCAAAATACTGTATGTAATAAATAAATAAACCTAAAAAAAGAAAATGTAAGGGATATTGCTCAGTGGTTGGGTATTTGCTTGTGTCCTTGGCTAAAATAAGTAAGATAAACATAGCAGTAAACTCAAACCAAACAGCCTGCCGTCCAGCCTGAGCCCTACTTCTTGGGTTTTTGTTGTTGTTTTGTTTTGTTTGAGATAGGGTTTCTCTGTGTAACATCCCTGGCTGTCCTGGAACTCTCTTTGTAGACAAGGCTGACCTCGAACTCACAGCGATACCCCTGCCTCTCTGCCTCCGAGTACTGGGATTAAAGGCGTGCGCCAGCAGTTAGCCTAGCCCTACTTCTAATACTAGATGAATGATCTTTGGCAGATTTATTTAACTCTGTAGTGACCATGTCATTCACTTGTGAAGTGGGAAGTAAGCAGTTCTTATGCCAAAAGGTTGCTGAAAACGCTAAATGAAGTGCTTATAATATTTCTCATCAGTGTGCCTGCTATTACTGGTAAAATCAAGAAGGCACAACAAAAACTTAAGTGCAGTGAGTTTCTGGAGTGGATTCTTTCTATACGTCAGTACAACACTTACTGCACTTTATTGAAGCACTCTTACTGACTGCATGTTCTCAACTTGGCAGAAGAAAGTTTGTATACTTTAAAGACAGGGTTGCAGGTCTTCTTCCCTCTTCTATGTCAACAAGCATTTTCTAACAAGTTTTTTTGTTTGTTTGTTTGGTTGGTTTTTAGACAGGGTTTCTCTGTGTTAGCCGTGGCTGTCCCAGACTCGCTTTATAGACCAGGCTGGCCTCGAACACCTAGCTCTAACCAGTATTATTAACTCTGCTCTCTGCTTTGCTTTTTTTTTTTTTTTTAAAGATTTGTTTATTATTATTTATACAGTATTTTGCCTGCATGTATATCTGCAGGGAACTAGGTTTCATTATAGATGGTTGTGAGCCACAATGGGGTTGCTGGGAATTGAACGCAGGACCTTTGGAAGAGCAGAAAGTGCTCTTAACCTCTGAGCCATCTCTTCAGCCCTGCTCTCTGCTTTTAAGCATATGAGGAACATTTTCAAGATGTGCCAATTTTGTGCTATATTCAATTTCATAAACTTATGTATCAACCAACCAAAGCTTTTATACAACAAACCTCCCAACAATTGCTCTATGTCCATCTTAAAGATAACTATGCTTCTCCTTGCCCCCCTTCCCCTCCTCTCTCTCTCTTTTGAGACAGTGTCTGTGTAGCCTTGGCTGTCCTGGACTCGCTTTGTAGACCAGGCTGGCCTCAAACTCACAGGGATCCGCCTGCCTCTGCCTCTTGAGTGCTGGGATTAAAGGCGTGTACCACCATGCCAAGCTATGTTTCTTTTGTATAACTTCTTTTACATGAAGATTTAAGAACAATTTCAAAACCAACAAAAAAAAAGGGTAACTGTATATTCTGTACTGAAAAGTATGGCATTATAACTTCTGCAGAAGACTGTGTACTGAAAGCTGAAAAACTTGGAGAAAAAAAGAGACATGATTGTGATTTTTAAATACGTAACTGGCCAGGTGTGGTGGCGCATGCCTTTAATCCCAGCACTTGGGAGGCAGAGGCAGGTGGATCCCTGTGAGTTCGAGGCCAGTCTAGTCTACAAAGTGAGTCCAGGACAGTCAAGGCTACACAGAGAAACCCTGTCTCGAAAAGCCAATAAATAAATAAATAAATAAGTAAATAAGTAAGTAAGTAAGTAAGTAACTGGATGTCAAACAGACTAGATTACAGAGGGTTGTTTTGTTTATGTTTTGAGGGTGTCTTATGTAGCCCAGGCTGTCCTCCACCTCTCAAGGGCTGAGATTCTAGGCATACACTACATGATTTTGCTTTTCTTATTTGTTTCTTCGATATTCCAAATGGAAGAACAAGTTATAGAGAAGCAGATTACCAACATAAGAGAAGAATGTTCTAAAAATTAGACCTATTATTGGAAAGGGGAAACATGAGGTAACAAATACTTTATCACTAAGAATCTGGAGTAAAAGTCTGGTTTTTATGGATGATGGAGAAAGGTTAAATATGCAATAAAGCCTTAGACTCTATGACCATCACCTCCCCCAACAAGTGTTTTCTTGAATTTCTAAATACTTAACCTCTCAAAGTGAGTGCCTGACACAAACCATAAGAGACAGGCGTAAGCTTGCTCGCCTACAGATGGGCATGGGCACACTACCTGACTACTGTTCTTAATATAGGGCAGCTGGCATTGCAGAAGGCGGAACTGATCTTCTGATCGTCTTGTCCCAATTTGGCTTTGGGATCCAACGTTCTTTCTGATGAACTAACTTCAGATCCTTCCTTCTAATTTCTGTTGAACAATTTTGAATTCTCCTAGAGATAATGTCCCATAATCACAAAGGCTCTTAGTTTCACAGAATTTAGAAAGCCGAATTATAGAAAATGGTAACTAGAATCTAAAATCTCATAGATTATGTGAGACTTGCTCTCAAGACTGTTTGGGTTGTTTAATGAATTTAGTTGAGTATGTTCACATTTGCCTCATATACTTACTCACTGAGGTAGTTAGGGCCATAACAGTAAAAAAAATGTTTTTACAAGTAGAAAAATGACAAGAACAAATCCTGTAAGTACACGGGGATCCAGCATGTTTTTGTGCATATTTTAACACCTATACAAAGCCCAAAATAGACAGTCCTGATGAAGAGAATAAAACACTCATTTAATTAATAGATGATATTAATATACTTGAGTTTGTATTGTCTACTTAACAGAACCTATTTTATGTAAATTCACCTGGACTCAAATTAGTAATAAAAAGGTTCACCTAACTCAAATCTGAATCAAAATAAAACAAAAATGAAAGTTGTAACACTTAATTTCACAAAAGCTACTAGGCATAAAGATGTTTTTACTATCAAAAAATGAATAGCTAAAAAAAAAAAAAAAGAATAGCTCTTCACTGGTAAGATGAAAGAAATATTAACATATGAAAGATTTTCTTTTAATATAAACTGTTGAAAGGTGTTATATGAGACTTCTGTTATCAATATTTCAAAGTACTTTGAAATTAATCATTTTAATTCCTCAGAATTGTTTTCAATAATTTTTTTTTCCTTAGCCAGGTGTGGTAGCATACACCTTTAAGTATTCAGGGAGGCAGAGGCAGGCAGATCAGTGTGAGTTCAAGGCCAGCCTACTCAACAAATTGGGTTCACAGCAGCCAAAGCTTACACAGAGAAACCCTGTCTAGAAAAAAAAATTTTTTTTTCTTTCATCCTAAGGATTTTTCAAAGCCTACAAAACATTAACCTATGTCTGTTTAATGGCAAAGATTTCTAAGAATAATGAGGAAAGATCCAAGCTAAAAGTCAAGTGGTTAAGATTAGAGCTGTGGCATTGGGCCTATTTTATTTTGAATGTGTCACTTAAATCTTCTGGGTCATAGGTCCATAAAATAACTCAGACTAAGCGTTCAAAGACTGCCTCACTCTGAAGTTGCATGGCACACCATGAGCACCCCTCAATCTGACAAGTACCACAAGATCTCTACAGTAGCAACAGTGATGCACCTCTGTACATGGATCCAAGCCAGTGTGAAAGTATATCCATTGATATTGGCTTGAAATGTGTTCTTAAATTGTTTAAAGTTTAGTTTTGTTTGTTTGCTTTACTCTGAGACAGGGTTTCACTCCATAGTGCTGGCTTGCCTGGAACTCTCGGTGCATAAGACTATCATGGAACCCAGAGACTGTAATGTTTGCGCTGATATACAGAACACAACTAATTCCTACACACTCAGAATTCATATAAAGGATGCAGACAGCCCCACTGTACAAATTCCATGTACGCCAGCTGCAATGAAGCACAACTGCACTCCCAGAACAGGAAGTCCAAGATAAGGACTCACGCTTCAGGCTAGCACAGGCTATACAGCAAGTTCCAGGCCAGCTTAAGCCTCACAATAAGAACCTCTCTCAAAAGGGGGTAAATAAATAACTACCAAGAAGTACAGCCACAAATACCTCTATTTTGTCAGCTAATTTGTTACCTATACAAGGGCTGCCATGAATATGTGAGTTGTCTATTATTCTGAAATGTCAATGTCAGGAAAGAGTACTTCCCTAAAGGATATCACACAAGATAAACACGTGATGGGGAAGAAGGAAAGCTTGTATTTAATTTGTAGCTGAAAGAATTCAAAGAATGCAAGCTAGAGAACAGCTGTGTTTTGTTGACAGGGATGGTAAATGTAAATACTTTAATGGAGATAGAAGCCAATATTGTGTAGTGTGATGATTTAACCACAAATGCCTTCCCTATTTAAATATTTCAATCAGTACTGTTAGTACACATACCTCGGAGAATTCTTTCCTCATGGCAACGAAGAAAATCCCAGATTCTAACAGTGCCGTCATCAGAGCATGTAGCAAATTTATTATCCGTGGGTGAGAAACTGTTACATGAAGACACACAGCAGGGGAAAGAAGTCAGCATTTAACAGATCATCCATGCTTCTCAGACAGGGAAAATAAAGACACTGTGCTGCGTTATAAATAGGAGAAGGAAGTATCCAGTGAAGACGCCCTTAAAGAGAATGCAGTCAGCTAGCATACGCACCTCATCAGAAGACTTCAAAAGAATAGGGTTTTTCCCAGTCTTCTCTCACTATTCAGAGACCTTCTTAGTGCGTTACTAGTCCTAACATTACCTGTGCTCCTTTTAGTACATTTCCTATATCAACAAAACATAGGGAGCTGCCTGAACAGTGAAATTAATGTATTCTACTCTTAACAATATTCCTGCATATAGTCATTTAAGACACCATAGGAATGCTGCTCGAAACATGAGCATCAGTTTCTGCCTTGGACACTTAAACTTCAAAAATGAAAGGCTAAAACACTTAAGCAGGCTAGTAAAACTAACTTTTCAACATCCTTATATATAATGTCTCTCATTTATTTAATTTAAAGGCTCTTGAAAACCTCATCTTCTTCTGGGTGTAAAGCAACCCCATTAACACTGTACCTTTAAATGAAAACTTTTAAAATATGCATTCAGACTTCTGTTTAAAGTCAATGACTGTTTCACATGAGGGAGCCAGTTTTCTTCCTGTCTGTGAGAAACCATCAAGATTCCCAGTGAACTTATGAACTCCCTTGAACTTTTGAATGACTAACGGTAAAAAAAAAAAAAAATTATGAGCACAACACTGAGGGCAAGTCTTTAAAGCAGAAACATGTGTATGCAACAAGTTCTGTGAATTCTGAAAGTAGCAACAAGTGACTGCCAATGGTATTTTCTAAAGTCAATCTCTTCCCAGGCGTAGATGGCACAACCTTAAAAGAATGCTGCTTAGCTTTATTCTGAGGCTGCAGCAATTCTTCAGGCTTGTTTGTGAAACTCTCCCAGGTTTACTACACATTTCTCACTGTTACGTAAAAACATACAACTCACTGAAAGTGTTTTAACTCCACTCGTACATTTGCATATGTCATGTTATCAACAGTGAATCAGAAGAAAAGTCCTAGAGTCTTCTTTGACAAAGATGTGCTTACAGCTGCAAAGCATGAAGAACCCATTCATTAATCCGTTAATGTTTGCCACGTCCAGAGAGTTATCTGTGAGGTTTTTAGTCCTATACTTTCTTTTTGAAGTCGTGGCAGAACCAAGCCAACCAGGTCTTCACTTAAGCCTTTTTTCCCTTGAATTTTGTGTGGATTCTGAAGGTGACTTCTGTAGGCTTTAGATTTTATTCAGCTGTATAATTAAAGACTGAATTCTTTATTTGGAATATTCTTGTCTTACACAGTAGATAATAAAAAGGAGTAACGTATACATATTATTAACCATAAATGAAAAGAGAAAACCAGTGCAAAATGTGGCAGACAATACATCTCTAACATATTGCAAAGGCTGATACCAGGACAAAACTAATTCAGAAAGGTGCCAGCAAAATGGTGAATGTGTGAAAACAAAGAGAAATATTGTGTTTATAAGGTGCAAAAAGTTTCCCAGAATCTGAGAGAGCCCATGCATCTCTGCACCCAGAATACACTTAGAGAGTAATTTAACCATGACAATAGGGACTACAGAAAATGGTATATTGTGTATAGACCTGGCCTCTCTAATCGCCTCCTTATGTGCCTGGAACATCTTGACGTTGTTCATGTTGGATTGCCAATATTTCACATATCCTCCGTGATCTGCTGTCAACATCCACATGTCATTATGCGACCAAGTCATGGCCCTCACAGGGCTATCATGAGCCTGTGAAAACAGAAAATCTTTTTAAGTTTTTCTGTAAGAGAATATATGACTGAGGTTGGTAGGAACCTATAGTAACTCAGAGAAGTAAGCTTTCCAATTAATTAGTTTTACAAGGCCAATGAAGTTGTCTACTCAAGTTCTTAGATGAGCTACCATCTGGTAGCTGCTGTTACCTGCAATATGGTTTCAAAGTTGAAAGTCAGACCATTCCACAACGTGAACTCTCCACTAGAAGCTCCAGTGACCAGCCGTCTTCCTTCTGGGGTCCACTGGAGCAGGAAAAAGACGACAGGTTACACATAAGCACAAGTCTTCCAATTTGACTAATTTAAGAAATACTCTCTCCCTCCCTCCCTCTCTCTCTCTCTCTCTCTCACTTACTCATTCACTCTCTCGCTCTCTCTGTGTAGTCTTGGCTGTCCTGGACTTGCTGTGTAGACCAGGCTGGCCTCGAACTCACATTGATCCATCTGCCTCTGCCTCCTGAATGCTGGGTTTAAAGGCCACCACAACCCGCTCTTTTATTTATTTATTTATTTATTTAAGTATAGTGCTCTGCCTACTCGTACACCTGCAGGCCAGAAGAGGGCACCAGATCTCATTATAGATGGTTGTAGCCACCATGTGGTTGCTGGGAACTGAACTCAGGACCTTTGGAAGAACAACCAGTGTTCTTAACCTCTGAGCCATCTCTCCAGGCCCTTAAAAAATATTTTCAAAGGCTTTTTATTTGCTTGTTCTTGTTTTTATTTGGGAGGGTGGGGGAGTGTGTGTGTGTGTAAAACACTGTAGCTGAGTGTGTGTGTGTGTGTGTGTGTGTGTGTGTGTGTGTGTGTGTGTGTGTAAAACACTGTAGCTAGCAGGTGCCCGTAGAGGCCAGAAGGTGTCATATCCTCTTGAGCTGGAGTCCCAGGCAGTTGTGAGCTACACAATATGGGTGAGGGGAACTGAACTCAATTCCTCTGCAAGAGCAGCAGGTGTTCTTGGTTGCTGAGTATCTCTCCAGTCCCCAAGTCTATTTTCATAAAATATTAAATAATCAACATAAAGTAGGCAATACCGAGTTTCATAGTTAATGTATCTTTGTAAGTAGACTGTCAGAAAAGACGTTGCATCATACATTACAAGGAAAGCACTAGCACCCTGACTCATTAGCTAAATTTAGAATGAAATGTAATGTGAATACATCTATGTACTTAAAAACCAAGTTATATGTAAAGATTTCACTTTTGTTTTTGGTTTTGGGTTTTTTTTTTTTTTTTTTTTTTTTTTTTTTGGTTTTCAAGACAGGGTTTCTCTGTGTAGCCTTGGCCATCCTGGACTCACTTTGTAGACCAGGCTGGCCTCGAACTCACAGCGATCCGCCTGCCTCTGCCTCCCGAGTGCTGGGATTAAAGGCGTGCGCCACCACGCACGGCCTAGATTTCACTTTTTTATAGGCTACACAGTAGACTAATATAAACAAGGTGAATAATCACTATTAAAGTTAAAATGACTGAATGAAAAATAAGGACATCTTTCATGTTATTGGAAAAATATATAAAGAAAATAATCAGTGTGGTGGTATATAAAAAGCACTTGCCAGCCTGATAAATAAGAGATCACCAGTTGAGGCAGGCCTCAGCTACACTGTAAGACTTCGCCTCAAAAAACAAAGTCAGCAGGGTGTGGTGGCACACACCTGTAATTCCAGCTCTTGGGGAAGACAGAGTTGTGAGTTCAAGGCCAGCTTGGTCTACAAAGTGAGTCCAGGACAGCCAAGGCTACACAGAGAAACCATGCCTCGAAAACATTCAAAAGAAAAAAAAAAAATTACAAGAGGGGCTAGTTTGCCTAGAAAACACAAAAACCCTGCATTTGATCTCACATAAAAAATAAACTGTGCTTAGTCGCACTTGCCTGTAATTGTAGTGGTTAACAGACTGGAAGTGGGTTCAAAAGTTCTAGGGGTGTTTATGTGCACATGTGCATGTGTGTATGTGTGTGTGTGTTTTTCCTGGTGTGTGTGTGTGTGTGTGCATGTGCATGTGTGTGTTTTTCCAGGCCAGCCAGAATTACGCAGTGCAATCCTTTGGGGGAGGGAGGAGGACCAAAGCAAAATCCCACATTATGCAGTTGTTATAGCTGAGCAGTAGAACACTTGCCTAGCATACATAAGTCCCTAGGTTCAATCTCAAGACTACACACACAGAGTTATTTTATACTCTTCTAAATGCAATGCCAAGTTTCAGGCCGTATTATTTAAATAGTAAACAAGAATCAGGGCTGCCAGGAAAGAAGGTTGTTATAGGGAGATGCTGACAGTTCAAGGCCAGCCTGGGCTATATAATGAGCATCAGGCCTGCCCAGGTTCATTACTAATAGCCTACCTGAATACACAAAATACAAGGAAAAGCAAAGAAAAGAAAAACTAAACACACTGGAACAACAAATACAAGACTATTTTAATGTTACAATATGTATGGTGAAGCGAATCTGTGATATACTTCCTAGTTAAAATATAATGTGTAATTTGTTTTTGCCAAGTATGGTGACACACACTAATAATCCCAGTACTAGAAGGCAGAAGCAGGAAGGTCTCTATGAATTTAAGACCAGTTTGGTCTACACAGTGAATTCCATGCCAGCCTGGGCTACATAGTGAGACTTAAGGCGCGCGCGCACACACACACACACACACAAAAGATAAATTCATTAAAACACATGTCTGTGTGTATATAATTCATTTTTCCATTTTGTTCAGTCTCATTTTCCATAAAACATATAAATACACAAAACATCACAATTCTATTACCCTAAGTAAAAACTGATAGCTGAAAATCATATGGGAATAAAGAAACAGAATAAAATATATCAAACAAAGCTTATTTGGAAAATGACATATATACATGTTATGATTTATCTGAATAAAGCTCTTCCTATCTTCCCAGATTTTGTTGTCCACTATCACCCCAACCCCATCAATTCTGCAGTCAACCACGCTGTAAATACAGACCCCACAGGCTTCATTTCTTAATAACTTTCAAGAGACTGTGTCTCTAATATACACACAGTTCTGCCAGGCATGGTGGCACACATCTTTAATCCCAGCAAATGGGAAGCAGAGGCAAGTAGATTGCTGTGAGTTCGAGGCCAGCCTGGTCTACGAAGCTAGTCCAGGACAGCTAGGGCTACACAGAGAAACCCTGTCTAGAAAAACAAATACAAAATGAGTTCAAAACCAGCCTGAAGTTTATTGTTTTGTTTTTTCTTAAGGGGTGGGGAGCCACAGATGTAACTCAGAGCAAATGCAAGGCCCTAGGTTCTAGCCCTAATAAATAAAGGGAAAAATAAACATACAAGCTCCTTGGATTCCATTTCAAAAGGTTTTCTGTACTATAAAGGATATTAATGGATATTTAAAAGATAAAAGCAGTTCAAAGTGCTTGCTGCTCATCCAGAGGACCAGAGTTAGGTTCCGAATGCTCGCAACCACCTGTTACCTCCAGCTCCAGACATCCTGAGCTCAACTCCTAGAACCCACATAGAGGTAAAAGAGAAGCAACTCCACAGGTGATCCTGACCTCCACATGTATATACATCAAGGGGAGAGACTCCCCTCCACACACACAGCAATAATTTTGGTGGTTTGAGGAGGTTTGGCCCCACAGACTCATGGATTTGGATGCTTGGTCCATAGGGAGTGGCACTATTAGGTGTGGCTGGCCTATTTGGAGGAAATATGTCACTATGGAAGTCTAATATATGTTCAAACTCTACCCAGTGTCAATCAGTCTTCTTGCTGCCCACAGAGCAGGATGTAGAATTCTTAGCTCAGTCTTCAACAGCATGTTGGCTTATATGCTTTCATGCCTTCTGCCATGACATTTATGGGACTAAATCTCTGAAACTGTAAGCCAGGTCCATTTAAATTTTTTGTTTTACTAGAGTTCCTGTGATCATGTGTCTCTACACAGCAATAAAAATTCTAAGATAATACTAAGTTTAAAAATAAAATAAGAAACAAGAGAGCTGGAGAGATGGCTCAATGGATCTTTTAAAAGGCCTGAGCTCCGTTGCCAGCATCCATATAAGGCAGCTCACAGTTTCAGAGGACTGGATGCCCTTTTCTGGCCTCTGAAAGCACCTGCACTAACATGCGCGTGCATGTACACACATAGTTTACAATGAAATCACATAGTTGGAGACAGCTTCACAGCTAAGAGCACTTGTTGTTCCTGTGGAGACCTAGATCTGAATCTTGGCACTAACATGGCAGCTGACAAAATGCCAGCAACTGCAGATTAGGAGACCCAATGCCCCTCACAAACAATGCACGCACATGACGCATTTACATACACAAGAGTAAAATAAAGCTTCTCTCTTTTCTGGAAAGAGGGCCCTTCCCTTGTTGGCTTATAATTAATTATCTAGACTACGCTGGCCTCAAACTCAGAGATATGCTACCTTCTGCCTCCCAAATGATGTGATTAAAGGCATGCACCACCAGCTTATTAAAAATAAATCTTAACATTGAGATGTAACAAGAATAAATTAATTAAAAAAAATAAAATAAAATAAAAATAAATCTTTTAGGCTAGGCGTGGTGGTGCACACCTTTAATCCCAGCACTCGGGAGTCAGAGGCAGGTTGATCATTGTGAGTTCGAGGCCAGCCTGGTCTACAAAGTGAGTCCAGGACAGTCAAGGACACACAGAGAAACCCTGTCTCAAAAAACCATAATTAATTAATTAAAATAAACAAATAAATATTTTTTTAAATAGGATTGTGTGGCATGCTTTTCGTGTTAGTGCTTGAGCCAGAGGCAAGTAGCTCTTTGAGTTCAAGGCCAGTCTTGTCTACAGAGTGAGTTCTAGGACAGCCAGTGCTACACAGAGAAACCCTGTTTTGAAAAACAAAACAGATAAATAAATAGACAGACAGACAGACAGATAAGAAAGCCAGGCAGTGGTGGCATACACCTTTAATACTAGCATTTGGGAGACTTAAAAAAAATGTTTTAAATAAAAAATTTAAAAATCAGAATGAGAAAGTAAATGAAATAAAAAAGACAATGATTACACTATCATCTATGGGAAGACAAGGTGAATGGTCAATATGGTAGAAATTTTTTTACTGCAAAATCTCTTTAAAATATTAAGAAACAATGTGAATAAATTCCTGATTATAAATTCCAGAGAAACTACTAGGCGTCTTCACAGAGCTGTTGAGTATGATGCACTATACTCTCCTAAAACACCATTTCCTCTCAACACCTGACAGCTTTTCATTCACCTTGGGCTGCTGCTTTTCCAACAGCAACAAAGGCATCTATCCATTCAAGGCTAATACTGAGGCCTGCTGCAGTATGAACCTACATATTCAAAATAAAATGGAAATTGTAACATGATAAAAAAAAAACAATTCAGAGCACATTATCCTACCATTAGTGAACAAAATGGATAAAAGAATGGATTTGAAAGTAAAACTGTTGGGGCTGGAGACCTGGCTTGGTGGTTAAGAGCACTGACTGCTCTTCTAGAAGACCTGGGTTCAATTCCCAGCACCCACATGGCAGTTCACAACTGTCTGTAAATCCAAGATCTGATACCCTACAGATATACATGCAGGCAAAATGCCGCACATAAAAATAAAAATAGTTTTTGTTTTGTTTTGTTTTTTTAAGTAAAACTGTAATTAGCAAACCAACTATTATCTTAGGTACATGTTTAATTTTTGTTTTGTCAAATGCTTTTTTTGTTTGTTTGTTTTTCAGTCAGGGTCTCTCTATATAGTCCAAGTTATCCTGGAAATGTGTAGACCAAGCTAACCTTGAACTCAGAGAGCCTCTTGCTTTGGGATTAAAGGCCTATACCACCTTATCCAGCCTTGTCCAATACATTTGTAAAATTAAGGACTGATTTTTCAAATAAATATATTATCAGAATACTTACCCTCACAACAAATACTGGACATTTTACTTTGTTTGTTGATGTCCTAACAAATTTTGTTGTTACTGCATTCATAGGATTATTCAACATTCCTATAGGTGGGACCAACTATTTAAAAAAAAAAAAAGAAAAGAAAAAAGAAAGTTAAATACCTATTAGTATTACCTGGAACTTAATTTCAGTGTCTGTTTAAATATCAGATTTCCTAAATTGCTTCTCAAAGTCAGTAGAGCAAAGCAGGTTTGCAAAAACTCAACAAAATTAAATTTTCTATTAAAAGACTTGGAGGCTGTTCAATCTTTGGACATCGCTTTCTGCCCCCAAAGTTTACTCAGCATTAAAGGTATATTTGAGACAAAATTAAATCATGGTAAATATAAGCACACTACATTACCCTTTTGAAAATAAGTTAATTATAAAAATACAAAAAGAAAAAGACAACTTCGAACCTGAATTCACATGCTTAGAGGTTTACACGGCCAAACAAGGAGGTTTTTAGTAAGCTAGTGTGACAGAACTTATACTCACATCATTATAATAACCTGCATCCGGCTGAATTGCCCGCATATCTCTCTGATCTCTTTGCCATATCCTGTTCTGTTAAAAAACAAATTAACTAATGAGTATAAGGTCTTGTGACAGTCATGTAAAATTCAATTATTAATGAAATCTAATG
Organism: Acomys russatus; assembly: GCF_903995435.1. NCBI lineage: Eukaryota > Metazoa > Chordata > Mammalia > Rodentia > Muridae > Acomys > Acomys russatus. The sequence continues at coordinate 20,625,307 of NC_067156.1, read as the reverse complement.
TTTTTTCACTTATGTGTATGAATATTTGCCTGCATGTGTATGCACGTAGGTGCCAAGGAACACATGACACGTGGATTCCACAGGGGTCAAAAGAGTACCAGACAATGCTGACATTGGATGGCTATGGGCCACCATGTGCACACTGAGAACCAGACGCAGGTCCTCTAGACGAGCAGCCTACGCTCTTAACCACTGGGCTGCCTGTTTAGCCCCCAAATGTAATATGTATTTAAAAAGGATAAACCAGGATTTATATGTGTTATGATTCTTTCCTCCCCCCATCCCCCCACCCAACCCCCAAAATAGAGCTTACTGTATAGCCCTGGCCAGGCTGCAACTCCAACTCCCTATATACACCAGGATGGCTTAGAACGCAGAGAGATCCACACACAAGGCACTTCCCTGATTTCCTGCTGCCCCTGCTTAGTATTTCACTCAAGCAGCCATTATCCTACTCTTTCACTTTTGATCCCCAGCACACCCTCACTCATATACCCTAATAAATGGAATTGGGGATAGGGGCGCTGGAGAGATGGCTCAGTGGTTGAGCAGAGTCTACTCCTCCAGAAGACCTCAGTGCCAGTATCCAAATGGCCCACAGCTTGTCAACTCAAGTTCCAGGGGGTGTTAATACCCTCTTCCTCCCTCTATGGGCACCAGGTATACACATGGGAGACACACATACATGCAAGTAAAACAATCTAATCATACATATAAAATAAAATTATTAAAGGGAAGCTGAGAATAGACTGGCAACCATACTAGCACAAAACAGTTTCTTGTATCTTGCTTTTGGCTTTTTTATTCTTTCCCAATTCCAGCTTTATACTCTAATTTCCCAAATGAAACTGCCAAGAAACTTTTCTAAATCAACCACTGTGACATCACATGCCTTTATCTCAGTACTTGGGGAATGGAGAAGGTTCAGGACTTCAAACCCAGCCTGTCTTAATAAAGAAAAAGAGGAAGCCAGGTGTGGCGGCACAGGCCTTTAATCAATTCCAGCACTTAAGACAGTAGAGGAAGGTGTATTGCTGTGAGTTCAAGGCCAGCCTGGTCTACGAAGTGAGTCTAGAGCAGCCAAGGCTACACAGAGAAACCCTGTCTTGAAAAAAAACAAACAAAAATAAAGCCCACCTACTTTGGGCATTAGAAAACAGTCACTGTACTTACCTCTAAATACTTAATTACAGAGGGGTTGTAGTCTATGGTTTTTCGGTTTACAGCTTTTCTCATCCGTTTTCCATCAAAGGTAAGCTGCTGCATTGCTTGCTGCTGTGCAAAATCGGGTCGCTTATAAAACAGTTGTCGTGGTGCCTGGTGTTGAAACCTTGGCATATGGAAAAACCGTGGAGGAGAGCCGATTTCTGTAGCCATGGTGATGTTTTCCTTCTAGGTCACTAGAATAGAAGACAAAGTATTTTCAGTACACATATCACTCGACAACCATACCTAAGAACATATTATTTCTAACCTAAAAACATTTTTAGACTTTTAAAAAATGTGTGTGGATGTTTTGCCTGCAATATGTGTCTGAAGCGGCCAGAGGAGGGCATCAGATTCCCCGGAACTAGAGTTACAGATGGATGTGAGCCACCATGTACATGGTAAACATTAAAACATGGGGCATCTGGAAGAGCAACCAAGCGCTCTTAACTGATGAGCCATCTCTTCAGCCACAATCTAAAACCATTTTAAGTGAATGCTTTCTAAAATTTTTATTTATTTGTTTGTTTATTTATTGGTTTTTTTTTTTTTGAGACGGGGTTTGTGCAGCCCTTGATGTTCTAAAACTAGCCCTGTAGTAGACACACATGCCTCACCTCCTAAATGCTGAGGATAAAGACATGTGCCGCCCACCACCCAGCTGAAAAGTTTTTATTATTTATTTACAGGGAGAAGAGACATGTGCCAAGTCTATGGAGGTCAGATGACAAGTTGGAGAAATGATTCTCCCTTTTATCATGTAGACCCAGGGATCAAACTCAGATGTGAGGCTAAGCAGCAGGCCTGTATCTTCTAGCCACCTTGCCAGACCAGTGAACACGTTACAGTTTTCTTCATTGCAGTGTTTGCAAGATTCAAACACTATAAAATGAAATATGGGGCCTGAAGATGTAGCTCAGTAGCACAGCGCTTACCTAGGAGGCTCAAAGTCCTGGGTCCAAACCCTAGCACCACTAAATAAATATAGGCACTAAAAGATCAAAACATTTGACAGGGCTTATTACAGAATAAGTACTAATAAACATTTACTGTAAAAATTTGGCCTGATGAAAGACAGTAAAATGTATAATGGCTTATGGTATTATTGGGCTGTGTTTATTTTGTGTTTCTTCTGGAGAAGAAAAGGCAAGCATGAACTGAGAAATATTAGCATTTTTCAAAATTTACATGCCATGTTGTGGGCTACATGAGCCCTTGTGTCAAAGTAATAAAGGCAGAGGAGGAGGTTATGGAGAAAAACAGGATCTGAATTAAGATCTTTATTTTATTTATGTGTGTGCACACAAATGTGTGGGTGCCAGAACCCTTGGAATTGAAGTTACAAATGACTATGAGGCACCTGACTTGGGTGCTGGAAACCAAACTTTGTTCCTATTGAAGTCCTCTCCAAGAGCAATATATATGCTCTTTAACTACTGAACCATCTCTCCAGCACCACTATTAATATCTTCAAATGAAATTTTCATTTAGATATTTTACAGTCAATCTATTAAGATTACTATGAAACTTTATTTTATACAATTCTATTTTATATTATTTTATCATAAAACTCTATTTTATCCTCTAAGAAGTTGTAAAGCCTGACTTTCAAATTTCCTATCAGTAGCTGAGTAATGCAGCTGTAACTCTAGCATTAGGGAATTGAAAGCAGGTTTCACAAGTATCCTATTTCAAAAGAAAGATAATTTTTCATTATTTTTCTGTTCTTACATTTAGTTATTACTCTCCAGATACCTTTTTAAAGGGCCTAGGAAATTTTTGTGATTTTCTTCAGATAAAAATGGGTCTTGGTGCACAGTGTGGTGGCACACACCTTTAATCCCAGCACTCAGGAGGCAGAGGCAGGCGGAGAGCTCTGCGTTCAAGGCCAGCCTGGTCTACAATGTGAGTCCGAGACAGCCAGGACAAACAGAGAAACCCTGTCTCGAAAAACCAAAAAGAAAATGTCTTGGTACTACTTCATTCATGTATCATTTGCACTGGGCTAGTGTGACACACACCACCAAACAAACAGGGCCACTAAGTAAGCAATGTGTTACTTCTACTACCAGGAAGCAGCTCTCGAGCTGCAGCCCCAGAACAGCAGTAAGTAGCCATGTGTGAATTACTGTGCACAAGAGCACTTGAGGCTGGTGAAGGATCTGCCTCCCCAACATCCCATGAACACAACTACTTCTCACCAGGGAGCCTTAAACTAAAAGCTTCAATCCACATATCTAGGCCAGTTTTTCTAAAGACCTAATTTTTTTTTTTTCGGCACACTCTCATTATGTAACCGAGTCTAGTTCCAAACTCAGGACCTTCCGCTCTCTACCTCCCAAATGATGAATTATGTGCCCAGTCCACATGAAGGTGTCATTGGGCCTGGCGGTGGTGGTGGTGCATGCCTTTAATCCCAGTCCTGGTGGGCAGAGGCAGGTTTATCTCCAGGCTCAAGGCCAGCATGTTCTACAGAGTTCCAGAACCAGGGCTACAGGAAAATCCTTGCTTATTTATTGGTTTGGGTTTTTTTTTCTTTCTTTTGAGGGGCGGGGGTTGTTTTGTTTTGTTTTTTGTTTGTTTGTTTTTCTTTGTTTTTCGAGACAGGGTTTCTCTGTGTCTCCCTGGCTGTCCTGAACTAACTGTGTAGACCAGGCTGGCCTGGAACACACAGCGATCCCTGAGTGCTGGGATTAAAGGCATATGCCACCACACCCAGCTATGAATTGTTTTGTTGTTTTTGTTTTTTAAATGTTTTTATCTCTATTTATTTATTTATTATTGTGTATATAGTGTTCTGCCTGCATGTACACTTGCAGGCCAGAAGAGGGCATCAGATCACATTATAGATGGTTGTGAGCTACCATGTGGTTGCTGGGATTGAACTCAGGACCTCTGGAGGAGCAGTCAGTGCCCTTAATCTCTGAGCCATCTCTCCAGCCATTTTGCTGTTGTTGTTTTCCCAGTTTCTCTTTGTGGCTCTGGCTGTCTCAAGGCTGGCCTCAAACTCAGAATTCACCTGCCTCTGCCTCCTGAGTGCTGGGATTAAAGGTATGAGCCACCACCACCCAGCAAAGTTCCATTTTTAAAATAATTATAAATTTTCTAATTTTGTTGGAGTAAAATTAGTTTCAACAAAAAAATTATACAAATTATGTGTAATGCTGAAGTATGTTAAATGAAAGTAGCCACACACAAAAGGCCACATGACTCTTTTTATATAAGAAATCCAGAATGAGCTACACAGAGAAAGCCTTTCAACTATAGGTTACAAGAGTTCAGAGAGAAAGAAATGAAAAAATTTTTAGAACCAGGAAGAAGAAGTGGTAATATCACATTGAATGTGCTAAATGGACTCAATGATACATTTCAAAATAACTTAAAAGCTGGTGTTGGTGGCATATACCTTTAATCCCAAGACTCTGGAGGCAGAGACAGGAGGATCTCTGTGAGTTCCAGGCTAGCCAAAGCTACATACAGAGATCGTTTCTCAAAAGAAACTAAAATAGTTTTAAAAGTGACTTTAGTAGCTGGGCATGGTGGCGCACTCCTATAATCCCAGCACTTGGGAGGCAGAGGTAGGAAGACCACTGTGTGTTCAGGCCAGCCTGGTCTACAAAGCAAGTCTAGGACAACCAAGGCTACACAGAGAAACCTTATCTGGGAAAAAAAAAAGTGGCCTTAGTGATGATGTTAAGTTCATATCAACTAAAAACACAGGAAATTAAATCTATTTCAGGAAAGTATTCAAATGGATATCAAATGAAACAATAACAGAAAGCTAGTGATTGTTGAAGCTACATGCAGGAATGGATAGTATTAATCCTGAGATTCGCATGAGAAAAAACAATTCCACCACTCTGAGCCAAATTTGAAGCAAGTTTTATGAAATACTGACCAAGATAGACTTTGGTTAGGACCACTCCCTGGAACTTCCAGCTGAGTGTTCCCAGACTCCTGTTGGGGTTTATAAAGATGAACCCATAGGCAACCATATCTTTCCATGATGCTTTTGTTATTTTCCAAGAACTACAACCCCCAGCATTCCAGAAGTTAGCTGGTCCAGGCTTAATTTAGGGTATTACAATAGAAAGCACTAACCAAGGACTGACAGCATGAATGACAAAGGTCTAATGCAAACCAAGCAAGTTACTGAATAAAATTTGTTCTACAAGGGCTGGTAGTGTGCTTGGTCCATCTCCAGCACCACATAAAACTAGAGTGATGGCAAAATGCCTGTAATCTGAGAAAGGAAGAAGTTTCAGAAATGCAAGACCACCCTTGGCTACTAGGCAAGCTAAAAACCAACCTGGAATAAGGATGAAAGAAAGGAAGAGGCGCTGGAGAGATAGCTCAGAGGTTAAGAGCACTGACTGTTCTTCCAGAGGTCCTGAGTTCAATTCCCAGCAATCACATGGTGGCTCACAACCATCTATAATGTGATCTGATGCCCTCTTCTGGCCTGCAGGTGTACATGCAAAGTATTGTATACATAATAAATAAATTAAGGAAGGAAGAAGGGATGAGATGGGATGGGATGGAAGGAAGGGAAGGAGGGAGGAATGAAAGAAAAAAAAGGAAGGAAAAAGGAAAGGAAAGAGTGAATTCCAGGACAGCCACCTATATATAGTCAGTGAGATCCTGCCTCAGAAAAAATATATAAAATCAAAGCAAATAAAAAAGTATTCTGAGGCTTGGCAGTGGTGGCACACGCCTTTAATCTCAGCACTCTCTTCAGAGGCAGATGCATGTTCTGAGTTCCAGGCCAGCTAGGGCTACACAGAGAAACCCTGGCTTCAAAAAACAAAAGCAAAGAACGAAAAAAAGAGGAAAAAAGTATAACTATATTTCAAAATAAAATTCAGTCCTCACGTAAATAACATTACATATTATTCACTTCTGTCAAATACTATAAACTTTTGTTAACTAAAAAAAAAAAAGTAAGCCTCCCCCCCCCACCTTGTACAATTTTTATGAAAATATTCTATTACCCTCCAATTAGGTAAAATTTTTGCTTACACAAAGGTCCTGCTGTGGTCTCAGAATTCAGTGACTTTTATGTGATTTGCTTCATTTCCTTCACTCTGATTCTTTTCAACTAGACAATCGCCACCTGCTTTAAAATAAAACCCAAATGAGCTTCCTGCCCCACTGTGCCTGTTTTCTCAATAGTGCACCCTTATCAAAAGCTCTGCCCTGTTGAGCCACTATCTGGAGTGGTACTGTCTTCCTTTGTGACACCCAGTTGTCTTTTAAGTGATGGCTCAGGGGCTGGTTCAAAGTCCTTGCTACCATGCCTGATGATTTTCTAGGCCCCATATGATGTAAGGAAAAAAGCCAACTCCCACTAGTTATCTTCTGATATCCACCCACCACCAAGGCAGGATTAGGCCCAGCCACATACACACAATCAATGAAAAAAGTTTAAAAGTCTAACACTAAACAAAAACAAGTCTCACCATACAGTGACCACGAGCACACCTCACATAATGCCTTACGAGCTTCATCTTCGAGTCAGGCAACCCATTAAATTACTTAGTGGGGAAGGGGGCAAGAGAGAGATTGAGATTACTTAGCCAGTACTGTGGCCTGGGTTCAATCCCTAGCATCACAAAAATAAAAATAGCTGCAACAGTGGTATATTCATGTAACCTTAGATTGGCACTTAGAAGGTGGAGGCAGAACAGCAATCCTTTTGATACATGATGAATTAGAGGCTAACCTAAGCTGCATGAGTTTTTTTCTCAAAATGAGGGACAGGAGAGAAATCAAACAAATAATACACTAAATTTTTTTTTATTTCTTTTGGCCAAATCTTTTGGTTTGGTTTGTTTTTTGTCTTAATTTGTTTTTTGAGACAGGACTTCTCTGTGTAGCCCTTGGCTGTCCTGGATTCAGGCTAGCTTTCAATTCACATGTCTTTTTGTTTTGTTTTGTTGACTTTTTTCAAGATAGGGTTTCTCTGTGTAGCCTTGGCTATCCTAGACTCACTTTGTAGAATAGGCTGGCTTCTAACTCAGCAATCCACCTGCCTCTGCCTCCCCAGGTGCTGGGATTAAACATGTGTGCCATCACGCTCATCTTGAAAAACCTAAAGAACAAAGAAAGAAAAAAAGAAGAAGACACCAAAGTGTGTCGGGATAAAGATGGAGCAGAGACTGAGGGAATGGCAAGTCAATGACTGACCCAATTTGAGACCGCCTCATGGGAGAGTGGCAACCTGTCACTGCTAATGGTACTCTGCTATGCTTACAAACAGGAGCCTAGCTAAGAGAGGCTTCATCCAGCAGCTGATGGGAACATATAGAGACCCACAGGCAAACAATAGGAGGAGCTTGGGGAGTTCTGTGGAAGAGTGGGAGGAAGGACAGAGGAATCAGAGGAGTCAAGGACACCACAAGAAGACCTACAGACTGAAAAAAACCTGAGCCCATGAGGGCACACAGAGATTGAACTACCAACCAAGAAACATGCACGGGCTGGACCTAGACCCCCTACACACACAGAGCAGATGTGCAACTTGGTTAACATCTGGGTCCCCTAACAATGGGAGTGGGGGCTGCCGCTGACTCTGTCACCTGCTTCTGGATCACCTTCCTCTAGGGGACTGACTCACTGGAAGAGGCTGTGCTTAGTCCTACTGCTACCTCAAGTGCCAGGGTGCATTGGTACTCCTTGGGGGCCGCCCCTTCTCTGAGGAATGGGGGATGGCGGAGGGACTTGTGAGAGTGAGACTAAGGGGCAGGAGAGATGGCTCAGCCATTAAAGGCTAGGCTCACAATCAAAAATATAAGAGAGTGAGACTAAGAGGGCAGGAGGAGGGGGCTGGGATCAGGCAATAAAGTGATTAAATAAAAAGAAAGATTAAAGTTTAAAAAAAGAAAAATCAGTGATCCACATAGAGAAGAACCTCAAGTCCTTAAAAGTTATCTATCCTTCAAGCTTAACAACAGAACTAGATTATTAATCAAATGGAGAGAAATAGTAGCTTCAGCCTTTTGAGAATTAAGATTTTATACTCGCTGTAGTATAGATGCAGCACTAGAATGATAAAATTCAACAAAAAGTTAGGCTTCTCACAAATATATTTATCTCATAACTGAACTGGGGGATGAGAGAGGTGGGCAGGTGAGTCAGAATAGAAACACAAGTAAGTAGGAGACAAATCAGTTATAATACTTATGAGTAACCTTAGGCAAATCATTTGTATAACTGAACATCCAAATTGTTAAGGATAAAAATGCACCTAAACAGCTAAATTCATTTCGTCTTTCCCCTAAATATAAACCTCTAATTTCTCCAGCAAGGAGCACAATGCTGTCAAGACGTTGCTCTACATCACATACCTCAGGTAAGCGCCCATCATTCTGACTCACCACGTACAACTCTCACTTTCACAGAACACCAGTTTTCAGGCTCCATGGCACCTGGTCTACTTTATTTTTATATAGCAGATATATCCTGACTATACAAAATTCCACAAGGAGCAGGGGTTAGGGGGTTGTCGCAGGCCTTTAGACTCCAATACTCAGGAAGCAGAGGCAGGCAGATCTCAAAGTTCAAGAACAGCATGGTCTACAGAGTGAGTTCTAGGACAGCCAGGGCAATCCAAAGAAAGCTTGTCTTGGAGAAAAAAGAAAAGAAAAGAAAACAAAAACAAAAACAAAACACCATACGGGGCTGGAGAGATGGCTCAGTGGTTAAGAGCACTGATTGCTCTTCCACAGGTCCTGAGTTCAAGTCCCGGCACCCACATGGTGGCTCACAACCATCTATAATGTGATCTGGTGCCCTCTTCTGGCCTGCAGGTGCATATGCAGGCAGAACACTGTACATCATAATAAATAAATAAACTTAAAAAAAAACACATACCAAAATAACAACAAAACAAAAAAACCACTTGGGTGTGGTGGTGCATGCCATTGATCCCAGCACTCGGGAGGCAGAGGCAGGTAGATTCATTTGAGTCCGAGGCCAGCCTGGTCTACAAAGCAAATCCAGGACAGCCAAGGCTACACAGAGAAACCCTGTCTCAAAAAAACCAAAAAACCAAAAACGGAAAAAGTAAAAACCTACCAGGGAAGGTGGTGGTGCACACCTTTAATCCAAGCAAGTTGGGAAACAGAAGCAGGCAGAAATCTGTGAGTTACAGGTCAGCCTGGTCCATAAAGTGAGTCCAGGACAGTCAGGGCTACACAGAAAAACTGTCTTGGAAAACAAACAAACACGAACAAAATACAACAAGCACACCCTAAGCCTTCAATCTTTCAACTACTGTACAAAATCAGACAAACCATTTGCAATGGTTTGAATAAGAATGGCCCCACAGGCTCCTATAGCTTGGTCCCCAGTCAGATTATTTCTTTCCCTGCCTTCTCTTCCCTCTGTCTCTCTTACCAGTCTGCATCTATTTTCTCAACTCAAAATGAAGTAAATGTAGACAACACAAAAGACTTGTTTTACTCAAAGATACTTTTTTTTTTTTTTTTGCAAGAAAATGATGGGTCAGTTGGACAAGCTGGAGTACCCAGGCTTAGCTGTCTTTATTTTTAAGTGCAAGTTCTCAGCAGAATTATAATTGTCTCAACTGCTTTCAAAGTAACTTCTCATATAATCTTAGACATATGGTTCTATTAAAGCATAGTTGAAGACAAAGTAGACAGGTGCCACATACATTCAGGACACGGAGACACACTATACACATAAATAAAAATTAAAATAATATCTTTTAAAACACAGAAGAATTCAGAGAGTGATATGGAGGAAGACAGTGCAGTGGATAAAGTGCTTGCCCTGTAAGCAAATAGGCCTAGGCACAAATCCCCAGAAACCATACAAAACCTAGGCGTAGTAACACACTTGTGTAGCACTGGTGAAGGCAGGCAGGAGCTCACTGGCCACTCAGCTTTTTGTTTTTTCAGACAGGGTTTCTCTGTATAGCCTTGGCTGTCCTAGACTCACTCTGTAGAGCAGAGTGGCCTTGAACTCACAGTGATCCACCTGCCTCTGCTTCCTGAGTGCTGAAATTAAAGGTGTGCGCCACCATGCCTGGCAAGTCAGAAACTTTTTGTCTTAAAAAATTAAGTGGAAAAGCTGGGCATGCTGACATGCATATACCTTTAATTCCAGCACTCTGAAGACAAAGATAGACAGCTCTATTTGAGTTTGAAACCAGCCTGGTCTATACCCAAGACAAACAGGACAACATAGAGAGTGAAGCACAATCAAGAAAGAAAGCTGAAGTCAACCCCAGGCCTCCATACACATGCACACCACATGTGCATACACCCACATGACCTTATACACACACACACACACACACACACACACACACACAGAATTAACAAGAGTCTCTACTGCTCCGATTATTACCACCATTCCCAGAATGAAGGCAAAAGGATACAGCACTAGATTACAGCATAAATGTGGGCCATGACTGTAATCTCAACACCTGGAAGGTAGATGGGCAGTTTAAGATCATCCTCAACTATAGACTACACTCTGGGCTACAGAAGACTGACTACCTTGGAGGGAAATGCAACAAAAGTAAGAGCTTACGGTGAGAAGAAATTTTTGGTGTTTCGGGTTTGGTTTGGTTTGGTTTTGGTGTAGTCTTGGCTGTCCTGGACTCACTTTGCAGACCAGGCTGGCCTCAAACTCAGTCTCCTGCCTCACTGAGTACTGGGATTACAGGTGCAATTGTACTTCTTCATTTATACAAAAGTTGAAAATAATTTCTCTGGAAAATCTTCACATTACTGTTTATAGCAGTTATACTGCCAAAACTAGGAGAGCAATCAGAATGCCCTTCACTAGGTCAAAGGTGGCAGAGCCATGTGCTGATAACGTGTATTAACTGTAAAAAGGTAAGGAAAAGAGGACCCAAGTGTGATTCTCAACAACTAGGTCAGCAGGTTCAGAATTCCAACTCCAAGGGATCCAACACCTACATTCAAACATGGGCAAACCTTCAATCAAATACACACATATATGCATAATTTAAAATTAATTTTTAATATTTCACTTTGTGTGATATATTTGTGTATTTTAATAAGCCCAGTTTCACATACTGACCACAATCAAGATATAGAAACTGGGGCTAAAGCTACAACTCAGTTGTCAGGATGCCTGCAAGCATGGCAAAGCTCTGGGTTTGACCCCAGCACTACACAAACCAAGTCTGGTGGCCTACATCTATAATCCTGGCACTCAAGAGGTAGTGACAGGAAGATCAAATATTCAAGATCAGCTGGACAGTGGTGGCATACACCTTTAATCTCCAGGCAGCCTGGTCTACAGAGCAAGTTCCAGGACAGCCAGGGCTATAAAGAGAAACCCTATCTGGAAAAACCAAAAACCAGTCAGAGGTGGGGGGTGAGGGTGGCGCATGCATGCAACAGTTCTCAGGGAGGCAGAGGCGGGTGGCTCTCTATGAGGTCAGCCTGGTCTATAAAGCACTTCTAGGACAGACAAGGCTACACAGAGAGACACTGTCTCAAAGAAAAGTTCAGTATTATTTTTAGCTACACAGTGTTTTGAGATGAGCCTGGGATGACACCTACCATTAAACTTATATTCTGCATGTGTCTCTAACTCTACATAGACACAAAGACAAAGACACACACACACACACACACACACACACACACACACACACACACGTGGGCGCGCGAAAGAAAAAAAAGGAAAACCTCATTCCCACATATATCCTATATTGTTCCTTGAATCAGTCACCAACACTAATCTTAACCACAGCAACCACTGAAATGTTTCTCATCACTACAGTATATTTTCAAAAACATCATACAAACAAAACTATTTCATAAAGCCTTTTGAGTATAGCATTTTCATTTACAATGATTTTTTTTTTTAAAGAATCAGCCATGTTGTTTTAATTACTCCTCTCAGTCAATCAAACCAGGTGCAGTGGCACACACCTGTAATCCGAGCACTTAGGGAGGCAGAGGCAGGCTGATCTCTGTGTGTTTGGAGGCCAACCTGGTCTACAAAGTGAGTCCAGGACAGCCAAGACTACACAGAGAAACCCTGTCTCAAAACAAACAAACAGCCGGGCGTGGTGGCGCACGCCTTTAATCCCAGCACTCGGGAGGCAGAGGCAGGTGGATCGCTGTGAGTTCGAGGCCAGCTTGGTCTACAAAGTGAGTCCAGGATGGCCAAGGCTACACATAGAAACCCTGTCTCGAAAAAAAAAAAAAAAAAACAAAAGCAAAAACAAACAAACAATAACATAAAAAATTTACTCCTTTCTTTTTGTTCATAATGAAAACTTTATTGAAAAACTGATATCAAAATATATCACTGTTGCATACTTTATAAAAGCAAACATAATTACATTGTCTTGGTAGGGTAACTGAAGTTGATAAGGCTTTCTGGAGAGAACATAAACTCAGAAACTCCTAGATGTTTAGTGTTGCTTTCCTCTGAGTGAACAGCCTTCTGTGAGCCTGGCTTTTCCTCCTGTGGGCTGGCACAGGGCTGCTGACAGCCTACACAAAGAACCACTGTCTGAGCACGGCTGGAGACTGCAGTCATCTTGTAGCAACCTGGACATTTCACATCCATGAAGTAAGAACTTGGGCTCTGCACCAGCTGTTTCTTATGTTTTTTCTTTTCCTCTTCCAAGGAAGGATGTAATAGATCTCTAGCCAGAGGCATGGTGACTGCTCACCAAGCTCAGCCACTCCAGATCTCTGAGGTGAGCAACTAGCTTGTGAGCACTCAGCAGCAACTTATTCCTTTCTTTTATTGCTCAATTTTATGGCCATAACCGAAAAGACATTTGGAATACGTGTTGAGTTCAGCGATTTGAGTATAACTATTATAAACACTAGTACAGAATCTTCTGTGAAGGCATTATTCTTTTCCTAGTGTAAAAAATAGGAACTGAAGCCGGGTGTGGTGGTGCACACCTTTAATCCCAGCACTCGGGAGGCAGAGGCAGGTGGATTGCTGTGAGCTCAAGGCCAGCCTGGTCTACAAAAGCAAGTCCAAGGCTACATAGAGAAACCCTGTCTTGAAAACAAACAAACAAAATAAAAACAAAACTGGAACTGAAACTTCTGAGTAATTTGATTTTGTGATTAATCTTCTGAAAAACTGCCAACCTATTCTCAAAACCAGCAGTATCGTACACTCCCAATGGCCTAACCTGTGTTCCATGCCATCCCTAGTACCATAAATAAAATAGAACATCATAAAGTATGAAGCATATTAAAAACAAATTTCCACTCAGGATGCAGAGGCAGACGGATCACTGTGAGTTCGAGGCCAGCCTGGTACACAAAACGAGTCCAGGACAGCCAAGGCTGCAGAGAAACCCTGTCTCCAAAAAAAAAACAAACAAACAACAGCAACAAAAGGAATTAGAATTCTGTCAGGCATGGTGGCAAAGACCTTCAATCCCAGCAATCCCAGGGCAGAGGCAGGCAGATCTCTGAATTTCTACACAGTGGATTCCAGGCAATTGAAGGGTTACATAGTGAGAACCTGTCAACAAAGGTATGAAAAGAGACAGGAAGGGGGAGGGAGGAGGAGAGCAAGGAAGGGGGGGTTAAAAACAATAAATGTCCTGGATGGCCCGCCATACTGCACGACCATGTAGCAGAACACAGACTACCATCAAATAAAAGCCCGGACAGTAAACCCACCTAGTCACCAAACTGTGTGTGTAGTGGGCACAACGGATCATGTCAAGAATTTGGGAAACTGAGGCAGGATGACAGTTGAATTCCAAGGAGAGCTTTAGCCATCTAGACAAAAATAAATAAGTGAAGTTTAAAGTGTATTTTATTATGCCAGCAGAAGTTTCATGCTTGTCTCTTGCCTGCAGTAAGAGATCATGTACAACAGGCAGGTGTGGTGATGCATTCCTTTAATCCCAGCACTCAGGAGGTAAAAGCAAGCACATCTCTGTGAGTTTGAGGTCAGCCTGGTCTATAAGAGTAAATTCCAGGACAGCCAGGGCTACATAGTGAAACTTCGCCTCAAAAACAACCAACCAACCAATAGATGAATGAATAGATAGAATACAAAACAAACAAAAATAAGAAATCAGGACACCCAGGGCTACACAGAGAAATCATGTCTGGAAAAACCAACCAACCAACAAAAGCCACCTGGGTGTGTGGTAGTATCCCTATAATCCCAGCTCTCAAGAGACAGGTAGAAAACAGCAAGTTTGAAGCCAACCTAAGCCACTCAGGAGAACTCTATTTAAAAACAAAAAACAGGAGCTAGAGAGATGGTTCAGCAATTAAGAGCACTTGCTGCTCATCCAGGGGTCCTGAGTTCAATTCCCAGCAGCCATATGGCAACTCACAAGCATCCGTAATATGATGTGGTGCCCTCTTCTGGTGTGCATGAACATAGTGTACTCATATACATAAAATAAATAAATCTTTAAAAATAAGTAAATAAATTTAAACACAAAAAACAAGTAGGGTGTGATGGAACACACCTGTAATCCCAGCATTTGGGGAGGCAGAGGCAAGTAGTTCTCCATGAGTTCAAGGGCAGACTGGTCTACAAAACCTAGTCCAGGACAGCCAAGGCTACACAGAGAGACCCTGGAGGTGGGGGAGACGGAACACAGAACAAAGCCAATAAAAGCGGGCTAGAGATGTCTCAGTGGTTGGGAGTGCTTCTTGTTCTTCCAATAGATCTGAGTTCCCAGCACCCACATCAAGTGGCTTACAATTGCCTGTAACTTAAGCCAGTGGAGATTTAATATCCTCTTCTACACCTGGGAGGCAGAGGCAGGTGGACTGCCTGGTCTACAAAGGGCGCCCAAGGACAGCCAAAGCTATAGAGAGAAATCCTGTCTTGAGAAAAAAAAAAAGAAAAGAAAAAACTAAAACATCCTAGCAGGGCACAGTGGCACACGCCTTTAATCCCAGCACTCGGGAGGCAGAGACAGGTAGATGGCTGTGAGTTCAAGGCCAGCCTGGTCTACAAAGTGAGTCTAGGATAGCCAAGGCTGCACAGAGAAACCCTGTCTCAAAAAACAAAACAAAACACAACAAACAACAACAACAACTGAAAAATCCTCTTCTAGAATCTGTGGAAACTGTGCACATCACACATATACATAATTAATAACCAAAACTTATTTTTTAGAATAAAAACAAACAACACAGACATAGTAGTACATACCTTTTTTATAAAGGCCTAGTATTATTATTTTTATTTTTTTTTATTGATATGTGTATGTTCTCTGTGTGGGCATGTTGCAGGTGTTCAAGAAGGCTTCAGATTTTCCCTGGAGCTGGAGTTACAGGTGGTTAATGAGCCACTCAACATGGTCCTGGGGAGCCAAGTCCTCTGAAAGAGCAGTACAAAGTCTTTTCAATCTATTTTGTGTGTCTGAGTGTTTTGCTTGCATATATATAAGCACCATGTGTATGCTTAGGGCCCACAGAGATCAGAATGACATGGCATGTCAGGAACTGGAGTTACAGATGGTTGTGAACCACTATGTAGGTGCTGACAAATGAAACCAGGTCCACTGTGCAAACAAGTGCTACTAACTTCTGAACCATCTCTCTACTCTCAGTACTGCACTCCTTTTATTTAATTCCAGAGATTCATTTCTAAAATGAGATAGAGATGGGCGGGCTTGGGTGCACATCTTTAAATTCAGCTATCAGGAGGAAGGGGCAGGCAGGTCTTTTATGAGCTGAAGGGTATACAGTAACACCCTGTAATCTCAACACTTGGGTGGCAGAGACAAGTGGATCAACATGAATTCAAGGCCCACCTGGTCTAGAGTCCAGGACAGCCAAGGCTACATGGAGAAACCCTGTCTTGGGGGAGAGGGAAAAAAACAAAAAACAAAAAAGACCCTGTGAGAGACAGCGACAAATACAGACACAAGAGACAAGTAGACTTGGTTTAAGTCTTTAATCCCAGCACTAGGGAGACAAAGAAAACAGATTTTTGTGAGTTTAAGGCCAACACAGCAAGTTCCAGTACTACATAATAAAACCCCGTCTCAAAATAAACAACATAAAGGGTAAAGGAAGAGTTGACATCTATCTGTATGGCTTCCATGTGCAGCCAATGTATTGGCACATGAACATACAAAGAATTTTTTTTTTAAGTAAGTATATTTACTATAACTATTTTTAGTACTTTTAAATTTTAATGAAAACTGGAAAGAACTTATCATCATGACCCAGCTATCTCACTCCTAGGTATGTATAACCTTAAATTTAAATACCAGAGATACTTGCACACCCTGTGCTATTCACAAAAGGCAGTAAATAAAACTAATCTAGAAGCCATCAACAAATGAGTGAAGACAAAGTGGTAGAACACATCTCTAACTCCTCCCCCTAGTGAGGTAAAGACCAGGGATCTGTAAGCCCAGCCTGGTCTACCTCAGCTGTGAGTGTACGTAGTGTACAGATTCAATAAATGTTCATACTTCTTACTGGGACTGGAAATGGTGAAATCACTTTTACTTTTTCTGTCTGTTTCATTGTTTCTTTTCTTTTTTCTTTTTTGAAATAGGTTTTCACTACATAGACAGCTCTGGCTGGCCTTGAACTCACTTACATAGACCATGCTGACCTCTGCCTCCCGAAGCGCATGTACTATCACATTCATAAAAATTAACATTTTTATATATAAGGAAATTAAAACACTGTTTAATTAACTGACCCCCTCCCCTGGTTTTTCTGGTAGTCCTGGCTGTCCTGGACTAGCTTCGTAGGCCAAGCTGACCTCAAACTCTCAAGAGATCTGCCTGGCTCTGCCTCCCTGAGTGCTGGGATTAGAGATGCGAACCACCACACAGGGCTTAACTGACCCATTTTTTAAAAAATGTTTTAGAGCTGGAGGTTTAGCTCAATACTAGGACACACACTTAATATAGGTAAGACCCTGAATTCAGGACTCATCACCTTCTCCCGTTTGCAACCCTCTACAGAACTCCATGATTTTCTTTCCAATGTTTCTCCCTCGAGTTTAGAGTTTATAAACACTCAAATTGAATAAACACTTTCACTCAAAAATGAAAATAAAGCACTACACAAATTTTATGAAATTGTTACTCTACCTGAAAATTGCTAAAATGTTTACAGTCCAGAAAGAGTAACGTATTCTCCAATATGCTGACCAGTTTTTGTGTCTAAAATAAATGGTTTGATGTAGGAAACATGTCATCAAAGAACATATGCCCAAGTTAAAATTTTAAACCTAAACCACAGCTAACAACAAAGATAAACTACTAAGTATTACAGTTGGCCAGGGGCAGCTGTGGTCATCAGTTCAGTGGGTGAAGGCAGCTGATAACTTTCGGAATGCACAGGGTGGAAAGAAGAAAATCCAACTTTAATTTGTCCTCTGACCTCTACACACACACACACACACACACACACACACACACACACACACACAGTAAAAGGGTTTCTCTGTGTAGCCTTGGCTCTCCTGGACTCACTTTGTAGACCAAATGGGCCTAGAACGCAAGAGATCTGCCTGCTTCTGCCTCACTGGGATTAAAGGCATGCACCACCTTGGCCAACATAAATGTTAATTTGTAATAGAGGAAAAAAACAAACAAAAA
This sequence comes from Acomys russatus, assembly GCF_903995435.1. NCBI lineage: Eukaryota > Metazoa > Chordata > Mammalia > Rodentia > Muridae > Acomys > Acomys russatus. Next base: position 20,607,513 of record NC_067156.1, on the reverse strand, counting down.
AACCACTCTTGATAGTGACCATTTTGCTTCAATACTACATTAACTAAAAAACTAAAAACACAAGTAAAATACCAAACTTACAATAAAGAACCTCAGAAAGATTACATAAATGCATTCCTATAAATTTAAAAGAAAAGCTTTCAAAATCTTTGTTGGAGTTATGAAACTCTAACATAACCTATTTTTCATTCTGAAATACAAAAGTTTGAGCTTGGCAACAATCAAATAATATCTACCAAAACCAAACAAGCAAAAAAGTATTGAGTAAAGAAAAATGGACTTTTTGTTACTTTAGTAAAGCAAGCTCTGAATATAGGACCTAAGAGGTCAGTAAAATAACTAGGTATGGTGATGCACACACAGCACTCAGGGCAGAGGCAGGTGGATTGCTGTGAGTTTGAGGCCAGCCTGGTCTACAAACGGAGTCCAAGACAGCCAGGGCTACACAGAGAAACCCTGTCTCAAAAAAGCAAAACAACACACACACACACACACACACACACACACACACACACACACACACACACACAGGTTTAGATCAAGATAAAACTGCAATGACAAAATAATAGTCATTTTGTATTTTTTTTAACATTTACTTATTATTATGTATACAGTGCAGAAGAGGACAATAGAACACATTATAGATGGCTGTGAGCCACTAAGTGGTTGCTGGGAATTGAACCCATGACCTCTGGAAGAGCAGTCAGTGCTCTGAACCGCTGAGCCATCTATCTAGCCTGTCATTTCATATTTTTATTAGCCAAAGAAAGGAATGAAAACTAAGCTTTCAAAGCCAGGTGGTGGTGGCACACGCCCTTAATCCCAGCACTTGGGGAGGCAGAGGCAGGCAGATCTCTGTGAGTTCAAGGCCAGCCTGGACTACAGAGCTAGTTCCAGGACAGCCAGAGATGTTACAGAGAAAAACCCTGTCTCGAAAAACAAAAACAAAAAAACTTAATAGTAACCAAAAGTAGGTCCCAGGCAGGCATAGTGAGCACTCCTTTAATCCCAGCACTCAGGAAGCAGAGGCAGGTAGATCTCTGTGAGTTTGAGGCCAGCCTGGTCTATGAAGTGAGTCCAGGACAACCAGAACTATTACACAGAGAAACCCTGTCTCGAAAAAGCATTTAAAAAAAAAAAAAAAAAAAAAAAAAAAAAAAAGCAGGTCCCAAATGCAATTAAGATTAGAAAAGAAAAAATGCCACGAGGGAAACAATTAAAGTGTTTTCCTTTAACTGTCACTAAGAGCTTTGTTTGGGTTAAACATTCATAGGCGAAAAACTGCCTGCATCCAGGGTGTACGTGAAAGTTCCCAAGAGGTGTATGTAACCACTGTGGTTTGGTTCCTGTCTTCCAAAGCTCCCAAATAGCTCATGCCTCCCATTCAGAGACTACAGCATGCCTGACAGTTCTCACACGCTGACACACACTTTTCTGACTTTGATTCTCAATCCAAGGAAGTAATACAGCCACCAATCACAAGAGTTATAACCAAGTAGCAACATTTACTTTTAAAAAGTCCGCTCAAGAACGTGACCCCACAGATGGCTGAGCGGTTAAAGCACCTACTGCAACCTAAGTTTAATCAAGACTCACTTGGTGGAAGAGCGATCTCCAGCAAACTATCTTCCGACCTACACATGAGAGCAAAGGCGAGCGAGCCAGTAAGCGAGCAAGCACCACACACACACACACTTCTTTAATTTAAAAAAAAAAAAAAAAAAAAAAAAAAAGCACAGGAAGTCTAGGCCAGGTGTGATGCCCGTAATCCCAGAGATCAAAGAGTTAGGCCAGGTCAGGTACATAGCAAGGTACTGCCAGCCTGGGTTACAGGCAAATCTAGTGGGGCTCAGGCTCGTCACCCCATCGCTTGGGTGAATGAGACGGGATGATAAGCGCTGAGTTCGAAACTTAGGCTACATAGTGAGTTCCTACACCAGCCTGGCTACATACTGCAACCCTGTATCAAGAGGGAAAAAACAACCAAACAAAACAAACAAACAAAAAGAACCGCTAGCCTAGGCAGGTAGCGCGCTTTGATAGATTGGAAACTCTAGGCGAACGTGGGCAATACAACTAGACCAGTTTCAAAGAAGTGGGGAAAAAGAAGAAAAGGAAACGAGAGGCCCTTTCTAATACCATAAATATCTAGCTGCTTTTGCTCTTCTCACATATTGCGACCAGTGTTTAATTTCCAGTTGGAAATGGGGAATTAATGCTTTAAGCGAGACATTTGTAAGGAACCAGATAGGAATCAAGTCGTGCAAAAGAGCAAGGCTCTCTCTGCCTTTCTCCTGGCCCCCAACATAAACCCCAAGTTTAGGAAGCACCCAGGCTGACTCTCCAGCTGTTTCTCTGGATTCCTAACAACTTCTCCAGGCCCCTGCTGGGCAGCCCTCAAAGCCGCACACGACTCCACTCCCCTCCCGTCCCAACGCGCTTCCTTCCTCCGAACTTCACATCTCCGCGGCCGGCCTCGCCGTCCCGGCTGGGCCTAGGTTGCCACAGTGCCTCCTCCGCAGGGTCCCCCTGCCAGGACCCCCCACCGGACGCCGCCGGCCCCGCGGAGGTCCGTTCTCCTCTCTCCTGTCCCCTCCGGACCCCCGAAGCACGCAACGGCCGGGCCCGAAAATGGCGGAGCGCGACCGCCCGCGGCCTTTACAGGCCCCCGCCGCGCACTCACCGTGGGGCGCCAGGAGAAGCTCCTTAACCGCGAGCGCGGCGACCCTCGGCGCCGCAGGGAATGTCTCTCCGGTCTGGCCCTCTTCCCCTCTCCCCACTCTCAATTCCTCTCCTTCAAAGATGCAGCCGCCATCTTCCCCGAGGAGCCACTGAGCGTACGCCTGTGCGTCATCACGGCCTCACGGCACTACGTCACGCGCGCCTATGCCGCAGGTCTACCGGAGGGCTCAAGTAGAGCATGCGCGCAGGTGAGGCCGGGGTGGGGCCTGGATCTCCGGCGCCCAAAGATTTATCAGTCTCTGCCTGCCTACGAGGTGTCCTAACGCAAGGGCTTTTTGTCTTACTAACTTCCTTCACCTTGTGAGCTATCCTGGATGCTCTCAAAACGTCCCACTTTACGGAACTAAATAAGACACTTGTTCAAGCCGGGTTTGGTGGCTCATGCTTGTAATCTGAGCATTTAGGAGGCTAAGACGGGAGGATTACCATGAGTTCAGGGCCTATCTGGGAAAACCAGAGCCTGAGCCTGTGACATGGCTTACCCCATAAAGATGCTTGCGGTCTAGCCTGACTTCCTTGGTGTGCGCACATTCAAAAACAAAACATTACAATTAATAGAAAGGGATGTGGATGTTGCTCAGTTGCTCAAGTATTTGCCTAGCATGTAGGAGCCCTCACCCCTCCTCTTCGGTTTTTCAAGACAAGGTTTCTCTGTGTAGCCTTGGCTGTCCTGGACTCACATTGTAGACCAGGCTGGCCTGGAACTCAGAGATCCGCCTGCCTCTGCCTTCCAGGTGCTGGGATTAATTAAAGGCCTGCGCCATCAGCCCCAGCTGGGTTCTCTCTGGCACTGCATAAACCGGCCTATGAAATGGAGGCCAGAGGGTCAAAAGTTTAAAGATATCCTTGAAATCACAAGTTCAGCCAGGCACACCTCTGTAATCCCAGCACACAGGGAGGCAGAGGCAGGAGGCTCTCTGTGAGTTTGAGGCCAGCTTGGTCTACAAAGCGAGTCCAGGACAGCCAAGGCTGCACAAACATTGTCTCTCAAAAAAAATCAAAAACCAAAGCAAAACAAAAACCCATTAAGTTAGGGAAAATAACTCTGCAAGGTAATTTCTTTTTGTAAAAAGGGTGTGCCATACCCCTAACCTTTGCTAGCAGTAACCGCTCACATGGCCTAGATGGTCTGGGTCTTTTTCTCTGAGAACCACATTGTGAGCCTGTGTGTTACTTGGTGGATTAATGAAAGCATGCAGGGGCTGGAGACGACTCTAAGGATTGGGGTGCATAATGTTCTTGCAGAGGATCTGAGTCTCCCTCTGTAGCCGTCTGGCCTGGCACTCAATATAAGATCAAGTTGCCCTCAAACTCAGAGAGCCACCTGCTTCTGCCTCCTAAGGGCTGGGATTAAGGACATGCTCTGCCATATTCAGCCTTAAATGGTTTTGCATGTGAAATATATATATATATATATATATGCAGAAAACAATTGAGGAAGATACCATTTACTTCTAGCCTCTACACACACACACACACACTGGAGACAGGAAACTATAAGCACCCCAAACCTCCACAGAAAGTCTGTACTAGTCAATGTCACTTTAATTTAAATGATGGAATTGCTTCCTAACTGTCCTCCCCTGCTTGCCCTTTACAATCTTGTGCTGGACAGATGAGTCAAGCTAGAATCATTTCGGAAAGCAGAACCTCCACGGAGAAAACGTGCCTACCAGCTCGACCTATGTGCAAGTCTGTGGTATACTCTCTTCATCGATGATTGGTGTTGAAGGGCCCAGCACACTGTGGGCAGTGCCAACAGGAGGTTTGTGGTTCTGGGCGCTAAAAGAAAACAGGCTAAGCAAGCTATGGAGTACAAGCCGGGAAGCAGCACTCCTCGGTGGCTTCTCCATCACTTCCTTTCTCCACGCTCCTGCCTTGGATTCATGCCAACTCCCCTCAAGGCATGAGGGACTGCAATCTGGAAGTGTAAGCAAAATAAACCCTTTCCTCCTCAGGTTGCTTTTGGATATGGATTTAATTTATGGTGCTGGGTGTTGATTCTGATTTGATTTGATTGTAACTGTGCCCTGTTTTTAACTTTTTTTCGTTTTTTTTTTTGTTTGTTCGTTCCAGGTTTGTTTGGTTTTTTTTTTTTTTTTTTTTTTTGGAGGTGGGGTTCAAGACAGGGGTTTCCTTGCATAGCCTTGGCTGTCAGGACTCACTTTGTAGACCAGGCTGGCCTCTGCCTCCCAAGTGCTGGGATTAAAGCCATGCCTGGCTGTGGCTACTAACCATTTTAACTCCAATTTCAGGGATCATTAGTGACTGATGTGGAAGGGTCCAGGCTAGGGAGGGGGGCGGCAGTCACACATGGGCCGGTGGTCCTTAGTTATATTAAAAAAGCAAACGGAGTGCAAGCAAGCCAGTAACCTGTGTTCTTCCTCTTTGGCTTCTGCTTTAGTTCCTGCCTCTTGATTCCTGCCCTGATTTCTCTCCACCGAGGTCCGAGACCTCGGATGTATAAACCAAACACTTTCCTGCCACAACCTGCATTGGCTAATACTTTATCAAAACCACTGAAAACCAAATTAGAACACCTAGAATTTGGGAAGCCCTAAATTGGGTTTGAGGCCCCCAACAGCATATAAACAAGATTTGGTGATGCAAGTCTGTAATCCTGGCACTCAGTAGGTGGGGGCTGGGAGTCAGAGGTTCAGTCAGCCTTGGCTATGAACAGAGCATGTTTGAGCCCAGCCTGGGCTAAAGGAGGTCCTGACTAACAGAAAAACGAAAGAGGACAGATTCGTTTTACATACTGTTTCAGAGGTTACAATCTACAGTTGGCTGGCTCTGTGGCTTTAAGACTGGGGTGAGGCAGAGCATCATGGTTTCAGAAGGTGCCATGGAAAGCTGCATAGTTCAGGATGGTCAGGAAAAGAGGAAAGAACCAAGGGTAACACCTGAGGGCATACTTCCAATAACCGATTCCCTTCACTTAGATTCTGCCTCTCCTAAGTGCTCATCACATTCGACAGTTTATCAAACCATCACAATACAGTCACTTTCCCAAAGCCCCAATTTTTGAGTATTGCTTAGCTAGGACCCAAGCCCTACACAGGATCATTCCGGGGCTCATATTTCACATGCAAATCATTACCCTCCCCTTGGTACTATTTTTAGTGGGGGGTACTTTTTAAGGCAGGGTTTCACTCTGTAGTCCTGGCTCACCTGGAACTCACAGAAATCCATCTGCCTCTGCTTTCAAGTGCTACTTTTGTACGTTTATTAGACATCTTACATAGCTTCAGATAAGTAGCCCACACCTTCCAGACTACCTGTTTGCTTCGGGCCACCTGGCCACACTATTTATCCCCTCATTGGAGGTGTCACTTTTTCTTTGAGACAGGGTCTCATGTAAGCCAGGCTTGCTCCCCTTTCTCACCACCCCCCCAAGACAGTTTCCATGTAGCCCTGGCTGTCCTGAAACTCACTTTGTAGACCAGGCTGGTCTTGAACACAGAGATCCATCTGCCTCTGCTTCCCAAATGCTGAGATTAAAGGCGTGCCTTTAATTTGCTATGAAGCTGAAGATGCCTGAGTCCCTGATCCTTTTGCACCTACCTCCTAAGTACTGAGGTTACAAGCTTTACACATGACTATTTCATGGCTGGGGACACAGCTCAGTTGGCAGAACAGTTAACTAGTGTGCAAGGGGCCCTGGGCTTATCTCCAATACTACATAAAACCAGGAATGGTGGGTGGCACGAGCCCATAATCTCAGCAGTCTAAAGGCAGAAGATCAGAAATTAGAGGTGAGCGTAGACCATGTCTCAAAAAATAAGGGGGTTGGGGTAGAGGAGAGACTATGTCATACTATCTTCTTATCACCTCTTCCTGGCAAGGATCTTTTTTGGGTCACAGGGTTTCTCTGTGTAGCCTTGGCTGTCCTGGAATTGCTTTGTAGACCAGGCTGACCTTGAACTCACAGCAACCTGCCAGCCTCTGCCTCCTGAGTGCTGGGATTAAAGATGTGAGCCACCATTGCCTGTCTGTATTTTGGGTGGTTTTGTTTTTTTTCGAAACAGGGTTTCTCTGCATAGCCTTCGGTGTCTTGGAACTCACTCTGTAGACCAGGCTGGTCTGGAATGCAGAGATTTACTTGCCTCTGCTGGATTAAAGGACTGTGCCACAGGACCCAGCTAAATACAAAGTATTCTTTGAATGAATAGTCCAGTAGGTGTCCAGGATATGTAAATAAGCCTTGTGATACTTGTCAAAAAAAGAACTCAGTCTATCTATGGTCTACATCACACACCCACTCCCTGTATTCTTTCCTGCTCCTGCCTACCTTCTCTTTTGGTTACCCGACCTCATTTATTTTCAAAACTCCAGAAAGTTTCCATGTTTGCATCACTCCCCACCCCACCCCCCCAGACAGGGTTTTTCTGTGTAGCCCTAGCTGTCCTGGATTCGCTTTGTAGACCAGGCTGGCCTTGAACTCACAGAGATCCGCCTGCCTCTGCTTCCCTAATGCTCAGATTAAAGGCCTTCACCTTTAATGTTTTTTGAGACAGGGTTTCTCTGTGTAGTTTTGACTGCCCTGGACTTGGCTTTGTAGACCAGGATGGACTTAAATTCCCACCTGCCTCTGTCTCCCCGGTGCTGGGATTAAAGGCCTGCGCCACCACGCCCAGCATGCCTTCTGCAGTTTTTGCAAGCAGATTCTTCTCTGACTCCCCAGGCCTCCTCCTCATCCACCCCTCCAGCCTCTGACTAACCGACCTGGACTCATCCTCCTGATCATGCGTGAAGCACCCCTGGCTTGTTTAGCTCCTTCTTCTCCTATCCTGTGGGTGTTCCCTTCAAGCTGCCTATCAGCACCATCACCTTGAATCAGAGCAGCTTGTGGTCACTTAGAGGACTTCAGGAGCTCTGGCCTGTTAACATCCGGAGGAAAGATGCAGAGAGGATCTCAGGGCTCATGAGCTCTCTCCTTTCAAAAAATTCCCCCCTTTTTCCTCACTCCCCCCGCCCAAGGGGGGCGTAACTGTCCTCGAACTCACTATGTGTAACAGCAGGCTGACTTCAAACTCAAGAGATCTGCCTCCCTCCACAGTGCTGGGACACCTGACACAGTGAACGGAAGTCTAGCACTGAGACAGGAGCATGACTCTTTCCACACCACCTATATGACAGAATACCTGTCACTAAGCATTAGAGGTTTGGATTTGGATTAGATATCTTATGAGGAGACCTCCGTGTTTACGTATTCAAATCTGGCCTATGAAGAGATCTTTTTTTATTGTTTTGTTGTTGTTGTTTTTCGAGACATGGTTTCTCTGTGTAGCCTTGACTGTGCTGGACTCGCTAGACCAGGCTGGCCTTGAAATCGTGGTCCACCTGCCTCTGCCTCCCAGTCCTGGGATTAAAGGTGTGCACTACCACAGCCCAGCAAAGAAGAGATCTTAATCTGAAGGCACAACGTAAACTGTTCAAGGCCACTCCACATGCGCATTCTTCAGGACAGCCTCTTTGCCACCAAGATGAAGTACATCTACCACAAGGCTAAGGATCTGGGGGTGACTGATTTCCATGGTGTGCTTCCTGCCTGCCTCCATGGTAGGCACAAGGATGCCAAAGTTCTTTCAGTCAACTGTGCTTTCATCCTTTAGACACTTCAGGCTGGCGGTGAGGTTGGCTCAGTGGGTAAGAGCACTTACTGTGCCAGCATGGAGATGTGAGTTTGTACCATCAGCACTAATGTTAGTGAGAAGACTGGTATGCTGCATCTGGGCATGCCTGTATCCCCAGTGTCTAAGGACAATGAGGGAGTGGAGACAGGATTGTTGGGGCTTGGCATCCAGCCTAGTTCTAGGTTCCGTAGGAGAGACGCCATGTCAAAGGACAGAACTATGAGCATACACCCATTGCCCTCTGCTTGTCTCCTTACACAGCTGCACACACTATGTACAACACACAGACATAAATACAAGGAATTTCAGAGCGAGAATGTTACTCAATGGTATGTACTTGTCTAGCATGTGCGAGGCTTTGGGTCTGATCCCTTACGTTTCAAAGGTGAATATGTAAATAAAATAAAAATAATCTAGGGACCAGAAAGATGGCCCAGCACTTGCCACCAAGCCTAATGGTTGAATTCAATCCTGAAAAGCCACACAGAAGACAGAACTGACTCCTGTAAGTTATTCTCTGACCTCCACACACATGTTATGGATCGTGTATCCCCTTCCCTATCTGTTGGGGGATGGTCTGATGTATTTTGATGCTAATTAGTGCTTACTGTCTCTGTGACCAACCTTTGCTTAATAAAAAGCCATCCCACCTGGGCAGGGCAAAAAAGATAGGGGAATTCTGGAAAAAAGAAGGACTGCCAAGAGGAGGAGAGAGACTGAAGTGAAGAGAGGAAGGACTACCACCAGGAGAAGGAGAGAGACCTGAAGTAAAGAGAGGAAGGGCCGCCACAGGTAGCTGGAGGAAAAACACACAGCGGCGTGGATGGAGAATCCAGCCCAGATAAAGAATGCTAGCAAGTACTTGGGATTATAGATGGGAGGTAACTTGATGAAAGTTATTAAAAGCAGATGGCATGGGATTAAGACAGGGATCCCATGCCTGCCCCACTATGAGAGGTAGTTTAGAGGATTGATATTTGTCCTGCCCCAGGTTAACTAAGGATATTTTAAATATAACAAGTGTCTATGTTTTAATTGATTGCTAGCCGGGCCTATGGATGATACTGATAATACACATAATTTTAAAAACAATACCCATCAGTAAACACATACAATCTTTAAGAATAATAATAATAATGACAGTGTTCTGGTTTCTCTCTCCCTTTTACAACTAGGTAAGAACATTCTTCCCCTATGTAAGTTTTTATATGACAGCTTCAAAAACTACAAAATATAGGTTTTTCTGAAATGTATATCAATGAAAAAATATAATTGAAATGTCAAGAACAAGAAATAATCACAGAGGGTCCAAAAAACCGCAGTAGGAGTCAGTCAACAAAAGCTTTGTGCGGCAGTCTACTCACTGGTTCAGGACTGCAGCACACTTCACCACAGCAGCCCTTACAAGGCTGCACCAAGGAGACATGCTAAGTCTGGTCTGATAGTCACTGTGGGGACAGCAACCTACACTATCACCAAGCCAGCCTTTTCTCACACCTGTAATCCCAGCACTTGGGAGGCTGAGGAAGGAGGACTATACAGAGTAACATTCTATCTCAGTAAAGCAAAAACTACAACAGCAGGCCCAGTGTGCTGTGCCACAGCACCCTTCCCCGGATTCGACGCAGGCGTAGCAGCTGGTGCTATTCTGGAGTTGTCACAGGAGCAGCAGTGTCTGGTAATTAGTACTGGAAGCTGCGCTTGGTCTGGATGTCATCGAGAATCTGCTGCAGTTCCTCATCTTCAAACCGCCCTTCCAGGCTACAGGAAGACAGTTAACCTTAGTGGCTTAGCAACTGGCAAGTCTCCCACACTGTTTTTCTTTTTTCTTTTTTTTTTTTTTGTTTTTTGAGACAAGGTTTCTCCGTGTAGTCTTGGCTGTCCTGGACCCACTTTGTAGATCAGGCTGGCCTCGAACTCACGGTGATCCGCCTGCCTCTGCCTCCCAAGTGCTGGGATTAAAGGCGTGCGCCACCACGCCCAGCTTTTTTTTTTTTTTTTTTTTTTGGTTTTTCGAGACAGGGTTTCTCCGTGTAGCCTTGGCTGTCCTGGACTCACTTTGTAGACCAGGCTGGCCTCGAACTCACAGCGATCTGCCTGCCTCTGCCTCCCGAGTGCCTGGGATTAAAGGAGTGCGCCATCATGCCCGGCTCCCACATTGTTTTTCAAACAGGCTTCATCTCTGAGAGCAGCTCACTTTGCTCTACCACCTTTATATTTAAACTGATTTCTCTTTGACATTCCCTTATAGAACCCCTAAAAAGAGCAGGGTATGGTGGTTACATGCCTTTAATCCCAGCACTTGGGAGGCAGAGGCAGGTGAATGAGAGGCGGGTGGATCACTGTGAGTTTGAGGCCAGCCTGGTCTACAAAGAGAGTCCACAATAGCCAGGGCTCTGTGTAAAAGAGAAACCCTGTCTCAAAAAACCAAACAACCAAACAAAAAAACTAAAATACAACAACAACAACAAAAAACGCACACTACCAGGTATTCGACTGACTTATTTTATAGTAATTCACATGTGGACTGACTTTATGATTGTGTCTGATATCTGTTATCACCAATACCACAGCAACAAATACTAGAATATCTTTTTGGATAATGGGAAAAGGTCACATTGATTTTATTAGATAAGTCAAATTGCTCCACTACTGCCTGCAGTGCGTGAGAAATCTGTTTCTTGTGAGCACTGTTTCTCGTGCTCCTTTGTGAGGTGCTGAGAGAGCAGACTCAGAGCCTCACACACAATGGCAAAAGTTGTGCCACTCGGTTGTGTCCCTAGCAGCCTGTGCCACACTCTTCCTGTCCGTGTAGTATAAATCATTATTCTCAGACTGGCAAGATGGTCCAGCTGCTAAAGGCAGCTTGCCACCAAATCTAATCTGAGTCTGATCGTGGGAACCTACCTGTAAAAGGAGAGAAGTTGTCCACTGATCTTCACACACTTAATGTGACATGCATGTGCACACACACATGCACACATACACAAATAAAGAAAAATGTAAAAACATTTGAATGATTGCCGGGCCCGGGGGTGCATGCCTTTAATCCCAGCTACTATTCTTTTGGGGACTTTTTTTGGTTTTTTTTTTTTTTTTTTGGTTTTTTCGAGACAGGGTTTCTCTGTGTAGCCTTGGCTGTCCTAGACTTGCTTTGTAGACCAGGCTGGCCTCGAACTCACAGTGATCCGCCTGCCTCAGCCTCCCGAGTGCTGGGATTAAAGGCACACGCCACCATTGCCCGGCCCAGCTACTATTCTTAAGCCAGCAGTGACTGCTCACATCTGTAGTCTCAGCCTTGCCATGTGGAAGCACAACACGCAAGAGCTCAGGGAAAGCCTTGGCTACCCCAGACTGCCACCATGAACAAGACTAGCCCCACACCATTTCTCAAACACCATAAAATTACATTCTTAGCCGGGCGTGGTGGCGCACACCTTTAATCCCAGCACTCGGGAGGCAGAGGCAGGCGGATCGCTGTGAGTTCGAGGCCAGCCTGGTCTACAAAGTGAGTCCAGGATGGCCAAGGCTACACAGAGAAACCCTGCCTCGAAAAAACCAAAAAATTACATTCTTATTCAGTGCTGGCATGTCACCAACCCAAATGTTAAATTCATACAACTTTTAGATCTAGCAATTTAACCTGTACAAATCTGTACAAAACAGACAAAACTTGTCCCATCTGGTACTAACCTTGGAATGAGAGCTTTGGACTCCTCAGCAGTCTCTGGGCAAAGATTGGCTAAACAGGCCAACTCAAACTTATGTAGCTTTTTCTGGAGAAGCAAGCTGATTGTAGGGTAATATAAAAAGACAAAAAGACAAACAAGAGAGTGGGAATGAAACAAGAGCCGTAACAGGGGAGAAAGATGCATGATCAAAATATATTATATACCTGTATAAAATGTCACAATGGACTCCATTATTGTGTACAGTTAATATATGCTAATTAAAATTACATTCTTATTCAGTGCTGGTCAAATGTTAAACATTGATCCATAGCAAAAGAAGATCAACTATAGTTGAGAAAAGGTATTTATAATCTGTGATTATGGTCATATGGGCAACCAAATCCTCTTTGATATCACGTTCTGTTCCTATCCCTGAAAAACAAGAAGTACCAGGAAAAAAAGAGAGAAAGAAAAAAGAAATGAAACACAGCAGGCAGAGGCAAGAAAACTGAAATCAGCATAGCAGGGTTTTAGGTTTCTGCTGGGCTGAGAAGTGGCACAGTGGTTAAAAGCTGTTCAAGAGGGTCCAGGTTCGAGTCCCAGTAGCTATAGGGTGGCTCACAACTGCCTGAAATTCCAGGTTCATAGGGTTTTATAGCCCTCTCTGGCACCATGTATACTGGGCACTTGTGTGGTTTACAGGCAAAAGACTCACACACATAAAATAAAATTAAACTTAATAGTGTTCAGGCATGGTAGTGCACGTCTTTAATCCCAGCACTCAGGAGGCAGAGGCAGGAGAATCACTGTGAGTTCGAGGCCAGCCTGGTCTACAAAGAGAGTTCCAGGACAACCAGGGCTGTTATACAGAGAAGCCCTGTCTCGAAAAACAAAACAAAACAAAACAAAATGTAATAAATACTTTAAAAAGTCTCCCTCTGTGAGGTAACTAGCTCTTTGCTCTTCTCACTACCTTCTGTCACAGCACAAGAAGTGCCTCACAGACCCCCTGAACACCACAGCAGTGAAATATGACGGTTTATAGGAATGCCTTTTCCGTTTTCAAGGCCACAAAAAGGACTCAGGAGCTTAACTGGACATCAACCTGTTCTTATGGGAATTCTTTTATAGGAATAGCAAGAACAGAAGACAAAGGGAGGAGGGCGGACAGTAATACACTTTGGCCAACCATACGAAGCAATATTACATTACATTTTTGGTTAGCTGGACAAAAAATTATCAGCTAACCTTTAAGTTGACTGGTCCCAAGTGAGGGAAGTGAGGCGGTGGTTAGGGTCTTTCAGAGTACATCCAAAGTGTGGCCAGGTGTGTAGATAACAGAAGTCCAGTCAGATGTAGCCAGAGGGTAGTGACATGCATAGATAACAAAGTACACCACTGAATCATCTAGTGTAGGTTAACTCAATTGACCCTCTGGCAGTGAATGCTAGTGTCAGCTATGAGTAACTGCTTCTAGGAAGCAGAGGTAAAAAGTTAAAAAGATTTTGAACTGAAGTTCACCTTATAAACAAACAGAAGATGAATATAGAAATGGCTGCAGCTTTGTCAAAGAGCAGACCTCAACTCTTTGATAAGTTAATGTCAAGCAAGATGGGGGATTTGAAGCCGGGCGTGGAGGCTCATGCCTATAATCCCAGCACTCGGGAGACAGAGGCAGGTGGATCGCTGTGAGTTCGAGGCCAGCCTGGTCTACAAAGCGGGTCCAGGACAGCCAAGGCTACGCAGAGAGACCCTGTCTCGAAAAAAAAAAAAAAAAAAAAAAAAAAAGGGGGGGGGGATTTGATTGGCAGTCTATCAAGTATGTTGGCATGGAAGTGCCTCTCCTCTAACTTTGAAAATAAGCACACCAAACTCTCCTTTATGGAAATATGGTTTCCATAATCTACACTACAAAAATAGGCTTGCTAGGATAGGTTTGGTTTAAAAATGACAAATTAGCACTCGGGAGGTAGAGGCAGGCGGATCGCTGTGAGTTCGAGGCCAGCCTGGTCTACAAAGTGAGTCCAGGATGGCCAAGGCTACACAGAGAAACCCTGTCTCGAAAAACCAAAAAGAAGACGAATCAAGAACTTTTATTTGGATGGGCATGGTGGCACACGACACGCCTTTAATCCCAGCACTTGGGGGGCAGAGGCAAGCAGGATCATTGTGAGTTCAAGGCCAGCCTGGTCTACAAAGGAAGTCTAGGACAGAAAAGGCTACTCAGAGAAACCCTGTCTCAAAGAAACAAAACAAAAAATTTGGGGGACCAGAGGGATGGCTCAGCAGTAAAAGCACTTGCTAGTCCTCAGAGGACTGGTCCTAGCACCAACAACTGGGTAGCTCACATATGTCTATAACTCCTCTTCTGGCCTCTGCTAGTGCACGTGGTGCTAGTGAACATGGTGCAATACAAACAGGCGTGCACATACATACAAGTAAAACAAAATAAAATTATTTGCCATGCCTGGTGATATATGCAGGCTCACAGTAGCCTAGTTTACACAGCAAGTTTCACACTAAGTAGAACTGCAAAATAAGAATCTGTCTCAATAACAACAACAACGACAATAATATTTTTAAAAGACCAACTATGGACACCTTTAATCTCAAAGGATGGGGAATCCCTGTAAATTAGAAGATAGCTTGGTCTAATATTGAACTCTGGACCATCCAGGGCTAGATAGTAAGACTCTGCCTCAAAAAATTATATATACAGCTGAGGCTATACAAAGAAATATTGTCTCAAAAATTATATATAAAATAAAAAGAAAATAAATTCTATTTGGAGGGCAGAGAGTGCATGATGGCATATACTAGTAACCCCAGAATTTGTCATGAAGAAGAGAGAACTGAACTTTGGGGAAAGGCTGAGAGGTTTGTGTGTATGGGGGGGTGGGGGGGTGGAGTGTTGGTTTCTCAGTGTAGCCCTGGCTGTCCTGGAACTCACTGTGTAGGCCAGGCTGGCCTCGAACTCAGAGCTCGGCCTGCCTTTGCCTCCCGAGTGCTGGGATCAAAGGTGTGCTCCAGCACTGTAGGCAAGGCTAAGCTTTATGATGAGACTCAGTTTCAAGAAATAAAAAGTAGAGGCTGGAAAGGTAGTGCAGTGGCCGAGAGCACCGGCCAGTTTTGCAGAAGAGGGCCTGGTTTGGTTCCCGGCAGCAACATGGTTGCTTACAACTATCTGTAACTCCAGTTCCAGGGCTTCTGACTCTCTTTGGGCCTCCATGGACCTCTGCACCCACTTATGTGGGAAAGATTAAGCTTTGTCACAAGTAGAATCAATCTAGGCGGGCTTTACCCTTGGGGCACCCCATGAATACCTTGTGACAGACTGACTAGAGCCATCCTGGGCCTGGAATTCAGGAAGCAGACCTGGGAACCCCAACTGGGCTATTGCTTTTCTAATTGACCCTCAACGGGAGAAGGAGACTGCCCTTCCCATGTGACTCAGGCAGGTGAGGAGGAGAGAACAAGTTCAGCCCGGGCTTGACCATGTGTGGAGCAGCGAACAGGCCGGACCAGCACGCGGGTCAGAGAGACACCTAAGGACCCGTCCCGTGGAATGGATACCGGAAGGTTCACTCTTTTGTCCCTTTAACCTTCTTTCTTGTGTAAGCTAGTTGGGTTGTATAATAAAGTTTAATTGTTAAAAAACAGAGCCAACACACTTATACACAAAAAAATAAACAAATGAGTTCGAGACCAGCCTGGTCTACAAAGTGAGTCCAGGACAGCCAAGGCTACACAGAGAAACCCTGTCTCGAAAAAACAAAAACAAACTTTTTTTATAGGGCTGGAGAGCTGGTTCAGCAGTTAAGAGCACTGGCTGTTCTTCCCGAGTACCTGGGTCCTGAGTCTAGGCACTCACGTGGTGCCTCACAACTGCCTGTAATTCCCAGGGATTGGATACTCTCTTCTGGCATCTGTAGGTATATTGCACACACACGATGCACAGACACACGAGCTGGCAGAACACCTATAAGATATACATAAGTAAACTTTAGTTTTGAACTGATTTCTTAGTACTCACCTACGAACACTGGCAATGGTCTCTCTGTTTTTGAACCGGCTGAAGCGAGCCGTATAGTTTAGGGTTTTCATGAAGACCTCCGAGAGCTCCTGCTCGTCCTCCGCACTCTCGTTCTGCTGCTTCCGATGCTCCAGCAGCATGTGAACTTCAGAGTTTAGGAGTGTCTCGGCTGTTTCAAACTCTGTGAGAAGAGTAAGTGTGAGTTGAAAATACTCCTTTTAAAAAAGCACGTCTTTGGTTCTAGCGCTTGGGAGGCAGAGGCAGGAGGATAGTGAGCTGTAAGACAACCACAAATACATAAGAGAATCAAAAACAAACAAACAAACCCCAAAAGACAAAACTAGCTTTGCATTTTGGAGGCTGGAGAAATGAACATGGAGTCCTCTTACAAAGGAAGTTCAATTCCCAGCACCCACAGCAGACACCTCACACAGCACCTCTGGCCTCTGCAGGTACCTGCACATGTAACTAACATAAGGACTGAGGAGACCATTGAGCACTTAAGAGCACTGGCCAATCTTCCAGAGGATCAAAGTGCTGTTCCTAGCACCCACAAGCTGCCTCACATTCCTCCTTGAGTCCAGTTCCAGGGGATCCAAGGCCTACGTCTAGCTCCTATGGGCACCAGACATGCATACAGACATACATGCTGGCAACGTCCTTATAAAATTTTAGAAAGAGAATCTCTCTTTTGAGAATCTCAATTAAAAGAATACACAAAAGACAAAAGCTAACATCTCTTTTGGGGGCTGGACAGATGGTTAAGTGAATAAAGTACTTGCCACACAAGTGTGGGGAAGAGAATTAGGGTCCACAGAGCCCATAAAATAGGTATAGTGTGCACCTGTAATCCAGTAGTTGTTAGGCAGACAGGGGACCAATGTCCTGGGGCAAATCGACAAGTTAAGACTAGCAGAACTGGGCTAGAGAGATGGCTCAGAGGTTAAGAGCACTGTCAGTTCTCCCAAAGGTCCCGAGTTCAATCCCCAGCACATACATAGTGGCTCACAACCATCTACAATGAGATCTGGTGCTCCCTTCTGGCCTGCAGGCACACATGCTGGAACAATACTGTATAAATAATAAATAAATGAATCTTAAAAAAAAAAAAAAAAAAAAAAGACTAGCAGAACTGCAGGCATGGTGGGACAGGACTTTAGCCCCTGCATTTGGGAGGTAGAGGCAGGCGGAGCTCTGTGAGTTCAAGGCCAGCCTGGTCTACAGAGGAAGTTTCAGGACAACCACAGAGAAACTCCGTCTCAAAATAAAAACAACAAAACAGACTAGCAAAACTGACAAAGCTCCAGGCTCAGCAAGAGATGTTTGTCTCCATATGTAGAAAATCACCAAGGACTTTACTCAACATCCACTCCAGGCCTCTGTAACCACCTGCACAAGAACATGTGACCACACTTATGTACATTACCACACACACACACACAAATGCATAAGTGTCATTGTCTGGACTGAGAATGTAGCTAACTTGGGAGAATGTTCCCCCAGTATGTACAAAGCAATATATTCCAGAGGCAGGTGGATCGCTCTGAGTTCAAGGCCAGCCTGGTCTACAAAGTGAGTTCGGGATAGCCAAGGCTACACAGAGAAACCCTGTCTCAAAAAACAAAACAAAACAAAATTGGAAAAAAAAAAAAAAAAAAAAAAAAAAAGGCAGTACACTCTATCCAAAGCGCCACATAACTAGTCGCATGCCTGTAATCCCAGCATCTGAGAGGCAGAGGCAGGAGGATCTCTGCATGTTTGATGCCAGCCTGGTCTACACAGAGAATTCAGGCTAGCCACATTAGACTGTGTCTCAAAAACTAGAGATGAAGAACTGGGGATGGCAGCTGTAGAGATGACTCAGAAGTTGAGGGACTGCTGGGGGGTTTTTGTTGTTTTGGTTTTTTGTTTTGATTTGGCTTTTTGAGACAGAGTTTCTCTGTCTGGCTGTCCTGGACTCACCCTGTAGAGCAGGCTAGCCTCAAACTCACAGCCATCCATTCGCCTGCCTCTGCACCACCATGCCCGGCTCAGGGTTTGTTCTTGAAGGGAACCCAATTTCAGTCCCCAGCACCCAGTTCAAAGTAGCTCACAACGACCCATGTTCAGCTCCAAAGAATGTAATGCCTTTGGCCTCCAGAAGCACCTGTACGCACATGCTCATGCACAAAGTCATTCTTCGTTTTCCGAGACAGGGTTTCTCCCTGTAGCCCTGACTGTCCTGGACTCACTTTGTAGACGGGCTGGCCGATGGAGGTGTGTGCAGCCACTGGCTGGTTTATTGCTATTGTTTACTGTTTATTTTATTTTTGAGATGATAATCTAATCACACCATTTCCCCTCCCTTTCTTCCCTCTAAACCAGAGGTTCTCACCCTACCTAAGCCACAACCTTTTCATCGTTTCTCATGTTACGGTGACACCCAACCATAAAACTATTTTCATTGCTATTTATAACTCTAATTTTGGTACTGTTACGAATCATAAAAATGATATGCAGGATATCTGATATTTGGCACCTGTGAAAGGGTAAAGAACCACTGCTCTAAACCATCCCTAAACCCTCCTTGTTCTTTCAAAGCCATGTTGTTTCAGGATATTTGATCACACTGTGAATGAACTCTGAGGGAAAAAAGAAGCTGGGAGGGGGGGAAACACCCCAAAACTGTTTCTAGTTGTGTGGCTCAGCCCTAAGCACACACCTTTAATCCCTCTGGCTGGAATACAAACATGACCTTAGTACATGCCTTTAATCCCAAACTATGAAGGTGAGGTTAGTTTGTAGAAGAAAGCACCCATGTTTCAAATGGATGGCTACAGAAAAAGCGATGAATCAGAGAAAGATTTGACAGAATAGGATACGCCCAACTCTCACGATCAAAGAGAGGAAAGGGAAGCTTTTTAGGGGAACAGCAAAGAGAATGAAAGAGAAAAGAGGCAGTTTTACCGGTAGGTTTCACAGAGACAGGTTGAAGAGAGACCAAGCTAGACACGAGTAAAGACAGAATGAGCCAGAGAACGAGGAGCCAGAAGATTAGAGCAGACTGCTAGAGTTAGTTTGAGGCCAAACACAACAATTATGGGCCAAGAGAGAAGCCAGATTGAATAAATCAGCTGAGAGGGGTGTTCGAGCCAGAACAGCTGAGTTGAACCAGGCAGCCAGAGTTCAGAAAGAGCTAGAAAGGGTGAGCTTATTCAACAGTAAGTCGCAGAGGCTGAAAGCATTCTAAGCCTAGATTAAGATTGTATGGAGGCTGTTAGCTTCCAGGACTAGACCTAGGTGAGCAGACATTTACATCAAGTGAATAAAACTTAAGTTTTACACAATGGCCTCTTTTCATTCATTGTTGTTACAAGCATTTATGTATAGACCTAATGTAAAGTGCTCAGTCTGTATCACATTACCCACAGGTATGTTTTCAGGGCTGACCACTTGGTAGTAGATAACCAACTGGTGTGCTTTTCTCTGGGGAAGGTCATTTCTTCCTCCCCCACCCCCACGCCCTTTTTTTTTGTTTTCCAATACAGGGTTTTTCTGTGTAGCCTAGACTGTCCTGGACTCACTTTGTAGACCAGGCTGGCCTCGAACTCACAGCGATCCACCTGCCTCTGCCTTCCGAGTCCAGTTTGTTTTACTGTATTTATACAGTATTCTGCCCACATGTGTGTTTGCAGGCCAGAAGAGGGCACCAGATCTCATTATAGATGGTTGTGAGGCACCATGTGGTTGTTGGGAATTGAACTCAAGAACTTTGGAAGAACTGACAGTGCTTTTTTTTTACCTCTGAGCCATCTCTCTCTCTCTCTTTTTTTTTTTTTTTTGGTTTTTCGAGACAGGGTTTCTCTGTGTAGCCTTGGCTGTCCTGGACTCGCTTTTGTAGACCAGGCTGTCCTGGAACTCACAGAGATCCGCCTGCCTCTGCCTCCCAAGTGCTGATTTCTCCCATTCTTAACAGTCCTTAGTTGTCTGTACAGATGGTTCTGTGGTTAAGAGCACAAACTGTCCAGGACAGCCAAAGCTACACATAGAAACCCTGTCTTGAAAAACAAAAAACAAAAACAAAAAAAGAGTACAAACCGTTAAGTTCCCAGTGCTCACATGGCGGTTCTCAACATCCATAACGCCCATTCCAGGGAGTCTGATCTTTTGAACACTGCAGTACCAGGCATGAATGTGATGCACAGACATACATGCTTTAATTCCTTCAGGCAGGGTCTCTCACTGAACCTGGAGATAGGCTGGCAGTCAGCAAGTCCCAGTGATCCTCTTGTCTCTGACCACTACAAGGCTTAAGTTACAAGTGCACATGGCCACACCGGCTTTTTTATTTTAGTATACATACACACAAACACTTCCATACACACAAGTATTTTGCCTGTGTACATGTGTGTACCACATGTATAACTGGTATCTGGGGAGACCGGCAGAAGGCACTGGATTCCCTGGAACTGGAGTCATAGATGGTTGTGAGCCACCATGGTGGGTGCTGGGAATTGAACCTGTGTCCTCTGCAACCAGTGCTCTAAACCATAAAGGCATCTCTCCAGCCAACCCCCCGCCACACACACATAATCTTTTTTTTTTTTTTTGGGTTTTCCGAGACAGGGTTTCTCTGTGTAGCCTTGGCCATCCTGGACTCATTTTGTAGACCAGGCTGGCCTCGAACTCACAGCGATCCGCCTGCCTCTGCCTCCCGAGTGCTGGGATTAAAGGCGTGTGCCACCACGCCCGGCTTTTTTTTTTTTTTTTTTTTTTTTGTTTTTTCGAGACAGGGTTTCTCTGTGTAGCCTTGACCATCCTGAACTCACTTTGTAGACCAGACTGGCCTCGAACTCACAGCGATCCGCCTGCCTCTGCCTCTGCCTCCCGAGTGCTGGGATTAAAGGCGTGCGCCACCACGCCCGGCCACACACACAATCTTATAGTCCTCATGTTTGCTTAGCAAGTGTTCTTATCTGCTGAACTCTCTCTCCAGCCTCAGACACTGTGCTATAACTTCAAAGAGACCTAAGACCCCTCCGTAATAAACATTTTCTAGATGAAATCACCACTCTGGCAATGTCTCTCCCTTCCTCAGACACACACACACACACACACACCACAGTTATCAGGAAACAAAAGGAAAATGAAATAGATTAGGGAATCCTTGTACAATTATTTTAAGAACAAAGTTTATTGCTCCTTGTTCCTCAAGAAGGAAACACTCATTATTTAATACCTCATCTGGTAGTTTTTCTCTAGACACTGTTGTTACAGATATCAGTAAGATTTTATGATAACAGTGGCCTGTTGGGGGCTGGGCATGGAGCGTACATTTAATGCCTATACACATAAACCCAGTGTGTGGCTCACATCTGTATTCCTAGCACTGTGGAAGTAGAGGCAAGGTTATTTTTGCCTACTTATCTAATTCCAGGCCAGTCTGGGCTACACCAGACCCTGTCTCAAAACAAAACTCACAAAAGCACAGCATGAATCTTGGGGTCTTACTGTAATGCCCAAGCTAGCCTTGAACTCCTGGTCTCACACTATTCTACTGCAAGCTCCAAGAAGCAGGAACAGAAGGCACTATGCCCAGCTGCTGGCACATATTCATCCAACAAAAGGAGGCACCAGCCATCCCAGACTGGAATCCACCTTGCTCCCAACTGCCGTTTGCTTGTTTGCAGGGTTGGTTTTTCGAGACAGGGTTTCTCTGTGTAGCCCCAGGTGTCCTGGACTCACTTTGTAGACCAGGCTGGCCTCAAACTCACATTGATCCGCCTGCCTCTGCCTCCTGAGTGCTGGGATTACAGGCATGTGCCACCAAGCCCGGCCTCCCCAACTGTTTTTTCTAACCCAAAAAGCTACAAGGGCCTGGAAACCAATGGCAATAGCATCTCTGCTCAGAGGCAAGATCACTGACCACTTCTGACATATAGACCTTGAAATGCTTTTACTAGCACTGCGATAGGACCGTAGCTCAGCTTCTGTCAGCTGCCAATTTAGAAAAAAGACCTCTAGCCGGGCGTGGTGGCACACGCCTTTAATCCCAGCACTCGGAAGGCAGAGGCAGGCGTATCCCTGTGAGTTCAAGGCCAGCCTGGTCTACAAAAGGGAGTCTAGGACAGTCAAGGCTACACAGAAAAACCCTGTCACGTAAAAACCAAAAAATAAAAAAAAGAAATAAGACCTCTGCTCCAGATTTGTTTTTTTTGCATGCCAGAAAAAAAGGGACATAACTTAAATCCCCCTATATGTCAAGACTGATGACACTTGCCTTTAATTCCAGCGCTCATGAGAATGCGACAGGAAATGTAACAAATTTGAGGCCAGCCAAGGAAACGTAACAAGACACCCTCAAAAACGAAACTGCTGGGTATGGTGGAATTAACTGAACCACTCAAGGGTTCATCTGTGCCATGCTGACCAAGTCCCTGTACTTAGCCCTTCGCAGCCCTACGCCGTGCCAAGCCCGCCAAGCCCGAATGCTCCCTGTGACCAGGGAGCAGATATTGACTATAACTCAAGGACGATGTCACCTCGGAGTCGAGCTGTCCCGGGTCCCACCTTTGGGAAAGATGAGCTGGGAGGCGTCTTCTTCTACATCGCCAGCCCGCGGATCACTTCCACCCGCCGCCATTGCTTTAGGATGTGCCGCTAAAGGCACCGCCGGAAACGGAAGCCGTGAGGGCGGGCTTCCACCAAGGGGAAAAAAAACCCCATCCGACTCGGGGGCGGGGCTAGGTGAAATGGGCGGGCCCCGAGGAGGCTGAGTAGGCGGGGCGGGGCGTTAAGTCAGGCCCGAGAACCTACGAAGGTGCGCGTGAGCTAGGCGCTCAGGGCGCAGTTCTGGCGGCTCCTGGTCGTTGGAGGTGCTTTCTGTATTGCCGGCTTGGAGATAAACTGTTTCTTCTCTGCAGCACGCCCTTGCCATGGGACCTGGGATGATCAGCAAGCCATTTCAGGAGAAAAGGATGAAGTGCGGTGCAGGATAAAAACTAAGTGACCAACCCAAGGAACGGCCTATGATGAAAAGCTGGGTAAGGTGACTATAGAAACATACTGAAATGATTTGATTTCAATGATTTGATTATCTTAAAAAAAAAAAAAAAAGATTAACCATTGAGCGCGAGGATAAAAAGTTAAAGGAGAGCGGTTTGTAGTGGCGCATACCTTTAATCCCAGCATTTGGGAGACACAGGTGGGTTTGGGTTTGGGTTTGGGTTAGTTCCTGGCCAGCCTATTCTATAGAGTTAGGACAGCCAGAGGTACACAGTGAGACCCTGTCTCAGAAAGAAAGAAAGAGAAGAGAGAGAGAGGGAGAGAAAGAACAGTTTATACTGAGGCTTGGTTATATAGCAAATTCACTATGGCCACATACCATCCTGTTGCAAAAAGAAAGGGCGGGAGGGCGTCTCAGATTGTTTCTGGTGTATTTAATAATTCTGAGCAAGCAAACTCTGATATTGAGCACCTTTTAGCATTATCTTTTCGCACATTTGATAAGTAGAAAGTTAAATGAAAAAGTGATGCTATTTTCAATTTAAGAGAAAACAAAAGTTTTGTTTTGTTTGAGGCAAGGTTTTTCTGTGTAGCCTTGGCTGTCCTAGACTCGCTTTGTAGACCAGGCTGGCCTCAAATTCACAGCAATCCTCCTGCCTCTGCCTCCTGAGTGCTGGGATTAAAGGCATGTGCCACCCCTCCTGGAGAGAAAACAAAAGTTTATACAAGAAGGAGAAAAAAACTCTTCTGCAGTGCTTGGCTCATTAGCGAACAGTAGTCAGCTGTGCTAACTTAATAGAAATGCACTGAAGGAGCTGGAGAGATGCTCTGTGCTTAACACTTGATGCTTTCAGAGGCCCTGGGTCCATTTCCCAGCACCCACAGCAGCTGGCGCACAAGCACCTGTTACAAATGCATCTTTTATTCACCTGATGTAATTGTAGTCTCCGAGGTTTAATACCTCTGTGGGCTAACCTAGACCTAGTCCTGGAAGCTTCTAGCCTTGGTAACAATCTAATCTAGGCCTAGATTGTTTTCAGCCTTTAAGACTTACTGCTGAATAAGCTCACCATTTCTCTTTATGAACCTTTGCTGGCTGGTTCAACTCAGCTGTTCTGGCTCAAACTCCTCTCCAGGGTGATTCAAATTGGCTTCCTTCAGCTTCTGACTGAATTGCTCTGCTTGCCTATGGTCTCCTGGGAACAAAGGTGTGCCTGTATCCCAGCCAGATCACACAGACCTTTCTATGATCTCTTGCCAGAACAGCCATATTGTGAATTAAAATTCCTCTGTAACCTGTGACTCTAGCTACAAGGGAGCCAAAGCCCTTTCTGGTCTCTTTTGGAACACACACCACACATCACACACACACACACACACACACACACACACACACACACACACACCACCCTTCACATATACACAAAATAAACCATTTTAAAAATAGGTGGCAGTACTTATTACCAGACAGAATTTTGTATTTTTTACTAGTGGGGCCATACATACCATGGTGCACAAAGCAGGTTAGAGGATAATTTTGTGGCGGTCCCTCCTTCCACCTTTCTGGATTCTGGGGATTGAACTCAGGTCATCAGAACTGAACATCAAGTGCCTTTATCTGCTGCATGATCTCACTACCCAAGAATAGCTAGTTATTTGACTTGTAAATAAAATTATTTTTACAGAGCTGAGCTGGCTGTGGTGGCACATGCCTTTAATCCCAGCACTTGGGAGGCAGAGAGAGGCAGATCGCTGTTGAGTTCGAGGCCAGGCTGGTCTACAAAGGGAGTCCAGGACAGCCAAGGCTACACAGAGAAACCCTGTCTCAAAAAAAAAAAAAAAAAAAAATCAAGTCCAGAACAGCCAGGACTATTACACAAAGAAACCCTGTTTTGAAAAAATTTTAAAAGTTTTACAAAATTACTATGTATCTCTATTTATAGAAAGAATGCATTGGTTAAAATAAATAGCTATATATTATTGGCAGAACTTTTTTCCTAAACAGCACACAAGAACTTCACAACTGGGACTAGAGAGATTGCTCAGCAGTTAAGAGCATCAACTGCTCTTACAGAGGTCTTGGGTTCAATTCCTGATGCCAGCTATAATTGTAGTTCCATGGCAACCAATGTCCTCTTCTAGTGTGCAGGCAGACACCCATGTAGACAAAATACCAAACACATGAAATAAATAAATAGATTTTTAAAAAAGATTTATTTATTATTTATACAGTATTCAGCCTGCATGTGACCCAGCAGGCCAGAAGAGGGCACCAGATCTCATTATAAATGGCTATGAGCCACCCTGTGGTTGCTGGGAGTTGAACTCAAGACCTTTGGAAGAGCAGCCAGTGCTCTTAACCTCTGAACTATCTCTCCAGCCCACATAAATAAATCTTAACATGTAAGCTGGGGATTATTAGAACTCCTGCAAAGATATTCAGGACAATAGTTCATGGTCAGACTGCATTTAGGTAGTAGAAATGAGCTTGAGATTCAGTAAAAAAAAAACCACACACACACACACAAACACACACACACACACACACGGAGGGAGAGAGAAAGAACAGGAGAAAAGTCACCAGGTGGAGAGAGAAAAAGAAGAGTAATAAAAACATAGATGACATTGCACAGGTTGGCTTGTTCATAACGTTTTCATTCTAGAAGTCAGTATAAGCTATCTGTCCGGCCATGCGGTTAGAATGGTGAGGTAGGTATGCATCTGCCCTCACAGTGAGCTCAGCAGCAGGAGTTGATGCCGTGCCTGACAAATGTTAGAGATGGGGCTAAGAATCTGAAGTTTGGATATGGCTTAACTGTATCTCCTAGAGTTTCGTGTACTGGGATTTTGATCCCCTATACTTAGAAGTCAGAGCTGGTGGGACCTTTAAGAGGTGGGGACTGGGACTAGACAGATGGTTCAGTCACCAAAGTGTTTGCCTTCTCCCATCTGAGAGAGAGTTTGGGGGTATAGGTGGACAAGGAAAGAAGCGAGCTCCCTTAGATTGCAGCTTCTTGTTCATAGAAGACACTGGGAGAGGTGGGGGGAAGCATGAGGATGGGACCATCTGGAGTGGGAAGGGAGACCCCAGAGCCTATAAAATACTCACGCCTTAGGATCTGTCCCTAGGGATGAAGCTGTCACCTTCCCTTTCTCCGGGGCTTGGTCTCTGTCTCTCCCATATCAGCTTGCTGGTGCCCTAGATGGCCCCCGGCACACTTGTTATAGAGCCTTAGAACCCACATAAAGTGCTCCTAATCACAGTGTTGGACAGCTCAGTGGCCAGCCAGCACAGCACAGCACTCCTGGCTACATTCCTGAGTCTGGGCTCCAAGGTGGGTCTCTGGCCTGTACATGTATGTGTGTGTGTACCTGCATATATACACACAGAGAGAGAGACAGAGAGAGAGAGAGAGACAGAGAGAGAGAGAGAGATATCTCAGTGGGTAAAGGCACTTACCACTGAGCCTGAGGAGCTGAGTTTGATTCCTGTATACAAATGATGGGAGGAGAAAACTGACTCCCAGAAGTTGTACTCTGGCCTTCATATATGTACCATGGTTGTGGACATGTATGTGTACAAACACAAAGTATACTTTTTTGCTTTTTGGGGTTTTTTTGTTGTTTTGTTTTGTTTTGTTTTGTTTTTGTTTGTTTTGTTTTTTTGAGACAGGGTTTCTCTGTGTGTCCTTGGCTGTCCTGGACTCACTTTGTAGATCAGGCTGGCCTCGAACTCACAGTGATCTGCCTGCCTCTGCCTCCTGGGTGCTGAGATTAAAGGTATGTGCCACCACACCCAGCTAAAGTTTAAATTTTTTTTAATGGCCAGGCATGGTGGCACAGCCAGGACTACAAGAGAAACCCTGTCTCAAAAACCAACCAAACAAAAAACACTAAATGATTTTTTTTTTCCCGAAACAGTTTCTCTGTGTAGCCTTGACTGTCCTGGACTCACTTTGTAGGCCAGGCTGTCCTCGAACTCACAGAAATCTACCTGTCTCTGCCTCATGAGTGCTGGGATTTAAGGAGTGCTCCACCACCGCCCAGCAACTAAATGATTTTTTAAAAAAGAAGTAGTAAGGCCTAATAAGATGTCCTTAGACCACTGTGGCATGGCCTTAGGAGGGATAAAGCAGCTAGTACTCTTTGTACACAGACTCTGCATTTCACCTTCACCATGTTTCCTCTCCCTTTTATATGCACTCTCCATGATACCATGTATAGTAAGGGCCTCAACAGAGCACTGTGCCCTTCAACCTTCAGAACTGTAAGGCTCTGGAGGTTAATCTTGACAATCCTGACTGTCGGCTTGAGTGGCTTTAACCAGTGGCCCATCTCCCCAGCCCCTTGCTCTTCTCAGGGATTCTGGCAATGTGAAATTGAGGGAAGAAAAGTTCTTTTTGTTACCGTATAGCATAACTTAATGTCATCTTGATATTTTAAAGATTTAATTTATTTTGTATGTATGAGTGTTTTTTTTTTTTTTTTTCTTTCTTGTTCATCCATGCACCACTTGGATGTCTGGTGCCCGAGGAAGCTCTGAGAATTGAACCTGGTCCTTTGCAAGATCAAGTGCTCTTAACCACTGAGCTAACTCTCCAGCCCTATCATCTTATTAAGATGAGTTTGCTGGGGGGCTGGAGATGTGGCTCAGTGGTTAAGAGCGCCACCTGCTCTTCCAGAGGTCCTGAGTTCAATTCCCAGCAACCACATGGTGGCTCACAGCCATCTATAATGTAATCTGATACCCTCTTCTGCAGATAAAGCACTCATATGCAATTAAAAAAAAAAAAAAAGATGGGTTTGCTGGCCAGGCAGTAATGTCGCACGCCTTTAATCCCAGTACTCAGGAGGCAGAGGCAGGTGGATCTCTGTGAGTTCAGGGCCAGCCTGATCTGTAAAGCAAGTTCCAGGACAGACAGGGCTACAGAGAAACCCTATTGGGAGGGGGCAGGGTGCACGGGCAGATATGGACTGACTCTAGCAAAGGTTTGGAAAACTTCTCCTACCACAGTGCTGAAGTAAGTGAGTAAGGCATGACCTTGACCAGAGAGAATTTCTCAGGGACACAAAAATGTCCTACTACTACATCGCTACAAGAGGATGGAAAGCATCTTGGAGGTCACACTGCCTCGGGCTCGGAAGGCCTTAAAACTCCAGATCTGCCGGGGTGGCAAATGCAGTTGGGTCTCTATGTGTCTGAGGTGGCATAGTGAGTTCTGGGCCAGCCACAGCTACACAGTGACACCCTGTCTCAAGCCACCAAGATGACTTCATGCTGCCAGGCATCATGACCTGAGTTCAGTCTGAGACCCATGTGCTCTCAAGAGAGAACCAACTCCCAATAGTTGTATGCATACAGAAATATACACACAGGTACAGGCACACAAATAAACAAACAGCGGTGGTCTCTGGGCTGGGATGTAACACAGTGGTAGAGTACTCGCCGTGTGTGTGTAAGACCCTGGGGTCAGTTCTTAGAAACATTTACATACAGAGAGAGAGAGAGAGAGAGAGAGAGAGAGAGAGAGAGAGAGAGAGAGAGAGGGAGGAGGAGAGGAGAGAGGAGAGAGAGAGAGAGAGAGAGAGAGAGAGAGAGAGAGAGAGAGAGAGAGACTGAGAGAGAGAGACTGAGAGAGGGACCGAGACAGCCGAAGTTTGGAGGCTTTCAAGCCCATGTGTCACAAGCTCTTTGGAGAATCACATGAAACCCTCAACAGCCTCCATCCCTTTGGTTTTTTAAAAAAAGATATATTTATTTATTATGTATACAGTGCTCTGTAACATGTACACCTGTATGCCAGAAGAGGGCATCGGATCAATCACATTATAAATGGTTGTGAGCCACCATGTGGTTGCTGGGAATTGAACTCATGACCTCTAGAAGAACAGTCAGTGTTCTTAACCTCTGAGCCATCTCTCCAGCCCCTTCTTTGATATTTCTGATTATATTAATAACAAAGGGAAGGGTTACATGAGTCATAAGATAATATGCCAGTTTTTTGCCCTCTTTAGTAACATTTACTAGCAGTCTTCCAATAACAAGAAAAGATCTTTTCTAAGCAAAGTGACTCACCAGAAAGTTGCCCTCTGACCTCTAACATGAGAATTGTGGCATGTTTACACACACACACACACACACACACACACACACAATTAAAAGAGCAAGAATGTAGCACACGCTGGGCGTGGTGGCGCACGCCTTTAACCCCAGCACTCGGGAGGCAGAGGCAGGCGGATCGCTGTGAGTTCGAAGCCAGCCTGGTCTACAAAGTGAGTCCAGGATGGCCAAGGCTACACAGAGAAACCCTGTCTCGAAAAACAAAACAAAACAAAAAAACAAAACAAAACAAAAAAAGAATGTAGCACACATATGCATATTTCCCCAGAATCTGGTTTTGTCCAAAGTTTAGGTCTTCTGAGCCTTTGTAACCAGCAAGTGGCACCTCTAATATAATTTGCGTGAATTCCACTGTGTACTTAGAGCCACATAAATAGGATCTTGGAGTTAGGGATAAGGCTCAGACTGCTTGCCTATATCATGCATGCATCCCTGAGTTCTGGCCCAAGCACCTCATAAAGGTGGGGTGGTATAGGCACACCTGTGATCTTAGCAGATTTTAGCTGCACAGTGACATTAAGGCCTGCTTGGAATACAAGAGAACTTGCCCCGCTCCTCCAAAAGGGAAGGGATAGTTACAGGGCAGTGCTGGCATTTTTCAGTGGTGTAGCTGCTTCTGTTGGCCATACTCCAGTCAGTAACCATAATAAACTCATCTTTTGCCAAGCTGCACTGGCCCAAAGTTTGGCTGGACTTGAATTCACAAACATCTGCCTGTCTCTGCCTCCTCTGAGTGCTGGGTTTACAGGCATGGGATACCATGACCGTCAAGTCCGCAACATACAGTGTCTGTAGGTATGTCTGGGTGTTGTCTGCAGTCTCTAAGGAAACTGGAAGCATGGGTCAGATCCCTTGGGACTGGAGTTATAGATGGTTGTTAGCTGCCATGTGGGTGCTGAAAACAAAATCCAGATCCTCTATAAGAACAAATGCTCCTGTCCCCCGGCTCGTCACTATCATAGACAGGAGCCATGTGCAGCCCATCAAGCTGGCTAGGGTAACCAAAGTGCTGGGTAGGACTGGTTCTCGGAAACGGTGCTCATAGGTGCGTGTGGAATTTAGGGATTACACCAGCCACTCTACCATCCGAAACGCCAGAGGGCACATTTGAGAGATCGATGTGCTCACCCTATTGGAGTCAGAGAGGCTCAGGTTGCACTGACCCTGCTGCTGGGTCCTGGATATCCACCACTTAACCCATGGGATGACCTGCAACTGTTAAAGCGTTTGTATTATTAAAAAAAGACAAATTCTCTCAATCAATGAGCCATTTCTCTGGCCCAGATTGGCTCACAATATTGTCCAGGCTGGCCTTAAATTCACAGTAATCATTCTGCCTCCTCAGATGGAGGGCATGTGCCACTACATCAAGGCTTTTTTGGGTTTTTTTTTTTTTTTTGGTAAGATTTCATTCTGTAGCTCACACTGGCTTTCAACTCTTGGCCATCTTCCTGTCTCAGTCTCCCAAATCCTGGGCTTACAAGCATGAGCCTAGTTTTAGAAAAAAACTTTAAAGAATCTTTTTTTTTTTTTTTTTTTAATGTATTCAGTGTTCTGTCCGAGTGTATGCCTGAATGCCAGAAGAGGGCACCAGATCTCATTATAGATGGTTGTGAGCCACCATATGGCTGCTGGGATTTGAACTCAGGACCTTTGGAAGAACACACAGTGCTCTTAACCTCTGAGCCATCTC
Organism: Acomys russatus; assembly: GCF_903995435.1. Classification (NCBI taxonomy): domain Eukaryota; kingdom Metazoa; phylum Chordata; class Mammalia; order Rodentia; family Muridae; genus Acomys; species Acomys russatus. The sequence goes on along the minus strand of NC_067156.1, from coordinate 20,576,633 downwards.
TCCAGCCCACTTTAAAGAATCTTATCACCCCCTACTCTCAGCAAGAAGTAGCACCATTGACCTCACAGAGGGAACAGAGATGGCCAAAAGATAGGAATCTTGGTTGAGGGTTTCTCTGTAGCCTTGGGCTCACTTTGTAGACCAGGCTGGCCTCAAGTTCAGAGCAATCCACCTGCCACTGCCAAGTGCTGGGATTACAGGTGTAGACTATACTGCTTAGCTAGGAATCTTTTTTGGTTTTTCGAGACTGGGTTTCTCTGTGTAGCCTTGGCTGTTCTAGACTAACCTCAAACTCACAGTGATCTGCCTGCCTCTGCCTCCCGAGTGCTGGAATTAAAGGTGTGTGCCACTACGCCCAGCAGAATCTTGATTTATTTTTATTTTTTTTATCAATCCCTTATATTGTGTGCATGTGTGCCAAGGTACCTGTGTAGAGGCAGAGGACAGCTTACTAGCATTGGTTCCCTCCTTCAAGTATGTCCCAGGGCTAGAACTCAGGTCAAATTCTGTAGTGTGCACCTTTATCTGCTGGGCCACCTCATCTAGTTTTAAGAGACAAGGCCTGTCACTGTGTAGCCCTCCAGAGTGTTGGGACTGAGGGACTCCTCCACCACACCTAGTTCATATGGTTTTTGTTTTTTATTTTATTTTGGTTTTTCAAGATAGGGTTTCTCTGTGTAGCCTTGACTGTCCTGGACTCACTTTGTAGACCAAGCTGGCCTCGAACTCACAGCAATCCACCTGCCTCTGCCTCCCAAGTGCTGTTTTTATTTTGTTTTGGGTTTGTTTTTCTGAGACAGGGTTTTTCTATAGCTTGGGTTGGGCCTGGACTTGGCTGGCCTTGAACTCAGTGGTGTATACCTTTAATACCATCTATTTGGAGGCAGAGGCAGACAGAGCTCTTATGAGGACCATAACTGTCTAAGATAATTCAAGTCACCTAGTTACAAAGAGGCAGAAGACAGTTTTTATCCATTTTGATTTATTCTCTACAATACTTCATTTAAGACCTTGATGACTTGTACTCAGAAGTTATATAGCCAAGAGGCAACCAAGTGTAATACAAATAATTGGTCTGAAGTCTTTGCAGTGAAGGCCATACAGTCTCTTGTTTCAGGGAAACAAAGTGAAAACATAAAAAACACAGTTTTCTAGGCTTCAGAGATCTCAATGGAAAGTAAACACTATTAGTGAAGTTGTAGATGTTAACATGGAAACAGATTTTGCTCAAAATATTAAAATTAACACCCAAGACTTATTTTATATAGATTATTTTTATTATAAACAGTAAAATATATGTAATGTCTCAACTACAAACCTTTCATGTGGAAAGGGTTTCTAACATGAGTTATTTTAACATTATGAAGCAAACCTCACAGTGGAAACAACCCAACACTGACAAACTAGTGATCAAAGACATTTGCATTTAGCTCAGGAAAACAAGGACAGTTCATAATTACACAGAGTGTCCTAGCTGTGGGTATGATGAGACAAGCCAACTTTCCAGACCAAAAGGCACTCACAGCTAGGGATGAAACCAAACCAAGCCAGCAGCTTGGCTGGTTCTTTGATAAGAGGAGACCTGTTAGTTTGAGCAGCCTAAAGCCAAAGGCAGGAAAACCAGTCCCTTTGCTCTACCGTCACACACTGGTCACCATTCCCACTGCTTTGGTCAATGTGTAGAAGGCAGCTCAGTTCTAGTTCAGAGTTTTGCCTCCCTATGTAAAGTCCCCATGTGGACAATCCACACTTTGCTGTTTTGTTTTGTTTTGTTTTTTCCTGAGAGCCATCTGCCACACGTTGCCGTGAGGTGACCGAAACCATGCACTCCTACTTGTGAATGACTAGGCTCCAGTCAGGACAGACAGACCAATAGAGCCCATTTCTTCTGGGCCAAACAGTTCTCCTTGCCTGACTCCCAAGTCCCCTTGACAAGGCAAAGGAACCTGAGCGTTTGTGCTGCTGGACGTCTGTGGGAGCACGAGGGAATGTGCAGGGAGTAAGGCTTCTTCACTCCAAAGCCACTGAGCCCACTGCAGTGTGACGCTGGGCTTTGCCAGCTGGATTCCTGTCCACTGACCCCCCACCCTTGCCTTCTTGGGACTTAAATTTTTCTATTCATTTTCTTAAATGGCAGGTATTCTACCCCACCCTCCAAAAGAAAAAAGAAAGAAAAAAAAAAAAAAAAAGACATACTTTACATGGAGAAGACAGATAGGGCAACATTTCTACAAGAAAAACAGGCTTGAGGAGCATGGCACTGTAGATGCTTGCATGACCAGTCTCACTGAGAGTGCTCAGGGGTGAAGTTTAGCACCATTTTTTTTTTTTTTTTTTTTTTTTTGCTTTAAATCTTTAGAAATTAAACACAACTCTTAACACAGAACACTTGAACAGTAATGAGTGTAGCCCTATGTATCAATACTGTTGTACAAGTTGGAGGTGGGTGGCTCAGTCCAGATCTGAGCACCCTGACATCTATCCATGGCACCTGAGAGCACCTGCTGTCACTCTCTGTAACACCACCTTCATTGCCCTCAGTTTGAGAGCCTTCGTCTTCGTGTGTGTGAAGGAACCCAGCCTGCAGTAAGGGGCCATGCCCTGGGCAGTCCAGTGTCAACAGCACCTCCCTCGTCCATCCCAGGGCCTTGATCACTACTGCTACCTTTCTGCTCCGTTAAAAACAACACAAAATTAAAAAGCCTCCCAGGAACTTGAGGGTGCTGCCTAGAATAGTACATAGGAAGTACTCCTACTTCCCTTCTTCCTCCATTCCTGGCAGAAGAAACTCAGATGATCTTTTGACTTGAAATGTATGCCCGTTTTGGAAAGCCACATCAGTTCTGAAAAATAAATCAAAACATGTGTTCACTGAGTTGAGGCCTGTCTGCCTCATGGGTTCTCTATGACCGCTGCTGAGAACCCACGCGTCATCTCCAGGAGCCTTTCTTCCAGCTGGCCATCTCTTCCTCTGAGCTGCCTGAGCAGTGCCCTTGAGACAGAGCTTTCAGAGCCCTCCCTAGTCTCCTAGCAGCCACCGAGTGAGTGAGAAGAGTCTGCTGACAGCGACTTTGGAATGAGTGAAGGTGGGAAAGGGAATGTCAGGAGGCTAAACGAGCGACACGCGCAGCCTGGGCGTTTGCACTGGTGGTGAAGAGTCCCAGTATGGTGGGCAAGTGGCAGGTTCGCCTTGCTTTATTACACAGCTTTGTTCTAGAGTCCTACAAAGGACTGATATAGCCAAGTCTTCACTTCTGCAGGCAAATCAGAAAAAAAGAACCCGGTACTTAAAGGTCCCTCAGGATGTTTGCCTGTGAAGAAAACCAGCTCCGAGACCCTAGAAGCTCTCCTGTGGCCGCGTGTCCTAAAGCCCAACCCAACCACCTGTCTGTGCTTCTGAGAACCTAGATGCAGCTACATAGGCACTGCTACCAGAAGAGGATTGAGGTAGCCGGGTGGTGAGGAAGAGATCTCTCTTTTCACACCTGCTTATGATGATGACATTAGGACCTCTATGGGCATCTCCATTCCATTCCTCAGCAGGCTATGCCACAGAGCTCTGTTCAACACCAGGAGACTCAATGCAGGAAGAGTATCAGAAAGTCCAGCCGAGAGTCAGGTAAGCTTGAGAACCTTCACAGCTTACTGCACAAAGCAATGCCATCCACAGGACTTCTGATCCTGGTATGGGTCTCTTGTCCAGGACTCACAGGGGCTCGTGGTGCCCACACTCAACCCTAACATGGTGTTCACTTATGAAGCGTGGAGGTTGTGGATCAACTCTTGGTACACAATAAACTGGAAGTTTAAAAAAAGGAATTTAAAACAACCTAAAAGTGGTTCATGTTGGTCTCCGTTGCCCAGACTGCCAGGGGAGTACACCTAATCGGATCTGGTGGGCTGTGGGTGTTGGGGAGGAAGCCTCCATGGATCATCATCAATTCCAGTTTTCAGTTTGTGGCCAACACACATGTGGGAAATCACCAAAGGTCTTCTGAACCCACACAGCCATTCTCACTGGTTATTGGGGAGCCCTGATCCAACAGAATCCCAGACTGAGGAAAGGCTGATATAAGGCTTGGGCCCCTCATATTCTGTTGCATTCAAATTACCCCACACCCTCCAGTCAGCAGGAGGCAGGCTTGGCAACGGAAGCTAGCATCATAAAATGGTGCAGTAATAGAAGTAACTGGACCAGGAAGAGGAGGCATCTGCTCCAATGATGTCATAGCCATTGGTGGCCACAGGGGGGTGGGACTGGTCATGTAGCCGTGTGTCAGGAGTAATGATTGTAGAGGGGCGGGGCATGAAGAGCGCCATTCTGGAAACAGTGCTGTCGAGAAGCAATATACTCTGCATAACTGATTGTCACCTTCTCACTTCGATACCTGTATAAGGGAGACAGGCAGTGGTATTAGGAACCCCAAACATCTTAGTGTGAAGAGTCACTCAGTAGAGAAAACCAAAAGCTTATCCCACAGTTTCAAAGAATAAAATGGAAGAACAAGAGCAATCTTACTTACAGAAAATGAAAAGACGGCACAAGAAAATGATGCTGTTATTACAAATGAACAAGATGAAAAAGCACAACCACAGTTCACCCCTGAGAATGCATCTCAGCACATCCCACCTCAAAACGCTACATATGCTTATCAACAGGCTGCTGGTAAGCAATCTGCTACCAGAATCTGATGAAGAATTTCAACGTCAAATTACATGGGTGGCAGATTGGAAGATGGCTGCACCAAAACCCAGTGTAAACTGCGTTATCTATGTCCAGGTTATAAATGAGATAAATTTGACAGAAATGCAACCTCAACTTGTAGAAGAGCAACAAACAGTTATAACTAAAAGGGGCATAGATACCTAATTCTGGGTCAAATTCTGATGAAGCAGGTTAATGGATCCTTGGCTATAGGAAGGTCTCAATCCCCAGATGAATATGCCATTATCACGGGGTCATCAGAACAGAATTCATAGCACTTTGGCTTTGCTCTGGAAAGAGCCATGAGTCAGGATGCAAAGCATGGGTGTTACAAACCTATGGAGCCTACTACAGACCACAGGAGCTGGGTGACAATCCTTACCCAGAGCCATCTCTTTCCCACTGTAATCACTCCTCCACTGCAAGGTGATTATTCCTGAATTTTGACAGGGAAATGGCTGTTCAAATAAATTGTAATAGTAATGATGCTTTGTATTTGCAGTGTTTTTTAATTATTATTATTACTATTACTACTACTATAGTTTGGTGCTGGAGATGGAACCCAGGGCCTTGAGCATGCTATGTATTAAGCTCTACTGGTGAGCTGGAATTTAATGCATTCAAAAACACTGGGTTATCTTCCAAACAGACCTGTGAGGCTAGCATACGATGACTCAGCATTTTGTAGATGAGGGTCATAGCAAAGGCCCACCAAGCTAACTTCTCTTTGTTCCCAACATGAGCAGGAAGTGGTACAACCCTGACATCCAGTGAACACCTCCAGTGTTGCCCCGGCCCTTGGCTGGAAACTATACCTTACCTTCAAACCTGAAGTAATTACAATTCAACATCTTACAGACAGGAAACAGTTCAAAGAGATGGACTATCTGGCCCAGATTACATAGCCAATAGAAAACTGAGCCTGGGATACAGACCTAAATCGGTATATGTTCCGTAAACCAGTAAGCTTCCCCTAGAAGTACTCTAACCCAAATGGTGCCCTTTTACTGACTGCAAATCTGTCCTTGACTCTCCTCTATCCCTGCCATCTGCCTGAATGGGGACCAGGAAGAAGCACCTCACAAGTGACTCTGGGATTTACAGTCCTGGAGCCCTTACCTTTTAACTCCAGCCTCCCCTTAGCCCTCAGAAACACATGGGTCTGGCAGGCCTGACCATGCTTGAGTCCTGATAGTCTGGCTATGGAGACAAAGGAGAGCTAGGAAGTGTGCAGTACTGCAGCCATTGCTTCCTCAGCGCTATTTCACACACTCCTTTGGCTTAGGAGTATAAACACTGTTTCCTTCCCCTTCCCACCACAAATATCCTGTATTCAACCCCTAAGAAAGATTAACAAGGAGAACAGCACAGCTGCTTACCTGGTGAGTTTGATTGATTTTCTGAATTCACTGGTAATGGGAGCCTTAAAGCCACCTTTCCTGAGCAAGGAGTCTATTGTCTGGATCTGATCCCAGTCTGAGAACACAAGCCACAATATGGTGAGCACAGTCAAAACCAGGGCAGGAACATGCTCTAGTATAACCAGTGTAGGAGCATACTGGGACAAAGGAAGCACTGGGTCCTGGTCCCACATACTGGAAGCCAATCATCCTGACAGTCCAGTCAGAGACCCTGAGGACATGACATTACAACTCAATGTGCCATGAAGCTGTCCCCAGTTCCCTACTTTGCCATATTTGTAATTTCTTCCCCCTTTGTTTTATTTTACATGCATTGTGTTTTGCCTGTATATATATATATCTGTGTGATGGTGTCAGATCTCGGAATTATAGTTGGGAGCTGCCATGTGGGTGCTGCAAATCGGAACCCTGGTCCTCTGGAGGAGCAGTCAGTGTTCTTAACCTCTGAGCAATCTCTCCAGCCCTTGTTTTTGCTTGAGACAGGGTTTTTTGAGGCAGGGTTTCTGTGTAGCCTTGGCTGTCTTGGACTCATTTTGTAGTCCAGACTGGCCTCGAACACACAGATCTACCTGCATCTGCCTCCTGAGTGCTGGGATTACAGGCAAATGCCACCACCACCCAGCTTGATAGTTCTTACCAGTTATTACCCTGTTATCCAAGTATAATTATTCCGAAGCTCATGTAGTACCCAGGCAGGGTAAAAAGACAAGGTCTCACTACATTGTCTAGGCTTCTTGTTGTTGTTGTTTGCTTGTTTTTTAAGATTTTATTTTACTTTTGCTTTTTCTGTGTATGTGAAAGTTGGAGGTATACACACATGAGGCCAGAATGTGGTATAGATCCCTGAAACTAGGGTTACAAGTGGCGAGCAGCCCATATGGGCGACGGGAACCATGGTTTAAGCCTTCCGCAAGAGCAGTTAGAAGCACTCTACTTTTATTTATTTGTGGGTGGTTTTGGGTTTGTTTGTTTGTTTTTGTTTTTTGTTTTAACAGAGTTTCTCTGTGTAGCCTTGGCTGTCCTAGATTCACTTTGTAGACCAGGCTTGGATTAAATGCATGCACCACTGCTGCCTGGCTATTGTTTGTTTGTTTGGTTCTATTTTATTATTACTATTTCTTAGTGTTCACTGGTGTTTTCCCTGCATGTGTCTATGTGAGGGTGCCAGATACCCTGGACTGTACTTACAGACAATGTGGGTGCTGGGACTTGAACCCATTTCCTCTAGAAGAGCAGCCAGTGTTCTTAAGCACTAAGTTGAGCCATCTCTCTAGCAGCCTCAAGTAATTTCTCACCCTCCTGTGCAGATTAGACTACAGGCCTGTGTCACTATGGGGGGGGGGGGGTTTATTTTACAATTTATTATTTTAAAGTGTGTTTCTCTATGCGTGATGCCCCAAGGTCAGAAGCAAAGGATCCCCTTGGAGATAAAGTTATAAGGCAGACTTGGACCTGGGAATCAAACTTCTGTTCTCTGAGCCGTTTCTCCACCCCAAGAGGAAAATTTAAATTATGTGGCTTTTACTGCCTTGAGCAGTGATAACTGGTGTGACAGAGAACTGATAGCAGTAAGGATTTTTCCTTGGAGACAGGAAGCCTTTCACACTGTGCTGCTGCTTGTGTCCTTGCTGTCTTTTAGACACAGGGTTTTGTTGTGTATGTGCCCCAGCTCAGGCTCAGACTCGAGGGCAGTCTTTTTACTTCAGCCTGAGTGCCAAAGTACTGCTAGGCCACCTCAGTCTTACACTAGGCCCACCTCAATCTTACACTTAAAAAGAAAAAGAAAAGCCAGGCATGATGATGGCATGCACCTGGAATCCCAGCACTCGGGAGACAGAGGCAGGCAGATCTATGTGAATCGAGGCCAGCCTGATCTACAAAGTGAGTCCAGGACAGCCATGGCTACACAGAGAAACCCTGCTTCAAAAAACCAAAACCAAGCCAAACAACAAAATTGAACCCCCAGGGCAGTGGTGGTGCACGCCTTTAATGCCAGCACTCTGGAGGCAGAGGCAGGGGGGATCGCTGTCAGTTCGCAGCTAGCCTGGTCTACAAAGTCCAGGACAGTCAAGGCTACACAGAGAAACCCTGAAAACTAACAAACAATTGAATTCCCTCCTCCTGTTTTCTCAACTTTAACATGGGAGAAACAATCTGATTATTTATTTAACTGACCATGTGAGATTTATGATCTGACCAAGCTGTCTTTAAAACTCATCTTTTTTTCCCAAAAAAATATTTATGTGTATGAGTGCTCTATCTGCATGTACACCTGCATGCCAGAAGAGGGCATCAGATCACATTATAGGTGGTTGTGAGCCACCATGTGGTTGCTGGGAATTGAACTCAGGACCTTTAGAAGAACAGACAGTGCTCTTAACTACTGAGCCATCTCTCCAGCCCAAAACTCATCCTTTTCATGCACACTGCTCTTTGAAAAAGTTTAAACACAACCACAATGAAAACCAACAAGGTGCTTGGTTTTCCAGTACGTAGTTCATTAATATACTTAACTGGATTTTTCTCTATTCCAGGTTCACACCCAACCATTACTGTGTTTCACATATTATTCAAAACCAAACTAATTCCAAGAAAAAAATGGGGTTACATATCATAGAAAGTACAAGAAACAGTTAAAGGAATTCTAGATACTCTCTCAAAGAGAAACTGCGCCTACCCACTTCCTGCCTTTGCTGTCCGCATTCTAAGAGCTCATTAACTACTGAGCTTTTTTATTTGTTGGGCGTCTCTCTATGTAGTCCCGAGTGGTCTTCCAGTCCTAAGTAACCAGGCTGACCTTAAATTCACAGAAATCCATCTGTCTTTTTTCTACAAAGTGCTGGGATTAAAGGCATGTGCCACCACATCTGGCAACTACTAGCTCTTTAAAAGCAGTAGGGAAGATGTATACACTGTGTACAGACTTCACAGCTAAATATATCAGACTTTATAATGAAAGCTAAAACTTGGTCAAGCTAGTTGCTGGTTTTTGCTGTGATAATCAGGGAAGCTTCAAGGGACAAATAAATAGTAAGTAAGAACATTATCCCCCTCCCCACAGGCTCCCAGCATCTATGTCAATTTCCCTTGTCTGACAGGATTTAGAGAAGAACGGCATTCATACTTGGTGGCAGTTGAGCTGGACCTTCTCTCTCCTGCCCTTAGTAGTACCATTCTCTAAGTAGCATCTGTCCAACTCACCTTGTTCCTTAGCAACCTCAGGTAAGTATGTGGCGGTGCGTTTGATGCCTTTCTCATTGATGAATTCAATCCGAATCCCATGGACCCCTACCTACAGAAAAGTACAACATGGCATTTTCTGATTGTAACAATACTTCAGTCACCCACATATAAATCAACATTGTCTCCTGAGCTGCTTGACCCAGGTCTGAGAAAATAATTTTTTACATGACTAATTAATTCTAAAGCATCGAAACCAATGGGAAAGGTCAGATATGTGTGTAGTTGCACCTGAGAATGTGATGGTTGCAGAAATAAATTCTTGAAATGGCATACCTAAATAGCTTAAATAAGCCGGGCATGGTGGCTCACGCCTTTAATCCCAGCACTCGGGAGGCAGAGGCAGGCGGATCGCTGTGAGTTCGAGGCCAGCCTGGTCTACAAAGTAAGTCCAGGATGGTCAACGCTACACAGAGAAACCCTATCTTGAAAAATAAATAAATATAAGCCGGGCGTGGTGGCGCACGCCTTTAATCCCAGCACTCGGGAGGCAGAGGCAGGCGGATCGCTGTGAGTTCGAGGCCAGCCTGGTCTACAAAGCAAGTCCAGGATGGCCAAGGCTACACAGAGAAACCCTGTCTCGAAAAACCAAAAAAAAAAAAAAAAAAGAAAAATAAATAAATAAATAAATAGCTTAAATATTTTACTTCTAGACCAATTCTACTATGTGAAAATGTCAAAAAGTTCATGGTCCTTCAAATTCGGTTCCCTTTGGATTTGGTTTTTGGGTTTTTTGTTTTTTGTTTTGTTTTTTTTTTTAACTTACTATAGCCCAAACTGGTCTGGAATTTGCAATCACCCTCCTTCTACTTCTTGATTGATGATGTTATAAACATGGGCCACCATGCACAGGCGCTTATCTGATTTATTTAATATTATTTTATTATGGGGGGGCATTCAAGGCAGTAGTATTCCTCTGTGTAGCCTTGGCTGTCCTGGTCTGGTTTTGTAGACCAGGCTGTCCTGGCATTCAAGAGATCTACCTGCCTCTGCCTCCTGAGTGATGGGATTAAATGTATGTACCACATACCCAGCATGTCATTATTTCTTAACTAGACATGGAAGGATCTAATGGATCTTACTGAATTAGAACACAGTGGACTGGGAAGAAATAGCAGGCTGGTCTTAAAGTCATAGAGCTCCACTAAGTGTGGGGATTAAAGGCACATGCCACCACACCTGGCTCACAAGAGTGTACTGATTTTCCATTTCTTTTCTATTCCTAGTGGAGAAGTACCTTTCTGTCACTTCCATTCTTAGACCCTCTCTCAATGAAGGAGATACATTACCATGTACTAACCCGAACCCAAATGCAACGAGAGATGCAGAGTTCCAAATGCAGCTGTTCTCACCTCCCAGTCCAGGTAATCACTGGCATCTTCAAAGTTAGTAAGGAGGGAGACAGAACAGAAAAGTTTGGGCAGCTCCTCTCGGGTCAGGGGGGGAAATCGGCTGTCCTTAAGTGCACTAGAGGGGACAGAAAATATAAGTGAGGCTGCCTCCAGTTAGGAGACAACATTGCATGCCACAGAGCCCACAAAGCTGAGTCCTAAGATCTTCTGACAGCATCTAACATTAATGTCAGCATTCATGGTCTTTACAGGAGCTTATGGACAATTTGCCAGGCTGCAGCCCTTACATTTCTTGACTACAAAAAGGGACTGCTCAGATGCTATCAAACATTTTGAAGAAATGGGCTATTCAGCATTTCCAATTCTAGTTAATGTATGTACACTTTCTCCTGTTTGTGTCATTACCTGGTTAACGTGTATTCCCTGAGTCCTGAATGAAGATTCATAGCTGAGAAGGTCCCAATGCAGCCCCGAAGCCGCTTGTCTCGCCCTGTCTTCCAGGTCACAAAGAGAGGACTAAAAAAGCAAAAACAAAGTATTTTCTAGCCCTAGATTAATTGGGGATACATTCCTGCTTGTTTCTGCTATAGCCCTGACTAGAAACACAAAAGCTCCTGAGATAACAGGAAGGGCTCTGTGTAGCCTCTCCTGTGCTCTGTCCTCACAGCTGTCACTCACTTGGATACGCTCTTTTCCTCTTTCTTGCTTTGAGCCCAACTCTTCCTTTTTACATTGCTAGAGACTGTGTCAACATTACCTGGGTGGGCTTGAACTTGAGATATTCTTGCCCTCACTCTCACAGTGCTTGACTTACAGTAGTGCTCTACAGCACCTAGCCATCTCCCCTCCTTCCAGTTTCCCACATCCTCCTCCTTCACACTATTTCAGTGAGCTCCGTCACTGCACTCCCCTAAGCTACAAGCATTCTCTGCAAGAACTTCATTTTTCTCACAATTGGTCTTTTGTTTTGTTTTGTTTGTGCGTCACTGCGGCTGTCCTAGGCTCACTTTGTAGACCACGCTGACCTCAAACTCACATCTGCCTGCCTCTGCCTCCCAAGTGTTGGGATTAAAGGCGTGCATTACCACAATTGTAACTACTGGCAAACTACAAATAGTTCCTGCTCATAGACCTTTCAGAAGAGAAAAAGACCTTCTCAAAAAAGCTCTACTTTAACAGAAATTGCCATTTCTGCTCTTAGGCCCAAATCAGGTTTCATTGTCTCTATCAGATCCATGACAGACTGTCACAGAGTTGCCCCCCTTCCTGAGATCCTTATGTTTCAGATTTCTGATTTAGGGCTGGAGAGATGGCTCAGCCATTAAAGGCTAGGCTTAAAGCAAAAAAAAAAAAAATAGATTTCTGATTTAGTCACTTCTCACAGGCATAAGTTACCCTGACAGTGTTCACTACACAGCACTGGTCAGCCTCAAACTCACAAAGACCCTCCTGCTTCTGCTGGAATTTTAAAGGTGTCACCATTTCTGGCTTATATTTTTCTGTTAAAAAAAAAAAGTTTAAAAAAGGTTTTGTGCTCCTGCATGTAGTGCATGTAGAGGTCAAAGGTATTGGTCTTTGTCTTCTACATTGTTTGAAATAGGAACAGGGTCTCTTTTCTTTGCTGCATACAACAGACTCGATGTTCCACAAACATCTGTGGGTTCTCATGTCTTTACCTCCCCTCTCACTGTAGCACTGAGAATACACACATTCACCATGTCTGATCCTATATGGGTTCTGAGGCTCCTCCCCCCGTGTGGCAAGCACTTTCTTCACTGAGCCATCTTCCAGCCCTTACCTACTATCTCTTTCTTCATTCCAGCAGACAGAGATCCCACCTAGTCCCATTTCCTTCAAATAACATCCTTGCACCATGCCAGTCAAAGCTGTTGTGCCAAACCTACCCAAAACCACTCACAGGTTAAAGGCCCTGAATACAATGACCCCTACCTATACATCTCCTATGCAGGCTGGAATCTGATCTGTTCAGTTGTCAGCTTCTGATCACAGCACCATATATCAAAAATTCCCTGAAATTTTGGTATGGTGGCTTGCCTTAGTCCTAGCGCCAGAGGCAGATGGATCCCAGTGAGTTTGAGGCCAGCCTGGTCTACAACACAGTCCAGGACAGCTAAGGCTACACAGAGAAACCCTGTCACAAACAAAAATAATCTTTTTAAGCAGGAGGTGGTGGTCCACACCTTTAACCCCAGCACTTGGGAGGCAGAGGCAGGTGGATTACTGGGAGTTCAAAGCCAGCCGGGTCTACAGAATAAGTCCAGGACAGGCAAGGCTAAACAGAGAAAATACTGTCTCGAAAAAACAAAAAAACAAAACAAAAATTTAATAAATAATAATAATCTTTTTAGCCAGGCGAGGTGAGGCACACCTTTAATCCCAGCACTTGGGATGCAAAGGCAGGGGGATCTCTGTGAGTTCAAAGCCAGCCTGGTCTACAAAGCAAGTCCAGGCAGCCAGGGCTGTGTAACAGAGAAACTCTGTCTCAAAAAACAAAACAAAAACAAAATCTCCCTAAATAGGCTAGAGAGATGGCTCAGTGGTTAAAGGCTTTGCTGTGTAAGTGTGAGGACTAGAATTTGCATCCTCTGCCTGGAGTTGGTTGGTAGTGCACGCCTTTAATCCCAACACTTGGAAGACAGAGGCAGGCGGATGTTGTGAGTTCAAGGCCAGCGTGGTCTACAAAGTGAGTCTAGGACAGCCAGGGCTATTATGCAAAGAAACCATGTCTTGAAAAACAAAAACAAAAACAAAAAAATAAAGAAGTTGGATCCTCAGAATCCACATTAATCACAATGGGTGTGGAGGGCCATCTATAATTCAGACTTGAGAAGGTGGGGGCAGTAGATTCCTGGCCTTGAGTCTCCACTTGCACAAACACATGCATGCCCCCCTAACTAGTCTACACACATGCATGAAAATGGATAACTTTAGATGTCTTAGGACAACCAAAAGAAGAGTATTTCTTAAATGCATTGTTCTCAATGAATGAGAGCGCCTAGTCTTCAGCTTAACCTTCAGGCACTTCTAATTCACATTTACTTGGATGACAACACTATTGAGGTCCCCAATGGCATGATAATGTGGCTTCTCTAACTACCCTATGCTGTGCTGAACCAACAATAACAAAAATGCCTGTTCCCAGAATCCTTTGGACAGACCCAGTTTAGAGAGTAGCCTAAGAAAATGCTGCCGTGCCCTCCACATTGTCCCATGCCCAATTTACTCACTAGGGGTCATTGGTGAATCTAGGAAGTCGTGGCTGTGGGAAGCCATAGAGGTGACAGTAGAGAACATCAAAGCAGTAGCAGCACATTTCTGCAGTCACCACCAGGTTCTTAGTGGCATTGGCAGTTCCATTGGGCCGGGGGAGAGGGCTCAGGGCTCCAGATGCAGGGTTCATTCGTGTGACAGGAGAGTTTCCAGGTCCCAGAGTTAAGTCCGATACATTTTCCCGCCCACTGCTGCTGTCCACATGCTGGTGGTTTTGAAGAGGTCCTGAACTAGAGCCAGGAACAGTTGTGGACTGGTTGCCGTGACTGTGTGTTCCACTTCCAGACAATTTGGGCTTCTTGACCCCACAACAGCCTGCTGCCAACTTGGGCTCAAGGGGAGGAACGCAACGTCTTTTTCCCATCCTGATTTGGTATTCGTGATCTGGAATGCTGCAGAACCCTATCCAAAAGAGAACAGTTAAGTACTGACTGGAATGATTCAACAACAAAACAAAGTTGCTTGCATGGATCAGTTAAAAGCTGTCAAAGATCAGTAAGATGGCTCAGTGGGTAAAAACATTTCCTGCCAATCCTGAAGACTCTATTTAACCCCTATGACTTACAAGGTGGCTGGACAGAATTGACTATAGCAAGTTGTCTTCCCACCTTGACACACGACACAATGGTTCTTGTTTTCCCCCCTTGCAGAAATGAATAAACTGAAAAGATTTTTTTTAAGCTGTCAATTTTTTTTTCTACCAAAAAATCCAGGTAACATGGTCAAAAAAAGAGACCTCGGGCTGGAGAGATGGCTAAGCGGTTAAGAGTACTGACTTCTTCCAGAGGTTCTGAGTTCAATTCCCAGCAACCACATGGTGCCTTATAAAGTTATATATAGCCACCATGGAGAGAGGCAGGCCTTGAGCAGCACTTCTATCCCAAAATACCATCACGGCCAAAGGGCAGAGTAGCTGAGGACATTTTGTTTATTTTTGGTTTTTCAAGACAGGGTTTCTCTGTTTAATAGCCCAGGCTGTCCTGGTGGTAGTGCACGGCCTGGAATCCCAGCACTTGGGAGGTAGAGGCAGGTGGATCTCTTTTGCGTTTCAGGCCAGTGTGGCTACAGAGCGAGTCCAGGACTGCCAAGGCTACACAGAGAAACCTTGTCTCAAAAAACCAATTTTAAAGGAGCTTAATAATTATCTGCCAAAATAAAGCAAATATTAATTAAACTAAAGATTAAAAAATGTAAAATGAGGGGCTGGAGAGATGGCTCAGAGGTTAAGAGCACTGTCTGTTCTTCCTAAAGGTCCTCAGTGGAATTCCCAGCAACCACATGGTGGCTCACAACCATCTATAATGAGATCTGTGCCCTCTTCTGGTGTGCAGGCAGGCAAAATACTGCATAAATCTTTTTTTTTTTTTAATGTAAAATGAGCTGGGTGTGGTGGTGCACACCTTTACTCCCAGCCCTCAGGAGGCAGAGACAGGTGGATCACTGTGAGTTCAAGGCTACACAGAGAAACCCTGTCTCAACAAACAAAAAACAGAAATGTAAAATGAACCAGGGTACTGATAGAAAATACCTCAGCCACCAACTGTTATCAACATCAATACAAAAAACATTAACAATCATCTGCCAATTATATCAAAACATTATCTCTAGGGACTGTAGGGATGGATAGCTCAGTAATTACCAGCACTGGTTGGTCTTTCAGGACCCAAGTTTAGCAGCTTCCAACCTCCTGTAAGTTCAACTTAGAGCAATCTTTCTGGCCTTTCAGGGTATCTGCACACACATGGCACACAACACACTCTCGTGGTTTGAAGGAGAATTACCCCCACAGAGAGAGTAGAGCATTTAAGTCCACTGCGGGAGTGTCTGATTGTCATGTTCAAGACTCTGGGATCTATTCCTAGTACCACAAAGAGAAACCCCCCAAACAAGTCCTTTATTAAATATTCTGCTACCTCTTCTAAAACCCAACCTGTTCTTCTCCCCAAACATCACCACTACCAATGCTGTGGCCAGGGTAAGCAGTGTGACCAAAGCAAGGGACACTGTGACCTCTAGGCCTTGGCTGGTGCCCTGCAAAGTTTCTGGGCCAAGTTCAAGAGTCAACAGCAGTAATCTTTTCCTACACAACTTCCACAATCAATGCGAACACAGTAGTTTACACTGAAATCCACCAGATGGAGACACTGCCCACGCTTTAACAAGAAGCTGAGGAAGTAGTAGTAGTTGACAATTCAGAATTTCAGGAATATAAGGAATTTCTCTCATATATCTCATCAAGATCTCTTAACCTTGCAAGTGTGAAATAGCTAGGCCTGCCCTCAGTGTTCAAAGGCCCGGCCCCTTCCCCTGTTGTTTGTTGCGGCATCAGCTGATGGGGGAACTGAGTTCAGGGGTTCTCAGAGGAGTATATAAGCTTACATGCTTGAGAGACCCTAACATTATTTTAAAAGCAAAAAATCAAAAACAACAACAAAACCCACAAAAATCTAATGATAGCACACACACAATATACATCAGGCTTGGTGGCACAACCTTCACCGTCAATCTCTACATCAGACCGGCATGTCTGTGAGTCCCAGGGGGGCCAAGCCTATATGGTAGGGCTATGTCTCAAACCAGACCCTGGAAAGATGGTTCAGAAAACTGGCTGCTACACAAGTACAACAGACCTAGCACCTTTACCTCTAGCACTTACATTATAATATGCACACACGTGTGGGCATGCACATGTGCGCACTGGGAATGATGCCTGCAGCCCAATATCTGTTGGAAGGTAGAGACAAGCAGATTCCCAGACCTTGCTAGCCTGCCTCCTAGGTCTCTCGTAAGCTTTAAGTTGAATTGAGTGATCTTATTTAACTGCTGAGCCATCTCTCCAGCCCAGAGTGATCTTGTTTAAAGATAAAGTATTAGCTAGGCATGGTGGTGCATGCCTTTAATCCCAGCATTTGGGAGGCAGAGGCAAGTGGATCTCTGTGAGTTCAAGGCAAGGCTGGCCTGGTCTATAAAGTTGAGTCCATGACAGCCAGGGCTACACAGAGAAACCTTGTCTCAAAAAACAAAAACAACACACACACACAAAAGGGGACAATCTGGACACTTCATTTTAAAAATTAGGTCAACTATTGTATAAACTCTCACTTGGTCCAATTAATCCTGTAAACTGTCGCCTTCACTATGTAGCAGAGACCACTCTGCTTGGCCACAGGAGCCACTAACATGGGCTGACCCAAAGGCTTACTTTGAGTAGATGATACAACTTAACCAGGTGGTAGCACACACCTTTAGTTCCAGCACTCTGCTCTCAAAATATCCCAAATGTGCTCGGGAGAAAGAGGGCAGCCGGATCTCAGATAGTTCGAGGACAGCCTGGCCTACAAATGAGTCCAGGACAGCCAAGGCTACCCAGAGAGACCCTGTCTCAAAAAAATCAAACAAACAAACAAACAAACAAAAGAACACAGGTTCAACTTGGTGGTAGTGGAACAAGCCTTTAGTCCAGCACTTATTCCAATAATCTGGATGTTTTCAGGGGTAAAATCTCTTGGGGGGGGGGGGGGCTCTTGTTTGTCTTAATTTAAAATAAGGCTGATATAAAGCCAGGTATGCTGGCACACGCCTTTAACCCCAGCACTTGGGAGGCAGAGGCAGGCGGCTCTCTGATGCCAGCTTCATCTACAGCACTGCAGCACTCTTTGTGTAACAACCCTGGCTGGCCTGGAACTCACGTTGTAAGCCTAGAACTCACAGATCCACGATGCTAGAACTCACAGATCCACGACGCCCGGCTCAAAGAAATGTTTTAAATGATGGGACTTTTAGTGATCCATTATAGTGTTTGTTTATTTGCGGGGTAGCAATTTGTGATTTCAGAAATCAATACAAATAACTTCTCATAAGCTTGCTAATGTTCATAACTAAGTATCAGGGCTGGTATTCGGACAGGACATGACATGAAGCCGCCCTGGCTGCCATGGGCAAGTGAAGTGGCCTTCCTTTTCCCTGTGTATCTCTTTCAAAAACCCATTACAAAACCACCAGAGAAGCCCCCACCTTCTGAGGACAGAACCTTGGCTTTGAGGTAACAATCTAGCGCCAACCTTGGCTCAAATTCCAACTCTGAGGTCCAAAGTCTGACTGCAAACTCAAGCAAGCAGTAATATCTTTGTGAACCTGCCACCGCACAGGGCTAATTTTTGTTTTTGTGGGTTTTTTGTTTTGAGACAGTCCTGGAACTCACTGTGTAGACTATTCTCAATGGCCAGGCATGGTGGCACACACCCTTAGTCCCAGCACTTGGGAGGCAGAATCAGATGGATCCTTATGGATCCATACAGACCTATGGCTCATTCTAGTGGCTTACATGTTCTGGTCTGGGTAGTTCAACAACGACTTGACACAAAGATCAAGATTATGATGACTGTTCAGTCTCTGAGTCTTGAATTCTTAGCATCTCAATCTGGTACAGGGTACTAAGGAGATGTTGGTATTCAGCCTACACTGGAGTCCTGAAGAAGTCAAGTCAAGAAGGCCAAGAGGGTGGCCAGTGAAGGAATGCCTCAGCAACAGGATAAAGAAGCTTGCCAGTGAGAAGGAGGGCAAACCAGGCACAGTGGCACATGCCTGTAATCCCAGCATTTGGGAGGCAGAGGCAGGCCAGCCTGATCTACAGAGGGAGTTCCAGGTCATCCAAGGCTACACAGAGAAACCCTGCCTTGAAAATAAATAAACAGGGCTGGAGAGATGTCTCAGAGGTTAAGAGCACTGCCTGCTCTTCCAGAGGTCCTGAGTTCAATTCCCAGCACCCACATGGTGGCTTACAACCATCTATAATGAGATCTGGTGCCTGCTTCTGGTGTGCAGGTGTACATACAGGTGCAACACTGCATACATAAAATAAATAAATAAATAAATAAATAAATAAATAAATAAATAGAATAGAATGAGGGCAATCAGGCAAAACCCCAAAGTTTCCCTTATCCCTGTCCTGTTATACAGGTATAGCCTTGATTAAAGGCATGCACCATCTTGCCCAGCCACACAGCTGGCCTGGCAGTGCTTTGGCACATGACCTGTACTAATACAATTCTATAACAGCTACCTTATAGAATAAAAGACCTCAATACTTCTTTGAAAAAAGAAAAGTAATGGCCTCTAAGAAACGAAACGATTTATGATTTCTTTTCCTTCTGTGATAGCAGAAGCCATAAAGAACATTGGAGGTCTCCCACCACTGAGGAGGCAGAAAGAATTTGAAGCTAGTTGAATTACAAAGTGAGACCTTGTCTCAAAAAAGAATAAAGCCAGTTGCAAGTATTTCACACCTTTAATCCTAGCACTCAGGAGGCAGGGACAGGCGTATCTTTATGAGTTCAGGGCTACAATACAGAGTTATACGTCAGCCAAGGGTACATAGAAACCATGTCTCAGGAGAAAAAAAAATCTTCTGAATGAATAAATACTGAGATTATAGAAAAACACCAAAAAAGCACATAGAACATAAACTTTCTTGTTAAATATGCTGTTATAAGGACATTTTGACATATATGGAATGCCAAAGATTTTGTCAATGGGTTCCATTTCAAGCAATAATCACCCAAGAACTATGTTCATGGTTTACATACAGAATCAGTTTTTCAAATCTGTGGTGGCATTCAATAAAATATCATCATAGCAGATTATGTCAAAATGATTCAAAAGCAGCTGGAGACCAACTCCACGTGAAGAGCACTGTTCAGGAACCGCATTAACCTCTGGGTTAGCTAAACTGTCTGCCCAAGCTCACTGTGTGGCCCAAGATGACCTTGAAATTCTTATCTTTTAGACTGACTTCTCAAGCGATAAGATTACTGTTCAGGAACTGCATTACCCTCTGGGTTAGTTAATTTTTGTGTCAAACTCATTATATGGCCCAAGATGACCTTGAATTTCTTATCTTTCAGACTCACTTCTCAACTGGTAAGAAGTAGAGCTGGAGGTTGATCTCAGGTCCTCACACATTCTAGATGAGCACTGTAGAACTGAGGAACATTCCTAATCTCAGAAATCAATTAAAGCAATAATTAAGACCAAGGGGAAGATGGGCATAGGGCACATCTGTAATCCCAGAACTTGGGAAGGCAGATCTCCAGCCTAATCTACAAAGTGAGTCCAAGACAGCCACATAGAGAAACCTTGTCTCAAAACAACAAAACTAACAAAAGACCAAGGGGAAAGAAAGACTTCTTTGGTTGTCTTTAAAAAGTGGCTGGGCCGCTGGGAGGCAGAGGCAGGTGGATCTCTGAGAGTTGAGGCCAGCCTGGTCTACAAAGTGAGTCTAGGCCAGCTAAGGCTACACAGAGAAACCCTGTCTCAAACAAACAAAAAGGCTGGGCGTGGTGGCGCATGCCTTTAATCCCAGCACTCAATAGGCAGAGGCAGGTAGATCACTGAGTTCCAGGCCAGCCTAGTCTATAAAGTGAGTCCAGGACAGTCAAGGCTACACACAGAAACCCTGTCTTGAAAAACCAAAACAAAAGTGCCTGGGCATGATGGCACACACCTTTAATTGGGGGGCCAGGTTTGGTAACACATGCCTTTAATCCCAGCACTTGGAAGGCAGAAGCAGACAAATCTGAGTTCCGGACCAGCCTAGTCTACAGCATGAATAGGGCTACACAGAGAAATCCCATCTTGAAATGAACAAAATACACACACTCACACAAAACAACAAAAGTAGAGGGCTAGCAAGATGGCTCAGTGGGGAGAGGCAGTTGCCACCAAGCCTGAAGTCCTGAAGGACCCACATCATGAAGAAAACCTGACCCCTTCAACTTGTCTTCTGACCTCACCACATGCACTGTGGTGATATCCATGCACATGTGGGAACACATTAAATATATATAATCTTTGAAAGCATAAGAATTTCAACATTAGGACCACCACACTGAATCGGAGAGAAATACGAATGAGATACAAGTACACCTTAAATCCAGACACAAGCCAAAACCAAAAAAAAAAAAGGTCCCACTTAAGGTATCCCCAAGGTAATACTCACTAAAAGCAGGAAGTTGATAGTCCCAGAAGAAACAGCTACAATAGGAAAGGGAAGCTATTTTGTCTCTGGAATGAATCTTCTTTCTTCCAATTCCATTCCTTCTTCCAATACCTAAGACGGAAATGCCGATGCAATGAACAAAGTCTAGGTAGTGTGGAGGTCTTTGCAAAAGTTACAAAAATGATTGTTTTTCGATACATAGCTTCTCTATGTAGCCCTGGCTGTCCTGGAACTTAGACCAGGCTGGAGTCAAACTCAAGAGAGCCACCCATCTCTGCCTCCCAGGTGCTGGGATTAAAGGTGTACAAGACCACACCGGGCTTTTTACCAGGCTTATTTTAATTTAAGACAAACAAAAGCCAAGAGACTTTACCACTGAAAATATTCTCAGATTACTTGGATACATGCTGGGATTAAGGGCGCACCACCAAGGTCAGGCTCAAAAGTCACAATTTAACAGAGCAATTTCTGAAACAACAACAACAAAACCATCTGGAGCATAAGCTCTCCTTCAAAATATGCTAAATATGAGATAAGTAACAGAAGTCCCACGGAGGATTAAAGGCTGCATTCTACCCCAGTGAAACACACAGTATTAATAACCCCCACAACTCCCCACCACCCCACACACACACACATTAGGGGCAAATCTTGCTCTTTCGCCAGGATCTATCACTTTGAGCTCGCCACAGGTTTCTGTGTACAAACATACTTCCAAGTCTTAAAAATTACCGAACAACATGCTAGGTCCCTGAGGACAAGGCACCTTGTGCCAGGAGGAGATGGTAGGTGTTGCTGGAGCCATTCATTCTTACTCAGTCTTGGCATAAATCGCTTCACAATCTCTTCCCACCTTCCCCACTTGCCCAGTACTACAGAATGTGTGTGCAAAGCCGAGACTCCAGGCCCCACCCACTCAACCCTAAGAGAGGGCAATGAAAGCCGATAGGCCCAAAGGAATAAGTGAGCGAAGAGGAGTCAGATCAGGGCAAGGAATGAAGGGCAAAACACAGAGCTTCGAGGACAGGCATAAAAACCAAAGTTTAAGATGGAGGCATGGTAGCAGGCTAGGGGGATTACGAGTAGATGTTGGACGATGGTGCTGGCGGGGGTGAAAAAGTCCCGAGAGTGAAGAATTAAGCAAGAAAAGGATGAGGCAAGAAGGAAAGAAGAAGCCAGAGTCGGGAGGGATAGAACAGGCAGAAGAAAAAGGTGAAAAGGAGGATGTGGGACAGGAGAGTACAGGGCGCTGGGGGGAGTTGGGGAAACGACAGGGCGACGGGTAGAGCAACTGGGTCC
The DNA here is from genome assembly GCF_903995435.1 of Acomys russatus. Classification (NCBI taxonomy): domain Eukaryota; kingdom Metazoa; phylum Chordata; class Mammalia; order Rodentia; family Muridae; genus Acomys; species Acomys russatus. Next base: position 20,554,328 of record NC_067156.1, on the reverse strand, counting down.
GGGCCGCGGGGGTGGAATCCAGACACCGGCGGGGGAGGGGACGCTGGGTGGGGGCCACCAGGCGGCGCAGGAGACCACCAAACTTTCCACCGACTGTTTCCTGGAGGGAGTTCAGGCACTGAGGCTACAGCTTGCCGACTCGCCTCCTTGGCCGGGGGCGACCGCGGCCACCCAGAACCTGGGCACACGGCCTCACGATCTCGTTGGCCCCCGGCGGGGACAGGCGGCCCAGAGGAGGCCTTGCCCACCCGCGGTGGCCCTCCGTGGGCCCCTCCCCCATGGTGCCCCGGGACCCCTCTTCGGCGCGGCACCTCGAGACCCCACTCTCCAGGGTACTGACCGCCTCCGAGCCGAGCAGGCCTCGAGAAGGCCTGGCAGGAGGAAGGACGGCACAGCCCCCCCTAGAATCTCCCACCTTTTCTCCTGACCCAGACGCGGCCGGAGCAGACGGGACCTCTCGCGCTCTTCCTTCTCTTCCTCCTGCTTCATGGAGCCATGCGCCTGGGTGGAGGCTCCCGAGAAAAAAAGCAGAGTCCCAAGGCGGGTGAGGACGCCCGAAGGAGGCCGGCGGGAGGGCAGAGGAGGAAGCGGCGGGGCGGCGGCGGCGGCCGGGGGAGAACTAGAGGTATTCCCGGGGCGGGAGGAGGACTGAGTCGAGTCGGGACCCGAGTCCTCCTCTATCCCAGCAGCCACCGGAGGCAGTGAGGTAATGGAGGAAGAATGTAGGGAGTCCTCCAGTGGACCAAATGTCCTCCAGCGAGTCAGTGAGAACCATAGAGATCCCGGAGCTCTGGAAGTACCGCCCACCAGTCACGTGGCCTTAGTCCGCACATTTTTGTGATTGGCTCTGGTTAACGTATAGGCAACTGCTTTCCATTTGTGGGGGCCGAGTCTCAGGCAGATGGTAGTGAGAGAGACTCCCCGGGAAGACCTGGAACCTACTGGGGCCCCCTTTGCAGGCGCGGAGCTCACTCAGTCCGGCCCACCGATGTCAGTGTTTGACGGGCCACCCTAGCCAGGCCACGGCGCAGAGCACGCCGGGAATTGTAGTTCTGGCCGGGCGACGGCATTGTCCTGGAGGCTGGCAGGTGCCACTAGAAGCTGCCACCCCCAGGGAGCTCCGGCCTTATCCTAGCAGTCGCCCACGTTAGCAGTGCATTTCGGAGCTGCCAACGGCCTTTCTCCCCATGCGCCCACGCCTACATCACACTACCTGCCCGAAAGCGGCCTGGAAGTAGGCAGCTTAGATCAAGCCAAAGACTGCCAGAACCAGGCCCATGTGAACTGTGCCAGGCTGAATGTCAGACCTTGGCACCTGGCCTCCTTAGCTTCCCGCTGCACTGAAAAAGGGCAGGCTGACTCAGCTCTAGGGGTGGCCCAGGCAGCACTCCTCACGTCTGTAGTTCAGAATCACCAGAAGCCCCAGATGACATCAGCAGAATACACACAGCACAGGATTAGGCTAAAAGGACTGAGGAACTACAGAGCCTGAGTAGGATGGGTTCCTAGCACCCATAAGGAAGCTCACAACTTCCTGAGGCAGGTGGATCTCTGAGCTCGAGACCAGCCTGGTCTACAAAGCAAGTTCCAGGACAGCAACAAAGTGAGCCAGGAGCAGTGGTCCATGCCTGTAATCCCAGCACTCAGGGAGGCAGAGGCCCAGTGGATCTCTGTGAGGCCAGCCTGGTATACAAAGGAAGTCCAGGACAGCAAAGGCCACACAGAGAAACCCTGTCTCGAAAAAAACAAACCAAAGCAAAACAAAAACAGTGGCTCAAGCACATTTGCTTTTCTGTTAAAGTGTGAAAGACATGTTTAACGTGTTTGTCTTGAAAAGACCAAAGAAAAGCTTTAATAATTGTAAGTTATATTTAATAGGGAAGCTTTCCAGCAAAGCCCTTCTGCTCGAGAATACATAATATATGAAAGCGTAATAAATTCTACTAGTGCACACTTAACCTGTGGGAAACAAGACCTGAGGAAACCATGTTTAATGCCTTTTGGACCCACGCTATTAAAGAGAATCCACAAAGATGTCACTGAAGAAGAAAGACACCGCTGTGCCTTATGGAAAGGGAGGTAACTTTTTTTTTTTTTTTAATGTAATCCCTACACTTTTTACAATTCCTATCACAGACTTGAACTGTTTATTGCTTTTGAGGCCATGTTAGACAGTGTCTGTGTCTCCCTGTCTTCTGGAAGATCTGAAAACTATATGATCACACAGCTTAGAGCCAGACTGGCAGGAGACAGAAAACCAGAGATCAGGTCTTTGTGTTTTCTTTTTTGTTTTTCCTCTCTCTCCTTTTATTTATCTATTTATTTAATTTTTTTTAGGTTCTCTGTGTTTAACAGTCCTGGCTGTCCTACACTCACCTTTTTAGACCAGACTGGCCTCGAACTCACATCAATCCGCCTGCCCAGTGGTAGGATTAAAGGTGTGTGTCACTACGCCTTCTTAATAAGAAAGTAAATTCCAACGCTAATAAAAATAAATTTCACACAGTGAAGGTCTTTTCTAGCTGACTGTTTTAAAACATGACATCTGGGAAGAGGCCCCAGTCTATTGTTCCCAGGATGGTACTGTACAGCCAACCAGCCCAGAGCTAGGGGAGTTACTGCTCCCTGGTTATGGAGCTGCCAGGAGGTAAATAATAGAAGTAAGCTGGAATTGAAATGTTCTCAGATTAAAACACAAACAGTTGTTGCTGTGAGCTGGTCAAAAGCATTTTACTGAGAAGTAAGGTCCAGATGCTGTCTTTGTCTTTAACTGATAATGAAAGGCACGGGAGGGGAACAGACCTTAGAATGAAAAAAATAGATATCACTTCAATGTCATCTCATCCACAAGCAATGATCAAAATTGATGAAAACAAACAAATGGAATTGTGAGCAGGAGGGGGGGGGGGAAACTGTCTTCAGTATGTCATGTCTTCAGTATTGGAAGAGTTGTGACATTTCTTGTTTTCTGCATTACATGCAAAAATACCCCTACTCCAGACAGGGTTACTCTCTGTAGAGCTGGTGGTCTTGGAACTCTATAGACCAGGTAGGCCTTGAACTCAGAAATCTGCCTGCCTCTGCCTCCCAAATGCTGGAGTTAAAGGTGTTTACCACCACCACTGGCTGTGTAATACAGAAATCTGATATAATCTAAATCCAATCTAATGAAAAAGGGAAAATGCCCAAAAGATAGGTGGTAGCAGCCTTCTATCTGATCGTGATATGCTGCTTTAATCTGCTGTGCTTAATTTTCTGTGGCCAGAAAAACTGTCCCCTGTGGTAGATAAAACAGGTGTCCTGTGGGACTTCCTCCCCTGAGAGCCCCCAGGATCATTGGCCACCAGTCCCTGAGGACAAGGGAAAAATGGGGGCAGAGGTGACTAAAGGAAAGATTCAGATGGCTCATGGGTATGATTGGATAACTTTCCAGGACCAGCTTCAGTGAGACTGATCAATTGGGGTGAACAAAGACTATATAGTTCTTGGGGAGTAGGTGGAGGGTTCCCAGGGTAGATGTACACTATTGGCTGGGGCTTGAAGTGCCAGGGATGCCTGATTTGCATTTGGCAGCATTGTCCTATCATATGAAAGGAAACACAGTAACTAATTATCCTATGGGCGAATTGGGGAACTATGTCAACGGTTATATTCCAGCTGTGGTTAGAAGCATCTGTCAGGCAGAGACAAAGAAGCCCCTCCTGAGAAAGGGAGCCCTCCATTCCTCACCAAAGCACAGAGAAGCTGTTCGGACATGGTGGACTGCGACCTCAAACAGCAGTGTTCTCCAACAATGTTTGGATTTCCATCATTCCTTACCTTGAAGGCTAAGACAATGCTGTCACACACAGAGAGAAAGAAAAAAGAGTTTGAGGCCAGCCAGAGCTACCTACCAAGACCCTGCCTCAACCTCTACCCCACCTCGGATGGTAGAGGGGACTGAAGACAAACTAAAATCAAACAAGCCAGGCGTGGTGGCACATGCCTTTAATCCCAGCACTGGGGAGGCAGAGGCAGGTGGATTGATGTGAGGCAAGCATATCATTGTGAGTTCCAGGCCAGCCTCTACTAAGGGAGTCCAAGGAAGCCAAGGCTACACAGAGAATCCCTGTCTCAGAATAAAATGAAATAAAATCAAACAAGCAAATGAACAACCCTTGAGTCTCTTGATTTGGAAAAGGAAACAAGTCTGTAATGAAGGAATCTGCATAGCCAAGTGATGGCTCAGGCCTGTGACTAGCTGCTTGGAAGGCTGAGATGGGAGGATGGAACTTGAGTTAAGCCTAGTCAGCATAGTGAGCACAGTGAGGCCCATTTATGAAAAGGGAACAGATAGAGAGAGAAGGGAGGGAATTTGAGACCACACAAATCAGCAAAGCAAAGCTGAAGCTAATATAAAGGTGATCTTTGTCTGATCAATTAAGAGTAGTGCTTGATTGCATAATATTTTACCTTCAAATTGATTGCATGTTTAATGTGTACTTTTGTGTTATAGAAAAAAATAAAAATAAGGGGCTGGAGAGATGGCTCAGTGGTTAAGAGAACTGACTGCTCTTCCAGAGATCCTGAGTTCAATTCCCAGCACCACATGGCAGCTCGCAACTGTCTGCAACTCCAAGATATGACACCCTTACACAGATATACATGCAGGCAAAACACCAATGCACTAAAAATAAAGTATTTTTTAGAAGAAATAAAAATAAAGTAACTGAAGAAATTAAACAAACGAATGAACACAGATATGCTAAGAGTGTAATACAGCAACTTCCTGGTACCCTGGGTTTGATCTTCAGCACTAGAGGGGATGGGAGGAGGGGAGGACCCAACAAGAACTAACAACAAACAAGGGCTGGACGTGGCTGCACAGAACTTTAGTCCCATGAAGATGCTGGCATGCCTCTGTGAGTTCCAGGCTAGCCTGGTCTACATAGCAAGTTGGAGTTCCATTCCAGCCTTGGCTGCATAGCGGGAAACTGTCTCAAAAAGAAAACCAACAAACAAAACAAAACCCAGGGATACAACTATACTTCAGTTAGTAGTTTGTCTGGATTCAGCCTTCAGAGTGGGATAAACTGGGTGTGGCAGGTTGTCCATGCCTGTAATCCCAAATCTGGAGTCAGTAGGATTAGGAATTCAAGGTCAGCCTTGTCTATATAAAAGGTTCAAGGCCAGCCTGGACTAGAGACTCTGATTAAGGACAGCCTGTGCAACAAAGCAAACTAGAGAGTGAACCTGGATTTGATCACCAGCATAAGGATAAGAAAATGCCAAACATCAAAAGGCTGGCCACCTGATAGAAAATTCTTACGAAGGTATAACCTCCATGATAGAAAAAAGCCAAGGTTACAGAGAGAAACCCTGTCTCAAAAACAAAAAACAAAAAAACAAAAAAAAAGAAAAAAAGAAAAAAGAAAAAAGAAAAAAAATTCTCACAATGTATAGGCAAATCAGTCTATATCAAGTAAAAAGGAATCTAAGGGGCTGGAGAGATGGCTCAGTGGTTAAGAGCGCTGCCTGCTCTTCCAAAGGTTCTGAGTTCAATTCCCAGCAACCACATGGTGGCTCATAACCATCTGTAATGTGATATAGTGCCCTCTTCTGGCTTGCAGGAGTACATGCAAGCAGAGCACTGTATACATAATAATAAATAAATCTTTAAAAAAAAAAAAAGGAATCTAAAAGAAGTAACTGGAGAGGTGGCTCAGCAGTTAAGGCCCTTGTTGCATAAGCTGGGTGGTAGTGGGGCACACCTATAATCCCAGCACTCAGGGAGGCAGAGGCAGGCCAGTGTGGTCTACAAAGTGAGTCCAGGACCACCAAGGCTACACAGAGAAACCCTGTCTCATAAAGCCAAAAACAAAACAAAACAAAACAAAATTTCTGCCAGTCCACCCCAGCCCATAATGCCAAAAGTGTGACCATCAGATTCCAACTGCCTTTGTAAATCAGCATTCTGACTTTCACCTAGCAACTGATCCTGGGAAATATCAATACCTCTGCCTGACTGTTCTATGGCCTTTGCTTCCACCATTGTAACTGAGGGACAGGTTCTATTTCTGCTGCTGTTAACTCTTTCCAGTCTTGCGGGGATAATCCTGTTCTTAGTTGACCATGAATTAAACATAGGATGGATGCCTAGCATAGGAGACAATCACTTCCTTAAATCTCCTCAATCTAATATGACTATAGGATGCCATTTAAATTTATTATAACCAACTCTGTGAGTTTGAAGAAAATTATTATACCTTGGGGGTACTTATCATCTCTTGGTATGTCTTATATAGTAACTAGATAGACTAAGACTTGTTTTCTAACAACCTTAGACCACTCCCTCATTTCCAGTTTCATTATGCTGTAGCATGGCAGGCTCGTGTCTAAATTCTTCTATCTGTATCTAACTATTTTCGTTAGGTATTTCTAAGGTTTGTCTAAATTCCTCTATCTGTGTCTGAGTATTTTCCTTAATCTTATTTATAAATCTCTCTAATTTCCATTCTTAGGCTTGTATGCACTTTTTATATTTTTCTTTTTCCTGTATCTCTAATGGCTTCTTCTTAGAATGGGTACAGAAAGCCATTATGGCTATTAAGTGTAAAATAGCAAAATGATAATAATAATAATCACAGTTGGTATTGAGCCAATTTCATTTAAGTTATTTAGCTTTTCATTTAAGGCTTCTATTTTTATGCCATCTGGAGTAACACTAAACAGGGTTTTAAAGCCTTCTATTAAGTTCCAGCTACTTAGCTGGGCGTGGTGGCATACACCTTTAATCCCAGCATTCAGGAGGCAGAGGCAGGTGGATCTCTGTGAGTTGGAGGCCAGCCTGGTCTACAAAGTTAGGCCAGACAGCTAAGGCTACACAGAGAAACCTTGTCTCAAAAAACCAAAAAAGATTTCTAGCTAAGCAGTATAGTCTACACCAGTAATCCCAGCACTTGGCAGAGGCAGGTGGATCGCTCTGATCTTGAGGCCAGCCTGGTCTACAAGGTAAGTCTAGGACAGCCAAGGTTACACAGAGAAACCCTGTCTTGAACTGGCCCCCCCAAAAAGTTCTGGGGTAGTGGCACACACCTTTAATCTCAGCACCTGGGAGTTCGAGGCCAGCCTGGTCTACAGAGCAAGTCCAGGACAGCCAAGGGCTAACACAGATCTCGAAAAACAAAACAAAACAAAGTTCCAGCTACTTCCCATCCTTAATTCTCTCCATGAGAATTTCCCAGATAACTTACCAAATCTGATGGCTTCTTAGTTTGTCCTCAGCTGGAGTGATCTCTCTGTGGGGTCCAGCCAGTTGTTGGAGCACTAAAATGTTGTTTTAATAAAAATACCAAAAGTTCTATTTTACCAAAAAGATTCAGGAGCCAGATGCTGGGGTGAAAACCTGCTAGCTTAGGCAGAGACAAAAGCACCCAGATGACCTTTCTACTCAGCTGAAGACCCAATGGAAAAGGCCCAAAAGGCTCATACATCAGCTGACAGGCCAGGAGGAAAAGGCTCAGTACCTCAGCTGACTGCCCAGGAGGAAAAGGCCAAAAAAAAAAACAAAAACAAAAACAAAACAAAAACAACAACAACAACAACAAAACCAAGGCCAACTAAGGCAAAGGCCAAGGACCTGAAGAGCTAAAATCCCAAGAGTTCCTTCTACTTCTACTTGCTGTCTTAAATACCCTTCAACTAGACTGGGTGTGGTGGACCACACCTTTAATCCCAGCACTAGGGAGGCAGAGGCAGGTGGATCTCTGTGAGTTCAAGGCCAGCCTGGTCTACAGAGTACAGGACAGTCAGTATGACATAGAGAAACCCTGTTTTTTTTTTTGGTGAGGGGGAAATACCCCTCAACTCAAAGTCCCTTCTACTCTTTACTTCCTGTCATCTGGTTTCTTGCAGTGCCTCTTGACCTAGGGCTAAATCCTATGTACAGAAAGCTCCTGGATTAAAGGTGTGTATTAGGGCTCTGCTGCACCAAACAAAAGACAGGTTGGCCTTAACTCACAGTGATCTGCCAGCCTCTGCCTCCCACGGGCTGGGATTAAAGGTGTGTGCTACCACACCAGGCTAAAAGACAGGTTTTTTACAGTTCACAATCTCAGGAGTCACAATGGGATCAAGCATCCTGGGTTCATTTACTTCAGCTAATGAGAACAGTTAGCCCAAAGTGGAACTACAAGAAGCCAAAGGCAAGGTTAGTACATTTAAAGACTTTCCCATAGCCGGACACAGTGGCACATGCCTTTAATCCCAGCACTTGGGAGGCAGAGGCAGGTGGATCGCTGTGAGTTTGAGGCCAGCCTGGTCTACAAAGCAAGTCAAGGACAGGCAAGGATACACAGAAAAATCCTGTCTCAAAAAACCAAACCAACCAAACAAAAAACAACTTTCCTAGAACTATGGAACTATGGGTCTTTCTTTTCATTTTTTGGCTTGTGGTACTGTCTACCTGCTGAGTTTTATGGCCTGAATGGTACATCTATAATAATAGTGCTAAGGTTCTGGGGGCCCTGTTACAGTAACCTCAAAAGAGGAACTTGAGGAGACAGCCATGGGTTCTGAGATCCCTAAGGAGTTTCCTGTCACTGCCCCATCACCGCTGAACGCAGGAAGGGATGACCTACACCTCTCTTCCCGCCTTCTACTCCTTGCTTAGCATTATCAGACCCTGAGAGGGAATGGGGGTGACTCGGCATAGCTTGGCGTTGGCAGCTGTGGGTTCTTTCTTAGCCCACCAATGCCAGGTTGAGGAAGCTGGACTTGGCCTGCACAATAGGTAAATAAGGACATAGCTAGCCCTGAAAGGTCTAAGGAAGGGAGCTTGCCTCCTCTGCTGGAAACAGGCTAGGCACAGTTTCTTCTGGACCTGGTAGAAACCTTAGAAGTTCTGGGCTTTCTCCCAAGAATACTGAGAGCCGTCATCATCCCTGAACTGTCTGGCAGCTTGGGGCTTCCTGAGCCTCTGGATTTCTGGTTCCCAACGCTTCAGCTTCCAGACGTGCCAGGGGAAGGGAAGATCTGGGGTCAGCTGTTTTTTTTTCTTGGCTTCTCTGAGCCTGGTGGGCCGCAGGCCAAGAGTTAATGATTCGCAGCTGTTACAAGGACACTCAGGACAGTGGGGCTGTTAATGGTGCTCAGAGAAGCCAGCCCAGGGGAGCACACTATCCTGGCTGTTCTTCTAGATGTTGGCCCGCAAAGAAGATGGAGGCAGCTGTGAAGCTTGCTAAACAACTGACCTCTAACCACATCCCATCTCAGAATAATAAGATGTTTCCCTATATCTGGCAGCAACCTAATTTAGAAGCAAGTGGATTCCTTCAAGCTAACTTTTAGGAAGAACCCCCTATCTAGCGTCTTACCTTTATGCACAGCTGGGTGTGCATATGGCTTAAGTCCTATGCATTATGACAAGAACACGCACTAAGAAAAATAAATGTGTGATCTACTCTATCAGTCAAAACAGATTATGCCCCTTATTAATAAGGAATACCATAAAAAGAGGCCTTGAACAATCAACAGTCAGGGCCCTGAGCACTCTTTTTGTTTTGGTTTGGTTTTTGTTTTTGTTTTTGGGTTTTTTTTTAATTTTTTTTTTTGGTTTGTTTGTTTTCTTTTGTTTTTTCGAGACAGGGTTACTCTGTGTAGCCTAGGCTGTCCTAGACTCACTTTGTACACCAGGCTGACCTCAAACTCACAGTGATATGCTTGCCTCTGCCTCCCAAGTGCTGGGATTAAAGGCATGCATCACCATGCCTGGCCTCTGGTTTTCCTGTTTTTCTTTTTCCAAATATTTTATTTATTTGGTTTTTCGAGACAGGGCCTCTCTATGTAGCCTTGGCTGTCTTGGACTTGCTTTGTAGACCAGGCTGGCCTTGAACTCACAGCGATCCATCTGCCTCTGCCTCCAGAGTGCTGGGATAAAGGCATGTGCCACCATGCCTGGCAGAGATTTAACTTATTATGCATACAATATTCTGTTTTGAGCCATTCCTTTAGCCAGGCTTGGTGGAGCATGCCTTTAATCCCAGCACTCCGGGAGGCAGAGGCAGGCAGATCTCTGTGAGTTTAGTGCCAGCCTGGTCTACAAAGTGAGTCCAAGACAGCCAAAGCTACACAGAGAAACCATGTCTCATAAAACCAAACCAAACCAGACCAAAAACAAAAAACCAGTCTCCTGCCTGCATGTATGCCTGCAGGCCAGAGAAGGGCACCAGATCTCCTTATAAATGGTTGTGAGCCACCATGTGGATGCTTGGAATTGAACTCAGGACCTCCAGAAGAGCAACCAGTGCTCTTTTTTAAAAAAAGGATTTATTCATTTATTATGTATACAGTGCTCTGCCTGTGTGTACACTGGCAGGCCAGAAGAGGGCATCAGATTGCATTATAGATGGTTGTGAGCCACCATGTGGTTGCTGGGAATTGAACTCAGGACCTCAGGAAGAGCGGTCATTGCTCTTAAACTCTGAGCCATCTCTCCGGTCCTTTTCAGGTTTTTCCAAACAGGATTTCTCTGTGTAACAGCCCTTGCTATCCTAGACTTGCCTTGTAGACCAGGCTGGCCTCGAACTCACAGAGATCCACCTGCTTCTGCCTCTGGAGTGCTGGGATTAAAGGCGTGTGCTACGATGCCCAGCTCATGTCTAGCTTCTTAGGGCACCTGCATTCACATGCTGCTAAAATTCCTTCCAACAGACAAAAATCATACTTAACCCTCCTAAGGCCCCAATGACAGACCAATGTATGATTCCATTAAAGTTGACTCTAGAGAACTAATAAGTTTATTGGGCTTCTTAATGGGCGGTGGTGGTGCATACCGGTAATCCCAGCATTTGGGAAGCAGAGGTAGGCAGATCTCTGTGAGTTCAAGGCCAGCCTGGTCTATATAGAGTGAGTTCCAGGACAGCCAAGGCTACACAGAGAAATCTTGTCTCAAAAACAAAACAAGGGGCTGGAGAGATGGCTCAGAGGTTAAGAGCACTGACTGCTCTTCCAGAGGTCCTGAGTTCAATTCCCAGCAACCACATGGTGGCTCACAACCATCTATAATGTGATCTGATGCCCTTTTCTGGCCTGCAGGTACATAATAATAAATAAATCTTAAAAGAAAACAAACAAAAGTTCTCAATAAAATACTTGCAAACTGTGCAAGAACACATCAAAAAGATTGTCTACTATGATCAAATATGCTTCATCCTAAAGATGATGGGAAGGTTCTATTTATGTAAACTGAGAAATACTGATAAATGTAATCTACCATGTAAACAGACTGAAAGACTTGTATTGTTCTGTGTCTGATGGGTGTCTTTGGTCCACAATTGGAAGGTTGGTCTAGGCATTACTTGCCTCCAGGACGAAAATGGCAGACCTCGAGATCAAAAGTCCCAAGGTCAAACAAACAAACAAACAAACAGCCCCTCTCAGAGCCCAGCGTGGTGGCGCATGCCTTTCTTTAATCCGAGCACTTGGGAGGCAGAGGCAGGCCTTGTGAATTCAAGGCCAACCTGGTCTACAAAGAAAGTCCAGGACAGCCAAGGCTACACAGCGAACAAAAGTCCAAAGGTCCCATTTCTTGCTCAGGGGCAGATTAGAGTGCTCAGAGTGAAGCTAGTGGCCCGGGTACTAGGCCAGGTTCCTGGTCTCTCTGGGGGAGGTGGAAAGTGAGTTTTCCAGAGTGTTACAGTTTAGCTCCTTTAGAATGAGACTACAGCCAGGTATGGTGGCACATGTCTTTAATCCCAGAATTTGGGAAGCAGAGGCGTGCAGATTTTGGTGAGCTCTGAGATTGAGCCCAGCATGGTCTACAAAGCAAGTCCAGGCCAGCCAAGGCTCCACAGAAAAACCCTGTCTCAATATAATAATAATAATAAAATAATAATAATAATAATAATAAATTAATAATAATAATAATAATAATAATAAAAATAATAAAAAAATAGAATGAGACTGCAGGTATCAGACAGCAGTGGAGGTTTGGGAACTCCCCAAGCCCGTGATGATACCCAGTGTTGCAGCTCCTTGTTTGGGCTGCTGTGCTTACAGGCAGATGTTGGAAAACTGCTGGCAAGAAGATCTGGTGAGACACAGGCCCAGCAGTGCTTCACTGGGGGGTCAGCCCCGAGCTAGGGGCAGTGGTGGAGCAGGCCCCAGTAGCTGCAAAGGCAGTTCTGCCATTGCTGCCTAACCTCTGGGCATTCAGCAGTGGGCCCCCACCCCCCAGAAATAAATGGAATCTCAGATGGTCACGGTGGAGGAATGGCAAGCAAGATAGAGAGAGAGCCCCTCTCCCTCAGCACGCCAGCCAGGCTTTATTTATAAACTTTGAGTGATGGGAAGTGTTTTTGAGGGTGAAAGTGTCTGATTCACTAGAACTAAGGATGCCAGGATACTTAATTTACACACAGTGGTACAGGACCTCGTTTACATGCAGTAACATGGGGCCCTATCACAAGAAGGAGAAAACAGTATTTATTTATCCTATAGGTGAGGGAATGACTTCTAGGTACAATTAAAGGTCATTCACTGGAGGCTAGGACCTCCTCAGTTTAGGGTAGGGTACTTCCAGGAATGCCATTGCTTCTTGAAGAAGTTCCTTCTCAGGAAAAGATTGGCCTGTAATCTTCCTGAGGGCTATGTGATGCTCCTTACAAGATCTGGGATTACCAGATCAGTGGGAGTAGCAACCCCACTCAGAAAAGGGAGTCCACCAACATAGACTCAGCGCAAATGGCTATCCAGAGAAGTCAGACTTCAAGCTTATCCAGCAGAGTCTCACAGACTTGTACGATAAAAATGTTAAGAAATTCAAGAAGTCAGAAGATGTAAAGATCTCCCATAGTCATGGATCAGTAGGATTAATATGGTAAAAAAAAAAAAAAAAAAATGGCCATCCTATGAAGAGGGATCTACCGATCCAATGCAATTCCCATCTGAATTTCAGCACTATTCACCACAGAACTTTTCAAAGGATTTATTTATTTATTATTTGTAAAGTATTCTGACCCACAAGTGTGCCTGCATGCCAGGAAAGGGCACCAGATCTCATTATAGATGGTTGTGAGCCACCATGTGGTTGCTGGGAATTGAACTCAGGACCTTTGGAAGAACAGCCAGTGCTCTTAACCTCTGAGCCATCTCTCCAGCCCTCATCAAAGAACTTGAAAGGACAATTTTCGGGCCAGATGTGTGGCACACACTTTTAATCCCAGCACTCAGGAGGCAGATACAGGTGGACCTCTGTGAGTGAGAGGCCAGCCTGGTCTACAAAAGTGAGTGCAGGATAGCCTGGGTGGCAGAGAAACCCTGTCTTAAAACAAAACAAAACAAAACAGAAAACAGAATAGCTAAAACCATCATGAATGGTAAAAGAACTGCTGGAGCTATCACCATCTCTGTCTTATCCCAACTGTACTTCAGAACTGTAGCAATAAAAACAGTATGATATTGGCACACAGACACATTAGTATATGGAATATTGGAGTTGATATGGAGCTATTACGTATACAAATGTTAATTGCTTGCCCCCCCTCAAGATCCTTATGAGCAAATTCTCAAATATTCAACTGCCATGTTATAAACTTTGCCTCTCAAATTATCTCTAATTGGCAGTTGCCTACAGCCTGGACTAAGCAGAAGAGAGGTAGGTAGGGCCAAGGTTCATGAGCTTGCGAGGTGGCTGAGAGAGACCATGAGGAGGAGAGACAAAGGAGGAGAAAGGAGCCATGGGTTAGCATGAACTAGAAGCATGTAGCCAGGAGGATGCTGCTCTGAGGATTGGCATGATGGAGAGAAGCAGCCCAAATGGAGCATGTGTGAATACTTATGGGGGTTTGGCTGGGAAGCAGACAAGATAGCTTAGAGGGTTAATATCTGCCCAGTCCCAGTGCATTAAGGTTTATCAAAAATCTACTTACCAGGTGTGGTAGTACAGGCCTTTAATCCCAGCAGAGGCAGGTGGATCTCTGTGAGTTCGAGGCCAGCCTGGTCTACAAAGTGAGTCCAAGACAGCCAAGGATACACAGAGAAAACTTGTCTCAAAAAAAATCTAAATAAACCGGGCAGTCGTGGCACACACCTTTAATCCCAGCACTCAGGAGGCAGAGGCAGGTGGATCTCTGTGAGTTCAAGGTCAGCCTGGTCTACAAAAGAGAGTCCAGGATGGCCAAGGCTACACAGGGAAACCCTGTCTCAAAACAAACAAAAATCCTAAATAAAGAAATAAAAATAAAGCCAGATGCTCTGATTCTGAATGAAGAAAAGGTGGGGAATAGCCTTGCACTCATTGGCAGAGGAAAAGACTTCCTGACCAGGATACCAATAGCACAGGCACCACGAACAATACTTATAAATGAGACCTTGTGAAACTGAGAATCTACTGTATAGAAAAGGACACCATTATTTGGGAAAAGCATCAGGATACATAATGGGGAAAGTGTTCAACATTCTTAGACAGAAGGGAAATACAAATCAAAATTACTTTGAGATTTCCTCCTACACCAGTCAGAATGGCAAAGATCAATAAAACAAGCGACAGCTCATCCTGGCAAGGATGTGGGGTAAACAGAACACTCATCTATTGCTGGTGGGAGTGTAAATTGGGGCAGTCACTATGGAAATGAGTGTGGTGGTTCCTCAGGAAGCTGGGAATAGATCTGCCTCAAGACAGATACATCACTCTTGGGCATTTACCCAACGGACTCTACATCCTACTACAGAGACACTTGCTCATCCATGTTCATTGCTGCTCTATTCATAATAGCCAGAAATTGGAAACAACTTAGATGTCTTTCAATGGATGAGTGGATTTTTTTTCTTGTTTTTTTGAGGCAGGGTCTCTCTGTGTAGCCTTGACTGTCCCGGACTCACTTTGTAGACCAGGCTGGCTTCAAACTCACAGCGATCTGTCTGTCTCTGCCTCCCGAGTGCTAGGATTAAAGGCGTGTGTCACCACGCTTGGCTAACCATTTTCATTTTTTTTCTTTCTTTCTTTCTTTCTTTCTTTCTTTTTTTTTTTTTTTTTTGTTGTTGTTTTGAGACAAGGTTACTCTGTGTAGCCTTGGCTGTCCTGGACTTGCTTTGTAGACCAGGCTGGCCTCGAATTCACAGTGATCTGCCTGCCTCTGCCTCCCAAGTGCTGGGATTAAAGGTGTGCGCCACCACGTCCGGCTGTTAGTTTTCAAGACAGCTTCCCCAGGTTTTGTTAAGGATTTTCCAGACCCCAGAGCATTAATTGGCCGCTACTTCCTGTGCTGCTCTAGAAAATCAACTCTCCAAGAAAAGTCTTCACACGGACTTCCAGGAAACGACTCACAGTTCCAACAGCCATGAACCTGCATTAAGTTTATTGCTGTTCATGACTTCGCCAAGACTGTTGTGCCAAATACAGTCTTCTAGAATGACCTTAAAAAAATTAAGCTAATGGCAACTCTATGTCTCATGGAAGCCATGCCTATTTTTGACCTGCCAACAGGAGTTGATTCTGGCTGCTTGTGTCTCCTTCTCATTCAGGAAACTTGGCAGGGAATCATATCTGTGCAGATTCTATTGCCTCCTGCTCAAATTGTTCATTCAGTACGTAAAATTGTACAACTAAAGGCCACAAGGTGGGTGTGCACACCTGTAAATTCCAGCACTTAGAAGGCAGAGGCCAGGTGGATTTCTGTGAGTTGGAGTCCAGTCTGGTGTATAAGCCTAGTCCAGGACAGCCAGAGCTGATACACAGAGAAGCCCTGTCTCCAAAATAAAAATAAATAAATAAACAAATAAATGTACAACTGAGTCCCCAAGAAAGCAGGCTTAAAGAGCATATCCATGTGTACTTTGATGACTGGCCCCATGAAGATCTCTAGTATCCACATTAAAAAGTCAGATGCATGGGCTGGAAAGATGGCTCAGAGGTTAAGTGCACTGACTGTTCTCCCAAAGGTCCTGAGTTCAATTCCCAGCAACCACATGTTGGCTCACAACCATTTATAATGAGATCTGGTGCCCTCTTCTGGTACGCAGGCAGAATATTATATATATAAAATAAATCTTTACTAATGTTGAATTATAGTATTAGTAGGGGCCTTTTCTAATATCTGTCCTACCTTCCAAAGAATTGACACAGAGACCTATTAGATTTATTAAGAAGCTTTAAGCACTATAAGTGGACAGATGTTCATCTACTCTAACCTAATCATGCTAGTCTGGCTACCTTGCAGGCATGTGCCCCTGACTTGCAATCTCAGTCTCAGCTCGGGCTTCTGCTGTATCGCTCTGCCCTCATGGTGACCTCATGCCTGGACTGCAACCAGTTCTCAGGCCACAGAAATCAGCATCTGAATGCACAGTGCACAAGACCATCCCTCAACATCTCCCCATTTTAGTCCCATAAAAGGTTCTTTTTCTTACAATAACAGATTATATACAATTAGAACAATTATAAAACAATTATGAAAATTATCATCAAAGAATTACATTCCCAATGTCCAGTCTGTTTGTACTTGGCAACTTAAAAGAAAGTACTCTGCTATCTTTCCTATCTTGGTGGGTTCAGAGTTCTGTACTTAAATAATTTTCTATCATAGCTTGCATTTATCAACCTAAAAATAAATCTACTAAGACCTAAAAATATCTTTTTAAAACATGCTCTTAAATCCTAAACAACTTAAGCATAATTATGAGACCATAACTATCTAGTCTACAACCCCATCAGAGACTTGAGAAGGAATAAATATTACCAGAATATGCTGGAAGTGCAGAGCAAGCACCTTCCAAAACTATAGAAATGATAGAGATAGCTGACAGCATGGACAGTCACCCAAGATTCCTCAGCAACATTGGGGTATCATCTTCGGCTTTCTGGCCCAGTTTAGACAGACTTTTTTTTTTTTTTTTTTTTGGTTTTTCTAGACAGGGTTTCTCTGTGTAGCCTTGGCCATCCTGGACTCACTTTGTAGACCAGGCTGGCCTCGAACTCACAGCGATCCGCCTGCCTCTGCCTCCCGAGTGTTGGGATTAAAGGCGTGCGCCACCACGCCTGGCTCAGACTTGTTTTTGAGAAGCAGAAATTATGGAGGACTGCTTACCCTGTCTTGGCAAAGCTTGGCAGTCAATTTCCCTGCATTCAGTTTGTCCAGTTTGGACAGCATGCTGTACCAAGGACAGTTTCTTGTCCAGTGGCTAGTTTGTCACTTTTTCCCCCATTGGTATTTTGTCTGCACGTATGTCTGTGAAAGGGTGTCAGATCCTCTACCTGAAGTTGCAGACAGTTGTGAGGTGCCTTGTGGGTGCTGGGAATTGAACTCAGGATGTTTGGAAGAGCAGCCAGTGCTCTTAACTGGAACCTTCTCTTCATCTTTTTTTTTTTGTTGTTGTTTGTTCTTTTGAGACAGGGTTTCTCTGTGTAGC
Organism: Acomys russatus; assembly: GCF_903995435.1. Lineage (NCBI taxonomy): Eukaryota > Metazoa > Chordata > Mammalia > Rodentia > Muridae > Acomys > Acomys russatus. The sequence goes on along the minus strand of NC_067156.1, from coordinate 20,536,943 downwards.
CTTGGCTGTCCTGGACTTATTTTGTAGACCACGCTGTCCCCACAGAGATCTGCCTGCCTCTGCCTCCCTAAGTGCTGGGATTACAGGCATGCACCACTGCGCCTGGGTTAGCTTGCCACTTTTGAAGCAACTCTATATGGAGGTTCTTTGATGCTCATCATCTTCTTTGAAGTAGGCTGAAGGTGCTGCCAGGAGCTAACATGTGTCACTGTCAAAAAGCCTTTTATCCGTAAAACATTTTAAATGCCATATTCTATAGATCTCTGAGGTTTTTGAAGATCATCTACCGATCTATCTATGGTATATCTGAATATACTTATTTAAATAAGGCTTATTTCTGTGCTGTGATTAACTATACTAGCACCTGCAGTGGATGTAAACATGTTTTTGTTTTGATCCCAAGTGTGAGCTGGGGAATAGATTTGTGAGAGAGCAGGTGATGTTTATTTACTATAAGAGGAACCACCTTCTTCGGGCACTTGGTCTTTGCTGTCTAAAAATCATCTAAGGAGGACTCTGAGATGATACACACACACACACACACACACACACACACACACACACACGTGTATGTGTGTGTATGCCCAACAATAATATATCCACTCTAGTTATTATTCACATTAAACATATTTTTCACTGTTTCTGTTGATGGGGGGAGGTTCTATATGGCCTTCAAAATGATCCATAATAGATGTGTTTTTTAAAAAAAATAGAACACTTTATTTTTTGTTTTTATTTTTATTTATTTTATTAATTTATTCATATTACATCTAAATTGTTATCCCATGCCTTGTGTCCTCTCATCCCTCCCTCCCTCCAGCTTTCCCCCTACTCCTCTCCCCTGACTGTGACTGAGGGGACCTCCTCCCCCTGCATATGCTCATAGGGTATCAAGTGTTTTTTATTTAGAATGAATGAGTTGAAGTATATAGCAAACCAAAGTAAAAGAACAACTAGAGGGCTGGAGAGATGGCTCAGTGGTTAAGAGCACTGCCTGCTCTTCCAAAGGACCCAGGTTCAATTCCCAGCACCCAAATGGCAGCTCACAACTGTCTGTAACTCCAAGATCTGACACCCCACACCAACGTACACAAATTAAAATTAAACACAAATTAAAAACAAAACAAAACAAAACAAAACAACTAGAGCCGGGCGGTGGTGGCGCACACCTTTAGTCCCAGCATTCGGGAGGAGGAGACAGGTGGATCTCTGTGAGTTAGAGGCCATCCTGGGCTACAAAACAGGACAGTCGAGGCTACACAGAAACCCAGTCTCCAAAAACCAAAACCAACCAACTAACCCAAAAAACAAAACACCCCCCCCCCCAAAAAAAAAACCCCAAAGAAACCAAAACACAAAAAGTAGAAAGCAGTACATAGTGAAATATGGGCAGCTTCAGCTTGGGCGCTCAAAACACCCGACAGAAGCTGGGGCGCTCTGTAAGGCAGTCAGCCGGTGTTCCAGACAGAAAGTCTTGGCCAGAGCTGAATGTCTTTTCCATTGAGGCTCCCAAAGGAAAGAATCACATCTGACAGAAACAACAGAATCAAACCAGGTGCGCACACCTTCTCCCATAACCCACTGCGGAAGCTGAAGCAGCCAGCTGGGGTTCCTTGTCTAGTTTTCTCTCTATGGCTGAACTTAATGGCTTCTTGTTCCCACGCCTGGCCTCTGAATTTTTAAATTTAATTCGAATATGGTCTGGTGCTTTTTGTTAATTTTTTGCCCCCTGCTATTCTTACTATAGATTGCCATGTGCCTCAACTATTTTTGTTTAACCTTGCCTCCCTGTTTGACTAATAAGAAAGCCGAGCTGGCCTGAGGAAGGTAGGCATGGTAAAGGTTCAAGGACTTTTGGGACAAAGAGGATTCTGGGAAGAAGCAGAGGGGACCAGAGGATGATGGAGGAGGAGAATTGCCATGGGATAGAAAAGAGAAGAAACTCTGAAGTTCTACATGAAGGGGAGAAAAAAAAAAAAAAAAAAAGCCCAGGTGAAGAACCTTAGCAAGGGTTTGGGATTATGGATGGGAGGTAGGCCAGATAGAAACTGTTAGGACAAGAGCCAGGCTTGGTGGTGCACATCTTTAATCCCAGCATTTAGGAGGCAGACGTAGGCGGATCTCTGTGACTTTGAGGCCAGCCAGGTCTATAAGAGAGACCCTGTCTCGAAAAACCAAAAACAACCCCCCCTCAAAAAACAAAAGAAAACCAACAACAACAAAAAACCCCCCAAACAAACCCCAAAACAAATAAAACAACAACAAAAAAACAAAACTAGTAACAGATTGCTCAGAGGTTAACAGCACTGACTGACTGCTCTTCCAGAAGTCCTGAGTTCAATTCCCCGTAACACCAGGGAGACTCACAGCCATCTATAACATGATCTGATGACCTCTTCTGGCCATGCAGGACTCATATATATAATGTATGTATATACACATATGTACAATACATACATATGTATGTATGTGTACACACACACACACACACACACACACACACACACACACACACACACAATGTATATGACAGGTGGCATCGGATAAAGAATGAGAGATATTGGAAGGTAGTTTAGGAGGTTAATATCTGCCAAGTTCCAGGTAAAATAAAGCTATTCTAAAACACAACAAATGTCTGTCTTTTTTTTTTTTTTAATGATAGTGGGTTAGATATTACCATCATAATAATTATAAGCCCAATAATAAACATTAGACCTTAGCATTAAATAAACAGCAATGGTTTTTCTTTTCTTCCTTTCTTCTTCTTCTTTGAGGCATGCTCTCACATAGGCCAGGCTAGCCTCAAAGTTATTATACAGTCAAGGGTGACCCCATCTTTGGTGGTAGTACAGGTGTGAACCAACACAACTGATCTTATCCAGTGTCAGGATCACACACAGGCTTTCCTGTGTGCTGGGCAAGAACTCTGCCCCTGGAGTCACACCCTCTCTACCCCTGGTCTGTGTGAGATCAGGTAGCCCAGGTTGGCTTTACCCTCCTCCCACCTTTGCCTCCCAGGGTTGAGATTCCAATCCCGTGCCCCTATGCCAGGCATGATGATTTTTATCTCATGATTTGGGAAAGGCAAAGTAAGGAGGCTCCACAAAACATCTTTTAAATGTCTGGAGATTTTTTTTAAAAAATTAAAAAAATTTTTTTTCTCTGAATGCTTTGCCTCCATGTATGTCTATTCAGCATGTGTGTGCCTGGTACTCAGGGAGGCCAGAGTAGAGAACCAGATGCCCTGACCTGGAGTTACAGAGGGGTCTGACCCCATCATTTTTATTATTTATTTATTTTTATATTTATTCATTTTGAGTGTGTGTTTGGTTTTTCAAGACAGGGCTTCTCTGTGTAGCGTTGGCTGTCCTGGACTCACTTTGTAGACCAGGCTGGCCTCAAACTCACAGCGACCCACCTGCCTCTGCCTCCCGAGTGCTGGGATTATTTTGAGTGTTTTACCCGCATATATGTCATATGTAACCTAAGTTGGTCTTGCAAAGTTACTGTGTCTTGGAGGGTGACTTAGAACTCTTAACCTTTCTGCCTTCATTCCCCAAATGTTGGAATTACAAGTGCAAGCCACTGCAACTGCTTTCTGATGTGTCTTCCCACTCCCGTTTCTCTGTGTAGCCTTTGGCTCATCTGGACTCACTTTGTAGACCAGGCTGGCCTCAAACTCACAAGAGATCTGCCTGCCTTTGCCTCCCAAGTCCTGGGATTAAAAGCACCACCATCGCCTGGCTTGATGATTTATTTTTTGGTTTGTGGTTTTTGTCCCTGAGACAGAGTTTTTCTTGTAGTCCTGGTTGTCTTAGACTCGCTTTGTAGACCAGCCTGGCCTCCAACTCACAGAGATCCATCCGCCTGCCTCTGTCTTGAGTGCGCCACATGACCGGCTGATGATGTGTTTTTAAGACTATTTAACTTTGACTACGCAAGCATGAATTGGACGTGGCTGACACCAATGAACATGCCAAATTTCATGGAGAAAAGCCCACGAAACCTCAACCCTATACAGAGAATGCTAAGCAACTGAGGAAAGCTGACTGTGGGAGAGGTGGACCTCCCCAGGGAAGAGCACACCAACTGGCTCTCCAGTGCCAAACAGTTATCCCTGAAAGCAAATATACACCAGTAACATTATACAAACTTGTTAGGCTATATTTAGGAGATGTGTATATGTATATGTAAACACATATAAGTGGCTGGGCATGGTAATCCCTGAGTTGAGGTCATTCTGGTCTACAGAGCAAGTGCCAGGACAACCAGAACCAAAAGTGTAAATGAAACATGAAGATACCAGATGTGACATTGATCTCTGGTTTACACCTGCACACACATGGGCAACTGTATGGGCACACACAATCATGCACATCCCCATCCCTAAATAAATACAGTAAGGTAATCAAGGCTGGCTATCGTAGCACACAGATCCCTTCAGAGACGTCGTCAATCCTAGAAAATCTACTTACCCGGGCTCCACTGTCAGCATTGCAGCCTTAACAGTCCTTGTTTTCATTATCATTTTTCTTTCTTTCTTCTTTTTGATTTTTTCCAAACAGGGTTTCTCTGTGTAGCCTTGGCTGTCTTGGACTCACTTTGTAGACCAGGCTGGCCTGGAACTCACATCAATCTACCTGCCTCTGCCTCCCGAGTACTGGGATTAAAGGCGTGCACCACCACGCTGGGCCATTATAATTTTTCTTGAGACAGGGTTTCTCTGTGTGACCTTGGCTCTTTAGGAACTCACTCTGTAATCCAGGCTGGCCTCAAACTCACAGAGATCTCCCCGCCTCTGCTTCCCCAGAGCTGGATTAATGGTGTATAGTATCAATGCCTGGCTTTATTCCAGGCTCTTTTAAGTTAAGACAAACAAAAGCCAAGAGACTAAGCCACTAAAAACATGGTCAGATTACTGGGATAAGTGGACTCAATGTGAAACAAAACTGTAGCCAAGCAGACTTGCCACTGTAAATGCAGCAGCGCCAACACCTCAGAGATGCACGTGAGAAAGAGGCAAACTGCTCATCTACAAAACCTCTTCTAGTCCTTTATTAACACTTGGAGATGCGTGGTACATATGATTAACAGCATTACACCAGTAAGGAAGTACAGATAACCGAAAATGTACTCCAGAACAGGATCCCAGAGCAGTTTAGTGTTGTCCGCTCACAACCTCCACAAGAATCCAGCTCTGACAGGCAGGACAGACAATGTGACAGTATCACTTGGAAACGGTTATTCTGAAAATAGATGACAAGGACTGATCGCTGGAACCCTTCTGTGTGAGATGTGGCAGCTCTGTGGGCGCTGCGGCACCACTGCAGATTTGTAGATTTGGGCACTGGACGGTCCAACAGAAGAACTGACTGGGTGAGAACAGGTTTTATGTTGAGTCTAGAGATAACAGATTGTCCAGGTGGATACTTTCAGCCCAGGCTCAGCGAAGGCCCTGCAGGAACCCACCAGATAAATAGAGTCTATGGACTGACAGGCTGACACTCAGCTTGCCACCTTTGTCACCGGGTGTCTGGAGTCTCAGAAGATAGAGGTGTGATGGCGTGTGCCTGGAGGAAGGAAGACTTGCCATGACAGTCAAGTTCTGATCCTTCTGTGCCACCAGATCTGCTTCCTCAAGCGAGTGAAGAAATCTGTCGTGCATCTCAATGTGCCATTGTCAAAGTAGCCAAAGCCCCTCCCCCTCCCCACACCATCATTCTCATGAATTCCGTTTCCACGTCCTGATTCTTCCGGGTCTACACCTTTTCCTTTCGCTTCAATTTTGACACTTTCTTGACAGTCCCATTCTTGTTGAGGAGCTTCAGGACCCGATCTTTGTGATCCAAAACCTTAAGCATAGAGTCTCTGGCCTCACTGATTTGGTCCATCACTAGTTTACACCTCTGCATGTTTCCCTGGGACAGAAGAAGGCACATCATTACCTGGATGTCATGGAGGTGAAACACCTTTTAGAGGACTTTGCTCAGGACAGAGGCATTCCATAGAGAACAAGGCTGACTAGACACTGCTTTGAGTTCTTGGCCAGGGAGGCCTCTGTAGAGTAATCTGGAAGACCCTATTGCTAAACATGCTACATAACTTGGTAAAAGGACAATGGGAAATCAAGCTGGGAGTGGACTGTCTTCTTGCTGGCTAGGTTTTACTTCGTTGGGAGAATAGTTATCAACAGTCAGTTACTTAAGCCTTACTCATGTGGACCCTGTGTGCAACAGTAACAAGTGAGCCTAATGATACAACAGTGGCAAAGAACTGCCTGTGACTGCACCTGTGGTGCTCTCACAGCACAGAATCCATACTGCATTGTAAACCTGACTAGAAACCTGTGGCTGGGGAGGTCATAGGCTCACTAGTAAGGTGCACATATTTTGGTAAACACCCACCTATGCTCCTTATAAACAACTCTAATGAAACTCAAGAGGTCACTGAATGAAAAAGATTAATATAGAAAGGATACTAATTGGAAAGAAAGGATCAGTGGGAGGGAGACAAAAATTAAAATAAAGAAAAAAATGAAAAAAGTGGCTGGAGAGACTGTTCAGCGGCTACAAGTGCTTGCTGTTCTTTATGAGGAACTGAATTTGGTTCCCAGTCATGTCAGGTGGGTCATAACTCTTTGTAACTCCAGCCCAAGGGGCCTATCACCCTCTTCTGGTCTCTGCAGACATGTGTGGTACGCAGGTATGCTTGTACACACATGTTAGCGCACACACACACACACACACACACGGTAAAAGACAAAGGGAAGCTGTATATAGACATGCGTGCGCATGCACAAACATGAATAAATAAATAATAAAGTAAATTAGAAAAGAACGCCTAAGCTCCTCGTAGTAATGCACACTGAAGCAAACAAGTCTGTACAGAAGACACTCTTGTAGTGGGGAAGGATATGGCAGAGTTTGGACAGAGGAAAAGGAAGACCGAAAAGTTGTAATTAAAACACAATTTCAAAAATAAAAAATTATGAATAAATAAGATTCCTGTGGTGGGGAGGTCACAGGCTCACTGGGAAGGATGCTGTCATGAGCAAGTGGGCAGCCCGAAGGCTGAGGACGCATCACACCTGTATCAGCTCATTTATTCGATGCAAGTCGTCATCAGTTGCTGCTTTTTTCTTTGGGATAATCCCTTCCTGTAGGTTGGTAAGTCTTTCATACACATCATGTTCTAGATTTGTCTGCAACATACAAAGAGGGAAACCCTGTGACTTCACAGACACCTTTCTGTGTCAATCTCAAAGCAAGAGAAGCTGCCGGGAACACTCTGAGCTGCTGTAAGGGTGCTTTGGTGGTGAAGACCTTGCTTGCAGGAGCACAGCACTAACAGACACAAGCTATGACCGAGTGAACCAATATACACTTCACATTCTGTTACAGCAGCCACAGTTCACACTCCATCCTCAAAGGCAACCGAACCCATAATCCTCCTAAAAATAACTATCATTCTTACAGAAATATAATTTTATTAATTTAATCCTAGCGACAATACAAATGGTGTTAAAAGAGAAAGAGACAGTTTCACATATGTCAGGGTTTCTCTGTGTAGCCTTGGCTGTCTTGGACTCACTTTGTAGACCAGGCTGGCCACGAACTCAGCGATCCACCTGCCTCTGTGTACCGAGTGTTGGGATTAAAGGCGTGCGCCACCACTGCCCAGCTACCCTTTTCTTTAGATAGGACCTTCCTAGGTAGCTCAGGCTGGCCTCTAACATAAAAGCCGTTCTACCTGAGCCTCACAAATATATACTATCTTTCTAGGTGTGGACTCAGAAATCCGCCTGCCTCTGCAACCCTGAGTGCTGGGATTACAGGCATGCGCCACCATGTCCAGCTGATAACACTAGCCTCTTTTGAGGCTACTGTGGCTACTTTTCCTTTGCTCAGATGGTGAGATTCCTGTCCCAGGGTTGTAGAAATGGAGGGTGGGGGTGGGGTGGGGTAGAGAAGGCGAGTCATATAAGCTGGATAAACAGACGATAATGGATACAGTTCATATTCATGCACGCATTCTTCATCCAGGAGAAGATGACACAATGTGCCATACGGGGCCAACAAGGAGGCTCTCGGGAACAGAGTGAAGGAGCAGGGACTGTGGGAGGCAGGCTTTGTGGAGGATTCCTGCCCATTTTCTAAAGAAGGATGGCAGGGTCTGTGCCTTACTAGGAGCTAGTAGGTCACTTACGCCTGAAGCCTATTAGTGGTGAGAGGCAAACTGTGGTGGCCCATGGGGAGGGGGCCGCTTGGTTACCGAACCTTCTTTGAGGAAGCGGAGTAGTAGGGAGAAGAGGCTCATGAGAAGGCCACTTAAGGCTCCCCTCGTTTCCTATGTCCTGACATGCAATATCCGCTTTGATGTCACGGCTTACACTACAGAACTTGCACATATTCTGGATCTGAGCATCAGAACTAAACTTCAGGCCTGCACAGAGGGCTCAGTGAGTACACACACTTGCTTCAAGCATCACGATCTGAGTTGGATGCCCTAGGACCTGCATGGTAGGAGAGATCAATCCTCTGCCAGCGTTGTCCTCTAACTTACCTCTATTAGCTAAACAAACAAAGAAATAATTATAATCCTCACACAGGGGTCACAGGGCTGTGTACGTTTCTCATCCCACTTTAGCAGTTTTGGGAATCAAACCCAGGGCTGTGCCAGGCCAGGCTGGCTTCCTATTGGGCTGCCTTTTTGGCATGACACAACTGACAGATCTGTACTTACCAGTTGTAGTAACTGTGCAGCACAGAGGTGGACTTTCCAGCCTTGAGCACGGCAGGACACTCCTTTCTGATTTGCTATTTCTTGTAGCATCGCTTTCTTCTCCTCTGAATCCACAAACGGATTAACAGTAAGTATATTTCATATGTTATAAAGCAAAATCATTATTTTATCAGATAAGCTTATCATTATCTTATCAGAATTTCTCTCCTCAAACACTTTACATAAATCTGCATTTGAATCAGGAGAATAAGGGTCAATAACAAGCTTCTACCTCCAAAATCAAATCAAAACAAAACAAAACACAAAAGCCACCAATATTACTCAGCAGGTTTGACATGCTGGGTAGTTAACTCTTGGTCCTCTGCCACTGTTTCCTGAGTCCTGGGATTGCAGGTGTGTGCCACTCTGCCTGGTTTTATGTGGTGCCAGGAACTGAGCAGCCTAGGCATTCTTGCGGGGTGGGCAAGTATTCTACCAGCTGAGCTATATGCTCCCCAGGCTTCTCTAGAACTTCCTAGAAGCCCAGGCTGGCTGCTAATTCAGTCTTTCTCAGCTTGGGCACTGGGGTGACAGGCATGTGGCTTTATGTGCTGTCCTCCCGCATGCACTGGCCCATACCTGAAATCCCAATCCGGAAAGGCTGAGACACAAAGATCACAGGTTCCAGGCTAGTCTGGGATATACAGCAGGGTAGTGTTTCAAACAATAAAAGTTTAGTTTTTACCCAGGACCTTGTACATACTATACAATTAGCCATTAATCTGCATCATTAGCACAGCTCCAATATACAAATCCATCTGTCCCAGCCTTGTAGGCACGGGGCACCTACCACCCTGGGTTTTCTGCAGCGCTGGAGACTGACCCGTGTCTAGTGCATGCTGCACAAGCACTCCACCAGGCCTCAGCTCTCAGGCCTCAAGTATTTCAACACTTGGTGCCCAGCCAGTGGCAGTTTGGGAGTTGTGGTAATCACGTCAGACCACGGCATGTGCATTACATAGCTGTGACTGTGGCCTGATACAAAACCAGAAACTTACTTAAAACACTAGATTTTTTTTTTAAAGACACCCCTGATTTGTCATAAGTCAGTAAGTTGTTCAAACCAGACTCATTATGGGGCCAAGAAAACTATTATAGACGTTCCCAAGTTGATTTTATGAAAACAAAGAACAACGTCCTATTTTGTGGAAATGCACAGTTCTCTATGTATTTATTATACTGGAGATGAATGATACTTCAAAGACCACCAAAGTAGCAGTATTTCAAAGTTATCGATCACTTTAATTGAATGTGGGTTTATTGAATGTCATACTAGGGCTGGAGAGATGGCCCAGTAGTCAGGAGCACTGGCTGTTTTTCCAGAGACCCAGGTCCAGTTCCAGCACCTAAATGGCAGCAAGTTCAGTTTCAGGAGATCTGACATCCACACACCAACGCATGTGCAGCCAAAACACCAATGCACATTAAAAAAAAAAAAAAAAAAATCATTAGAAAACGTCATAGTAAGCGAGGTGGTGGAGGCGCATGCCTTTACTCCCAGCACTTGGGAAGCAGAGGCAGGCAGGTGGGTGTGAGTTCAAGGCCAGTCTAGTCTACTAAGTGAGTCCAGGACAGCCAGGGCCATTACACAGAGAAACCTTGTCTCAAAAAACCATAAAAACAAACAAACAAACAAACAAACAAAAAAACCCCCAAAAAAAGTCACAGTAAAAGTTCACCAACAAAACAAAATAACAAGTGTTTACCCTGCAGCAGTCCTTTTTTTTAAAATTTATTTTTACTTTATGTTTATGTACCACATGCGTTCCTGTGTCTACGGAGCCCAGGAGAGGACACTGGATTTCCTGTAACTGAAGTTATCTTGTTATGTAGTTGTGAGACACCACATAGGTGCTGAGAAGTAACTGGGATCTTTACAAAAGCCAACAGTGTCTATTTTTCTTTTGTTTTTTTGAGACACACAGATCATTTCAGCATTGTAGCATTCTCTGTGTAACAACCCTGGCTGTCCTGGACTCGCTCTGTAGACCAGCCTGGCCTCAAACTCACAGAGATCCACCTGCCTCTGCCTCCCTAGTGCTGGGATTAAAGGTGTGTGACATCACACCCAGCTGCAACTAGTGCTCTTAGCCACTGAGTCATGTCTCCAGCCTCCCCTAGGTCACTCTACATGTTCCACTATGTGTTGATTGAAAGATCTCTTCGTAGGCTGGGAGGTGCTGCCTGCGTCTTTAATGCTGCTCCTTATCCATGTCACTGAGGTTCCAATAAACACAAAGCTTTCTAGAGGCAAAGCCTTTTCCATTGTTATACTCACTGGATTTTGTGTATTTTTGTTGAAATTTAGGGAACCGTGATTCTGATATTTTGGTTTTGTTTTTTTAAAGATTTATTTAATTTGAGTGTTTTATCTGCATGTACACTTGCAGGCCAGAAGAGGGCATCAGATCATATTATAGATGGTTGTGAGCCACCATGTGGTTGCTGAGGATTGAACTCAGGACCTCTAGAAGAACAGACAGTGCTCTTAACTGCTGAGCCATCTCTCCAGCCCCCAATTCTGGTACTTTTGTGATTACAATACAGCTTACATGTTATACCATTAAGTGATTAGTACTAGATGTTTCTGAGGAAACTAACCTTTGACCCGGACGTCACTGTACCTCTGAAAGTGGTGGTAAGCAGCTTTCCAGGGGTTCCGGTAGTGACGGAGCAAAGTAATGGGAGGTCTTGGTCGCACTGGGACATATCTCACACCTTCTTCATCTATTCAAGAGAGAAAACAAGAAGACATTAAACGGCATGTTATATATTTTCAATAATCCTCGAAGTCCAATTCCAGCGAATGAGAGGCAAGTGAAAGTGGTGCTCTGAGATGGGCTTCTGATTTGGGTGGGAAAGGCCAGGAGACAGCTAGCCTGAGTGGCCTTACCAATATACTCTTTGGGAGGAGATTTCCGTTTCTCAGCCTTTACCAAAAGACTTTTGGCAGTGGACTTTTCATCGTCTGTGCTGTTTGTCTCCATCATGTCCCCTTCTTCTGTTGAGATCACGTGCTGCTGCTTTCGGGGCTTTTTCCTTGGGGAGGCACCAGGTGGTAGGTCACTTGTAGGCATGGACAGGTTGCTTGCCAGCAAAGCAAGAGATGGAGACACAGTGTTGGTAGCCAGTGGAGGGACTGCTGTTGGGGATGGAGCACACACACCAATGAGAACCCAAACTATGGAAGGCTTCACTCAACTTCCAGAATTATGAAGATGCTTGGAAGGCTAGCAAGTACCGAGGTTTCTTATGGTCAGACAGTATGGCACATGCTCTAGGTGAGGCAGGGTTTGTGAACTGCTTCTTACTGTCCATTGGGCACCATGTACTGACAAAAAGCCTTTGGAGGAAGGATGTCAACACTAGTCTGAACTAGAATAGACTGTATACAAACTGCAACTGTCGCTCCCCTCTATCAGCCACACCCTATACCGCTGTCACTAATAACTGCAAGTCTATCTTAACCACCAGCATTTAGCACTGTATCTCCAGATACTGCCTCTGAGCAGTGGCTTCCAGCAAGCCCCAGGCCTCGCTAGGAGCTCCTGCCAGTAGCACCCTCTCATGAGTGCTATGTGATCTTCACCGCCACCACATTTAACCTCACACTTGCCTCCTTTACTTCAGCCTCGTCTTCTTGCTTCATCTCACTCAGCACAACCGTAAGAAGTCTGGATCCCCAACTCCTCAGTATGTACACAGATGAATGCACAGAGAAACGACCACCAACGCTACCTGGCCTTGCGTGCCATGTGTACTCACAGCCATCCGTGCTGGGAGGATTATTTTACATTTTCTACCTCCTAACATCTCTATCCACTCTTTGCTATCATCAGGAAATGACTACAAGATCCCAATTTTCTTTTTTCTTGGTTTTTCGAGACAGGATTTCCCTGTGTAGTCCTGGCTGCCCTGGACTCATTTTGTAGACCAGGCTGGCCTTGAACTCACAGCGATCCGCCTGCCTCTGCCTCCCAAGTGCTGGGATTAAAGGCATGCGCTATCACTGCCCAGCAAGATCTCAATTTTCTATCTCCTGTCTGCATGGTGACAATTCCTTCTCTCTTTTCCATTTCTTCCAACAAAGGCCAACTGCTTCAGGCAATCTCTGAAACACTGCTGGCTGGACAGGCCTCCTCCACCAGGCTGAAAGAACCTAACAGGTGATTTCCTAGAATAGAACCCTTCGATTCACCCCAGGCTCAAGAATATCATTAGGACAAAGCCATTTATGCCTGCAAACTATTGAAAGAGTAATTTATTTCTTCTTTATACAGAGGAGCTGGCACTATAGGCAGGGAGCCACCTGGCTGGATTTCTTTGCGCCCCTGAGCAATGATTTCTTCCAATCACATATCTAGCAGCCCTAGCAATCTTCCTTTGCATTTTGGCTTGCTTCACTATTTCCCTTCTAGGTACTGTTGCTATGGTGCACAGTCAATGCAACACAACTTGACACTGTTTTCCTTTTAGTATACTTCATCATTGGATTCTTTCTTTAAACTATTCTTTGGAGTTTTGCCACCATTCATCCATTCACCTCTCTCTCTGCATGTAAACACACACCCACACACACACACCCCCCCCAAACAAACAAACAAAACCAACCAAAACCAATAAACAGGGTCTCACTGTGTAGCCCTGGTTGGCTTTTAAGTCTCTATATAGAGCAGGATAGCTTAAACTCAAGAGTCTCCTGAGTGCTAAGACTAAGGGCATGTACCACCATACCTGTCTTTTTGTTTGCTTGTTTTTTGAGACAGGGTTTCTCTGTGTAGCCCTGGCTGTCCTGGAACTCACCCTGTAGACTAGGCTGGTCTCGAACTCAGAGATCTGCCTGCCTCTGCCTCCTGAGGGCCGGGATTAAAGGTGTGCGCCACCACTGCCTGGCTTCACCATACCTGTCTTAAGCTTTCGTGATTTAGCCAATTAGTAACATACTGTTCTCAGGAATCTCATGGATGAGAAGCCTTGCTATATCTTAACAGGTTAAAGCTAGGATCAGCCACTGGCAATACTGTTTATGTGGTTAGATGCTCAGATTAGCACAGAAAGACCCTCCATTATCCAAGTTAAAGCCTTCTGATCTCTCCCTTAGATCAGACAGATTGAGATTTTCCTTTGAATATGTATGGTCTGTGTCCCTTCCTCCCCCCATTCAAAAGGCAAAGAAGTTATAGAAAATGGATCTTTGCCGGGGGTGATGCACACCTTTAATCCCAGCACTTGAGAGGTGGAGGCAGGCGGATCTTAGTAAGTTCTAAGACAGCTAGAGCCATGTAGTGAGCTCCTGTGTGTGGGGTGGGTGGGTGGGAGGGGCTAAAAACCAAGCCAAACCTAGTTTAACTCCCTGGGTCAAGGGATTTTATCTTACCAGCTGTTATCCCATGTAAGGAATATCAGAACATTTAGGTCCCTTAGAAACCTTCTCACATAACTTGGGCTCTTAAAACTTTAAAGTTATGGTGAAGCCACTTAAACACGACAGACACACTCTTCAGAATCCTACATCCACACCTGGGTATAGTACACAACCTTTTTTTTTTCTAAGCTAGTCTCTATTAATCTGATATTTAAGACTATGTTAAAATATTTTAATAAGCTCCAATTCTGTTTCGTTAAAAAAAGTTTTATTTTTATAAATCTAAAGGCAAACAAACAAATAAACAAACAAATGCTAAGGCCTACAGGAAAATGCCATGCCAGTATCTCAGGAGCTGCTTAACTTCAATCAACTGCAGGTCCCAAGTGTACACTCATTGGGAAGGCTTTGCTTTGGGAAGGAAGGCTACAACGAAGGCTTCCTACTGCCGGGCTTTGCTTCTCCCTCAGGCATCCAGGCATTCTGAGGCTGCTGTAACCAGGGTCCAACTAGTCACTATGGTGGATAAAGAGTGTATTTTGTTTCCCAAACCCTGCAATGTCCTCTGCTTTGTGGCCAACAAATTCAACCTTTTCCTCCGCTACACCTTCCTGTGAGGATTTACTGCCCCATTACATACACAAAGAAATGAGGTCAAAGCAACCGTTACCACTTTCTTCATCCAAAACAGCTTAGAATGAAGGCATGGCTCAGTGGTAGAATGCTGCCTGGCACATACATTGCAGGTCTTGAAGTAATTCTTAGCCCCACAAAACCCAAAACCTCCCTCTTGATATCATCCCTTTACCTCAGAATTGCCTAAAGTACCTCTATTTTGTCCTAGTTCTAGCTAACTTAATTTCATGCTTCACCCAACTGCTCCCCAGTCCCTGCTGAACACATCCTGCCGGGCAGCACTCTCTCATTCAGCTGAACCTGCAGCTTCTGGAGGGCCATTGTTTTACAACATAAAACAAATGCTTTTAATCAACTGCACTGACAGTTTTGAAACTTTGTTCAAACCCTGGCCTGCTTCTGGTGTGATGTGATTGTTGTTTCTGGCTTATAAACCCTACCTGGCCTTTCCTTGAGTTGAGAGCCTTTCTTGGCATGAACCTCTCTATATGAGCAAATAAAAGACTTCGAGAGGCATATTCTCCCTCGCCCCCACCTCTCCTCTCCTCTCCCCCCCCCCCCGCTCTCTCTCCCCCTTTGACCCCCCCCAACAGGGTTTCTTTGTGTAGCCTTGGCTGCCCTGGACTCATTTTGTAGACCAGGCTGGCCTTGAACTCACAGCAATCTGTCTGCCTCTGCCTCCCGAGTGCTGGGAGAGTGGCATTCTCTATCTTGCGTAGAAACAATATTTGGAGGCCCTAGTGAGAATTCTGCCTTGCAAGGGGCTCAGGCTTGTTCTGGGTCTCCCCTGCTCAGTGGATTGTGACATCTGAGATGGTCCCTGAGATATTCCAGGGCCCCATGACTTTCATACCGGAGTCCTGGATCCTAGAAAGACTGTGTTTCCCAACATCAAAACTGGTCAAGTCCTTCTAATCCTCCCTGTGACAGTGGTCCTCAACCTTCTTAACGCTGTCTTTGACATAGTTCCTCAAGCCGTGGGACCGCCACCCCACCATAAAATGATTTTGTTGCTACTTCCTAACTGTAATTCTGGTACTGTTATGAACTAAGAGGTAGGTTTTAATTTTTCTGTCTGGCTGGAGGAGCTCAAGAAGAGCTGCAGTGTGTATAGGCAAAAGGAGATGAGTCTTGTCCACTCTTTACCTGTGCTGAGGCCCCAGGCATCCTTGTAGCCTTGCCAGGTCCCCACCTCTGAGTGGCCAGAGGTTTGTGCATGAGTGTCCTTTACCTGTGCTACTTGACTGGGGACTGGAGACAGAAGCCATGGTGGTTCTTCCTACTGAATTCCAAGCCTGCCTCCTCTGAGATAAAACACTCTTTCTGTCCTTGGGATCACTGTGCCCTGTGCTGTGGTCTGCCTTTGTTTCTGTACCACCAAGCATGGATACACTTGTCTTTGTTTACAAAGCAAAATAAACAACCAAAACCAAACCAACCAACCAAACCACTTCAGATGTTCTCAAAGTTTCCTTCAACGGCCTTGTTGGGTCAGGCCCAAGAAAAGACTGGGAAGAAGGCAATGTACACTTCAGAGCAGCTGAGGTAAACTATTTCCAACAGAGGCTAATAATATTTATTTTATGGTATAAAGGTATTACAATAAAAATAATGAGATACTCATACATGAAAAGGATAAAAGGGACCCTCTGTCTAAATCTCTCAAAAACAAACCCAACATTATTATTAGCTAAATTCTGCTGGATGCTGAAAATATCAAATTAATGCTAATTATAATAAATAACTCTGGGGCTGGGAGATAGCACAGAGGTTAAGGGCACTGGTTGCTCTTTCAGAGGTCCTGAGTTCAATTCCCAGGCACTACATGGTGGCTCATAACCATCTATAGTGAGATTTGGTGCCCTCTTCCAGCCTATATGCAGGCAAAATACTGTATACTTAATAAATAAAGGTAATTAAGGCAATCTCTACATATGTTGTTGAAGTTAAGCCTAAAGGAAGCAACTCAAAAGAAGCTTAAAAATAAACTTGAAGTTTGTTTAACGTAATATTCAAAATCAGGTCTACTAAAAATGGTTATGGAGCCGGGCCTGGTGGTGCACGCCTTTCATCTGAGTACTCGGGAGGCAGAGGCAGGCGGATCGCTGTGAGTTCGTGGACAGCCTGGTCTACAAAAAGCGAGTCCACGATAGCCAAAGGCTACACAGAGAGACCCTGTCTCGGGAGCTGGTGGGGGGGAGGGGCGGTAAGGGTCATATGCTTTTAGGGCTGGGCACCCCTAAGCGCAAGTTCATTTCCTTTGGACAGGACACTGACTCCAAGAATAAATTGCATGCTAGCCTTTACAGGGTAAAGATGCATGGGGAAATAAGGCTTGCCAGAGTCTGCTGCTCCTGTCTCTGGCTGTGCAGGCCAGTCCAGCCAGGAGCACCTCTCCTCATCTACAGGGCAGATGAATTACTCGTGTGTCACATGGCAGAGTGATGGACTCCCTTGCCCAGTGGAGAGTCTTAAATAGTCTGAACCACATCCTTACTGTCTCAACAACAAAGGCAAGCAGCTATTAGCTCCGCACTCACTATCCCCTGAACTGATGTACAGGCATGCTGTGAAAAGCGGAACCAGGTCCGTACGCCTGCCACCTGACTAGTACGAGACCTGCAGGGTAGCTCAAGTGGCCATGTCCTTTACTTTGGCTTTCAATTGCAATCTTCTTAGCAAAAAACTAATCCCAGGGCCAAGGAGTCAATCACTGATAGTGTAAGGAGTCCCCACAGGAGTTTTAAATAGCCTAAGTCAGATACGAATTTAAATGCCAAGTTGCAAGTGTCATCCTGTGGATCCACCACACCCAAGTAAAGAAAGCAACAAGAGAGGATTAAGCAACCTGGACTGTAATGAGCTGTGCCCGGGTATGCATCCAAATAACAGCTGGCCCTTGTAATAAATAGAGCCTCACAATTCAGTAAAGACAGGGCCCACATCTGTTAACTGCTGAGAAAGAGGACACCAATCCCTGGTTTACTTGTAATCCGCCTTACTCACAGGCCCCCGCGGCTCCTCAGGTCACCCTCCTAGGCCTAATGATTGAGCGTTGCTTAATTAACTGGTTATTAAACTTTGCCAGACTACAAACAGCTGTTAAATTTATGTTCCTAAGGGCCCAATATAAGCCCTGTGTAGCGAGTCAGTGCTTTGACTCTTTCCCAAGTGAGCCGACCCCATCTTCTGCCTCACCCACCTGCTCCCCAGCCCACACTCAGCAAACCCTACTGCGTGAACCATTTCATTCAGCTGCACCTGCAGCTTCTGACGTTCAGTGTTTTACAACATGAAACAAATAGTTTTCATAAACTGGTCTGGGTCTATAATCACCCTCCCCCGACTCTCTCTCGGTCCACAGGCCTTTCTGGCATGAGCCTGCTAGCAATAGAGTACTGCTGATCTGACCTCCATTGAGGGGCATTCCCCGGTGTCTCGTGTGGGTAACTCCCACCCTTCTTTATTACAAAGCTCTCAAAGGTATTGCTTGGGCTGGGCATACACCCTATAATGCTAGTGCTTAGAAGGCTGAGACAGGTAAACGAATTTAAGACCAGCTGAGTTATGGTTGAGACACTTCAAAACAACAAACTAAGGGCTGGAGACATTACTCAGTTGCTAGGGTGCTTGCCTACCATGCAAGAAGGCCAGGGTTGAATTCCCCTAAACAACACACACACACAACAAAACGAAACAACAACAAAACCCACGTTTAGTGATGTATGCTGGTCACCCCAGCATTTGGGAGATGAGAGGTGAGAGGACCAGGAAAGTCAAGATCATCCTTAAACAGTGGTTTAAGGCTACCTGGGGTCACAGTGTGACCATCCCAAAAGTAAAAGCCTAAAAACCACATAATGCTAGACATTGTAGAACATATCTCTAACCTCAGATGTGGCAATCTGAGGCAGGAGGATGGTGAATTTGAGGCTACCCAGGGCTACATAGTAAGGAGAAGGGAATCTAGCTTGGATGTGGTGTATGTGATCAGAGCACTGGAGAAGCGAAGGCAGGAGGGTGGGACTGCAGAGCCAGTCTTGGCTACAGAGTTCAAGAGGCATCACTCAGCACTCACTTGGCTCTAACTACCTTTCTCTTCACCAGACTTAAGCTCACCTGCACACTCCTGTGCCATGCTTTTACTCTTACTGCTCTCTACGCCTGGAGGGCTTGTGTGCCAGGTCCCAGGAGGGCCAGCACTTCAGCTCTCTCACGTGACGCAAAGGTCACCTCCAGAATGAAGCTTTTTTTTCCTTCCAATTTCTTTCTTTCTTTTTTTAATTTTTATTTATTCCTTTATTAAATATACAGTATTTTGCCTGCATGTACACCTGCACATCAGAAGAGGCCACCAGATCTCATTATAGATGGCTGTGAGTCATCATGTGGTTGCTGGGAATTGAACTCAGGACCTTTGGAAGAACAGGCAGTGTTTTTAACCTCTGAGCCATCTCTCCAGCTCCTTTCCTTCCAATTTCAAGTTACACTTATTTGTTTGTGTGTACATGTGCCAGGGCACATATGAAGAACAGAGGAAGACTTTTGGGAGTCAGTTTTCTCTTACTACCATGTGGGTTTGGGTGACTGAATTTAGGTCATCGGGACAGGCAGGAAGCACCGCTACCAGCTGAGCATTTCTCCAGCCCCACGAGGCTCCTAAGTTCTCATGTTGGGTATTCACTGCTATGACAAAACACCCAAGGGGAAAAGAAAAGAAATGTATTTTCTTCTTGTTGTTGTTATTGGTGGTGTGGGTACAGACCCCGAGGGCCTAGTGCACATTAAACAAAATGCTCTACCTCTAAGCCACACTTTCACCCCATGAATCTTATTTTAACTCATAATTTTAGCCTATGGCTGGCTCCACTGTTTCTAGGCTATAGCCCAGGAGTATGGTGATATAGACTTGCTCACCTCATAGAAGCCAGGAAGCAGGGAGGGTTGACTAAGAGGTAAGATTTGCCTGGATATGGATGGCACTATCCCATCAGCTGGCGGGCCAGGATGGAAAAAAAAGGAGGGAAAGGAAAAAAACTCATTAAGGCAGGCATGTTGTTTCCTGGCCGCCATGACATAAGCTGTGCTACACCCTCCCTGCTATTATGGATGAACCCTCTGAACTCATGTGTCAAAGCAAATCCTCCTTCAAACTCTTTCTCTCAGGTATTCAGCCCTAGTGACCACTTCTGGGACCTGTTTTGCCTTCCTCAGGACACACGTGAATAAACTATCTCCAGCATTCATTGTGTCTTTTTACACTTCATCCCTTTCACTAGCTTATAAGCACACTACACATAAGCGGGTGGTGACGCATTTGTTTGATCAAGCTGTGCTACTGGTCTGAGAATAATTCTCAGAGCCTGACAGGTTGATGCAGGACTACCACTGGCCTCTTGTCACAGACAGGTGGCAGAGTCTATGCAAATGTGCCAACAACCAGGCAACAGAATTGAGACCGTTTTATTTCCCCTCAGTGTTATCCATAACATCTGTCAATGGCAGTGTTGAAGGAAAAAAAAAAAATCCATGGGATTATAATAAAAGAAGGAAAAGTCAATAACTATCAGGTGCTATTGTTTGCTTTTTTTTTTTTTTTTTTAAATGGAGTTGCACTCTGTAACCCAGGCTAGCCTTAAACTCACGGCAATCCTCCTGCTTTAAGCTCTGAGTCCTGAGATTATAGGTGTTATGTTACCTGGCTGAACAGTAAGTTTGAAAAGCTCTAATAGACAGCACAACCACAGGCAAACAGAGGCCTTTCCCCCCCACAGGCAGGTAGCATAGCTGAGCACAAAAATATTTGACTCCCACACCAGATTTTCTATTTCGTAATGTTATATATACACTGATTAAAAAATTACAGTAAGTAGTCAACAAACACATGATCCCATAATAAAATATTTAACACACACACACACACACACACACACACGCATACACCCCAAAACAAACAGACTAAAACCAAACCAAACCAACAACAAAGAAACTCAAAAAACCCCCCACAACAACAAAGAAAACCTTTAGCAGAATGTGGTGGCCCATGCCTTTAATCCCAGCCTTTAGGAGGCAGAGACAGGAAGGAGATCTTTGTGAGTTCGAGGCAGCCTGGTCTACAAAGTGAATCCAGGATAGCCAGGTTACACAAAGAAACCCTGCCTTGAAAAAGCTAAAACAAAAATAAAGAAAACCTTTAAAGTGACTGAACTTTTAGGGCTGGAAAGTTGGCTCAGTGGTTAAGAGCACTAGCTGTTCTTCCAGAGGACCTGAGTTCAATTCCCAGCACCCACATCCCTCTCATAACAGTTCCAGAGGATCTGATGCCCCTTCCTGGCCTTCCAGGTACACGGTGCACAGACAGGAATGCAACCAAAGCATCCACACACAGAAAATAAAAATAAGAAAACAAAAAGCTGACTAGACGCTCACATACTGGAAACCCTGAGTTGAGAGGAAGAGGAAAGGGATACTCAACAGTTCATGGTGGCGCACGCCTGTAATCCCAGCACTGGGCGAGGCAGAGGCACACAGAGCTCTGTGAGTTCGAGGCTAGCCTGCTCTGCAAAGTGAGTCCAGGACTGACAAGCAGAGAAACCCTGTCTCAAAAAACAAAACCCTGTAAAAAACAAAAACAACAACCCTCGCACTCCCCCCAAAGACTTTACTAACCATGTTTAGTATGAAGAGAGTATTTTTAAAAGCCAGGCATGGTGGTGCACACCTTTAATCCCGGCACTTGGGAGGCAGAGGCAGGTGGATCTCTGTGAGGGAGGTCAGCCTGGTCTACAAAGTGAGTCCAGGACAGCCAGGAGTACAAGAGAAACCCAGTCTCAAAAAATCAAAAACAAAACAAAACCCCCATAAATCATATTTTATTACATAATAAAACAACCAAGGGGACATGTTTCAAATGAACAATATTTAGCTAGACTCAGTTTTAAATCCTTTTAAATAATATTTGCTTAATCAGCACAAGGAAGCTATACTGAAAGACACACATGGGGAAATTTATGATTATAGCTAGGAATTAAGATTATAAAAGGGCAGAGAAATGCCTTTAGCTCTCAAGGGGTCTGTGGGATGGGCCTGTGGTGCAGGCAAGCCTGGTGACCTGAGTTAGGTCCCTGGGTCCCACAGGCTGAAGAGAAGTGACTCCCACAAGGTGTTCTCTGGCACTCATGAGTGGTGTGGGACATGTGTACCCACACATGTAGGTAATAAAAAGCACTATTTTTCAAATGTAGACTTTCGTTTCTTAGATAGGAAGAAAAGACAGGTATGGCACACACTGGAAAGTTCCAGAGTAGCCTTGGCACCCGAGGTGGGTTTCCAGGCTGACAGTCACAAGAGAGAACTAGTGATGAGATGGCTACCAGTGGGCTAGGAATGAACTTACTGGAAACAGGCCTAGTGATGTCCACTGGTTCTACTTCTTCTTTTACTTTGATCTCAGGACCAGGAGTACCCAGGACAGTGGAGAGACCGCCACCCACAGGGGCTGATGGTGCTGGTGCCGCGGCAATGGTGGTGATGGGTGGACTGACAGGGACCGCTCCAGGAATGGTGGAGAGAGAGAGGGCTGGCTGGGATGGAGGGCTGGCTGCTGCAACCATGCTTGGGATGCTTGGTGGAGGCTGCTGGGCAGTTGGTGGGACTGCGATGGTGGGCTGTTCGGCATTTTGATTAGATATGGTCTCCAAGGACACCGTGACTGGAGTGGCTATGGACACATGCACTTCGGATTTAGGTTTGGCACTGAAACACAGAAAGAGAGCATTATGTGTCAATGTGACAAAACCATCTGACCTTGACGCATCTTGAAGGAGGAGCATTTACTTCTTTTTATAGAGCACACACAACTGACGTTCTATTCTTTAATTTTAGATGTACATCTTCAAGTTACCTTTGAAAGAAAACCAGCTCCTTATTTACTTCAGTGCCAGGGACTAAATACAGGGCTTTTGGCATGCTAAACACATGTTGTAGCACTGAGCTATACCCCAGTTCAGAATTCAGGTTTTTGAAATAGCCCATGTTATAAGCCTGGGAATACAGTTGAGTGCTAAAGTGCTTGTTACCATGTTAAAGGCCTCAGGTTCAATCTCTAACACTACAAAAACAAACTAGGGGAAAAAAAACCCAAAACAAGCAACAATTTTATTTCCCATCCTTTCAAATTTTATACGTAATAATTAAATTTAATTAAGAAACAACGAACATTCAAAAAGATATCACCCGAAGTCATATTGCTGTACACGAACTATGAATTTTTAGTATGTATGTTGTTGTTGTAACTTTTTCTTCTTTGAGACAGGATCTCACTATCTGCCTGATCTCCAACTCACAACTGTTCCTGCCTCTGCTTCCCAAGTGCTGGAATTAAAGGCATGTGCCTCAAAAAAGGGAGTTTTCTTCCTTTTAAGCCATAGTCATATTCACATATCATAGGTGCTTGAGTTTTATGTTTTCTTTTTGTTTTTTGTTTGTTTGTTTTTTTGAGACAGGGTTTTTCTCTGTGTAGCCTTGGCTGCCCTGGACTTGCTCTGTAGACCAGGCTGGCCTCGAACTCACAGTAATCCACCTGCCTCTGCCTCCTGAGTGCTGGGGCCTGATTTTTTTAATTTAAAAAAAAAAAAAAAATTTTTTTTTTTTTTTTCCCGAGGCAGCATTTCTCTGGGTAGCTTTGGCTGTCCTGGACTCTCTTTGTAGACCAGGTTGGCCTGGAACTCATAGTGATCCCCCTACCTCTGCCTCCTGAGTGCTGGAATTAAAGGTGTGTGCTACCACACTTGGCCATGCCTAATTTTTATAAAGAAAAAATTTCACAAGTGGCAAAGTTCCAAAAGATATAAAAGGAGAGTGCTCAAGGCACTAGGATCAATTGCCAGTTGCATATAAATACACTCCAAAGTGTGTACCCCGCTGGGCACTGCTGACTGGTCTGTAACCGAAGCACTGGCGAGTCTGAGGCAGGAAAACTGTGAGTCTAAGGTTGGCCTGGACTACATAGTGAGACTATTTTAAAAGCAAGGGAGGAAAACAAAGGGAGCAGTGGAGATGGCTCAGCATGTAAAGTGCTGGCTGTACAGGTTTGAGGAATCAAGTTCAGATCCCTAGAACCCAAATAAAGCCCTAATGTCCAGCTATATAACCTCTGCCCTCCTACAGTGAGAAGCAGAGACGGGAGCCTCCCTGGAAGCTCCTGAGTCAACTAACATGGCGTACACCGGAACAAGGAAGAAATCCTGTCTCAAACACAGAAGGCAAAGACAGGGCACCCAAGGCTGTCCTCTAACATTCAAGTACATACAATGTGGCATGCACGTGTCTGTACTAACACACATAACAAAATATACACATATATCCTAACCTTTCCGTGTTACAACTTAATCATGCAACACTTTTTGTTCAAAGTTTTTTTTTTTTAATTTTATTTTATATGTATGGCTGTTTTGCCCACATGTAGTCTGTGCACCAATCGGATGCCTGGTGCCCATGGAGGCCAGAAGAGGTTGTGGATCCCCAGGAACTGGAGGCTAAGATGGTTGTGAGCCACTGTGTGGGTGCTGGGAATGAACCCAGATTCTCAAAATTATTGTTATTTGGTAAAAATTTCGCTAAACTGTAACTGTTTACCTACTTTGGCACCATAGGTAAAAAACAATTGGACTATCATAGATAAAGAAATGAACTCTAACCCAAACCATGCACCACATGTCAAAATGTACTTAGTCTGGATCACAGAGAGGAATGTAAAATCTACAACTGCCACTTTGTTAAAGCGCATAATCCCTAATTAGCCTAAAATATTTAGTTTTTTACCTAATGATAAATGTAGCTCTCACTCTGCATCAAAATCAAGGAGAGTTTTTGTTACAACAGATGGAGACCATTATAGAAAAGTGATCAAATACAGAATTGTGGAGCCTAGTGCCCAGCGGTACTTCTATGTCACTCCTGCTTTCTTACAATTTACTAAAAGTACAGTAGCTGGAATAACTTATTTATTAATTTATTATGTTTTTGTGAATAGTGTTGGGAGATCTCACACATACTAGTCAAATGCTCAACCACTAAACTATATGCCCAGAGTTAATGAAATCTCTTAAAAAAACATCAGGTTGTTCTCCTAGTTTAAATGAGGCCTTTGATATGCAACTCATAAACTAAACACAATGAAGCCAGATCATGCAAGCCCTATGCTTTAATGTGCTAATGGATTTCTATTTTAACTAGAAAACATCCAAAGGCTTTAAAATGTTATTTATTTATTTAGTTTTTTTTTGAGACAGAGTTTCTCTGTGTAGCCTTGGCTGTCCTGGGCTCACTTTGTAGGCCAGGCTGGCCTCGAACCTCCAGAGATCCACCTGCCTCTGCCTCCCGAGTGCTGGGATTACAGGTGTGCGCCGCCATGCCCAGCTCCTTGTTTTAATTTTTGAGACAGCATTCTTGGGAGCTCTGGCTATCCTAGAATTTATGGCAATTATCCTGCCTTAGCTTCCACGAGGTGGGATTATAGGATATTATGCTTTTCTAGTTGCTTAGGTTTTGAAGGGGCAACTGGTTTTTTTTTTTCCTGTTTTGTGCCAATAGTAGAGACTGAATTTATGGCCTCAAGAATGTTAGAGTTAGCAGCAGCAATTTGAAGAAACAGTTATGCCGTGGAAGATGGCTTGGTGCAAGTGTGAGGACCTGCGTTCAGATTCCCTAGGACTCATGTAAAGTGGACATTTAACACTCAACTACGGAGTCCAAGCTCTCCTACGGAGACAGGAGAAGTCCTGCAAGTCTGAGAGACAACAAGCCTGGCACACACAGCAGTAAAAAAGCAGACCCCGTCTAAAAATAAGGTAGAAGGAGACACCACGTGCACATGGCATGCATGCATACAAGCGCGCACGCACGCACGCACGCACGCACGCACGCACGGACACATGCAAGGAAATAGTAGGTACAAGGAAAATGAAGCAGCCTTTTTACTGTGAGTAGAGGCTGACTATCAGTTTAGAGTCAGCATGCCTATGACTGGGCTCCAGTCAGTGAGCCAGCAGCACAGGTGAGACTGAACTGTGCACAAAGTTCAAGCAGCAGGGAAGGCAAGCAATTTTGATAAATCCAAGCTATTTTCTAGAAGTGATGCTTGCAAAAATCTCCCCACTAAGTGGATTTAGAAATAGTTCACAGTATTTAAAATAGAAAACCAGTTAAGAGTAGATTCTGTTTGAGGGTCACTTGCCAAGGCTTAGGACAACTCTTGCTCTCTGTCACAAGTGACAACGTGGAGGCAAGCTTTGGCTTGGACTACTTCAACTGCTGTGTCTACTGTTTCAAACCACACTGTATTTCCGTACATACTATAATTGACAAAACAGTTTTTAGTATTTTCTTTCATTTTGGTTTTTCGAGACAGGGTTTCTCTATGTAGCCTTGACTATCCTGGACTTGCTTTGTAGACCAGGTTGGCCTTGAACTCACAGCGATCCGCCTGCTTCTGCCTCCCAAGTGCTGGGATTAATTTAGTATTTTCAAAGACTTAACTTTTAATTTTTGTAGCACTGGGGGTCACACACAAGATCTCAAATCTGCTAACCAAGTGCTTTATTCCTGAGTTACATGCCTCTGTGTGTGTGTGTCTGCGTGCACATCTGCTGGGTTGCACTTGCATATGTACAAACATGCACATGGAAGCCAGGGGTCGATTTTAGGTGTTTCTTCCTTATTTTTCTAGACAAGTCTCTCACTGAATCTGGCCTGTACTGCTTTGGCACAGCAAACCCCAGGGATCTTTCTGTCTCTGCCTCCTCAGTGCTGGATTACACAGATGTAGCACCACTCTTGGCTTTTATGTGGACATTGGGGATCAAAGTCAGGTGTTCATGCCTGTGTGACAAGCTTCACAGGGACAGACCCAGCTACCTAGCCCCAAGCACTCTCTTTAACTGCTGAAAATCATTTTGTACTGTTTCATCTTGCATGGTGGACATTTTTATAATCTTGCACAAAGATCACAGTGACAACTGTTAGTCTTGGTCCCTGCTTTTTCCTCTTCCTGACACATTCAACACCAGGAAGCATGTATGCATTATTTTTTACTCATTAAAATTTCTGCTCTAGGAACCTAGGAATCTGTGAATCACTATTCATTCTACCACTTCTGTCTCCATTTCACTCTGGTGTTTTATCTGTGGGGGGAGAGGGATACGGTCTTCATGTCTTTCACATATAAGAGAAATAAGGGTGAGGGAACATAAGCATATCTATTTTAGTTAGTCTATGTCTCCAGATGCTAAAATGATACTTGACAGAAGGCATCTATAAATTTTCTTACTAAATGAGGTTTAAGAAGCATATCTAAAAACAGCAACATGGCAAGTTACTATTAGAGTAAATAAAAAGTACAGACTATCCAACAATCTAATTAGATAACTTTGGTTTTAAAAAACCTACAAAACTTCTCTGTGAGGCAGTGGACATGTGTGGCCCAGCTCCTTGGGAGGCTAAGGTAGGAGGGAACCTCGAACCCACACATTGAAGACCAGCCTGGAAACATATCAAGACCCCAGCTAAAAATCAACTTGTCTTCTTGCATAAACTAAAAAAGGCGCAGAAGCACGATTACTGAAAGTGTTCCCAATCTACGTTATGGTGGGAGTGAGGCTGGGGAATGGGTGGGGAACAGGATGATTCTGACTTTATACTTTAAACACATAGACACAAATACATACAAAAGATATTTCTAATTTTTCATTAAAAAATTTTAATTTATTTGCTTTTACTTTATTTTAGTTTTTTTTTTTTTTTAATAGATTTATCCTTTTTTGTTTTGTTTTGTTTTATCAGACAGGGTTTCCCTGTGTAGTCTTGGCTGCCCTGGACTTGCTTTGTAGATTTGGCTGGCCTTGAATTCAGAGATCCGCCTGTCTATGTCTTCCCAGTGCTGGGATTAAAGGTGTGCAACACCACGCCTGGCTGAGATCTATGTATTTTTTATTTGTGCATACGTGTATGTGTGTGTCAGGTTCCTTGGAACTGGTGATTGCAGGAAGCAAAATTGACTTCTGGTAGAATAGCAAGTACTCTTAACTGCTGAGTCATTTCTCGAGAACCATCATTTATTATTATGGAAGACTGTGTCACACACGAGTGTCATGGTGCACATAGAGGGGCCAAGGACAACTGGCAAGAATCAATTGTCTCTCTGCTGTGTGGGTCATCAGGCCTGACGGCAAACATTTTTCCTCACTGATCCCCCTGGCTGAACTTGCCTGGTTTTTCTGTTTTTGTTTGTTTTTTGTTGTTGTTTTTGAGACAAGGTCTCTCTGTGTAGCCTCTGGCTGTCCTGGACTTGCTTTGTAGACCAGGCTGGCTTCAAACTCAGTGATCCTGATCCACTTGCCTCTGCCTCCTCAGTGCTAGGATTAAAGGCCTGTGCCACCATGCTTGGCTTGAACTTGCCTTTTTTTATTTTTAAGGTTTTATTAACTTTTGAGAGATTTGGGGCGCCAAACTCAGAGCTTCATTTATATCAGGCAAGCTTTCAACTACTAGGCTGTACCTATCACCCCACCCCAAATAATATCGTCTGACTAGGTTGCCCAGACTGGTCTAAAACTCATGGACGAAAATGATTATGGAAGTGTACTTGATTTTCTCTCATATTTTAAATATTTTTATTTTGTCTGATTATTTTTCCATAATTTATCATTACTTTTGGAATTATGTAAGGTGAGGATTCTCCTTGAGTGTTGGGATTAAGGTGTGTTTCACCATATCTGGCTTATGATGCCATTTTGTATGTGGTCTAGGTATAGGGTGCACATATATATATGTGACAGCATGGGCACAAGCACATGTGTATGAGGAGGCCATGATTTGCCGTCTTTCTTACAGACATTTTTACTTAAAATATTTTGTGTATATAAGCATTTGCCAGCATGTAAGTAAATGTACCATATGACTGCCTACTGAGTCTCCAAAGAAGCCCGAGGAGGGCATTGGCTCCCCTGGAACTGGAGTTACAGATGGACATGAAGCACCATGTGGATGCTGGGGACTGAGCCTGGGTCCTCTGCAAGCGGGGCAGGCAGAGAGGGCTTAACTGCTGAGACATCCGCCTACCCCTTGCCGCTTTTGGTTTTGTTTTATTTGTTTGAGACAGGGTCTCACTGTGTCACCTTGGCTGGCCTGGAACTTGTTATGTAAAGCAACTAGCTTTTAACTTATAGAGATCTACCTGCCTCTGCCTCCTTAGTGCTCAGCTACCCTGTGCTTTTAGTTTTACTTATGTGGCCGTGTTTGCTTCTGTGCGGTATGCCGTAGAGTAGAGATGCTATTTGGACCCACCTCAGGTTACAGTTGGTTGTGAGCTACCTCATGTGGGTACTGAGAGCCAAACGCACACCCTGCTGCAAGAGCAGCATGAGCTTTTAGGCAGTGAGCAGTCTCTCTAGCTGCACGTTATTATTTATTCAGGGGTCCAGCTGTCTCTGTCACTCAGTGCCTGGCTCTTCTGTGGTTGCTGAGGGGTCAGAACTCAGGTGTTTGCGAAGCAGGCAGTTTACTGACAGCCATCTTTTGTGTTCCATGACACCAATTAAAAATGCAACAACTGGATGTAAGAAGGGCAGGCTCCGTGTTACGTGCTTAAACATTTCATTTAGGTATGCAGAATGCTCTAAGGTAGCTGTTAGCTATTAGGAGCGTGCTCAATTTATAAACAGTATACATGGTAAGTGGAGAGACTGAGAAGATGTCCAGGGCATGGAGCTGGAAAAGCCACTACGGAGAGAAGTACCAAGAAACCAAAACCCATGTGAAGTTGGTCACATTAAACTCTTTGCTCACAGTGATGTGCATTTAAACTAAGAGTCCCAATAACATTAAGAGCTCACCCTGCAGGCCTAGGTGACCCGGATGCACTCCGCATGCTTTCTACTCGAGGGCTAGCCCCATCAGGAGGCTGAGGAGGGAGCAGAGTTTTCCGGACTGCCATTCTGAAAGAAACGAAACGAACCCAGACAATAGTACTCCAAGATTCATTTGCCCAGCAAATCTACTAAAATAAAAACATAACAGTGACAAAGCTTTTTGTTGTTGTTTCTTTATGTGTGAGACAAGGTATGGACCCATGGCTGGCCTGGGCTCACTATGTAGAACGGGTTAGCCTCAGATTTGCTTTGACTCCCCTGCTTTGTCTTCCTGAATAATGGGATTACATGTGTACGGCATTACACCCATCAATTATGTTTTAGCTGCACGCCCCCACCCCGCCCCCCCCAGTTTTTTTTTCTTCTTGATGCAGTCTTGTTATGCAGTTCAGGTTGGCCTTGAACTGCGGATCCTCCTGTCTTAACCTTCTGAGAAATGGGGTTACAGATGTGTGTCATCACACTAAGCTACATGGCTTTTAAGTAAACGCAGCCAAGTTCCTTCCCTGTTCCTACTCACTTCCTGCTATAAACTCCAAAGGGCAACCACACAGTGACTGTGAGCCTCTTCCAGCATGTGACAGCTCCTTTCTATCTCTTGTTATTATTAAAACCCATTTTAAGGTGCGCACAGTAACTATCATGCTGCAAATGCCGAGAGAGGTGAGAGCAAATGTTTGGAAGCCTCGTGAAGAAGCTGACCATGGAGGAACCAGAAAGCTACTGTGCTGTACAACAGGTCACGTAAGGTTCTGGTTGAGAATATATCCTTGGCTTCAGTGGTACGGATGGCAAAAGTGACCTTAATACCTTTAGTGTGAAAACAGTGGTGGCCCAAGTGCGGATGAGGAACAACGGCTGCAACTAGAACACACCCTACCCGCGCCTGTTCACTGAGCTGCTAACATCTCAAGAAGGAGGACCACCAGCCACCCTGCCTCCTGCTGTAGTATTTATCTGGGAAAACGCAATAAATATAGAGTAATTTGAAGCTACACAAACTTTTAATTTGTATACCATCGTGGCTTAAAGATGCTCTATTGTGGCTAGATGGTGGTGGTGCACGCCTTTAATCCCAGCACTCGGGAGGCAGAGGCAGGTGGATCACTGTGAGTTCGAGGCCAGCCTGGTCTACAAAGTGAGTCTAGGACAGCCAAGGCTACACAGAGAAACCCTGTCTCGAAAAACCAAATCCAACCAGACCAAACCAACCAACCAACCAACCAACCAAAAAACCCTCCATTGTGTGTGTGCACTGCACATGTGAGTTTGCTCCAAGGATGGCATGACGGTCACCAGTCATGCTGAGTCATCTCTCTGGCCCTGGCCAAACTTTTAGACAAGTAATGACTTTCATGAAACACACAGGAAAGAACACACGGAACCAGTAGGTGGAATAAAGATTATGTGTACGCCTTAGATATTTCTACATGTACATCTAACTTTACTTGAGAGTGGGGTCTTGGTGTAGGCTTAGCATACGGTGCTTTGCTTGCATGTATATCTGTGTATTACATACATGCCTGGTGCCCGTGGAGACCAGAAGAGGCCATCAGACCTCCTGGAACTGGATTTACATATGGCTGTGAGTCACCAGGTGGGAGCTAGGAATTGAACCCAAGTCCCCAGAAAGAGCAGTCAGTGCTCTTAACCATTGAGCTGTATCTCCAGGCAAGTGTGAATAGGTCTTTGAAAGTGCAATTAAAACAAAAAAAACCAACCCACCCTGAGTAAAATCACTGTAAGCTCAGAGTCTTTCTTAAATGTACTTGTTAGTGCTTTAGAACAGAAAGGAGAGTGGGGGGCTGGAGAGATGGCTCAGAGGTTAAGAGCACTGGCTGCTCTTCCAAAGGTCCTGAGTTCAATTCCCAGCAACTACATGGTGGCTCACAACCATCTATAATGAGATCTGGTGCCCTCTTCTGGCGATCAGGTGTACATGCAGGCAAAACACTGTATACATAAATAAAAATAATAAATAAAAAAAAAAAAAAAAGGAAGAGTGGGAATTGAGACACAGACACGAAGAGAAGGCCATTCAATATGCAAAGACTAGAGTGCTGTATTCACTGGCCAAGGGATGCAAACGAGGAGCAGGACGGAGAGATGAACACACACCCCAAAAACCGCCAACACCCATGGGAGACTACAACTGTCAGGTAATACATTCTGTTGTTTTAAGCCACCAAATTTATGGCCTTTATGTAATAGTGATGGCCTCTGAGAAAAATCCATAATGAGGATCAAAAGACGAAATTTCTCTAATAAACCAACTTTATGAAAGCTGAGTGCAGCGGGCAGTTGGTGGTGCATGGCTTTAATCCCAGCACTCAGGAGGCAGAGGCAGGTGACCTTTGTGAGTTCAAGGCCAGCCTGGTCTGCAGAGAGTCCAGACAACAAGAGCTGCACAGAGAAACCCTGTCTCTGCCCTCAACCCCCAAAGACAGTCGGGTGTGGTAGCATACACTTGTAGCTTGAGCCCTGGGAGACTGAAGCCAGAGGAGTGTCAAGGCCAGCCCAGAGCTACAGAGACTGTCTCTAAGACACCCCAAATAACAACAAAATAAACAAACAAAAGCTGACATTGATTTAAACAACACAAAACAAAATTTGTGATATCAAAAATCAGTAGAAATTTGAACCATGACTGGACATTTAATGTTGTTTCCCCCTTATTTTTAAGTATGTATATCCTAATAGACATGTAAAATACATACAAATAAAATAATGTGATGATCAAAATTTGGATAGCTTAATTTTATAGCTTTTGGCCAGCAATCACAAGGCTCAAGATTAATCAGTCCGTCCGTCCATCCATCCATCCATCCATCCATCCATCCAAACAAATTAAGCCTAAGCAGCTGGGCACAGTGACAAATGCCCGTGACCCTAGCAGATGGGAAGTGAAGGCAGGAACAGGGCTCACGGCTGTCCTTGGCTACACTGGGACTTTGGAAGTTAGCTAAACAAAACTCTTTCTTTCTTTGGTTTTTTGAGACAGGGTCCTGGACTCGCTTTGTAGACCAGGTTGGCCTCAAAGTCACAGTGATCCATCCACCTGCCTCTGCCTCCTGAGTGCTGGGATTAAAGGCATGCACCACTATGCCTGGCCCAAAAGTCTATTTCAAAAAAGCATCAAAACCTGGGGAAATAGATGGCTTGATCTCCAGCACTTATAACCAAGCGTGCTGGTGCACGCCCATCTCCCCACACTCATAACCAAGTGTGCTGGTGCACGACCATCTCCCCACATTCATAACCAAGCGTGCTGGTGCACGCCCATCTCCCCAGCACTCCAGACATGGAAGTAGGAGGATCAAAAGCACAAGGTCACCCCCTGGCTGTTTGAAGCCTGCCTGGGTTATGCATGACTGTATTTACACTTGCCACCAAGCCTGATGACCTGAGTCACCATTATGCTAGGACCTGCATGGCAGGAGATCCAAGTGCTGCAAACTGTTCTGACTTCCAAGCAAAAGTTAGTTAAGGCATTCATGCACACACGCACGCACGCACGCACGTGTACACACACACACACACATATGCACCCCAAAAAACAAAGTCCAGATTATCTTGTCCACGCACGCACGTGTACACACACACACACACACACACACACACACTCACACACCAAAAAACAAAGTCCAGATTATCTTGTCCTGTCTGGATTTTTATCAATTTGACATCAGCTAGAGTTATATGGGGAAGAGAAGCCTCAGCGAGAAAAAGCCTCCATCTGGTAGGCAAGCCTGTGAGGGGGTGCAGTCCATTGTGAGCGGTGTCATTGTTGGGCACGCCCTGAGAAGCAAGTCTGTAAAAACTACTCCTCCATGGCCTCTGCTTGGGCTTCTGCCCTGCCATCTATCCATAAAGGACTGTAATCTGTGAGATCACATAAACCCTTTCCTCTCCAAGCTACTTCCAGCCACGATGTTTATCACAACTATAGAAACCTAACTATGGCCGGATGTGGTGGCACAGGCCTTTAATCCCAGCACTTGGGAGGCAGAGGCAGGCAGATTGCTATTTGAGGCCAGCCTGGTCTACAAACCGAGTCCAGGACAGCCAAGGCTAACACAAAGAGACCCTGTTTTGAAAAAATAAAACAAAACAAAAACAAAAAAACCTAACTATGACAAAATCGGTACTAGGCTTATGAGACATTGGTGTGACAGACTTGACCATAGAGTTTTTGGGAGATGTGGAGGGACTTTAGAATTTTGATCCAGAAAAGCCACTGAGTGCTCAGAGCTTAATGGGCTACTATTTTGAGAGCTTGGAAAATAATGCTGAAAGCAGAGCAGACAGTGGAGGCCTGGTTTATCAAGTTTCAGTGACAAACAAAGACTATCAGGGCTCTTTATGTGGTAAATATTTTGAATTAGGAATCTATGGGCTGGAGAGATGGTGTAGGAGTTAAAAGAGCACCGGCTGCTCTTCCAGAGGAACCAGGTTAAATTCCCTGCACTCACAAGACAGCTCACCATTGTGTGTAACTACAGTCCCAGGGGATCCACTGTCCTTCTCTGGCCTCTATAGGCCCTGTATATACACGGCACACAGACAAACATTCAGCAAAATACTTATACATATTAAAAAAAAATCCATGATTCTGGTCAGCGGGGGCTGGAGAATCGTCTGTGATTAACAAAGAGCAGAGCCACTAAAATGAAACATCTGCTTTGCTGGGACAACAGCTACTGGTCAGCGGGAACTCAAGAATCAGCTATGGTAAGAGCAGCATCCTTGAGGCCAGGAGGAGTTTCCTCAGGGCCAGCACACTGAAGCTGTGCTCCACAGCTGGCCAAGCTTGAACCTCATGCTGGCAAACTTGGTAATGTGTAAGCACCTTCCAGGTGGTCCTGATTTTGAATGCATGAAAAGGTCATCAAGAGCATCATAGGCTTGGTACTGAGAGGCCATTGGTAAAGGTGCAGACTCAGTTGTAGCAAAGCCCCAGGATTAAGGGGCCATGGAGAAAAGTTGAGGACTGGCACCAGGTGGCAGGGCCAGACTTCCTAAAGAGACCAGTTGAGGCTACTGAGGAAAGTACAGCCCAGCTACAGCAGAGACCCTAGCATTTTGGAGACTCCAGGATCCTAGATTGGACACCACCAGGAGCAACAGCAGCAGCAGAGGAATGGCGGCCACCTGAGCCTATGAGATGAGCTGTGGGTACGGTGGGTAGCAGAGCCTGCAAGGTGGCAGTGCTCCAGGCCTTTAGAGCCCCAGAAGTCAGACACAACGCTTTTTACATGGTCCTACTTCGGTTCTGATTTGAATGTTAACTGTTCCCTGGTTTTAGCTTTTTGGAGTAAGAAAACACATAGCTCCCCCTCCCCTCTCCCGATAGGGTTTCTCTTGTAGTCACTGCTGTCTGGACTCTCTTTCCAGACCAGTCTGGCCTTGAACTCAGAGATCCGCCTTCCTCTGCCTCCCGAGGGCTGGGATTAAAGGAGTGCACAACTACTTCCTGGCTCAAAAGGATTTAAAAACAAAAACAAAACAAAAGCAGCTGGGTGTGGTGGCTCACGCCTTTAATCCCAGCCCTCGGGAGGCAGAGGCAGGTGGATCACTGTGAGTTCAAGGCCAGCCTGGTCTACAAAGCTAGTCCAGGACAGCCAAGGCTACACAGAGAGACCTTGTTTTAAAAAACAAAACAAAACAAAAAAAAACCCACAAAAGCAATTGAAATGTACAATGCTGGGATACAGCTCAGCATTGGAGCACTTGTCTAGCATGTGTAAGGCCTTGAATAGTCCCCAGCACCAACACACACACACACACACACACACACACACACACACACACACACACACACACACTAACACACTTTACATATATTCTCACATACACACACACACACACAATGTATTAATACACTTTACATACACACACACACACACACACACACACACACACACACACACACACACACACACACACACCCCTTATTACCCTTAGGATCTCAAAATGGACAAGGTAAGAAAGAGGAAGGAAGAAGCCTTGTCAGGCTGCTCTTGAACAGGCAATAAAGGGAAGGTGGATACGCTAGAGAGGAGACACAGGTGTTCTCTGAGAGTGAACGGTGGGGAGATAGGGCACCAGGCACAGAGACTGGCAGGTAATAATGTACTAGCTAAAGCCGTGAAAGCGCTCGCTTCTTTATTTTCCTGTATAGAGTCCCGTCTGAGCATGGGCATATGTGTGCCACCGCAGGCATGTGAAGGTCCAAAGACAGCATCTGAGTCACTTCTCACCTTCCAGCTTGCTAAGGCAGAAACTTGTTTCTGGTACTTTGCCCCAGACTCCAGCTGGCTGGCTTGTGAGTTTCTAGGCAATGCTCCTGTCTCCACCCTCCACTGCAGCAGTACTGGAATTAACAGCTACCCGGCACGACATTCAGATGTTTACATCCTAGGCTGTCAGGCTGCCACAGAAAGTGCTCTTTATCGCTGAACACATCTCTTTGGCCTTCGTCTCTCTTACATCCGCCACCCAGGCCGGCTCGCCTCATGACTCTCCCGCCACCCAGGCCGGCTCGCCTCATGACTCTCCCGCCATGGTAGGTAGCTCGTGCTGGCCTTCGTGTCTCTTACACCCTCCACCCAGGCCGGCTCGCCTCATGACTCTCCCGCCACCCAGGCCGGCTCGCCTCATGACTCTCCCGCCACCCAGGCCGGCTCGCCTCATGACTCTCCCGCCACCCAGGCCGGCTCGCCTCATGACTCTCCCGCCACGGTAGGTAGCTCGTGCCACCACATCTAGTGGGCTATTCTCTCAGTCATCTCCATTTTCTCAAAAAAGTAAAGTGCAGCCAGGTGCAGTGGCGCACGCCTTTAATCCCAGCTCCGAAAGGCAAAGGCATGTGGGTCTCTTGAGTTTGAGGCCAGCCTGGTCTACAGAGGGAGTCCAGGACAGACAAGGCTATACAGAGAACCCCTGTCTCAAAAAAATAAAAATTAAAACAATTTAAAAAGTGAAGTACAATTTCACGAACTAGAGTCTTCTATCCAGCCTCCTCTTGTGTTTTAAAAAGAACTCCTTACAAAAAGTATACATAATAAGCAAAGACAGTAACTCTGACCTATGCAAAGAATTGCATGCCTGAAAGGCCTGTATGAGCCTGATTTTAGTCATTTAAGCCGTTGTACACCAGAAAGACGGGTGCTGACCCTCATTCAGTGATTTAAGCCTGCCTTGTCCTTTACTTTTCTGGTGCTGGTGCGTCATTTTGGCTAAGGAGGACAGCACGCTTCTCTCAGGCCGAGTGCCCCTGCTGCCCTACACTCAACAGCATCGTGCTTCGCTATACTCAAAGGCATCTGGAGCACACTTGAGTACTGCCTGTCACTCAATGTGAGCCTTAATATGCTTGAAAACCTGCTTGTCCTTAGAACAATTCATGTTGATGAAGAAAAAAAAAAAAAAACAAAACAAAAAAAAAACAAAACAAAACAAAAAAACCACAAGGTCCACATTAAGGAAACTCCAAGATACTCCAATGAGTTAATTACAAGTTCCAGGGTTAGACTGTGCTTTGTGTGTATGTGTGCATGTGTGTGCCTGTGGCATTTTTGTCAAAGTGGTAAAAGTTGGAATTATTTAAGAACCTCAATTGAGGTCATACTGACCTATGAGCAAGTACCAATTTTCCTGTAAAGATTGATGTGGGAGGGCCCAGCTCAGGTGGGCGGTGCCACCCCAGGGCAGGCGGTCCTGGGTCGTGTAAGAGAAGGCCGAGCAAGCCAGTAAGTAGTGCCCTCCATGACCTCAGCTTCAGTAAGTAGCGCCCTCCATGACCTCAGCTTCAGCTGCTGCCACAGGACTCCTGCCTCGTGTTCTGCCCTGATGTTCTTCAAGATGGACTGTGATGCGTAAGCCAAGGAAACCCTTTCTTCCCTGGGTTGTTTTTTGTGATGGTCTTTACTGCAACAACAGAAGCAAACTAAAACTTCTAAGGCTAGAGAGAATCCCTAAAGCACTCAATGTACAATACATGCTTGGAACTATCATCCCCTGACTGGAAGAGTCTGAGCGGGCAGTAGCTTACTGAGCAATCCTGTAGCTAAATTGTTTTGAAGCATGTTTGTTTGTTTTCCGCGACAGGGTTTCTCTGTGTAGCCTTGGCTGTCCTGGACTCGCTTTGTAGACCAGGCTGGCCTTGAACTCACAGTGATGGCCTGCCTCTGCCTCGCGGAGTGCTGGAATTATAGGTGTGCACCACTGTGCCTGGCTGAGAATTTTTTATTTAACTTATTTAAAAAATAGGGGCTGGAGAGATGGCTCAGTGATTAAGAGCACTGCCTGCTCTTCGAAAGGACTCGGGTTCAATTCCCAGCACCCATATGGCAGCTCACAACTGTCTATAACTCCAAGATCTGACACCTTCACACCAATGCACATAAATTAAATTTAAATTAAAAAAAAAATTTTTTTTAATAAAAAATAAAAAATATTATGTAGCCAGGCGTGGTGGTGCATGCCTTTAATCCCAGCACTCAGGAGGCAGAGGCAGGTGGATTGCTGTGAGCTCAAGGCCAGCCTGGTCTACAAAGTGAGTCCAGGACAGCCAAGGCTACACAGAGAAACCCTGTCTGGAAAAACAAAACAAAACAAAAAAATATTTGCATATGAGTGTTTTGCTTGCACATATGTATGTGCACAAGTTCATGGCTGGTATCTAGAAGAGTGCGGTGGATCCCCGGAAGCATGGTCATAGATGGTCATGTATATGGATGCTATCTGGGTGTTGGGAACCGATCCCAGGTCCTCTACAAGAGTAGTAAGTGCTTGTGACTGCTGAGCCTTCTCTCTAGACCCTAGAGGAAGATTTGCAGTATAGCAGAGATGAAATTTAGTTGTTACCTTCAGTGGATATAAGAGCCTACTGTTTAGTCCAAGTACACTTCTGAGTCTACTCACCCATCTGTGGCAGGTTTCTTCCGCAGTATGCTTGGCCGCGGAGATGAGCCCTGGGCTGGTGTGTTGGTGCTAGCACTCTGACTGTGAGTCTGTACCACAGTTGTTGCTGCTGGAGCAGCACTGAATGGATTGCTAATAGGGTTGGCTACAATTGTAGCTCCATCTGCCAACACCACTGCTGAAAGAGAAGTGAACACAGGAGAAACAGAACAACTTTACTGAGATGCTGCACAAGACACGCCTGGCGTAGGTATGCACATTATAAATGCCCCACTTCAAGAAGTTAAGGGAGCTCGAGACACGGCTCAGTTATACGGCATGTGCCCAGCATATCTGAAGTCTTGGGTTTGACCCTCAGAAAACCCCTATTCTCAAAAGATACAGCACAAGGCTCATTTGTCTACTAGGCACACTGGGAAAAGTCACCAAGTCTACCAATGCAGATTAAAATACTATTTATCTCTTTTAAAAAACAGATTTACTTATTTTTATGTGCAGGGATCTTCTGGTGCAGGTAGGACCGCTTCAGTCTTCCTAGTACCTAGCGGGCATACAGTACTACAGTCTTGTCTTTTTGAAAATACATTAGAAAAACAGCTAATCAACACTTGAAGCACAATGAATCACTCCTTTTTACATAATGATTATTCTACTAGTGTTTTGTCATGAACATTAACAATGTTACCGCTTTATATACAACTCTGAAGAAAGTAAAAAACTGAACGAGATCACTATTTATAAGGCAATATTGCTCTTTTAACTACGCCTAAGTGCAAATGCAGATTAGGATATTCACACATGCTAATTCTAAGACATTTCTATTTTTACTTTATGTGTATAGGTGTTTTGACTGCACGGATGCTTGTGCACCATGCGTGTGTACACTGCCCAAGGAAGGCAACAGATGGGGGTGGGATCACCTGGAACTGACATGACACAGGGTGTTAGTTGCTCCACAGGTGCTGGATATTAACCCTGGGTCCTCTGAAGAGCAAGCAATGCTCTTAATTGCTGAGTATGTGCGAGCAGCCCTCACAAGCTTTCTTTTTGAGACAAGGTCTCATTATGTATCTCTAGCTGTCTTAGAATTCACTTTGGAGACCTGACTGTGAACTCATAGAAATCCACTTGCCTCTGACTCCCAAGTGCTGGGATTAAAGGTGTGTGCCACCTCTTGGAGCTCACACATACTAGTTTTAATGTGAACCTATAGGTAAATTCTAAGCAACTCATCTTAAAAGATGAGACTAAATAATGAAGAAGTTCCCTGAGATCGTAAAGCCTGAAAATGGCAGGACCAGGCTTAAAACTCAGGTGTAGTTCTTTTCCTCCATGCTGAGAGTTAAGTCTATTTATGCACTTGTTTTAAAACTCACTTATTCATTTTGGGTGCGTATACACAAAGGACAACTTTGACTTGGTTCTGTCATTCTACTGAGGATCAATCCCACGTTGTAGGGCCTGGATCTGAGAGCCCCTGCTCCTCCAGCCCCCACCGTCCCCTCAGCTCCCACCCCCCCCCCACCCCCACTGCTCCCCCTAGCCCCCATCACTCCCCCTGAGCCCCCATCACTCCCCCTGAGCCCCCATCACTCCCCCTGAGCCCCCATCACTCCCCCCTGAGCCCCCACAGCTCCCCCCCAGCCCCCACGGCTCCCCCCAGCCCCCACCACCACTTCTTTTCACCAAAGAGTTAATCTACCTGAGGTTTTTCCTTCAGGCTGTGGCTGCTGGTTACCAATTGCTGCTGGCTGGAGCCCCTGAGTGTTGATTGGGGCTGCCGAGTGGATTCCTTGTGTGCCAATTGGTGCTGGCTGGATCCCTGATGTCCCAATGGGGGCTGGCTGGATTCCCTGTGTACTGATGGGTGCTGGCTGGATCCCCTGGATATGTCGGGCATGCGAAGCATCCACTGTCATCAGCTGCATAGGGTTCAAGTGGACTGTAGATGCTACACCCACGCCAGTCTGAGCTGTGATGGTGGAGTTTGGGGCCTGAGCTGAAACTGAAAATAACGTAGAAGGTCAGCTCTAATTAGACAGGCTACACACAGAGGGAACAGTTAAGTAAAGTGAACAATTTCCTCACTATGTAAGGGCTAAATCCTTGTTTTAAGAAACAAAGCACAGGGCTGGGGCTGTATCTGAGCAGCAGAGCGCTTTTACCCAGCATGCAACAAAGCTCAGGGTTCAACCCTCAGTTGCTGCTACTTAAAACTATGTACTAGGAATTGTTTCTCTTTCCCCTAACAACTAATTTGCCACAGTCTTTCTGCTGATTATCAGGAATACAATAAAACAGGAAAGTTGGGCTTAGACAATCTTAGTCTCAGGAGGACGAAGCAAGGGATTATTTTGAGTTCTACATGAGCCTGAGTTACATAGTGAATTCTAGGCCAGCCTGAACTACAGTTTAAGTGTCTGCCCCCAAAAAGAAATTGATCTATTCAATTACAAATATTAGCCAGGGGCTGGAGAGGTGGCTCAGAGGTGAAGAGCACTGGTTGCTCTTCTTCCAAAGGTCGTGAGTTCAATTTCCAGCAACCACATGGTGGCTCACAGCCATCTATAATGTGATCTGGTGCCCTCTTCTGGCATGCAGGCAGAACACTGGATACACAATAAATAAATAAATCTTAAAAACAAAACAAAACAAAAAAACAAATATTAGCTAGACAATAGTGCTAAAAATAATATAAAACTTCTGAAATAACCCATGGGTGGGTACTAGGTCAAGAATCTTTGCTTTAACTGGCAGAACCACCATCAAAGGCACTTCTAAAATATATAGTTGATTCAAATTTCCAACAACTTGCATCTACTGGAGATAGAGACGAGCAGAATTCTTTCCCCTACAATGCAAATCTTACTATGTTCATTGAAACCCAAGTAAAAGCAAAAGTCCTCACTATTTGAGGAAAGAAAATAACTACAAAGGTTATTCTCGGGTTTAAGGATGCATTTCAATAGTAGAGCACTTGTCTAGCATATGGAAGGATCTGCGTTAGTCTCAGCATCACAATACAGAACACATGCAGGCACACAATAATAATTTTAAAAATTACTTTTACTTATGTGTGTCTTTGTGTTATATGCACGTATATGTGGCTGCTCTTGGGAGCCAGAAGCACTGGCTCCCCTGGAGCTGGAGTTATAGGCATATGTGAGCTGTCTGACTGATGTGGTTCTGGGAATCAAATCTGGGACCTCTGTAAGAGCAATGTACTCCTAACCACTGCGCCACTGCTCCACCCCACACGACAATTCTTTCCAGTTATCGGAATAACCAAGAAGAGTGGGACCCATCTCCAAGGCTATGCACATACAATTTTCAGTTTTCCAGTAGCCACACTGAAAAATAAAAAGTGGGCGTAGAGAGATGGCCCGGTGCTTAGGAGCTGGAGAGATGGCCAAGTGCTGAGGAGCATACCCTGCTCCTGAGGAGGACCTGACGTTGTTTCCCAGCACCCTTGTGATTTGGCTCTCAGTCCCCTGCAAGTACAGTTCCAGGGAATCTGACCTGATGCTCTGATCTGGACTCCTTGGGTACCAGCACTCGCATGTACCCAGCCACCCCACATACACACATCATTAAAAATGAAAGTAAAGAAACAGTAAATAGGGGCTGGAGAGGCGGCTCAGCACTCTGGTCCGAGCACCATGT
This sequence comes from Acomys russatus, assembly GCF_903995435.1. Taxonomy (NCBI): domain Eukaryota; kingdom Metazoa; phylum Chordata; class Mammalia; order Rodentia; family Muridae; genus Acomys; species Acomys russatus. The sequence goes on along the minus strand of NC_067156.1, from coordinate 20,494,646 downwards.
CTGTAACTCAGAACCATGTCTAACTGCAGCTTTAGGAGAGGGGAAGCCAGGTTCTGGACTCCGTGGACACCTGGGCTCACAAATCATAGTGTCCACACACAGACATACACAGCTAAATAGTAAACTAAACCTTAAAAAATACCATCTCAGAATGTCAAAATACATAAATTAAGTAAGACAAACACATCAGAAACATGGTGTGGTGGCCCAGGCCTGCAATGCCAACACACTGGAAGTGGAGGGGGAAGATCAGAAGTTCAAGGTCATCTCCCATTACACAACACATCAGCTCAAAACACAGGTGATCTTGTTTCAAAATAACAAGAATAGGGGCTGGAGAGATGCCTCAGCGGTTAAAAGCACTGTCTCCTCTTCTGGAGATTCTGAGTTCGATTCCCAGAAACCACATGATGGCCCCCAACCATCTATACTGGGATCTGATGCCCTATTCTGGCGTGCAGGTGTACATGCAGATAGAGCGCTCATGTGTAAAATAAATTAATATGGCTCAGCAGTTAAGAGCACTTAACGGCCATGCCTGATTATATAAGTTCTACCCCAAAGCCCCACATGGAAGAAAGAAAGAAGCAACTCCCACAGTTATTCTGTGGCACGTGCGTACACATGTGTCATGGTGAGCATGTAGTGGTTGCAGGACAGCTGGTAGGAGTCAGTTTTCTCTACAACCATCTGTGGGTCCTGGGATTAAACTCAGGTCACGAAACTTGGCCTAAGTACCCTTACCACTGAGCCATCCCACTTTGCCCAGGGTTTTGTTTTTGCTTTTTAAAAGACAGGATCTTAAATATCCCAGGCTGGCCTCAAACTTTCTATGCGGTGGACAACCTTGAAGTTTTGAGTCCCCATGCTCCTTGGTGTTCAGAATATTGGCACGGACCACCAAACTTGGTTTATGCTGTTTTGGATTAAACCAGAGCCTTATGCATGGTAGGCAAACGTCCTACCAACTGAGCCACATCCTCAGCCTTAAGATCTTTTTTTTTTTTGGTGGACTGGGTCAGGCAAAGTGACAGAGGTGGGTGTAGATGTTCCATGTAACCGAGGCTCCTTTGGAATGTGTGACCCTCCTCTGTCAGCGTCCTGTGCACTAGAATTCTATCATACATAATATAACCCTACATCCGGCTCCATTTGGATAAGGCTTTCTGAGGTCTAGGGAGAATGTTATACAAAGAGAACACTGAGGGTTTTTTTTTTTTTCTAGGGCTGGAGGGATGGCTTAGCAGTTAAAAGTATTTCCTGCTCTATCAGACTCATGTTTGCCAGCTTACAGATGCTGGCAAGTCCAGCTCAGAGGAATCTGACACACCACTAACTTCTCTGGACACATGTGTATATAGACTTATACATACATTGTGTCTCTTACTGAAATATCAACATGTAGTCTCCTAAAAGTGGAGCTCATACCTGGGTACTGCCGGATGGTGGACACAGAACTGGTGATGGGGGTGTAGGTGTGTGCAGCCAGCGGGTATGCAGAGGGTGGGTACGTTGGCAGAAAGTACTGGAACTGAACAGGAACAGAAGGCCTAGAAATACAGCAGATTATTTCAAACAAAGTTATTCCCTTTATTCAGATGATTCTATCTCTTGACAGCTTCACACCAACCATACAGTATCTCCCAAACTGTGTCCCAACCTACATCAAAGGACAAAACCAAGAAACTGTAAACAAGCGAATGGTACTATTAGTACCCATGTCAATCAATGTTAGAAATAGTATCTATGGATGACTTTTGAAAACTTTATGGATATTGTCTGAGAAAGACAATAAGCAAAACAAATGGAAAAACCCAGGAGATGGGAAGTTCATCTGAGTCTAAGAGCTTGAGACGACCTTGGGTACCAGAGCAGGAGCTCTTCTCTAAGCATCAAGCAGCCGGCCAACCAACCACTCAGGCTGCAAAAGCCTCTTCTGATGAGCTCCACTTGAAACACAGATAATTTGTATTGGTTTTGCTGGATTTTTTTTTTTTTTTTTTTTTTTTGGAGATAGGGTTTCTCTGTGTACTCTGGGCTCCCTTTGTAGACCAAGCTGGCCTTGAACTCACAGAGATCTGCCTGCCTCTGCCTCCCGAGTGCTGGAACTAAAGGTATGCACCACCATGCCCAGCTGTGGAAAATTTAATCAAACATATATAAAACAAAGAAACCTAATTTATAGAAACTGATTCAGAGGCCAGAAAACATACAATGAGATCTTTGTTTTTGAACTTAATATTGTCTTATTACCAAAAGTGGATGGGAAAGTATGAAAAAAGATGGCAAACCTAGGTCTCTATAGGCCACAAAACTCTGCATAAAACTGAATTAAGCACAGTATCAAGTCTATCACAAAGTCTGTCACAGAGAGAAAATAATAATCGAGTAACAATTTCCATTCACGTTTTACGTATTTAAAAATCCAAAGAAAGCAACCATTTGAAGTGACTTTTAAAAATTGAAAAACAAAACAAAACAAAAAAAAACCCTACTGGCACACCCCTCATGAAATAAAGGCTTAAGAAAGGAATAGGAACTTTATTCATCACACTGAAGACAGTATGGGATTGGCTCTATGAAAAGAATGCCATCTAAGGCAGGAGTAAAACAAGGCTGCTCCCCATCCTCACTAACACTGTGTTTTCATTTCATTATTATTTACTTCGTGAGTATGGGTGTTTTGTCTGCATGTATGTATGTGCATCATGGGCACACAGTGTCCCTGGAGGCCAGAAGTGGGTCTTGGATTCCCTAGAACTGTAGTTACAGATGGTTGTGAGCTGCCATACAGGTGCTGGGACCTGAACCTAGATCCTCTGGAAGAACAACCAGCCCCTAGCTGCTGAGCTGTCACACTAACATCACACTGAGGCTTCGGCTACTCCCTAAAATAAATGGAAAATGAGCCGGGCATGGTGGTGCACAACTTCAATCTCAGCACTTGGGAGGCAGAGGCAGGTGAATCGCTGGAGTTCGAGGCCAGCCTGGTCTACAAAGTGAGTCCAGGACAGGCAAGGCTACAGAGAGACCCTGCCTCGAAAAAAAAAAACCAAAAAACACCTAACCCCCCCAAAAAACAAACAAAAAAACAAAAAGGAAAATGAAAAGACACTGCCTGTATGCAACAAGCAAACAAACAATTGTCCTGCCTATTTGTAGATGAAATGTAAATGTTTATATTGGAAATCCAAAAGTGCCTATAAACTTTTAGAGCTACTAAGAGCACTTAGCCAGGTAGATGGACATAAAAGCAACACATTAAAAAAAGCCCTAAGTATTCCTAAGAGATTTACCCTGTGGGGAAAGGACCACAAACACAGAATGGGGCTGAACTGCAAGTGTCGCATAGTTTCAAATGCTTCTATTTACATGCCACTCACTTCGGACCTCTGCCTGCTGCAGAGGCTTGAGAGGGCAATCTACAGCAAAAGGCAAGCCAAAGCTGAAATGCAGGTTTCCAACAGCAGTCTCCTGAGTTCAATGGATATATACCTTGGTAGGAAATAAAGGAAGGGCTAGAACGGATGGTGAAACCTACAGGTATGGCCTTAAGGGTATTCGAAAGGAGGAGACCATTTGAATTCCAAACAAATGGCAGCAATGAATAAAACTAAGTCCTTAGCCTGCTAATTACTAAACTAAATTCACAGGCTCAGTCTGATTAAAAGTCAAAACTTGGGGCTGGAGAGATGGCTCAGCAGTTAAGAGCGCTGACCGCTCTTCCAGAGGACCCGGATCCAATTCCCAGCACCCATATGGCAGCTCCCAAGTGTCTGTAACTCTAGGTTCTGACACCTTTACACATACATACATGAAGGCAAAGCACCAATGCATGTTAAAAAAAAAAAAAAGTCAAATAAATAAATGTACGTAGTAAAGTTTCTTCACCTCAGAAAGCCAACTATGAAGTATGGAAGAAGCAACAGAAAAGTTGCAAATATCATAACTAGTTCAGCCAATGAATTATCAAAAACACTGTAATGATTGACCAAAAATTACTCAGTCTCAAAGTATTATTATTATTACGACTGACACAGGGTTTCACTGTGTTGCCCTGGCTGGTCTGGAACTCTTTATGTAGACTAAGCTGGCCTCAAATTGAGACATCTGCCTGTCGCTGCCTCCCAACCAAGTATTGGAGTCAAAGGCGTGTGCCAGCACCCTGACAGTCTCAGTATTTCTTTGTTTGTTTTTTTCAAGACAGGGTTTCTCTGTGTAGCCTTGGCCATCCTGGACTTGGTTTGTAGACCAGGCTGGCCTCAAACTCTTATCATTCCGCCTGCCTCTGCATCCTTAGTGCTGGAATTAAAGGCACGCGTCACCACACCTGGCTCAGTCTCAGTATTTCAAAGAGGCTCTAAACATCTTGCTTGCAGCACTGTTTCCTGGCAGTGTACAGACTTTGCATATCCAATTCTGAATGAAGTTCCCTGCTATTACAACAACAACAACAACAACAACAAGAACCAAAGCACTTCTGCAGATTGTTCACAAAAGAAACAGTGCCTTTATAACAGACAATGACTGGTGAACAACATCATTTACTAAGTGATGCTTGACTAGCCGAGCACAGGGCCAGCAGCTAGCATGTACTCTCTGATGGTGAGAACACAGCACTCCAAAAATGCATAAACAACATGACAAAGCCAAACCACTATTCTATAAAGTAAATGTCCTATCAATGCTCAAGGATGGACAGCTACAAAGTCATTTCAGGTATCTGTAATTGCTTACAGGAATGCATTGTTCTTAGGAGGCACGAATGTTAAGTACTTATGGACAAAGGCTAACAAAACAAAACAATCAAACCCAGAAACAAAACAAAACTCAATACAACAAAGAGATGGGTACTAAAAGAACATCCACCAGGACAGCAGCTTAATAAAAACAGCACATTTTCGTAACACTCAACCAGAAATTATACAGCATGTGATTTTTAGAGGAGAAAATCTGAAGAAGGAAAACAGTAACATGAGACATGGTCTCCTACCTGTTGTCGTTTCGGGTTTCCATGGACACAGGATTTGGAGACGCTCGATGGCCAGAAATGGGGATCAGGCTGCTCCTTTCCGAAGGGTAGTCAGGCTGGATCCGAGGGGAAGTGTGTGTGATCTGCTGGGGTACCACTTTAGCTACCGACAGTAAAGCATCAATCCATTACTACTCACAGGCAAGGCAGACATGGCAAGCAGCATCCTTATAAATGCCTATGGTGTGTGTCTGTGTGTGTATGCACACAAGGTGGGAAAGGGAAGAGAGACAGCGTGTACATCACTTGCACCGTGTGGGTATCTGTACCATGGCACTCATGTGGAGGTTAGAGGACAATTTTGTGAAGTTGGTTCTTTCTATCTTTATGTAGGTTCCAGAGATAAAATTTCAGTTATTAGGCTCATGTGGCAAGTGCCTTTACTGGCTGAGTCACTTGCTAACTCCAAATGACAGCAGTTTTAAGCCAACAGTTGGCAGTGGCACATGCCTACAACTTGGCACTCAGAGGATTGTGAGTTCAGAGCCAGCCACGTTTACAAAGACCTTGTTTCAAGAAAACAAAACTCTTTTTTTTTTTTTTTTTGGTTTTTGGATACAGGGTCTCTTTGTGTTAGCTTCGGCTGTCCTGCACTTGCTTTGCACTCCAGGCTGGCCTTGAACTCACAGTGATCCGCCTGCCTCTGCCTCCAGAGTGCTGGGATTAAAGTTGTGTGCCACCACGCCCGGCTGAAAACAACTCTTAAACCCAAAACAACAAAAGAAAAAAAAAAAAATGAGTCTGAGTGACTAATTTCAATGCATGTACACTGTTATTTGTCAAAGGCATCCTAAGACTGAACTAATCAGAGGCTTGAGAGATTCACCGATGTGCAAGCAAGAGGACCTCTAGAGTTGGCAGTTAAAAAATGAGCATGGTGCCGCGAGCTTAGGAGATGGAGACGGCCCTCCCGGGGAAGGGAAGAAATGAGAAGAGGCATGGAGACCACTTGCCAGCTAGCCTAGCCTACTTCGCCAACTCCAGGCCAGTAGAAGACTATGCTTAAAATATAAGGTGGGTGGCTTCCGTGGAACAACTCAAGTGGACTTCTGGTCTCCACAACTACAGGCACGCACACACGCACTTAAGGAAAACTTTTTTTTATATAAAATGACGAGTTTAGAAGACATCAGAGGAGAGTCATAGGCACCCCAGGGTAGCACTCAGATGGAAACTGAGGGTGACCAATTGTTATATCCCCTACTGCTATATGACTGAGATTTTACTGTAACAGTTCATCAGATTGCTCAAGGTCTCCTCAGTTCAGCTCTTGATGTTCCTATTGTTTTGTTTTTCTATGACTATGTCAATAAAGTTAACTTCTTATCTGTTATACAGGGAACTTTTGGAAGAAGTACAGTCTGATGAAAACCTGATTTGGGTTGGTGAGATGACTCAGTGGTCATGGCACTTGTCTGCAGGCCTTACGACTTGAGTTTGATCCTTGGGACCCAGGGAGTGGAAGAAGGGGACTTAGTCCTCCAAGCTGTCATCTCTTGCCACGTAGACATACAAAATGAACAGTCAAACCCAAGAAAGGTACTTAGGAGACTGTTATTCGTTTTTCCTCTATTTCTTAATACCAAATATATATGGCAAGCAGCAGTAGAAGTCAAATTCAAGAGGCGGAGCACTAGCTGCTCCTGAAGAGGACCCAGGTTTGCTTCCCAGCACCCACGTGGCGGCTCACTGCCATCTCTAACTCCAGTTCCAGGGAATCTTAGACCCACTTCTGCCCTCTAGAGACACTGTGTGCACATGGCACATATACATACATGCAGGTGGGGGTAGGGGGAGGGGAGGTGAGTAGGAGGGTCTTGGAGGAGAGGGATGTAAAGCAAATAAATAAAAAGTGCAAAAACAAAACCTAGCACCATCAAGCGCTAAGTGTAAAGAGCAAAGAAAGAGTACTGAAAGCTGCAAGAGAGAAAAAAATACAACAGAAGTCACATGGAAAGGACTTGCTTTGGAGACTAGGCTGGCTTTGAACTCAGAGATCCACGTGCCTCTGCCTCCCAAGTGCTGGGATTAAAGGCCTGTGCACTGTGCCCAGCTGGACTGGTATAATTAATATGGTGAAAAAAAGGCTATTGTACCAAAAGCATTTACAGATTCAATACAATTCCAATTAAATTCCCCATCTCAGTCTTCAAAGAAATAGAGAAAACACTATATGGAACCACAAAAGACCCCAGTCAGTAAAACAACCCTGAAAAACAAGGGGCACACTGGACTGGAGGGGTTACCATTCCAAAGCTCAAGATACATTGCAGAGTCACAGTAATGAAAACAGGCTCAACACAAAAACACACACGGAGACCAACAGACAAAATGGCAGAACAGAACATGAACATTTAACTACAGCCACCCAGTCAAAACATACACAGGAGAAGACACAGCATCTTCCACAAACGGAGCTGGGACAAATGGTAGATAAGGGTCTAATTCCATTCTTCTAATCTATCACCTTGCACAGTAAACTAGTTCCAAACGGATCAAAGCCCTAGATGTAAGACCTGAAACTGTTAAGAGAAAGGGCGGGCAGTGCTCTCTGCAGGATACAGATGTAGGAAAGTACTTTCTGAATAAAAACCACATTTGACCAGACACCAAGAGGAACCACTGACACATGGATCTCATTAAACTAAAAAGCTTCTCAACATAAAAGAAACAGCCAATCAGGTGAAGAGGATGCCCACAGAATGGCAGAGAATATCTGCCAGGTATTCATCTAACAGAGGGTTAATATCCAGACTATATAAAGCTTAAATGTAAAGAGTCGGGGCTGGAGAGATGGCTCAGAGGTTAAGAGCACTGGCTGCTCTTCCGGAGGTTCTGAGTTCAATTCCCAGCAACCACATGGTGGCTCCCAGCCATCCATAATGTGATCTGATGCTCTCTTCTGGCCTGCAGGTGTACACTTATACATAATAATAAATAAATAAATCTAAAAAAAAGGAGGAAAGAGTCAAAAAGACAAGAAAATGAGCTTAGGATCTAAACAGAGAATTCTCTAAAGAAATAAAAATGGGTAAGAAATATCTCAAAATATGTTCACTGTCCTAGCAACTAGGGAAACGCAAACATCAAAACAACTTTTGCGATTTCATCTTACCCCAGTCAAAATGGCAAATATCCACAAAACAGTTTGAAACAAGTGTTGGAGGGGATTTGGGAAAAGAGACTCCTTACTGTTGGTGGGATTGCAAACTGGTCCAGCAATTTTTGAAAGCAGTGTGGAAAACCGTCAAAAAGCTAAAAATAAACCTACCATATGACTTAGCTATAGCATGCCTTGACATACACCCAAAGGACTCGATGTCCTACTCCGACACTCGCTCAGCCATGTTTACGGCCACTCTGTTCACATCAGCTAAGGAATGTAAACAGCCTAACTGTCCTTCAACTGATGAAGGAGTAACGGGAATGCGGCGCATCTGCACAAACAGGAAATCTGCAGGTGAATGCATGGAACTAGAAAACAGCATACGGAGTGAGGTAACCCAGACCCAGAGAGGCTAACATTGCACGCACTGCAATATAGTCCCTGCTCCAAGTCTTCGGGTGCGAGTGTACATACATATAACCTGCTGTAACTGCAGAAACCAGGAAGAAAAAAAGAGACCACGGGGAATGGGGGAAGATAACAGAGGGGGAATAGCAAAGTCCAAATGACTTGAAGGGGAAAAGAGGAAAAATAGAGGAGCAATTTAATTAGGGATGGGGGAAGGAGATAAATATGGAAGGAGTGGGCAGAGTAAAATAGTTCAAGATACTTGAAGTCATAAGGAATCAATCATTATCTACCTAAAAGTCTATGAAACATCTGTAAGTCTACACACAGACACAGACACAGACACACACACACACACACACACACTCTCACACACACTCAGACAGAGCTTGAATAACATTTCCCACCTGGGCTGACAATGCTTTCCCAAAATACCCACATACTATCTAAGGAAAATCCCAACACTGGGCATGAGAAGCTGGTCTTTGTGTTGTTGGTCAGGCTTGTCTAAGAGACTCATGAAGCATAGGCTACCACTGTAGTCCTTGGTTGCCCCTAAGAGGTGAAAGGACCATTCACTTTAGCTAGACTCGGGACCCAAAGGACCCATGCTGGGTCTGACCTGAAAGCTTTCATGGTACCAGAAGTTTCCATGCAAACTTCCAAGGGAGAAAAGCAAAGAGCTGTCCCTCCCAGCTACCACGCCTATGAACCACAACAATGACCAGCATGACCAGCGTGGCATGATAACCTTAAGGGTGCAATAACGGCACACACATCTTGGTGGAAGCCAACAGCTCTAATTGGACTTAAGGCCCACTCACCATGAAGGAAACTATGCCTAGTCCTGGAAAGCTAGCCAATTGTCAATTATCCAGGGTTAGTAAAGTCATGAATCATTTTGTTTTTTTCGAGACAGGGTTTCTCTGTGTAGCCTTGGCTGTCCTGGACTCACTTTGTAGACCAGGCTGGCCTCGGACTCAGAGATCCACCTGCCTCTTACCTCGCAGAATGCTGGGATTACAGGTATGTGCCACTGCGCTCAGCAAAGTCATGGATCTTGAAGGAAAATCTATAATCACCATTTTACTAAACCAGAGATAATCCCCACCTAAGTATTTATCCTTATATCCAGATATGTTTGGTTCTCACCCTGCATCAAAGAAACTCTTTTTCCAAAAGACCATTACAGAAAACAGAGCCCACAACCAATTAAAGCACAGAGAAGAAGAGGTCACATAGCTCTCAGTCCCCACAGATGGCTGTACAACACAATTTCTGTACCTAGGGCTCAGAGAGCATTATGAAAACGGTGTCAGAACGTTTATAAGAGCTGAGAGATTCTATTTCCTACACCCCTGAAGTCGTATCAACCTAGATGATTAAACAAGACCTAAACAATGACTACACCAACGAACATGCTCACATGGAAGGGGGAAACAAACTTGTGGTGTCGAAACCCTAGACAAAACAAAAACAAAAAACCAAAAAACAAAAAACTACTGGTAACTGGGGAATGCTGGAGCAGGAGAAATTATCTTCCCCAACAAAGAGCTGTCCGCCTACCATTGGTTATCCACAACCATGTTGTTAGCCTTGAGAGCACAGACACACAGGAGACCATACCAAACAGTGCAGGTTGTATTTAGGAATATATACATTGTATAAAGAGGCTGTAATTTCAGAGAGAGGTGGGGGGGGGGGGTGCATGGGAACAGCTGGAAAGAGAAAAGGGAAGGAAAAACTATGTAATTTTAAAATATAAAAAATTATTACAAACAATAGATGATACAGAAGCAAGCTAGACTGGCTATGATTATGTAGGAAAGAAAGGGCCAACCTATAATCAATGATTTCAATAAAGTCAACTAGAATTTAAAAACCCAATACAATAGTCTAGTTGGAGGCTGGGAAGTGGTTCCCTTGGCAAACGATTTGCCGTCAAGCATGAGGACTGGAGTTTAGTTCTAGAAACCACGTAGAAAAAGATGGGTACAGCACCGTGTTCTGGAATTCCAACATCGACAGGCAAACTCCTGGGGCTTACTTGTCAATTAGCCTAACCAAATTAGAGCGCTCCAGGTACCCATGTATACCAAACACACGCATGCACACACACACACACACACACACACACACACACACACACACACACACACCCCAAGTAAACAAATAAACGTCAAATTCAGAGTTTCTTTGAAAAGCAACAGTATGAAAGCAATCCCACCACCGTGAACATGAAGGCCTGGCCATATGGGCTGAAACCTCCTCACAGGCTGCTGTACAGAAACGCGCAGCACTTACCAACTGGGATGTTTGAAGTGGTCACAGCAGTAGCATGGGATGAATGGGAGGGCATTGTCATGGTAACAATTGTACTTGTGGGAGCTTGTGTGTGCGACACAGATCCTGAAAAGAGGGTAAAAAAATTTCCTTAACAGCAGGTTTCTCTGTACACATCAAAGACTCGTAAACCCTTGGGAAAGCTCTTGGGGAAAGAGTAAGTTTTCTCTTGAAGGTGAAAAATGAAAATCAAACTCACCACTCCTGCCTCGTCCCTTCTGTCTGGTACAAAGAGCAGCATCATTGACTTACCAGCTGTGGTTGCTGAAGGAAGGGTGTTGGTTGCCAGAATGGGCGCTACTGTAGCTGCAGCCACTGGTGTGCCAGTACTAAAGATGGTTTTCTGTGAGGGTACCCCATAGCACAGTTATACACAAGAATACTCCTCGTCTATTCAGCCTAAAAATAACTAATTTCACACTGGCAGGCCCTTTAACAAGTCAGCACAATTCTAGTTTATCCCACAAAGAATCCCACAGCTGGTTCTTCACTCCTTGTTTTACCTGAGCCATTGTATGGAGCTGCTGTTTCGGCGTCCCCAACGCAGGATGAGAAGGTAGTGTGATTCTCGTCGTCGCATCTCGAGACTGTGCAGGACGCTGGATACTAATGGCTGCAGACGGTGGATGCTGGATAGATAGAGTGGGCCGACTGTGGGGAGAGAAGGTACCATGTGACTTACAAGTTCTCCACAGACACAGCAAAGGCACCTGTCCTTATGATCATACAAACTTTACTTTTCCATAGTTCTGTGGAATTTACAGTTAATACTGAAATAAATGGCCCTTGGGTCTCTCTCTTGTGGCTGCCACCTTGCTTCAAAAGTTGGCAGCAATATACATCCAAAAATGTATAAACTAGCTCTTAGTCATGATGCAGTTAACACTTTAAAGAGATGTATTTATTTATTATGTATATGTTTGTCTGCCTGTACAACTGCACGCCAAAGGAGGGCATCAGATTTCATTATAGATGGTTGTGAGCCATCATGTGGTTGCTGGGAATTGAACTCAGGACCTTGGCAAGAGCAGCTAGTGCTCTTAACCTCTGCAGCATCTCTCCAGCCTCCGCAGTTAACACTTTTAAGGATATTTTTTGCATTTATTTCTTTGTGTATATAGGCATACGCACGCCACACTATGTGGGAGGTCAGATGACAACTTGTACGAGTTATCTGTCTAATATATGGGCTCTAGGACTGAGCTCAGGTATCAGCTCAGGGGAACTTCACAGACTGAGGCACATTTCCGGCCCACTACCTCCCCTCATGCTGAAGCAGGAACCAGGGGGCTTGAATATGCTATCACCGGCTCTACCACTACCTACATCTGAGGACCTTGGCCTTTTGAGACAGGGTCTACTTTGTAACCCAGACTGGCCTTGAACTTGAGATCTTTGCCTTTAAGTGTGACTGTCACACATGTGACATTTGAGTGAACATACTTATAGTCATTACACTTCAGCATGGAAAATTCCAAAGACAGATGACGAAGTTCTCATGTCATGAATTTTTGACACGTTTCTTAAGGAAAGATTATAGACAAGTATGACTGCTCTGTGCAGACACTTGGAAGCGCTCAGTGGAAGAATATTACTGAAATAGAGACTCAGTTGTGACTGACTAGTGAGTGACAAGGATACATGCACACACCGCCAGCCAGAGTCACCGGTAGCACAGTACTAACGCTACAATGATGGCGAACGTCTAGAGTCGGCTTCTCAAGCAAAGGAGGGTATAAACCCAGTGGGGTAGGGCATATATAGTTCTATGCCTCAGCAAGATTCACAAGGATCACTTGTGCTCAGGAGTTTGAGAGCAGCCTGAGAAACATACTAAGACTTCTTTTCATAAACTAAAGAACAAGCAAACAAGCGTATTTGGAGACTATGTAGCTATTTGAGAAGAAAAAATTGGATTCATACCTCATAGTCTACCAGGATAAATACTAAAGAAACCAAACACTTTTGGCAACTGCAAATATACTTGAAAGTGGGAGAATTCTTTTACGAGGCTGCCGTGGAGGGAGCCACATGGTGGGAGGGAGAGGCGACTCCTAGAAGCTGCCCTCTGATCTGTGGGCATGTGCTGTGGCACACATGCCCACATGTGCGTATACAGACAACGCATACTTATAAAAACACCCATTCTCCCTCTCCCCGTCTCATCATCATTCTTTTGAGATCACGTCTCACTTTGTAGCCCAAGCAATCCCAAGCGTCTAGGCTCCTGCCTCAGCGTCCCAAGTGCTGAGATTACAGAGCACATCACACCTGTAACTCACTCTCACTCTTCAGAGGCGAAGTGGCGCACGCCTGAGGTCCTAGCAGGAAGATCAGGAGTTGGAGGCGTTTTAGGAATGTGGTCATTTGGGTTAAAGAACACACAACCAGAAAGGGATACATGCTTATGGTGAAGCATATTGACAACCCCAGTAGCTTAGGAAGCAAGGGCAGGAGGACAGTATTCAAAGACGGCCTTGGACTGTACAGAAACGAACAACCCCAGCACCTGGGAGGCGGATCCTAACATTCCAGGCCAGCTGCAGCATGGGAGATTGTATCTCAAGCAACAGATATTACTGCTCATTTATCAGACTTTTAAAAGTATGATCGAGTGTAAATTGGTATAAACTAAGGCAAGTAATCACATGTTAGCTGTGGAAAATTACAATTACCTAGTGCCCTGATCATTTTTTCTAACTTATGTTACAGATGTGTTTGCACACGTAAAAACAGCACAGTATAAAATGTGGATACACATCTACTATGACACTGTCTATCAAAGTATGGGACTAGACACACTTTGAATCTATTTACAAGGGATTGTTATAGTGCTACTAAATGGGACAGAATGCAGTTATGTTGAAATGGAAAGCTTTCAATGGGTTATATGGAAAAAAAAAAAAAAAAGCCACGTAAAGCAGGATGAAAAATGTTCTTTAGGGGTAAGAAGGATAAAATGAGAACTTATCTGAATTTTAATGTATCTGCATACCCAAACACTGGGAGAGTATTTGAAAAGCTGTTGACAGGCTGCCTTAGAAAGACAGTGTGCAGCCAGGCATGGTGGCACACACCTTTAATCCCAGCACTCAGGAGGCAGAGGCAGGTGGGGCACTGTGAGTTCGCGGCCAGCCTGGTCTAAAAAGTGAGTCAGGACAGCCAAGGTTACACAGAGAAACCCTGTCTGGTAAAACAAAACAAAACAACAGCAACAAAAAAAGAAAGACTGTGGTTGGGGATACCGCTTATTGGTACCATGTGGGTCTGACATGCTCGAAGCTCTGGACTCAGCAGCTAGCAGTGCATAAGCCAGGTGTGGTGGTGCAGGTCGGGAGTTCCAGCACTTGCAAGGTAGGGAGAGACAAGAGGATCAAAGCACAAGGTCATCCTTGGCTACATATAGGCCAACTTTGGATATAAGTCCCCATCTTGAAAAAAACAAAATAACTTCCCCGCCCCCCCAAAAAACAAACAAATAAAAAACAAAAACCCAAAAAAACTAAAAAAACAGGGCTAGGAAGATAGCTCAGGTTTGCAGAGCACCTTGGTTTGGTTTTGAGCATCTACATGGCAGCTCATAACTGTCTCTCAACTGTAGCTCCAGGGGATCCAACACCCTCTACTAGCCTCCAACATATGGAGCACATATATACATGCAGGCAAAAGACTCATACATGCGCTCGCTTCTGCAGCACATATGCTAAAACTGGGACAATATAGAGAAGCTAGGATGACATGCCAATTTGTGAAGCATTCCATATTAAATACACTCATAAAGTAACACCCACTCACCTATCCATCCAACCAAGGTATTCATTTTTGAGACAGGGTCTTTCTACATAGCCCTGCCTGTCCTGGAACTCACTATGTAGACCTGACTCCTGACTGCCTCTGCCTCCTGAGTGCTGGGAGTACCCATCATCCCTAGCAAAATAGAGTAAGTGTTTTATTGGTTTTTTTGTTTGTTTGTTTGTCTTATTTTGTGTTTTAAGATTTTATCTGTGTTGGTGCTACATGTATGTCTGTGTACCATATACATGCAGTGCCCAGCAGAGGCCAGAAGAAAAAAATATTTAAAGAGAAAAAATGAGACTCACTTCCAAGATAAAAAAAGAAAGAGAAAATACCAGTGTTTGGTGCCAGGAACATTTCCAGAGTGAGCATATGCAACACCGTCATGAGCTCCCCAAGATGGTTGAGCAGACAACACTGTATGAGTTATGCCGTTCACAACAGGTGGTGAGGAATCAATTTTATAAGCTCAAAGTGTGAACAGTCACATCCCAGTTTAGACCTGCTTGTACTGCCCCATTTCTTAAGCACCGAAAAACTGCCCTCCAGGAAAAAATAAAATAAAATGGAACTCGTACGAAAAATGAAATTAAAAAAAATGGAAAAGAGAAAGAAGCAGAGAGCTGTGAAATGAGGATGAGCAAAGTAAACGCTTTATATACCTTTCTATGCTGTTAGATTTTGGAACCATGTGAATGGCCTGCCAAGAGCGGATGGCAAAGGGGAGGGAACAGACGGATTTACAAGGCCATGTTTATGCTGCTTGGTCTCTGCACAGCAATTTCAGACAAGCAAATCCCAGCTATATATTAAATTACAATAAAGAAACAGTGGAAAAACATACCAAAAAAAAAAAAAAAAAAAAAAAAAAAAAGTGCTCTTGCATTGCAAAGAAAAAAAAATGCAAAGAGCCCGCAAACATACACTAGACAAGAAAAGAGTGACACCACTCTCTGTATACCTTGTATTTTGTAAATGTGAATACGGATTAGAATAAGAAACCAGTTGAGTGGGGGATGGCTTAGGCAGAGGGACTTGCCAACAAACCAGAGGATCAGAGTTACATACACAGGATCACAAGGTAGAAAGAGAACTAACTCCTATGAGCTACCCTCCGACTTCCATGTGTGCCCAGGCATGCATGTAAGCACGCATGCGCAAACATACAAATACAATGTAATAATAATACGTTTGTGAATACTTCCTCCTCTAGTTAGTGGGTGTAGTCTGAGAACAGAAGTGTTCACTGAGCTCTAACTCTGATCTCTACTGATCTTATTAGCAGCAACTATTTACAGAACAAAGGACTAAGTTACAAGCAGACTTGTACAAGTACAGCTTTGACTTAGTCTATCATATGATGACGAAGAATAAATACTTATGTTAATGTTTAAGGAAACATTTACACATAAATGTGAAATCTAAGAATGCAAGCCAGAGATGGCTCAGCCGGTGAATTGTCTGCCTCGCAAGCATGAGGACCTGCGTTCAGACCCCCAGGACCCAAGTGGTGCTTGGAGGCAGAGACAGGAAGCATAAAAGGCCGGCTAGCCTGGCCTATGTGATGAAGCTGCACGGTGCCTGAAGAGTGACCGTGGGCACCTATACCCACAGGCATGCACACACTTTTCTTTTTTTAAATCTAAGAAAGGAAAAACCCATAATATATATTTCATCTGAGAATCTTGGTTCACAGAAAAGGCTCCAAAGGAATGCCACCCTAGAAGCAATGAGCCCCCTTAGAATCTAGTCCTTAGCTTTGGAACACCACTTTGCACTAGAGCACAGCATGTCTGGGGGAACTGCTATTTTCAAAAGCAGAGAAGCAGAGAGAGTGAGAGTGAGTCTGTGATATTACATATGCAAAAGAAGTACTCAAAGACTAATAGTTAGCAAGGAGACAGTAGGGAAAGCACAAGAGGCCAGAGAGCAGCGCAGAGGAGCCAACTTCTGGAACAAATGGGAGGAAAGGATGTGTTGGGGATTTTAAGACACAGTGATCTATGTAACACCATTCAGGCCTCGGTGGAAGCCTGCTCTACCAAAGCATTCAGTCATGAAGAAAGGCCATCCAGGTAGAAACTGCTCTGTAACTTGCTAAGCTCTCTAATATTTTATTATTAAATAATAAAGTGGTCAGCTTTTCCCCTCCCTCATGGTGGAGGGAATCAAGTCTTTGTCTGTTGTGAGATAGGGCCTAACTACACAGCTCAGTTGGCTTCAAACATATTATATGACCTAAGTGGGTTCTGAAATTACTATCCTGCTTTGGCCCCAACCGCTTTGTGCTGCTGAGATGAGAGGTGGCTGTGAAGCAGGCTCTGGACTAGTCCCAAAGGCTAGAAGCCAAGGATACAGGGCTAAACTAGGTATTGCAATAAGGGTCCATGGAGTCCCACAGAGAATGTGCTGCGACCCAGGGCAGCGACGCTGTCCCATTCTGAGTGGTCCATCTTCAGTGGCAGGATAAAAGTAGTGGCTAAGAAAACTACCAGAGGACAACGGGTCTTTCAGAAATTTCCTCTTACCTCAGTGTATTGCTTTAGCTATAAAAAGAACAAATTACAAATGGTTCATTTAGAATAAAGTTAAATCAAAGGTGAAAACTCAAAGCCAGACATAGTAGCTCACATCTAAAATCCTTGCAGCTCAAAGGCTAAAGCACAGGGACTGCTCAGAGTTCCAGGCTAGCAAAGGAGCATAATAAATTCCAGACCAGTCTGTAGGCTACAGAATGAGGAGCGAGGGGTGGGGACAAGGTCAGAGGGGTGTGTACGTGCGTGCGTGCGTGCGTGTGCGTGCGTGCGTGCGTGCGTGCGTGCGTGCGTTATCAGAAGGAAAGCACGATCTACTGAAAGATGGTAGAGAATGAAAATGGCAAAGGTAGAAAGCGAGGAAGCACACCATCTTCTGGCACGTGAAGATTGTGTCGTGAACTTTAAAACTCATGGAAGTAACTGCATCTACGAAATGAAAACAAAACAAAGACATGCTCACAGGAAGAAGACAAACAAAACCGATTACTAGAGGTCAAGACAGAAGTTCAGCTATTTCAGGAATGATGACACATTAAGAGGTCAGCCTGGGAATCCGTGCTGTACGGAATACAGTAGGGAGTAAAGATTGGTTCTGCTCGGGATGGGCCGAGCCATAAGAATCACTTGTGCCCGGAAGTTTGAGATCAGCCTGGGCAACACAGCAAAACTCTATCTCAAACAAAAAGAGGAGGCCAGGATAGCGATCAATACCTTTATTCCCAGCCCTCGGGAGGCAGGGGCAGGGACCTTTGTGAATTTCAGGCTCGCCAAAGCTACAAAGTGAGACCTGGTCTGAAAGAACCAAACAAAAACAAAAACAGAATCATGGGCTTGACTTAAAGAGAAAAAGTATTTAAAAAGAACCAACATATAGATAATTGGATACCACTTCCTACATAAAATAGAATAGAAATACGGAAAGAATTCAAGAAAACTTTTCCTCCCTCCAAGATGATTTTTCTGTATAGCCCTGGCTGTCCTGGAACTCACTCTGTAGTCAAGATTGGCCTCAAACTCAGAGACACTCCCACTTCTGCCTCTGGGATTAAAGGCGCGCATCACCATGCCTGACTACAAAACTTTTCCTTTCTTTTTTTAAATACCACTGTATGTTACAATTGAAAATGAACTGTATGTAACCATCACTACAAAGCACGTCCTGGGAATGGGTGCTGGTGCTCAGTGGTAGAATATCCAGCCTTGTTTGGAATTTATACTCCCTTCAGTCTAGATGGATGCTTGCTCTCCCCTGAGAACACTCCTCCTCAGGCCTCTCTAGACGCAGCACTTGCTCTCTGTACACTATGTGCTAGTGTCAGGCAACAGCAACGAACGAGGCCTGAGACACGCTGGCTCCTAGTCAAGAACGTCTGCTGAGAACTGCACTTCTTGACTGGACATACAAAGTTTTGTGCTTTTACAGAAACGTACTGGTTTAATTACAAAAAACCGAAGATTTTTAAGTACTTTCTTCCCATTCCTTAGCATCTGAGCATCAAATTAGGACGCCTCTTTAGTATTAATTTGTTAAGAGTGCTTGCCTTGAAAATTGCAGTTTGATGCCGGGCGTGGTGGTGCACGCCTTTAATCCCAGCACTCAGGAGGCAGAGGCAGGTGGATCTTTGTTGAGTTCGGGGCCAGCCTGGTCTACAAGTGAGTCCAGGACAGCCAAAGCTACACAGAGAAACCCTGTCTCAAAAAACCAAAAAAAAAAAAAAAGAAAAAAAAAAAAAAAGAAAGAAAATTGCAGTTTGATAACCTTAAGACGTGACAAAAGGGATTATATAATATTAAAGAGCTTCTACACAGCACACAGAACAGGGGGTGGGAGGAATTTTTGCCAGCTGTACTTTAGACATAGTGCTAATACATAAGGAACTACAAATAGCAAACAGCAAACAAAATGAAACTTCCAATCTATAAATGGGTCAACGAACTGAACAGATAGTTCTCAAAAGAAGAAACACAAATGGCTATCAAAGAAATACAAGTTAAGGCTCTGGAGATCCCATTCCACTCGAGTCATAACGATTATCTTCAAGAAAACAAATGGACCAGCAAGAGAGCTCAGGGGTAAATGTGCTTGCTGCTAAGCCTCACGCCCTGAATTCCATATCTGGGACCTACACAGTGGAAGGAGACAGTAGACTCCCAAGAGCTGTTCTGACTTCCTCATGTGTACCTTGGCACACACACACAGCCACATAAATACACAGAACAAGTAAATAAAATGTAATCTATATATGAAAGAAAATATGTAAATGCTGATGAGGATGTGAGTAAAGAGGAACCCACATTCACTGCAGATGGATGTATAAACTGGAATAATGGGGAGTAGAGGCTTCTCGAAAAACTAAAAATACTACCACCATAAGACCCAGCTAAACCCCTCCCGGCATATTCCCAAGACATCGTCCCTATTCTACCACAGAGATACTTGCATACCCATGTTTATTACTGCTCTACTCAGCGATAGCAAGGAAGAGTCAGCTTAGATGCCCATCCACAGATAAATGTGTAATGAAAAGGTGATACATATATGCATGGACGGTGGTGGCGCACGCCTTTAATCCCAGCACTTGGGAGGCAGAGGCAGGTGGATCTCTGAGTTCGAGGCCAGCCTGGTCTACAGAGCGAATTAAAAAGAAAAAGTAATTTCTAAGACATTGGATGGATCTGGAAATTATTAAGTGAGGCAACCTGGACTCAAATGACAGGTACATTATCAATTGCAGACCCTTGATTTTCATTCTTGTATATACACATGTGGGCGATGAGTATAGATCCGAAAACTAGAGTAAGTGAAGGCAATTGATACATGCAATTCAGTGTGAAAAAGGAAACTAACCGGGATGGATGAGTACACGATGTGGCAAGAGGACGGGAGGACCGGGGAGCAGAGCAGAGGAAAATCACCACCATGAAATTAGGGGCGAGGGAGATCATCCTGTGTGAGAGCACATGCTGTGCAACCACGGGAAGCTCTCTGAACCCTCAGACTACAGAACAGCAGGGGTAGCCCAACCATTCAGAGCCCTGGGCTCTTACATTGAGATGAGAGACTGAGGCAGGGGACTTCCTTGAAGAGCATGGGCCAGCTAGTCTGGTATATGCTGAGAGAGAGAAAAAAAGAGACCTGTCTGAAACAAGGTAGAAGGTTAGGGCAGACACTGAGGTTGTCCTCTGAGCTCCACATGTGCTGTGGTGGACGCTCATCCACTCATTCACAAATGTGCATGTGCACACACACATACATTGTGTATGGAAAAGCCTTAAGGAAATCTATTACCTTGTCTATTAATTTTTTAAAAAGGGCTGGAGAGGCAGATGGCTCAGCAGATGCAAACGCTGCCTGCTCTTGCAAAGGTTCAGTTCCCAGGACCCACATGGTCACTCACAGCCATGTGCAGCACCAGTCCCAGGGAATCCAATGCCATCTCCTGACCACAGCAAGCAGCAGGCATGCATGTAGTGCACATACACACATGTAGGCAAGACAGTCACGCCCATCAAACAAACAAAACAAAAAATTCAAAGAACAACAACAACAACAAAAACATAAAAAATTGCTGTTTGAGTTCCTGATTTCAATTTCAGAATACAAATTACTAAATGAGTTACGGCTATAAATTATGGGGTTAGAATAGAATTTCCAATAATTTTGCAAATGGCCCTAAATATACTTATGCCATTCTGTAGTACTTACTATGTAAAGAGGCTCTCTCAACAATGACAACTATAAAATCAAAGCATGACAAAAGTCTGAAAAGTGCTCAAGATGCTCTGTGTCAGGTAAAGCGGTACTGAGCCAAGATTTAATTCCCTATGTAAAAAGAAATAGCAAATCCATCTCATTACTATGGAAACTTACATCTTTAGTAAATGGTAAAAATTTTATGTACATACTAAAGAACTGTTTGGAAGCACATTTCACTTTTTTAAAGATGTAATTTTATTGTGTGTGGGTCCTTGAGGGCCAGAAGAGGGCATTAGGTCTCTGAGCTGGAGTCACAGGTGGTTGTGGACTGTCGAATGTGAGTGCTGGGAACTACACTGAGGTCCTCTGAAAGAGCAGCAAGTGATTGATTCATTCATTAATTCATTCACTCATTAATTCACTCCCTCCCTCATTCATTTTCAACAAGTACTCTTAATTGCTGAACTATTTCTCCAGTACCTTAAAATATGTTTAAGATTCATTATCGGTGAATGTTTGGTTTGTGTATTTATTTTATAAACCTATATATCCAGGGTCATGTGAAATTTCTTTGGTGAGAAATGTTTAAGAAGCTTCGATCTAGAGCACCATTTTAACTACAGAGTTAAACGAGGGAGAGATGGCAGAGGGTCCCTGTACCTTAGCGCCGAGTCAGCAGCGTGTGCTGCAGTCGTGGTGATGACAGGAGACTGAGCTCTGGTGGCTGAGACTGTAGCTACCACAGCAGGAGGGATCGTACTGGAGGTGGTCACAGGTGGACGAGACTATAGAGGAGAGAAAAAAAAATACTTCACTTAGAGCAGAAGGCAATATAAAATATGGCAAACCAAACGCTAAAGCTCAGCTTTGAAATGTAAGCCTCCAGGTGAGTATGCCTGCTCCAGAACAGAGGCAGTCCTCACTCTCCTCATTTTTTTCTAGAGCGGAACCACAAAACCTGCCATGAGCTGTTCTGTATGCTTATAGCCTTAGCACCTGAGAGGCTGACACAGGGGGACTGGGAGCTTAAGCCAAGCCTGGGCTACCTAAACTAACTCAAAAACAAACAACAACAAAAACAAAGCAAAACAAACAAATAAAAGAAACAAGGGTTGGGGGCGGGGAGGGGGCGGGAAGAAGAGCAAACAGGACACATGCAGTTGAGGGGAAGAACGCATGACTAGCATATACAAGGCTCTGGCTTCAATTCCCAGCACTGCTGAAAAGGCAGGAAAATTCCCAGTTCATATGACATGGTGGTACAAGTCTTTAGTCCCAGCTCTCAGAAAGCAGAGTGGATATTTGTGAGTCTGAGGCTAGCCTGATCTACACAGAGGATTCTAGGCCAGCCAGGGCTGCATGCTCAGACTGCCTCAACACAAACAAACCCTGCTATCTTGTTTAGACAGCCCATGACTCTTTAATAAAACTAGAGTGAAGGTCCTGCCCTAGTCTCAGCAGTAATTGGGATTTAACTGTTTGGCCCGGCATTCCCATGGCTTACTGTGGTGCTGAGTGGGCATCTAAAACCTCACACCCAAGCGCCTTGCACAGAGGGCCTGTGAGGCTACTGGCTAGAGTTGCTGGCTCTCACGCCAAATCAGGATACAAAAGGCAAACAGGATGATAGGACTCTGAGCTGGCAAGAGTCAAGGCTCTCAGAGCAGGGATGGAGGGCAAACACAGGGCAGAAGACACCCTTAGGTGTTCATATGTTTTCTCTATTTCCATACAAATATTTACCCTATTATCATACCTGTGTGTTGAATTTCTGGCCCCTTTGCCTTACCTGCAATGTACTCAGATCAGACACGGGCTACCACATTTGTTTTTCGAGACAGGGTCTCTCTATAGGTCTGTCTGGCCTGGATCTCCCAGAGCTCTGCAAGCCTCCGTCTCTCAAGTACTGAAATTACCTGAGATTTCAGTACTCTCTACACAGGCCTTATTTGCTTTTTAAGAGAAGCTAATTTGCAAATATTACCTTTTTTTTTTTTTGACCCCTGAAAGTACTAGAATTTCCATCTTCTCTATGTAACTAAGCTAAATGCATCTTTCAAAAATTACTTGATCATATGCTACAGGGTCTCCACTATCTACAAAATCAACATCACACTCTACATGCTAGAAATACCACTAAATCTTTTCCCTTTCCTAGGAGATTTTCAAACAATTCTTATTTTATGTGTATGGTGTCTTGCTTGTATGAACGCCTGTGCACTACACACACACAGGGCATGTGGAAGGCAGCAGAGGGCACTGGATCCCCTGGAACTGCAGTTAAGGAAGGTTGCTGGCCACCGTGTGGGCACTGAGAATAGATCTTGACGAGCAGCTAGTGCTCTTAAACACTAAGCCATCTCCTCTGGACTTGTATTTCCTTCTGATACAGAAGTAATAATATAATTCTATTAGTACTGAGACTATAGAAGTCCTTGAGTAAAAGCTGGAATTAAAAGACGTTCAAGTGTAGCTTGGCTACTAGCATGCTTGCCTGGCATGCAAGAGGCCTTGGGTCTGATTCTCAATATGGAAAAAAAAAATGTGTATATGGAAAAAAAAAATGTGTATGTGTACTACCGGAAATGTATTTAGTAGCTGAAGTATCTGCAAGGCATATATTTATTTATATGCATAAAATGTACATAAAAACTTTAGGTGTTTATAGAGTTCTACCCAAGTTTTTAAACACTGTAGCCACCACTGTCTTCCTTGCTACCATTTGTGTCCCTCGTCACTTCTCTAGCAGCAGCTGTCTCACTTGTCACTTTCCCCACAAATTCTTATCCCTGCTTTACACCTGCACCACTCAATGGGCATCCTCCAAACTTTTCAGGGCCTTGAAGCACAACCGAGGGCAGCAGCTGGGGTCATGACCTCCCTCAGTGTCTGGTACAGCACTGCAGGCACGCAGGCTGAGCAGCCCTGACTCCAACATGCCTGGATTGGCTGGTGTATGAGGTGCTGCACCGCTGGCTGGGCTGTAGCAGCATTTGGCAACTGGGAAGTTGGCCTCAGGACCGTGGTTACTTTAGAGCTGGACATCACAGCAGCAGCTGCTGCACCTGAAAAGAAAACAACTCTCAGTACGGTCTACCAACACAGTGCTTAACGAGATTCCCAGTTATACTCCCTAGGAAAGGCACTGCCTGCAAAACCTGGGCAGCATGTGGAGACTGCTCCAGTATACTAACTACGCACCCTTCGCATTTTATCACAAGGAAAAGGTGTATGCAAGGGCTGAGCTACCAAGTTTTGTTTCGAAGTTTGTTTAAATGCATTTTCATTGATTTATTTATTTATTTATTTATTTTTGGGTTTTCGAGACAGGGTTTCTCTGTGTAGCCTTGGCTGTCCTAGACTCACTTTGTAGACCAGGCTGGCCTTGAACTCTCATCAACCTGCCTGCCTCTGCCTTCCAAGTGCTGGGATTAAAGGCATGCGCCACCATGCCCGGCTTATATGCATTTTAAAATTGCAATTAGCAAGTACAAAAGTAACACTTTGGTTTGGTGCCATAAGAGCAGCACAGTACAGTGCCAAAGCCTAAACACATTCATCACCACGACACGTCGTCACCTTCTCATGCTCCTTTGTTCCTTAAGTGCAGATATAAGGCAGGTGGGGTCTTAGCATTGCCATTAAGGTAGTTTTGATACTACAGACCCATAAGAGTCACTGAATGACATGCTGGGAACTGCTGGGTTATGGCAGGACTGAGTAAACCTGGTTTTGTTTATTAGCTTGATTTTTTTCCCCCAACAATTTCCACCTGGTTTACATTCTAATGGAAAGTTATAATTCCTAAAAATTATTACAACTTATTTTAACTTACTTATAAGAATAAGTCAATCTTATTCCAATGGATATTAAAAATTAAATAAGCATTATTATAAACTTAAAAAATATTTTAAACCATGAATGGTACAAACCTGTAATCATAGCAATTGGAATGCAGACAGAGGCAGGACAATTACTTTGAGTTCAAGGCCAGCATGCTATTAAGTTCCAGGCACATCAGGGCTACACAGCAAGACCCTGTGACAAACACAACACACCCAGCCAGGGGAGGTGTTGGGTGCCTGTCAGCAGCTCTTAGGATCTACTGCAACTCTAAGAAGCACATAACAGGCCACATTAGAAATCCGTATCACTGCAGGTTTATCTCCACAGCTCTGTGACTTTAGGCTGACTGTGCACACATTCGCTCACCCTACCCTCTGGCACGTGTGCATCTGCTATTGTATTTCCAGAATAAGAGAAACATGTGCAATTGTTACCTCGAGGTAAGTGGGACGCTCCAATGTGAAGAGGGGGCCCGGGAGCATTGCTGCGGATAATGGACATCTGCACATTGGTGGTCATGATGTGATGCAGGTTACTGGGATGTCCCTGGAACAATCAGGATAGAACATAATTTTCACAAGGATGGTCTTAGCCATTCATTTCCTGTAGAAAGTCAGTGTCCTTCAAATTGGATCAGATTGTTTTTCAGGTTCTTTTCCTTCCCTTTTTGCTGTTCTGGTGATTTCCAGGCCAAGATATATATGATTCAAGGGCTGTACACTGGTCTACACTCTTGAATCAGCCCTTTCCTTTTGGATACTGAGTATCATCTCCAACTGTAATACCCTGAGCATACTCAATCTCAACTGTCAGGCAGCGAGCATCCCACAGGAAAGGGGTTCTGAGAGCACCTCAGTATCGATTTCTCATCTCCTGAATTATAATAATACAAGCATGTCAGCAGTATACTTCAACAGGCCCAACTAGTTACTAGACCCCAGGGAAAGGTGAGACAGCAGCAGCAGACCGTCTTATTCTTAGTAGCTCACATCTGCAACATCAGTTTTTTCACACTTGTTTTCTCTTTCCATTACCTGATACACACGTACTATCCTCCAAGAAAACCTAGGACACGTCCAGCAACACTGTGGGGGTGTTCCTGACCATCAGTCCTGTCTCCCTCTAACCAAGCACATGGACGGCTCATGACTGTAGCGCCTGGCAATGATATGTGCTCAGCAGACATAGCCTACCCAATAAGCAGCCTGGGTTTTACTCCTTCAGTGTCACTATCCCTCTATGGTTATCAGTAACCACTTAATTATTTAGGGCACTGCCTACTACATTCCTGAGTTAAAGTAAACACATAGTGATCAACAGTTTGGCACTGCAGTTAGAAAACTAACAAATGAGGAGGAAAAAAGTAACCTGTTGTCCACTGATTGTTGCCACAGGAATGGCGGAAGCTTGAGGGATGCTGCTCTCCATAGTAACAGTAACCTGTCCTGGAACTTTCGGGGGAAGTGACATGGTAGAAGGGGGAGCAGGAGCAATGGGACGGCTAGGCATGGTGGGCTTCGTGGGTGGCTGCAAACAGAAAACCACAGGAGACATGTCAGTAGCTTTGCTCGAGTGATGCACACTTTGCTTTAAAAGTCCAGCCTGGAGAGGGCATACAGAATGAGACAGGTACAACATGGTTCACCTGTCAGCATCACAGCTTTGCTGCAGAACTACCGGCATTTTGTAGTACAGAGGACGGAATGTACAAGCATGGCTAAATGTCCTACTTGGAGCCACATGGAAAGTACACAGCAGAACTGGGGACTAAAGCCCAGGTTTGCACAGCTCCCACTATATGCCTTGCCTTCTACCCAATCCTGCCTCGCACGTTTGCACAGAAGTAAACACAACTCTCAGTAACTAAAGCATTAACCCAAGTAACACACATTGCAACATGCTCAGGTACCCGCCCCCCGTAAGCGGAACAATCACCAACATCACATTATCTAGCAGCCACGTATGGCTCACTCCTGTAATCCCAGCAACCAGGAGATAGAACCAAGAGGACCGGCACAAGTTTGAGGCTAGCTTGGCCTCATAGGGAGTTTCCAGTCCAGCTTAGACTATAGTGTAAATTTTGTTTCAAAACAAATAAACTGATAAAAATGCAACAATTAAAAGAGTAACAGAGAAGTGCCTGGTGCCCGGGGCAGTCTCATCACTGAAGAACAGCAAACCTCTACAGGGAACACTCAAGTGAGAGCCAGAGGGGAAAAGTTGAAGGAAGCATGTTAGGACACAACCTAAGATTCTGGTAGCTTTGCTACACGTGTGAGCTGTCTTCAGTGGTTCAGTGTGAAACTTTAAATTCTGTTACCTTCATAAGTCCTTCTGTAAAAGAGAGTGGTACTGCTGGTGTCAGGTGCGCTGGTGGGGCTGTCACTGCAACAGGAGTGGCTGAGGCGACGGCATGGTGTGCAGGCAGCATCTGTACCTGTGGATAGGGCCTTACCACGACCGGCTCCTGCTTCTCTTCCCGGGGTGGCAGGGAGCTGCTTGGGCCCACATGTTCCCTGGCACCAACATCAGCATCTCGGCCAGACTCATCGTTAACTAGTGAAGATATTAAAATGCAAAAGGAATATTACAGTTCTTTCTAAGGTTAATCAATACAACACAGAGCAGGATGAAATAGCGACCAATTCCTTGTGATTCTGTTTTCTTCATGCTACTGCAGTCCAGACAGGCCTCTAATTTGTGATCCTCCAGTCTTACTCAGCCTCCAGAGCGCTGGGACTACATGTATCTATCATGACCAGCTCTCATGTAAGGCTTTTAGAGAGCCTGGCTAACTTGGAACTCTCATTATAGAGACCCAACTAAACCCAGACTTGCAGCAATCCTTCTGCCTCTGCACTCCAACTGCCGGGATTATGAGTGTGCCCCACGACTGACACGTAAGTCTTTCTCTCCTTTTTTAATAAGTGCTTTTACTTGCATGTACTGCACGCATGTGTTGTGTGCCTGGTGCCTCTGGAAGCCAGAAGAGGGCTTCGGACATTCTGGAACTGGAGTTAAAGATGTTGTGAGCCAAACCCAGGTACGTGCAGAAGCAGCAAGTACTCTGAACTACTGAGCCATCACTCCAGCAACTTGTAGGCTTGTCCTGATGGCCAGTGGAGCCAAGAGTCAGGAATGTGGGAATATGAACACAGGGTCCTGACAGTGAAAATAAGTGCAAACAGTAGCTGGAGAGAGGGCTCAGTGAGGAAAGAGAAAAAGACTTGCTGGCAAGCCTGCCTGCCTGAGTTTGATCTAGCACCTACATAGTAGGAGAGAGACAACACCTGCAAGTTTTCCTCTGACTTGCACACATGCATGCACACAGATACACAAAATTAAAACAAAAAACTCTAGTTAAAAGTACACTATAGGGTACAGCTTCATTTATAATGGCTTGCTTGTTTTTTGAGAGAATGTCTAACTTTGTAGGTCAGATTGACTTGTGAGCCTCCTGCCTCAGCCTTCTAAGTGTTGAGACTGCAAGTATGCAACACCATGCCTAGCAAAAGTTATAAAAAACTGACATTGAAAAGATATGTTTAGAGCCAGGTGTGGTGGCGTACGCCTTTGATCCCAGCACTCAGGAGGAAGAGGTAGGCGGATCTCTGTGAGTTCGAGGTTAGCCTGGTCTACAAAGAGAGTTCCAGGACAGTCAAAGATACACGAGAAACTCTGTCTCAAATGCCGCGCCCCCCAAAAAGATATGTTTAACCTTCAATCTATAAGAGTTCCCTGCCTAAAGATATGCTGGTACAGCAGTCGCACAAAGCTGTGGGAGTAACCAACCAATATCTGATCTGCGTTATCTGTGAGATGGAACCCACACCTGATACTGCTTGGGTGGCTGAGAACCTGTGACTAGATAGTCCAGGGACTAGGGGAAAACAAAATACTATTGTTCTGCTAAAGGAACATAGCAATAAAATGACTCCTAATGACATTTTGCTAATACTTATAGATCAGTGCCTTGCTCAGCCATTATCAGAACAGCTGCCTCCTGCAGTAGACAGGAACAAATAGAGACCCACAGCCAGGCAGTATGCAGAACGAGAGACCTTGCAGCACTCAATCCTAAATTGGTTGAATCCATCAAATCTCTCTCCTCAGGGCTCATGGAACCCTGTGGAAGAGGAGGCAGAAAAAGTGTAAGAGCCATACTGGATGAAGGACACCAAGGAACCAAGGCCTTTGAGACACAACAGGGTTGGCACACATAGGAACTCACAAAGACTGTGGCAGGCACATGCACAGATATAGGCTCCTACAGCTGAAAGAAGTGAACAAATGCCCCCCCGCCACAACCCAGAAGCTGTCTCCAGATGATAGCTACGTGCAAATGAAAAATTAATTTTTTCTAAGGGAGTGTCACTGGGGAAACAAAACACTCTTAAGGAGAGGCTGCATGCCCATCAGTAGATGGCCAATATAAATGAGAACTCAACAGCATCTTTAGAGGTTGTCTCGTAAATGGTAAGTGTCAGGGCTTTTCCCCATCTACCATGAGCTCTGAATATTATCGTTGACAGACATGAATTTTTTCCTACAAAAGATTCAAATCTGCTTTCTAAAAATGTTTTGTTAAATATAAATTATTCTATTGACAGACATGAATTTTTTCCTACAAAAGATTCAAATCTGCTTTCTAAAAATGTTTTGTTAAATATAAATTATTCTGTTGATAAGATTGATAATTCAATATTAAAGATGAACTTAACTAAAAAAAGATATGTTTAAGTCAACATTCTGTAATAAACAAAGCTTTCCATCTTCAAGAGAAGCTCTAAGACACAGGATGTTTTAATGGGAGGTGAAACATTGCACTCTGCATCTTAAATAAGAGCAGGAAGTAAGCAACTCAAAGGTTTCAGGAAGTCCCTGGAACTGACCAGATTCACAGGCCCTTACTCCTTGAGCACATATGTATTGTAAGGATTGCCAAGAGGCTCTCTCAGAGTAGCTAAGCCACCTGACACAGGCAGAACAGCCAGGCTGTCTAGAAAGGACACTCTCCAACCTGTTGGATTGTTGGTAAGTTGTGCAGTGTGCTCCAGTTTCCAGCTTTTGTGAGTGACAGCTCATCCATCACACCATGCTGAGGTGGGTTTTGGTGCTGTAGCTCTGTCTTTGAGTCATTTCTGTTCCTCTAAGTAACTCCTCACCCACATTTCTATAATTAACCCCAATAAACTCATTGATTTAGGGTGGACTTTGATGGTATTTTTACTTTGGCCTTCCAGGGGTTTACTGGATGTGAGTAAATGTTTATTCATGCTTCCCCAGGAACAGTGTCATACAAAAGTCAAGTGAATTCAAGGCTAGCCTCAACAACTTAGTGAAACCTGGACTCAACTATAAAAAGTTAAAAAAAGTTGGGGACATGGCTCAATGGTAAGTAGGTGCCTGCCTGGTATGCATGAACCCCTAGGTTTGATCCCCAGAACCACAGAGGAGGGGGAAGAGGTGAGAAGAAAGGGGAAAGAGAAATAGAGCAAAGAGGAGGGAGAGTTTATATATATATCTCATATATATTATATATTATTTCCCAACATGAAGACTATTCAATTCTCAGGAGTGGAGATAGGGATGAGAAGTAACTGTCCACTGTATTCCCTTTTCCTTTTGAATTTTGGACTCCCTGGACAGATAACTATTGAAAAGTTGAGAAAATGGAAGAATAGCTAATATGGTAGTGCAAGCCTACAATCTAAGCGATTGGGAGGCTAAGACAGGAGGACTGAGGCCAGCCTTGCCTAGCACTGCTCTAGTCACTATCCTCTGAAGACGGAGCTGCAGGAGTTTGAGGCCACTGTAGTCTACTCAGCAAATTCTAGGCAAGCCAGGGTTGCATGGTGATACCCTGTCTCTAATTACATAAAAATTGAAGATCAAATACTAACATAATAAAGGATGATAATTGTGAAAATACTAATTCACATTTGTTTCTTTACCTTTCTTTAGGTTTTTTGAGACAGGCAATCTGGCCTGGAATTTGTTTTATAGCTTAGGCTGACCTTGAACTTGCATCTGTCTGCTTGTCTCCTGAATGTCAAAATTAGAGGTGTACACTGCTTTACTCAACTTCACAAAGTAATACCACGCTTAATTATCACAACATAAAACATTTACGTAAGCAGAAAATTTAGGCTATTTGAAATAAAGATCCTTGAAAATCTACATACCAAATATACTAACAGTTAATGTTTCAATAAAATCTCTGGACACTTCTCACCTCTTTCTAATTGGTGTGGGTTTTTATTTAACTATTTTTCAGCTAATTGTAACCTATATAAAGGCAAGTAACTGTTAATAATATAGTTCAATGAGCTTTCACAAACAGAATTCACCCAATGTACCAACACCCAGTTGAAAACTAACACGCCACTGGCTGCTACTTTGAGCTTTACACAACCAAACACAGCAAACACACCCTCTTTTCCTTCACTTACAGACAGGACCAACACATACTATTGCACAATCCATAAAATTTTCATTTTCTCAATGTCACACCATGCGTAACAGTGTGAATAAGCTACAAGTCATCTATTTAACTCCCAAGAGAAATTTAGGATAGCTTTTAAGCTTTGCTATCATAAGTGGTAGTACTGGATACTGGTGTCGCCTGCATACAAACCGACTGCTGCTAAGTAATACCTGTAATGTATACAGCATCTCCTTAGGGGTGTATAGTATATGCATGTGTGTGCAGATAAGATGCACATTGGTTTGTGCCTTCTAGACCCCAAAGGCTGACAACGGATATCTTTCCTCTACTTCCCACCACCATGTGTTTTGAGACAGGTAGAGCTCACCATGTTGACTAGAGCCCCAGGGATCTGCTTGTTTCAGTCCCCCAAAACTAGCTCTTCACATGGTATGGGGGATCTTCAACTCAGATCATGCTTGCACACCAAACACGCTACACACTGAGTCACCTCCTTAACTCCAACTTACTACATCATTTGTGAACGTATGTGAGATTCTACTGCAGTCTTTTAAGCTCCTGTATTCCTGATGGTTATTTTCCGTTATCCCAAAAGCTTTGCCTAATAAATTCTTCAGGAAAATGCTTCTGAAAGAACATGAGCTAGATGGAATGATTTTTTTTTTAAGGTTTAAAAAAATTATTATTTTAAAATTATGTGTCTGCATGTTCATGTGGAGTGCAGGTGCCCTTGGAGTCCTGAAGGGGGCAGATCCCTGGGGTTGGAGTTAGTTACAGGCAAGTGTGAGTCACCTGAGGTGCGTGCTGGGAACTCAACCTAGGTCCTCTATGAAAGTAGGAAGTACTCTAGGAGAGTCTTCTCTCCAGCTGCAACTGTTTTTTCTACTTCACACATATCTGATTTGAGTCTCCCAGAGCACTCACTCAGAAATGTTACATTTGAGATTTATATAATTACTTGACTGAACTACAACCTAGTGCAGTGGTTTTCAACCTGTGGGTGGCAACCCCTTAAACAACCCTTTCACAGGGACTGCCTAAGAGCATCAGAAAATACATATGTTTTACATTATGATGCATAACGGTAGCAAAATTACAATTATGAAGCAGCAATGAAACAATTTTAGGGTTGGGTCTTACCGCAACATGAGGGACTGTAACAAAGAGTCACAGCATTAGGAAGGTTGAGAACCACTGCAATAGTGTCTATGTGAAAAGAATTCAATGACTGTGTTTAAAAAAAAAAAAAAAAGATTTATTTATTTATTTATTATGTATACAGTGTTCTGTCTGCATGTACACCTGCAGGCCAGAAGAGGGGATCAGATTATATTACAGATGGTTGTGAGCCACCATGTGGTTGTTGGGAATTGAACTAGGACCTTTGGAAGAGCAGGCGGTGCTCTTAACCACTGAGCCATCTCTCCAGCCCAATTCAATGACTTTTTACGGAAACTTTCTCAGCATTCTTGTGAGCAGAATAGCGGTATAAAATATTCATGTTTAATTTTCTATGCAGCTGTCAATGTGCTTTCCAAAGCAACTGTACCATTTTATGTCTCTGTCAGCCGTGTTTGTGGGATCCAGGCATTCCTCATCCTCACAAATCCTTGACACACATACAGCCATTGTAGGGTGACTAGCACTACAATGTTTAGCAATGTTCAACAGGTTTTATATGACCCAAAGTTATTCCATCATCTTTAGTGAAGCATATATCCATCTCTTATCCATTTATAATCAATTACTTTACTAAGGAATAATCTACATATAAAATCCACCAATTCGCCAGACAGTGGTGACGCATGCCTTTAATCCCAGCACTTGGGAAAGGCAGAGGCAGGTGGCTCTCCGTGAGTTCGAGGCCAGCCTGGACTACAGAGTGAGTTCCAGGACAGACAAAGTTGTTACAGAGAAACCCTTTCTTGAAAAACAAAACAAAAATATTTTAAACCAATCAATTCTTTGTGTAAAATAACAACCTCATAGCCTGTAATGTTGTAACCATAACTCAATTACTCATAGAACACAGCACAGTGGTCCATCACTGCTAACTAGTTCATTCATGCTCCTCTGCTACCAACCCCCTCCTCCCTGGACAGTACTGACTGGCTACGTCCGGGGTTCTGCACACAGAGAATCGTGGAGCGTGTGGTTCTTTTCCTCAGTATACCACTGTAGAAAAATCCAGGCATGCTCGTGTACAAGTGTACCAATGTCCCGGAGGGCTTTGGTTTACACAAGAGCAGTCCATTAAGCAGATACAGTGCAATTTGCTTATCTAGTCATCGTCTGATAAGCATTTGAATTTCCCCAGTTTTTGGCTATTAGAAACAAAAATTCTATAAGCATCTGAGACAAATCTTTGGATAAGCATACATTTTCACATTAACACTGAGTTAGGATTGGCCAGTTTTGAGTTAGTATTACTTTTTAAAGATTCTGCCCAACTGTTTTTCAAAGTGGCTATACCACTGAGAGTTCTATTGCTTCATAGTCAGGCCAATGCACGATATTCAGCCATCCTAACTGTAGTTAACATTTTACTGTCCCGAGGATGAGAAATGTTAAGCATCTTTCATGTACTCCTTTCTTTCCTTCTTTATTATGTATACAGTGTTCTGCCTGCACGTACGCCTGCAGGCCAGAAGAGGGCACTAAATCTCATTATAGATGGCTGTAAGCCTAGCTAAATCAATGAATTCCAGGTTCAGAGAGACATTGTCTCAAAAATGAAAGATGGAGAGTGACCAAGGAAGACATTTGGCATTGATTTTGGTACACATACATACACCCACAGAAACACATACATAATGAAAAACTTCACTGTCTATTGCCAGAAGTTAGTTATGTAATGAACTTCTGCACTCATCTTGTAGCCTCTAATTTTACTGATGTCACTTATTCTGACAGCCTTTTCAAAATAAGATTAAGATTTTGGGTATATATTGATCATATTGTTTATGAATAAAGGCCATTTAATTTCTTCTCTTCATTTTCTATTGTTTTCTTTCCTGGTTATCCAAACTGATTTTTCTCTAGTTTAAAAAAAATTAAGAAAATGGACAATTTCTTAAGCTTTTCCAAAGCCCATTTGGTCCATGTAGACTAATTTTTAACCACTATATTAAACTAGAATGTATTAATCACTTCCCACTAGGCATTCATTTATTGTTTCCTCCATAACTTGTACTTACATATATTATTTTATTTTGGGGCGGGGGAGGTTGTTGAGGATCAAACCCAGAGATCTGAGCATTCAAGATAAGCACTGTGCCACTGAGCTACATCCCCAGCCATGTTTCCGTTCACCTTCAACAAAACAGAATCTTGAAGCATTAGCTATTTCTACTTCTTAACGCTGAACATATACTTAAAATTCCTGGCATGCTTAGGACCCCAAATCCTCT
Organism: Acomys russatus; assembly: GCF_903995435.1. Taxonomy (NCBI): domain Eukaryota; kingdom Metazoa; phylum Chordata; class Mammalia; order Rodentia; family Muridae; genus Acomys; species Acomys russatus. The sequence goes on along the minus strand of NC_067156.1, from coordinate 20,460,024 downwards.
CTTGTGAAACAGAGAAATATGTAACTATTTAGGTGAAAACTTCCTCTCTTTCCTCAGCCTCCTCTTTCATTGTGACTAGGGTCTCACGTACTCCATGACAGCCTTGGATATGCTATGTAGGAAGGGTTGATCTTGGACTCCTGGCCCTCCTGCCTATGTCTTCTAAGAGCTGGGATTAGAAGCACGTTCCCCCATGTCCCACTTACGTGGGGCTAGGGACGGAACCAGAGCTCCGTCTGCTTGGCAAGCACAACTTCTGAAAAGAGGGAAACTGGGTTTCTGATGGTCGAGGAGCTGTCACATCACGTCGGACTGGTCAATTCTACTCAATACTTTTTGGAGAATAAATTTGATTTACTTAAGGAAATAAAAGGAAAAAATAAGATGAAACATACTGATGTGAAAAATTAAGAGGTAGACTATTAATGCAAAATTTCAAAAACCTATTGTCATGATTTGGGCTGGGCCTTGAAACACGTGGAGAGGAAAGGAGTGCAAAGGCAAACTGTAGAAACTGTCTAGAAAAGTGATTAGTCTTGATTCCTATCAGGACTCACTGCAAAGCTTCAAAGATAATCTTCCTCTCCTTTTTCCATAAGTAACTCTCATTTCTTTCCCTTCAAAAACCAATGTTCTCAGCTCCATCTCTTTTCTTGTCTCATGTGTCGCATGGCCTTGAACGTGCTTGGTAGCCAGCCTTTTGCTACATTGTTTTAAACTGCTTAGCTTTCTTCAATTACCCAAGTGCTAGGAGTACAGCTGTATATCACTACGCCTACCAAGAAATAAAGAACTTGATATGGCCGTACAAGACCTTGACTACAACTTGTGCTATCCATTATAGCAAGGAAATGCATATAAGGGTTCATGAGACACACAGGATCGGAAATATTGTAAAAGATAAAGTTAGCAAAGACATCTAAAAAATGACATCAAGGATGAATCCTCAAGGAGGAAAAATCAGACAAATAAATGAACGTGGAAAGGAAGAAAGGCTGCACCATAGGGAGGAATCCACAGGCCACAGAAACTGGAGACATTATATGCAGGAAAACGAGTACATAGTGTCTAGTGGCAGGCATAGAGCAGCTGAAACTAAAACAGATCTGTAACTGACAAGGTAGCCGGAAGTAGTCAAAGCAATAGAAATGAGCCCAGAACAGTATATAAAGGCCACAGCTCAGTGTTAGATACAATCAGCCAGGCATGGTGGGACAAACTTGGGATCCCAGAACTCTGTTGAGGTAGGAGAATCTTGAGGCCAGCCTGAGCTTCATTGTGTGCCAATGTTGGGGAGTGAGGTGAGAGACAGAGTACAAATAATAACCAAAGATGCTTGAGCCTTTGGCTTGACTGATGAATAAACAGCAGCAACAGCGTTTGCCATAGAGAACGGAAGAGCTGGATGGTGAAGAAGCAGACCAGGAAAAGGTGTTTATTTCTGCTTGCAATATGTATTTAACACAGAGTGAAAACAGAACTTGAAGATTGTTGACAGGCTTTGACAATTCTTTGAGGGTGGAAGGGGTTTATCTGATGTATTTTAAGATGTTTAGTGCTTTAGTTGTGACAGCCACAAGTGGCTCTAGACATTGCCAATTATGGTTATAGGTAATATCACCTATCACTGAGAATCAACCAATCTACAGCACTCAAAGGACATATTACAAATAAAACCCAAGTTCCAAAAATATGTACATATACTTTTCAGCCCTCTTTTCCAGGGCTGGGGAAATAGCATAGTCAATAAAGAGCTTGTCAGTCTTGCCTACTCAGAGTCCCAGTCTCAGTGAGGGACCCTGGATCAAAACACAAGGTGGGCCATTTCTGGGGAAGAATGGTTGAGGTTGACATCTGGCCTTCTCCCCCCACCCCCACACACACACTCACTTTCTTTTTCTTTTCCTAATCTTAAGGTCCTAAGAGGCAAAGCTTCTGTCACACTCACTGTTGGGTTCTCTCGTGCACTATTACCATAACTATACACCAAGAGCTAATTAAATGGTAACATACAAATAACATTTAAAAAATGGTTCTTACAAGCATGATATATTAAAGTTGCACACTTAACCTAGCATATATAAATCATTTTTTAAAAAGAGTGAAAATGCCTTGTTTTAAAAGTGTATCAAAATGTCCTTTCCTCGAGGTCAGTAAACTAGTAATTATGAACAGGATTTTGCTAATTTGAAGTTAGTAACACTCTTGAAACAGTAAGCAATAAAAAAAGAAATATAAAAGTTCTCACCTGTGGCAACTTGGTTTATCAATCCTGCGGAACCACCACTGTTTGTGATCTGTGACGGTGCCTGGCTAAGCCCAGGGGAAGGGGTTCCTAACCTAGGAAACTGCTGAGAACTCATTTCCACCTGCAAAACAAGTCGAATGCCATTACCAGATTCTGAAATGAGAACCAACATTGAGAGATCAATGCATCTTTAGTACTCATGACATCTCTCAGAAATACAAATACAGCTTCATTTATCTAAAGCAGTGAGTTACGATCAGTGGTACAGGCGTCTATTGAGGACTTTTTATGTACTAAGACTAAATTAATAATGACAGCCTTTTTACAAGTGTTGGAGGCTACTATAACCTTCCAAAATACTTACTGATCGCTATACTGGGCGGGGTGGAGGTGTGGGGGTGGGTGGAATACTTAATGTTATAGCAGCCAAATGGTAGTTATTACCATAACTATAGGCTATTTATATACAAATTTATGGAAAACATCATGGCTCTTTTAAAGATTAAGCCTCACACCAAGGTAAATAGAACCTTAATTAGTATGTCATAATGCCCAGCCCCAAGAAAGGATTGGCAATCTTACATTAAGACCCGATGCTTGCGGGATCCTCAGACGCTTTTCCGTAAAGGCCTCCATTTAAGGATTTCCTTTCTTCCTCATCGTGGGCAACCTCCCCCAACCCGAGGCAAGTATAGAATTCGAGACCTTCTCCCTGATCTCTAAAATCGTCTTCCACTTTTTCCTTCGGAATCAGGCTTCACCGATCTCCCCTCTAACCCCATTCCTCCGCCGAGATCCTAGGACACACGTTTTCAGACACCCCGGGTGTCCGGGCTCTGTCTCCCGGGGAAAATGTCCTACGAAGCCCTTTTGGCAAGATAAGCAGTGTGCCTTTTTTATCTGTGGACGCCACGAAGGGCTCGAGGGGCTCCGCAGGCACGGAGGGAACGCGATTCGGAACGCGTCCCGGGGCCCGCCCTCCGTTCAGCCCGCCCGCCACACTCACCCTACGGCCAGCCGCCGCTCCGCTCCTAGTCCTCTTACCACCCAACCTACCCCTGCCTCCCCCGCCTTCCCATTGGCCAGATGCGAGGCGCATCACTCTACCCAGCACCAATCCGCAGCTGCCTGCGCGTTCTGGGCCCGCCCCGCCCTCCCGCCGGCCATCAGCCAATGAGATGCCAGTCTTGCTGGGGGCGGGGAGCAGCCAACACTCCTTGGCTAGACCAATAGCAAGGAAAGACAGGCAAGCCCTGGCAGAAGGGCGGGGATCCGGGAGGCCCCGCCCCGCCAGGGGTCTAAAAGCGGCGGGCGCAGGGCCCGGATGTGGAGAGTCACTTTAAACTGCTCCAGCAGCCAAACTCCCTTAGGCCGTCCTCCCTCCCGCTGACTTCCCTGCGGAGGCCCGCGTCCGCCACACCCCCACGCCCGGGACTGCCCACCCCTCGGGGTTTCTCGCTCTTGCTCGCACCGATCACCCGGAACCTGCCGCCGACTCAGCCTCTCTGCCTTGCTCGCTGAAGAGCTGGAATCAGGACCGCAAGAGCTGGGGCGGCTCTGTCCTTCCCCAGGGACGAGCACCAGGACTGGCCATGCAGTCCCGCCCCCTTGGCTCCTCCCCTCCCTCCCGGTTCTCGTCCTGCCATTACCTGGGCGCGGCCTCGCCGCCTGTAGCTTGCTCCAGTGTGCTCTCCGTTTTTGGAGCTAATGTCCTGGGGCTCAGATCCCGCAGCCACCGCCGGGCCGATAGCACTCTGTCCCCCACCCCTCACTCCAGCGCTGCTGCTTCCGCCGCCGTAACGAGACTTTCGCTTACTGGCTGCGACAAACCCCGCCCCTCTCCCGGACAGCCACTCCTCGTCTGCAGAGAGCAAGACCGCAGTCGGTCCCGCCTCTCGGAGCCCCAGAGGCCCCTCGGAAATGTAGTCCTCCAGCCCTAAGAGGGCGGGGCCTGGGCGACCGGACGCGGGCTTCACGGTCCTTCATAGTCAAGACTAAAGATTGTGCTGCCATTTCTTTGCGGGGCTGAGATGATAAAGGATTCCATGCTTTCGCCTCTGTGGGAAAGCACCCGGTTGCATTTTACCCTAGAGGTGGAGGTACTGCGACGCCTAAAGAGTAAAAGAGGATGGTTGTGGCAGCCCCAGGGGCCCTCCGAATCCACATTCTGCCCCCTCCCCTCGGTGCACATAGGTCTGACTGAATTTTGGCTTCGTGGGATCACTGGAGCGGCTGGCCGAGCACCCGCCTGGATCGGGCTCAGCGCATACATTTGGATAAGGCAGCTCCACTTTCGCTCAAGTCTTCCGGATTACAAAGAGAGGGGTGGGGGTATTGTTTTGCTTGTGGAAGTTTATAGAGTATATCTTTGCCAGAGATGGTGCTAAAAAATGTTTGTCTACTAAGCGGTTACAGACCCTTCCTCCCAGAAGGTCATTTAGAACTCGAATTTTGTGATTTGTTAGAAATAAATGGTCCAGCTGCTTGGCAGGAAGAGAGTAGCTCCTGGCTATCAAAGTCTCAAGTTCCCCGCTTACTTCATGCTGTTTTCTTTTCTCACGCCATCTTTTAATTCTCTGGCTTATGGGAGTAACTGACATACTCCAGCCTGTTCCCTTTTTATTATTTTTTAATTTTTTGGCATTGGTGTTCACTAAAATGGCCAGACTGACCTTGAACTTAAATCTGAAGCCCCATCATGCCTTGACCTTGAATTACCCCTGCCTCAGTCTCTTGAGTAACTGGGATTGCAGGCTTGTACCTTCAGCCCTGGCTAGTGTCTACGTCCTGTTGGGTTCTGCCACCCTCTCAGACTGCTCCTTTAGTTATTAATACCTACTCAAGGAGCTGACGGCTCAGCAGTAAAGGTGCTTGCATACAAAATAAATATGTAATAAAAGTAAAAAACCAAAGGCTGGAGACATGGTTTAGTGGTTAAAAGTGTGTATTGATTGCTCTTGCAGGGGACCCAGTTCAGTTCCTAGCATTCAAACCGGGCTCTTAGAATCACACATGGTGTGTACAGGTATGCTCACACCACCAAGGGATGGCGCTGATGTTCATGAATGTGAATAGGCCCACCACCTGATAGTACTGGAACACAACATACACATGAATAGACATGCCCACACCATGATGTGATGGTACGGGACATGGAATGTATGTGAACAAATAAGCCTGCAAAATAGCAACTCGACATGGCTTTTCTGTATACACACAGGATGGTGCTGAGCAACCACATGCACGTGAACAGGAATGCTCATGTAGACACAGGATGGTGCTGGGATATGGCATGTGTGCATGTGTGTGCACCAGGCATGCTTATACTTCCATGGCAGTGGTTCTGGGACACAACATGTGTGTGAATAGGCATGCCCACACCATGATGTGATGGTGCTGGGACACAGAACATGTGTAAACAGACGTGTCTATATGGCATTGTGATGATATAGGAACGTGGCACTTGTATAAACAGGTCTACACAGCCACACTGCCATGTGACAGCATTTGGTCACAGCTTATGTGTGAACACACATGCCCATGCCATCACAGGATGGCACTGGAAAACCATACACATGTGAACAGGCATGAACACATCATCACAGAACGGTGCAAGGCAGGTGTGTAAGCAGCTGTGCCTACACTGTCAAGGGATGGTGCTGGGATATAGCAGGTGTGTGAACGGGTGTGGCAACACCAGCATGTGATAGCACTGGGACATGGCACATACGTATATCTCCATGGCAACGGTGCTGTGATACAACATGCATGTAAGTAGGCATGCCCACCCCATGATGTAATGGTGCTGGGACACAGAACATCTGTAAACAGTCATGTCTGTGTGGCATTGTGATAGTGCAGGCACATGTCACTTGTGTGGAAAAGGTGTGTCTATCTTGCCACATGACAGGGCTGGGACATAGAATGCATGTAAATGCATGATGGATCAGGGACACGTCATACATGTGTCCCTGAGGCATCATGTTATAGAGCTGGTACATGGCTGTGTGTAAACAGGGGAGCCCATACCACCACATGACAGTGCTGGGACACAGCATGCATGTGACTAGGTATGCCTGCACTGCCACTTGACAAGAGCTGGAACATGGCCTACTTGTGAACAGCCTTGTTCACGACGTAATATGATCATGCTGGGACTTAGCACATACCTGAACAGGCATGTTCACATTACTATGTCAAGGCACTGTGTATGACAGTTTTGCCCATGCCACTACATGATGGAGCAGGGACATGGTATGTGTGTGATCACGTGTGACTGTGCCATCATGCAATGGTTCTGGCATATGATATGTGTGTAAGTACACTTGCCGGTGGCAGATGAGAACATACATGCCTATGCTGCCACATGGTAGGGCTAGGACACTGCTTGTGTATAAACAGGCATGTACCTTTGCTGCCACATGATAGCAGTAGGACAAGGAATGTGTGTAAACAGATGAATCCAAGATGAAAGGCAATGATACTGTGACACAACATGTGTGAACAGGCAAGTTCAACCCAATACTTTATGCTGCAGGGAAGTGGCATATGGGCATATAGGCTTGCCCACACTACACAGATGGTGCTGAGTATGGCATATGTATGAACAAGTATGTACATGCCACCATGTAATGATGCTGGTATTTGCCCATTTGTGAACATGCATGTCCCATGCATGTCACGGTGTTGGGACATGGTATGTGTGTAAACAGTCATGCTCATTCCACCATTGGTGCTATTGGAACACAGCACACATGTGAACAGATGTTCCTATGCTATGTGATGATGCTGGGACATGGCACGCGTGTAAAATGGTGCGCACAAGACAATCCTGAGTGTGGTGGGACCTGACACACACGTGAGAAGGTCTGCACATGCCACCACATAATGTTGCAGAGACATGGATGATTTGTGAACACACATGCTGGAGGCATCACATGAGAACAAGGATGCCTATGCAACCATACGATGGTACTGGACACAGCAAGTATGTGTATGAGCAAGCACACATGGAACATATATAAACATGTGTGGGCACACTGTCCTAGGGGTAGAGGATTTTTAATCAAGCAACATGACTACTTTGGCAAGGGATCACATAGATTTATGAGAAAGCACACATGAATACTAGTGCGGAAGTACAGACGCAGACAGTGATGTCCTAATGTAAGTGTGCACATGTACTTACTTGTACAGAAGTACAAATGGGGAACCGAAAACAGCAGGACACATTGATGGACACTCAGATGTACCATAACAGAAGCACACACGTGTATACCACTACAGAGGATAGAGGAATGTTCTAGTAACCCATTGCTCAATTAATTACTAGAGAAGAGCACACATAAGGCCATACTACGACCGCACTGCACATGGATGTACTGGCTCAGTGGCAAAGCTTGATATATTACTCCTGCAGTACACACTGACATCCTGCAAGAGCCGTGCTCAGGGTTGTACTAATAAAGCAGCTCGCCTGAATAGCCTTACAGTAGCGCAGATAGATGTCTTCACGCAGCTTGACACGTGAACGGACCAGAGCGGGAGTAGAGCACTGCACACTGATGTCCTAGTATAGTCTAGTACACGGGCGTGTGTGAACAGCAGGGCACAACGGTGTTCTTGTAGTGTATGGTACACAGGGGCACTACAGCACTGTGCATGGATCTGCTCGTAGTGTACTGTACCTGGAAACACAGCAGAGCGTATAGATGTAGTATTAAAGCAGAGCACACGGAAGCCCTGGTACTAGAGCACACACCAATGCACAAGTGGGGCACTACAGGCTAACAGACAATTACGTGACAGCGTGGAGGTATTTATCCAGCAGCACACATGAACGTACTAGTACAGACAGGATCATATAGTAATACAGAAGCAGGCAAGGATGAGCTGTACCTGGATGCAAAATAATGTGTGCACATTTATCCCTTACAACAACACTACACATGTCAGTGCCTTAGAAAAACCTGATGTGCTTCCACTGCAGCATAAACAGATGTGCGTGTATTAATACAACAGAGAACATGGGTGCACATGCCTGTGCTAGAACAGCAGTGCACGCTTTTGTAGAGTACATCGGTGCACCAGAAAAATATGTATGAGTACAGTGGCAAACTCAGATGTCCTAGTACTGCCCAGCATTGGAGCCTGCGGGAACAGCAGTGTACGAAGAGTCTCTACTAAAGAAGCACGGGCGTGGTGGCGCACGCCTTTAATCCCAGCACTCGGGATGCAGAGGCAGGCGGATCGCTGTGAGTTCGAGGCCAGCCTGGTCTACAAAGTGAGTCCAGGATGGCCAAGGCTACACAGAGAAACCCTGTCTCGAAAAACCAAAAAAGAAAAAAGAAAAAAGAAAAAAAAGATAGAGAGAAGACAGCTAGAGGATAGGGAAGGGACAGAGAGGAAAAGCGACAGGAGATACAACGAGATAGGAGAGAGAAAGTTTTGTTGTTAGTTTAAAGGTATGGCCTAATAAATGTTTATTATAAGGCGGTGTTATCTAACCTGCTTTCGCAATCAATAAAGACACAGGCACTTGATATATTTTAGCCTAGCCTCATTTCACCTGGGGCATGGCAGATATTAACGCCCTAAACTACCTTCCATTAGCTCTCAGCCTCTCTCCCACGCCACCTGTTCTAACAATTTCTATCTGAACTACCTCCCAGCCATAATCCCAAAATACTTGCTAATGTTGTCCGTCTGGGCCACTTCTTTCCATGTGGAACTTCATAGTTCCACCTCTGGGCCTACACAGCTCTTTCCTGTCCCATGGCAAATCTCTTCCTTCTCCCTCTTTCAGTACCTGTCTTTCTTCCTCCCATCCTTCGACCTCTGGCTTTGGAACCTCAAACTCTGCCCCCCTTTCTTCTACCAAAACCCTGTTCCTACTTTAAGGACTTGGGCTCTCTCTAGCACGTATGGCAAAGGGACAGCCCCAGTGTACTTCCACCACTTTCTATGCATGGCCTGAGACTCTTAGATGGACAAGTCTCCTGACTTTTCTCAATAGAATCACCCTCTCTGCCTGATGGGAGGATCTAAGGCAAAAAACTGTTCCCATCTTCCACACACAGGACTCGCAAACCAAACATCCAAGCACACAGTAAGCACCATTCCTCCACCAGCATGGGAGGGATGCAGAGTGATGCAGTGACTAGCTACCACTCCAATCTGGCTGCTAGGTACGATGCTCTAGCAAAACCATTTGTTATCTAAATGTTTTCTTTTCTAGGACACTCTAGCCTCCCAAAGGGCTCCTATTTCACTTTTGTATGAGTGTCCACGCCTCAGTGTATGTCCGAGCACCAGATATATAGAGCTGCCCTTGGAGGCCAGAGGAGAACCACAGCTCCTTAATTCCACATTTGAGGCATTAGCTGGGTGCCACTGGATGTGGGTTCTGGAAACCAAATCCTGGTCCTCTACAAAAGCAGCAAGTGCTCTTAACAATGAACTCATCTCTCCTACCCTATAAAAGTGTCCTGTCCCTTCAGCGACCTCAGGAAATAACATGCCCCTTATAGCTATAGCTATATCCTGTTTGGCTTTGACAGCTGGCTTGTGTTTCTCCAAACCATTTATAATTAGTGGGCAGGTCTGGAAAGACGGCTTAGCGTTTAAGACAAAGTACTGTTCTTCCAGAGAAACCGAGTTTGATTTCCAGCACCTACATTAGGAGCTCATAACTCCTGTAATTCCAACTCCAGGGGACCTGACTCCTTTGGCCTCCGTAGCCACCAGCACTCATGTTCATATCCCTACACACAGATACACAATGAAAATCTTTTATACAATAATAATTAATGGGGAAACATGAGAGTAATAGCAAGTAGAATAAAAGATGTACAGTGGAAATTAAGAGAAGAGGAGAGAAAGGGGCAGAGAGGATATGTGAGGAAATATGTCTGAAAACTTTGCATTTTAACATTATCTTTTATTATTAATATAATATAATATTAATATAGCTAACCAAAAACCTGAAGGAACTCCAATATCAACTCAGGCCTAGTCTGAAACTCTTTAAAATCAAAGTTTGGATGGGGAGGATAATAGAGAATCATATGTAGCTCTTGTGCCCTAAGGAAATTCATTAGGGAAAACTTTTTTTCCCCATAGAGAATGCTAAAAGAGGGCATCTGGCCAATGGCTGGAGACAATGATAGTTTTTTGCTCTGACTGTGATCACCCAAGCAGAAACTGGATAAAGGAAAGTTAAGGCCGTCACACAACAGTACCTGATTAGATATTGTTATCTGTAGAAATGTTTCTTTAGAATCTGCTTTGAGAGCAATAGAAGGTCAGCTTGGAATGTTATGCTTTACAGATACTTTACAAGAAAAGACCTCTTGGTAGTTAGCCTAGGCTTGGATAGCACACCTGTTGGTTGGGGACTGGGAGTAAGTCAAGTTTTTTCTTTATTAGAGAACATTTAGCTCAAGCTATGTTGCTACGACAATCTTGTAAACCCAATGGCTTTAGCCCAGGAAATTTATGATTAAACTTTCCTGAGTCTTGTTTAAGAAATAATAATCAAGTTATGCTGACCATTGCTTGGAAATTGATTGATTTTTGCTGTATGCTTTATTGTAGGTTATACAAAACTTCTTGTATTTCCTTGTTAGACTGTTCTCTTGCTTTGTTGAGTTTTGAATGCCCTATTGATTGTAAAAGATGAGAAAAATCATGATGTAATCTGTAATGAAAAAAACTGAACTTCACTTTAAGTAAATTACTGGGGTTGTCCCAAGGAGTCAGACAGACTGCAAGCAAGACAGAGACAAAAACAGAGAGTAAGGATGTGAGAGAGACAGAAAATAAAGTTACCCTGGACCTTAAAATCTTCAGGTTGTACCGCATATGCTGGGATTTCCAATATTTCTTGTTCCGTCATTCCTCAACGTCTCCTCAACAACTATTTCCCTAAACCAGCTGTTTACCGCCTGCTCAATTCTCCCTACAGTGGATCCACCGAGACTTTCTTTTCTCTCCTCTTCACTATTCCTGGAGCTCAGTGGCGGGCAGCCTGGGTAGTTGGACTCACAGCTGTCTTCAGTCCTCTCTAAGATGCAACAGTATCTTCTAGCCCATTTTCCGAGGGTTCTCCTGTGTAGCTTTTCTTGTTTTTCTGCTTCTTTTTCTTCTTTCAGAGTTTGCCACTTGCATTAGACTATTCTGGGAACCCTGCCTTGGCCATGTCCCCATCTTGCTTGGTCTCTGGGTTTCCACGTTGAGCTCTTCCTTTGTTCCCTGAAGACACAGAGTCTGGCAGGGAACAGTCTTACCTCTCCCCGTTTACCACAAGGTCACCCTCAAGATCTACAATGTTTATCAGCTCAAACCAATTGTCAACAGATTCCTTCCTTCCCTGCACCCACCAGGGCGCCGGCCACCCAAACCCTATTTTGGTCTTTCTTCCTCTGTGTCATGAAGGAGGTCAAACCTCAAGGTCTTAGGTCCCTAGGCTGTGCTGTTTTCCAGTCAGCCTCCTGAGGGCGACATAGGATTCAACATCCTGATGGAGGCACAGGGCAACTCAAGATCATCCTCTTCACCCCCCCCCCCCCCACCCCCCAGCACTCCTTGTTACTTACCTTCTTTGGGTCTATAAACTGTGTCATGGTTATGCTGTAGTTATGGCTAATATCCACTTATAAGTGAGTACATACCGTGTGTGGCTTTCTGGGTCTGGGTTACCTCACTCAGGATGATCTTTACTAGCTCCACCCATTTGCCTGCAAATTTCATGATATCATTGCATTTAATAGCTGAGTAATATCCCATTGTGAAAATACACCACAGTTTCTTTATCCATTCTTCGGCTGAGGGACATCTAGGCTGTTTCCAGTTTCTGGCTATTATGAATAAAGCTGCTATGAACATGGTTGAGCAAGTATCCTTGTGGTGTGGTGGAGCACCTTATAGTTAGGTCTTGAGGTAGAACTATTCCCAGTTTTCTAAGAAACTGTCAAATTGATTTCCAGAGTGGTTGTACAAGTTTGCACTCCCACCAGCAGTGGAAGAGTGCTCCTCTTTCTCCACAACCTTGCCAGCATGTGTCGTCACTTAAGTTTTTGATCTTAGCCATTCTGAAGGCTGTAAATTGGAATCTCAGAGTTGTTTTTATTTGCGTTTCCTTGATGACTAGGATTGGTAACATTTCTTTAAGTGCTTCTTGGATATTAGAGATTCCTCTGTTGAGAATTCTGTTTAGGTCTGTACACCATTTTTCTTTTCTTTTCTTTCTTTCTTTCTTTCTTTCTTTCTTTCTTTCTTTCTTTCTTTCTTTCTCTCGTTTTCTGAGACATGGTTTCTCTGTGTAATAGCCTGGCTGTCCTGGAACTCTCTTTGTAGACCAGGCTGTCCTTGAACTCTCAGAGATCCACCTGCCTCTGCCTCCAGAGGGCTGGGATTACAGACTTGAGCCACCATACCCGGCCTGTACCCCATTTTTCAATTGGGTGGTTTGGTTTGTTGCTGTTTACTTTCTTGAGCTCTTTATATACCTTGGATACCAGTCCTCTGTTGGGTGTCGCGTTGGTGAAGATCTTTCCCCATACAGTAAGCTGTTGTTTTGTCCTTTTGATGGTGTCCCTTGCCTTGCAGAAGTTTTTCGGCTTCATGAGGTCCCATTTATTAATTGTTGATCTTAAAGCCTGAGCTGTTGATGTTCTATTCAGAAAGTTGCCTCCTGTGCCAATGCATTAAAGACTATATTACACTTTCTCTTTTATCAGATTTAGTGTATCTTGTTTTAGGTTGAAGTCTTTGATCCACTTGGACTCAAATTTTGTGCAGGGTGATGGAAATGGATCTATTTGCATTCTACATGCAGACATCCAGTTAGACCAGCACCATTTGTTGAAGACACTATCTTTTTTCAATTGTATGGCTTTGTTTTTTTTTTTTAAACCAAAAATCAGGTGTCCATAGGTTTATTTCTGGGTCTTTGATTTGATTCTATTGATCAAGCTGTCTGTTTCTATGCCAATACCATGCAATTTCTATTAGTATTGCTCTGTAGTACAGCTTGAAATCAGGGATGATGAAAGTTCCAGAAGATCTTTTATTGTACAGGATTGTTTTATCTATCCTGGATTTTTTGTTTCTCCATATGAAGTTGAGTATTTTTCTTTCAAGGTCTGTAAAGAATTGTGTTGGAATTTTGATGGGAATTGCATTGAATCTGTAGATTACTTTTGGTAAGATGGCCATTTTTACTATATTAATCCTACTGATCCATGAACGTGGAAGATATTTCCATCTTCTGATAACTTCTTAATTTCTCAAAGACTTGAAGTTCTTGTCAATAGGCCTTTCACTTGCTTGGTTAGATTTGTGCCCCAGCCCGCCGGGGTTCGACTAACGCTCGGGAGGAAAATTTTCCTGTATAGATACAGAACACTAGACACGAAGAAGGGGGCAAGTCTGCATTCTGATCAAACCCCATTTATTGAGAATTTTTACAGAGTTTATATAGGCACAGAGGCATGGGTATTTGCGTAAGCAAGGGTTGCTTATGGATACCTAACTCTGGAGTGCTCCAGCAGGTAAGTATCTACCTTTACAGCTGCTAATTGCAGGAGAGAAATTCCAGGAAAGTCGTGAAGAATCTGGTTAGTCAGGAAAAAGCTCCCGGAACTGCTGCTCGCAGGCAGCTGGCCTTTAATCTGATCTTATCAGTAGTCCCACTGGAAAAGGAGTAGCTCGGGGGTCTAGAATGACCAGTCCCCGCAATAAACCACAACAGGTGTCTAATTGCCAACCTGTGACAAGTTCAGCTAGTTTCTGGTGAATGGCAGACTTCTGGAGAAATAGGAACCTAGGTTCTGATAAGATGGTTGAACATTGGCCATATAGCCCGTCCCCAACAGATTTGTGCCAAATTTTTAATTTTTATTCTTTTACTTTTATTTTATATTGTGAAGGGTGTTGTTTCCACAATTTCTTTCTTGTCCTGTTTATCACTTGTATAAAGGAGGGCTACTGATTTTTTTGAGTTCATTTTGTAACCATCTACTTTGCTGAAGGTGTTTCTGGTGTAGGAGTTCTCTGGTAGAATTTTTGGGGTCACTTGTATATACCATCATATCAGGTGCAAATAGCAATACTTTTACTTTGTCCTTTCCAATTTCTAGCTCCTTGATCTCCTTTATTTGTCTTATTGCTCTAGCTAAAAGTTCAAGTACTATATTGAATAGATATGGAAAGAGTGGACAGCCTTGTCTTGTCTCTGATTTTAGTAGAATTGCTTTAAGTTCCCCTCCATTTAATTTTATGTTGGCAATTGGCTTGCTATATATTGCCTTTATTATGTTTAAGTATGCACCTTGTATCCCTGATCTAAGACTTTTATCCTGAGGGGGTGTTGGATTTTATCAAAGGCTTTTTCAGCATCTAATGAGGTAATCATGTAATTTTTTTCTTTCAGTTTGTTTATATGGTGGATTACGTTGATGGATTTTCATATGTTGAGCCATTCCTGCATCTCTGGGATGAAGCCTACTTGATCATGACAGATGATGTTTTTGATGTGTTCTTGGATTCTGTTTGTGAGTCCTTTGTTGAATAGTTTGGCATCAATGTTCATAAGGGAAATGGTCTGAAATTATCTTTCTTTGTTCAGTCTTTGTGTGACTTAGGTATCAGGCTGACTGTGGCCTCATAGAATGATTTTGGCAATGTTCCTTCTGTTTTGATATTGTGTAATAGTTTGAGGAGTATTGTTACTAGCACTTCTTTGAAGGTCTGCCAGAATTCTGTGCTAAAATCAGTGGGCCCTGGACTTTTTATTGGTTGGGAGATTTTAGTGACTGCTCCTTTTTCCTCAGGTCTATTTAAATTGTTTACCTGATCTTGATTTAACCTTGGTAAGTGGTATATATCAAGAAAATCACCCATTTTGTGGAGTACAAGTTTTTGAAGTAAGACCTAATGATTCTTTCAGTTTTCTTTGTGTCTGTTTCCCTTTTCATTTTTGGATATTCTTTTTCTGACTTTTAGTTAGTTTGGCTAATGGTTTGTCTATCTTGCTGATTTTCTCAAAGAACCAACTCTTGGTTTCATTGATTCTCTGCCCTGAGTTTGAGTATTCCCTACCATCCACTCCTCTTGGGTGTCTTTGCTTCTTTTAGTTCTAGAGCTTTTAGGTGTGCTGTTAATTTGCTAGTGTGAGATCTCACCAATTTATTTATGAAGGCACTTAGTGCTATGAACTTTTTTCTTAGCACTGCTTTCACTGTGTTCTATAAGTTTGGGTATGTTTTGCCTTAATTGTTGTTGAATTCTAGAAAGTCTTTAACTTATTTTTTATTATTTTCCTTGACCCAGTGGTCATGGAGTTGTTCAGTTTCCATAAGTCTGTAGTTGTTGTCTCTCTTCCTGGCCTAGGACCCTCCATGTTCCTCTGTGGCCATTCGTACAGGGTCTGGACCTCCAGCACTGCCAGAGAACACAAGGTAGTTGTGGCATGCTTCGAAAACCATCATGTTAGCATAATGTTCCTGTGGACTGTGTACAGTTTACCCTTGTCCATTCAAACGCCGATTTCTCCTCCCACCACCAGCAGCTCCTGCCCTACAGTCCTTTGACCTCCTGACCCAAAGCCCACAGCACCTGGCTTCAGCTGAGATCAGAAGATCTGGACAAATGGTCCATCAGGATTTACTGTTTCAGTTTAGCTGGCTGCCCCAGCACGGGACAGTTCAGCTTCAGACTCCCACCCTGTCCCTTGTTAATGCAAGCCCCACCCCCCTCCAGTGAGCCTCACATCCCTGCAACCCCACCTTTTCCCCAGGTGTACCCTGCTTCCATGACTTTTCCAGTGGGATCTGTACTCCAGGGCTGGGACAGCATGTCAGCCAGAAGGCATAAAGATGTATCTTCCTTACCTGTAGCAGTCCTTGAAATGGGCCTGGGACTCCAGACCGCTAATCTCCCCTGACCTCTTTGTGCAGTAAGCCGTGGGTCCAGTTGGCCTTCTTGCTTCCAGCTGGTCATCCCTTGTCATGACCCTGCAGGCACCCAAGGCCCCTTGCAGGATTTGCCCATGGGCTTGGGCCCTGGACCAGGCCAGAGAGGGGAAGCAGAGAGCCTGGCTACAGGATACTGCTCATGCAAAGCCGCAGCCACTGGAGTATTAGCCTTTTTGTGTTTTGAGCTGATGTGCTTTAGTGGTTGTAATCCCTATTTTGCTTTCTCCATGCTGGTGTTGAGCTCACTATAAAGCTCAAGTTAGCCTTGAACTCCTGACGCTCCTGCCTCTGCCTCCCACGTCTTGGCATGGTAGGCTTGCTGCAGCACACCTGGACGACGACTGGATATTTTGTGGGATTTTGCACTTGGGTTCACAGGAGATAGTGGTTTGTTGTTTCTACTCTTTGCCTCTTTTGGGTATGTGAGTAATGCTAGCTTCAAAGAGTGGGCGAGCAGGGGTACCGATAGCTCCTATACCCTAAAGTGATTGCAGGGAACTGGAGGTTACGGGCCATAGCACAGTGGCATCACTGTGCATCTCCACATATGACATACCAGGGTCAATCCCTGACACTGCCAAAGTGAAAACCAGGGCATTTAATATAATTTATTCACTATTTGGAAGAATTTACCATTGTTCTTATGTATAGTACACGAGGCCAGGCATGGCAGCACCTAGGAGGCAGACACAGGTGGATGTCTGTGAGTTTTAGACTAATTCATTCTATGTGAAGAGTCTCAGGCCAGCCAGGGATATTTAGGGAGACCCTGGTAGAAAACACACACACACACACACACACACACACACACACACACACACACACACACGGGGCCAGGTAATTGGCTCAGCATGTATAGGTGCTTCCCATCCATCCTGACAATCTGGGTTCAATTCCCAGGACCCACATCATGGAAGGACAGAACTGACACCCACACATTATCATCTGACTTCCACAGGCCCACAATAGGATACACACTCCCAGACAATTATACACACATGCCTCTAATTTTAATAACAAAAATGTCAAGGTGGCTGGCACCTGAAGAATGACAGCCAAGAATGAACTCTTACCTCACCAAGTACACACACGTAGACAACCCTGAGAACCATTGCCCTGTGGTAGCATAGACTGGGAGACATAAATGCAAATGGTCACTGAGAATTGAACCCCAGTCCTCAAGAGTGTGCAACGGCCACTCAGCTTTTTACCACCCCATTCTCTCTAGCTCAGTGCTTAGTTTATTTTGTTGTTGTTTGTTTGATTTTGATTTTATTACTTGTTTGTGGGTGTTTTCCCTGCGTGTCTGTGAACCATGTGCGTACCTGGTACATGCAAAATCCAGAAGCAGGGGCTTCGGATCGCTTGGAATTAAGAGTTACAGATGAATGGTGGCTGCCCTGGAGGTACTAGGACTTGAACTCAGACCCCAGGGAACAGCAGCTCGTGCTTGGAACTGCTGAGCCATCTCTCCAGCCCCTGTATTTTCTAAATATTAAAAAAAAACCAACTTTAAAAAAAGATTTATTTATTTTATATATATGACTACTCTATCTGCATGTACATCTGCATGTCATAAGAGGGCATCAGATCACATTATGGATGATTTTGAGCCACCAAGTGGTTGCTGGGAACTGAACTCAGGACCTCTGGAAGAGTAGACAATGCTCTTAACCTCTGAGCCATCTCTCCAGCCCCCTTGAAACTTTTTGAACTCATAACATAGTTATAATTTCAATATGACTACATCATTTCTTCCCCTTCCCTTTGCCCCCACCAAGCCCTCCAAGGTACCTGCCCCCTTGCTCTCTCTCAGAATCCTTGGTTTTGAGGCCCACTCATTCTGTAGCCCACAGGCTTTAACCCAACACGAACACAGCTGTGGGCTTTTTGTTGTCGTTCTTGTGGTTGGTTGGTTATTCTTTTGATGCAGGGTCTCTTTTTGCAGCACAAATTAGCCTGTAATTCACAGTAATCCCCTTGCTTCAGTTGAGATTACAAGTGTGCACCCCCTGCAGCTGGGAATGCTTCATTTGCATGAGGAGTAATTCCAGGTGCTGGTTGGATATGCCCATATAAGGAGAGAGGACTTTTAACCTGAAACCTGGCCACCTCAAGGGTGGCAGAGGTGGGGGTCATCAGATTATGTGCATTCCCGGCCTTGCAGGCCCTGAGCATTCCTGGCTCCACAAACAAAAATATTGCTGGTCCTGGTGGCTCACACCTTTAATTCCAGCACTTGGGAGGCAGAGACAGGTGATTTCAAGGCAAGCCTAATCTATATCGGTTCAGTACAAGCCAGGGCTACACAGAGCAACCCTGTCTTAAAAAGATGACTGCAATAAATAAATAGTTTTCAATTACAAGTTTAATTTTTAATTGTTTCAGCCCCCTAATCAAAAGACACAGGTTAGTTGAATGGACTGAGAAACAATCCATCTTTCCGTTGTCTTTAAAGACAGGCATTACCTTAGGAGAAAGATGAGTTAAAAAAAAAAAAAAAAAGGTACTCCAAACAAATGGATGAGGAAGAAAGCAGGCTTTGCTATCCTAACACTGACAGAAAAGGCTTCAAACAAAACTAACCAGAAGAGATAAGAGAACACTTAATTCTAAACAGGAATTCTAAACTTAATTCTCTGTCTGTCTGTCTGTCTGTCTGTTTATCTATCTATCTATCTATCTATCTATCTATCTATCTATCTATCTATCTATCTATCACTCCGGTGCATCCAACTTTATGAAATCTATACTACTAGAATAAAAAATAAAGATTAACATCAACATGTTAATAGTGAGTGATTTCAATACACAACATGCTCCACTAGGCAGGCCACGTGTACAAAAATACAGAGAAAATACAGATATGCATCAAATGGCCCTAACGAACACCTATAGAATAATCTACTGAAACAGCAAAGAATATACAGTCTAGATCTGAATGGGGGGGGGGTCTAGATTTACTGCATGTATTGTCCTTGGTTAGAACAGCAGTTTGAGCAGACCTGCCTGGAGCCAGATCCACCAGCCTTCATGGTCTTCTCTTAGGGTTCCAGGGCACTCTGGGTCCTTCCATTTTCCCATTCTCCCATACCCCTCTCACCTGGAATCCCAATTGTTGGGGGATGGTCTGAGTATTTTGATGCTAATTAGTGCTTGCAGTCTCTGACCCACCTTTTGCTTAATAAAAAGCCATCCCACCTGGGCAGGGCAAAGGAGATAGGTGGGGCTAGGAGAGAGAGGAATTCTGGGAAGAAGAAAGATTGCCAGGAGAAAGGAGGAGAGAGATCTGAAGGGAAGAGAGGAAGGCTGCCATGGGTTAAGTGGAGGAGAAGCACATGGCCGGTGTGGATGGAGAATCCAGCCCAGATGAAGAACATTAGCAAGTATTTGGGATTATGGATGGGAGGTAACTTGATAGAAATTATTAGAAGCAAAAGGCATGGGATTGAGACAGGGATCCCATGCCTGCCCCACTATGGGAGGTAGTTTAGAGGAGTGATATCTGCCCTGTCCGGCTAACTAAGGGTATTTTAAAATATAACAAGTGTCTGTGTCTTAATTGATTGCTAGCCGGGCCTACAGGTAATACATGTAATTTTAAAAAACAATACCAAATAGGAAGTTCCAGCATCTATCCCAATCCCCAACTAAATGAAGACTCTCAGAGGACATCCCTGTTGGGCTGTGTCCAATTATAAGTGAGTATATATCATGTGTATATTTCTTGGTCTGGGTTAACTCACTCAGGACGATCATTTCTAGTTCCATCTATTTGCCTGCAAATTTCAAGATTTCTTGTTTTTAATAGCTGAGTAGTATTCCATAGTGTAAATGTACCACAGTTTCTTTACCCATTCTTTGACTGAGGTACATCTAGGTTGTTTCCAGATTCTGCTATTATAAATAAGGCTGCTATGATCATAGTTGAGCAAATGTCCTTGTTATGTGATGGAGCATCTTTTGGGTATATTTCAAGGAGTGAAATAGCTGGGTCTTGAGGAAGCCCTGTTCCCAGTTTTCTGAGAAAGTGCCAGATTGATTTCCAAAGTGGTTGTACAAGTTTTCACTCCCACCAGCAATGCAGGAGTCTTCCCCTTTCTCCATATCCTCGCCAGCATGTGGTGTCATTTGAGTTTTTTATCTTAGCCATTCTGATGGGTATAAGATAGAATCTCAGAATCGTTTTGATTTGCATTTCTCTGATGACTAAGGATGCTGAACATTTCTTTAAGTGTTTCTCAGCTAGTCGATATTCCTTTGTTGAGAATTCTCTGTTTAGTTCTGAGCCCCATTTCTTAATTGGGTTATTTGGTTTGGTGGTGTTTAATTTCTTGAGCTCTTTATATATTTTGGATATTAGTCCTTTGTCAGTTGTAGGGTTGGTGAAGATCTTTTCCTAGTCTGCAGGCTGTCACTTTGTTCTGTTGACAGTGTCTCCTGCCTTACAGAAGCTTCTCAGCCTCATGAGGTCTCCTTTATTAATTGTTGACCTTAGAGCCTGGGCTGTCGGTGTTCTGTTCAGGAAGCTGTCTCCTGAGCCTACTTCTTCAGGGTCCCAGTGGAGACTGAACGCCAGCTGAGACATCCAGCCTTGAGGACTGAACAACTACTATGTTCTTGGGCCTTCCATTGGTAGCCATCCATTGTTGGACTAGTTGCACCACAGCCTGTAAACCAGCCTAACAAATTCCCTTCCCCATAATGATTCATTGTATGAGATTTGCTCCTCTAGAGATGGCTCAGAGGTTAATTGCACTGTCTGCTCTTCCAGAGATCCTGAGTTTAATTCCTAGAGCCCACATGGTGGCTCACACCACCTATAATGGGATCTAATGTCCTCCTCTGGCCTGCAGGTGTACATGCAGATAGAGCACTCATATACATAAAAATAAATACATATTAAAAAAAGAAAACCCTGACTAATACACCATTTCATTAGTAATTAAATGAAGGCTTTCTTATTAATAATTTGGGTAATAATCTTCACCACCCCCCCCTTTTTTCTTTTTAAAAAGACAGAGTCAAATCCCTTTCCTTTTCACTGTGAGGTTAGATTTGCTGACTTTTTTTTTTTTTTTTTTTTTTCTGAGACAGGGTTTCTCTGTGTAGCCCTGGCTGTCCTGGACTCACTTTGTAGACTCACAGCAATCAACCTATCTCTGCCTCCCGAGTGCTGGGATTAAAGGAGTGGGCCACCATGCCTGATTTACTGACTCGGGAATGTAGCTGGATCAACTAGGTCATAGATAACATTGTGTTTTCTCTCTCATTCACCTCTTGCGTCTCTCACTATGGAAGAAGGCAGTGTATAATATAAGGTCATTCAAGAATGTCTATGAAGAGATCCAGATGGTAAGGAATGGAAATCAGCCAATCATCAAGCAATAGAAGAGTTCTTTTCCCAGCTATCTGAGTGAGAGGTCTTAGACTGGATTCTTTAGTCGCAGTCAAACCCAGACAAGTTTGGCAATGTTCCATCCTTTGTCAGGAATTTGAGTCACTTCAAAATCATTTATTCATGGAAAGTATATGATAATGAGTGTTGTTTTGAGCTGGTCAGTTATAGAAATGATTTTTCATGCTTTAATAGATAACTAACAAAAATAATATTACTACAATTTTCATATAATGTATATTGGACAGTTTCTAAAATTCATGTTTCAGGTCAATGTTAGAAGTTTTTCAAAGTTTTTGAATTTATAGAACATGGGCCATTTCAGCAAAATAGTTTGAATATAGAATGACAGAGCCAGGTGTGGTGGCTCATGCCTTTAATCCGAGTACTCAGGAGGCAGAGGTAGGCAGATCACTGTGAGTTCGAGGCCAGCTTGGTCTACAGAGCGAGTCCAGGACAGCCAGGACTACACAGAGAGACCCTGTCTTGAAAAACCAAAAGAATATAGAATGACAGAACTTCGATAATACTGTGGCATGTTGATGAAAAGATGCCAACATTATTAATAATCCAGGAATATCTTTATCACTGTCTGCCTGTAACTGGATCTGCTCGAGCAATTTCATTTTTACTAAAATAATTATTTTCTTAAGACAAATGCCCAAGATTTCTAAAGCAATTAGAATATGCAAGTAAAAAGATAAAATCTTGCTAATCCACATTTTGGTGCTTACCATCTTATTGTATTTTTATTAATACATTATTAAAATGTGAGATCATATGGTAGATACTTAATATAGAATTCTAATGCTAGTTAATACCCATTTTATTATAATCTTTAAACATCTAAGTCTAATCTCTTATATTGCCTTCATCACTGTAGATCACGTTACTAGTATATTTTCACAGCATCTTGTGCTGGCCTACTAAACACAGAAAGCATTCACTCCTTTCTAAAATAGCATTAACGCCTCGTCATTCTTCCAATCTCAAGAACACCTCAGTGTAATCCATTTTACCCTCCATCTTGCCTGTAAGACCTGGCTGTACTTCCTCAACCCTCATTTCTTGTATTTTCCAATTAATCTTTTATTTTTATTGTACGCATCAATATTTTACAGAAATAAAAATAAAGTGCCAAACCAGAATTACATGGCTTCTGATTTCTTTTAGGGTTAACCCTCATATATTATTGTTATTTTTATATCACATTCAGCCTGCTTTGCTTGCTACCCAGCTTGTTACCTGAACCAGGTTCCTAGTTTGGCCTTGAAACTTTTCTTCCAGGTAATTAAACATGGCTCACTCCTTTGTGTCACTCAGTCCCCGGTTCAAAGGGCACTTCTTCAGAGAGGACTATCTTCTAGAACAGCTCATCTATAAAGGCTACATTACTGTTCAGTTCTTTTCAAAGCCTCCTTTGACTTACCTTGTCTTCTCTGAATGATTTGACATTGTGTATGCTCATGGGTAGAACGTCTGCTGTTTGTCTCTTTTTTAAAAAAATATATTTTATTAATTTAGTCATATTACATTTCTTTAAACTATAATTCTAGCTGATTTAACACCATTATTCCTGGTGTTTAAAAGAGTATCTGGAGCCGGGCATGGAAGTGACTCTTGGGATAAAGCACTTGCTCTGCAAATGTGAGGACAGTAGTTCAGATTGGCAGCACCCAAGTAAAAGCTAGGTAGGTGCGAAGGCTGCCCACAATCTCAGGCCTCAGTAGGCTGAGGCCATGTTATTCCTGGGGCAAGATGGCTAGCTAGATTATCTGCACTTGTCAGCTCCAGCTTTAGCAAGAGGCCATGCTTCGATAAATAAAGTGCAGATCAATTGAGGAAGATAGCCAATGTCAACTTTGGACCTCTACGTGCATGCACACTTATGTCCACACACAGGGAGATGTCTACCACATTCACATGCCAAAAAAAAAAAAAAAAATCACATCTAAAAAACCAACATATGTCCTAAGACAGATGATCAATATGTGTATTTTAACTAGTGATCTGTATTGATATTTCACTTAATGACTAGTAGGTTAATCGTGACTTGTTATTTAGAGCTCTATAGCTTTTCTTATTGTTGGTAAGTATATTATATGTACATGCATACTATATAAGCTGGAAGCATGTATAGGGCACATGTATTATATTTAGTTTCTGAAATTTAAGAGTTTAAAAGACGACAAATTACCAAACTACTCTCCCTAAAAAATGTTATATTTTTATAAGGATTCTTTATGTGAGAGATACTCTTTTTCTCACTTTGAACAACAATGTGCATTTTTGTGTAAAGACCAACATTTACTGTTCTGTTTTGGTCTAAGACTGTGTTTCACCCTGTAAGCCAGGCTGGCTGGGAACTCCTGGCAATCCTCCTGTCCAGCCTCCTTAGTGTTCAGCCAGGCACGACGCCTGGCCAAGATTGGCATTTTAACAGATGAAAGGTGACTGTTCATATAAAATGTTTTCATTACTGGGAGACATATTTGCTTTAATTATTCACCTGTTTCCTTTTAAAGTAGCCTCTTCAAAGCCTTTGATCATATTTATACTGATTTACTGTCATTCACTGGTAAAAATCGCTCTGTTGAGTAACGATCCATTGTCTAAGTTATTCTAAATACCGTTTTTACAGTTTGTCATTTATCTTTTCATGCTGACTACAACTATTTTTAATTTATCAAATCGAAAATTTACAGTAAAGATAATTAAACATTTTCTAATTCCTTAAATTGTTTTGAAATTTGCTGTTGGCTTAGAAAGTCTTCCAATTCACCACATACAAATATCCAAATATTCTCTTCCCATTTTTTTTTAAACAAGGAAGAATATAATGTGAGGGTAATGACTTTCATGGCTTTGTTTCCCCCTCAGCTAACTTTCGAGGTGCAATGTATTCTTTCCCTACTTTCAAGGATGTGAAATTGTGACGTGCAACATTTCTGTATTAAAACTCCCTCTCTCTCCCTCTCCTCATTTTCCTTAAAACATGCCATCAAACATACAGAAACCTTTATGGTCCGCGAGCCCATTTCCTCCCTTCAGCAAGTTGAGGAAAAAAAAAAAATCTTTCATTGTCAGATCTAGTAGTGCTTTGATTTTAGCACTCAAGGAATACTAGATCAAGAGATTCCCCACATTTTGCCAAAGCACAACATAACTCAAGAAATGTTGTCCCCGAAGCTGGTTATCCCTTTAAAAATGAAGTTCATCGCTTTTGAATGCAATACGTCAGGGTTCTTTTCTGAACGCCCTTAGATTCTAGCGTTCAGTTGGGAAGAAGGTTCAGAAAGAAGCTATGCAAAACTCAGTCAGCCACCCAGCCTCAAGAGCCCAAGAAGCTAATAAAAACAGGTAGTGGGGGGAATCAATAGTCTTAATGGGGGTGGTGGTGTTTAGTAACAACCCTGTGATCTCAGTAACCTGAGTTACATACATCAGAAAAAAGAAAACTGTTTATTGTCGCATTACAGAAGTTAACACTTGATTCCTGTGTCGCAGAGGGCAGTAATATATTCACACATGACAGTGTTCTTGATTTGAACTTTGCGAATGCCTGCTCTGGTGGCTCATACAGTGGGGAACTGAATGCTACTCTCACTCTCAGGCAGGGTTCCCCGAGGAAGGGTGGGGCGCCTGGGTGACGGGAGCCGGCTTGTTGCAACCGGCCTAGGTCATTCCGGGCTGTTGCACCGCTCCTCAGCATCCCAGCAAGCAGAGTTCACACCTTGAATCTCCTGGGGCCAGGCCCAGCAAGCATCCTTCCCCTTCCAGCCATAGGCCGCCGCTGCGTCTCCCTAGCAACCAAGTCAGGAAGAAGCGCGCGTCTATAGGCGGAGTCACGTGCTCCCAGGACTTCCGGGTTCCAGTCGTGACTTCCGGTTGTCAGTCTCCTGACGCGCAGCGGCTGCGGCGGGGACGCGGTGGAGGTCCCGGGCTCCGTGGGCCGGCCTCTCTCGTCCTCGTTCGCAGGTCCGAGATGCATCCGCGGCGCCCTGAGGGCTTCGACGGCCTGGGCTACCGGGGAGGCGTGCGGGACGATCCAGCTTTCGGCGTCCCCTTCCATGCGCGCTCCTTCGGTTCTGGGTCGGACCTGGGCCACTGGGTGACGACGCCCCCAGACATCCCGGGCAGCCGCAACCTGCACTGGGGCGACAAGAGCCCTTCGTACGGGGTGCCGTCCGCCCCCACGACACTCGAGGGCCCCGCGGAGGAGCCCTTTCCCGGCGGCGGGGACGGCCCACAGCCGGGCCGGAGCAGCGGTGAGGAGTGCGGGGCCCGCCCGGGCGGGTAGGCCGGCGGACTCCGGAAGCGCGCGCAGGGCACGCCTAGGTCCTTGCACACGCTACTACACCCTCTGCCCTCCTTTCGTCCTCTGCCCCGAAGGGATCCTCTGCTGCACGCTATTTGTGCTCTGGGATCACCACACTAGGTGACATCTGCGTAGCCTAGGTGACATCTACATAGCCTGGGATGCATGGATAGGAAGGAACGTTTTGGAGCCCAGGAACGTTACCACCGATTGCCTGAAGCGAGAAAGAAAGAAATTAGATTATTTACTGTTGTCTGATTCACTTTGGCAGGTGGATTTTCTTGACTCATAGCTTTAATTGGCTCATAGCTTTGTGTTTTGGAAAGACGCTTTTTAGCCTAGGCAGATTGGGGTTAGAGCCTGGCTGTACCGATCATAAATTTACCCATTTTCCCCCCAGGTCCCTCATTTTTAATCTCTTTAAAAGACTTGTCGAATGAGTGATTATTTTTACGAGAGCTAAATAAAATGAATAACAGTTTAATATTGTAAACATGCACAGTAGAATTATTATTCTTTTCCTTCACTTAACTTTTCACCGTGGTAGTCCTGAAGTTAGATCCCAGATCCTACAGTTTTCTCTTCTCCCGACCTAAAACCTCCACTTGATGTCGTAAGCAGTTCCTCGTCATGGACTATCAAGAGAGCTTCAATTGCAGCACTGCAAGAGCTACCTATGTTTAAACTCTGTTTCTTTTTTTTTTTTTTTTTTTTTTTTTTTTTGGTTTTTCGAGACAGGGTTTCTCTGTGTAGCCTTGGCCATCCTGGACTCACTTTGTAGACCAGGCTGGCCTCGAACTCACAGCGATCCGCCTGCCTCTGCCTCCCGAGTGCTGGGATTAAAGGCATGCGCCACCATGCCCGGCTCTCTGTTTCATTCTAAGAACGAAACTATCCGGCTCTTTGCGAATAACAAGTTGTATCACTAAGTATTAACATTCTATAGGTAGTCAGGATACTCGTGCCTTAGGTTTTACTTGGATGTGCAGACATGTTTGATTGAACTGGAAGATCCTAAGTATTAGGCGAGGGAGGCTCAGTGACTCATCCAGTGAGGAGTTTGGCTGTTGTTACCTTGCCTCATTGTGTTGTACTGGTCCCAGAATAATGCTGGGAAGCTCCTTTTGAATGAAGCTAGAAGTGAAATCATTCGAAACACAGGTGCAGTTGCTGTAAAGTTGCCATTGTTAGGCAGCAAACTTTTTAGTCTTAAATTACATCTTGATGGTTGCAACGAGGAGAACTTGCTGACACAACCAGTGTTATTCTGAAGCTGTTACCAAGTTAAGTGGCTGTAACTTTGCAGCAAGGAGAGCCCCACATAATTAACAGCACTAAGCCTTCGCAAGTCCTTGCAGAGATGCCATGTGCACTTTAGTATTTGTGTGTATAAACACACAAAAGGAAGTATTTCATCACGACAAGAGAAGCTTTCTTCTTAGCTTGTCCATCTTTCGGGGGAAGCAGGTAGTTTCCCCAGGATCTTGCTTGCATGGCCTATTCTTACAAGACAGTGTTCTCATCATAAAGATCATGGCTTCATTTGAAAGGACAGAGGGGAGAGAGAACGGTTTCTTGTGAATGTTGGTATTAAAAGTCCACTCCCCAGGCTAGATTACCATTAGGGTTTGGATTCTTTAGTCAGGACAAAGACTTCTATTTTGACATGTACTAGGTGTTTTTAGCTGTTAGCTTTCTAGCAGTGCTACCGAAGGGAGCACACATGTACCTAGGGGCCTACCACATTGGATTATACAGCTCTTCTTAAAACTATTTGAAACGTAAGATTGTAGGGAGAAGCTGTACTTAACTAAGTACTCTCAAATGAACACTTTTGAGGTATTTTACATGCAACTGTCATCCCTCAGTAATAGTAGATGACAACTGTACAGCGTAAGTGGTCAGTTTCTTAGTGATCTGTTCATAGAAATTTTAGAATGATTTTAATCAGAAATTAAAATTGCAGTCCTTAGCTCTATACTAATCAACATAGTCCCTACAGGGATTTGGCACTTTTTCAGATAGTTGTCTTTGATAATAGTCAAACTTTCTAAGATTTTTTGAAATAGTCACAACTTAGAAATACCCCAGCTTTACAAGCCCTTGTGACAGCAGTCCATTGGAAGGAAAGAACAGTTACTCTTTTAAGAAGAGGTCCCTACCTTGGAACTTGCTATAACCTCCACCAGAGTCACAATTTAAATTGCCTCCCTATCCCACATCAGAATTCGAGGTTTACATGAACAGCATGTTACTCTAAAATCCTGGTATCATAGTAAATACAAATCTTGGTTATGAGTAATCTTATTTCTTTTATTTTAGAACAGTTGAATAGATTTGCCGGATTTGGTATTGGACTTGCAAGGTAATGTTTATTCTAAGGATTTTTTACTTAAAGAGTTTCCCTTTTAATGTTGTTAGGTTTTATTAACATTATATACTTTGTAGGAATTCAATACTTAGAGTCTATAACTTGATTTTTTCTAGAAGAGGTAGGACCTAATCTTTCTGTTGCATAAACACAAAGTAGTGTACTGAGTGTGGTAGTAACTTTCAGTGGCTACTAGAACAGAATAGGTCAGTTATTAGGCTAGAATGAAGTGTAATCTTCCTTCTCAAAGTGATAATGCTCGGAACCTTTCCCTAGACATTGCACTGGTACCCAGGTGGCTTTGCAGTGTAGAGGCTTGATTTTTATTTTCAGTTACCCTTTGGTAGTCAGCCTGTTTTGGTTTTGTTACTGCTTATAATGGTCATTATAGCTAAGAACATTTATCAGTCTTCTTTATGGTATTATGAATAAAAATTCACAAATATTGGACTTATGTATTGCTTATCCTTCATACCAGAATGGCCTTCATCATTTAAAATTTCTTAACCAAAAAAACCCCGATCTTGTTTAAATATTAAAACCTAAGGGATAAGCTGGGCGTGGTGGCACATGCCTTTAATCCAAGCACTTGGGAGACAGAGGCAGGTAGATCACTGTGATTTTGAGGCCAGCCTGGTCAACAATGTGAGTCCAGGACAGCCAAGACTACACAGAGAAACCTTGTCTCAAAAAAAAAAAAAAAAGAAAAGAAAAAAAATCCTATCACTAAAGTACCAAGTACATCAAAATAAAAATTTCTAGAATGAAGATCTTGAAAAAACATTGACTCTTCATATGAGAGTTTTTTTCATAGGACATTTTCTGAAAGGGAAGTTAAATGATGTGGCATTTCTCATGTCAAACATACAGAGATCAATTTCATCTTTGTACTTTAGATAACATATATTTACAAGTTTGTGGATCTAGGTTTCATTTATATTGAATTTACTGTTGGTATCATTTGCTGCTGTATAGGTATTAAATCCACTTAATTATGAAAATGTAAGAATAACTTGAGGTGTATGTATGTTATAAATAAAATCGGCATACAGACATGTATATTGACATATATAAATTATTTCTGTATAGTCTCTTTACAGAAAATGTACTGGCCCATCCTTGCATTGTTTTACGCCGCCAATGTCAGGTAAATATAATTTCTTATTTGTCTGAGACAAGCCTAATCCTAGTTAGAAGCACAGAATTCTGATAAAATGACACGAAATCTTGTATCCGTTATTCTATGTAAAATGCTCCCAAATGTATAATTTGTCAGTTCTCCAATTTGTAAGGTGTAAAACCTCTTCAAAATCTTAAAAGTTATCAGGACTCTGAAGATGTTTTGCTTATCTAGATCATTTCTGTCAAGGTTCACCGTTTTAGAAATTAAACTGATGTACTTTTCATCTAGCTCATTAAAATAATAATGCATTCATCAGATATCAACATAATCTTTACAAAATTCATGTTTTTTTTTAAAATGTCTTGATTGTCTGGAGTAATTGGAACCAGCTTCTTGTATCTGCTTCTGCAGTCAGTTTGTTATGTAATGTTGTTTTAAAAGAAACAAGAATATTTAGCCTCCCACACTTGATGTCCTTGAAAAGAGGAGCGTTTTTATTTTCAGATAATGTGCCTTCTGAAGTGAATACTGAAACTCACAAGTGGTGGCTTCCTAAGGGTTATGTGCAGCGTGAAATCTGAGGCAACCTAAAACTTAAAAAACTGTTACACTAAAAAGTCCCCATTCATTTATAATGCATCTAAATGCATTATAATTTATGTCCATACATGATTCTCTATCACCCCATATTGTTTGAAACACATTGATTCACTGAGATTTGTGCCCAGATACTAAAACACTGAAGTAAACATACCGACATTCATCTTCATTGGAAGAACCAGTTATCTCACAGGAAGTCTTTAATCACTATATATTCTTAATGAGATATATATTCCTCCAAATTATTTTTACATTTATTAAAATATATTAATTACATAAAATATTTTTACAAATTTATGACATTTTCATACACGTATATCATGTCCTTTGCTTTTTCTTGTACCCATTACCTTCCTTTGTCCTTTTCCCCACTTTCTATGGATCACCCTTTGTACTTCTTCACCAAGGATACTCTTAAATGAAGATTATTTTTCCTTTCTGTGAGTGCCTATGGTGAAGGGTATAATAGGAAAGTACAGTTGATGCTCCTACCTTGATGATGGTAAAGAACCAGCAGTTTGACTGCCCCTTGTTTTTGTGCTCATAGCGTGTCACCAGTACAGTGAAAAAGGCAAACAGTCCCTGGATAGAACTAAGAAGCTATTTTGAGAGTGTGAGGCCTCTGGTAAGGTGCTGAGCTCTCAGCGGCTATTGGCCTGCACTGTAGTAGGTGCTATCCCGTAGCTTAAGTTCTTTGCAAAATAACTTTCCCAGATAACATTAAGACAATGCGAATCAGTACACATTAATCTGTTTATGCTGTCACAGAAAAATAAGAATGCACAGAAAAATAACTACCTAAACAGCATTGGTATTGTAGATGCTTCAGAACAGTAAAATTAATTTGTATATATTTAAATTGTGGTGATATTACGTTATGATCCAGGAGACGTCATTTTGACATATTTGCCTGATTTATGATTTGTCCATTGATTGTAAATTATAGTAGTTTAAAAAATGCTTGGTCAAAATGAGTATGAGTGTGAGATTTAATTCCAGAGCTTAAAAACCTCCCTTGTCAAGCACCCTCCTCCTCCTCCTCACAGTCTTCAGTACCAGGCATTTTATGTACCACTGGTCATACTGCGCTTATGCCGTCAGATGCACAGCACTTGATGGTTTATTTGAAGTGTTTGGATTTGACTTTAGACCTTAACTGTTGTTTATGCTGAACTTTAGATTTTCATGGCCTTATTTTTTTCTTGACCAAAAAAGTATTATATGTTATTACAGGTTAATTATCACGCTCGGCATTATCACCTCACTCCGTTTACAGTCATCAACATTATGTATAGCTTCAACAAAACTCAGGTGAGACTCTGTTCTAGTAAAGCTATGTATTAAACTTATTAAGTGTTAAAATAAGAATTCTCCCTTGAGTCTTCCAGAATTTCACTTAATTCAACGAATTTGCAAAGAACTATGCTAAGTTCCAAGAATTTAGCAGCAGGTAAGGTAAATATAATCAAGAGATTTACAATTTAGTCATAGAGACAAAAAACAAAAAACAAAAGCAAGCAAAAACAACAACAACAAAACCAAGATGACGACGACAACAACAACAACAACAACAACAACAACAACAACAACAACAACCACCCCCCAGCAGATTGTGATGCCGTTTGTGTGGCCCAGCGTGAGAACTGTAAAGTACTGGTTACCATGTAGATGAGAAGTAGCCACCAACTGATGTGATCATTCGTGTTTTCATTGCGGAAACAAAATCCCTGACAGACACAGCTAAGGAAGGGAAAGGATTATTTTGACTCAAATTTTGAAACAGTATCATCTGTCACAACAGTGAAGACATGGAGGCCTGAGCTCAAGGTAGCTGATCACATTGAGCTCATAGTCAGGAAGCAGAGACATATGAATACTGGTACTTGGCTTTTTGCCCTTTCTTTTTTTTTTTTTTTTTTTTAATTAATTTATTCTTGTTACATCTCAATGTTTATCCCATCCCTTGTATCCTCCCATTCCTCCTCCCCCCCCCCCCATTTCCCATTATTCCCCTCCCCTATGACTGTTCCTGAGGGGGATTACCTCCCCCTATATATTCTCATAGGGTATCAAGTCTCTTCTTGGCTACCTGCTGTCCTTCCTCTGAGTGCCACCAGGTCTCCCCCTCCAGGGGACATGGTCAAATGTGAGGCACCAAAGTACGTGAGAAAGTCGTATCACACTCTCCACTCAACTGTGGAGAATATTCTGACCATTGACTAGATCTGGGAAGGGGTTTAAAGTTTACCGCCTGTATTGTCCTTGGCTGGTGCCTTAGTTTGAGCGGACCCCTGGGCCCAATCTGCCTATCATATTGTTCTACTTGTAGGTTTCTAGGACCCTCTGTATCCTTTTATTTGCTATTCTCCCATGCGTCTCTCATTTAGAGTCCCAATAGGATGCCTTCCCCTCTGTCCCAGTTTCCTGGTAAGTGAAGGCTTTCGTGGGACATGCCCCTTGGGCTAGTATGCAGATATAAGTGAGTATATACCATTTGATTCTTTCTGCTTCTGGGTTAACTCACTCATTATGATCATTTCTAGCTCAATCCATTTATCCACAAATTTCGGGAATTCCTTGTTTTTAATAGCTGAGTAGTATTCCATAGTGTATATGTACCACAGTTTCTTTATCCACTCTTCTACTGAGGGACACTTACGCTGTTTCCATGTTCTGGCTATTATGAATAAGGCTGCTATGAACATGGTTGAGCAAATTTTCTTGTTGTGTGCTGGAGCATCTTCTGGGTATATTCCAAGGAGTGGAATAGCTGGGTCTTGAGGAAGCCCTATTCCCATTTTTCTGAGATAGCACCAGATAGATTTCCAAAGTGTTTTTGCCCTTTCTTTAGCTCTTGATGGCTAAAGAAATGATGCTGGAGTCCCAGTGAGGATCTGGAAATGATAGTGTAGGCCTCCAACCAGACCCATGACTCTTAGCAATGAACATTTGAAAGTAAACCTAGGTGGACAAACGGCTATACTGTGTGATACTCTACAGCTTCTGTGACAAGATTTTTTGTTTGTTTGTTTTATTTTACTGGGGGGGAGGAGAGGGATTTTGGTGTATGACGTGTAAATCACACACATTCAATAAAAGTAAAAAAAAAAAAAAATCATCTGTAGCCATTTTCAGCATCTGAGGTTTGAACATATGCCATGTGTATTTATAATAAATCAATGTATGGGGCTGGAGAGATGGCTCAGTGGTTAAGAGCACTGCCTGCTCTTCCAAAGGACCCTGGTTCAATTCCCAGCAACCACGTGGCAGCTCACAACTGTCTGTAACTCCAAGATCTGACACCCCTACACCAACTCATGCACATAAATTAAAATTAAATAAAATATTAAAAAAAAGGAAATGATGCTGTAAATCTTTAGGGTGGCTCTAACCTTCTCAGTTAAGCATTCTAATCTGTTGACAGTGAAGATTGACGACTGTAACTGATGTTGAACACAGGGTCTGATATGGGAAGGTGGTAAAAGAGATGCTGGCTTGCACAGTTGTATATTGACTTGTCAGAAAGTCTGCCTCTTAATGCTGAGGTAATGGCTTTACATGATGATGTTCAAAGGCAAAAGGGAGCTTATAATTTTGGAGACTAGATATAATGCAATATAATAGCGCCTGGTAGCAGAGGTTGATGGGAAGAAGAGATTGAAAATAGCCCAAGAGGTAAGCAGCTTCCATAAACGGCCTTCTATGGTCTGCACATTTTATCCTAAAATCTGTAAGAGGACCATTGATGTTTTAGAGCAGTGATTCTCAACCTATGGATTGTGACCCCTTGTGTGTGTGGGAGTATCAAACGACCCTTTCATAGGGATTGCCCATCAGATATCTTGCATATCTGATATTTACAGTACAATTTATAACAAAAGCAAAATTACAGTTACAAAGTAGCAATGAAAATAATTTTGTGGTTGTTGGTCACCAAAGCATGAAGAAATGCATTAAAGAGCCTTAGGAAAGTTGAGAACCACTGTTTTAGAGTGACAAGAGCACTGGGAACAAATTTGTTTGTATCAAAATTGGTAATTTGACTTTTAAGAACTTTTCCACATAAATAATTGTGTACATGTGTAAAAATGTATATGCAAGGATATCGTATTGTGGTATTTCACACAATAATTAGCCAAGATAGCTGGGTGGTGGTGGCTCATGCCTTTAATCCCAGCACTCAGGAGGCAGAGACAGAGACACGGGGATCTCTGTGAGTTTCAGGCCAGCCTGGTCTACAGAGCTATTCCTCGAGAAACCAGACAGACAGAGGTGTGTGTGTGTGTGTGTAAAGGAGGGAGAGAGAGAGAGGGATTAAAAAAGTGAATGAAGAAATTATCATGTGTAGCAAAAGGATTTTAGTAAAGTAACAATGGTACATTTATTTGGCAGAATACCAGGAGGCCTTTACAAATAAGAAGATATCTCTGTGTACTGATACTGAATGATCTCTGGGTTATTTTTTTTTTTAATGTTTCAATGTACATCTGTTAAAAATGAACAAACAAAAATTGTGCATATTTCCATGCACATTGATATTCTATAATATGCTGAGCTATCTCTGGAGGATGAAGAATAAAAGCTTATGCTGGGAAATAGTATAAAAAAGGAACACATTTTTCTCCTCATACAGTATTGCTTCTAATTTTACAGTATTGCTACTTTATTTTTTTATTTACTAATAACAGATTAATAGTGATAATAGCAAAACTACTCTTGTTATAGTAGTAGAAACAGTGAACTTTTGTAGAATTTGATAAATATAAGTAATAAAAAGGATGGAAATGAGAACATAAATTTATAAGAGGCTGAGAATTTATAGAACTATGATTGATTAGATAAGAAGAAAGGGAAATAAGTGATTTAGATACAAGTAACAAGTAGGAGCTATTGAGGGAAATGGGAGCTACAACAAAGAAGGAAAAGAAATGGTGCTAATAAGCCGGGCGTGGTGGCGCACGCCTTTAATCCCAGCACTCGGGAGGCAGAGGCAGGCGGATCACTGTGAGTTCGAGGCCAGCCTGGTCTACAAAGTGAGTCCAGGACGGCCAAGGCTACACAGAGAAACCCTGTCTCAAAAAACCAAAAAAAAAAAAAAAAAAAAAAAAAAAAGAAATGGTGCTAATGGGTATGGCTGAGTGAAGTTGGGGAAATATGGAATTTGAGATACCTACAGTTCGTAGAAACAGCTAGACTAGTAGGGAGTTGAATATAGAGATACGTGAGTTTTTAAAATAAGCTAATCAATCATTTTGGAGTACTTTATTAAATGGGGTATTCATCTTGGTCAAAGCCAGGGTGCATGAAATCTTAATAGCTGAGGTTACTGTAGTGGTACAGGCCTTGGGACCCTGCAACCTGGGAGATTGAGGAAGGAGAATCAAGAGTTAGGGTGAGCCCCAGCCATCCTGGGTTGTGTGAGAGCTTGCTTCAATAGAACAAGAACAAAGTGGTAGAATCCAGTTAGTTACAGTTCTATCAGATTTATATTCGAGTAAGCTGGGCATGGTGGTGCACGTCTTTAATCTCAGCACTCAGGGAAGCAGAGACAGATCGCTATGAGTTTGAGGCTAGCATGGTCTACAAAGCAAGTCTAGGATAGCCAAGGCTACACAGAAACCCTGTCTTGAAAACAACACACACACAAACAAAAAGATTTATACTAGAGTAATTCTTATTATGAAATATCAGCAAACCTTCAATGTTATATTTCATTAAGGATTTCTGTGTCCCATATTTATGCATTAACAGAACTATTTTTTATTGTTTTTGGTTTTAGGGACCAAGAGCCCTATGGAAAGGAATGGGAAGCACATTTATTGTCCAAGGAGTCACACTTGGAGCAGAAGGCATAATTAGTGAATTTACACCTTTACCGAGGTACACGTGTGGTCCATATTAGTTTTATATTAAATTTTTATCAAATACGGAAGCTAATATCTTGAATCTGAAAGCTTGTCTGAAATAGCTCAGAAGGGAGGACAGTACAACTACTGTATTTGTTGCTCTTTGCTGAGTAAGTGTGTGATAGTGTCCCCTGCCTGTCCTTCCAACTGCTGTGTACCAGCAACTGCCAGCTAGGTTACAAAAAGGAGTTTGTGACAATTTCTCTTCTTTAAGTAGCTCATTTGCTTATATTGCATTGTGTGATTAAAATAAAACCCTTTCAAATTCCCCCAGAAACTCACCTGGAGTTAGTGGCAAACATTTCAAAAAATAACTGAAAGCTGAGATAGAGTCTGAAACATGAGTGAGAACTGGCTGGGCAGGAAAGGAGCTCCTTCCCGGGAGAGGTGACCATGCACCCACTCTCACAGAGCGGGGGCAGTCTTGGTGACAAAAAGAAGTAGCTTGTGCTTAGAAAGAAACTTTTTAAAAGGTTTTTTTTTTTAACTTTTAAAAACGTTTAAAATTTATTCTTTGATAGTAATTATATGTGTGTATATATTTATCTAGGTCATATCAAACTCAAATCCTCTCCTTCCCTCCATGATTGTGTCTTTGTAATGGTTTATTCTATGGGCCTGGAATCAAACATTTTATCTGTGTCTTGATGTGTTTTGATCTAGGGTATTCCTAAGAGGCAGTATAAAAGTATTTGTTCAGACTGGCTTGTGGCAAGCTAATAGCCACATCGAGGCCATTCTGAGTTAAGGAACAGAACATAAAGTGCTGAATTAGGAAGGCATGCTGGGTAGAATTGGTAGCAACTCTTTGATTGGAAGTAGGAGTATCAGGAGTTGCCAGCAGTAGCTGAGATTTTTTTTTTAAGTGGAAGTGCTAACCAAGGTGGAGAATTCATTAATAACTTAGAGAAGGCGATAAGGAATTCAACTTTCAATAATGGTGTTTGAGATCTTTGCCAGACCTGTAGGGGTTATCGTAGTTACTTTATAGTACTGTGAAGAGACAACATGACCAAGGCAACTTATAAAAGAAAGCATTTACCGTGGGGCTCACAGCTCCACAGGGTAGCAGAGTCTGTGATCACCATGGCAGCAGCATTGCTGCAGTCAGGCAGGCAGGGCGCTGCAGTAGTAGTACCTGAGAGCTGTACATCTGACCCACAAGTATGCAGCAGAGAGAGTGGGGGCAAGAGCGCTAATTAGAAATGCTGTGGGCTTTTGAAACCTTAAAACCCATACCCAGTAACACCTCCTCCAAAAAGGCCACACCTCCTAATTCTCAAATATATCAGCCTGTGAGGGAGCCGTTCTCCACCACAGGAGAAATGACTAAAAGATGGTTGGAACTGTGGATCACCATGCTACAGAAATTATTGAAGTATAGGCATAGTTTCGGGTATTGTGGTATAAAATATCATTCAGAATATGAGACTCAGTGACATGCAACTAATGAAGAATTGTAGATCACAAGTTATGAGATGTGACAAGAATAGATTCCTGAACAACTTGTTTGTCTATCTATCTGTACCATATGTGGGACTGTGGAGGTGATGAAAGCAGTAGTTGAAGGGTACAGTTAGTGATACCCTCACAACAAAACTAGTGGCAAGATTCATGACCTAGTTTCCAGAAGCCAAAGGTAAATTTCAATTGTAGATACACTGGGAGAGAGAATGTAGATACATGTAGGGAAATTACTGAGTTGCTTCTCTGTGGGTCAAATTCAGCCATTACTTGTTGCAGGAAAGACAGCACTGGACTTGTAGAAAGCCCTAAGAAGACTGGTCCTGTAAGTGTCCTGTAGTTATGGCAGTTGGCAACAAGATATGAAAGGGACGCTAATAGTAGTGAGTGATTGTAATTGGCTACTCTTTGGCATGACCAATTTTCTATAGTATATTTTTCTGCATGAACTCATGCTTAGTATTAAGGCTTTGGATAATTCTGGTTTAGCTCTTAGGATACATTTCCTTGCATTGTTAAGAAAGGGAGTTACTGAAGGTCTAACCACTGGTATTGCACATGTACTCAATGTTGAGATTTAATCTTTGTAAGGAAAGAAAAGCAAAAAGCTAAGAGCAAACTGTTCCAATGTGTTGCTTTCAGAGGACCACGGAGGACCACGTAGTCTCAGAGTTACTTTAATACAGCTTTGCTAAAGGGTAGGAACATGTGGCCAGCTGCAGCTTCTTGACTCATACTTTAAAAATTGAGCTTCTATGCTTGGCTAACTTTAATCTCTTATTGCTTTTTATGTCATAGGGTGAGTTTGAAAGTACAGATGTTCCTGATCTTTTGTTTTTGAGGCTTCCCCGCAAACACAGGGATCTATAAAAAGGTTAGAAAAGTGCAGGATGTTCAGTTTAGCAGTGTGGTAAAAATTAAGTACCTGCAATGATAACATTTGTGGCTCAGTTTGTGGCTACAATTAAGTTTCAGGGCTGTAGGCAAACAACATTGAAAGTGTAGAAAGCTGGCCAGGAGGAGAGAGATGAAGAGGGGAAATTGGAATAGACAGACTAGTTCCAAAGGCCCAGAGCCACATGATCAGTTATCAGAGCAATGGCCCCACTTCTTACTGAGAAAGGGGGGAGGGGGAATGTATGTGAAACACACCTGGTCCTAAGCACTTCTGATAAAAGTATACCACCCCTGTGCTTTATTAGTGAGCAGCGGTGTATGTGCTGGTGCTCAGCTGACTTCTCTTTCGTTCAGTCCAGGATCCTAGCCCATGAATCCACCCACTGATATGCCTGGAGGTTTGTCTCCTAGGTCTTCTCCTCTTCCACATTGACACAGTCAGTTGTAACCACATACCGTCAGTCATGGCTTCTCCCTGCTGCCTTCTCTGCTAGCAGACACATACTTTGTTTCTCTGCTTGAAGCACCACAGTTGTCAGAAGTATGTCCAGAAAGGAAAGTCAATTCTACAGATTAAACAAAAATATAAATTTATTAGTTAAAAATTAATTTAGAATATTTTAAATAACATTGTTTTTGTTTTATTTACATTTATTTTTACATTTTAGGGAGGTTTCACACAAATGGAATCCTAAACAAATAGGTGAACACCTTCTACTGAAATGGTAAGTTTTAAAAATGACATTGTTACCAGAAAGTTCTATCAGCTTAAAAAATATTACTTATTTATTTTTATTTTATGTAGATTGGTGTTTTGCTGCATGCATGTCTTTATGTGGGTGTCAGATCCCTGGAACTGGAGTCACAGGCAGTTGTGAGCTACCATGTGGTGCTGGGAATTGAAGCTGGGTTCTCTGGAAGAGCAACCAGTGCTCTTAACTGCGGAGCCATCTCTCCAGCCCCACTATTAGCCTTTTTAGTGTTAGAAAAAAAATCTTATGTATAATATAGTGAAGGAAATTAGAATAATAAGAGTAGATTTTTGATGAACAAGTAACATAAGGTATAGGTATAAGATCCTGAAATACACATGGTGCTTAAAATAACTTTTAGGTATTTGAAAGGTAAGAGTAGTGCTTCAACTTTTTTTTTTTGTTGTTGTTGTTTAAACTACTTTTTCTTTTGTTCTCTTTTGTGGGATAGGGTGGGTGAGTATGTGTATGTTTGTGTGTTTGGGTGCACTTGTGTGCACGTGGCGGCCAGACTCTCCTCAGGAGCCTTCAGCGCTGGGTTTTGTTTCTGTTTTTGAGATGTAATACGATGGCATCAATTTCCCTCTTCCCTTCTCTCTGACACTCCCCGTCTAACCCCTGGCTGGCTCTCCTTCAAATTCTTAGCCCTTTTTCTTTAACTGCTATTACTTGGTGTATGTGTGTGTTTCTGAGTACAGAAGTACGGCCTTCTCCATCCATCATGTTAGTTACATGTATATGCTTTCAGAGATGCCCACTTGGTATTGGATAAGCAATGGGAGTTCAGGTGGGGGTTGCTGATTAGGCTGGGCTGCCACTAGGCCCCAGGAATCTACCTATTTCTACTTTCCCAGCATGGATATTACACATGCATGCTACTGGGCCCAGTTTAAACATGGATGCTGCGGATCAAACTCAGGTCTTCATGCTTGCATAGCAAACATGTCAGTCAGATTAGAAAAAACAATGCTATGGGTTGAACCTCCCTAAACCAAACATCTAAATTCCAAAATACATCAAAATCTGAAGACTTTGAAGACCAGCATCACATGCAATATGTCTTGAATTTCTTTAACCTGATCATATTTAATAAAGTGTGAGGTGTCAGGATATAGCCACACAGAAAATATTATGTAAAACACTATTAGGCTTTGTGTGTAAAGTGACTATAACACATAAATTAATTTTGTATCTAGATTTGGGTCCTGTCCCTAAGATATCTGTTTATTTATATGCAAATATTCCCAAATATGAAACACGTCTGACTCCCAGCATTTCTGATAAAAGGGACACTAAATCTGTGTCTTACTATTACTCAGAGACATGAATGTATGTGTTTGATGAGGAGCAAGTTCAAAATGACAGTCACAGTGTAGTCTAAAGGCACCTAGTGATTTTACACTAGTAACTATTTTTATAGATTAGAAGTTTACTTTTATTTGTTTGAAGACTGTGAATTGGAAATTCCTCTAGCTTGTTGGCTTCCTCTGTGGGACAACACAGCACATACTTACTTACTAATGTCCCATTAACCTTGGAGGCCAGTACTTACCAGGACCTGGCCCCTAAGGGTGCTGGTTAGGTTAGTCCCACCTGTGAAATGACTTTAAGTAACTCTGCTTTGCAAGCTTGCAAAGTTGTACTGTAACCATATTGATGAGGAAACAACTTTGGAAAGATGTACAATATTATTTTTTCATAATAAAAGAGAACAAAGCTTACAGTTGAAGCCTGACTTAGTTCTACTGATGGGAAATGTAGAAGTAGAAAATACACTAGGATAATAGCATACAGCATTCTTATTTGGGTATCATTGAAACAGAAGACATTGTGGGACAGCTGTTCATCCAAAAGGCTCAGAGATGTATTTCAGGCAGCAGTAGTCATGTGCAAGTACATGTTCACACAGGGAAGTATAAATGAATGTCATTCTGCTAATCTTACAGTCTAGGGTGTTTGTTTGTTTGTCTGCTTTTTGTTTTTAATTGGGGGAGCAGACTGTCTTTGTATTAGTTTTTTATTTCCATCTTTGTTCAATAAGTACTTTGTGTTTCAGTGTTCTGACTTAATATCAGTAGTTCTAAAGTATAGTTGAAAAATTAAATAGATCATTTTATGCTTGAATGTAAATTAGGTGAATATATTAAACAGTTCTTAATTTCATTATAATCATCTTATTTTGTTGTACTGATTAAGTTTGGTTTAATTTCTGCAGCCTAACATATATGGTGGCCATGCCTTTTTATTCAGCAAGTCTGATTGAAACAGTACAGGTGAGCTGTTCTTTTATTGTAACTTTACATGTCTGATTTTAAATGTTTACTTCACAGATACACACATTTATTATACATCACGACTGGTCTAGTGTTTTCATTGCAAATTTAGATCATATTTATGGTTTAAATGTTTATCTCCCTTACACAACTGTATTCTTCATTCAGGTATTTCAAAACTAAAAGTGTGACTTTTTTTCCGAATATATAACCCTCTTTCACGGCCCTGAGAACATTTAAGATGCTTATGGCCTATCATAGTGAGTACAGTGATAGTTGTCTGAGTGTAAGAAATAAACAGTGAGTAGGTAGTACCCACAGATAATTTACTAAACAGCATTCCATTAAACATCCCTCTGAAGGAACACTCAGTGCAGGCTAAATACAAATAATAAATACAAAGCTTAACTTTTCTGTTTTCATCAAAATTCGGCCTGCTTGCTTTACTGTTTGTAACCACATGGTGGCGCCTCAAGCACATTGAATTCAATTTTGTAGCCTTACCATCTTTCATAGGTAAAACTGTAAGATGGAGGTGCTTATACAGTTTGTCTTCTGTTTCCAGAATCTGATCTTCAAAAATACTTTTCCCATCTGTGTTAGTGCCTGCTCTGTAAATTGCTTGTCTTTCTAGTTTTTGTTTTGTTTTGTTTTCTCTTATTTTGTCCCCACTACATCATTAATCTCTGATTTTGCTTTGGCTGTTAGAACTAACTTTGGTTCACTGAAATTAGCATCTTATAACCCAAACATATTTGCCTGTCCTCTTGCATTTGGATGGAATTGTGTGTTCACAGAGGTAGAAGTCTATGAGGTAGTCTCATTTTAAAGAAAAGAAGAAAAACAACTATCAGAAAGACAATAACTTAAGGCAAAATAAATAACCAACATGCTTAATTAGAAAAGAGGCTTTAGCTTGGGACAAGCTTGCCACAGTCACATTTGTCTACTTAAATTAGAACTGTGGCTTTAGACAGTTTAAAAAAATCATCTTTAAATTGTAATTGTATCTTCTGTAGAATAGGAATAGTATTTTAATAATTGAAATTCTGTATTTATGTAAGTATCCACATTATAGTAATGGATCTTCTTTGTGTCTTTTTTTTTTTCTTGTCTCTGTTAAGATGCTGTACTTGCTGTGTGTCCTCTGTGTCTCATGGTTAGTGCCCTGCTCTCCTTTTCACTTCCTTTGTCTGTACTGGCCAGCTTCTCTCTCTTTTCTCAGGTTTCTGCCCTGGTGAACATCTTTCTTTCAGTGGCCTCCTTTTCTTTTTATCACTTTTTGTCTTGTATCTGTCTCAGTCCTGGGCCTCCCTGGTTTTCATCTATACTCAGGTCTTAGGAAAGCTGTTCACTCCTATGGATCTTGTCTAGTCTTCTTCTCAAGACTGAGCTTCTTCAAGCAGGCTCAGCACCCTGAAAGGGCATGTCTCCCTTTCTAGCAGTACTAACTGTCTTCATCATGACTCAAACTCTAGTTTTAGGGGTGTTTGCTTTTGTGCTTTGATTCTGCATAACTAGTAGGCTGCCATGTCTATAGAGCATCAGCAGACACCTAAGACTGGCCCTTCTCCTAGCCTGGAGACTAACTCTTTCCTCTGCTTTTGCTCATTACAATATCATTCTAGGGCTCTGTCTTCTTGTAGGGAGCCCCTGACCTCTTAGAGAACATAATTTTTTTCTTGAAGATATATAGATCACCAGAAGAACAATTGTTTGAAGCCCTTGAATAGGAACCACTTCCCAGTGGTTAGCCCTTTATCCAGTGTCCTCAGTCAGTCTGTGTGCACTGGAAAGGTTAGTGTTTGAAATTATAGTAGTTCTGCCCCTTTCCTAAAATAAGGATCCATATGGATTCCCCATGATGGATTAATTTCAACTTCTTAGTAAGTATAGTGTTGTATCAAAGTTTTTATTGACCTTGCTTTTAATTTTATCTTCTTTAAGTTTAATTTTCTTAATTCACCAAATATTTATTTAGGAACAATCTGTATCAGAGAGGGTCACAGACTTACATAATACAGTAGCAAATAATACTGATGACAATTCTCTACTTCTGTAGTACTTAAAAGCTTGCAAGGAGGATAAACATAAATAAGACATATCTCAAATCCATAGAAGTGAGGCGTTAAAGAGAGCAAAGCAACAATAATGTGTGTTGGGGAGAGAGAGGTGGTTAATATTTTTGAAAGATCAGGTGATGCCTCACCGAGAAGGTGATACATGAGTAAAGGTCTAAGCCTGAGGAGGACATCATTATTTTGAAGACTATTCTGAGTAGAGGGAAAGCGAATACAAAGACTTTAAGTGGGATTGTATCAGCTTTTTTTTGATGAGTTGAAAGGACTGGCTTTGCCTAAGTGAGGGGTAACAGTTGATTAAGTTAGAGCAGATAGAGGGGCCCCTTTATGATACACACTGTGGTGTATTGTAAGTATTTAACTTTTACATTAGAGCAGTGGTTCTCAAACTTATTAATACTGTGACCCTTTAATACAGTTTCTCATATGTGGTGAGCCCCGACCATAAAATTATTTCACTGCTACTTCGGAACTGTAATTTTGCTACTGTTTTGATTCTGATATGCAGGATGTCTGATGTGTGGCCCTCAGCTCAGTAAAGCAGCAGTGCCTTTTATCTCTGATCAACAGCTGTCTGATCCTTTTTTTTTTTTTTTTTTTTTTTTTTGAGACAAATCTTTGTGTATTCCAGGCTGGCCTCAAACTTGCTAATAATAGTCAAGGATAACTTTGAGCTTTTGAATCACCATTTCCATCTCCCAGGTGCTGAGATTACAGGGATATGCTACCACACCTGGGCTTATGTGATATTGGAGACCTCACTGAAGGCCTCATGCATGCTAGGGGGAGGCACTTTACCAACTGAGCTACATTTCCAGCCCCTTGGCTGTTTTGGACTCATTTCTTTGATGACACATAAATATAGTCTAGCAGTAATTCCCCTTAACTCTGATCTTAAAAGCACAGTTGAACTGGT
The DNA here is from genome assembly GCF_903995435.1 of Acomys russatus. Lineage (NCBI taxonomy): Eukaryota > Metazoa > Chordata > Mammalia > Rodentia > Muridae > Acomys > Acomys russatus. The sequence goes on along the minus strand of NC_067156.1, from coordinate 20,415,701 downwards.
TGACTTCCATTGCTGCCTCCAGGCCAGGCCACCATTGTCTCGTCATGGGAGACTTACAGTAGTTTTATTAGAACAGTTCTCAGCTTCTGCTGTTGTCATTCTTGGCACAACAGATGCTGTTATTTCAAAGCATAAATCACATCCGTTTGATCTTTTGCTTAAAAGTCAGCATTTATTTTCCATATGACTAGAAGCCAAAGCCTATACAGTGGTCTGAAAACATAATGTAGCCATTGTCTGCCATTTTTAACTTCATATTCCACTCTTCTGTGGCCATTGCTGCAGCTATGTTGGTGCTTAGCTCTGTTTTCGACTCTAGGGCTCTATTTGTATCATAAACTCTGTTCTTAACTCAAAATAATGAAAGGGCAGACATTTATTGAGTGCCTACTAAGTACTGGGCCTCTTTTATTTAATTCAGCACTGGTGAGGTGTGACAAAACTTTTTTTGGGGAGATGTAGCACACATCTACTTACTCAAGATAGGAAGCCCACCACAGACCAAAGCACAGACACCACCAAAGTCCAACTTAGTAAACCAATGAGTATTATTGGGGTTACCTATAGAAATGTAGGTGAGCAGTTACTTACAGGAGCAGAAATGACACAAAGACAGCAGCATCACAAAAGCCCACCCCAGCACGGATAATTAATAATATGATTCTTATGCCTTTTTCAGACATCTATATATTATTTGACCCTCTCCCCTCCTATTTGTATGCAGCTATTCTTCTTAACTCCCTCCCTCCTTCTGTATTGACCTCTCTCCCTCCTCTTGTAGGGTGCTCCCTCCCTTTCCCATTTCCTTGATCAGCTCACTTCCTGCTTTCCTCTCCTATTGTCCTCAACTCCCTTGCTCTGGCAGTGGTCCCCTTTTACTTCCCTGGTTTCTGCAGTTACTCCTGGATGTGGACTCACATCTGAGGATTTGGAGCTGTGAGACTCCAGTGAGAGAGAACATCTAATTTTTTCCTCCTCCTCAGTCTGGGTCCCTTACTCAAGCTCTTTTTTCGTTTTAACCATTTACCTGCAAAGTTCATGATTTCATTTTTTTCTTTTTTATATAGCTGAATAGTTTTCCATTGTATATATAGTATTCCACTGTGTACCACATTTCATTATCTATTCATCAGTTGAAGGATATTTAGGGTGTTTTGGTTTCCTCGCTATTGTGACTAGAATAGTGTGAACGTGGCTGGGCAAGTATTTGTGGATTGAATTCTTTGGGCATAAATCAAGGAGTGGTTTAGCTTGGTCATATGGTAAATTTATTTTTAACTTTTTGAGAATTTTTCACACTGATTCCCATACTTGCTGTACCAGTTTGCAATTCCACCAATAGTGAATGAAGTTCCCTTTTCTACAACCCTCCAACATTTGTTGTAGGTTGTTTTGTTGTGTTAACCTATGCCATTCTGACTGGGGTAAGATGAAATCTCAAAGTAGTCTTGATTTGCATTTCTATAATAGCTAGGGAGAGTGAACAATGAGCATTTTTTTGTTTTTTGTTTTTCTGTTTTTTGTTTTTGTTTTTGTTTTTCGAGACAGGGTTTCTCTGTGTAACAACCTTGGTTGTCCTGGACTCGCATTGAAGACCAGGCTGGCCTCAAACTCACAGTGATCCTCCTGCCTCTGCCTCCCAAGTGCTGGGATTAAAGGTGTGCGCCACCACCGCCAGGCTGCAATGAGCATTGGAAGATATTTCTTAGCTCTCCTTTCCCGCCTCTTCTTTTTCTTTTGAGAAATCACTGTTCAGGGTCCAGGTCCATTTTTTTCAAGTGGGTAATTTTTAAAAACTTTTTAACAGTTTGCTTCTTTGTTTAGCCAGCTATACATCTTCTGTCACAGTCTCTGTGCTGTGCTCATTTTTCTCTTCAGCCTGAAATATAGTGTCTTAGTTACTGTTTTATTGCTGTGAGGAGACGCTATGACTAGTGCAGCTTACAGAAGAAGTTTTAGAGGACTAGTTCATGATCAACATGGCAGGAAGCAAGCAGGCACAGCACTGGACTATTGAGAGCTTTACATCCTGATTTGCAGGTGGTAGACAGAGAGAGAGAGAGACAGAGAGACTGGGCCTGCATTTTGAAACCTCAAAGCCCACCCCTACTGACACAATTCCTCCAAGGCTAAACATCTTAATTCCTTTCCCAAAAGTTCCACTAACTGGGGACAAAGCATTTAAACATATGAGCCTATGGGGGCCAGTCAAATCACCTGTATTTTCTTTAGGTCTGGTTTGTTGGATATAAATTGTTAGGATATTTATATCATAGAAAGTTTTCCTTCAATTATGACAGATAGTTTTTATATTATATTAGTATATTATAGTAGCTTTGCCATCATAATCTTTTAAGACTAGGAATGCATTGCTCCTGAGTCTTCTGGCTTTCAAAATTTCCATTGAGCTGTTGTTCTGATAGTTTTTCCTTTATATGCTACTTGCTTTTTTTTGAGGAAGTTTTCTTCTGTGCTTTTGTTGGAGATCAGATCTACACCTTTGACTTCATTCCTCTCTTATCTATGCCTGTAATTTGTAGCTTTGTTTTGTTTCATGGTGTTCCACATTTCTGGTATGTTTCTGGTTGGGGGATGGTCTGATGTATTTTGATGCTAATTAGTGCTTACTGTCTCTCTGACCAACCTTTTGCTTAATAAAAAGTTATTCCACCTGGGCAGGGCAAAGGAGATAGGTGGGGCTAGGAGAGAGAGGAATTCTGGGAAGAAGAAAGATTGCCAGGAGAAAGGAGAAAGGAGAGAGACCCAAAGGGAAGAGAGGAAGGCTGCCATGGGTTAAATGGAGGAGAAGCACATGGCCGGTGTGGATGGAGAATCCGGGCCAGATGAAGAACATGAGCAAGTATTTGGGATTATGGATGGGAGGTAACTTGATAGAAATTATTAGAAGCAAATGGCATGGGATTGAGACAGGGATCCCATGCCTGCCCCACTATGGGAGGTAGTTTAGAGGATTGATATCTGCCCTGTCCTGGGCTAACTAAGGCTATTTTAAAATATAACAAGTGTCTGTGTCTTGATTGATTGCTAGCTGGGCCTACAGATAATACTTGTAGTTTTAAAACAATAGTTTCTTCTCTGTATTTAATTAAAAAATTAACCTTTGCTTATTTCATCTAAATCCTGAACTTTATCTTCAATTTCTGATACTCGATGTCCTATTTGATTCATTCTACTCATAAGACTTTCTTGTGAGTTTTCTAGCTGGGTTATTGGGCTCTTCAATTCCATTTGCATTTCACCTTAAGTCTTCTTCAATGATTCTATCTCCTTATTGAATTCTGTTCTCAAGTCTTGGACTGTCGTCATGATTTCTGTTAGCCTTATGTTTGTGTTTCTTGGACATCACTAAGGTGTTTATTCTCTGGAAGCTCTTTGTCCTTAATTTCATGGAGCTGGTTCTTTGTATCTTTAAATTCTGAAATCTTTGATGGATTTTATGACTTTTCTTTTAAATTCTGTATCCTTAGGTTTATTAAGGTAATTCACATTGGCAGACATTTATACAGGATGGGTAGGTTTAAAAAAAAAAAGATACAGTCTTGTATCTTTTCTTGTATCTTCCATAATGTTACAGAAATTTTTGCAATAAGATTCTGTTCATGTGAACTTCTTTTCCTAGTTCTAAGTCTGGTCAGAGTAGGCTAAGGTAAAAGGGAAGATGCGGGGCAAGTTCAGCCTAGAGGTTGGAAATGACTTGGGTGGGATGGAGTCAGGTGGGCAGAAGGGACTGGGCTGATACGCAGGATGTGCTTCCTGGTTTAAGCTTGCAGTGTGGAGGTTGCTCCAGCTGGGTGGGAAGGCTGGATATGGCATGGGACGATCCTGAGGGTCAGGGCATAGGCAAAAAGGGTTGGATGGTTGGGTGAGGAGCCGAAAGGAAGGTGGTTGAAGGTAGAACATGGCCTGTTCATTGCTGTCTCTTTATTTCCTTAGAAAAAAGAACCTAATGTTAATCTAATCTCACAGGTGAAGTCAGCAAATCATGGATGTTTTTCTTCTTTTGTCAATATATTTATCTCAGAGGGACTTATTAACAGTACAGCTCAGTGGTAAAGAGAACTAAGTGCATGCACATGGTACAAGGGTACACATGCAGGCAAAACAACCATACACATGAAACGAACCTTTTTTTTTTTTGAAATTGTACCTTTTTCATCACTTTTGTTTCAGAGCGAGATAATCCGAGATAATGCTGGCATCCTGGAATGTGTTAAAGAAGGCATTGGAAGGGTGATAGGCTTGGGAGTGCCTCACAGCAAACGCCTGCTTCCGTTGCTCTCATTGATCTTCCCCACAGTGCTGCATGGAGTTCTTCATTACATCATCAGCTCTATTATTCAGAAGATTGTCCTCCTAATTCTGAAGAGAAAGACCTATAATAGCCACTTAGCTGAGAGCACTAGCCCCATGCAGAGTATGTTGGATGCTTATTTTCCAGAACTTATTGCTAACTTTGCTGCCAGCCTTTGCTCTGACGTTATTCTTTACCCATTGGAAACCGTTCTGCATCGACTTCATATTCAAGGAACACGCACAATAATTGACAATACAGACCTTGGCTATGAAGTACTTCCAATTAATACACAGTATGAAGGAATGAGAGACTGTATAAATACCATCAAGCAGGAGGAAGGAGTGTTTGGCTTTTATAAAGGGTTTGGTGCTGTTATAATACAGTATACACTGCATGCAGCCATCTTACAGATTACCAAAATTATTTACTCCACACTTCTTCAGAATAGCATTTGACATTGATGATTGGCTGACCCAAAAAATATGGATAATTTGCTATGATAATAAAAGTAAAATACCACGTGGAAAGAAATAGGCTGGGAATTAAGACTGGTGGAAAGCCTCATGCTGATTATTCTGACTTCTCATTTTTCCTGAGGCATAGATACATACACACATATATATATATATACATATAAAATACTTGATGGAAACCTTTCCAAAATTTAAAACTCAATAAAGGTAGTACTTTAAATTTAAAATGTAAAATTACATTTTAGTATAACACTCATGCTGAAGTAAAATTGATCCTGAATAGAAAAGAAAATGTATTAAGTGTAAAATGAAATTGCAATGATTTGAATCTATTTTACTGACTTCAATATTTGTTACATGTCTGTTTAACCTGGATTTAGGTCAATGTGGTAATTCTTAAAGCAGTGGGTAATATCATGAGGTATTTTACCTTTAAGCAAATAGATTACATCATTGAAGAAAACTAATGATTAGATTTGGCACTATGTAAGCAGGGGTTGAAGGTTTTTAATTGTTTTATTGTATATATTTATTATATGGAGTGTGTGTGTGTGTGTGTGTGTGTGTGTGTGTGTGTACATGTAACTTGGGATTTCCTTCATCACTGCAAGCTCTCATAGACAAGCTTATTGCATCAAATGAAGGTAGACACTTTCTGCTTGAACATCAAGAATAAGACAACAAAACACCAGGAAATAGCTTTCTTGTCTGCATCACACCCAGCATTGCAGTGCTAGAAACTTGAAGTTTATTGTTTGCTTGTGACGTTTGGATCATCAGATGATTTTTAGAGCCATTTTTGAAGATACCTAACAATCATGGCAGCCGTTACCCTTTCGACCCTTACCTTAAGGAGCCTCACATGTCTTTCATTTCTAAAAGAACTTATCTTAGAGGGAAAAAAATTAAAGTTCTCTAAAGAATTTGTGCCTCTTGCTCATCTTAAATAATGACTTGCAGTCTTTCTTTTTGCCTTCCTTTGTGTTGTGTATGTGTAAAGTTTTAGTCTCCAGATAAGCTACCCTAAAGATAAAAATGAGACATCTTCGTTACTTTTTATTTAAATTTGCTTGGATAAGTACTGAAGAAATATAGAAACCTCATAGGAAATTTGCCCTTATGTTCTATGAAGGAGGAGGGAGGGTCAATATATTTCAACAAATGAAATAAAATGAAGTTGATGTGTTCCAATGGTAGATTAGACTTTGTAATAAGGTGATATGTAGTTCACTGATGACTTATCCTACATTTAATGTTTCGTTTCCTCATAAGTATGATCAGGTTTACAAACACTTTGAAGTGCAGTGCCTGCTGATGCCATCCAACCCAGAATGCATGCAAACTAAAACTGGAGTTAATGTTAAATGTTTCAGAGAGAGTTACTGTTATGACAGGTAAGAGTGGAAGCCTAACACGAACATCTAATCATGTGTAAGTAGCAGCTGTCCCTCCTAGCCTATGCTACTGAAGCAATGTTGTCCTCTGTTCAACTCTTCAAAAAGGGAAAATAAATGCTGTTGATTACAGTTTGCATTTTATGGCTAATCTCTTAAAACATGCTTTTCTCTGTCTAAAAATGGGGTTAATGTTTTATTGTCTTTTAGCCACTAAAGTTTTAGACGTTTATAGTCACGTTCCTCAGAATCTCATTTTATATACACGTAAGTCAAGGTGGCTTCAGAGAAGCCAGAAAATTATGGTTTCAGAGAATGCTTAGAACAGTCTGTAGAATCATGTATTTACTAGGCAGATTTTGTGGAAGTTTTCCATGTGTCTAAGGATTAGATATTTCAGAATTGCTATTGACAGCTACCACAAATTTAGTAATAGAAATCCGTTACATCTGGAGTAAAGATCCTGCAGCTAAACCAAATCCAAGATTGGTCTCATTTTCTATTTTCTTTGCAGAAATCCCCACAAATTACCTTAAAAATTAAGGTTAGAGAGAATGTTAAAATTATTTTTTTTCTGCATTTGCAAAAATTTTAAAATGTTGACTTTCAAACATGTTTTAGCGGGCCAGATGTTTCTCAGTGAATTGAAAATAATAGCCTTAAGAGTCACTCTTCGCTTTTCAAAAAATTCTGTTACCTTACAGGAGCCAAAATGTAGCGCCCACATGGTATATTTTAAAAGATAGTAACAAAACAAGAATAGCTTTCACATTTAGTATGGCAAATAGCCTCATGGATGAGATTCTGTTAAGTAGTTCAAAGGACTAAGATTTTTTATTTTTAAGGTTTCTTTCTGCTTTTTTTTTTTTTTTTTTTTTTTTTTTTTGAGATGACGTTTTTCTGCATAGCTTTGGCTGTCCTGGACTTACTTTGTAGACCAGGTTGGCCTTGAACTTACAGCGATCTTCCTGCCTCTGCCTCCCTGAGTGCTGGGATTATAGATGTGTGCCACTGTGCCCAGCTATGATTTCTTAACTTAAACAAATTATTGAATTAAAAACAAGTTAGAATTAATCTGTTACCTAAATTTATTTATTTATTAAACTATGTAAAGACTTCCCTAAGAAATCTTCTAATTTATTATGGACCTTTAAAGTCTCTAGTTACGAAGTTACTCAGTCCTCTAGATTCCCAGTCCTAGCTGTTATCAAAGGCTAAAAGCAAGCTAATTGGTGGATTCCAGGCTGGAGTGTTTGGTTCCTCAGCCAGTACCTTTAGCAATGTAACCAGAGACGTGGGACACAGTGCTCTCTGTAGAGGTGTCTGACTGCTCACAGCTAGCTTTAAGGATGGCTTTATTAGAATGTAACAGAGCAGTCATTCAGTAATTGTGCACAAATGCTTCAATGCTTTCATCCAAGAATCCAGTTTGGAAAGTAGAAGATGCAGCCTTGGCAGTTATACTGTATTGAGGTTGTGTAGGCTATGAGGGCATGGATGCTGTAGATCAGAAAAGACCATTTTCCCAGCTCTTGCAAAGCTAGCTTGAGTGTTTGCAAAGAGGAGCCCTTTGGTAATAGTTAGCATTCCATTAGAGTCTGAGCACTTGACTGCTGTTCTCTTCAAGTAGTTGGAGTGGTGCATCTTTCTTTTGAGCTATAGTTTGTATAGCAGAGTAGCAAAAACTTGTGGTTTGACAGTGACTCTTAAATCTTACTCATTCACCAAGGAGGTTTATTTTCTTTAACTTTGTCTCACTACTCAATATTTTAAATGTTTTAGGTAATCAATTGTAATGTGAAAGGTTTGATACAATGTTGAAATCCAGCTGGTGTATTTCTCTTACTGATACTAGAGAAGTATTCAGGGTGGCATAAAAGATAATACTTCTTTCTAGACAGAAATGAAGATGAAGAGAAATATATATGTGAAATTGAACATTTGCCACTACCTTTTTAAAAAAGTTGCCTTGCATCATAAAACTAGGATAATTGGCACATAAAGCAGTGTATTTCCTAAGGTAAATTTCTGTATTGTATCTTGTTAAAAAGTCTTAACATTTTTACCTTCACAGCAACCGTATGGCATTTTTGGTGTTATTTGAGGAAATAATTATAGAAAATCTGTGGCTTGCCTCATATCAAGAAACTGTGGGTCTGATGGCACCAAAAAGGCCAGCTCTGTAAGAACTCCAGTATAGAGCAGAGTCAGGTGTTAGCAGAAGGCAGGAAGAGGAGATTAGAGCATTCACAGGGAATAAAACAAAACTAAAAATTGAGTCAAACCGTAAGAAAATCAGGCCCATGGCTAAATTTACTAAATAAGACTCAAATTACTAAATCAGAAATGAAATGAGGGGCATTGCTACTGCATTTACAGAGAAACGTGAGTTGTAAGAATGCTATGAAAAACCACATGCCAGATTGGACAACCTACGTGAAACAGACATGTCCCTATGAACAAACTCTAATAACAGGCTCAAGAAGAAATAGAAAATCTAAGTAGACTATGCCAAGTGTGAACCAGTTAAAAACTCAACAACAAAAATCTATGACTATGAGGGTCTAGACCAAAAAATCTATGACTAGCTTCATTGGTAAAGTGTACCAAACAAAGAATTTGCACCAATGCTACAGTCACTAAATACTTGGAAAAGCAGGAACACTTTCAAACACCCTGTGAAGCCAGAATTAAACCAATATAGGATTAAGTCCCAGTCAGGAGCTATAGACTGACATCTCTTATGAATATATATGCAAAAATGACCCCCTCCTAAGCCTAGAGAACTGGAGGCTGCAGAGATGGATCAGCAGGTATAAGAACACTTACAGAGAACCCATGTTCAGTTTCCAGCACCCGTATGGTAGACCACCACAGTCTATTACTCCAGTTCCGATGAATCTGACACCCTCTTCTGATCTCTGTGGGCACCATACTCAGATGAGGTGCACATGCATGCAGGTAAAGAACATAAATAGTATAAAAACATACTAATTATTTTCTTACTATATTTCCTCCTTCCAGCCCTTACTATGTTCGTTGCCTCCAATCTCAAATCTGTAGCCTTTCTCCCCTTCTATAATAGAAATAAATATATAAATACAACCCATTGAGTCCATTTTGGTTTCTGTGTATGTGGCTTCAAGGATGACTACTATGTATTGGATATCCAATTAAGGAACTCATTTCTGGGAGTGACTTCCCTTTCTTTTCAACAGTCATTAATTGCTTGTGTGTTTTGTGTGTGTGTGTTTTGTTTTTGTTTTTTGTTTTTGTCTAGAGGTGGGGCCCCATGAAATTTTCTCCGTTGTGTCTATTGATACTATTCTTTGGATCTTGTTCATGTAGACATTTCTAAGAGAATCAGTCACACAGTAGACTTCCTGGTATGCTGTCCCTTAAAAATCATTCTGCCCCCTTTTATATGACGTTTCCTGAGCCACAAATGCAAGAGCTGTGCTTCAGATGTATCCAATGGGGCTGGACTCCCCAAACCAATTAATGTTTGCATTGTGTCCAGTTGTAGTTTTCTGTAATGGTCTCCACTTGCTGTAGAGAGCAGCTTATTTGATGAGGGGTGAGCTATGTTATCAGTGGGTATAAAGATAAAATTTGTAATGTAGAGGGGTTGCAGAGATGGTTCAGTGGCTAAGAGCACTGCTAAGACTAGGCTCAGGCACTGGATGTAGGACCTGGGTTAAATCTGGTGATTTGGGTAAAGGTATGGATGGGAAGGTCAGGGAGACTCACCAGGCTACACTCTGGTGGGGGGGGGGGAGTTTGGATGAGATGATTTTAATATAGAATGAAATCAAGACAGCCTTTATGTATAGTCTCTGGGAGGAAAAATAACCATAGACCCAAGTGACTGGGGTGAAAAGACTAACTATAGGGGTTCTAGAACATAAATAGGGTTCTCAAAGAAAGATCTACTTTGCCTGTGATAAATAACATAAAAAGAAAATTGCAGGAAGATAGAGACTGGATAGATATGTAAACTGAAAATGGACCTAACTCGGCAGAAGAGACAGTCTTCCCTTTGAGTTCTTGTTGTGTGTTAGATTTGGACAATATGAAAATCACAACATTCCGTTTTCTAATTATCGCACAATGATCCATCTTTAATTTTTTTCTGAAAGGCTATCCAGGCAAAAATTCTTTTTATGTTTACTTTTCTAAATAAGTGAATGTCTTTAATTGACTATGACTTTAAACTAACTTTATAATAATATTCTCAGACTATCTCAAGAGAAGTAAGATTGCTATCACATATTTCTCACTATAAAAACCAATTAGAATGCTAATTAGCATATGCGATGTTTTAAGAATCTTATTTATAAGACATAATAATTTGCTATTTTAATGAAATTTTCTGTATGGTATATGTATATGTATGTATATGTATAATACATACAACCTGCTCAGTCTGTATAATGTTGCAGTGTGATTTCAGTGCTGACCATATGGTATTGGATAACCACTTGATGTGCTTCCTTGGGGAAGACTATTTTGTCTTCTCTCAACATTTCTTAGGTGCCTGTAGTTCTTTGTGTAGGGTTGAGGCCTCCTGGGGATTTCCCCATCCATGTTAGAGGCCATGTTGTTGGCCTTGCTTAGCTCATGTTTAGGCAGTCATTATAGTCAGATTTCGTGAACATGACATTTGATATTACTAGGAGACACAGTCTTTAAAAAATTTTTAAAAATATATTTATATGAATGTTCTATCTGCATGTACACCCGCACACCAGAGGAGGGCATTAGAGGGTATAGGTGGTTGTGAGCCACCATGTGGTTGCTGGGAATTGAACTCAGGACCTCTGGAAGCACAGACAGTGCTCTTAACCGCTGAGCCATCTCTCCAGCCCCCTGGGAGACACAATCTTACAACATACTTCCTGATACTCTAGTTCTCACCTTTCTTCTTCCTCTTCTACAATAATCTCAGAGGGAGCCCACCCCTGACACTGCCTGGAGGGCCAGGACCCAGAGGCTGGATAGCCCAGAGACCTAGGATAGAACCAAACACAACTGGGAAAAAAAAAACCCTCAATGAAATGATTTCTAGTCATATTTTGCTAAACTCATAGATTGATGCTTACCCCAATTGTCATCAGAGAGGCTTCATCCAGCAATTGATGGAAACAAATGCAGAGACCCACAGCCAAACATTAGGTAGAACCCAGGGGAATTCTGCGGAAGACTGGGAGGAAGGATTATAGGAGCCAGAGGGGTCATCATAAGAAAAATCCACAGAATCAACTAACCTGGGCTCATAGGGGATTACAGAGACTGGACTGACAACAGGAGAGCCTGTGTGGGACTTGTCTTGACCTAGGCCCTGTGCATGTAAGGCCCTATATAGCTTAGTCTTCTTGTGGGACTCCTAATAGTGGGGCTGGCTGTCTCTGACTCTTGCAGACTTTTGGGACCCTTTTTCTTATATTGGGTTGCCTTGTCCAGTCTTAATACAAGGGGGGATGTACTACCTAGTCTTACTGCAACTTGATATGTCATGTTTGGTTGATATCAGTGGGAGACTTGCCCTTTTCCAAAGGGAAATGGAGGAGGAGTGGATGGGGGTGGAGGAAGCAGAGGGAGGGAGGGACTGGGAAAAGGGGAGGGAGCAAAAACTGCAATCATCATGTAAAAGTAGTAATAGTAATAGTAATAGTAGTAGTAGTAGTAATAATACATTTAAAACAATTGAGTTCTTTAAGTTATTAGTCTACTTTTGGTAATAATAAGTACTGGTTCCTGTTGCTTTATAAAAACAAAATTGTCATAAATACAGGCTGGAAATAAAACCTTTAGTCATTTAATTTTTTTTCAAGTTTGTGTTGATAACTTTCAGGCTTTATTTTTGCTGTTGATCAAATACATAAGTTTTCTTAAGCTGTTTACAGATACTTATTAAAGGATTCTCTTTGTTATGAGATCTCAGCAAAAATCAAAACAGCCAAAGGTTGGTTCTGTTTATGTATCTAAGACATTCATCTCTTTTTTTTTTTGTGAAGTTTGAGAAATCCATGTCTCTTGTGATATTCTCCATAACCCTCAAGGACAGTTCATAATTAAACAAATTCATTTTTTTTTGCACAAATATCATATACATAAACAAAGAGAGAAGTGAAGATTTACTCTTCAGGAACAAGTTGCTAAAGCAACGGATACTTTAAAATTTAAAAATAGTTCTCTAAATTTCTCCTTCTGACACCTGTAAAAAAAATCACAGACAATTTTATCTAGACTATATGTTTTATAGAAACTCCTTCAAGGACCTAGCTGATGTCTGGTCCTGTTCCCCTCATAAACTGGAGCCTGGCTCTACATCTCTGCCTTTTCCAACAGGCCTTTTCTGGATTGCAGCATGATTTGTAAATCCATACAATAAACTGGCACCAGTAAACCACAACCCAGTAACAGGGAACTGTCCTGAATTCCAACCACATATAAACTGCATGTTACTTTTATTTCTTACCCCCGTTACCAAACTTCTTCTTTGTTACACTGATGCTCTGCACCGTATTTTGTATACTTGTCACATTATTAAATATATTAATAATATCTTCAACTCCACGTTTAAGATCACAAGCAACCCTCTGTCATATTGGTTTTTGTAACAACTAAAAGAATAATGCTCTTAAGGAAATATAAGTGCTCCATTGGGGACATTATTGATAGTACTAAAAACTAGGACTAAAGGTTTTTAGAATTGTTAATTATGACACCCTAACAAGTAAAATCATAATTGCTACTATGGTGGGAGTGTTGGCTCTCAAACACAAAGTATTAACAGCTTAATTTACCAATGAGCTTGTTAAAAGTGTTTCAAAGATAGAAAGAACACAAATAAAAATAGGCATAGACATTTCAAAAAGACTGAGTGCTCTCAATGATAGCATTTATTGGATTGGGCAGCAAGTGCAAGCTATTAAATGTTGATTGACCATCAACAGCCATATGATCATTCTTATATTTGTATTTCTGATTTACATTATAATAAATATAAATACACGTGGGAAGTGGTTAAAAACCCATTTAGACTGAATATAGACTCAACACAACATTATTATTGACCTTAGCCAATTACATCAAGAAATACATTCATTAGAACATTCTCATTTGTCAATAGTTTCTGACCAACAGTTTATAGATGAATTTCAAAGTGCCTTACAACATCACAATTCTTTTAATATTTTCCTAGATCAAGCTACTAAAATCCTGATAAATTTAATATTAGTTGTTATTATTCTTTTATTACTTCTGACAGGCTGCCTGTGCATCCTGTGTCATCCTTGAGCCTGGGTCCTGCTTCTTCCCATCAGAAGGGCCAGGCTCCCATATGCACAGGTGCTGGAATGGGAGGAATGAAGCTTAAGCCAGACAGGTGGGTTAGCAGGATCTCAGTATGACGGTGAATGCCCAAAGCGGAGGAAGCCTCTCCCCTCTTCCCTCTTCCCTCTTCCTCCTGCCTCCCCTCCCCTCTCCCCTTCCCCTCCCTCTTCCGTTTTCCTCCCCCTCCCCTCTCCTTCCCTCTCACTCTTTTTTGTTTTTGTTTTTTAATTGAAAAATAAAATCATTCATATTACATCTCAGTTGCTATCCCATCCCATGCATCCTCCCATTCTTCTCTCCCTCCCGCTTTCACTCCATTTCCCTTCCCTATGACTGTGACTGATGGGGACCTCCTCCCCTGAATATGATGCTAGGGTATCAAGTCTCTTCTTCGTAGTCTGCTATCCTTCCTCTGAGTGCCATCAAGGGGACATGGCCAAATATGGGGCACCAGAGTTCGTGTGAAAGTCAGTCCCCAGTCTCCACTTAACTGTGGAGAATGTCCTGTCCCTTGGCTAGATCTGGGTAGGGGTTTGATGCTGACTGCACATATTGCCCTTGGTTGGTGCCATAGTTTGAGCAGATACCCTGGGCCCAGATCTGCCCATCATAGTGTTCTTCTTGTAGGTTTCTAGGACCCTCTGGATCCTTCTATTTCCCCATCTCCTATATTTCTCTTACCTAGAGTCCCAATAGGATGTCCTCACCTCTATACCACTTACCTGGTAAGTGAAGAGTTTCATGAGACATGGCTCTTGGAGTATATACCATTTGAGTCTCTCTGCTTCTGGGTTAACTCACTCATTATGATCATTTCTAGTTCAATCCATTTGTCCACAATTTTCTGGAATTTCTTGTTTTTAATAGCTGAGTAGTATTCCATAGTGTAAATGTACCACAGTTTCTTTATCCATTCTTCTACTGAGGGACACTTAGGCTGTTTCCAGGTTCTGGCTATTAAGAATAAGGCTGCTATGAACATGGTTGAGCATATGTCCCTGTTGTATGCTGGAGCATCTTCTGGGTATATTCCAAGGAGTGGAATAGCTGGGTCTTGAGGAAGCCCTATTCCCATTTTTCTGAGATAGTGCCAGACAGATTTCCAAAGTGGCTGCACTAGTCTGCATTCCCACCAGCAATGAAGGAGTGTTCCTCTTTCTCCACATCCTCGCTAGTTTGTGGTGTTGCTTGAATTTTTGATCTTAGCCATTCTGATGGGTGTAAGATGGAATCTCAGAGTTGTTTTGATTTGCATTTCTCTGATGACTAAAGACATTGAGCATTTCTTTAAGTGTTTCTCAGCCATTTGAGATTCCTCTGTTGAGAATTCCCTGTTTAATTCTGAGCCCCATTTCTCAATTGTATTATTTGATTTGGTGGTGTTTAATTTCTTGAGTTCTTTATATATTTTGGATATTAGACCTTTGTCAAATGTAGGGTTGATGAAGATCTTTTTCCAGTCTGTACATTGTCGCTTTGTTCTCTTGACAGTGTCTCCTGACTTACAGAAGTTTCTAAGCCTCATGAGGTCCCATTTATTAATTGTTGACCTTATGGCCTGGGCTGTTGGTGTTCTGTTCAGGAAGTCATCTCCTTTGCCAATGTGTTCCAGGCTCTTCCCCACTTTTTCTTCTAACCAATTTAGTGTCTCTGATTTTATGTTAAAGTCTTTAATCCACTTGGACTTAAATTTTGTGCATGGTGAAAAACATGGGTTTAATTGCATTTTTCTACCTGTAGACATCCAGTTAGACCACCACGATTTGTTGAAGATGTTGCCCTTTTCGCATTGAATAGATTTGGCTTCTTTGTCAAAAATCAAGCAGCTATATGTGTGTGGATTCATTTCTGGGTCTTCGATTCGATTCCATTGATCCACCAGCCTATTCCTGTGCCAGTACCATGCAGTTTTAATTACTGTTGCTCTATAGTACAGCTTGAGATCGGGAATGGAGATTCCTCTGGAGGATTTTTTATTGTATAGGATTGTTTCTGCTATTCTGGGTTTTTTGTTTTTCCATATGAAGTTGAGAATTGATCTTTCAATGTCTTTAAAAATTGTGTAGGTATTTTGATAGGGATTGCATTGAATCTGTAAATTGCTTTTGGAAAGATGGCCATTTTTACTATGTTAATTCTCCTGATCCACAAACCAGGGACGTCCTTCCATCTTCTGATGTCATCTTCAATCTCTTTCTTCAGATATTTAAAGTATTTTTTTCAAACAAGTCCTTCACTTGCTTGGTTAGAGTTACTCCTAGATATTTTATATTGCTTGTGGCTATCGTGAAGGGTGTAGTTTTCCTAATTTCTTCCTCTGCATGATTGTCATTTGTATATAGGAAAGCTACTGACTTTTTTGAGTTAATTTTGTATCCAGCCAATTTGCTGAAGGTGTTTATCAGCTGTAGGAGTTCTCTGGTGGAATTTTGGGCGTCACTTATGTACACTGGACAGGGTTTCTCAGTGTAGCCGTGGCTGTCCTGGACTTGCCTTGTAGACCAGGCTGGCCTTGAACTCACTGTGATCTGCCTGCTTCTGACTCCCAAGTGCTGGAATTAAAGGTGTGCCACCATGCCTGTCAATAGTGACACAGCTCTTTCAGTGGCACAGCTTTTCTAGTGATAGTAGCTCTTCTTTACTGGGGTGGGGGATAAGGGCTGTATAAACCTTGGAAACTGGGTACGGGTTTTTGGGGGTGAATATACATCTTTCGATGGGACTGAGGTTCTGGGAATCCTTCATTTGCATGGAGAGGAATTCCAGGTGCTAGGTGGACATGTCCTTATGAGGAAACCTGAAACCTGGTCACCAGGCTATGTAATTATCTCTAGAGTTGGCGGAGGTGGGGGTTGCAAGACTATGTGTACCAGGACATGGAGTCATAGAACAGGGAGGGAGCGATCGTTACTCCTGAGGGGCTCACGATGAGATTTTCAGGGTTTGGATACTTTGCTGCAGGCTGGTTCCCCCAGTTGCATGGTTCAAGTGCCCCATGTCCAAGAATCCAAAAAAGGTTTGATTCTCCAAGATATGGTTTATGTCACTATGATGCTACACAAATGTAAGTGGGAGGTGGCTGGGTCTAGAAGGGTCTACAGTTCCTTCCTCAAGCACTAACCCTAATGCAGATGTGTCTATGTGACTGAGGAAAATGGCAGGCAAGAGATAATGACCGGCGAATGTCCTTCAGGAAAAACAATACCATAAGGACAGGGAAGTGTGGAAGAGAGGACTCAGATAAAGGTATTTGTGACACTGTTTGCTCACACTGTGCTTGTGGGGCTATCTTTAGTAGTTAGCTAAGCGATGTACAAACAGCAGTTGTGGGGAAAAGGTGTTCATTTATGAACTGAACCCAGAGTCCCCGTATCTCCTGTTACTCCCCTTTCCAGTTCCCTGTGTTGCAACATGGCTGCTGTCTTGGCTATCGAAGGGATTTGGGAGTGCGCCCCTGTTTCTATTTTTTGAATAGTTTAAGAAGGATTGGCTGTACATCTTCTTTGAAAGTCTGGGAGAGTCCTGCACTTGGGCTTTTTTTTTTTTTTTTTAAACTGGAAGGCTTTTTATTACTATTTCAATATCTCTTTATGTTGTTGACTGCTTCTTGGTTTAATTCTGGCGGTTTGGATGAATCTAGAAATTTACCCATTTCTTTTAGGTTTTTCATCTTAATAGAATACTGGATTGTAAAATATTCCATTATTTTCTGAATTCCTCTTCTGTCTGTTATAATATTTACATTTTCATTTCTGATCATGTTAACTTGGGGTTTCTCTTTCTTTTGTTTAGTTGTACCAAAGGTTATCCATCTTGTTTGCCTTCTCTTAAAACATAAACTCTATGGTTGGTTGGTTCTTTGCATTGTTTTCTTTGCTTCTGTTTCATTAATTTGTGCTCTGATTTTCCTTATATGTGACTTGTGCTTTTTATCTTGAAGCTTTAAATACAACTTCTTTATTCTGTCTTCTTAGTCTTTTAGCTACGATATGCCATCAGTACTTTCTTTTCTGTACTTGTCTATTTGGTATTCTGTATACTTCTTGTAGATGTTTGGGGATAACTTTTACTTTGGGGAAGTTTCCTTCTATGATCATGTTGAAGAGCTGGTCTAATCTTTAACTTGGGATTCTTCTCCCTCATATATTCCTATAATTAGAAAGTTCGGTCTTTTAATGATACCCCATCATTTTTACATGTTTCTTTGCTGTGTTTAATTTTTTTTCATTGCAGTTCCTTACTTATTTTGTCTGGTGCCTCTATTTTATCTGAAAGTACTGACAGTCTACATTATGGTTGATTAGTTCTATTTGTAAGGCTTTTCTTTGGGGTTTCTAGTTGTATTACTGGGTTTTAAATTTCATCTTAAATGTTCTTCTATTTCCAAATTATTTTCTCCTTTTTTTTATTTTAGGTGCAGTGAACTTTGTTGATGGTATTCAGTAGAGTCAGGATCCCTGGGCCCCTCCCATTATTCTGGGGTCTAGGATGGAAACTGTGTGGGGAGATGCTCAGTGTCAGGGGCTGAGTTGGGACAGGGACTCCTCAGCAGCCAAGGGCCTCTCTCTTGCTCTCATGTCCTTGCTGGGATGGGTGGTCCATGGCTTCTTACTGCTTGGAGACCATATAGGCCATGAGGTCCACTACCCTGTTGCCATAGCCATATTCATTGTCTTACATGGAAATGAGCTTTACAAAGTTGTCATTGAGAGCAATGCCAGCCCCAACATCAAATGTGAAAGAGTGAGAGTCGCTGTTAAAGTTGCAGGAGACTACCTGGTCCTCAGTGTAGCCCAGGATGCCCTTTAGTGGGCCCTCAGATGCCTGTTTCACCACCTTCTTGATGTCATCATACTTGGTGAGTTTCTCCAGTCTGCATGTCAGATCCATCATGAATACGTTGAGGGTAGGAAAACAGAAGGCCATGCCAGTGAGCTTCCTGGTCAGCTCTGGGATGGCCTTGCCCACAGCCTTGGCAGCACCAGCAGATGCAGGGATGATGTTCTGGGTAGCTCCATGGCCATCATGCCACAGCTTTCCAGAGGGGCCATCCACAGTCTTCTGGGTAGCAGTGATGGCATGGATGGTGGTCATGAGTCCTCCTATGATGCCAGAGTTGTCATGGATGACCTTGGCCAGGGGGGCTAAGCAGTTGGTGGTGCAGGAAACATTGCTGACAATTTTAAGTGAGCTGTCATACTTCTCCTGGTTCACATCCATCACACACATAGGGGCATCCACAGAAGGGGCAGAGATGATGACCCTTTTGGTCCATCCTTCAAGTGGGCCTTAGCCTTCTCCATAGTGATGAAGACACCAGTAGACCTCACAACATAGTTGGCACCAGCATCAGCCCATTTGATGTCATCAGGATCTCGCTCCTGGAAGAGGTGATGGCCTTCTCCTTGATGACGAGCTTCCTATTCTCAGCTTTGACTGTGCCCTTGAACCTGCCCTGGGTAGAGTCATACTGGAACATGTAGACCATGTAGTGGAGGTCAATGAAGGGGTTGTTGATGGCAACAACAATATCTACTTTGCCAGATAAGAAGCCCTGGTAGCCAGGCACCCACTGTGGCCAGATCTGTTTACTCTGACCTTCACCATCGTGTCAAGGGAGGAAGCTGGCATGCACGAGAAGATGCACCTGTCTCTGGAACAGGGAGGAGCAGAGAGCCTAAATTCTGTTCTGGATTATCTTCTTCATTTCTATCTGCCTTGTGTTTTTGTTTTCTTGGCCACCACTCAGGTTTTTATTTTTCATGGTGTTTCCCCCTTAGTTTTATTGAGTTGTTTCATTCTGTCTTCACTAGACTCCTTGAATTTTTTAAATGTAATTTATGAAATTAAAAAAATTCTGTGTCCTTCTTTTTATCTAAGTGATTCTAATTCCCAAACATTTTTTTTCAGAATGTTTAGGTTTAGAGGTAATAGGTTTAGAGGGGAGATACTGGCTTGAGCTTTCATATTGTTTGTATTTTTGCAATGAGATCTAGCCAATGCAAACTTCTTTTGTTTGTGTTTGACTTGAACAGAGAAGGTTAGGGCAAAAACCAGGGTGGGTTGGGCCTCATCTTAGTTAATGTTTCTATTGCTGTGAAGGGACATCATGACCATGGCAACTCTTTATAAAGAAAATTATTTAACTGGGACTGGCTTACACTCCCACCATCATCATGGCGGGAAGCATGGTGGCATGCAGGTGGACATGGTGCTGGAGGAGCCAAGAGTTTTACATCTTGATCTGCAGGCAGCAGGAAGAGACTGCCACACTAGGCCCGGCTTGAACATCTGAGACCTCAAAGCCTGACCCCAGTGACATATTTCCTCTAAAAAGGCAACACTTACTCCAACAAGGCTATACCTCCTTATAGCACCACTCCCTTTGGGCCTGTGGGGGCTATTTTTATTCAAACCACCACAGGCCTATATTCTGGAAGTGGCTTGGATGAAGTGAAGTGGTGAAGTGAGTTGGACAGGGAGACTGCATTGGTGAGCAGAGGTGCATCCTGTTCTGAGCTTGGTGTGTAGGGGTAGATCTGGGGGCTGGATATGGTGTGAAGAGGAGAGATTCAGACAGTTATAACTCTAGACTCTAGAGAAGGCTATGCAGAATCTGGCTGGATGGAAAGGTTTACTGTTGTCTATGGGTCAAGGGGCAGGCAGGGCAGGGCCTGGAAAAAGCCTAGGTGTTTGTTGCATGATGCAATCAAGTGTGGGCCAGCTAGGGCAGGCACCGATATGGGACATAGACTAGATCTGGTGAGTTATGCAGAGTGCATGGAGGGGAGGGTCAGGTGGAATCACCTGGGGTAGGATGTGCACATCTGGCTAGATGGAGAGGTTGGGTGTGGCTTGGGAGGAGCATGTGGAGTCAGGGCCAGGCAGGTCAGCTCTGGAGGCATCCTAGAGGTTGGTTATGATGCAAATCCTATCTCCATAAGTGCCAGTACCAGGTGTGGTGTCCTCAAACTTAAAGGCTGGGAAATTATTCAGGATACCTCTGTGGTGTCCTTGGGACATCAATAGACAATCCTACAACAAGAAAGAATCCAATGGGATTCTATGTCGATTCTATATTGACCATTAGATGGTGACTTTAACTGATTTATAAAGCTTGTAGGCATCTGTTTGTTATATAGGAGTCTTATGTAGCAAACAGGTCATTGCAGTTCTATTATCTGCTTTTAGAAGAACTGTTGCGTGCACGCGCGTGCACACACACAAATCATGAGTCTTGCTAACATCTATGGCAAAACCTGTCTGGGGTTCTTTAGATGGTTTTCTTGGCTGTTTTTGTCCTCCAATGAGGGCAATACTGCCCCAACAATTTTCTTAACTAAGCTCCCAGTGAGAATAATAATAGTACCAACAGCTTCACTTTCTGTGTATTATAGATGTTACCCAGCTTGCATAGCATTATCCAAAGATATACATTGCTATCACGTGACTATTTCACGTTCTGGATCTTTGACGTCCTTTAAGTTTATCATAGCCCCTTAGATTGACCCTCTTCTGAGGATCTCTAACTGCCTTCTCTTTTGCATAACTATTTTTGCTATCTAGGAATCAGTGTGCCCCTAAACCCCTAACAGTAGTTAGGTTGACCTCTGAGAGGGAGTTAGAAAGTTTCCCTGACCTTGTAAATTGTGCTTCTCCCAGCATTGCTCAAGGGACCTCATCAGTGAAGATTGAGCCTATGTCGCCAGGGCCCCACATTTGTTCATAGCCCCCACTTCCCTACTCCATTGGTTTCACTTAGCCTGACCAATGCAACCTCAGCATCCCCACCTTTGCTCCACAAGACTACACAGTGCCCTCTGGCATTAGCATTTCCCCTAGCCTTCTTGCTTTCAACTTTTCTGACTTGTCTTCTGATTCTCAATATTTCTGGGGGACCTAACTTCCTTGCTCTAGGCAAATACTTAATCATCTCTCCTAATTCAAACCTAACTCTGAGGCCAACTGTTAGCTCTGACGTCCCTTCCACATTGTACCAGTTTCTCCTTGACTCCGGTGCCTTTTGCCTAGCTAATGGGCTACTCTTCTTGTCCATCTTCTTACCACTCTCAGTGTCCTTTCAGGGGTCAGGACTGAAACAGCTGGACTGACCATTTTTTTTTTTTTTGCATCAGTTTTACCTCTCTGTCTCTCCACTTCTCAGGAAGCTGTAAAGAAATTTCAAATTAGCTTGATGCCCTTCAGGATCAACTGAATTAGTGGGTTATCACGATACTCGAAAGTCGAATAGGCCTCTTGACAACTGCCAAAGGAAGGGTTTGCGCCCTCCTCCAGGAGAGAAGATGCTTCTATAGTCACAAATCCAAACTGTTTTGAGGAGAAACTCAAGATTCGGAGACCAGACACAGAGAATTCATCCCCAGGCCTCCTCCTTTGGATGGGCTCTTGATTCCCTCCCATCCTGGTTCTCTTTCCTCCTCATTAGCCTCATTTTGACCCCGTCTTTTAAACTCTTACCGAAGTTACTTCTAGAACAAGTCATCACCAACACTTGGCCATTACCACGTAAGATGAAGTAAGAGCAATGCTTCCTGTAGACTTTCTCACACCCACAAACTTCCCAGCAGATCCACCCACTGCCTCTGCCAGCAGGAAGCAGCCTGACAGGAAAGGATGCCTCCTATTATGTTTCTATATGGAGGATTTGGAATAAAGGAAATCCCTTGGCCCAAAGCAGGACTATAAGACAGGGCCAAGGCTGCAGAACCCTTGCTATGCATGGACTCCCAGAAAGCAGCCAACTTCTACCACATCCCCTGGAGCCTGGAGGTTACAGGAAAAAAGCAAGCTGGCACCTCCCACCCTGCAGTTTTGTCACTAAGCCACCCACCCTCCCTACTCTGGTTGATGGAGGCTGATTCTAAACTCCATGTGGCAGGTTCTCCTGGATGCTTGGGTAGGGTCATAGGGTTCACGGTGACAATCTCAGACCAATAAAAGTCTGCTTTTACTGTTTTGAGGTCAAACTGAGTCCATTCTTTCACTGACTTATTTCTTGCATTTGCTTTTTCGGTGGAATTGATACACACACAAAGATAACTCTGATGCTTTTGTTGTTCTAAAAGACTCACATGCCTGAAATGGATGAATGAGTAGGAGGGAAGGTTAAGCAGACACAAGCATAATATTTCACTCTGGGCATTTCAGGCCTCCCAGGAATTGCACATGAGGAAGTCACTACAGGGAAAGAGATTAATATAAAGACAGGAGGGGAAACTATTAAGGAGCAAAAACATAAGGATAATCATCTTAATGCTTTCATTAGACACGGGAAGGGACAGGAAGGGTGATACAGAGCCCTGCTAGGCAAGCTGCACTTCTCCACTCGCAGATTTATGCGCAGCGGGCGGGTCAAATTCTCTTTGGCCACACCTCACTTGTGGAGAGTAGATGAAGGTGGTCAGAAAGACAGGAATCAGAAGATAAAAACAGACACAGAGAGGAGTAACAGGACGAAGAAAAAAGCGACGAAGAAGAAAGGTGACAAGGGAAAACCAATCACAATAGACTGATCTTTGTGACACTGCCTGGAAGCCATGGCTTGTCCACATTTGGATAAAAGTTAGCTGTGTGCGCTAAATGCTTGGAGGACCTTGGCAATGTCAGTCACTGTGTGGAAAATTCTGTAGATGCCTGCTTTATTTTTCACACCCTGCAACGAAGTACAAAAGCTTTTAAGATCTGGAAATAAATATCTCTGTTCTTCCCCAGGAAACACTTCAATTAGCAAATAACTGTAACTGCATCGTTGCCATTTAATTTTCTGGGCAGTTCCAATGGCACCTGGAAGATAATAAAAAGATGTGGATATTATTCATACCTTTAATTGCTCCTATTAGCATGTTTTTGCTATCCTGTGGGCAAAATTTTTAACACTTGGCTGGGCATACAGTAGAAAAAGGAGTCATAATACTCCAGACTGAAATACTTTTCTAAGTACCCATTACATCGAATAGCTATAAGCAACAATATACCTTTGTAATAAAACCTATTTACTGGTAAAAATTAAAATTGCTTTAACGGCTTTATAGCCACTCACACAATTAAAATAATTACATGGACTTGCAGCTGTTCTGATTAGTCTGGCTACAGAGGAAAGTAAAAGAGAAAGGAAAACAAAGAAAGGTAATTCTAAAAGCCAATGCTAGACCCTGTAATAGAATCTAAAGTCCAGAACCGCCCTCTCCCCCCAGAGTCGTTTCTTATTCCTCTGCGTACAGCGCTGTTCTCCTGTCTATGTGCAAGAAGAAAGAGGCATTGACGATTTATTGATGAGGCTTCCTAGAACACAGTTATACCTTGTGGAAACGCCTGTTTGTGGAATCTCTTGGCGATCTCTTTATCTTGACTCACTATGTCTGTCAACAAGCTAGATGTTTCCTAGCCAGGGCCATAACCATTTGTACAAACCCCAGAAAACCTGGAACTTCACAGTCTCCACAGATTTTATTTGATTGCAGACTTTTGTATTAGTTTCAGGTAAATATTTTTGCATTTCAAGAACTCACTATGAAATTGCTAGTGCCATTTGTGAACTCAGGACTTTGTGGTAGACAGTGGGAGAAAAGCAAGGAACACGATTCTCTATATATCCAGCCGCTTAGTTTAAGTGAATTCCAAGTTCATTTTTATTAATGGGATAACATGAATCAAAAAGCAGATAAGATAGACAAAAAGCAAATGCGATTTCCAAGTTGGTACTAGCTAGGTGTCCCTAGAGTGTAAGACACTTAGTTATTTCTTCACTTAAAAAAAAAAGTTTTAGCCGGGCGTGGTGGTGCACGCTTTTAATCCCAGCACTCAGGAGGCAGAGGCAGGCGGATCACTGTGAGTTCGAGGCCAGCCTGGTCTACAAAGTGAGTTCAGGTCAGCCAGGGCTACACAGAGAGACCCTGTTTCGAAAAACAAAAACAAAAAACCAAAACGTTTTCATCGATTCTGTGTGAGTTTCACACCACACATTTCAATCTGTCTCATGTCTCTGTCCTTTCATATTCACCCTCCACCCTTGCAACCCACCCCAAAGGAAACTAAACAAACAAACAAATCCCTCAGTGGGAGCTGTGGTGTGTCATGCTGTGTCACACAGTGCACCCCTTTGCCCCAACAGCTTTATTTGCTTTCAGTGCAATGAGCCACTTTGGTCTGGTTTGAGGCCTCTGGCTTCTGCTACCCATACTGGATCCTCATGGGGACTCCTGTCAGATACCATCTTGTTGCCCTGTGTCATGGAGATCCTGCAGCTTGGAAGCTGCCAGACTGGCCTCTTCACATGCTCCAGCAGTTCATAGATGGGATAGATGTTGGGATGGGCCAACTCAGAGGCCTGGATCTGGGCCTGGGTAGAAGCCGAGTTGGTCAGCCCTCCAGCTCTGCCGTGGTGGCTTCTGATGGACCAGCTCTCTGTGCTCATGCCATCCAGGCTAGCTCTCCAGCACTCACAATAGTAGGACCAGCTCTCTAGCACTGCCCTGGGGCGTTGCAAGGGTAGTTCTCTCAAGTACTGAAGGCAGCAGGGAGTGGGTGGGGCCAGTTCACCTGCTCTCACTCCCTTGGGGCCAGCTCTCCCATGCTGCCCAGGTGAGGGGAACCACTTATTTTTTTAATCACACATATTCAAATTATTTGTAATAAGCGGAAAATCTGATATTCATCTAAGATGAAATATGAATAAGACATAATCCACAGCATTGAGAAACCAATTGTACATGCTGGAAAAAATGCTCTGTTTGAACTCCCTGAAGGGACAGTGTATTTATTTCTGATGCTGTGTTCATAATAGCTAGGAAGTAGAAACAATCTAAATGAGTAATGAGAATGTGACAGATAAACACTATGGAATACCATTTAGCTGTAAAGAACTTTGCAGGCAAATAGATGGCACTAGAAAATATTATATTGGGTGAGGCAACCCAGACCCAGAATGATGAACATCACATGTTCTCTCACATTGGCAGCTTCTGGCTCCCAGTCTTCATATATGTATATATAACCTGGAGGAACTGCAGAAACCAGGAAGGTAAGATGGGGCCACTGTTGTGGTAGGTAGGGAGTGTGATGGACAGTAGAGAGGGGACAGATGACCTGATCTAGTTAATGGAGGATGTGCAGGGCTTGTTAGCAAAGAGGAAGTGATGTATGTACAGATGAAGGAGGGAAGGGGGTAAAATAATAAGTATGTGTGAAAAGGTTATGAACTCACATCATTCGCTATTTAAAATAGTCCCAATACTTATAATTCTGTGTATAAATATACATATATGTTTGAGTGAACTTTTTTCATCTGGCCTGACAAAGCTTTCTCCAAGAGCTTTAAATTTGTCCTTTCAATTTATGTGAAGAATTTTGTTGGATTTTTGAAGGGGATTGCATTGAATCTTTAGATTGCTTTTAGCAGGATGGTCATTTTTACTATATTAATCTTATGGATCCGTGAATATGGGAGATCTTTGATCTTTAATTTCTTTTAGTGTCCTGAGGTTTTTATTATCCAAGTCTTTCACTTTTTAATTAGAAATATCCCAAGATTTTTTTTTGAGGCTATTGTGAATGGTGCTATTTCTCTGATTTCTTTTTCAGTCTATCATTTGTGTATAGGTAGGTTACTGATTTTTGTGTGTTAATTTTAAGTCCTGTTACTTTGCTGAAAGTGTTTATCAGCTATATGCATTTCCTGGTGGAGTATTTAGGGTCTTTTATGTTAATTTAGATATTTTGACTTCTTTCTTTTCCTACCTGTATCCCCTTAATCTCCTCCAGTTGTGTTATTGATCAAGTTAAGACTTCAAGTACTATATCGAATATGTATGGAGAGAGTAGACATCCTATTTTTGTTCCTGATTGTAGTGGAAATGCTTTGCGTTTCTCTCCATTTATAGTGATGTTGGGTGTGGACTTGCTGTATATTGCCTTTATTATGTTAAGGTATATCTCTTGTATCCCTAGTCTCTATAGGACTTTATTATGTTGGGAAGTTGGATGTTGTCGAAGGCCATTTTGGCATCTAATGATATGATCAGGTGTTTTTGTCTTTCAATCTGGTTTATGTGTCAGATTATATATATTTTTGATTTATATATGTTGAGCCATCCCTGCCTCTCTGGGATGAAGCCAACTTGAGTGTGGCAGATAATCTTTATGATGTGTTCTTGGATTCAGTTTGCAAGTATTTTATTGAGAAAGTGTTCACATATGGTAATTAAGTCTGTAATTTGCTTTCTTTGTCAGGTCTTTGTGTGGTTTAGGTATCATGGTAGTTGTGGCTTTGTAAGAAGAATTAGGCAATGTTCCTTCAGCTTCTATTTTGAGGACTATTCTTAGGAGTATTAGTGTTAATTCTTCTCTGAAGGTCTTATAGAATTCTGATCTGAAGCCATCTGACTCTGGACGTTTGTTTGTTGGGAGACTTTTAATTTGTTGCTCTCTTTAGACCTTAGGAAAGTGTCATGGCTGTGTGTTGCCTGGTGCTTTTGTATGTCAGTGGGTGGCAGTAAGGAATAGAGCTGGGTTAGAAAAAGAGTTGAAAGGAACTTTAGGAAAGAGTTAAGGAGATACTGTCCACCCCAAGAGGTGGAGTCTCCTGGAAGTTGGAGGGGTGGTGGGAGGAAAAGCTTCTGTAAGTATGTTGAAGAAGGACAAAGAACAATCTAGAGAGACGGAAATGAAAGGGCTCTGGTAACCCTGAGCCTGAACCAAAAGTCGAAGTCTCCTGTGGATGGAGTTGAGGTGAAGGAGGGGCTGCTAGCAGGCTGTTGGTGAGAATGGAGAAATGGTATGAATCATCTGCCTCAGTCGCTGTTAGGTGTGTCCACTGGGGTTGCCAGGTACAAGGTGCCTCTGAGATTCTGTGGTTGACACAAAAGGAACGGGAAGGGAGGGCCGAGAGGATCCACAGGAAGGAGGCACTCTTTGCCTGTGAAAGATTCTGTGGAATCTCCGGAATCTGGAATGACGTCAGGATAGTTTAGAGATTATTGGCTTTCGTGAAAACTTCAGGTGCAGTTACTAGTTGGGCAGAGGCTTTGCTGTAAAATGTTGGTGTCTTTGCCCCTTGGACTGAAAGTAACTACTGTGGTAGCTTGAATAGAGATGCCCCCATAGGCTCACGGTTTTGAACACATCTCCAAATGGTGATGGTGTTTGATGAGGTTTGGGGGAGGTACTCGTTGGCTGTGGGAAGGCTGTCACTGGCAGTGGGCTTTGAGAGCTTCTAGCCTTCTGCAACTTCTTTTTTCTCTTTGCCTTATGTTTTTGGTTGAAGATTGATGTCTTTGTTCCTTGCTTTGGCTGATGCTTCCCCAACCATCTTTCCCTGGAGCTTTAAGACCCCAATACACTCTTCCTTCTTCAAGTTGTATTTGGTCATGATATTCTATCAGAGCCATGGCAAAGTAACTGCTGGAATGAAACTACTGACAATACAAAATGTAAATAAAATACTCGATGCGCTAAGTATAAATGTACTTGTGTGGATATGAAGTAAAGTGTGATAATATTTTATGGTAAGATAAGTGCATATCTTCATGGTTTATACTTTCAAAGAGGTCAGAGAAAACGATGTGGTTGGGGGTAAGAACAGGGGAAGGTGAGATGGTGAAGGAAGGAAATGAGGCTGAATGTTAACAAAGGTGAAACTAGATGAAGGGATATGAATGGTTCTTTTCTTACTTTTCTTTCCCCAAATTATGTAAGTTAAGAAACCAGTTATTTAAAACTGTTCAGAATTTAATGGCGTAGTGAGCCCATGATGGATGGTGGCACAATAAAATACGTACTTGTTCACCAGCCCCCTCCCCTCCCCCCCCTCAAATTCCTGGTGCAGAACTTCTAAGTCCTGAAGTTCTCGGAGTGGTAAGAATACACTTTGCGCTAATAACATGACAAATGAGGCCCCTGATAGCTTCAGGCTGACAGCTGGCCACCAGAAAGACACACTATGCAGTTAGAAGTTTGGAAATTCACTACTGTTGAGAAAGAAGAAAATCAATCTAGTTGGAAACAATGAAAACTCCATGAATCTAAGCAGTACAGGCTAAGAAAAATACAGATTCAAGCAATCTTGAATACATGTTGTAAGAACTTTACAAAATGGCAGTTTCTGGAAAAGATGTTCACAGTTTTATCATATACTGTGAGTTATGACTGAGGCTGTAAAGGTTAAGTGATTCTGTAGCAAAGTGTGAGACGCTGTCTCAATATCTAGGACGCTTGTGGGAAATTCGGTTCTATATAGTAAAGGTTGGCAAAAGTTAATGATGTCTAAGGTCATTTGCCATCTAGGCAGAGGTTTAGCTATTCATCTATGTAAGACCTGACTCGCAATAGCTTCCCAAGTCCATTCTAAGTGTCCTCCTGCTCTACTTTATCATTTTAATCTATTCTTTTATTCTCCTGACAGGGCAGTCAAACTGCCAGAGTGAAGGTGTGGTGGCTGAAGATTGAAATGTCCAGGAAGAGTTATGGACATCTGCGTTTGGTGCTGCCTCATGGTTACTTGGTAAATAAACCAATGTACTGGGAGTTTGATGCATGTTATTTAGCTCTCCAAGAACACGGTTATAAGATCTATGGGTTTTGAAACTTTCTAGACCTTGCCTTATATTTAAGAGTTTTAAGAATCATTCCACAAAATTGTCAAACCTCAGGAGGTCATGAGCCTCTCAAATGCTTGGTCAGAAGTGCAGGCCACTTATGGAGACGTGTGGCACAGACCTGCAGATAGGTCAGCAATACAACCACTGTACAGACAGAATTGAAATGTAACCCACTCTGTTAATATCAGCAAAGTATTGACAAAACGTACATAGAATTGTAGTATGAAATAAGCAATGCCTATATAAAGCACTAGCGCTAGAACTGGGCATCATCTCACACTGCGGGGACTTTCTGTCTGTGTTTGTTGCGTGCAATTCAAGAAGTCATCGTGAAAAACAAAACAAAACAAACCAAACCAAGTCATCATGGACTTCTGGAGTCCTGAATCCCATATGCTAAGTGTTCTTTCTGATACCGGATAGACTCCTCTCCTCATAGAAACACTTGTGTCTTCTTGGCAAAACGTGGAGAGAGAAGGGTACGTGCACACCCACGAAGGAGTTCAGGCAATGCTTTCTCATTCTCCACTTCAGAATGCTAATTACTTCAAACTTGGGAGCATTTGGTGAGCAGCAAATACAGGAAGGCATTTCTTCTGAACATCTACCTGAACATCTACCTGTGTATAGACACTTTTAAAAAGCCCTCTGTTATATTTGGGATATTGATGTCTCTACCTCCCTTCTACCTTAACCCCTTAACCGCTGGGTAGGAGAGAAAGGTTAGTAGAGAGACAGGACGCAGATCCCTTTATTTTTCCTGGCTGTTTAGGGTCAACTGGCTTCTTTCGGGGGCAATACCATTCTCCATCAACAGCCGATGCAGCAGTCTCCTCCAAGCTGCTTCATTGAAATGTTTCTCTGGGTTCTCCTATTTATCTTCCTCAGAGTCCTAGAACACGCCCCTGTCCATGTTGCAGGAAGCTGGCTGTTACCAGCTGCCAGAGACCACGCCCCACAGGAGGCCGTTACTAGCTGTGGACAAACCAAAGCCCAAACTAAAATCCCACACTTGGGATTAAAACAAAAGCATATTTATATAACATAACTGAGTTTACAAAGAAAACAAAACTTCAGTTATACCTGTAGAAAGGCTAACAAATGAAATGTCACAAATCTGTCCTTAAGAATCTCAACAACCAAGAAAGATTTGTTTCTTTTATAGGAGAAGAGCAGAGGCTGGCATCATGCTGGGATAGAGATAGTCACAGATTGTCCATGTGTCTTCTGAGGGGAATTTATCTTTCTTAAAACTCATTTAAAGCTCCCTTAACTCCACACGCCACCTGCCTTCTTCCTTATGAATAGGCTCCACAGTTTACCGATGTCTGGAGTTTGAGGCACTCAGCTTTCCTTCACGGCATGAAGGCTTTCACCATATACGGAGTAAGTACCTTTACCCGTCAATCTGCTTACTTTCAGTTGATTTCATGAACTCAGAGGGAAGACAGCAATTTTCCCCTCATTTATTTGTATAATCTTCTTCGTTTTTTTCGTCTATTGTATCTTGTCTCATCCTCCTGTGGTCAGGAGTGTGTGTATTGATATCATGTTCTTTTGTGTTCAAATTCTGGACACTAGAAAAGCCTAAATTTTAGGATACATGTTAACCTCTTATTTTTTTTTTTTCTTGCTAACTCCTCATAGGCAGATAGAAGTCATTCTCTTTTTGAATGTCCAATCAATGTGTATACATGCAACAAGTAATTGACATATAGTCAACAAATAGCTATACATATAAATACATACTGATAATTGATTATAGTATTTGAACCTCTTTCTCACTAAATTTATTGTAGCTTTGCATTAAAAAGGCACATAAAAAGATACCTGGAAGCTGAAAGTCAGTGTTTTTGTTTGTGTTTTGTATGGAATACAGAGAAAGAAGAATATGAAGCTATTAAAACTACATAGGCTTAAAATACAAAGTGTAATAATTCAATCAATACTAGAGTGTTTAAGCTTTATGCTATAGAAAACAAAGAATATTCACATCTTTTTTAAAAAAGGAACAGATACTATCTGACTTGTGATCTATGAAGATAAATTGAATTACAAATGAAAGGAAAATATTGTAGAGGAGAGACAAAAGAGCAATCAGCAGCCAATGCTGCAATCACCTGGGCAAGTTGTGACTATAGTTTATATATTGACTATCTCCAGTCTTTTAAAATTGTCCTCATTGTGTTAGCATTGGGAAGTTGTGGAGACTTTAGTTGGCAGACCCTGGCTCACTGGGGACATGCCCTAGAATGTGAATGGGACCTTGGCCCGTTTATTGTCTGTTGCTTTCTAGTTCATGATAAGCGTGGCTTTCGCCATTATACACTCTAGACAAGAGGTGCCGCCTACCAATGATCCAAAGCATTAGAGCCACCTGGTATAAAAGCCAAAGCAAACCTTTTTTTCTTAATTGCTTCAGGTATTTTTTTTTTAATTTTTTATCGTGATGGAAAAATGCAGGGACGGCGAAGATATAAGCAGGAACTATGGCCACACCACCAGCCATGCCATATACCATTACTTGGGGGGGGTGTGTGAAGGGGAAGAGTCTAAAGTGATGTTGAATTATGGAAAAACATGGAGATCATGTTTTTCAATGTAGAAGATAGTTTGAATGGGGGCTATTTCTAAGTAGGATAGTGGCTTTATAGAGCTTTGGAATAACTGAACATGGCAGTAACAGTGATAAGACCAATTTTGAGTGGGTTGATAGGAAACCTAACAAAGTAATTGTTGTATTTTCTTCCTTCTAGTGTTAATATATGGCTCCTTGTCACTATGGCTTTAAGGTTTAGAAACAGCATCTTCTATTTGAGAGACCATTTGGGTTCTCACTGTGTATAAGTGATGGATGGATTTCTTCATGAATGTCATTAGCCCTCAGTGAGGTATGATTTGAACAAGATAAATATAGATGATGACTCTTTAGTAGGGTTCCACTGTACCTGTAACACATATAAATGTATCAACTGTGGCTCGATCATTAAATATGCTTGGAGACTGCCAACATATCATTTTTATGGCAATCGGTGGCATTTTATCAATTTATATGCAGAGGTGTAGGCATCGGGTGTATAATGCTTTTTGTCTAACTATCTTTTTAAGAGAACAATGGAGCAATCAACATTATTTTTCTTGAATTTCCCACGTAATCAACTTTTACAACCCACGCTAATGCATAACTATAGTCTTAAGTTACATAGTCTTTCATCCTCCTGGTCCGGAACAATATCATTTGTGGAAAGCAGCAAACACAGAAGTTGAAACAAGTCTCCTAAGATGAATATCCACCATAAATGTTAAAAATCAACACTCATGGTTGTTGCTTGACAAACAATGATATTTGTAGTACTGCTTGTTATCTGAGTCAGTTGGGGCCAATAATTCAATCCCTTGTAGTACTCTTGCATATTTCTGTAAAGTAGCCCTCATTCCTTCCCCATGTGTTGCTTTTTGTGCTGTTAAATAAAGACAGAGTGATGCCCTTAAGTACAGACACACATGGATGGAAGAAAAGGGCACATACAGACACAAGGACAGAATCACTAGAAAGCCTTCAGGCAGGTGCAGATTCAGAGCCATACAACAGACAGGATGAAAAATACAGAATGGAGGAAGTGGAGAACTTATTCTTGGTTAAATGGCTCCAAGGGGGAAGTGCTTTTATTTCTTAATGTGACGCTGATGTATATGTTTGGTGACTCAAAGTTAGTCACTAATGTTTTTAATCCATACATCATTTTTTTCTTAAAACTAACATAATGACATTGATTATATATTATAATTATTACAGGTAATCTTGTTTGGTGCTTTTATATGCCCCTCAAATTGTATTAACATTTTTGTAAGAGGATGAATTCCTACAGAGAGGGCGACTGTGACCTTCACTCCTTGTGCTAAACTCCTCCCATTATGTATTTCTGTTTTGAGACTTAATGAGTGGGCTCCATTGATTTTCAGGGGTAAGCACTGGTACAAATCTAAGCATGAGTGAGAGCAGTGGTGAAGAAACCAGAAGCAGGCGAGTATCTGAGCAGTGAAAGTGTTTTGAGTCTACTGCGTGACAAATACATGCTAGACATCAGTGACGCTGGCAAATAGTTTCATTTTTCCTCCTTCGGGACATGTTTTGTTATTTCTACCTACTACTAGAGCAGGTCAGATCTAGACCCTTCTGTCCAACGAGCTCTGCTCTCACTTTTCTCTGGCCTCATGAACAGTGGTAGATGATGGCTACTCTGTCAGCTGCATTTCTATATTGGAGAAGAGACCTATGCCCTGCCCAGAAACAAAATGACACTTTAAAAAATTCAGACCCAAATATTTTAGTTACTACTGTTATTCTTTGTAGCAGCGCACATGGTACAGTGTGATTGTTTGTGACCTGTGATGCAGCGATCGACTGTGACCCACAAAGGCCGCTGAGCATGGCAGAGAGAATCATATTAGCATATCTCCCGTCCAGGAAAAGCTCTAAACTCAACATTCAAATTCAGTTTTTACTCCATGTGTGTCACCTTCATACTATGTTAAGATTGAAAGGGAACAAATAATGAGCATTTTATACCATGTTACCTAACCACTATGTGTGCAACCATTTGGAGACTGGCAGAAGAACATGCTTGTTTTGATAAGATTAAAATAAACCAAGCACATTTAAGGTTAAGTGAAGTCACTTCTGTCCTAAATGGTTTGAGTCCCTCCTCTGACCCAAAGTCAATCAGCTTAGTCTTGCTGCCACTAAGTAGCATGATTCTTTAAGTGACATCTTAGATTTCTGTAAATTGTACTTTGTGACATCCTAGATTTCTTTGTCTTCAGTATCAGGTAGGGGTGTGTGTGTATGTGTTTGTGTGCGTGTGTGTGCAACAAAGAACTGTTTAAAAACACTGGTACTCTGTAGGCATACCGTTATTGTGTAATTCAAATGCTGATTTCTGTATTCCCCCATATCTGGTTGCAATCCTTGTTCTGAGAATCTCCTGTCTCAATGTTGTGTAAACCTGGCTCCCCAATTGTCCTCCAATATGCTAATAAGGCAGCTTACAGCCAACTGCTGAGCAGGGGAGAAAATAGGGTTGGATTTCCTGGGGAGAAGGAGTTAGAGGAGGAAGTAAGGGATTCAGTCAGGGGATTCAGCCATGGGAAAGGTCCAGATAACATCAGGAAAAAGAGCTGGAACAGGAAAAGCTGCAAAATGCAAGTATCTCTGGAATGTAAATTCGGAGGAAGCCAAATTATCTTATAAGGTTAAGATTAGAGTAATAACTGCTCAGTTCTTGTGATATAAAACTTGTTAAAATAATATAATAGAGTCTCATTTGTGTGATAGCCAGGTTAAAAGAGAAAACTAAGAGAAACAAAGTTAATACAGATTAATCTCCACAATTCTGCAATTTTTCAAGAAATTTATATATTTGTTATGTGCACAGTGTTCTGCCTGTATGTAATGCCTAAAAGCCAGAAGAGGGCACCAGATGGTTGTGGGCCACCATGTGGTTGCTGGGAATTGAACTCAGGACCTTTGGAAGAGCAGGCAGTGCTTTCAACCTCTGAGCCATCTGTCCAGCCCACAACTCTGCATTTTTATTGGTTGTGGTTTTCTGTAGTCATCTCTGTCCATTGCAAAGAGAAGTTTTCTTGATGCAGGTTCCTAGTTCCAGACATTATTTCCCTCTTGCTGAGGGCCTTAAGTCCAATTGAACAGTTTGGCTACCGCCAAGGTATGCACGACACTACTGAACCCTTAGGGTTATCTTTCCATGATCTTTCCAAGATCATAGCTGTGTAGGACTGTTGGTTGCCTCCCTCCTTTGGAAGCTTGCATGGTACCATGACAGCTAGTCTTCAGGGAGGGGCACTGAGGTCATCCCCAGATAAGGGGTCTCTGTATTTCTGAAGCTCATGGTGTCTTTAGCAATAGAGACTTAACTTTCACCTCTGGGGACAACCAAGAACAGCAGCAATGGGTTGTTTGTTTTTAGAGTCTCCTGAACAGCCCTGAACATAATTCAAAAGAAAGCGTCTCCTGTTTGGTGTTGGGGTTTTGTTAGGTGGTCTTTGGCGCTTTTTTTTAAAAATGAAGAACAAATTGTGTGTATCTGTGGATGTTTGAATGAGAAATGTCTCCCATGGAATCTAGTATTTGAACACATGGCTCCCAGTTGGTGGCACTGTTTTGAGGGGCTTAGGAGGTGTGGCTTGGATGGAGAAAATATTTCACTAGGAGTGGGATTTAGGAGTATGCAACCATCCTGCTTCCAGTCTGATCTCCCTCCTTCTTGTTTGCACTTGAAGATGTGAACTCTTAGCATTTTGCTTCCACGCCTGCACCTGCCTCCACCCCACCATAATGGAATCTTACTGCTTTGGAACCATAAACTCAATTAAACTCTCTTCCCCCCATACGCTGCCTTGCTCCTTGTACTTTAGCACACCAAAAACAATAAAAATAACTAATACTCTAAGCAGACATATTTTTTTTCTTGGCTGTATAATATTGAGTGTCTGAATTTCAGCCTGTTCGGGCTGTCTTGTCTGTTCCAATATTTCCCTAATTTGTTGATTT
Organism: Acomys russatus; assembly: GCF_903995435.1. NCBI lineage: Eukaryota > Metazoa > Chordata > Mammalia > Rodentia > Muridae > Acomys > Acomys russatus. The sequence goes on along the minus strand of NC_067156.1, from coordinate 20,379,996 downwards.
GTTTTTCTTTAGAGAGTTGATTTATAGCTTAAGCATTTTCATTTTATGGTTGGGTCCCAAACACCCAGGATGAAATTATTCCGCTACTTGATGATTCTGTGAAAATGATTGAGCCTCTACGTTATTATAAATTCTTCTGGGAAAGAGTGGAATGAACCTATGCTGAATTGTTAAAGAAAATGATACCTTTGAAACTCTTAACACGGGCCATGCAATGTAACATCCATTAATCATTGATTAGATATTACATTTGAGGCCAGGGATTTTCCTATATTCATTTTTTTTTTTTTTGCCACCAAGTCCCTGATAAAGCAAACTGATCAGTAATTAACTGATTTACAAGAAACAAACACAAAAGTACAAAAAAGGAATGAATTTATTATTCACAATTTTCCCAGATGCTCCTACTTAATATTTTCATTCTTTTACTTGTATTTCAAATTTTATCTACCATTTATTTTAATATTATTTACTTTCTACTCTGCTGAGAAGAAATAACTGTTTTTTGCAAATAATGTATCATATGTTAATTATCCACACAAAAGCACACCAAAAAGCAAACATAATTTCTTTTGTTTAATGCCCTGAAGACTACTTATGTGTGACATACAAAAATATGAAAACAACTACTAGGTAGCAGATAGTTTAGGAGATTCTGTAACTTTAGAAAAGAAAGCTTAGGTTTTTAATCAAGGGGAGATTAAGGTCAAGCCTTGATACCAAATGACAGTTAGAAAATGTTACTTATAAGTCTTCGTGTGGGCTAGGGAAATACTTAGAAATTCACCCAGTGATACAAAAGCATACTTAGTTTAATGTTTAATGTTATGTATTCAAAGATCTATCAAGCAAGCTATCGACACTATTTTTGTATAAAAACAATAGAATCAAGAGCATAGTTAGGCCCACTGGTGCTCAGTAAGGCACAGCACCGTTGCTTCTGGGACGCTAGTGTTGGTGACACTTCTTCCCTGCAGGTGACATGAATCCTAGTATATGGAAAAGGAGAAGCTCTCATGCAGAGAACTTTGAGCATGGAGCTCCTATCTTCTCAGATTGACTTTTAAGGCATTGCCTTATATGATTGCACTGGCTGGCAAGTTGCAGTTCAAAATTTGCAGGACAAAGAAGCAATGTGGCACCTCAGACTAAAATTAATGTGACAGAATTGAAGCAGAATTCTTTATATGGGAGAGTTTTACCTTTAAGTCCTTCAAGTTATTGAAGGAGGCCCTTATATATTCTTCAGATTACTTCCTAGAGGAGGAAAAGTCAATGCAATTTAGAGAGCCACCATACCTACAAAATAACTTCATTCACCAATCTAGAAGTCACTGTCTCCTATATACTATATTTTGTAAAGCTCAGTCTTAGTGGTGGAAACTGTAGATTTGATGAATCTCGGGGTTTTGATGTTGCACATACCAGGCACTTGACAATAAATAACCACAAACTCACCTTGCTTTCTCATCTAGGAGGAAGAGGACATTCTATGGTACTAAAATCTATTTGTTCTCAATCATAGCGAAAAACAAGTTTCATTCCTTAATATTTAAGTAATCTTTTTCAGTGTTTTTCTTTATAAAATGTCTTTTAAAAATTAATATTGGAAAAAAATTAATATCGGTTCTGAGTGTTTAAGGTGGGTAAATGTTACTTATTCTTACTCCGTGATGTCAGAATAAATGTGATTATAAGTTGCTATTAAATAGTGTTTAGTGCATGGTTTCTAAGAGGCCTATGGATTAAAGATGAAAAAGATGGAAGAGAAGAAAGTAACTGATAAGAAAAACAGAAAATAACCAGTGTGCTCTATAAGTAGAGCTCATCACTTTTATATAAACATTTGGGTGAAAATTTAGTGCATCACAGATCTACATTATAGTGATGACCTTAAACATGAGTTCTTTCTCCTCATGCCTATGTAAGTCCTAGCTATGGATGATGAATATACCCCATTCAACTTTCTCGTTCTTATGTGGGGTGTGTTGCCTATTGAATTTCAGGAACAACTACAGATAATTAATTTGCCATGTCAGGATAGGGTTGTTTTCCCGTAGCTGAGGATCTGCTCCCTGAAATTGATTTCTACCATCTTCTTTTGTGTTGTTTTATCATTAGGAGACCATGCATTCACTAATGACATTGATTATTCCACACCTTCCTTTCTGCCTCCATCTTAGCTATCGCATTCACAGAGAGCTGAATTTCCAAAGATTATGAAAAGTACTTGTTCATTTGAACACATCAGCAAGTTGTTTCTAACATTATACATTTTAAGGATATTAAACATACTTGGAAACCATGAAAAGAGAAAAGGTTATATTGATTTTCATAATTGCACATATGTTGGGTGCTATCATATGCTAGTTGGACCCTCTGTATGAAGTATTTTGTCTGAGCAAAGCAGCTATTCATGCCTTCAAGATTTTCTGGAACGCTTAAATAAAATACAACCTAAAGACACACATCTACTGTCATTTTATGTTATCTTTCAAATAGTTTTAAATGCGTGGCAATTGCTATTCTATGCATGAAGCCCTACTTTTGCTTTTGTTTGTAACTGCATTCAGAGCCAAGCTTTCAGCATTCCTCATGAAAGTCTTTTGTGATGGCCTTTCTTGGTTGTCGACTTGATTACATCTGGATTTAGCTAAAATCCAAGCTGCTGGGTGTCATTCCATGTCTGCTTCTGGCCTTGGGGTATCCAGGCACCTTTGTGCAGAGGGAATAAAGGAACGAGGCTTAGCCGGGTGGTTGTTGGGGGGCATGGGGGAGATAAACAGCCTTCTCTGAGAAAGTCTTCAGTGAAACAGCTCTCTCTATTTACAGATGATATGATACTATAGATTTGAGATCCAAAAAATTCTGCCAGAAAACTTCTGGAAACAATAAACAAATTCAGCAATGTTGCAGAATACAGACTCAGCTAGCATCAATCAGTAGGATATATATATATATATATATATATATATATATATATATATATATATATATATATATATATATATTTGTATACACACATATAGACAACAGGCATAAGGAGAAAGAGTTCATGGACACACTCCTGTTCATAATAACCTAAAATATACCTACAAACATACCTAACCAAGGAAGTAAAAGACTTATGCAAATGACAACTTAAAAACTCTAAAGAAAGAGATAGAGACACACAGAAACAAAAGCCATTCCACACTCATGGATTAGTCTAATCAACATTGTGACCGTGACCAGTCTACCAAAAACTATTCATATATTCAAGGCAATCCCAATCAAAATCCCCATATCATTCTTCATAGAAACAGAAAATAGTCCAAAAATACGCATGGAACCACAAAAGACCCAGAATAGCCAAAACAATCCTGAACAAAAAGAATGAAGCTGGAAGGATCACCATTTCAGATATTAAGGCATATCACAGAGTCGGAATAATGGAAACAATATGGTATTGGCACAAAACCAAACGTGTAGACCAATGGAACAAAATTGAAGACCTAACCATGTAACTTTAACCACTTACTATCTGAAAAGACATCAAATACATACACTGGAAAACAGAAAGCACCTTTAGCAAATGCTGTTGGGAGAACTTGGTGTCCCTCTGTAGAAGAACTAACTCCAAATGCATCAAAGACCTAACCATGAAGCCCGAAACAGCAAAACTACTGCAAGAAATCTTAGGCAGTACCTACTTGATACAGGTGGAAGTGAAGATTTCCTTAGTAGGCCTCCATTTGCTCAATCATTGACAAATGGGCCTTCATGAAACTAAAAACCTCGACAGTTAAAGAAAACAATGACCTAGGTGAAGAAGCCCACAGAATGGGAGAAAAATCTCTGTTTTCTATACATTGCACATACAAAGACCTAGAACAAAACCAAACAAAACCCCCCAAATATTAAAAAAACAAAACAAAAAACAATACCACATGATCTTACAGAAAGAATTATTGGCAAATGAGGAAAGCTAGCTCTCCCCCACTGCTGAACAGTCAGCCTTGAAAACATACCTACAGGGATCCCTATATGAACCGAACAGGTTATATTTGGGAATATGTATGTATATATACATATGCATGCCACAGCAATTAGTAAAAACAAAAAGAGGTTATGAATTTGAAGGAAAGAGGGAATGGGTTTATGGGAGAGTTTGAAAGGAGAAAAGGGAAAAGAGAAACACAACCAAGTTATAATTTCAAAGAAATAATTTAAAACCAAGCTAAAATAAAATCATCCAGCAAATCTATTTTGAGAAGTACATATGCACTAGTGTGTACACTTTAAGTTTGTGGACAAAATATAAACAGAATTGTATAATATTGTTTGACAATGTATCAAATATATATATATATATAAATATTGAGGTATGAGTGGGACTTTGTGTAAAAATCACCATTTTATTGACATTTAAGTTTCATTTATGAGTAAAGCAATGTTAGTTCCATTACAAAATACATCTTTAAAATATAAAAACATAGCAAAGCTATAAATAACAGATTCATCTGGAGTGTTAGGGAACAAATTATTGTCATATCTGTGGTGTTTGATGACACATGCACTTGTCACTTAAACATTTCAGTGTCCCAGGAAATTGTTAATTCACTAGAAGAATTAAAAGTCACAGCACCTGACCTTGGGGAACACATAGTACAAGTGCATATACCTAAAAAATTGCACATAGACAAACAGCATAAATTAAGATGTTGAGCCCATGTCATTCATGTATAGTTATTAGAAACACAGGATGTAGTAATAGGGAAAACTCTAGATAGAAGATGGGGGACAGTGTGGGAAGAAGGGTTAGTGCCATTGTATCGATAAGTTCACACTGATAAAGGCAGGGAGGAAAAGGGGTTGAAAAACTCATGGAGGTCTTATCTGAGAAAAGTAGAAGCATAAAATACATTTGTCAAATAACCCTAAGATAGCTTTGCATTAAAATAAAAAATGTAAGGCGTGCCAACAGATGCCAGCCCAGATTACTATGCAAGCGAATATTCAATCATCATAGAAGAAGAAAATAAGATACTCCACAATAAAGTAAAATTTAAATATCTATCTACAAATCCAGAGCTATAGAAGGTGCTAGAAGGAAAACTTCAACCCAAGAAGGCTATACACTCATGAAAATACAGGAACTAAATAATCTCACATCAGCAAAACCAAAAAAAAAAAAAAAAAAAAAAAAAAAAGAAGCACATGTGTGCATGTGCACACCACTCACATATACTACCACCACCACCACCACCAAAATAACAGAAAGCAACAACCATCAGTCATTAAAATCGCTCAATATTAATGGTCTCAATCCCCCAGTAAAAAGAAAGACACAGACTAACAGAGCAGATGTGAAAAGATCTATCCTTCTGCTGCACTCAAGAAACACATCTAAAAAAACCAAGGATAGACATTTCCTCAGGGTCTTGAAAAAGATATACAAAGCAAATGAACCCAAGAAGCAAGCTGGTGTAATTGTTTTAACATCTAACAAATAAGACTTCAAACAAAAACTAATCAAAAGTGACGGGGAAGGACACTACATACTTATCAAAGGAAAAAAATCCCAAGATGACATTCCAATTTTTCACATCTATGCCCAAACACAAGGGCACCCAGGCACCCAAGTTTGTAAAAGATACATTACTACAGCTTAAATCACACAGTGACCTTCATACACTGAAAGTTAGAGGCTCCAATACTCCCATTTCACCAATGGTCAGGCCATCCAGACAAATTAAACAGAGAATACTGGAGCATCCAGAAGTTATAAACCAAATGGACCTAACATATATTCACAGAACATTTCATCCAAACATAAAAGGATATATCTTCTTCTACACACCACATGGGAACTTTCTCCAAAATTGACCAAATACTCAAACACAAAGCAAGTCTCAACAAATACAATACAATTGAAATAACTCTGCACCCTATCAGACTTCTATGTATTAAAGCTGGATATCAACAATAATGGAAACAACAGAAAGCTTACAAACTTATGGAAACTGAGCAACTACATTGAATGAAAAATGTGTCAAGGCAGAAGTAAGAGAAAGACTTCCTAGAATTCAATGAAAATGAAGACACAATATACTCAAACTTGTGGCAAACAATGAAAGCAGTGTTAAGAAGAAAGTTTGTTAGAATTAAGTGCCTTCATAAAAAATCAAGAGATTTCACACCAGCAAATTAACAGCACACCTGAAAGCTCTAGAAGAAAAAGAAGTAAGCGCCCCCAAGAGGAGGAGATAACAAGATATAATCAAATTGATGGCTGGAATCAATAAAATAGAGACAAAAAGAGCAATACAAAGAATCAATGAAACAAAGAATTTGTTTTTTGAGAAGAGCAGCAAGATAGAAAACCTCTTGTCCAAACTAATTAAAAGTTGGAGAGAGAATATCCAAATTAATAAATTATAAAGAAAGGAAAAAGGGGACGTAACATCAGATGCCGAGGAAATCCAGAGAATCATACAAACATTCTTTTAAAAAAAATGCCACATGCTGGCGAGGATGCGGAAAGAGAGGAATGAACACTCCTTCATTGCTGGTGGGAAAGCAAACTAGTACAGTCACTTTGGAAATCTATCTGGTGCTATCTCAGAAAACTGGGAATCGGGCTTCCTCAAGACCCAGCTATTCCACTCCTTGGAATATACCCAGAAGATGCTCTAGCACACAACAAGAACCTTTGCTCAACCATGTTCATAGCAGCCTTATTCATAATAGCCAGATCATGAAAACAGCCTAAGTGTCCCTCAGTAGAAGAATGGATAAAGAAACTGTGGTACATTTACACTATGGAATACTATTCAGCTATTAAAAACAAGGAATTCCCGAAATTTGTTTATAAATGGATTGAGCTAGAAATGATCATAATGAGTGAGTTAACCCAGAAGCAGAAAGACTCAAATGGTATATACTCACTTATATCTGGACACTAGCCCAAGGGGCATGTCCCATGAAAGTCTTCACTTACCAGGAAACTGGGACAGAGGGGAAGACATCCTATTGGGACTCTAGGTGAGAGAAACATGGGAGAATAGCAAAATAGAAGGATCCAGAGGGTCCTAGAAATCTACAAGAAGAACATTATGATGGGCAGATCTGGGCCCAGGGGTCCTGCTCAAACTATGGCACCAGCCAAGGACAATACGTGCAACAAACTTCAAACCCCTACCCAGATCTATCCAATGGACAGGACATTCTCCACAGTTGAGTGGAGAGTGGAATATGACTTTCTCATGTACTCTGGTGCCTCACATTTGACCATGTCCCCTGGAGGGGGAGACCTGGTGGCACTCAGAGGAAGGACAGCAGGCTACCAAGAAGAGACTTGATACCCTATGAGCATATATAGGGGGAGGAGGTCCCCCTCAGGAACAGTCATAGGGGAGGTGAGTAAGGGGAAAATGGAAGGGAGGGAGAAATGGGAGGATACAAGGGATGGGATAACAATTGAGATATAATATGAATAAATCAATAACATTAAAAACAAAACAAAACAAAAAATTGTACTCCACCAAATTGAATGGATAGTTTTCTCAATAGGTACATTTTATAGAAGGAAAATAAAGATCAGATATACAATACCCTTAGTGAAATAGAAACAGTTGTTAAAAGTCTCTCAATCAAAAAATCCCAGAGCCAGACAGTTTTAGCACAGAACTCTACCTGTTTTTCTTTTCTTTTTTTTATTAATTTATTCATATTACATCTCGATTGTTAGCCCTTCCCCTGTTTCCTCCCATTCCTCCCTCCCTCCCATTTGTCCCCTTTTCCCCTCCCCTATGTCTGTGACTGAGGGAGACCTCCTCCCCCTATATATGCTCTCAGAATATCAAGTCTCTTCTTGGTAACTAGCTATCCTTCCTCTGAGTGCCACCAGGTCTCCCCATCCGGGGGACATTCTACCTGTTTTTCAATGAAGAGTTAATGCCAACACTTCTCAAATTATTCTACAAAGTAGAAACAGAAGGAATACTGCCAAATTCCTTTCATGAGGCCACAGTTATTCTGAAGACTCAACAAGGAGAATTACAGATAAATTTTCCTCATGAATACAGATGCAAAAATACTCAATAAAATATAATCTGAATCTATGAACATACAATAAAGATCATCCACTATAATCAAGTGGGCTTCATCCCAGAGATGCAGGGATAGCTCAACATACAAAAGTCAGTCAACATAATCCACCATATAAATAAAATGAAAGAAAGACCCCACATGATCTCTTTAGATACGGAAAAAGCCCTTGACAAAAATCCTGCTCCCCTAAATCTCCTTTCTCTCCTATCTGGGGTAGATGGGTTGGAAGGGAAGTAGAAGTAGGTTTGGAAAAGTTGGAGCCCACACCCTCCAACCTCAGCAGCTATACCTGGTGGTTCCTATCCGTAATTTCAGCATTTGACAGGCAGAGCAGGTCGACTGCCACAAGCTCGAGGCTAACCTGGGCTACAGAGTATTAATTACTCTGCTTCAAAGAAAAGGAAGGGAAAAGCAAGAGAGGAAGAATAAGGAATAACACACTTTCCATCAGTGGCCCCCCTTTCATCCCTCCCTCCTCTTCCTCCTTCCTCCTCTCTCTCTCTCCCTCCCTCTCCCCCCCTTACATGTTGCCTCATTGCAGCATTCTCAGCTGTTCAGTGCCTCAGGCTATAACTAGAATACCAGGCCACTGTTTGTTCTTTAAGCAGAATTGAAAATTCTTCCATTCTGAGCAACTAATTGTTTAAAGCCCCATACCCATTATTCATCTAGAAAAAAAAGAACTATAATCAACCACTAAGGCATTCATGAATCTTTAGAATTTACAAAGAACCTGATCAGAAAAATTTAAATGCAGCCTTACAACATTTCTTTAACATTATACCTTATTATTCTCATCTCTTATAAAACTGGAAGAAATGTTTCAAAGCTCTGTGACCTATCCACTGTCAGTGAGGCAGTGAGTAGAAAAGGGTGATTTCAATTGGGGTTTTTAATGCTTTAATTTAAATAAAATTACATCACTATCCCCTTTTCTACCTCCAGCCCCTCCCCAGTAACGCCTTCCAAACCCTCTTTTCCACACTTTTTCATGATAAAAGTCCTGAAGAGATCAGGGATACCAGGGACCTATCTAACCATAATAAAGGCAACTTATAGCAAGCACATAGCTAACATAGAATTAGATGGAGAAGCATTCAAAACAATTTTCCTAAAATCAAGGTGGTCCACTCTCTCCAAAGATATTCAGTCTAGTACTTGAACTTCTAGCTAGAGCAATAAGATGACTGAAGGCGAACAAGGGGGCACAGATGGCAAAAACCAAGCCCCCACACGAGGCGGTTTGACCTCCAAGTGGATAAACATCGCCCACTCTCTCACAAGTCTGTTCCTCATCCCACACTTGGGATCAAAACAAAAACATTTTTTATATCCACAACAGGAGGGAGAAGACATTGAGAGGTTGGATGGACAAAAGTGAAGGGGAGAAATGATGTAATTATAATTCAATGAAAAATTTAAAAGTCTAAAAAATGTAATTGAGGAAATGGATATAACAAAACTTAGCTCTAGAAGAAATGAAGCCATTAAGCAAAGTCGTAAATGTCACATAGACAGTCCTATCAGTTACATATTGTCCGTGCTCCCATGCTGTCTTCATCTTCCCCTCACTCATCAGAGGGTTTCACAGTGCAGGCCTAAACTTGGTTAATAGTCCAATGACCAACAGAAGAGCTGCAAAGTCGTGATTATTTTTAATGACTGTCATTTATAAATAGGCAATTGTTCATTAATTATTCATGATATTTATTACATCTTCACCTAATGGATTCTGGCTTATTTTGGGTTTTTGATAGTCAAGTCGTGTATAAATAAAATAATGAATTTGCTTTTTAAAGGAACTATTTTCTTATCTAAAGATCATTTTTGTAGACCGAAGGATTGTTTTGTAGTTTAACTAGTTTTTCGAAGTAATCTCTGAGGAATTTTATAAATAAAGAAAATATGCTTTAAAAGCATATTTTAGCTTAGGTTCATAGACTAGTTGAAGTTATCTCATTCACTTTTCTTCCCTAATTTTCCTAAGGACAAATCTACAATCACAGAAGTGAAGGCATGCCTAGAGTTCACAACTCTTTGTAGGCAGAGCCCAGCGTGAACTCAAGCTTCTGACATGGAGACTAGTGCAGACGGCACCCTTTCTTCTCATGTCAGACTGTTGAGCTGGCTTTCCCAAGGACTCCAGAGTCACCTGCACTGTTCTGGTGCCTAGCAAAGAGCATCTTCTGAGAGTGTAGTGGTCCAGTTTTAGCATCCTCTATTTTCGTTAGTGTTTGGTGATAAGGTAGTATGTTAGCCATCCATGACTTCAGCAAATTTCTGAAGTAAATCAACTAATAAAGAGGAAAAGTTTCACTTCCTCCCATTGTTTGGAAGGTTGTAACCATTGTCTGTTGTCTTCACACAACTCAGTACTGTGGCAAGGCAGCACATCACAGCTAAGAAGTAAGAGAGGGAAAAAGGATTAAATCAGGGTCCTCAGTTCCTTCCAGACTCACACCTACAATGACATAAAACTTCTTACTAGGTTTTCCACTCTTAAATATTTTAGTACCTCGAAATACCACTAAGCTAGACATGTTTTTAATATATTACACCATAGTGAACACATATCTAAGATATCACTTGTATTCTTTTATTCCATGTGTGACTCCTTTATACCAAATAGATGCATAGCCCTTAAAAAGTTCCTCTAAAACAGAAAGATACCAGTTCATACCTCATTGAAAGACATTTTTAAACACAATTATTCATTTATTCAAGGCAACATTTTGGTTAAAATTTAAAGATATTAGAGGCAGGGATTTTTCTCTCTGCTTATACTTTTCAGGTAAACAAAATATTTAGCTATGTTTTCACACATTGCCATATCTTTTAAAACTTAAAAAAAACCCATTCTTTTAAAAATTAAAAAAATTAATTTATTCACTTTATATCCCAATTATAGCCCCCTCCTTGACTCCTTCTGGTCCCACCCTCCTTTCCCCTCCCCTCTCCTGTCTGCTAGGCCTTAGGAAGGCAGAACCCTCCTCCCCTATCATCTGACCAGAGCCTATCCAAGTCTCATCTGGACTGACTGCATCCTCTTCCTCTGTGGCCTGGCAAGGGCCGCCAGGGGGAAGCAATCAACAAGTTGGCACCAGAGTGCATGTCAGAGCTCGTCCCTACTCCCCATATTATAGGACCCACAGAAGACTGTGCTGCCAATTGACTACATCTGAGCAGGAATCTAGGGCCTCACCAAACGTGGTCCTTGGTTGGTGCTTTAGTCTTTGCAGGCTCTGTGCTCTGCCCCTAACCCCCACCCCAGCTCAGATATGTTGGCTCCATTGGTCTCCTTGTAGAGCTCCTGTCCCCTCCATGTCCTTCTGCTCCTTGCCCCCCTCCACCCACTCCAGCTTGCCCCCCAGCTCTTCTATAAGACTCCCTGCACTCTGCTCCAAAGTTTGGCTGTGAGTCTCAGCATCTGCTTCAATCCCCCACTGGGTGGAGTCTTTCAGAACTCCATTGGTCTCCTTGTAGAGCTCCTGTCCCCTCCATGTCCTTCTGCTCCTTGCCCCCCTCCACCCACTCCAGCTTGCCCCCCAGCTCTTCTATAAGACTCCCTGCACTCTGCTCCAAAGTTTGGCTGTGAGTCTCAGCATCTGCTTCAATCCCCCACTGGGTGGAGTCTTTCAGAAGGCCTCTATGGTGTCTATTCTATTTGCCCTTCTGAATGAGAATTAAGCATCCTCCCTAGGGTCCTCCTTGTTATTTAGGTTCTTTAGGTCTGTGTATTGTAGTGTGGTTATCTTGTGTTATGTGGCTAATATCTGCTTATATGTGAGTATACTGTCTTTCTGGGTCGGGTTAGCTCACTCAGCATGGTTGTTTCTAGTTCCATTTGCCTGCAAATTGCATGATTTCCCTGTTTTTAATAGCTGAGTAGTATTCCATTGTGTAAGTGTACCATATTTTCTTTATCCATTTTTCAGTTGAGGGACATCAGGGTTCTTTCTAGATTCTGGTTATTGTGAATAAAGCTGCTTATGAACATATTTGAGCAAAAGTCCTTGTTGTATGGTGGGGCATCTTTCAGGTATATGCTCAGGAGTGGTATAGCTGGGTATTTAGGTAGCATTATTTTCAATGTTCTGAGAAAGCTCCAGATTGATTTCCAAAGTAGCTGTACAAGTTTGCACTCCTACCAGCAATGGAGGAGTATTTGTTCCTCTTTCCCTATATCCTCACCAGCATGTGTTGTCACTTGAGTTTTTTTATCTTACCCATTCCAATAGGTGTAAGATGGAATCTCAGAATCATTTTGATTTGTATTTCCCTGATGACTAGGGACGTTGAGCATTTCTTTGTTTTTCAGCCATTAGATATTCCTATGTTGAGAATTCTCTGGTTCTGTACCTCATTTTAAAATAAGATTATTTGGTTTGGTGGTGTTTAATTTCTTGAGTTAATTATATATTTTAGATCCTTTGTTGGATGTATGGTTGGTGAACACATCTTTTTCCAGTCTGCAGGCTGCCTTTTTATTCTACTGACAGTGTCCTTTGCCTTACAGAAGGTTTTCAGTTTCATCAGGTTCTATTATTAATTGTTGATCTTAGAGCCTGAGCTATCGGTGTTCTCTTCAGGAAGTTGTCTCCTGTGCCAATGTGTTCAAGGCTTTCCCCAGTTTTCTTTTTGAACAGATTTTGTGTGTCTGATTTTATGTTGAGGTCTTTAATTCTACATGTAGACATCCAGTTAGACCAGCACCATATATTGAAGCTGCTATCTTTTTACCATTGCATGGTTTTGGCTTCTTTGTCAAAAATCAAGTGTCGATAGGTGTGTGGTTTTATTTCTGGGTCTTTAATTTAATTCCATTGATCCACCTGTTTGTTTTTGTGCCAATACCAAGCAGTTTTTATTACTGCTGCTCTATAGTACAGTTTGAGATCAGGGATGGAGATACCGCCAGAAGATCTTTTATTGTACAGGACTGTCTTAGCTATTCCGTTTTTTTCCCCATATGAAGTTGAGTGTTGTTCTTTCAAAGTCTGTAAAGAATTGTGTTGGCATTTTGATGGGAATTGCATTGAATCTATAGATTGATTTTGGTGAGATGATCGTTTTTACTATGTTAATCCTACTGATCCTTGAGTATGGGAGATCTTTCCATCTTCTGATATCTTCTTCAATTTCTTTCTTCAGAGACTTGAAGTTTTTTCCATAACTTGCTTGGTTAGAGTTACACTAAGATATTTTATGGTTTTTTTGTGGCTATTGTAAACAGTGTTGTATCCCTAATTTATTTCTCAGCACGTTTGTCATTTGAATATAGGAGGGCTACTGACTTTTTCGAGTTGTTTTTGTATCCATCCACTTTGCTGAAGGTGTTTATTGGCTGTAGGAGTTCCTTGGTGTAATTTTTAGGGTCACTTACGTATCCTACCGTATCACCCATGAATAATGATCCTTTGAGTTCTTCTTTCCCAATTTGTATCCCCTTGATCTTTTTTTTAGCTGTCTTACTGCTCCAGGTAGGACTTCAAGTACTATATTGAAGATCTATGGAGAAAGTGGACAGCTTTGTCTTGTCCCTGCTTTCAGTGGAATCACTTTAATCTTCTCTCCATTTAGTTTGACATTGGCTGCTGGATATTGCCTTCATTATGTTTAGGTGTGTGCCCTGAATCCCTGATCTCTCCAAGACTTTAAACGTGAGTGGGTGTTGCATTATGTCAAATGCTTTTCCAGCATCTAAGGAGATGAACACGTGTTTTTTTTTTTCTTTTAGTTTGTTTACATGGTGGATTATATTGATAGATTTCTGTATATTAAACCACTCTTACATACCTAGGATGAAGCCTACTTGGTCATGGTGGATAATACTTTTGATGTGTTCTTGAATTCGGTTTACAAGTATTTTATTGAATATTTTCATCAATGTTTGTGAGGGAAATTGGTCTGAAATTCTCTTTCTTTGTTGGTTCCTTTTGTGGTTTAGGTTTCAAGGTGATCGTAACTTCATAGAATGACTTTGGTAATGTTCCTTCTGTTTCTACTTTGTGGAATAGTTTGAGAAGTATTGGTATTAGCTTTTCCTTGAAGGTTTTGCAGAATTTTGTGCTGAATCCATGCAGTCCTAGGCTCTTTTTGGTTGGGAGACTTTTGATGACTGCTTCTATTTCCTTTGGATATATAGAACTATTTAAAATATTTTAAACCTGATTTTTATTCAATTTTGGTAAGTGGTATCTATCAAGAAAATTGTCCATTTCATGTAGCTTTTTCAAATGTTGTGGCATATAGGCTTTTGATTCTTTGGTTTTCTCCAGTATCTGTTATTATGGCTCCCTTTTCATTTCTGATTTTGTTGATTTGAGTACTGTCATGACTCCTCCAGTGGAGTCTGTATGAAAAATGTTACCACAGAACAGAGACGACGACCCCTACCAAGGGAGAGCTTCCTGGAAGGGGTTTGATGTTCTTGCCAGGTGTAACTAATTGCAGTCCCCTTCCTTTTTCTCTTATCACTCATTGTTTTGGGAACATCCTGACTGTCTTTCTGAATGCTTTCCCTTTCTGTCTTTGTTTTTATTTTCTTTATCAAAAAACTTTTCAGATGTAACTGTGTTGCTAGGCAACCCTTTATGTGAAATTGCAGCCAAGGGTCATTCAGTCAAGTTTACCACTAAGTTCTATTCTACTTGTTAATGAAAACATGGCTAAGAATTAGTCATGAGTGAATAGTTTATATTATGACTTAAAAATAAAGTTTTGAGTAAGACTCCAGATAGTGGCAGATGAGCTAAGAAAACAAACTGTCTTGACTCACAGATGGTTGGCATAATGAGAGAACACTGACTTTTGATAAAGAGGACACATGCACTGATACCAATCTAATGACTTATAAATGATTGTCTAAGATTGATGACAACATAATTACACACAATTACACTGCATCCTGTATTTTTGAATTGTATGGGAAAATAATGTAACCATGAGTGAACTGCCCCATTTTGAAACGTGTATATAAATCTGGCTTGCTTCTCTCCAAAATACACTCAGAATCAAACAGCACCTCTGGGTTTGTTTTCTGTTTGTCACTTACCTTATCTTCTGCACACCAACGCTGTGAGAACTCCTGACCCAAGGACCTATACCCGACTGAGATGGTCTGGGGCAGAGTACTCTCCCTCTGGCTTTTAGTTAGTTTGGGTAATGGTTTGTCTATCTAGTTGATTTTATCAAAGAACCAGCTTTTGGTTTCATTGATTCTTTGAATTGCTTTCTTTGTTTCTAATTTATTGAATTTTAGCCTTGAGTTTGATGATTTCTAGCCATCTACTCCTCTTTGGTGTGTTTGCTTCTTTTTGTTCTAGAGCTTTCAGGTGTGCCATTAAGTTGCTAGTATGGGATCTCTCCACTTTCTTTATGAAGGCACAAAGTTCTAAGAACTTTCCTCTTAGCACTGCTTTCGTTGTTACCCATAAATTTGGGTATGTTGTGCCTTCATTTTCATTGCATTCTAGGAAGTCTTTAATTTCTTTTTCTATTTCATCCCTGACCCAGAAGTCATTGAGTAGGGAGTTTTTCAATTTCAACGAGTTTGTAGGCTTTCTGTTGTTGTTGAGTATTCCAGCTTTAATCCATAGTGGGCTGATAAGATACAAGGGGTTATTTCAGTCTTCTTGCATCTATTGAGGTTTTCTTTGTGACTGAGTATATGGTCATTTTTGGAGAACGTTCTGTGAGGTGCTGAGAAGAAGGTGCATTCTTTTGTGTTTGGATGAAATTTTCTGTAGATGTCTGTTAGGTCCATTTGGTTCATGTTTCTAGGCTGGTGAGGAGCTGGCAAAGAGAGAGAGAGAGAGAGAGAGAGAGAGAGAGAGAGAGAGAGAGAGAGAGAGAGATCTGATCTCAAAGCTATTTGGGTGCCCCACAGGCCTCCTCTCTCTCTTAAAATGTTTATCACCAAATTGATTAAGTTATTTGTTTATTGCAGAATTTGTGACCTAGAGCATTCATGGCAAAAGGAACAAAAATTGAATCATATGCATATCCCAGTTGAGGGTTTTGTAGTAATAGTGTGTGTTTCTCACAAGCGTATCTTGACTAAGGAATATACACACTTGAAGTGTGCCTGCACAGTGTGCTGAAGTAGGCATTGCCAAGGGATGTATGGGTATTGGAGCACTTGTGGAATTAATTCAAGAACTGGAAACAGAAATGCTATTAAGGCTTGCTTCCACTTGCTAATTTTATCAATGTAGAAGTGAAATCTCAGAAAAGTGACTTCTTTAAGGCTTTTTGAAAGATTCTAAGATAGGTTTTGTTGAGAAATTGACTTTTAACGTACTCAAAATCCAAAGAGGGCATCCAATGATTAGTTAGGAGTGGGGAGGGCGCCTTCGGGACAGAGAGAACAGACTCTCCATGGTGCTTTTGGCTGTAGTGAATGATTGAACATGATAAGCCATGAAACGCTAAGGAAGGATAAGACTGAGAGTCTCACTATTTATAAAAATGAAACGAAAATGTAAACTCCCCAATGCAGCCTGGTAGCCACTGCTCTTATTCTTCAACCTTCACTTTAAAAATAGGGATAGTTGCTCTGTATCCATTTTCTTTTTCACCACTGACTTTTCAGATTCCTGAAAGTTCTCTTTGCTTCTATCAGGTAGATTGGATCAAAAGAATTCTTCCTATCACTTTCTTTTTTAAAAATTTTTATTAATTTATTCTTGTTACATCTCAATGGTTATCCCATCCCTTGTATCCTCCCATTCTTCCCTCCCTCCCATATTCCCCTTACTCCCCTTCCCTATGACTGTTCCTGAGGGGAATTACCTCCCCCTGTATATGCTCATAGGGTATCAAGTCTCTTCTTGGTAGCCTGCTGTCCTTCCTCTGAGTGCCACCAGGTTTCCCCCTCCAGGGGACATGGTCAAATGTGAGGCACCAGAGTACATGAGAACGTCATATCCCACTCTCCACTCAACTGTGGAGAATGTTCTGTCCATTGACTAGATCTGGATAGGGGTTTAAAGTTTACGGCCTGTATTGTCCTTGGCTGGTGCCTTAGTTTGAGTGGGACCCCTGGGCCCAAATCTGCCTATCATAATGTTCTACTTGTAGGTTTCTAGGATCCTCTGGATCCTTCAACTTTTCCATTCTCCCATGCTTCTCTCATCTAGAGTCACAGTAGGATGTCCTCCCCTCTGTCCCAGTTTCCTGGTAAGTG
Organism: Acomys russatus; assembly: GCF_903995435.1. Lineage (NCBI taxonomy): Eukaryota > Metazoa > Chordata > Mammalia > Rodentia > Muridae > Acomys > Acomys russatus. Next base: position 20,362,715 of record NC_067156.1, on the reverse strand, counting down.
AAGGCTTTGGTGGGACATGCCCCTTGCGCTAGTATGCAGATATAAGTGAGCATATACCATTTGAGTCTTTCTGCTTCTGGGTTAACTCACCCATATGATCATTTTTAGCTCAATCCATTTATCCACAAATTTCGGGAATTCCTTGTTTTTAATAGCTGAGTAGTATTCCATAGTGTATATGTACCACAGTTTCTTTATCCATTCTTCTACTGAGGGACACTTAGGCTGTTTCCATGATCTGGCTATTATGAATAAGGCTGCTATGACCTATCACTTTCTTAGTGTTTTGATTGTGAAAGCCGTACTGCGGTGCTGCAGAGAGTCTCTCTTCTCAGGCCAGGGATCTCATTTGCCTTGGACTCCACCCACTCCCTGACACTGGTGAAGGTAGACGTGTGTGCTGCTCTGGGGTCCCGCTTCTGCAGGGCACTCTTGGTGTCCTTTTGTTCTGCCGACACAGCAGAGAGCCATAGAGCTGAGACTCAGCCCAGCACCCATATTTACACATGTGGCTGACTTTGAGAAGTAAATACATGCTGCTGCTTCTCAGTGCATATGAGAGTGAGCCGAGGAGGAAAAGAGGTGAAATCTTTTCTGCTTGAGAACAAAATCGCTCTGAGGAGCCGTAAGAGCCTGTAATTTAGCCAGCAGCTGAAACATATGTGCTCTCAAAATAACCAAAACAAAGAGGTAATCTGTTGTAAAAGCATGCGTCTCACAGTCTCTTGGCTCCAAATTAAACCTTTCATTGCAGGGGAAGAAACCACTTGGGTGTGTTCAACAAGAAACAAGAAATGCTTGCTTTCAAGTTGCCTGGTGGCTCTGAGATGACTGAGGCCCAGAGTTCATTACGAGAGAAGCAGGTTCCCTCACAGGGAGTGGGAGTACGCTTTTTCAGCGCAAACAGACGTGCGCTCAGACCCAGAGGAAGATTTGTCTCACAGATGGTCTTGTCCTGAATATGAACCTACTTACATCATGGCTAAAGCGACATTTTGAAATAATGAAATTCAGATACTTCCATGCCTTAGGGAGGAATTGTCCGTGTAAACCCCCTTTCCCCTTCTCTTCTGTACACACTCATATACCCGTTCACGTACACAGATGTGCTCTTCGATCCCTTTGTGCTCACACTCATACACACACACTCTCACAGCGTACAACTCATCTGTGGCTGTGGAGAGTGACTCTCCAAAACACTGCCTTCCATATCTCTAATCAAACCCAATTTAATGTGTCTAATAATGCAGAGATCAGAGTTTGTTGTTCATTTGGTGACTAAGACAATCTCTCATGATAGTTCCTATTCCAGAAAAAACTAGAGGTTAAGCGTGTACAGGGATGTGCAAAGAAACACAGAAGGACCGGCCTTAAGTGCTTCGCGGGAGCTTTCATGCGGAAACTGATCGCGGTAAAATGAAGGTCCCCTTAGCTGATTCCCCTTGGCTTTATGTTCTAGGTTGGTGGCATTGCGTGACTTAACAGGATCTCTGCTGGCCCTTGTTCCCCCAGCTTTAACTTCATCTGCCTCCAAACCTCAAAGTCAAAGGGCCGGATAAGAGACCAAACTAGACTCTAGAAGTATTTGGATTGAGATCTCAGCTGTGAAAGGCACCGGTGAGAGGAAGCAACTGACGTCAGGCACCGGACTGGGAGCCTTTAAAAGCGCACGCCAGTTGGCGGAGCCAGCGCTGGAGGCAAGTGCACTAGCAGCAGCACTGAAGCCCAACCCTACATGTCAACACACAGCTATGCTCCCCGTTTCTCCATGACTCTCTTGCCGTGGCAGACTCTGCTTGTTTAAACTGTGAGCCAAAACAATCCCGTCCTTTGTTAAATAAATTGGTTTTGTTAAGTAAAGTAGTGAGAAAAGTTATTACTATAGATAATACCTATGAAAGAGGCGCAAGTTTACTTAACCTGTTCAATACAGTAACTGCAACTTGCAAACATAAAAAGGCTATTAGCATAGGTTGTTTCCCCCCAGCAAGCAAAGCATTTACATTAACATTTTTATGCCTTTAAAATAAACATATTTGGGGCTTGGGGATTTAGGTCAGTGGTAGAGCACTTTCTAGCAAGCGCAAGGCCCTGGGTTCAGTTCTCAGTTCTGGAAAAAAAAAAACATATTTACTACACAATCAAAGATAGTAATATATTCAGTTTAAAAATATTTATTTAAATTTTTATTTTTGTTTTTGTTGTTTGGGATAAGGTTCTTCCATGTAGCCCTCACCATCCTAGAACTTACTTTGTAGACCAGGCTGGCCTCAAACTCAGAGATCTGTTATATGCAACTAAGAGTGAAAGGAGGACTGTTGAGATCGCATCCACCCGTGAGCACAGGCTCCTGGGGAGGACTGTTGAGATCGCATCCACCCGTGAGCACAGGCTCCTGGCAGCTCCTCTTCTGCAGGTCCACACCCACATCAGTTCCCCATGGACGACCGACCATTTCCCTGTGCTTCTTATCTTTGTAAGGCAATGACACCCCTGGGACCATATTTCCTTCTATCATGGGCCACCTGAGGCCCAGGACATGATGGTGAGTGTGGATTAGAGAACTACATAGGAGTAAAGGCCAGAGCAAGATAGTCATCCTGACTCTTAAGTATCCCATCAAACATGGGATAGTCACCAACTGGGATGACACAGAGAAGATCTGGCACCACATCTTCTGCAACTAGTGGTGTGTGATCTCCAAGGAGCACTCCCATGCTGTTCACTGAGCCCCCTCTGAGCACCAAGGCCAACTGTGAAAAGATGACGCAAATCACATTTGAGATCTTTAACACTCCAGCCAACTATGTAGACATTCAGACCATGCTGTCCCTGTGTGCCTCTGGTTCAACCACTGGCGTTGTGGTGGCCTGTGGAGGAAGAGTCATCTTCACTGTACCCATGTCACCCTGCATCTGTACCTGACTAGCCCTGGACCTGACAGACTACCTCAGGAACTGAGCGGGGACTACAGCTTCAAGGTCATCAAGTAGGAAATTGTGCATGACAGCAAGGAGAAGCTCTGCTATGTTGCCCTGGATTTCATTCTGCAAATGACCACCACTGCATCCCTTTCCTCTCAAGAGAGAAGCTCTGAGCTGCTGGAGAGCCACAGCATCACTATTGGCACCGAGCGGTTCCAGGGCCCTGAAGTTTTCCTTTCTGAATATGGGATCCTTGGCATTCATGAACCACAGTGAATTGCATCATGAAGTATGACGTTGACATCCACAAAGACCTCGATGGTGACACAGTGCTGTCTGGTGGCACCACATATGTTCAGACATTGTTGACAGGACACAGGAGATCACCGCTCTAGTTTCCAGTGTGATGGAGAGCAAGATCATTGGTCGTCCAGAGCACAGGTTCTCTGTGCAAATACATCACTCCATCTTGGTCTTGCTATCCATGTTCCAGCAGATGTAGATCAGCAGTCCGGAGTAGGTTGGCTGCAGTCTGTCTTCGTGATTTTTAAAATCTCATATCCAGACATAATCATTTTCTTCCCAGAGTCTTTTATCTTGTGCACAACTGTGAAGAAAAATTTATGTAGACCTACTTCTCAGGGAATGTCTCCAGCCTCTTGTTTTTTTTTTTTTTTTTTTTTTTAAATATTTAAAGTTTTTAATGTTGGTTTTAAACATTTAAAAACATTTATTCACTTTACGTCGTCCTGGTTGGAGGCCCCTCCCTCCTCTCCTCCCAGCCCCACCCTCTCTCCCTCCTCTTCTATTCCTCAGAAAAGAGGACCCCCTTTCCACTCATCCCAGCACATCAAATTGCGTTAGGGTTGAGTTTGTCCTCTTTCCCTGTGGCCTGGCAAGGCAGTCCAGTCAGGGGGAAGGAAGCAACGAGTACATGTCAGAGACAGCCCCTGCTCTCTTTACTAGTGGACCCACATGAAGCCTGAGCTGCCCATTGGCTACATCTGTGTAGGGGGTCTAGGTCCAGTCCATGCATGGTCCTTGGTTGGTGCTTCAGTCTCCACAGGCCCCTCTGGGCCCTAGTTAGTTGGCTCAGTTGGTCTTGTGGAGCTCTTGTCACCTCTAGGTCCCCATACTTTTCAATTAGACTCCTTAGGCTTCACTATGTTCGGCTGTGAGTCTCAGCATCAGTTTCTATACGCTGCTGGGTGAAGCTTCTTGGAGGACAACTTGGGTAGGTTCCTGTCTGCAAGCATAGCAGAGTATTGTTAATAGTGTAAGGTGCTGGGGTCTCTTCCATGGAGTGTGATTGGGTTGGGCCAGGCACTGGTTGGACATTCCCTCAATCTCTGCTCTACCTGTTCTCTCTTTATCTCTGTATGTCTTCTAGACAGTAAATTTTTGGATCAAAGTTTTTGTGGGTGGGTCAGTGTTCTCCTCCTTCCACTAGGAGTCTCCTGTAGTTAGAGGGCATCCTCTTCAGTCTCTGTGGCCCTCGCTTCCAGGAATCTCAGCTTTAGTTCCCCTCATATTCTCCCAAAGGCCTATTCTGACTTAGGTCTTCAGATTGTCACAGAGATGCCCCACCCACAGTTTCTCCTTTCTCTGCAGGCCTTCTGTTTTCCCACCCCTGCTCTCCCATGTCTGATCTCCACCCGTATTTCTCTCTGTGCTCCTTCTCCTACCTTGTTCCCTCTCTTCTACCAATACCTCTGTTTATTCTATTTCCCCTTCTGAGTGAGATTTAAGCATCCTCCTTGGAAACCTACTTGTTACTTATCTTCTTGGGGTCTGTGCATTGTAGTATGGTTATCTTGTACTATATGGCTAAAATCTGCTTGTAAGTGAGTACATACCATGTGTGTCTTTCTGGGTCTGGGTTACCTCACTCAGGACGATTCTTTTGCCTAGTTCCATCCATTTGCCTAGAAAGCTCATGATATCCTTGTTTTAAATGGTTGAATAGTATTCCATTGTGTAAATGTACCACAGTTTCTTTATCCATTCTTTGGTTTAGGGACATCTTGGTTGTTTCCAGATTCTGTCTATTACAAATAAGCTGCTACGAACGTAGTTGAGCAAATGTCCTTGTTTCATGGTGGAGCATCTTTTGGGTGTATGCCCAGGAGTGGTATAGCTGAGTCTTGAGCTAAAGCTATTCCCAGTTTTCTAAGACAGCGCCAGATGGATTTCCAAAGTAGTTGTACAAGTTTGCATTCCCACCAGCAATGAAGGAGTGTTCTCCTTTCTCTTCCTCCTCGCCAGCATGTGCTGTCACTTGAGTTTTTGATCTTAGCCATTCTGACAGGTGTAAGATGGATTCTCAGAGTTGTTCTGATTTGCATTTTCCTGATTACTGAGGACATTGAACATTTCTTTAAGTGTTTCTTAGCCATGTGATATTCCTCTGTTGAGAATTCTCTGTTTTGTGACCCATTTTTTAGTTGGTTTGCTTGTTGGTGTTTTATTTTTTTGAGTTATTTATATATTTTGGATATTAGCCCTTTGTCAGATGTTGGATCTTTTCCCAGTCTGTAGGCTGCATTTTTCATTCTACTGACAGTGTCCTTTGCCTTACAGAAGCTTTTCAGTTTCATCAAGTCTCATTTATTAATTGTTGATCTTAGAGCCTGAGCTGTTGGTGTTCTGTTCAGGAAGTTGTCTCCTGTGCCAATGAGCTCAAGGCTCTTCCTCACTTTCTTTTCTAACAGATTTAGTGTGTCTGGTTTTATGTTGAGGTCTTTGATCTACTTTGACTTGAGTTTTAATATTTACTTCAGGCATATGAGTATTTTGCCTGCATGTATATGTACGTACTCCATGTGTGCAGCTAGTGCTGGAGGAGGTTAGAAAAGGGCACCAGAGGCCCTGGAGCTAGAGTTATGAACAGTTCTGAGCTACCATAATGAGTGCTGGGAACTGAACCTAGGTTCTCTGCAAGAGCACCAAGTGCTCTCAACTGCTGAGCCCCTCTCCAGCCCCTTTCAATGTCTGTTTTTAAATAACAGTTTTCTTCTACTTTATGTATACTTTGTCTATACATGCATACATACACGTACACACATATATAAGTGTGTGTAGTGTGTGTGTGTACGTGTATATAGGTCAGAGAATCAATTGGGGAAGTTTGTTCTTTCTTTCCACCATATGGGACCCAGGGATCAAACCCAGGACAATGGGAAACCTCTGTGGTACGCAGTTGTCTTGTGTTATTCTGTATCTGACGGCCTTTGTATTGTGTCCTTTTCTCAAGACAAAGGATCTGGGGCTTGTATGGAAAAATGAATCTGGGTAAAGGGAAAGCATAACCAGATTGATTTTTTAAAGGTCAAGTTGCTCACTTTTCAGTCTATTCTATCAATTGGGAACTCTGATTCCTTTTGTTGCTTTTGAGAAGACACGGAGTTACTGTCCTAAGTGCATGTACTTTCAGATTTGAATGAGATACCACACGGATACCACACGGCCAGGTCGTTCTTTAAAGCTGTAAATCAAGTAGCAATGCTGTCTAGGCATGATCTGTGGATATTTGATAGTTCAAGACTGAAATATCAATTGGTTGTAATTGTGAGCATGCAGATATATTTAAAAAAAAAACAGATTTAAATTCATGTCCTGTTCTGGTAAATTTTGCTTTGTAAAATCGACACAGACTAGAGTTACATTGGAAGAGTGAACTTCAAGTGTGTCAGACAGTGCTGTGGGCATGTCTGTAAGGACATCGCTTCAACTGCTAATTGATAGAGGAAGATCAGCCTGGAACAGTGTGGTCTGGTGCTTTGTATTTGATTGTTAATTATTTTGCTCCCCGAGGTCTGCTTGCTGTCTCTTATGAGCGGACTATCAAGCACCCCAAATGCTGCTGTGTAACCTTGCCTCCAACTAATGTCTGTTTGACCAATAAAATGCCCACACATCCGAGCAGGGCAGAAATGAGGTGGTGTGGCCAAAGTTCTTGGGCAGGGAGGACAAAAGTATCACAAGAAGGAGAGAAACTGGTATGGGAGGAGTAGAAGGAAGTGGGATCACCATGGGTTAGAAGGAAGTGGGATCACCATGGGTAAGAAGGAAGTGGGATTGATCACCATGGGTAAGAAGGAAGTGGGATCACCATGGGTAAGAAGGAAGTGAGATCACCATGGGTTAGAAGGAAGTGGGATCACCATGGGTTAGAAGGAAGTGGGATCACCATGGGTTAGTGTGGGGAGAACCACATGGCTGGGAGGAATTTATTCTGAAGTGGTGCTGGAAAGAAGCAGCCCAAATGGAAAGCAGGTGCTTTATTAAAAAGAAAAACTGTGGAATTATGGATGTGAAGTAGCCCAGATAGGAAGGATTAAAGCAAATGGCTTGGGATGTGGGGCTGAGAGGTAACAAGGTGCTTAGGGGGTAGTCGTTGCCCAGCCCCAGGTGAAATAAGGCTTATTTAAAATTCTACCAGGTGAACATTACTAGCTCTTATTATTTACTGCAAGCCCAGCCCACTGTGGCCAGTGATTCCCAGAGAGGTGGGCCTGAGCCGTGTAAGAAAAGTTGCTGAATAAGCCAGATCGAGCAAGCTCATAAACAGCACTCCTCTGAGGGGAGTGTTGAGGTAATCCTTACAGAGGCCCATAAGGATTGGCAAGTGAGGTCTCAGGAGCTTCTAAGACTCCTCGGGTGCTCCTGATGCACTGCACACAGTGTTGACCTACCGGGGACTCCTAGCACACTAACGAAGTCTCAAAACGGATCTGAGGCCAAGGCAGTAACTGCTTCTCCTTCTTTACAGAAGTCTCCTGAGGTGACCTTGAACCCCCTGCCCCCCGCCCCCCCCCGCCCCAAATTTCCTCAACCTGACTGATTGCTCTTGGTGCCTGAGGCTAGCATGGGATGGCTTGATTGGCCCTTCAATCTTTTAAAGGCGTATACGCTGAACAATCCAGTTAGAGCTGCACCTCGAGTCTGGTCTCCAGAGTCTGATTGCCGGGACTCTGCGAGGGCTCCGTTGCCACTCGCTCCACTTCTTAGGTCCTGATCCCCATACTCCTCCAGGATCTCTGCTGCAATGGCTTCTTCTGGGTTCCTGCCTTGAATTACAGCCTTGGCTTCTCTCCATAATGGACTTTAACACAGGTTAACCTTCCCAAGCTGGTTTTAGTCACAGCTGCTTCATCACAGCAACAAAAAAAGCTAACAAGAGCATGCCTTTAATCCAATAATTAACAAAAATTAACATGTGGTGGTGGTGAGTATAATCTGAGAAGGGATCTTGAGTTCCAGGCCAGCTTGGAATACATGGTAAAATGCTGCTGCTGATAATGATGATGATAATAATAATAATACAATGCTAGTTCATTTTATTTTTATGTATTTTTTTCAGCTTTTCTGCAAATTTACCTTTATGTTACTTGTACAATGAGAAACCATAACAGATAGATGGAAATAGTAAGTCAGTATAGAAAGTTATATAGAAAGCTCTAATTTCACTACTTTCACACAGTTTTGCTAAGAAATAGGCTATATATCAAGACTTAAGGTTTCATCCTGGCTCCTTCCACTGTACATCACATGATAAATAAAGTATCCCATAATTCCGTGGGCTCTGCAGTTACACTTTTAGGCTGTCAATTGCTGTAGAATTCCATACTTGTCTCTCAATACTCTCAAATCTTTATAAATGAAAAGATCAAATAAACATAAAGTGAAATGACAAAGGTCAAATTCATTAAACTTTAGAAAAGGACCTCACTTTATTAGTAACTTGCTAGCAATTCAAAACTAACTTACTATTATCACTTTTACTGAGAAGGTAGGATTTATTTGAATATCTCTAATTCAATTATTTTTAGTTTCTGTTTATACATGAACTCCATTAATAATTTTATGAGTAGTATAAATGCAAATAAAATTATTCAAAAAATGTAATTAAGAATGACAAATGTAAATGCTTTTGAATCATATTACTCTAAAGGCACCATACAGAAACTGTTAAAACACTTTCTTTTGTGTGTGTGTCTTTGAACGAGACACCTTTACCGTTAGGTTAAAAAGAGTAAAACTTATTTCAATTTTAGAAATTCTACAGCAGAGTTCATCCAACAAGTCAAGTTTCAAGTTCCCAGGCATGAAATGCTCCCAAGTGATAGGTGTTAAGATGATTTTAACACACGCAACAGTGATGGCAGGATGAAATAGCGTTTGACCTTGAAATGAGAGGTCTCGGCGGAGGGGATGCGGGCGATGCAGGAGGGGATGCAGGCGATGTGGCCGCAAACACACACTTGGGTTGTGAAAGCAGCTGAAGCTGGTGGTCTCTCAGCTCTCCTTCTCCCTCTTACCCTAAACAGGTCATCAACATGCCTGACCTTACTTTACAGAAGGTCACAAGGTCCCACAGGGTCTTCCATTGATCTGGAGAGGAGCAAGGAGGCATCACACACAGAGGTCTGAGCTAGTGCCTCGACCAGCTTTCTGCCATTGATTCATGAACTTTGCCCTCTCAATTACACTTCTGCCAGATTCCGGTAAGCATATATATATATTATATTTATGCGTATTGTTTCTTTTAGTGCTCATCTCTGAAGTCTCGCATATTGTGTGCTCCCTGTATTGAATGGTTTTATGTTTTTATTTAACGAGCTTGCCTTTTGGTATAGACATTTCAGTCATGAAACTTGTGATGGACGAGGAATGCCAGCTTCCCTGTACACAGCCATGGAATAAGAACAATGCCTGGGCTGTTTCTGTATTGGATGCAGAAGAATATCAGCCAAACACTCTAGGTGGCAGTATCAGTCCAAAGACTCTAGGTGGCAGTATCAGCCAAACACTCTAGGTGGCAGTATCAGTTCAAAGACGTGCTCAAGAAAGATTTCAAACACTCAGAAAATTTAAAGGGGGGGGGGGGGGGGGAAAGAAAGAAGAAAGGAAGAAATTTAGTTTTTCTTTTCTTGTTCAGATAAATAAGATTAATTTTTTTTTCACTGAACAAAAATGTACTGGCTTGTTTTAAAGACACTGGACACTGGGATAGAAAAATCTACTCTCACAGGAAAGCAGTATCATCTGAAGCAACCCATGGTCTCCACCCATGAAAAACCACTAGTGGCCTAATAGTTTATTTCAGGCAAAAAAATGTGATCCTAAAACATATAAATATCCTTCCTTTGTGCATCATATATTTATGGAGTTATACTCTGAAACTCCTCTGTTTTTCTTTAAGGTCTTGATTATAGTAAAATAGAAATTTCCTTGGGTAACAATGCTTGACAGAATGATCCGAGGTTTTTAGGAATGAGAGATGCGTTAAAGTTCTAGTGTTGCGCTGGGTCTGGTTGCCCAGGCCTGTAATCCTGCCTACACAGGAGCGCAAGGCAGAAAGGCATACCTTCAAGGCATGCCTGCAATATAGACGGTGCTCAGGGAACCTTAGCGAGACCATTGTTTCTAAACAACAGCAACAGAATGAAAGAGAGGCTGCGGATATAGTTCAGAGTTAGCATGCTCAGCTAGCATGTATGATGCTCTGGCTTAATTTTCAGTATCACAAATACACAAAGAAATAAATAATAAATTTTCATCTTTTCCTCTGTCTTGCTTTTTTTTTTTCCTTTTAAAAACTTATTCTCACTTCTATCTCTTTTCATTTGTTCTTTGTTATTCTGTGAAATATGGTGGGAAGAAAATCTTGTAACTTAATTAGTTATTTTATTATTGTTGTTGTTATTTGAGACAGAGTTTCTCTGTGTAGCTCTGACTGTCCTGGAACTTGCTCTGTAGATAGACCAGGCTGGCCTTGAACTTACAGTTCTGCTTTGCCTCTGCCTCCTGAGTGCTGAGATTTAAAAGAGTGTGTCACCACCACCGGTATAATTTATAAAACTGATAAAATATCTCTTTGCAGATTATTTTCTTATTAGAGAAAGAAAAATAAATTAAACTGCAGGTACATATCATCTTTAAAGAAGAAGTTGGATCTTCTTGCTAACAAAAGGAAAATCTGGGTCTGGGTTATATAGATATAAAGTTCAGAAACATGAGCTGGGCATGGTGGTGCACACCTTTAATCCCATCACTCAGAGGCTGAGCAGTCGCAGGTGGATCTCTGAGTTTGATGTTCAGCCTGCTTTACAGAGTGAGTCCCATGATAGCTAGGGCTACACAGAGAAATTCTGTCTTGAAAAATAAAAATGAAAACAAACCAATCCGAGCAAGACCAAATAACAAAACCCAAACCAAAAATCTAAACCAGAAACAAATAGAAAAAAACAAGTTTACAACATTATCAATCAATACAATTTTAAATTCCTGTGGACAAGGTGACAAGTAGAGTTTAAGGCACTCAGATTTAAGTAATAGGTGAGTGGATAGGCAGGAGAGGCAATCTCTGTGAGTGAGACTGCATCTGTATTGTGTGACTGCAGTGAACATGTAAGGAAAACTGTCAGATGAAAAACAATTGTATTAGGTATTGTCAAGGGACATAAACATCTCAAACTTCTAGGAAGAATTCAAAGTGAAAGCATGTCCTTAATATAGAAATGGAGCTGAGTATATTTTGTAGTATAAGGGGAGAGAGAGAGAGAGAGAGAGAGAGAGAGAGAGAGAGAGAGAGAGAGAGAGAGAGAGAGAGAGACAGACAGAGACAGAGAGAGATATATTATGTCATGTTACATAAGCTTTAGAAAAATCTAATGATATAGTTATGGCATCTACAGTGATTTTTTTATATTTTGGGTAATACTGATACATTTTACATATTTTTTTTAAAAATTTTTTTTAAATTAATTTATTCTTGTTACATCTCAATGTTTATCCCATCCCTTGTATCCTCCCATTCCTCCCCGCCCCCCATTTTCCCATTATTCCCCTCCCCTATGACTGTTCCTGAGGGGGATCACCTCCCCCTATATATTCTCATAGGGTATCAAGTCTCTTCTTGGCTACCTGCTGTCTTTCCTCTGAGTGCCACCAGGTCTCCCCCTCTAGGGGACATGGTCAAATGTGAGGCACCATAGTATGTGAGAAAGTCATATCACACTCTCCACTCAACTGTGGAGAATATTCTGACCATTGGCTAGATCTGGGAAGGGGTTTAAAGTTTACCTCCTGTATTGTCCTTGCCTGGTGCTTTAGTTTGAGCGGGACCCCTGGGCCCAAATCTGCCTATCATATTGTTCTACTTGTAGGTTTCTAGGACCCTCTGCATCCTTTTATTTTGCTATTCTCCCATGCGTCTCTCATTTAGAGTCCCAATAGGATGCCTTCCCCTCTGTCCCAGTTTCCTGGTAAGTGAAGGCTTTCGTGGGACATGCCCCTTGGGCTAGTATGCAGATATAAGTGAGTATATACCATTTGATTCTTTCTGCTTCTGGAATTTTACATATTTTCAATCAAAACCATTTTTTTTTTTGGTTATGGATGGTTTCTCTTTCTGCTGATCAAATGTTGATTAAATTTGCTAGTAGTGACTGAGGTTGCAACCTGGCCCTAGATTGATCATTCATCTTATGTTCTGAATGGTGGAGCCTCATAGACAAACACTGCTCAGAGCTGAATAACAATAAGAAACATTGTATCTCATTATCTCACTGTCCATCCCTGTAACTCAGAGGTGGTTAGAATAAAATAACTGAAAATGAGTGAGAGTTAGTAATAATTGTTTACTTGTTCTGAAAGGTAACTTAAAATGTGTTTGGAAAATCTGTTCCCTAAAACATAAGTTAGAGGCAAGGTTTATAAAGTAATTAATATTCAAAATAACATAAAATAGATTAGCCACATGCGCTCCCTCTCTATAAGATTCCTGGGCATTGGGGCACATCCCTGCACCTGAGAGCTTAGTAAGAGAAACCATGCCCGCTGCATTTGATTGGAAATTGCCTGTTGCTTTTGTTACATAAAATGTAATCTTATAAAAGACATCTGTATTAGAAGGGGAAAGGAAACAGAGAACCTCCAGTAAAAACAGAACCTACAGGCATTGCTTTCTGCGCATAGATATTGGTTCTGTAAATCCAGTCTTGCCTTGTAAAGTTAATGAGGCTCCTCCAAGCTTTTAAAATCACCACAATTGGAATCCATATAACTAAAGAAGTAAATGGAGGTTAACCATACTGTGCCTTTAGATTATGCTTTCTCTGTTAACAGCCTCATAAAAACTTGGGCTAAGTGAACAGAGATATTAAACTTTTTATTGCATATATATTGAAACAGTCATTTTGTTGGTGCTTCTGTGAGCTGGGCAAGAAAGTTAGGTCTTTGAGTATACAGTCTTTGTGAAGAGGAAAGAAATGGAATGACTTAAAAGTACTGTGAAGTAGCAAGAAAATACAGAAGTTGCAGAAATTATTTTAAGAACAGGATAAGTGAATAAAGTGGAAGATCAAGTGGACAAAGCAGGAAAGATAATGTGAATTAGGCGATTCTGTATTTGTCATGGTGAAATTGACTGACGAAGAACTTACATTTAACTGTATGCGTGCGTGCGTGTGTGTGTGTGTGTGTATGTGTGTTTCCTCCTCCACATCCTGGGATCTTTGGCCACCGGTCCCCAAGGACAAAGGGAATAGAAGCAATGAATGAGGGATTCAGATGTCCCTTGATCACGATAGAATAAGTTTCCGGGACCAGCTTCAGTGAGACTGCTTAACTTTATTTGGGGTGAACAAAGGCTATATAGTTCTTTGGGAGTGGGTGGAGGGTTCCCATGGTAGATGTACACTGTTGGCTGAGCCTTGAAGTGCCAGGAATGCTTTATTTGCATCTGACAGCACAGTCCAATCGTATGAACAGGAACACAATACCTCATTATTATATGGGCAGCAGTGGGGAGAGTTTAAGCAGGGAACTGTTGAAAAGTTTATGTACTCTAGGTATGGTTAGAGGTATCTGCACCTAGAGACACTCTCCAGATGAGGTCAGGTAGAGTAGGAGGCCTTACTGAGAAAAGGAGTCCTTCATCTAGTGCTGAGCTCAGAGAAGCTTCCTGGACATGGTAGACTGCAACCTCAAACAGCAGGGTCCTCCAGTGTGTGTGTGTGTGTGTGTGTGTGGGTGTGTGTACGTGCACGCATGCTAGAGCATGTGTATGCATGTGTGTGTGTCAGGGTCCAACTCCAGTGGGGCCCGGGAATGGAGTTGTGGTGTCAGTGTGCTGAAGGAAATGGTCACCAGCTTGCTGCTAAGGAGACGGCCCTAAATAGCTCAAGCCTCTCAGTATTTCATTTCAAAGTCAGAAAGCACACACTTGCAGTTTTATTTCCTCACATATATTCCAAGAGACTAGATGATTCTCTCAAAATTTTCTGTTTTTTTAAAAAATTTTTATTATTTTTTATTTTTTTATCTTTTACAAGTTTCCTTCTCATACGCCCTATTTTTTCTTTTCTTTCTTTTTTTATTAATTTATTCTTGTTACATCTCAATGTTTATCCCATCCCTTGTATCCTCCCATTCTTCCCTCCCTCCCATTTTCCCCTTATTCCCCTCCCCTATGATTGTTCCTGAGGGGGATTACCTCCCCCTGTATATGCTCATAGGGTTATCAAGTCCTTAGGTGTTTTTTTAACCTTATGGCCTCATTGTTAAGCACATCTCTATGGGCACTGTGGTTAGCACACTGTATTTTAAACCACTAACTGGAAGCCAATGTAATAAACTATACAAGTTTGTATTTGTATCTACTCTGACAATATCTACAGTTCTGTCCTGCATAACCACAGCCAAGAGAAGATTTAATCTGTTGGCACAAGAGCTGGTTAACTCTTGGCCGATTCCTCCTGTTTTCTGACTGCCCGAGGTCCTGCTACCTACATAGATAAGTTCCTTGTTTCTGAACTAACGTCTTCATGTTCATGTGTACTCATTAACTTCTTTGATCCATTCTTGCAAGGGCTGTTTTTTTGAGTCAGAGGATGCTATGTGCTTTTCTGAGAGTAGTTATGTGCCTCAAGAAACTGTGGGATTTCCATTTTGTCTTTCTTAAAGCTTTCCTGGGTTTTGAGTTGTTTCAGGATCTATTTTGTCTTTCTGAAAACTTTCCTGGGTTTTGAGTTGCTTGAGGAATCATCAGATCACTCCTCAGAATTAATAAGACATTTCTATTATGCATAGTGTTATGCTTTGGGAAAAGGACCATTCCACAGGGCAGTCCCAGGAAAGAAAGCTGAGGTTGCAGATTCTGTCACACTGGTCCTTAACAGGTGTTCAAGTGCTCCTCCTCTGGTGCTTCTCACAAGGAGAGCCATTCCCAAAACACTCAGATGCTGCTCCCTGGAACAGAGCCATGGTTTCTGCAATGTGTGTGTGTGTGTGTGTGTGTGTGTGTGTGTGTGTGTGTTGTATGTGTGTGTGTATGTGCGTGTGTGTACTTTGAATGATGTGTAATATATTTAGAGTAAAAGACCCAGTATTAATTATACCTCTCAATTAAAATTTGAGAAGTCAATGCCACCATTATTTTCAGTTTACAGACATTATTATATCGTCCAGGAACAATTTATACAACAGGCAAACATACCACAAATTCATTTCCAGCACAATAATCTGCCTTTTACTTTATTACATATTATCATTAAATGGTTGGTGCCTGTTAGTTTTAATTTTAGTCACTTAGTAACTTTCTATTTGTTGTTGTAAAATACTTGGAAGAAACTTAAGGGAGAATGGGTTCATTTTGCCTTAAAGTTCTAAGGGATACCGTCCATGGCAGAGAGAAATGTCAACAGGCAGAGAAAGTATGGCGGAATAAAAAGAAGTTGCTTGGTCACATTAATTCATATTCAGAAAGCCACGACACTGCACAGGAATATTCACAGGTAATAATCACAAAAACAATCCAAACACTTTTATTCCTAGATTTATTTCCTATATCCTTTTGTCTAAGTTAATCATGTCTGTCATATATCTATAGGCTGGTTTAAGCAAATTTGAAACTTTACAATAGGAACAAGTAAAATCTGTGTGTACATTCCTATTGTATAATTGAAAGATTAAAGAGTATTCTTTTGTTAGTATATTTTGTTATTTTTTATTGCATAATATTCCTTGTTTTATGGTTATACCATAACTCAGTATTAATAGACTCAAATATTGGTTTATTTAAAGCTACTATGAATTTCACTTACCATATTTTTGGAAATGACTTTTCAAACTGTCATGTAACAGTTCCCTCCAAGATTGAAACATTCCATCCTTCAGGGACGCTCCTTAAGCAGGAAAGTAAACGACTCAAAACAGTTTTAGGAAGTCCCTGAAACTGACCAGATTTGCTAGACTCCTCCTTGCTAGAGTAAACAATTAATGCTTACTCTGAGTGTCACTTTGAAACCAAGCTGCAAAAAACAAATACTCTGAGGCAAGCAAAGATGCAAATATTTAAGCCAGCCCAGCTGCCTGGAAGAAGCAGAAACTGCCTGAGGTGCCTGGAAAGGACACCCTCCAAACCTGTTGTGCTGCCTGTAAGCTGTGCAGTGCGCTCCAGTTTCCCAAATTTGTGAACTGTCACCCATTCTGGGGTAGGCTTTGTTGATGTAGCTGTCTTTGAGTCATTTCTGCTCTTATAAGTAATTCCTCACTCATAGTCCCGTGAGTAACCCGATAAAGCTTATTGGTTCACCATGCTGGACTTTGGCGGTGTCTATACTTTTGTCTGTTAAAGGATCCTTGTCTGAAGTGAGTAAATGTGTGTGTTGAATATCCCCAGGAAGTTAAATTTTCTCACACATCACACAGTTCTCCCTCTTCCCACTCCTCCCTGGTATATAGGTTCCCTGTGAAGTATTGGAGCCATAAGACTTGTAAATAGCAGTTACAGAGGATGCTATTAAATAGTTTTCCATATGTTTTTACTCATTTACACTTTCATCAGCAACGTGTGAGTGTCAAAGATTCTCTACATTTTACTTAATGCTTGGCATTATCCATTCACTGATAAATGAGCTTTAAGTTTAAAAAATTTTTTATTTAATTAATTTATTTAGATTAACAACTCAATTGTCATCCCGTCACTTGTATCCTCCCATTCCTCCCTCCCTCCCATTTTCACCCTACTCCCCTCCCCTAGGTCTTTGACCAAGGGGAACCTCCTCTCCCACTTTATGATCATAGGCTATCAAGTCTCATCTTAGTAGCCTGCTTATTATTTCTTTGAGTGCCACCAGGCCTCCCCACCAAGGGGAGGTTGTCAAATATGGGGCACCAGAGTTCATGTCAGAGTCAGTCCTA
The DNA here is from genome assembly GCF_903995435.1 of Acomys russatus. Classification (NCBI taxonomy): domain Eukaryota; kingdom Metazoa; phylum Chordata; class Mammalia; order Rodentia; family Muridae; genus Acomys; species Acomys russatus. The sequence continues at coordinate 20,345,583 of NC_067156.1, read as the reverse complement.
GCTCTCCACATAACTGTGGAGAATGTCCTGCCCATTGGCTAGATCAGAGTAGGGGTTTGATATTTACTACTTGTATTGTCCTTGGTTAGTGCAAGAGTTTGAGCAGATCCCCTGAGCCCCGATCTACCCGTCACCATGTTCTTCTTGTAGGTTTCTAAGACCCTCTGGATCCTTTTATTTCCTCATCTCCTATATTTCTTTTACCTAGAGTCTAATTAGGATGTCCTCACATCTATCCCAAGCTCCTGGTAAGTGAAGACTTTCATGGGGCATGCCTTTTTGGCTAGTGTCCAATTATAAGTGAATTTATACCATGTGAGTCTTTCTGCTTCTGGGTTAACTCACTCATTATGATCATTTCTAGTTCCATCCATTTGTTCGCAAATTTCTGGATTTTCTTGTTTTTAATAGCTGAGTAGTATTCCATGGTGTAAATGTACCACAGTTTCTTTATCCACTATTCAACTGAGGGTTGTTGAATAATGAAAACATTTAGATTGTTTCCAGGTTCTGGCTATTATGAATAAGGCTGCTATGAATATGGTTGAGCATATGTCCTTCTTGTGTGGTGGAGCATTTTCTGGGTATATTCTGAGAAGTGGAATAGCTGGGTCTTGAGGAAGCCCTATTACAGTTTTCTGAGAAAGCACCAGATAGATTTCCAAAATGGTTGTGTAAGTTTGCATTCCCATTAGCCATGAAGGAGTGTTCCTCTTTCTCCACATCCTCGCTAGCATGTGGTGTCACTTGAATTTTTGATCTTAGCCATTCTGATGGGTGTAAGATGGAATCTCAGAGTTGTTTTGATTTGCATTTCTCTGATGACTAAAGACGTTGAGCATTTCTTTAAGTGTTTCTCAGCCATTCAATATTCCTCTGTTGAGAATTCTCTGTTTAGTTCTGAGCCCCATTTCTCAATTGTGTTATTTGGTTTGGTGGTGTTTAATTTCTTGAGTTCTTTATATATTTTGGATATTAGACCTTTGTCAAATGCCGGGTTGGTGAAGATCTTTTCCCAGTCTGTAGGCTGTCGCTTTGTTCTCTTGACAGTGTCTCCTGCCTTACAGAAGCTTCTCAGCCTCATGAGGTCCCATTTATTAATTGTTGACCTTATAGCCTGGGCTGTTGGTGTTCTGTTCAGGAAGTCATCTGCTTTGCCAATGTGTTCCAGGCTCTTCCCCACTTTTTCTTCTAACCGATTTAGTGTCTCTGGTTTTATGTTGAGGTCTTTAATCCACTTGGACTTAAGTTTTGTGCATGGTGAAAGATATGGGTCTAATTACATTTTTCTACCTGTAGACATCCAGTTAGACCAGCACGATTTGTTGAAGATGCTGTCCTTTTTCCATTGAATAGATTTGGCTTCTTTGTAAAAAAATCAAGCAGCTATATGTTTTGGTTTTTGTTGTTTGGATTCTTATGCTGTCCTTTAGTCATATTGCTGTCTCTGGTGTTGGGAGGTAGCTTCTGGTGTCCTTCACTGGTCCTTGATAGTGGATAGTTGGTGAGTGATTATAGGTTGTGTGCCCTTGCCTGTGGGGATTCGGGAGTTCTTCCCTGGAACAGGCAGGTACCTTGTTTCTGCTCTTGGAGACTTTGCTCTCCACCTTAGGCTCCGGACTGGGTCAGCAGAGGAAGACTTTTGCTTGGTCCCTTTCACACTACTGCTGTGATACAGACCAGCTATATTGGGGCCCAGACCATGGGTGGCACACGCTAGGCTGGCCAAGGTGCTCCCAGCTGCCTGCACTTACTTCCCCGGGGCCCCACAGTCAAGTCTCTGCCTGGATCAGACCCACTGATTTGTGGCCACCTTTCAGACCAGAATATAGATATGTCAGGGCTGTCCTGCCTCTCCCAAAAGCGTGGGGAGATCCTGCTGGGGCCATGGGAACTGTCCAAGCTGGATTCTATCCGCCCAAGTCTGCAGGCTCGGTCTGCTGCTTCTGGTTCAGATCTGGACCCATTCGAACCGCGGGCTGCAGTCGCTCTGGCTGGGCTAGGTGGTCCCAGCCACCTGAGCTTCCACGAGGCCCCAGAGCCCTCTGTAGACTGGCGTGCGGCGGGTGGGGGGATGTCTAAGGACAGAATCACCCGTTTCTCTGAGACTTCCCCAGGCCAGGAGCTCCTGTGTTTCACTGTCCCACATACCGAGTTTGGGGTTTATAGACCAGCTGCAGTCTGCAGGTGAGTTCTGTTCCAGTGTCTGGAGCGTGGGTTCAGGACCTCTGTGGGCTGTTGCTTGACCTGGGGCCAAACCCGCCTGTGGTCTGCACTGTGCGGGACCCTATTCCCCCAGTGTTCTCTAGTTCTAGCAGTCGGTGGCTCCCAGTCCCGTTCCTGGTCTCCGTGCAGTAGATCAGATACATTGTGTGATAGTCGCCACCATCTTGGAACTCTGGAGCTTTAAGTTTTTATTTACTGAATTGAATACTGTATCTTATTTTGATCTTCATTTCTAAATTTCTGAAATGGGTACGTCTGTTGAAAAGCAATGTGAAAGTTCATAACTTTTCAATACTCCTTTCAGGCATTGATCATACCAGATCAATCATTGAGGTATTTTGTATATTTTTCTTATCAATTACAGACATTCTTATATAGTTCAAGGACAAGTTATATGATAGGTTAATATACTACAAATACATTTCCCAAAACAACAATCTGCCTTTTACTTTATTTACATATTATCGTTAAATGATTGGGTGTCTGTTAAGGCCTCCATACCAAAGGAAGGTGATCAAATCATGCAAGCCATATACTTTTAACTGGGCCCAAACCCAATGGATGCCTAGGTCATAGACCCAAGGGAAAGCCTACCACTGTTATCCTGCTAAATGACAGAGCAACAAAGTGTGCTGTAACTTATTTTTATCGCTAGAGATTAATGCATCTCTCAGCGATCACCAGTGAAGCTTCTTTTCACAGTAGATGATGATTAGTATCAAAACCCATAACTGAGCACGGGTCAGAGAATATGAGACTAAGTCCTCAAGTCTCAAGGAGACATCTGTGGCTCACCTCCTTTCCATGAAAGCTCGAAGATCCTGGTGGAAGCAGGATTGTAAAAGCCACAGGTACTACAGCAAATAACAAAAACTAAAATGCCAAAGTAGTAAAAATAAAAAAAGTTTGCCTTACCAATACTTAATACTGAAATAAAAAGAGGGAAACAGTAACAGTTAAAATTGCAAACCAAACATCCATATTTTCTATCAAAACACCAATAAAAAGGATATGAACGGAACTCTCAGAACTCAAAGGAAAAAAGTAAACACTGTAATTAGAAGCTAGGAAAAATAAATTTGCAGAAGCATTTCATTGCAGAGAAAACACACACTGGAAATAGTCACACAAATTGTGTTCAGTGCATTAATAAATGGAAAGCAACATTTCATTAGCAAATGAGCATCAACACAAAGCAGCACACCTGTCAGAATAACTAAAATGAGTAATCAAAATTCCAAAAAGCAGACGAGAATTTGGTGAAAATGAATCATTTAGTAGGAAATATAGAATAGCACGAACACTCTGTGAAAAAGATGGGTGGTTTTTAAATAGATTACACGTGCAGCTGATGCCTGTGATGAAGGCTCCATCAGGGAATCTTCTCCCTGGCTACACACGTGACCCAGGACAACATGTTTCATGTCATGCTCTTTGCAATGTCTACTGAGAGTTTCGCCAACAGAGAAATGCTTCCTCCTTTGTTACATTTTCCATTGTGGTGTTTTGGGCTTAATTTTGAACAGTAATAAAGTATAATATTTATCTCCACCATCCATAGCACCACATTAGAAAATTGCGTATGAGATTTCAAGGGTTTTTTGATGGCTCAGCCACCTGACTTACATGCTATGCTTCTCTCGGAAGACTGAATTCTGCTTCTACTCTTTCTTTAAGCAAAGCTTATGTTCTTACGGTGACTTATACTTTAGGCTGAAAGGTGTAATCTATTTGCAGATAGGCAGGTACACAAGCCCTTCCTACAGATGCAGACAGGCAAGATCCCAGGGACATAGGTGAGAGTGCTTTCTGCCACTAACACATAAGGAACACATTGTCTCTATAGTGACACATGTTGGGATTTTATTCTAATAAGGAGTAAAGAATGCCCATTTTCTTCTAACAAGTCTAAACTAAGGTTCAATAGCAGCAGAATTAGTTGCTTAATTACTATTTTCCAGAACTACTTTAATAATAAGAAAGCAGTTTTATTTTAACAATTAATATCATATTAATATAAAATTCCATATTGATATTGAATTGCCATTCCAGAAACTACTCAAGAAATGCTAACAACTGGTTTCAACCATCAAGAATGACAAGAAATAACAAATAAGATGCTGTCTATCAGATTAAAATGTCCACTCTATCAATTCTGGTGGGTGATTGCACAGATAAACATGATGAACTGTAGCACATCTGAGTCACAGTCTATTTATGAAGAGTAGCTGGGAGAGTCTCCTGTTGGCTTAGTGTTAGCTTCCCACTCATTGTCAAAAGCAATTTTATTTCCTTGTAATTTTTAAAAATTAAAGAAAAACTCCCTTTCATTTTCTTGCAATTAAATTTCCATGTAAACGAGGAAAAAAAATTCACAGACAATCCTCCTCTCAAGTGTGATTCCACCTTTAAACTATGTAAGCCTCTGTTTCATTCACTCCTGACTCTTCCATCTTAATCATTTCTTACTGTAGACCTCATTGAAGTATATCATTGGGTTATTTATTTGAGATTCAGGAAGCCCTAAGCACTTTTAATTGACATCTTCAGAATAGTTATTGAGCTCTTTTCAAATCAAGGAGCTCTTCTAAGTGGGGCGGACAGTAATCCTCTATGGGGGGAGGGTAACACTATTGTGTGGCTGAAGTGATCCAGAAACAGTGTGATGGACGGCATGTATGATGCGAATCTTTCCAAGTGAAATGTCTTCTGGAATGGGATAGTGGGGCTAGGTTGCAATAGGACTTTGAAAAAAAAAAAAAGATCCAGCTGTGGATGTATAGATACAGGAAAGGAGAAGGCCAGTGGTATTGAAGAGAATCAAGACAGTGTAAGGAGGAGAAGCACGTGGCCAGAGTTCAGAATTGCAAGCATAGCTGGTAGTAACTGCTTTGGCTAAGCCTAGGAGTTAAAGCACATAGTTATGTCACCTGAAAAACCAGATTAAGATTAAAAAAAAACTCTACCTTTTCCCTAAATCCTATGGTTTTTTTAAATATATAATTTTGGCTTAATTTCTAAAAAAGAATATGAATATTCTCAATAGGAACACTGAGAATCCCTCAAAAACTTGACAATTTTGCATCTGTGTGCAGTTGTGGCTTCTTAGCCAATTAGAGCTTCAACATTCTTTCTGAGTGAATTAGCAAGGCTTTTATTCATAGTCTCTAAAAATCCAACAGTAAACAAAAACATTAACAATTTTAGAGCTTCGCATACCTGTGGGAAAAACTCCCACATATGCTTTAATGTGCCACAGAAAAGCAATGGGATTTTATTCTTCTGATTTGTCAAAGCATAGTTGTAATGAATCAATTCTTTTTGAGAAATAAAATTGTATTATGTACCTTTCCTGATAAGGATGATATTGGATACTTCTTTACCTATTGTGAATAATATGCAACTGTAACTACGACAAAATTCTAAATTTTTGCTCCAGATGTTGAATGGTGTTGTCATAATGTAGGTCTTGTTTAGGTGATCATAATTTCGGGATTTCATGGCTGCCGCCTCTCTGCCATATATAGTAGATACTATCGGAAAGCAGAGATTCTTGTCCTGTGGCTCTTACAATCTTTGTACCCTTCCCTCTCTTCTGCAATGTACCCTGAGCCTTGTGTGGACATAAGCTGGGTTTGGGAACTTCATGTTCTATTGCTCTTTATATGTTGATGTGTTATGGATTTCTGTAATGGTCTTCATTTGGCTCAAACAGAAACTTCTTTGATGAACAGTGAGAGATATACTTCTTTGTGGGAGTAAGCATGTGCTTTTAGAGTGCAGTTAGAAATTATACTGATTTAGAAAAATGGAAGTAGTGGGTTTTCTTCTATGCCCATGGCCTCACTAGGGTAATTGTCTGACATGTTTACAGTAGCAGGCATGTATGAATTCTCTTAAGGAGTTGGACTTAAGTCAAATTAGACAACTGTCAATTACCTCTGGGTTATAATTGCTACTACTGCATCCTTGGTGATATCTTGGCCATCTTGGTTATTGTTGAAGGTCCAAACATAGATGAAGAATTACAGTCAATTGGTGGCTGCTGAGGACGGAAGAATAATCTTTTCCAGGGACTATTTCCTTGATATGTTGTCCAATCCCAAGTAGGCAGTTTTAAATATGCACATGAGCAACGCTAAATGAACTTGGAAGGGTGTGTGTGTGTGTTTCTATAGTTATATATATGTATATATATAAAATCTAACTACATATATAATATATATGTTGCATATATGCAGCAGTTATAATTAAAAAGGTCAAATTTGAGAGAGTAGGAGGTATGGGAGGAGTTATGCAGACATAAAGGAGAGGTGGAAATGATATAAACACAGTATTTATGTAGGAAATTCTCAAAATAGAATAATATATTTTTTTTGCAGCTCAGTAATCCAATCATGAAATGGTGGGCTACCCCTATAACACCCTTAACACTATTATACCAGTAGGCATATCTTGCTAAGCTCGTTTTTGTTGTAGTGTAGCCTTTAGGGTTCACAGCCGGGTGAGGCTGAGAGTTACTTTTTTCCTCCAGTGGTATGCACCTTCCAGCGTCATAAACAGTGACTATTAGGGATGAGGCCTCCAGTTAAACACCACCTTGATATCCACAGCTCCTTTGATTCAAGTACACTCTGTCTTTGACAGTAGGGAATTTCCATCAAGTTTTGGAGGACAACCAACAGTATTGATTAGGGGTTTATGTGATTTCTTTTGGGCAACAATTTAAAAATAGGTAACAAATTCCTGGTACTGAGGATTTTATTTGCTAGGATGCCATATCTAGTTGGGTTATTGTCATTTCTGTAATGGTAGGTTTCCATATGATTTTTTTCAAAAGGCCATTAGTGTTAGTGATCTCTTCTCATATTCCTTCCTCTATATATCCATCCTACATATTTTAACTCTTTTTAAAAAGGTGTTTCTTTGTATTGTTCTCTTTGTTCCCATTTTATTGATTTTAGCCCTCACATTGATTATTTCCTGAGGTCTACTCCTCTTTGGTGTGTTTGCTTCTTTTTGTTTTAGAGCTTTCAGGTGCATGGGCTATCTCTAAATTCCTTATGAAGGTACTTAGTGATATGGACTTTCCTCTTAGTACTGTTTTCATTGTGTCCTATAACTTTGGGCATGATGTGCATTCATTTTCGTTGAACTTTTGGAAGTCTTTAATTTCTTTCTTATTTATGCTTTGACCTAGTAGTCATTCAATAGAGAGTTAACCTTTTTCTCTTGCAGCTTTTAATATTCTTTTTTGTCCTATATGCTTAGTGTTTTGATTTGATTACGATGTGGCAGGGTGACTTTCTTTTCTGATTGGAACTTTTTGGTGTCTTATAAATTTCTTCTACCTTTATAGGCATGTCCTTCCTAAGGTTAGAAAATTTTTCTTCTATGATTTTGTTAAAAATATTTTCTGGGTCTTTGAGCTAGTATTTTTCTCTGTCTATCCCTATTATTGTTAGGTTTGATCTTTTCATAGTGCCCCAAATTGTCTGTCAGAATTTCTAAAGATTTAATATTTTATTTGACCTATGTATCAACTTCTTCTATTGTATCTTCTATGCCTGAGATTCTTTCTTTCATCTCTTGAATTCTGTTGGTCATGCTTGCACCTGTATTTCCTGTTTGCTTACCTAGATATTTTACTTTCAGGATTCCCTCAGTGTGTATTTTCTTTAATGCTTTTATTTCTATTTTTAGCTATTGAACAGTGTAATTAATTTCCTTTACTTGTTTGTTTTTGGCTTTCTTGAAAGATTTTATTCATTTTATCCCATTGTTTCTGTTTTCCTGGATTTATTAATTTCTTCTTTAAGGACCTCTATCATCTTTATAAATTAGTTTTACAGTCATTTTCTTGTCCTTCAGCTATGTTGGAAGATCAGGGATTGCTGTAGTGGGATTGCTGTAGTAGGATTGCTGAGCTCTTTGGTGGAGCCATATCACTCTTGCTGTTGCTAACTGTTTTTATGCTGGCTCTAGGCATCTGGGTTAGGGGTAAATATAGGCTTAACCTGATTTTTTGTTTGTTTTTCTGATTAATTAATTAGTTTTTCTGTTAATTTTTGCTGGATGGATGTTTTATCTGTAGGTTTCTTTTTCCTCTCTGGTCTTCTGGCTTGAGTGGCCTGTGGTTCTGGTGACTAGTGAGTCCTCAGGTCCAGTAGGGTGTTTCCATTGGGGTTTCAGTGGCCTGTGTGACCTCTGGGGTTTTGGGTGCCAGTGTAGCCTCTGGAGTTCTGGACTTCTGTCAACTAGAGTGTTCTCTGAGTTTCTAGGCACCAATGTGACCTCTGATTAGGGCAGGGGATTTCTAGGGCTCTAGGTATTAGGGTGACCTCTTGGGGTTCTAAGTATTGGCATGGCCACTGGTAGAGTTTGGGGCTTCTGCCAGAGTTGTGGGTCAAGATATTGAGATGAGGTGAGGAATTGCTGTTTGGGAAGTTTTGACAAGCTCTAAAAAGTTTTGGCAGGCTGTGGGTGAGGTCTTACCTGGGGCTCTGGGTACCAGCATGGCCTCTGGTAGAGCAGGGGTTGTCTGCTGGATTTGTGGGCCAGTATATAGAGATGAGGGAACCCTGTCCACTCTTGATGACCTCCTTTTTGTCCCATATTAGTTCCCCTCCTGATTTTCTCTCTCTCTCTCTCTCTCTCTCTCTCTCTCTCTCTCTCTCTCTCTCTCTCTCTGTACAGGTGGCAATAGCTGTTGTGTGTGTTTGCAACTCTATGTCATATGGAGAAGGCAGTGTTTCATCACACTCCTCCCATCATTTGTCTCTTACCACCTTTCTTCTCTGCATTTGACAACAGCCTCTGGGACTTGGGAGGAAAGATGTAGATGTCATCTAAAGGGTCCCTTATTTTCAGCACATTGACCACTTATCGGTTGACTACTTATCAGTCTCTGCTTTAATTGTCAACCATTGCTACAGGTGTGCTTGACAAGACTGAGAGTAATGCTCACTTAGTGAAACAATTAGAACATAGTTTGACTACATGTTTGTTTGACAAAAGAGCAGTGATGGATTTCTACTAGAGCATGTGACCTCCCCAGGCCCAGGCTGGGTAGACCAGGTCTACAGTACTGGGAATGAATTGCATTTTCACTGACAAGGCAGTGATGGCCTCGCTAACAGCATCTGATACTCCTGGAGAGATAACAGGTGAAATTTCACTAGCTATATTTGGAGGATCATGATCTCTTTCTAATCTGAGGGTTTGTCTTTAAATTCCAGTAGGTTTTTTTAATTTGAAATTTATTAGTGTTTGAAATGTATTCACTGATATGCCGTCTTTCACCTAAAAATCGAGTGCTGCTAAGCTGAGCTGAAGATTTTAAGGTGGGACTGACTTAATATGTAGAGGCCTATCTAACCTAGCAGCCTACTTTTGATAGGCAGGAAAAGACAGAATGCATTGCTACAGAATCTCATAGTTTCTCTTGAGAGACTGCTCCAAATGGGAAAAGAAGTCACCAACACTTTACTACCAAAAGAAAAAAAATCACAACGAATTAGTGATAACTCCAATTGGCTTTTCCTCAAATCAGGACAGACTCCATTCTGAAAAATTAAAACAAGAGCTTCTATTGAAATGAGGCAGGCCCTTGTGTAAGTGGGAAGAATGAAAATAGTAGTACTGAAAAAGTTGATTAGTGTCTTTCAAGTTGTATTGGATCTCCATTTCTATAGCCTCAAGGCCCTTGAGTGGGGTTGGTAGCAGAGGAAGGGGGGGTCATGTGGGAGAGACACACTTCCTTATTACACAGTTCTTGTTACAGTTAGGAGGCTGCAGTGTCTTCAGGATAAACTGGTCTATGGGGAATTTGTCTTTTTATAAAGCTGCTGTTTGATTTGTAAACCAAGTGACTCCATGTTGGCTTGTTTTTTATCTGCTGGGATTTTGTGAGAGAGACTCAGCTTGAAGTCATAATAAGCTCCTATAGTTTTTTATCACGACCTAATGTGAAACCTCATATCTACTATTGGGATTTTGTGAAACATGCTCTTAAGACTGATTATTCGTTCAAAATAGAGTTTTGACAGCAAAATTTCATTATTTGAGATAAATGATTGATTCTTGTCCCAGTAGCATCTTCTGGGTAGTTTTGTAATACCCACATGACAAGGTTATTTCCTCACAGTAGTCAATTAGCTTACTTAGTGCTTAAAAGGCTCACAGACTTTTCACCTCATACTTAAATCTCCTAAAATCAAGTTATAATGTATATGTAAATGAGATGACAATAAGATCTTAGCAAAGTGTTTTCTGTTAACAATTTCAATGATAATGTTATAACTTATTTGTAAACGGGCATTACCTGGAATCTGACATGGCAACTTATCTTCCAATGCCTACTCAATATAAGCATTACAAGAAAGGCGTTTGCTAGGGTTGTGGTTTTTAAATTAAAAATACCAGAAGTGTAATTAGGGACAAGTGTAGCTGTGGTTTTCTTATTATAGTGATCAATGCTATAACTCTACTCCCATCTCATAAGTGTAGTAAGCATTTCAGCCAAAGATGCTTCCCTGGGAGACATGAATGTAGTTAGTCCTGTAAAACCAAATATTAATTTTACTTTTATTGCATTCTAATTTATTTATTATATAGGACATACTCAACTACACTTATGAGATAAGAACTCATTCATGTTGCCTGTATTCTTGCTTCTGCGAAATTTTTCTTTCTGGAAATACGTAATAACTCAGATAAGGGAAATCCAGTCAATGAAAGTATTAAGGAGAAGCCTAGGAGATAACTGATTGAGCATGTCTTGTAGTCCCTGTACTTGGCTGGTGATAACTATCTCATCCCATTCCTTGTTAATATGGTGATTTTGTTCATTCTCTGGTATGTACAGTGTAGTGGTGACTTGCTTAAGATAATAAAATAATCTTACAATGTAATCCCTAATTAAAAAATAATTTCCAAATAGGCAGTCCAATGCCTGATTCATAGAGAATGTCTACCGACTTGAAGCAATCTGTAGTTTCCTCTGAGACCTACTTTCCTGTAACAGACGCTTGGGAATATTACTGAGTCATTGATTTTTAGTTTGCTTTTATAGTAAGTTTCCTCATGCTCATCAAGAGGGAATTGAGCTCTGTGCTCTTTAGTAATTTGGTTCTTTGTGTTTGAGATTGAGGGCACAGAATGCATTGTAATGTACTAACACCCAATCGATATTTATTGCTAATATAATATGCAAAGGTATAGGCTAGTTAAAATTAAACTGTAGATTGCTAAAATTCCCTCCAAGTTCTTGAATATAAGAAACTAGGAGAAAATGATAAAAGGTTCAGTTACTCTCACAAGTGAAGGTGTTTTATGGAGATCAAATGGAAGCTTTTCAATACATCCTTGATACTGACATATATTCTTCCTCCGACTGTTCTTTCTGCTGCCACATCTTTGCAGCTGCAGCTTTATAGGCAATGTGTGACATGTGTACCATCCCAGATAGCACACAACTTGAGGAAAAACTCCATGGCTGCAGAGAGTACATTTTGAATACTCACAATGCTGAAACACTCTTTGTGGTAGCATTAGTTGGCTTGAGTGCTGGAGTTTCAAGTTAGACACAGTTCTCACTTGCATGCCAGAAGGCTGAGCCTACTCAAAAGTCCCCCAGAGCAGAGCTGTTTCACACAGGACTATGTCTCAGCTTCTATAGGGCCATATGCACTGTTTGGTATTTTCTTGTGGGAATATTTAGTACGCTTCTATAGGCTTCTTAATTAACTGAAAGCTTACTAAAGAAACGTTCAGCTATGGGAGCTAGAGAAATGGATAAACAAAAAGGGAACACACAGTTTTATTACTATCAGATGACTCAGAATCTGCAATAATCTGGTCCTTTATGCAATTAATACAAGGCGAGTTCTTTGAGTCAGTCATCAGGGAACAAGACTGCCGAATGAAAAGGAAAAAAGAGTCTTGTATTAAGAAGGGAAGGAAACCATTATAGAACAATTAACTTTCCCATGATATCCAAGTGCTTGATGACTCGCAACACACTCACTAAAATGCATCACTTGGATACACAAACAGCTTACTTTTAGACCTTTACCGTGAGTGTAGAAAAAGTCTAGGCACAGTCTAATATTATTTCCAAGGCAGCCAATAAATTTATCCATTGAAAAGATAGAGATAGAGGAGATGGAAAGAGATTTTTATCATGTAAATGCTGCTGCTTTTTTTTTTTTTTTTAAAGATTCCTGAGAATGACATGATTTACAAGTCAGTACTTACTGACATCAGCTTTTGTCCAGACACATTTCTGGAATGACCAGTGGTCTTTCCTTCTTCATGGATTTCACCCTGGACTCAAACTTCAAGTCTGCGTCAGAGTCTTACTTTTGTAAAGCCTACTTGAATGTTTCCCTTTGAATTGGTACTGCTTTCTAACGCCGGGTGCTTATCACTAAGGCTGTTTCCCTTACTGATATCATCTCTGTCATCAGCAGAGACGCTGCATAAAGCCCATTACTGCTGAATGATTCAATGAATGGTTCCTTTGGCAAAAATATTTTATTCTTGTTGTGAGACAAGGTATCACTATGTAGCCAAAGTGTGTCTCAAATTCATGATTTAGTGTAAGTTGGCCACAGACTTGCAATCTTTCTTCTTCAGCCTCCTAAGAGCTGAAATTACAGGAGTGCCACACTATGCCTGTATGCCTTATGTAAATAAGAAATTTAGGAGCTCTATTTTGCATGGCACAGTTGTTGAACTGTGTCATGAGTTATAACATGTGTTCTATGTCATCTAAATCAACCATGATAGTCATTCACCCATACTGCAGTCATCAGTCTAAGGAAAAGTCGTGAGGTTGCACATTTAACATAGCAGTATTCTTTACATGATTTAGCCAATAAGTTATATACAGTATGAATACAAATGGCATTTTCCTTTTGATGTGGTAAATGGTTAATTGCTAGTGATCAATTTCAACTTTCATTGTTCCTCTCACACAATAGTGGAAGCATGATTATCAGTTGGCCAACTTTCATTCAGGGCCCCCAGAATTTCTACGTTATTCCTATTGGACATACAACAGTGCAAAACAAGGAAAATTTATACTTTATCCTTCTTATATTCTGTACTTTTGTCTATTATAGAGTAATGTATTCCATCAAAATTAATTCAACTTAAAATTTTAGTATGCTTTGTCATGTAGAACCATCACACTGTAGTGCCTTCTTTTCAGTTGTTTCAGGAGACTACAGATCACTAGCCAAGATGCTTTGTGTATTACTGAATAAATAATACTGTAATGACCCTTGCTTTATTCTTAATCATAAGAAAGAATTTCTCATTTAGTATGAGGTTCGTCTTGGGCAATTTCAAAAACCACTTTCATGAGTCTGTAACACACACACACACACACACACACACACACACACACACACACACACACACACACCATCTTCTCTTGCTCCCATATATTGTGTCTTCCTTTTCAAAAGAAGTTTGCCAAAAAGGAGTTCAGAATGCTTTCTAGTCATCAACAGATGTCTGAGCTTTATGAAAAGCATTTTAAACTCACGATCACCAAATTGTGGCTTTTATGAATAATTCTTTAATATGAGTTACATGATTTTATTTTTTAAAATATTAAACCAAAATTGACTTTATCATCTTTGTAAGTATTAAGACAAAGTTGACTTTATTATCTTTTCAAACTTATTGCTATCTTCGTTTTCTTTGGTGATTCTTTTCACATATGTTCTTAATTAGGAGTAGTTCAAGGTTATATTTAGGAATATATACTTATATACACATACATATATGAAAGCACTAATAATTTTTAAAAAAGGAGGCCATGGTTTTGAAGGTAGTGGGTAGGCATATATGAGAAGGTTTAGAGGGAAGAAAGAAAAAGGGAAGGTGAAATGTTGCAAGTAAATTATAGTCTCAACAACTGGGTGAAGCTCATATGAACTCACAGAGACTGAAGCAGCAAGTACAGGCCTGAAACAGGTCTGTGCCAGGTCTTTTGCGTACATATTATGGCTTTCACCTTAGTATTTTTATGAGACTCCTGAGTGTGTGAATGAATGGATCTTGAATTCTTTTCCCTTGGAGGCTCTTTTTCCTCTGTTGGGTTGTCTTGCTCAACTTTGATGTAATGATTTTTGTTTTATCTTACTATATTTTATTTTGTTGTGTTTGCTTGTTATCTCTCAGAAGCCTGTTCATTTCTAGTGAGAGACAGAGAGGAAGTGGATCAGAGAGGAGGAGAGGTGAGGAGAAGCTGGGAGATGTTGAGGGAGGGGAAACCATAATTAGAATATATTATATTAGAAAACGCTCTGCCACAGTCAAACATTAAGGGCACAGAGAGAGAGAGAGAGAGAGAGAGAGAGGGAGAGAGAGAAAGAAGAAGAGGAAGGAGGAGGAGGAAGAAGAAGAGAAGAGGAGAGGGACACACACACACACACACATACACACACACACACACACACACACACACACACACACACACACACACACACACAGAGACAGAGACAAGAGAGAGATTGCACCCAAGTTGGAGGTCTCTAGCTCCCCTTGGAGCGCAGGGAAACCCACAGAACAGAAGGAAGAATTCTATTTACCCTTTCAAATGAGAATTAAGCATCCTCCCTAGGGTCCTCCTTGTTATTTAGGTTCTTTAGTTCTGTGTATTGTAGTGTGGTTATCTTGTGTTGTGTGGCTAATATCCACTTTAAAGTGAGTATATACCATGTAGGCAGTCCAGATGAGACTTGATAGGCTGGGACCAGATGATAGGGGAGGAGGTCTCCCTCTTTCTAAGGACTAGGGGAGGGGGTAGGGGATGTGGGAGGGAGGTGGGACTGGGAGGAGATGAAGGAGGGGGCTACAACCAGGATATAAAGTGAATAAATTAAAAATAAAAAAATTTAAATGAAAAGAAGAAGGAGGAGTAGGAGGAAGAGGAAGAGGATGCGGAGGGGGAAGAGGAGGAGGAGGAAGAGGAGGAGGAGGAGGAGGAATTGTGGGAGTCAGAGGCGTTATGGACACAGAGAGCACAGCCAGCGGAATCAACTAAGCAGGGCTCATGGGGGTTCACAGAGACGAAGTGGCAATCATGGTCCTGCATGGGTCTGGGCTACGTCCTTGACATATATGCTCTGCTTGTTGTTTTGGGGAGAAGCCTGATAGTGTGAGTGGGGGTGTCGTCTCTGATTCTTGTGCCTGCTCTTGGGACTCTTCCTCCTACCGAGTTGCCTCGTCCAGCCTTGATGTGAGGGGCTGTGCTTGGTTTTTTATTGTATCTTGTTATTTTGTGTTCAGTTGATGCCCCTGTGAGGCTTGCTCTTTTCTGGGGGAAAGATACCAGGGACTGATGGTGGTAGTGGTATGGGATTTGGAGGAGATGGACGATGGGCGCGACTGGGAGGAGTGGGGGGAGGGGGAGCTGTGGATGGGGTTTAAAAACAAAAGACTCCATTTTCAAAAAAAAATATATAACCTAAAAAATAAAATTAAAAAATATACAAATCAAGGTTAGAATAGCTAAATTTTAGTAGTGGCATATTTTATTAATGTATATATTTGTAACATAATTTTGAATGTTCAATGCTATAGCAACATTCAAAATATTTTTTAGCTATGAGATTGTAAACAAATAGGGATGGCATAGCACTATTTCAGTTTGGATCAACACATGTTTATGCATTAAATTTATAGAGGAAAAACTAGAATAAATTATCCACCAATAAAAAAAATCAGAACTGGCTTAGAAATTTTCTTTCTCATAATTTACTGGGAAAGCTTAGACACTAAGACTATAAAGTGAATTGGAAAATGTTCTATTTGTTTAGATCAGTCGTTCTTAACCTTCCTAATGCTGCAACTCTTTATTATAGTTCCTCATGTTGTGGTGGCCCCAACCATACAATTATTTTTGTTGCTACTTTGTAACTGTAATTTTGCCACTGTTAAGAATAATAATGTAGCCAGGTATGGTGGTGCACAGCTCTAATCCCAGCACTTGGGAGGCAGAAGCAGGTGGGTCGATGTGAATTTGAGACCAGCCAGGTCTACAATGAGGGTCCAGGACAGGCAAGGCTACACAGAGAAACCCTGTCTCGAAAAACAAAAACAAATAAACAAACACAACCAAAACAACAGAACAAGAACAATAATGTATACATTTATGTGAAAAATTTGTTTGAGTCACAAAGGGGTTGTAACAAAAAATATAAGCATGTTGCATTTGTATCACGTGTAAGTAATTTATGAATGACTATGGAATCATTACTGGGACTCCACTGTGCTTTTATTTTATAGTAAACGTTTAATATCTAATGATATTAAAAATGGTTGGCAAGCAGATGTTTGTGTAAAATACTCAAATCACCTAGTTTGACATTGGGAGCTCACTACAGTTCGCTCCAGGCCTTTGTACTTCAGAATAAGTCTAATCAATATCTGTAGACATTTGTTTTTAAAGACACCTTCTTAGAATTTGTGTTGTAGACATACAAGGAGATTTGGGTGGTCTAGAGTTTATCTTACCTTTTCACAGATTTCAGTTGGGCCCTAAAAGGTCTGGTTCCACTGAAAGTATATATAGTGGAGGACACACCCTTCAATTCCAATGTCATCTGAAAGGTTTCTCCTGGCTCTTTTATCCACTTTTATAAGCAGAGTAAACAATATTATAACATATATGTAACTGATAACTACTTACAATATATGACTTGGAAAAACATAATGTTACAGGTATCTTTATGTGGATACAATATGCAAAGTTTACAGAAAAAATAGGGATTGGGTAACTATTAAGTAAATATATGTATCTTTTATATATTGGTAAATTTCTTGAATGCATATTTAGCACACTGATTCACTGCATAGGTGGTAAATTAAGAAATGAGTAGAGTAAATCAATGATAGAACCAAATTACATTTTAAAAAATATTTAATTTTTTTTTTTTTACATTATGTGGATCTGTACCTGCAGACACACATATGCCATGATCCATGGGCATCATTGAGTTTAGAGGGCACTTATGGAGCAGCAGAAATCTACTTTGATATTTTAAATTATTAGAGTAAATTTGATATATAAATTAAAAGCATAGCATTCCAAAAGTATCATAGTGAGGGACCTAGTTGGGAGGGGTTAGATGACATTTTACCAAGACTGAACATTTCTTTGGATAATGACCAGATATATTTATAATATTAGTTCATGTCTCTTTTTTTCCCCCTCAACTAGTCATATTGGGTCCAGGCATAACCCTGCTACACTAAGATGTTACAAAAAACGTAGCTAGAACATAAATATTGGGTTTGGGTTACTGATATTTAAATAAATCATAAAATGTGTTATTTTCATAGCAGTTTCTCTTGAGAGGTATTTTTATTGCTTCTATTAAAGAGACAAAGGTGAGATAATAAAGCCTAAGAGGATTATTATATTGAAGGGAGGAGACTTGGAAGTTTACATAGTAAAATCTTTGTGAATGCTCTTTCTGTGTTACATCAGCTTTGATGCCTATTATTACTTGATGCTCTTACATGGCAGCAAAGCATGTTTTTGAATAGCTCAAACCAACTGCTGTCAAACATTGTGTCACGCACTACTTTGGGGAGTAGCGTGCTAAAGGCTGAACAGTGCCAACTGCTCAAAACACATCTCTTTAATTAAGATACAGGAAATATTTGTGACTAAGGTGCGAGAACAAGACATTCCTCCTCCCAAGGTAAGAGGTACAGATATCAACCGTGTCACCATAGCAGCAGGCACTTCAGAGGGCTAGTGTGACTGACTGTATGTGAGGACTGAGGGGGTACAGAAACGGTAGGAATTTCCCTGGAGTTCAGAGTTTGGGGATGTTGTCTAATTCAGGTGGTTAGTGTCTAGGATCTTAAGACCATGATGTCTACCACTGATCCTATAAATAATCAACTGCAATTATGTGTGAATTTTAGAAAATCTTATCTGAGTTTCATGAACTTGGAGCTAAAGTATAATTGGATTCCACTGCCTAAAAACCATGAAGTTACAAAATAAAGAGAAACAAAGCAGGGGCTGGAGAGATGGGGCTCAGTAGTTAAGAGCTCTGTCTGCTCTTCCAGAGGTCCTGAGTTCAATTCCCAGCAACCACATGGTGGCTCACAGCCATCTATAATGAGATCTGGCGCTCTCTTCTGGCAGGCAGGCATATATGCAGGCAGAACATTGCATACATACATAAATAAATAAATCTTAAAAAAAAAAAAGAGAAACAAAGCAGAAATAAAAACAATATAAAAGAATTCTGAACAAAAACTTTCGTAAGAAAGATGAGACTGTAATGAAGAAGAGCGTCTTTACCTGTCTTACACTTCCCACCATACTTCATGGTCCTTAATGTCAATGTGTCTGGAGTCTCGTAGAGCTTGTGCATGTGGCAACAGTCACTGTGAGTTCATATGAAACAACCCTTATGAATGTGGTCATAAATCATAAATATCAGCTGAGAAGTTTCCAAAACTCACTTTGACATCAGATCTCAAATGCATGTTAGGACTGTATTGGATATGAATGCTTTAGTGTGTGTGTGTGTGTGTGTGTGTGTGTGTGTGTGTGTGTGTGTGTGTGTGTATGTGTGTGTATGTTTGTGTGTATGTATGTGTATGTTTGTGTGTATGTGTGTATATGTGTGTATGTGTTTGTATGTGTGTATGTGTGTATGTGTGTATGTGTGTGTGTGTGTTGCTTGGTTTCAAAAGTTCATGATCACCTCAGCTGGTTCAATCCTCATGCCTACTTAACAGGCACTTTATCAAACAAGGTATCTACCCAGCCCCTAAGCATGACTTCTGAGTTTATTTTCTGTTAGCTTTTTTTTTTTTTTTTTTTTTTTGGTGAACTTGCAGGAGCTCTAATTGGACAAATCACATTCTTTTACCTGTTAGCATTTTGGTGACCCCTTTTCTGGAGGCGATCAGAGCTTCTAAAGGTTCTTCTTTAGTAATGGATGAAAGGTGCAGAGATACAGTGGGGATTATGATAAATTTAAAAATTACTGCATATTAACTACAAACTTCATGCTCAAATTCCACTTAAAATGTGGTTGTAGCACTGGGAATTTGTGCAAATTAATTTAGAAGAGGGGATTTTTGTCATGTGATGAAAAGGTTTCAACACACAAAAATGAATCCTCCATGACATTTCTGTAGAATAGCATATTTAGTTCTTTCTAGCATCAAGGATTTTGATCAATTTTCTATCTTTTTGTGATAAAAATCCATCTTTTTGGGTCTTCTGCCAGAATTCTTTGGGGATAAATATGTGGGTAATCTTTTAAATAAGTTCACTCCATTGCAATTATGTCATTGTTCTTGTCTCTTCTTAAGTCATGTTGAGATTAATGAATATTTCATGAACAGCTGTAGCTACAATTATCTATAGTTCATGGGCTATGTATAAAGGAAAGAGTATAGCAATCTGTGATCCTTTTAACCTCTTCATAAAAATTGGATTAAATAGGTAGATTGAAGAAGAATTCATATATCTTTTCTTGCACAATCGGAGGTCTCGTCAATTCCCCTGCCAGGGGTCACATACAAGAATATGCTCTGCATAACCCCCCATCCTGCTGTCTGTCTGCCTATCTATTATTTTCCCTAGCAGTCCCTAGGGTAGGGACATGTGAGCACTCATTTAGTGCCAAAGGCACCAGAAGCCTATGTGCCATCATCGTTGGCAGATAAACCCTGCTGCTCATCCACAGAGAACTAACTTCATTCCTATAACTTTTGGGGTCTTACCAATAAGAACATAAGAGATTCTTTTAAAAGATCAAATACTTTTTCACGTGAAATCATTTGCCAAATTTGGCTATGTAATACAGATTTTGCATTTCAAGATAAACAGTGCACACTCGAGTGTGCAATACACAATGTGCTCACATTTCATTTGTTCACTTACAGCCTTGTGCATGGTGCCTTGACCTTTCTGTAGGCCCAGGTGGATTCAACTTGAAGTTAGAACGTTCCATCTTAAATGAGAATCTTGAGCTTATGCAAGCTTCTTCTTTCACTTCCCGAAACCCTTAATTTAACTTGTCTTCCTGAGCATCTCTGCAAACCATGAATCAAAGTAAAACCTTTTTTTTTTTTTTTTGTCAAAGCAACAAGAAATATAATGGGTAGAAAATTGGTACCGAGAAGTGTTGTTGTTCTTGTTGGGCTTTACATGGCCATGTAGTTCTTAAGCCTTTGAAACTGATTTGTGGAGGGAACGTGGAAGATTTAGGCGAGAAACTTTCGGCAAGAAAAGGGTTGCTGTACCGTAAGCTGGAGTATAAGAGGTCGTTCTGCCGTGAATACAAAAGGACAGACTGTTGAGAAAAGCATGGACCGTGCAGGCCTGGCTCAGAAGGACGCAGAATGAACCCAGGTTCTCTCAAGAGATGCATGGGTTGGTAGTCCCCATGATGCATTGCAGTAAAGAGTCTGGATACTTGAGAAGGAATAAAATTAGTTACCTGAGTATACAAGGAGTGTAGGCCAGCGGCTTTCCAAATGAGAAAACGACAGAGACAGTTTGCTGCCTGAACAGCCACCTAGAATTCTCTATAACGTGGGAGCATCATCTTCAGCCTATATCTGACAGACATATTTGTGAAGCAGGAGCTATTGAGGACTTGCTTACCCTGTCTTGGCAGAGTTTGGCCGTTGACTCTGCCTGAGTCCAAGCTTGCCCATCTTCAGGCAGAATTCTGTCTGTGGTAGAAATGAGGACATTTTCCCCAGTGGCTTGTGTGCCACATTTGAAGTCATCTCCACAAGGAGGTTCTTTGATGCTCATCATCTTCTTTGAGGTAGGCTGGGTGTTGCCAGGAGTTAACTTCATGGGGTTGAAGACCAGATAGTTTAGTTTTACAATTAAGCTTAGTTGTCTAGGGGTTAAGATGTTTTTAGGTCTAGATAGATGTTTTAAGTTGATAATGATGAAATATGATAGATACTGATTTACATTCAGAATTTTAGACTCACCAAGACAGGAAAAATGTTTTAGATGTTTTTTCGAGGCTGCCAAATACAAACAGGTAAAATACTATGAATGATCTATCTATCTATCTATCTATCTATCTATCTATCTATCTATCTATCTATCTAAAATTCCTGATTGTTTCATGGTTCTTGCTGTAGTTTATTGTATATAAGTGTAATACTATAAATTTATATGTAAGAAATTTAATAAAAATTGTATAAAAAAGAATCTGGATGCATTCTGATTATTTTCTGAGATCTTAAGTAAAGATGGATTCAAAAGTAATAGGTTAATTTGGCAAAGGAAATTTCAAAAGGTGACAACATTCCGGTTGTGTTATGCTTATTATGTTTGCTTTTCTTATCAAAGGCCACAGTGGGGCTATCATAAATTGAAAGACAAAGATAATTTTTAAACAGTGCAATTAGGTGTGGAAAGAAGGTGGTTTAAAGTTGCAGACAACGTGGGTGAGAAGAGAGCTGCAGTTGTTACAGGCATTAGTTACATTAAAGATAAATCTAGTATTCTGCCTTGGAACAATAGGAGAGGTACCCACCCATTAAAGACTTCAATTTGAAAAAACAAAACAAGTTCAATTAAATGGTGAAAACCTGAATTGAGAATGCAGATGAAGGGACTTAAGTCATAAGACAACATTTTTACAGACTCAGTGTGTACCAGCGATGGCAGCCTGCTTCTCAGACTGTTGATACAGCGTGTCAGCATTGTCCATATACTGCCCTGGTATTGCTGGCATGAAAAATGCCAAAAGGATGGAGTCATGGATGTTTATCCCAAAGTCCCAGAGGACCAATTATGATCCGGCAAGGTGCAACAGGGTCAGATTCCTCACAGAGAGGCTCTGAGAAACTATTCAGGAAGCTGTGACGTTAAATCCTAAATTGCAGTGCTAACACCAAGGATGCTGGAGGTAACAGAATAATAGGATGTAAGCTGAGAAAAAGCTGGAGTGATGCAGTTGAGCTGGCCTTAGGGAGTATAGATCAGTTAGAGGCAGCAAAGCTGGAGGACGTGAAGTTACTCAAGCTGTTTGGAGTGCAGATGAATTCATCCTGAGCCCCAGGTGTAAAAAAATAGAAAGAGCTTCAGGATTTAATGTTTCACTTGCTAGGTTTCCGTCTTAACTTTAATCCAAACTCTTCCTGCTGTCTTCCCATTCCTCCATTTAGAATGGTAATATTAATTCCACACCAGTGAATATGTAAATATGTAATACGTAACTGCTTGAAAATTTTTGCTATTTAAGAGCTCACAGTTGTCTCAGGAGAGACTTGGAAAGTTGGATTTTAGACAATCTTAGAATATTTAAAGACGGGATATTGAGAAATGGGCTAAAAACACTTTGTATTATGAGATGAAAATGAGACTTTAGGGGCTGAGGGTGGAATGTTTTTGTTTGAAAGGTTGTGCTTCTATGTCAAGCTGTAAGGTGTAGTGTTGCAGTGTCTAATGTTGTCAGCTTAACAGGACACAGAACCAGAATGAAGGACACCTGGGCACGTCTATCAGTACAGTTCCAGAAGCATGTAACTGAGGAAGGAGCCACCCTACATTTGTGCATCACTTGGAGGGATAGTGACTCCTGATACCACGGGTATGAAAGAAATTGGAGTTTCACTAGCTGGGGGTATAAAAAAAAATATACTGTTTTTGAATCTGAAAGAATCCAACCAACGATGCTTTACATCAGGACCATGAGTGAAAGGACAGATAGATAATCATTTCTACCACCAGATGGTGTTTGTCTGCTTCTCTATACTAATTGCTATCAATAATTAAATACAAGCCTCTGATTCATATGCACAAATGCAGTGATTATTAAACATTTAAAATCATTACAGCACATTTTATAGGTTTGGCCAAACACAGCATCCTGGCTGGTTATGATTAAACATACAGATAGTAAATTAATACTGATTCATAAATATCAATGCATGCAGGGACAGTGAGAAGAATGCTTGCGGACAGAAGTATTTTACTTTTACATGAGAACGGAGACAGCCATTAATGCAAAATTATGCACGACTCATTGCTACCCCTTTGCCACATAAGAAAGAAGTCATCATTTCTTTCATAATCATAAATACTAATTATAGGTATTTTATAGTATTTCAAATCATATTGGCATCAAAAGTAAAATAACAGTAAGAATGTCTGAAAAAGCGACAAGAAATCATACTATTAATGGTTTAACTAAAAATAAAAGCCTATACTACACATGGCTACATACATACGTACATATATATGCATGTATATATGTATTTTCATCTGGGCTGATAGAACCCTCCAAGAACCAAAAACCATCTAAGAAAACCACCAATACCAGACATGAGAAGCCATTTTTCAGAGTTGTTGGTTGAGGTTGCCCAAGAGACTCTCAAAACACACAACCAAGTGTTGTTGTCTTTGGTTAACACCTCAGAAACGGATGGTAAGTACCTACTGCTACCTACTACTCACTTAAAAAAACAAGTCCCAGAGACCCCTGATCTGGAACTGTCTTCAATGCATCATCCCTGAGGACTCGCTTTCATGGTAAAAGAAAGTACCATGTAGGCTTCCAAAGGAGGGAGGTAACCAACAGCCCCACCCAGTTGTGATCCCTCTGAACCACATCAATAACTAGCACGGCATAACAATCCTATGGGTAGTGGCATGCACACCTGTGTGGTAATCCACAGCTCTCAAATTGGACTTAAGACCTGATCAGCAAGAGGAAACTTTGCCTGGTACTGAAAGCCTAGATAACTACTCGGTGCTAGTGTTGCCATGGTAACTGGAGGAGCGTCTGTAACCACTAATTTACTAAACTATGACAATCCCTAAAACTAGTCTGTAAATATTTTGTCATTATACTCAGAGATAAGTGTAGTCCTCACTCCTCATCAAAGAAACTTCTATTTGCAATAGACAGAGACATTACAAAAAACCTCAACCAATCAAAATGCAAATTGTCCACATGGGTTCATACACAAGGCACTCCCACACTTAAGGCTCAAGGAACACTGTGGAAAAGGGGGCAGAAAGATTGCAAGAGGCAGAAGATCAGGGAGCTTCCTGTGAGACTGTGTCTTCTGGAAACATCAGACACTACACAAAAATGAGCCGAACAAAGATAACACCAATGCACATGCCAAAGTGAATGAAGAAAAGCCCACAAGACAAGAACCCTACACAAAGAACTATGGGCAACCGAGGAAAGCTGGGAGTGGGAGAAGTGGCCTTCCCCATGGAAGAGCACACTCACTGGCTGTCCAGTTCCAAAACATCAGCTCTGAAAACGTACATACAAGTAACACTACATGGACTGAACAATTGCATTTAGGGATATATATATATATATATATGTATATATACACACACACATATACATATATACATACACACATATATATACGCGCACACACACACACATATATATAAATACACACATACATACACACATATGCATACAATAACAGTGAAAAAAGAGGCCATGAACTTGAAGAAGAGCAGGAAGGGGTAGACATGAGGGTTTGGAGTGAGCAAAGGGAAGGGAGAAAAGTCGTAATTATAATACAATTTCAAAAAAATTAAAAACTAAATGTAAATATCTTGGAAGATGACAAAAATTAACCTGAGTTTCTTCAGCATTTTTTGACACAGTAAATATACTAATAGAACTTAAAGCTGTTGCTACTGTTTTGTATATTTACCACTAAAAGAGAAATGGCGTGTAGGGCTGTAGCTCAGTCTGGGGACACCTTCGTAGCATAGGTGAGGTCTTATATATTAAAGAAGGGTTGAGAGAGGCAGTGCCAGAGACAGAGACATGAACTTCGTTCACCTGCCACAAAACTGTATAGTAACTTCAAATTGGTTAAAACATGGAGGTATTGTTTCTTCTAAAGAAAGGTTGCTACCATGTTGTATGATTTGAGCCAGCATCATAGGACATTTGTATTATTATATTGATTTTAAAGAAGAGGGTTAAAAGATGTTGGAGGCTTCCCAATGACTCCTAAACCGCACAATTCTATTTCATTATTGAAATACAGCAATTTGGAAGGAAGTCAGGATAATACAACTGGGAACTGAGATTGCTCATCCGACCTAGAAGTTGCACTTGATGACTCATTCAATTCCAGTCATTCCATCTGCAGATTCATTGACTGACACACTTTATGTAGCCAGATTCATCATCCTCCATAAAAGCCATCACATGATGCAACCTGTACAAAGGCCTCTTTTCTGTTATGAGTCATGTGTTTAATTGTGCTTGAGGAGCCAATAAATAATGAAAACATTTAGATGTGGAGAAGGTCACTGTTTTCTATATAAAAATAGATGAACATTTTTATTACCAAGCTGTTAACTGTTTTGAATAACTCTGTGTCCCAGATCACTAAATTTATTAGAAACTGTGTGAAATTACAGTGTGGGAGATAAAGAATAGGTAATCCTCTTTTAGAGATTTCATCTTCCTGGGGCTCCAGAAACTCAGCAGATTGTCTGAAATGTCACATTTGATTCATATCCTTTGTTCCTGTTTCTTTAGTTTGGGAACTGATTTCCAGACACAAACTAAGGGTAAGTCCAGTGCTGGAGTTGCATGGCACTGGGGTTCAAGGACAAAAGATACAGAAAATAAATTAGTTGCCATCACAACCAGGCTCCTCACTTTCATCAGAGTTTTGCAGTGTGCTCTCAGAGGATTTATCCATCCCTTTATGACTCCTTTGCTAAGGGGAAAGTAGGAAGGCAGTAGAAGAGAAAATCTCTACTCCACGCTGGCTTTAAGAACCTCACCTGCGAGATAACATTGTCATTATTATTATGTAACTATTAAAGAATATAAGAACTAAGCCTTGAAAATAAATGAAATTATACCAATTTCATGCTAAATTCCATTATGGGCAGTACATTTATCCACCTTTCAATCCATTTTCCTTCTTTAACCCATTGTCATCAATGACCCTTCAAATTTCTTCCTAATAGCTGCTTTCAATGAAAAGACTTGAGTTTGGTGTCTCAGAAACTTTATCTAATGTGCATAAAAATAAAACTGTGGTGTCTGAGGTTGATGAAACATCAATGTGGCTATGTTACATTTCAACCTGAATGTGAGAATATTTTGGAGTAACTTGATTAGGGTTCTGAAGCAATTGACAAAATGGCTATACGATCTGCCCCTAGAAGTGTCATAGGTGTGGTTGCCGAGTCACATGTATGTAGGTAAGTGGCAGAGGCGAGACAAGTTATGTCTACTCTCAGTGTTCAGACCCATGACATATGAATGATTTGTAGCCTACCATTCCCTGAAAAGAAGCAAGCCGGAGATGACCACCAGTCCAGCACTACACAGGCCCGGACTGTCAGGCTCCCAGGACAGAGAGCAAGCCAGAGACTTGGAAGAATTTTTACTGGGACTATGTGCCCAGGTGAGAGTGAGCCCATGACAGACAACCCTTGTGTAAAAGTCCACTGTGGTGGACCAGGAGAGGAGTGAGCCAGAGACTACCACCATACGGGCGCCATCAAGCCTGGTCAGGTAGCTAGCCTGAGATGACCACCAGATGGGTGCCATGGGGCCTGCCTGATCAGGGAGTTAGGCTGAGATGACCATCGATTCATCAAAGTGCATGCCTGGGGGAGGGGAACAGACCATGTCTAAGATGACCATAATGCATCCTGGCATCATAATTCATGAGCAGCCATAGCACATCCTGAGACCACCCCAGACACTCAGAGACCATGGATACCATTAAGTGGCACAAGTTAGTGGTGGAGAAATGGAAGAGGAAGAGAAACAGAAGAATGTGGGTACAATGAAGAGAGGCAGAACTGGAGACTCCAGGACAGCGAGGAACACCCTGATGTGAGTAGGTGGTAACGCTCCCTGAGATCATGGAGGGGTCCCGGCTGTGCTGACACCAAGGGCCATGTTGGGTTTGTGGCCCTTTGACAGAGGTCTGTTACCACCAAAGGCTAGGCTGATGTCCCTGGTATGGGCTGCTGCCGAGGGACATATTAATGTCTGAGGGCTGTGTAGAACTGGCCCCACCCTTCACTTGGGCATCATGGGAGAGCTGCCCGTTGGCGCATGAGAGCAGGAGAGCTGATCCTGTTTCTAGCCAGCTCCAGTGTACGGGAGAGCAGGCTATACATTGCGGGAGTTGCAAATAGGCTGGCTCTGAGGATATGAGTGTGGGAGAGCTCGGCCTACACTTGTGGTGGCACAGATGAGGGAGAGATACCCTCCTCCTGCCTTGGCCCTCACCACCTGTGGCAGGCAGAAGACCTGGACCTGGGGTCATGAGAACAGGAGAGCTTGCCCTGCCCCTCAACAGCTGCAGCACTCTGGAGAGTGGGCCCTGCATCTTGCTTGGGCAACACAGTAGAGCTGGTTCTGGATGTGGAGGTTGCAGGTAATCTGGCCCAGAGGGTGAGAGATCCAGAAGGCTGACCATCTCAGATACCTCTCAGGCTCAGATCCAGGGCTTTGTTTTGTCCAACCCCAGTGATGAACTGTTGAAGTGCATGAAGGAGTTGGACTTACAGATTCAAAACTACAGGATCTCCCTGACAGAAGACAACAACAGGATATCCGAGAGGAGTTCCAGTGAGAGTCCAGTATTGATAGAGTAGCAGAAGCCAGGCACTTTGTACCAGACCAACAACTCATTGCAATGAACATTTACAAGGAAAGAACTGTATACAAAACGGTACACTGTTGGACACACTGTGACATACTTCAGATTCCGCAACAAGATTTTTTTCTCTGTTGTGGGGGAGGTTGCAAGGGTGGAGGGCAGGTATGAGGGGAGGGAGAGATGAAGGTGAGTGGCGTGCATGATGCGAAATTCACAAAGAAGCAATAAAAAGTAAAAAAAAAAAAAAAAAAGGCTATACGAGATTATTAGTATATTGTTTTGTCATGAGTCTTATAGGGTACAAAATACCCCATAAAACATGATAAAACAAAACAATGAAATATAATAACAGGAGTAGTTGATAAAGTCAAGGATAGAATGCACATAACACTCATACTGAATTCAATGTTGCTTTAAAAAAGAGGAATTTGGGGGCCGGGCTTGGTGGTGCACACCTTTAATCCCAGCACTCGGGAGGCAGAGGCAGTCAGATTGCTGTGAGTTCGAGGCCAGCCTGGTCTACAAAGTGAGTCCAGGACAGCAAGGCTACACAGAGAAACCCTGTCTTGAAAAACAAAAAACAAAAAACAAAACAAAACAAAACAAAACAAAACAGCATATTGTAGCAGACATCGTATTTTCATTTTTTAAAAAAATGTAAAAGGTGGTGAGTTTCTAATGAGTATTGCAACAAAGGAAATGGAAGGAAATACATTTCAATAGAGACTTAACAAACATGTTACCAATTGCATGATTGCAGCTGAATCTACATAGCCCAGAGAAGGAAAAATGCACCTCATGGTCCACCCACAGCCACAAATAATCACTTTCTCATGCACGGCAGCATGGGCATGTGTTAGGAAAGCAACAGTGTTCGTAAACTCAGAAATGCCATTTGAATTGTAGAAATAGTGAACATGCCGCAGAGCACTCAGTGTTGGGACATATTTGTGCTGATGTGCTAGGGACAGAACTGTAACAGAGGTGTTTCCTAGTTGAGAATGTATTTTGCGTGGGTGACTTCTTTTGAAGCACTGTGTAAGGACCCTCTTAACCCAATGGCGAATTAGGACAACTGTGATTGATAAAGATTCCATAAGGAGGGGTACCTAGGATATTGATCCTGAATCATGTCAGAAGTCACAAGCATGAGTTAGAAATGATTTGGGTTTGACCTCCCTCAATATTTTCTATAATTGTCTAATACCTGAGTTTTAAAAAGACTCAATAACTGTTAATAATTCAACAATTCTATAGTAAAGGGAGTCACTCCACAAGCTACTTCATTTATTATAGAACCTGCTTCATATCTAGTGCCGGCTATGTTCTACTGCACATAGTAAACTGTCTCATGACGTTGCATGAGTCAGGCCATACATAGTCTGTTTTTCTTAAACTGAAAACAAATATCCAATTTTCATCGGGGGATTTCTTATTAGACATTTCTTCTAAGGTTATATTTTGACATGAGAATCAATGAAAGGTTTCAAAAGCAACAAAGGAAATTGACCTTCCTCTTTGGAACAAGCAAAAGAAACTTATTCTACGTACTACCATTTTGTCTTCAGATTCCATTTAGTCATAGGGAGAAACTAAGTTCAAGGTCTTAGGCCCTGGGGGGACTGGGAACTTCCCAACAGGAAAACAGTTGTCTGAGTCCAGCCATCTCAGGGACAGTTTGTAAGGAAACAGTTGTCTGAGTCTTGATCTCAGGGACAACCTCTTCATCTTGCTGGCAGGATCACACTCCTATCCTGAGTGATGGAAACTCCCTTGCTCAACCCCTTATGTCAAAGTATGATTGGACAATGTTATAGCCCACTACGATTCCCCTAGCTTTATGGTTTTGTCCTTTAAATATGCTGTACAATGCCCCTTCAGGGTTACAGTTCAGCTTCTGAGTCTGTTCTGTGGCCCTAACTGAACACTAGTGGCATGATTACAATAAATTTTTGTCATATGCATTGACCTGGTGTTTGAGTTATGTTGGATTTAAGTGGACCTCACAACACTTCACCCTCATTTTCTTCAAGAAATCCTTGTTTTCAAGATTCTCCTGTAGTTTTTTGGTTTTTTTTGTTAAAGCTCATCCCTAACTTCAAAATATTCTGACATGGAAATTTAAATATCATTTTGATCATAGAGAATAGTAATTTAAAAGACAAATTCATGGAATTTTCAAGGTGTAGCAATGATTACAAAAGCAGTTCCCGGTATAATAATGCACATGAAGCCTCAAGCACAGCAGCCTGATTTCCTTCTAGGGCTCCAATTGCTTCTTTGATGGTTTTGCAAATGCAGAGGCTCTAAGTAGTACGTGGTTCCTGAAAGAAGCAACTCCGGAAAGCCATTATGATACAATGCAGAAGAAATGAAATTATAATAGTCCTGGATGTATCGGGGGAAAATCCTTAGAACAGAGTTCAAAAATAAAGATGGCAGCATTTGGGTTATGAATATTATTCTTACTTCATGTGGGACACAATTTGGTAAAATTTTGGGAGTCTTAAATACCTGGGGAAAACGTGCATAATGAATACAGAATTTCTGAAGACTAGTTTCTTCATTTTTATGCCACAGACCACCCATGTAGAAAGCAGTCTGAACTGTGGCTGCCTGGCATGAGGACAATGGAAAACATAGGGACTAGAGGCAGAACTGTCTTTTTCATCTTCTATTTCAATCATTTTTAGCATTAGTTATAGACGACAGTAGTACAAAACACTAGAGGACAACGAGAAAGAGTTCCCAGTGTTCAGAGAATGGAGAACAGAACACATTTTTTTTTTTCTTTCCTCAAGTCCCCATTGCAACTTTAATCTAGAGTGTGGTAACAAAGGCTGTTTTATTGGGTGGAGTATGAGTTTCCCAAAGATCAAGGTCATCACACATATTCAAGTGTATTATACTGCACCTTCTGAAACGTGTTTGTGTTGCTGTATCTATTTCAGAAGTTCATATTGATAGTCTTTGTTAATCCTTAAATAAGAGGAAAGCCCAACAGATGTTTAAAATTCTAGGAATGGCCTTGAGTTTTAGATTCAGAAAAAATGAATGAATTCAAACCAAAGTCTATCTAGAGTTTTGTAAACAAGTCAACTTTAAAATGGAAGGGCAAAGGACGTAGAACGTCTGATTAAGAAAACACCACTGTTGGAGGATCACTACAGTTTGCTGTAAGCGAAGAGATAGACACCTTGATCAGCGGCAGAGAATAGGCAGTCCAGAATTATGACTGTGAAAATATAATTATTTCATTTTAATAAAGTTTGTATGATTATAGTTTGGGTTGTATTTTATAAATGCCACCAGGATGAGCCATAAAACAAAACAATAACATTATTTTCCAAAGTTTAAAAATTGTGTTTTGCTTAAAGTAACTTTAAGACGAAGCAGAGACAAATTACATTGGTAGAAAAACTTACTAGATCACACATGCAATAAGAATTATTGATGTTTTGTATTTTGCTATTATATATGAGAAATCTCAAAAGTTAGTAAGAATCATACCAACAATCCAATTTCAACAAGTAGCTGCAGAGCTTGAACAGATATTTACCCCAAAAAGCCATAAGGCTGGTACATAAGCACCTGAAAAGGGATATTCAATACCAGCCACTAGGAACTGCAACTTAAAATCTCGAGGTACCACTGTACAACACACACAAGAGAAAGAGACTTAAATGCTTGGTCACCAGAGGTGGCACTATCAGGAGGTGTGGCCTTGATGGAGGAAGTGTGGTCTAGTTGGAGGAAGTGTGTTACTGGGGGGTTGGGCTTTGGGATTTCAAATGCTCAAGCCGGGCCCAGTGACTTTTTCTCTCTCTGCTGGTTGTGGATCCAGATGTAGAACTCTTGGCTCCTTCTCCAGCACCATGTCTGCCTGGACCCAGCCATGATGATAATCCACTAAGCCTCTGAACTTAGAAGCAAGCCCCAGTTACCTGTTTTCCTTATAAGAGTTGCTGTGGTCATGGTGCCTCTTCACAGTAATAGAACATCTACTAAAACAAAACATATTCATAGATTCCAAAGTATATGCGTAGTGGGTGAAGCATAGAGTTCTAAATTCTGGTTACAGAAAATATTACGTGAATTCACGCACAAATTAGTATTTATTGAGCAATATATGCAGAGAAAAGTAAAATTGACTCAGTAAATTAAAAAAAAAAAATCCTTAAAATAAATTTCAGGGTGAAAAGGGCAGCACGCAAGACCAGAATGACAATAGACAGAAGGGAAGTCATGATCCCTGACTTAATGCTTGTAGGCTACTGAATCATATGTGTGTATAATAAATACTAAAAATAATACTAAATTATGTATTGGCCTATTATGTAATACAAACTAGGTACTTAATTATATGTATGTATACCTATTATACACGAGTATATTCTTTTTTTTAAATTTAATTTAATTTTTTCATGAATATACCTTGCACTCTCGTTCTTACCTCCCTCCCCTCCCTCCACCCTCTTTCCATCCCCCCCCATGTTCTACTCAGTCTGTTTTTTTTTTTGCTTTCTTGCTACTCCTTCTTCATTTTTCTGTACTCCGATTATTTATGTTTTTATTTCTTTTCCCAGGGTCTATATTTTGGATGTTTCCAATAATTTAATCTCAGACATTTAAATGATAGCTTGTAACCTCTTACAGCTTCAGTAGCTATAACCAGCAGTCTGGGGAGTGATATCTGCACATCCAATGCACTAGATGTAGTTAAACGCCAGATGTTAACAGGTAAGATGCATTTAATTAGAAATAATCTGATTTCAAGGAAAGTTAGGAGGGGTCAGGAACAATTGCAAAAGAGATGCCGCTTTCAGGCACCAAATGATTTCCAAAAGGAAACTTTTTATTTCTTGTGGTTTTTTTCCCTCCTTTCCACTGGTAGATACCTTTGAACTTTGGTTTTAATTTCCCTGGTACTGTCTGTGAGTGCCTCTGCTGCTTTCTAGTGGGAGATGCTATGGGGAGACAGAGAACATGATCCTTAAAAAGATTTGGCAGCTCAGGAAAGACAAGTGATTTCCATTTCTTTCTTTTCTTCTTCTTCTTCTTCTTCTTCTTCTTCTTCTTCTTCTTCTTCTTCTTCTTCTTCTTCTCTTCTTCTTCTTCTTCTTCTTTCTTCTCCTCCTCCTCCTTCTTCTTCTGTTTTTTGATACAGGGTTTCTCTGTGTAGCCTTGGCTGTCCTAGACTTGCTTTGTAGACCAGGCTGGCCTTGAACTCGCAGTGATCTGCCTGCCTCTGCCTCCCAAGTGCTGGGATTACAGGCGTGCGCCACCACCACCCGGCACTTTCTTATGTTCTTGATGCATAAAAGAATAGCTGGCTACATTTCCAAAGTCTCTAACATGCATCCCTCCCAGAGAAAAACCCAAAAGGCTTTATTTGGTGGTGTTTTATGAGCAACACTCTTCACCTGAGACTAAGGGTGGGTTTGTTAAAGGAGTTTTTTTTTAAAATAACTTATTCAGATTACATCTCAGTTGTTATCCCCTCACTTGTATCCTCCTGTTCCCCCTCCCTCCTTCTTTCACCCTATTACTCTCCCGTAGGCCTGTGACAGAAAGGGACTTCCTACCCCATCATATGATCACAGCCTATCAGGTCTCATCCTGGTAGCCTGCTTACCCTTCTTCTGAGTGCCACCAGGCCTCTTCACCAAGGGGAAGTGGTCAAATAGGGGATACCAGAGTTCATGTCAATCAGTCTCCACTCTCCACACAACTGTAGAGAATGTGCTGTCCATTGGCTAGACCTGAATAGGGGGCCTAGATTTACTGCATGCATTGTCCTTGGTTGGTACAGTGGTTCGAGCAGACCCGCCTGGGTCCAGATCCACCAGCCTTGATGGTCTTGTAGGTTAGGAGTAAGTTTTGAAGAACCAGATGAATATAAATTTGCAAGGTGAGCATTACGAGGTAACAGATACTTACAGGAAGCACAG
Source organism: Acomys russatus (assembly GCF_903995435.1). NCBI lineage: Eukaryota > Metazoa > Chordata > Mammalia > Rodentia > Muridae > Acomys > Acomys russatus. The sequence continues at coordinate 20,311,747 of NC_067156.1, read as the reverse complement.
GTGAGTAACTAAAGTCATATTCTGGGTTCCTTCTGGGTGATGGGTGAGAGTAAGAAGGTAGGATGTGATCACGCTGCGTGTGGAGTTTTTGGCCTTGAAATTAGTACTTAATGCAGATGGGGCCCTGGGATACGAAGGTCAAGAGTCATTCTGAGACAGAGAAGAAACTCTCAGTAGCAAATACGGAAAAGCTTAAACGTCATCGAATTACAGACCTTGTCCTTGCTCCCCCAAATCTGGACCTGACCCCTAACTGCACTTATACATGTCACTTAGATCCCCTCATGTGCCCCTGCCCCTTGGATTGCCACATGAAGCCTAAATTACCTTCCCTCACTTGCTTTACTAATTATGCTGTGACTATAGGAACACACATTGAGAAGCTCATATTTATGAGTTCAACGCTTTATTGCTAATTCCTTCACCTCTCAGGTTAACCACTCACCTACATCTACCTGGTTGAGAGCTGCAGCTCAGAGGCCCTGTGGCTGTAAGCTTAGAAGGAAAGTGCAGGTTTGACTCTGAGACGGCTTTCAAAGCAGGCGGACATGCAAGGTCCAGGAAAAACCCCTCATATTTTAGAAGAAAACACTCTTTTTATTTTTAAAAAGATGCTGTGTGCTCTGTTTCGTGCATCTAATTTCTATTGAAATTCAACTGTGACCATAAATTATTGATAATTTTGTTCAGCTTTCAATGAGGTTTTATAATTATTTGTGGTATTATTTTCTTTGCTTAATATTCCCTTGGTTATGAAACAGACTGAGTTATTTTAATCCTATGAGATTTGTGACTCAGCCAACACAAGCTCTTCTTACTGTGTCTCACACTTGAACATACTGTCTGTAAATAATATTTGATTAGTTTGTCCAGGTAAGCTTCCATTATACTGAGTTTTGCTTTCTTCTGCAGGTCATGAGAAAGTTTGGGTGCTTTTAAAATTTAAAACATTTTTAACTCAAATAATCTTTCCTCTTCCTTAAATCATTGCTATGAAAACATTTAAACTCTTGTCTGTATTTTGTGTTTGACTCTGTATTTTTTTTTTTTTTTAAATTTCAAGTCCACAGACAAACATTTTTTCTATTTCTTTATGTACAATTTTTTCCTTCATCTAGTTGATATTTTCTGACAATGAATTCCCTTTGCTTCTATAAATGTTTTTCTTTCATTTTGGTTTTTCTGGTACAAAATTCCAGGTTGACAGCTACTCTGATTACACGTTTTAATTTTAAGTTTACACTCTAATTTTCATTAAAAATTCAAACACGAGTACTGTATTTACATCACTTTCACCCTTCCCTTTCCTCTTCTAATGACTTCTTTGTCACTGGCTCCCTCTCAGACTCGAGCCCTCTTTGTTATTGTTACATAAGCACATAAACGCACAGCCTTCCGTGCCCATTCAGTGTTACTGATTTGTACATGTGCTTAGGGCTGAGTTGTTAGGATTGGGGGACTCTCCCTGGAGAAGGCTAACTCAGCCTCTCTCAGAAGCCCCTTTATTTTAATTACCTGTAGTTCTTCATTCAAGGCGTGGGCTCCTTGTGAGAGTTCCCCCTAGGGGTTGGCATGCAGACTACTGTTGTTGTGCTGCCAGTGACCGCATTGTTGACCTTTGGGGGTGCGGCTTCTCTGTTACATTTGGAAGGCATTACTTCACAGGATGCTTTGTGGTTCTCTATCTCTTATAACCTTCCTGCCTTCTTTCCTGTCACGTTGTTTCCTGAGAGCAGGGAGGTAGGTTCTTCAAGCACGGCTGCTGCTCACCTCACGGTCAGTTCTTCTTTATGTTTTTACCAGTTGTGAATTTCTGTCATGGTCTCCATCTACTGAAAGAGACACTTTGTTTTTGATGAGCAACGAGAGCTATACTTATCTGTAGATATAGGGATAAGAATTTGGAGTCTAGTTAGGCATTGTACTGGTTTTAAAGGTTGTTTTTCTGTCATTTTCAGGTGTCTGCCATTCTGTGGAGGTGTCAAATCAGGTTTTATTTTTACTGTTTTACACACATAAGACATAATTTTCTAGTTATTTTCAAGGTTTAACTAGTGAGGTCCATGTTGATTTACACCAGCAATCCCTGTAGTTAGTGTTTTTAAAATACACGTGTTTGTTTTTTCAGTGGCTTTGGGAATTTCAGTGCCATCTTCTTTTCAGAGAGTCTGATTCTGTCTCACATCATTGAAGTAATGCTAATCAAGCAAATGAATGACTTTAAGACATTGAAGACAGATTGAAGAATCAGAAAACGGAAAGATCTCCATACACATCGATTGGTAGGGATTATACAGTAAAATAACCATTTTACTAAAAGCAACCTGTAGATTCAATGCAATCTCCATCAAAATTCTAACACAATTATTTACAGATCTTGAAAGGACAATTTTTCAGCTTTAAATGGAAACACACACACAAAAAAAACTAAAGGTAGGCAAACCATTCATGAATAATGACAAAACTGCTGGATTTATCACGATTCTTGATTTCAGGTTGTACTAAAAGTCATAGTAACAAAAACAGTATGGTATTGACGCACGTGCACGCATGCACGCGTGTGTGCGTGCACACACACACACACATTTATCAGTGAAGTTGAATTAAAGACAGAAATAATAAGCCCGCATGCCTATCAACACCTGATTTTTAATAAAGGATTCAGAAATACACACTGGAAAAAAGACAGCATCTTCAACAAATGATTCTGGTCAAACTGAATGTCTACATGTAGAAGAATGGAAATAGATCCATATTTACCATCCTGTACAAACTCAAGTCCAAATGGAACAAAGACCTAACATAAGGCTAGATACACTGACTTTAATAAAAGAGAAAGTAGGGCATATTCTTGAGGTAATTGACACAGGAAAAGACTCCCTGAGCAGAACAGCATTAGTGTAGGAACTAAGAACAAAATTAATAAATGGGACAACCATGAAAAGAGAAGCTTCTGTGTGGCAAAGGACACCATTATTTGGACAAAATGGCATGCTGCCATAAGGGAAAAGACTTAAAAAAATGAACTACACATCTGACAGACGGCTAATATCTAGAATCTTTAAAGAACTAAACAAGCAAACAAACAAACAGCAGAAAACCTTCTGGATATCAAGAAACAGGTATATCAACTAAAAATAATGTCCATATCTAAACAGAGAATTCTTAAAAAATGAAAGTCAAAAGACAGAAAAACACTTGAAGAAATATTCAACATCCTTAGTCATCAGGGAAATGCAAAACAAAAGTACTTTGAGATTTCATCTTATATGAGTCATAATGGCCAAGATCAATAAAACAAAGGGCAGCTCATGCTGGCTAGGATGTGTAGTAAAGGAGACATTCTCAACCATTGTGCGTGAAAGCACAAATTTGTGGAGTCACTGTGGAAATCAGTGGGGTGGTTCCTTGGGAAGTTGGGCATATACCCAAAGGGCCCTTCATTCTACTGCAGAGACACCTATTCAACCATGTTCATTGCTGCTCTATTTCTAATAGCCAGAGTCCAAGTATCCTAGATGTCTATCAGTGAATGAATTGATGGAGAAAAGATGATATATTTATGCAACGGGATATTATTTAGTTGTTAGAAATGAAACCATGACATTTGCAGGTAAATGGATGGGGCTAAAAATTATTCGGAATGAGATAGCCCAGACCCAGAAAGGTAAATATAGCATGTACTCACTTAAATGGAGATTATTAGCTGTGAAGTCATCCATAAGCAAGCTCCAATCCATATAACCACAGAGGGACCAAAATACCTACTGTTAATGTCTTCCGTATCTGGTAGGGAAGGTGCACCCATGCAATTGCAACAATATGGTCATCTGAGCAAGACACAGTGATGTCAGTGTGGATGAGGGGGATCTCACAAGGCCTCACCCTAAGATAAAGAGCTATGAGGAGGTGATGGCTGTTGAGAGAGGGTCTTATCCAGCATAGGGGCCCCTGATATCCAGTTCCAAGTGTTCAACACTAAACACGTATACATATGAGCAACAATAAATGAACACGGCAGGTTTTATTTACACACACACACACACACTCAGACACACACTTACACTTACATACTCACACACACATACACACACAGTGGTAAATAACTTGAGAATAAGTGGGGGACATGGAAAGAACTGGAGAAGAGAGGGAGGGGTGAAAATGTTGTAAATACAAAACTCATGTATGGAATTCTCAAAAAATTAAAAAAAAAAACTGAGAACTTCTGGCTTTCTCATGAAATGTAGAGTAACTATAAATGGTAGTAATGTACTATGTATTTCCAAACATTAAAGTGGGTAGCTTAAATGATTTTACCATAAATAAATGCTAAATGTTTGGAGAGATAGATGTTTGAGATAAATGTTTCACAAAATAAACGTGTGGAAATGTCACATGATGTTGCATAAATATGCATGATTACTATGTGCTCGTGTCTCAGTTAAAATAAGCTTAAATTAATATAAAGTAGAAAAAAACCAATTCTGCATACTAGGCATAATATTTTCTAAGATAAGTTATGTTAGAAATTTATATAATATTTAGAGTTTTTCAACTACAGGACCCTTGCAAAATCTATTTGTTCATGTGGGAAACACAACTTCATTTTGCCTTTAGCTCTTTGTTTTCACAAAAGATTCTGTCATCTGCGTTGTCATATGAGCTACCTCCTGGGCTAGCACAAGAACATCTTTATGATGTCTGTGGCATGTGAAAGGCTGTTGGTTCAGAAGGCTACAAATAAGATCTTTTGCTTGTCTTAGTAGTGTTCTGATCCGCAACCCCTGAAATTCATTCAGTTTTTATTTCAGAGCTATCTCTTACGATACTATTTAGGTACATTTCCTCACTTTCTTTAAGTTACCAAATTACTTTATATGTCTGAGTAATCTTGATTGTTCTCTAAGAGTTTTCACGCTTTAGATATTGTTTTTGCATTTATGCTTAAAAGTAAGACCCTGGCTGTGCATCAAGTCCCTAGAATCACCATGCCACCTGGAAATGGAAGGAGTAATGTCTCTATTCAGTTTTTATAATTTTGTTTGTTTTTCTTATGAAATAGATAGTAAGTTATTTGAAACTTAAGTCTGTATGCTATTGGATTCTTATTTTTGGTAAATACTTTCTAATACAAATTTAATATTTTTCCTTTTTATATATTTCTAACATTCCACCTCAATTTATTTCTACATTTTAATAAATTCTTGCTCATTCTGTTTAACAATATTGTATTTTAGCCATTTTCATGTATATGTTTTGTGTTAAGCAGAATATATTTAAATTCTATGTTAAAAGTGAACTCTTACTATTTGGAGTTCTGTAAAATTTGTGATGCTTATATTTTGCTGCTTTGTTTTTTTTTCCTGGTGTTATATTTATAAGCATTTTAACTTCTTTATTCATTGTTCGTGTTTTTCATCATGTAAATTTTATACCAGACCACAACTACCCCTCAGTGACTATTTGACATTACTCCCTCTGGGCATTACCTATGCTTGCCTTTACAATGTGAAAATAATCGTTATTAAGTAATAAATCATATTTGTTGAATATCCACTGTTTAAGTTAGAAAATTTGGTGTGTTTCTACCCTTCCAAGCTCCCCAACACACATATAAAATATTCTGATATTTCATTGTTAAGGGAGCATAAGGGACTCTCACGGCCAGAGTTGAAAAGGGGAGCAAGAACATCTCAAAGAGCTAGACGGAAGCCCTTCCAAGGTAAACTGAGAGAAGAAACGCTTATAAGGATTTCTAGGCCGAATTCTTACTGAGATACCAAGACCTACACATTGAAGAAGTTGATTTGGCCACACTTTCAAGATGGGTTTTACCCCTGTGGGAAATTATGTATCAGTATTAGTGAAGGCGTGGGTCCTCTTACATGGAGCTGTGGGTGTAAAGATCAAGAATAAGGCAAGACAGCCTACAGGGCTAAGTGGAAAAGGAAATCATTTTTCTGGATGTGAACAAAGTAAAACCTCCACCCTCCCAACCCAAATCAGAAACAAGACAAGGTGTCCACTTTCCGCACTTTATTCAATGCAGTGGGTGAATTCATAGATGGATATTAAGGCTATGGAAAGCAAAGGGGTATAGATTGAAATAATTATTGCCTTCTGCTAATCATATAATTCTGTGTAAGAGACCTTGGAGACTACTCTAGACAGTTTATAGTTCTGATCAACACTTTTAGAAAAATAGTAAGATAAAAAAAATCAGTATCAAAATGAAGTAGTTTCTCTTTATAACAATAAGTAATGTGATTAGAGAAAACTCATGAAAGCAATCCCATTCACAGTAGAATATAAACTGAAATAAAAATAACCATGGAAGTGAGAGATCTATGCAGTAAGTATTTTAACAGTGGAGGAAGAAATTGAAAACACCAGACGATGATAAGATCTCTCATGTTCATGGGGGTAAGAACGTTGTAGAGCTCGCTACATTATTGAAGATGACCTAAAGTTAAATGCAATTTCCATCAGCATTCTGTCTTAGCTACTTTTCTATTGCGGTGAAGAGATAATATGACCAAGGAAACTTGTAAAAGAAATAATGTAATTGGAGGATTGTTTACAGTTTCAGCGGTGAGTCCATGAGCACCACGGTTGGGAGTGTGGCAGTAGCGAGGCATGGAACTGAAGCACCTGCTAAGAACTTTCATCCTGATCTGCAAGTAGGAGGCAGAGGGTGGGGGCAGAGAGAGAGAGAGAGAGAGAGAGAGAGAGAGAGAGAGAGAGAGAGAGAGAGAGACAGACAGACAGACAGACAGAGAGAGAGAGAAAGAGAGAGAACGAGAGAGAGACAGAGATAGACACAGAGAGACACAGAGAGAGACACAGAGAAACAGAGACAAAGAGAGACACAGAGAGACAGAGACAGAGAGGCACAGAGACAGAGAGACAGAGACAGAGATGGAGACACACAGACACACACACACACAGAGGAATAGAGAGACAGACACACATACACAGGCCTGGCTAAAGACCACTGCATTTACACCCACAAGACCATACCTTTTAGTCCTTTCCTAAACAGCTCTACCAACTAGGGCCCAAACATTCAAACATATAAGCCTATAAAGACCATTTTATTTAAACTACCACACATTCCAATAACAGCTTTTTAAAAAAGAGAAGTAGGAAAGTACTTTGTAAATTAATATGGAAACACAAAAGATCTAGTACAGGCAAAGACATCTTGAACAAAAATAGCAGTGCTAGGTGTATCACAACAGTTGATCTCATATTATATTATAGAGTTATTGTAACAAAAACTCTGTGGCATAAAGTCCAGTGGAACAGAACAGACACACATGTACACAGAACAGACACACATGTACACAGAACAGATACACATGTGCACAGAACAGACACACATGTACACAGAACAGATACACATGCACACAGAACAGATACACATGTACACAGAACAGACACACATGTACACAGAACAGATACACATGTACATAGAACAGACACACATGTACACAGAACAGACACACATGTACACAGAACAGATACACATGTACACAGAACAGACACACATGTACACAGAACAGATACACATGTACACAGAACAGATACACATGTACACAGAACAGACACACATATACACAGAACAGATATACATGTACACAGAACAGACACACATGTACACAGAACAGATTCACATGTACACAGAACAGACACACATATACACAGAACAGATACACATGTACACAGAGCAGATACACATGTACACAGAACAGATACACATGTACACAGAACAGACACACATATACACAGAACAGACACACATGCACACAGAACAGACACACATGTACACAGAACAGACACACATGTACACAGAACAGACACACATGTACACAGAACAGACACACATGTACACAGAACAGACACACATGTACACAGCTACAGACATCTGTTCTAATACAGTCACTGAAAAAGAATATACATTGGAGAAAACAAAACCTCTTCAGCAAATGGTGATGGCAATACTGGAGATTCACATGTATAGAAATGAAACCAGAGTATCCTTTCACTCTCACCTTGTACAAAGTTCAATGAAAAGTTAGTCAAAGACCTTAATGTAAAACTTTACTCTTTGAAACTCCAACAGGAAATCATAAAGATGCTTTGGCAGCAAAAATGGATAAATAGAATTAGGCATATGTGTAATAGGAAACTTTTCCATATGTGTCAAAGCCAGCATTCTTTTTTTTACCTTTTTATTTTATTTTATTTTTAAAATATATTTTATTCTTTATTCATATTACATCTCAATTGTTATTTTATTTTTTTACATAAACATTTATATTATTACATATATATACAATACATTACCTATGGCAGGAAGAACCGTGACACAATCAGGAATTATATAAATGTTACATTCTTAGTGTTTTGGCTATTTGTATTTGACAGCTTTGAAGAAGACATCTTTCCTATCTTGGTGCATCTAAATTTCTGAATGTAAATCAATCTTCATCACATATTGTCATTATCAACTTAGAACACTTATCTCGACTTAAAAACATCTTAACCCCTAAACAATTAAGCTTCATTGTAAAACTAAGCCACCTGGTCTTCAACTCCCTCAGAGACTTGAGAAGGAGTAAACTTGATTATCTGAGTATGCCGGGAGAGCAGGTTAGTAGCTTTCCAAATGAAAAGATGACAGAGACAGTTTTCTATCTGAATAGTCACCCAAAACTCTCTATAATGTTGGAGCATCTTCTTCAGTCTTTTGGCCCAATATATCTGACAGACATATTTGTGAGGCAGGAACTATTGAGGACTTGCTTACCCTGTCTTGGCAGAGTTTGGCCGTTGACTTTGCCTGCATCCAAGCCTGTCCTTTTTTTTTTTAAAGGCAGAATTCTGTTTGTGGTAGAAATGAGGACTTTTGCCCAGTGGCTTGTTTGGCACATTTGAAGCCATCCCCAAAAGGAGGTTCTTTGATGCTCATCATCCTCTTTGAGGTAGAAAGCCAGCATTTTTAATGCTGGACCATTGATAGAATCATTCATTATCGATGATCAGATAGTCATTCCACTCCAAATTTTAGAAAAATGTGTTTGTATCACCAATCTCAGTATTACCAAAAACATACTGAGGATCAGTTTAACACTTCTCACACTTTTAGAGTTTCCCATTGATTAGCAGAATTATCTTACTGTATAAACACATATTACTTTTGAATAAGCAGATGCTAAAATTGCAAAGTATATATTGTGAAGATGGATGTTACAAATTAAAATCCATGCTAAATTAAATAAAATTAGCTGAGTGAATAAAACAGAATAAAAAAATCAATCAATGAGTTATCAATTAGATTTACCTGGATTTTGAAAAACTAAGTTAAATTCAAGGTTTTGCTAATTCCTTCTGAGAGCATAGTATGTGAAGACATTTGTAGTGAAAGAAGCATTCTGAAGTAAGCACTGCTGCTGGGACAGAACCTTATGCTTCCCAGGACTGGAATCTTTTGTGGTTGTGTATTTTTGGGTGGTAAAAGGGTGGTTACCTAGCAACAACCCCTCCTCCCTTGTCTGTGCTGCAAGAATCAGATTGGGCATGTCAGTAAATTGATTTCTAGTTTGCTAGATCTAAAAGAACAATGCAATAATGTGGTAGGGCACAATTCTTAATAATAAGAAACTTCCAGGTTTTTCTCTGTGGATACCACTCTTTATATGATGCTGCTTGAAGCTTGTCTAGAGATTGTATAAATGCTAAAGTGATACTTGGCAAATAAAAAAGAGAGAAACTTCAGATACTGATTAATGGCATTTACTTTCAGTTTGCTTTTAAAGAAAGCAATGAAATAGTTACAATAGCATCAACTTTGGGCAAGTAGTCACCTTATCTCATTGAATTCTCTAGTAAAAGGCAGTGCAGAATGGGTTGGGTTTTGGAGAAACACTGTTTAAAGGATATAGACAGGCTTTATACACCATTTTACCATCTGACGGTATAGCTAATGAGGCACTAATTTCATACAACATACACCGAATATACTTATGTTTATGAAAAATGAACTTAGCCATATGCTACAACAACTTAGATGAGAAACATGCACTTTAATATAATTTACATCATATGATCAGATTACTGTGAAATGCGTCAGAGATGAGCACCACTCTCATCTGACGGAGCAGTTCCACTGTGGTGCACGGGGCAGAGAAGGCGGGTTCTGAGAATGTTTGGACTCTTTAGGACACTATCACAGACACTGCTGTGGGGACATTACGTGCAGTGACTTAGTTTCTCTGTTTTCGTAGCATGAGCATGTAAGGCTTAAAAGGAACGTCTATTCAAAGAATGCTTCAGTGCCAGGTGTGTGGGAGCTGGCAGAAGGGAAAGAAAAGAGGCTTTGGCTTAGAAAAATTTTCCATGATGCAGAGGGCTGAAACCAGTGTCTCCCCAGACACACTGCTGACGCTCGGGGGCAGCTGTTCGCCAGTGTTCAGACACCTGTCTTGTGCTCAGCAGCTCTCTGAAACATCCTTATGCCCCATCTTCCTTCAGCGCAGCACACACTGAACTTCGTTTGTGTGAAACTGAATTCCAGAGCAAAGGGTTTTGTGTGTATGCATGAAACGTTAAGTGATAGGTGGACGTTACAGCTGTGTCTCCTCTCTGTGACTCTCCTAAGTGTTTTAAAAGGCAATGTCCTTGGGATTTAAATTCATCAGAATAGGATGCCATATTTTCCTAGATTCTCATCCCAAAGAATAGCATTGCCTTTGAAAGTAACTGTTAATAATATTATTTCAGAATTTGGTCCAGTTCTTGTAATTTGTTTGCAGAAACCTATCAGAAGCCGGAGCTTTGACTGTAAATAATTACTATAGCAGCTGTATCATAATATTAAAAGTCGCATCTGAGAATAAATTTAACATAGTCAGGCTTAGTTCCATTTGTTCCCAAGAATCTTAACTGGTCCAGTGTCAGATGTTAAAAGGAAAATAGCTGACAGACAGAACACAGCAGTAACATGAGCCAAATGTTTAAAATACAAATTGGTAGTGGGAGCATGATTGTTTTTAATATATCAATTTGCTGTGGATTTCCCCAAGTAAGTTAAGTAAGTATGGCTTGCATGCAGTAGTTCACAGAATAATTTAGGAAGCAAGAATGCATCTTACAGTGGGCCATTTGATATGAATACTTCCCTCTACTCTTTATCTCATTTATTAATTATGATAGTCTGATAGGTAGGACTCGTTTATTTTAATGTCTGTATATGATCAGGAGAATTTTGTATTAAGCACTGTCAAGGATATGTTTCAGGACGCGTCTCCGTGTGTCTCCGAGCCTAACAGAATAGCATAGTTAATATCTAGTAGCCCAACAGTTAAAATAATTGGTGAGTGTGCTCTGAATCCTCACGGTAGGAGGGAGGGTGCCAGAAGGAGGGCGAGGAGGAGTGGCTGGAGGGAGGAGGGGGAGGGCAGGTGCTGATTTCAGCCCTGTAGCGTCAGGATTGCGTCAATTCGGGTTTCAGCCACGTCTGGAGTCTCGGAGACCAGCTTTTCAGAAGAGCCAAAACAGGAACCGGGTAGGGTGGCACATTGCTGATAGCAAGCGCGGACCTTCCTCCAGCCCCTCCCGCGGCAGGTGTTGGCCTCTGGATCTGTTGTGTTTCCCCTGGAAACCTCATTCCAGGTTCTTCCAGGTGAAATCTGCCCGGAGTTCTTTCAGCACCTCGGACAGAGCACGCAGAAAACATGGCTCCTATCGCCAGCAGCCGCGTGGAATTTGGTGAGCAAGTTGCTGAACTTGGGTCTGTGGCTGGGCTCGGGGGCTGTGCTTTGCTCGCCACTGGATGCTGAATATGTATATTTCCAAATAGCTAATCTGAAAGAAAGACGAGAACAGCAGATGGTTAATTGTGGCTTACTTCTTTTCTTGATATCTTTTCCCTTAACATCGCCTTCTGTGATTTCACCTTCCAGAAGTTCCCGAATGTTCACGCGGCTCTGTGAGCTGCAGCTTGAGCTGAAGAAAGAAAAGCACATCTGTTGTTAGAATGCTGCTTCATTTATTTTCTAGATGGTTTCTATTTGTGTGTAAATCTTTTAGGAAAAGCCGTATACGCTGTTGGTTACGTAAGAGTTTGATATGACATAAAATAACTTGTATGCTGAGGGTTGGAGATGAGTAGTCTATTACGCTGTCGTAATTTTCTCTGCTATGTTTTCTTGTATCCCTGAAGTATGTTGTTAGTGACAGACGAAATTCTGTGCACTGTAGTTCTGGGGGGACTTTAAAACCAACTAGCTTCGGCCTATTTCCTGCCGGTGGTTGGGCTTTCTGAAGTCCAGCACTCCATAGTTAAGTAAAAGCTGCTCAAAACTTGGAGTGAGGCTTCTGCTTTTTGGATTGCTTTTCCTGTTCATATTCCAAAATTTTGTCACTATGGTCTCCTTGTCTGTTTCAGTAAATAAATCAGACATATATTTTAGAAAAATCTATGAACATTTCTAGGTCCAGTTATATTCTAATAGGAAAAGAGCAGGGGTTTATCTATAAGTATTTTTTGGTTAAAGGACGTAGAATTTTTTGAGTAGTATCTCTAGATGTATAATAATTGCTATTAAAATGAGCAGTATGGGAATAATATCTGATCTCAAAATCTGAATACTGTATCAGTAGTTACATTAGCAGAATATGAGTCCATATTATTTTGGGTGTTTTGAATATTTAGACAATATAAAATACTCATAAATTATTTTCTCAGCCCTTCATCATTGGATGTGTGTGTATGTGTGATATTTACACTAAGTTATTGATTTGAAATCAGAAAATTTCTCCTAAACTATCTTTCTGAAAATGTTTTCACGCCCAGTTGTCTGTCTACTTAGAAAATAATGAATCCAACTGCTTTTATTGTTCTTATACTGGCTGAAGAATTTCTTAGTTCTTGAGTTTGCTTTTGCTGCCTTGCCCCCGGTTATTTCTCTCCTCTCTCTCTCTCTCTCTCTCTCTCTCTCTCTCTCTCTGTGACAATAGAAGAAAAGAAACTGACTGTGTTTAGCTGATGAACTCATTCCTCCTCCTCTTTCTTCTCAGCAGCACTCCCTTTTCCCCCTCCCATTTAGGAGACTCATAGCTTTACTTCATCTTTACGTGATTTAATTTAGTCATACAATTAAGTTACAGATTTTATCGTCCTGGCTGTTTTTCCCCCTCAGAGGTTTCTCTTACTATTTCTCTATCTAAGTACAGTCGAGTTCAGTTTTAGGGCTATGGAGTGTATGGGCAGAATATTTAGGAGACAGAGAAGAAACATTTAAAAGATTGGTCTTCTTGGTCTTAGAAAGTGTTAACTCTTTTTGGGCTGGGACTTCTATGCTTGGTGCTCAGTATTTGAAATAAAACATGGGTAAAGAAGAGCTTGATGTACAAAATATTTTATTTTCTGTAGCCACTTCATGCTAAAGGTTTTCTCAGTTACTTCACTGTGTTAGGCGTAGTAGTAGCACAGCTACTAAATATTTGTTAGAAGATTCTGCTTACATATTAAATGATATATATTTCATGCAAATCACTGTTGGTATGTCACCTGCTGCCAATGATTTACTATTTCCTAAGTTAAGAGAATGATGATATTTCCCACCTTATTACCTTTTGCTATATAGAAATATACAAGGGTAAAATTGAACTCTACATTTTCTGCACTCTTCACATTTTGGGAATGATTATGCATTTATGACCACATTATTCTGTTTAACCCACATAGATCACTTTGTGCTTTGGTTAATTCAGAGGTTGGAGAGTTTTAGGGTCATATATACAAAGGGATTGTATAGTTATAAATTGATTATATAGTATTACCATATTATTGACTTTCTTTTACTGTTTTTCCACCTTATTGACAGATGTTTCCCTTTTGCATCTTACAATTAGAATAAGGACTTTAATGAGTTTATAACAATAACCAATGGCCATGTTTTTTTCCATAAATCTTTAGTTGTGTGAACTACTATCTTTAGGTATACTTTTTTCTGCTTGAATCCTAGGTGAATAAAGATATATTAAAAGAGCAGAGTTCCCCAATATTTGTTGTTGTCCCAATATATATGTGTATGCACGCACACACACACACACACACACACACACACACACGCACACACACACACGATTGATGGTTTTGGAAAGCCTCAAAATGCCAGTGAAAAAATAATGAGAGCAGTACTACCTCTTGTTACTGTAGTTGACTCATAATATCTGAGTAAAACAAAGCTAGGTTGAGAATATTAAACATGACCTCATGTTTGTTCCAGATACACTCTCATTTATTTATGAGAATTTATTGAAGTTAAGGAGTTTTAAATCATAATGTATTTTATGTTTGTCACCTAGGGCTATGTTTAGACCTTGGGTCAATGGGAAATGCCACTAATACTCATTCCCAGAACGGTGTCATGAGTATAGCTAGCAAGCGCTAGCTCTATTATGCTTTCCCCATACTCTCACATTGCGATGCTGACTGCTTAATGTATGCCATTGGTCATTCGGCTTTTCAGATGAAATTCCCACAGTAGTGGGGATCTTCAGTGCATTTGGCCTCGTCTTCACCGTCTCTCTCTTTGCCTGGATCTGCTGCCAGAGAAGGTCGTCTAAGTCCAACAAGACTCCTCCATACAAGTTCGTGCATGTGCTGAAAGGAGTTGATATCTACCCAGAAAACCTAAACTGCAAAAAGAAGTTTGGAGGAGATGACAAAAATGAAGCGAAGAATAGACCAGCTGCGCCCAAAATTTCACTGCATCTTGATCTGGAGAAGCGAGATCTCAATGGCAACTTCCCCAAAACCAACCTCAAAGCTGGCAGCTCTTCTGATCTAGAAAGTGCTACCCCTAAGCTCTTCACAGAAACAGAAAAGGAGGCCACTTCCCCTGAGAGCTTGAAGTCCAGCACTTCCCTCACTTCCGAGGAGCAGGAGAAGCTGGGGGCACTCTACCTGTCTCTAGAGTACAACTTTGAGAAGAAAGCATTTGTGGTGAACATCAAGGAAGCTCGGGGCTTACCAGCCATGGATGAGCAATCCATGACCTCTGACCCGTACATCAAAATGACAATCTTGCCAGAGAAGAAGCACAAAGTGAAAACCAGAGTGCTGAGGAAGACACTGGATCCTGTTTTTGATGAAACCTTCACCTTCTACGGGATCCCGTACCCCCACATCCAGGACTTGTCCTTGCACTTCACAGTTCTGAGTTTTGACAGGTTTTCAAGAGATGACGTCATTGGAGAAGTGCTCATTCCACTTTCAGGGATTGAATTATCAGATGGAAAAATGCTAATGGATAGAGAGATCATCAAGAGAAATGCTAAGGTAATTCTGCAAGCATCTTAGCATTTATAAGGACTCTTTGCTGTGGGTTAAAAAAATCTATGGTGTTTTCATTCAAATAATGGGTTGGTATACATTATCCTTAATGACTGTGGGTGACAGTAAACAGAGAACAAAAGATTAGAGAGGAGAAAAAGGAAATTTAATCTACATCTGAAATGCTCAAGGGATGTTTGTGGTATAAAATAAGAGAACATATTTATGATAGTATTTTTACATCATCTAGGTATTTTTAAATTCTATTAAACCGTTTTGAAAAAGACTGCTACTTTAAAATTCATGTGTTTGTCTTTTGGTATAGATTCTTAAAGTGTTGCAGGGTCAGAGTAACTGAATTTGAAAGTGAAATTAAAAATTAACCCAATTCTTTATCAGGATGTGAGATTTAAATGTACTTTTTGTGAAATTGCTTTTGAATAAGAGGGCATCCTGTTATGTTGATGTATGAATGCCCATTTATCTGCTCCATAAAGGAAGGGAATTGCTCTGCCTTCTTTCTTGTACCACTTTGACAATTCTTGGCTGATTAGAAAATGACATGACATCAATTTAGCAAACAGAACTCCTTTCTCCTTTCAATACAAAACATCATTGATCCTAATGGTGGCCTTTCAGAATAATTTGTTCTTCCAGTGCCATAATTTAAGAAAATAACAATCACATTATTTATGTTATCTTCAGAACATTTGTAACCATCTTCACATCATGTTTGTACTGTCAGCAAGGAAAGTCTAGGTCCAGAGAGCTGTACGGCCTGTCTGAGGAACCTGACTTCCTGGGGAGCATCAGGACCAAAGAGTTCCCTGGTTGTGCTCTCCCTCTCCTTGGTGTGACTTTTTGTACAACTGCTTAGTTTTAGGTGGTCTTCCTCAATTGTAGCTCTTTTTTTTTTTTGACATTTATTCTTTAGTTGTTCTTAATAATAAGCAAGTCCTGTGTTACTATTTTGTTAGTTTTAGTTAAAGCTTTCACTTTTGATTCTTATCTGCCTTAGGTAATGTCTTTCATATAAAACTAAGTATAAAGTAGCCTGTAGCAAAGGAATCTATGTTATTGTCCAAAACCTAGTTTTAAAATTTGAATCAATTCTCTCCAATACTTAAATGTATTTATTTTCTCCTTAGATTGAGGAGAGAATTTGACTATGAAAATCCCAGAATTCTAAATACACCATGATCCTGCTCCAGAATAACTGTTGGATGCAGAATAAATCTTCTTTGGCTTGAATAAATGCCAATAATGCCGATAGCAAAGAATTTCACAAAATCAAATATCAGCCGTGTGACCCTGCACATACCAACTGATAAGATTGTGTATTTTTTACTATTAATAGCCTCAAAGTTTAAAGACGTCCTTAAATAGCAAAAGCAAGAAAAAAAATCCTTTTCGAAATATAATTACCTTTCAAAACATGTGTAAGTACTGGGTGTGGTCAAATCTTTGCAAATTTTAGTATCCTGTAGTACCAGAAACAACCACAAGATGGCAGGCAATGGTTTTAGTCATTACGGAGCTACACAAAAGCAGTTTCTCAGACTCCTTAGCTTGTTAAAATAAAAAAATAAACAGGAACGTGACATTACAATAACAAGGCTATTATGTTGCTGTATGTTTTGTGATGAGAATACAAAATCTTAAGACTAAAACTTACATCTACTATTTTTCTCTTTGTTTAGAAGTCTTCTGGACGGGGTGAACTTCTGGTCTCTCTCTGTTATCAGTCCACTACAAACACGCTCACCGTGGTTGTCTTAAAAGCGCGGCACCTACCGAAGTCTGATGTATCTGGACTTTCAGGTAAGGCAGCTCC
Source organism: Acomys russatus (assembly GCF_903995435.1). Classification (NCBI taxonomy): domain Eukaryota; kingdom Metazoa; phylum Chordata; class Mammalia; order Rodentia; family Muridae; genus Acomys; species Acomys russatus. Next base: position 20,294,567 of record NC_067156.1, on the reverse strand, counting down.
TGAAACTCTGGAGTTCAGTGTATAACTAGCTAATGTTTCTCACAACAATTGTCAACTAACATTGGACTCTGGTCTTGTCATTCACAATCAGGAGTTCTGGGATTGTGGGTTTTTGTTTCCTTGCTCTGTGAGTCAATACTGCCAGCAATACAGAGACATACAGCAATACATAGTACCTGTAAGCCAAAGTTCTCGAGGAGGAAACATTTAAGCGAATGGTTTAAAGCAGAAAGCAATGACAAATGGAGAGGGAAAGATGGGACCTACTGCTGCTCAGAAAAAGTTTTGAACTTTTGCATTTCAAACTTTTGCAGAACTCATCTTCACTCTCTAAGGACCTCACCACTCTCCTTCTATAACATACACGCTTTAAGAACTAACTTGTAGTTTTGAACAAATCTGGAAAAACAAAATGTTTGTTGAAGAATATAATGAGAAAGGAAACGAGCTAAGTTATGGGTTAAAAATGATCTTAATTAAAATCTTCACCTCCCCATTTCTTATTATAGCATCCACTTTCTATTTCTTAAGCACCATAGAAATTGGGCGCAGCAATACTTGATGAACACTCTAAAAGCTGGAAATACAGATTTCAATAAAGAATCACCTAGTACTATTGTTGTTATTATTTGCTTGTAGAAATTGAAGACATGTTCTTAAAACTTGAGATCAGGAAAGCAAATAACATACATGTGTGTACACACAGACACACAGACACACACATGCACACACACATGCTGCAACCAAAAAAAAAAAAAAAAAAAAAAAAAAAAAAAAAAAAACAAACCACCACCAACAACAACAACTTAATTATGCGATAAAGGAAGTCAAATGATCCTAAACCATTTAGTCACAGGAAAGGTCATCCTTGGCAAACTGAATCCAATGTCTGCAAATGGCTAACCACCTGCAGAGAGCTAAAGGGCAGACATGACCATGATGGTTAAACCACAAAAGCAGTGCCCTCCCAGATGGAGGTAGACTACTACGAGCGAGAAATGAGTGAGCTCAGAGGCAGGGTAAGGTTTGGCATCCCCTCATGGTCAGGAATTCATTATCAGCAGGCATTACGTCGCACTCTCTTTTTTCCCCTTTTTATTAGGCTCTTGTCCTTCGGCTATTGTGATTCCTTCCTTAACATCAGGTCTAGAACTGGTTTCTATTTTTCATTATTTTCAACTTCATGAAATAAGAGAAAAGTGAAACCCTTTCACATGTCCCATTTGTTTAGACTTGTTTGCATTGTGAGATACTCATTCCCACTGTACTGACGGGGTTACCATGGTGACTAAGGATGCCATCTCCCAGGTCAGATCTGCTGCTGATTGTTGCCAATATTAACGCTTGTTGTGTGCCATTACAGATCCCTACGTCAAAGTCAACCTATACCACGCCAAGAAGAGAATCTGTAAAAAGAAGACTCACGTTAAAAAACGCACTCCCAACGCCGTGTTCAACGAGCTGTTTGTCTTTGATATTCCTTGTGAGAGTCTTGAAGAGATAAGCGTTGAGTTTTTAGTTTTGGATTCTGAAAGGGGATCCCGGAATGAGGTGATTGGGCGGTTGGTCCTGGGTGCCACAGCAGAAGGAAGCGGCGGGGGGCACTGGAAGGAGATCTGTGACTTTCCCAGGAGGCAAATTGCTAAGTGGCACATGCTCTGTGATGGCTAGCTTCCTGGCCGTGAGCCGGAACTTAAAAAGATTTTTTTACCAGGCGAGAAGCATTTTTCTTTCTTATACATGATTGTAAGCTTGTGGCACATCAAGCTACTTTATTATTTCTTTTTTACTTACTGATTTATTTTGGTTAGAAGTAGGCCAGAAAATAGTTGTGAATGTGCATCATGATGATCTCCTCCTCTATTAGAGGTGTTGGCCAAATTTTCATAAGATATTCAGTTTCCCCTGTGTGGTTGGTATAAGTGATCCAACCAGCCTGCTATGAACACATTAACTTAGTCTCAAGTCACAGATGTTTGCTGTAGGCAACGATTTCACTTTTGTCTTGGTAGTGGAAATCCAGGTGATTGTAAAGAGTGAAACACAAAACCCACACCTTATTGTATGAAAATTAATCCATGTTTCTTCAGGTTGGGGAGATAGGTTTTATTTAAATCCAAAGATATTTCAGAAATGTCCTCAAGTCCGTTTTTCAGTTAAACATGTCATGTTCAAACGAAATGATTGCTTATATATATATCAAAGTATGCCGATGCTGTCATTCCTATTTGGTTTGTAATTATTTGATACAGTCTCAACCTAAAAGGAGTAACTTAGGTTCATTTCATAGAGACAGCAAACAAGCTGAGAAATTAATTTATTAAAGGGCTGAATTGAAGACCACTGTGGTTGAAATGAGAGGTTTGTTTCCTAACATCCCAGGTGAGTCGTGTAAAATATAGCTTCACCTAAGAACCGTGGTCTGACTTATCCACTGCCCATCACAAGCCTCAGTGTGGCCTAAGGCAGTCCATTTACCTTTGTCAAATTGTCAGACCACTTAGCAGAAAAAAATTAACTTAAGCTAGAATTTCAGTTAGGAATACAGCTTTAAAAAAAAAAAATAAAATCTATCAGTATATAAGACTGTCTTTCCCTCTCAGAGTGGACATGGCTGCCTGAGTTTTTAATTTATTCTTTCTCAGGAAGAGCTAAGCTACCTAAAAAGAAACAAAAGAAAAGGAAGAACTTGTGAAACTCATTGTCAGCTTGAAATCAGCCACATTAAGTAACGAGACTAGGACAAGAAAAGAATAAGCCTTTCAGAATTTACAAATATTCACAAAATATGCTTCTGCTGTAAAATTAGTACAGACAGTATGTCCCTTACTATTTTTAGAGGCCAACTTGTCTTGAGATGTTATTTTTAAGATAGTTTAAAGAATTGTGTCTTGTGCCACTCCCAATTTTGCCAAGTCCTGAAATTCTTGCAGAGACTGTTTGCGGCAAGCAGAACTTCGGCATGTTTGGGAAGACTTAACTCAGTGGCAATGTCTTTATATTTGCCTCGTTAGAGAATCATGGGTGTGACTTAGGTCCAGCTGAATTATTAAATATGCAAGTTAGAGATAATGTCTACTGAAAATTTTGCCTTTGAGTCAAGTTTTGTGTCAGTGCTTTAGCCATTTTTGAGAATGTGTTTGGTATCACAGTGTTTGTAAATTCAATGAAAATGTACTTCTGAATCACTTGTCTGTGCTTTTTATGACTACAACAAAAGTCTGACTTTCTATAAGGAAATATAGTTCATTCTGTATGTACAAAAATTGAAATAACCTCTTTTATGTCACCCTCAATGTCATCCGGTGACAATGTCATCTCACATGTCCATCTACTCAGCAGTCTGTAAAAACAACATGGAATGAACTGCAGTCATGTGGAGTTTGGGAAGGCCAGATGGCCTTTGTATGTATGTACATTTGATGTCATAGGCCATGGAACGGAGTGTAGCTTGGAGCTGGAATGTCATGAAGCATCATTTCCAAGTGTCCTACAGAGTGGCAGGAAGTTGATGGTGACACAGCTTACAGGATGTTTATTGGAAAAGAATTTTTTACAAACAGAAAACAAATCCGGCAACAAACACTTTTAAAATCACAAAAAAAATGCTTGTAAATAGTTTTTAGCTTTACAATTTCAAGTGTTTTGATGGTGAAAAGTTTATTGAAACTATTAATAACTGGTTTTAAGAAGAGAGAGAGAGAGAGAGAGAGAGAGAGAGAGAAAGAGAGAGAGGGAGAAAATCCAGAAAGGAGAAAAACAAGAAAAGAAGTGCAACAGGCAGGGGGCTGTGTGATCTCATTATTTCTGAAAACCATACTGTCTATAATGTATTACAGTACCAATGTGAATGTCCAACTCTGCCAAAACTCCTGCACTGTATTAAACATGTAAATTAGTTTATTGTCTGCTTAGCCTCTTTAACCACCCAAGTAAGGAGGCTGCCATGTCTGAAGAATTGTGTGACTCAGTAACTGACTTGTTCTGACTTGTTGTAGTTCAGTAGAAGTGACCCAGAGGAAAGCATGGTGTGAGGGAGATGGTGTCTGTTTTTTTGTGCCAGCACTGTGTGTTTATAAGACATGAATAAACTGCTGCTTTTGCCCAAACAATTGCAATCAAGCATTTCCTGCCAATGGCGCTGTCATAAACCTCATCTTATTGCTTTTTGAGTTTTTAATCTCTTCCGGATAGACCATCCCCATAGCATAGCGAGCGCAAGCTCTTGTTCGGAACTCTGAATGTTGTCTAAGTTTTGACAATCATATGAGGAAGAAATGCCTACCCAGAAGTGAAGCTCAGTTCTTAGGGAGCACAGGCACTGGGCACGACACAAACCCAGAGAGTTGAAGAACGCCATTGGCCGTCCTCATGCGCCATCCTATTCTCTCTTTAAGGGTGGGGCTAGGCAAGGAGTTTCATCAACGGACTTCACTAGATTCTTCTAGCTCTTTTTAAGACATGGTCTTGCTAGCTCAGGTAGGTGTTAGACTCATGATCCTCTTGCCTTAGTGTCCTGAGTCCTGTGGTCACGGAGTGGTCATGGGTGGTCATGGAGTACGACATAGGCAATGCAATATGTAGTTTTAATGAGGATAAGTCTTTATTTTCATTTTTGCAGTGAGGAAGACTCAATCCACATTCCTATTCATGAGAAGCCACTGTACTATCACTCTATGTCCCTAGCTCATTCTGCTAGATTCTTAAAGGGGTTCATTCTCATTTTAGTTTTCTTTCTAATTTTTATTTAATTTCCCACATTTTCCTGTTTTCACCCAACCATTTTTGTTCTCATTTCATCTTTACTCTTCTTGTCCCCCTTTTTATCTTATTTTATATTATTTCCTTATACTATTTTAAAACATATTTTCCACATTTTAATGCTATATAAATTTAATTATCAGAATGGCAAAGCAATACAGCTATATTTCATCTTAAGGAGGGAAAGAAAACCCAGGGTATCTGCAACAGTCCCACAAGGTAAATAAGAATAGTAAGAGCCTTGTGGATGAAATAGTTTCTGCAGTATTGACCTGTATGGAAGTGTACTATGGTGATCACACCTGGCACAATGTTCTTATGAATAGAATGCAACTATAATCAACTAACATTATTTTTAAAACCATCTGAGTTATATTGAAAGTGTGCATAGTTGAAAGGAATAGTAGGCCCTTACAGTCAAATGTTCAGTGGTTTTAAAAGATGTTTATGTTTTAAAAAATTTAATTTATGTATTTTTCACTTTATATCCTGCCTACAGCCCTTGCCTTCCTCTCTGCCTGGTACCGCCTTCTCATCCTCTTTCTCCTTTTCCCTTCCCTTCTTCTCAGAATAGGGGAGCCCCCCCCCATTCTCTCTATCAACCCACTCCAGCACCTCAAGGCTCATCAGGACTGAGTGCATCCTCTTCCACTGAGGCCAGGCAGCCCCGATAAGGTGAAGTGATCCAATAGCAGGTTACAGAAACAGCTCCCACTTCATTTGCTAGGGGACCGCCATGAAGACCAAACTGCTCATCAGTTACATATGTGTAGGGGAGCTAGGTCCAGTCCACGCATGCTCTTAGGTTGGTGCTTCAGTCTCTGTGAGCCCCCATAGGTTAGTTGACTCTGTTGGTCTTCTTGTAGAGTTGTTGCCCCTCTATGTTGTTCTATCCTTCCTCTCAAACTTCCACAGGACTCCTTGAACTGCACCCATGTCTGGCTGCAAGTCTCAGCGTCTATTCAGATCTGCTGGTGGTCAGAGCCTATCACAGGGTAGTTGTGCTAAGCTCCTGTCTGCAAGCATAGCACAGTATCATTAATAGTGTCAGGGGTTGGCTCATCTACAGTGAGGTAGGGAATCTGGGGAGATGGCTCACTGGTTAACAACACTGGTTACAGCTGGGTGTAGTGGCACACACCTTTAATCCCAGGTCTTGGGAAGCAGAGGCAGGCCGATCTCTGTGGGTTCGAGGCCAGCCTGGTCTACAAAGTGAGTACAGGACAGCCAAGGGCTCTTGTTAGACAGAGTAACACTGTCTCAAAAAACCAAAAACCAATCAACCAGCTAAACAAAAACCCACTGGCTACTATTCCAGAGGATGTGAGTTCAATTCCCAATAGGCACATAGTGTCTTACAACTACCTGTAACTCTAGTCCCAGGGGATCTGACACTTTCTACTGACCTCTATGGGCACCAGGTATGCACACAGTGCACAGACATATAGACAAAACAGAATACATATGAAATAAATATTTTTTTTGAAAAAGACACCTGTTTTCCAAAAGCATTCAGAGGCATTAAGTATTTCCCAAGGGCATTCATCATCAGGGAAATGCTAGTTAAAACTTCAGCAGAGGAGCAAGAAGTTTGCTTTGAGACTGTGTCTCCTAGTAATGTCAGAAGCGACATCATAAGGTCTCAAAATGATTGTCTAAGCATGAGCTGAGCAAGAACATCAACAACACACACGCCAAAGTGGATGGGGAAAGCCCAGGAGGCCTCAGCGCTGCACAAAGTACTACGGGCAGCTAAGAAATGCTGAGGGTGAAATAAATAGTCTTCTGCAAGGAAGAGCATACCAATTGTTTATCCAATGGTGAGTAATCAACCATGGAAACATATTACAGGTAGCACTGTACAGACTAGAAGGTTATGTTTATCAAGATATGCATATGCATGTATATACATACACACATGTAACAGTTGATGAAGAATGAGGAGATGCCTTGTCACCTTCCCCCCGCCCACCCCTCTTTTCTCTCTCTTCTTCTCCCTATCTCTCTGTTTCTCTCTGGGGTTACCTCTCCCACTTTTCCTTCTCTCCCATGCTCATTTAGTAAACTCCATCTTAAAATAAGAACGAGGAGTATATGAGAGTGTCTTGATGGAGGAAAAGGAAGGGAGAAATGGCGCAATTATACTTATCTCAAAAATAAAAGGAAAAAAAAAAAAAAGGAAAATTTCAGCAAGATGCTGCTCCATCTTTGTTATAAAAATAAAACCTCAGAGCATGTCAAATAATAACAAGGACATAAAAGCGACATTCCTTCATTTACTGCTAGCAGGAAACATAAAGTGCTCTGCTATATTGGGTAGATCTGTATCCTATCACTCACTCATTCTACTCATACACGTCAGGAAAATGAACGAATATGTTTACACATATGTTTGGACATAAATTTCTGTATCAGTGTAATTTGTAGCAGCCAAACCCAGGAATCTAGTCAAATGATCATCAATCGATGAGTGGATATAATTGTGGCAGAGCCACAAAAATATAATCCTACTTAGCAATAAGATAAACAAATTCTTGGAGCACACATTTAAAATCTTACAGTAAGTATCCTCAGCACAGGAAGCGATCCATCTTCTTTTCCTCCAAAGTGTACAGTATATCCCATATTAGGCTATTCCAGAGGGAAAAGGGTGGAAGTTGCTGTAACACTGTGTTGATAAAGAGGAAATCATTGATTCTCTGGCACTGAGAGCCATTATGGGCAGTGGGGACTGACAGAGATTAGACAGGGTTAGGAAGAAGCTTTTGGGATATGAATATAGTGACTTTCTTGTCCGTTGTAGTGATTATAGGAGCATGTATATGTATTAAAACTCATCACATTTAAGTGTATGTAATTTATTGTGTCTAAATTGGATTCCCATAAAATTGTTAAGGGAAAAATTAAATAGGACGCAGTTGCAGTGAAGTCACAGACAGAATGAACAGCACTAGCACTGCCATCTGGTGTACGGCTTTTGGGAATCAGTGGTCTACAACATATCCGGGGGAGATTTTCTGGCTTGTTAAGGTACATTTTCATGAGCACTTCTTGGCCACTTAAAATAGTTTCTGTGTAATTCTGCCACAAAATCACTTTCCATTTAAGTACAAATTTATTTATTTATTTATTTTTGCTTTTCATCTCCATTTTTAGGAAATTACTTTTTAACTTGAATTTTTTAAATAACATTTAAAGACGTACATTGTTTCAAAATTTAATTACAAAGAAGACATATCTTCCATTTGTATCTCCAATATGATCACTCTTTCCCCATACTTAGTGACTTCCAAAGATTTAGGGGAGTCTCCTCAATTTCAAGATAGGTAAGTGCATTTGTCTAGGCATACTCTTCTCCTTATGATATGAGTTAAAAAAGGAGCACGTGATACATATACTCCTCTCTGCTCTTTACAGTGAACAAGGCATCGTGCAGACTGACCCCTGGCTGTAGGTGGAGATAATCCTTAACCTAACTTAAACTCTGTGGAGTGCTCCCTTGCAGAGCGACCATTTATATTTAGGCGTATCGTGGTCAAACCTAGACTTGTCAATGCTTGGTCAGCAAGTGCATTTTCTTCCTCATTATTATAAGCCTAGACCCTTATATGGAAGAAGAGTGTGCTGTGTTGGTCTTTATATATTCACAGTGGCTGGAGTTTTGCATAGAGTAAATACAATGAGTACTTACTTAACTAAAGAAATTTGAGCCAATGAGGAAATTGGATTTGAACTGAATTTAGGAATACTATTAGAAAACCACGTTTAGCCCACACGTAGGCGTGGAGGAAGGTGGAAGCACGCTGAATGTATTGCGTCAGCCACAGTCAGTTTTCTGATGGAGAATCTGTGGACAGAACCCATGCAGGGGAGCTAGAGTGAGTTCTCATCCTCAAATAGCCATCCTGACTAGGTCTTAGGTAACAATGACAGTGCTTACTTCACTGCCTGCTGGCCCCATCAGGTGCTGATATCTTGTACTGAGTGGAATTCCTTAGCATCTCCACGTTATTCTCAGTGAGAATTCTTATGTAGTATGGAGGATACTATACCCACAGCATCTGTGTTTGGTAGTAAGTCACTTGAACCCTTATTAAGTTGAAAATACAAAAGCACACTGCATTTTTTTTCCCCATCTATGTCATTTCAGCTCACAGCGTGACACAAGATGTAGGAAATATCACTCTACTTTTCCTGATGCCAAACTCAAATGTTGCAGTGCTAAGTGATTCAAAATCGGCACTATGAAGTCTCATCCTGGTAGCCTGCTTATCCTTTCTCTGAGACTTGATAGGCTGTGACCATATCGCGGGGGAGGAGATAACCTTCTGTCACAGACCTAGGGAAGGGGAGTAGGGTGAAAGAGGGAGGGAGGGAGGAGTGGGAGGATACAAGGGAGGGGATAACAATAGAGATGTAATTTAAATAAATTAATAAAAAAATTTGGCACTATCAAAGCGCAGGCTGCTAAATCCAGAGCTTCTACTGTGTTCGTGTCATTATGTAGCTCAGTCCAAGCTCCTGAAGTGACGTATGTTTGATTTACTTACACCCCATGATAGTGTTAAATATATGGCAGTATGGAAAATGATGGGACTGTTCTTTGAAACTATTTCTCAGCTTATTATTATTGCTGCTATTATTATTTATGTGCATGTGCATTTAACAGATCTATAAACATTAGGTAGTGGGACTAGGATCTTTCTCTTAATGGTTTTAATGACTGTGTCAGCACCCTTGAACATTAACCCTGCATGTTAATATTTGAGAGTTAAGATAAATCAGGAGGACAAATTACAAAACAATAGCACAGCAGAAAACCAATGGCATGATCATTTGTGACCTGAGAAAGGGGTTCTGGAGTTTCAACTAGAATTACCATTTGTTTTCTCCTAAACATAATTGCACAGATTTTTATTTTTATATTGGCCATCTGTGCCTTGATCAGATGACCCCTGTACCCTCATCTCTAAAGGTGAATCTCAGTATTCAGACTCTTCTGGTGTTAGCCACCCATTATAAACTGTCTAGGGAGTGACTTTCTCCTAAATATTTCTGTTTCAGTTGCTTCCTACTTAAATCAAGAGTGATCATTCTTGCACCATAGCAAAATGTTCCCATTGAAAAAACAGATAGGAGGCAAAGTCATTAGTCCTATGTGAATTTTTATTTTAAGAAACTGTGTATTGAATTTCTTTGGATCTAATGAGGCAAAAAGAAAATCTAGTAAATTAAACTGTAATGAGTTTAAAAGAGATATTGATATGTGTAAGTGGCTCAACTGCACTTAGGAACTCACAGATATATTTTAAATGGTAATACACACTCACTTCAACATTTAGTTTTCACAAAAAGTCTGTAAAATTGAAATGATACTGTTTTTTTTTTTTTTTTTTACCACTGAGAAGGTAAAAATTAATCAGAAGTTAGAATTTGCATTTTACTAGTAAAACCAAATGAAGAAAAGAGAAACTGGTAAGGCTGTGTCAGAGAAACTGGTAAGGCTGTGTCAGAGAAACTAGGAAGTTTAGAGAGATTTCAGATCTGAGGTAGAACAGAGATTATCTACTCAGAATTCAGAAGAAACATGTTCAACTAGTGAAAGAGAGAACCCCTCAGAATGGCATGACAGGGTGCTTTGATGGGCCCAGAGACAAGGTAGACAGTGCAATGTATATCTGAAATAGTGATTACAGAAGAATCAACTCTAAGATGTTTGCTTGATTAGCCTACTTACTCTAGTGTTATGCTAATGTAAACACACAGGACACTAGATTATTGTTTATAAGTAAAGATGAATGATATCATTAGTTGTAAAAACCAACACCTTTAGTCTGTTTTCAAAAGCACTACACACACACACACACACACACACAAAACCACACCACAACAAATTTTGCTGGGGTAAGATTACATCATTAAGTCTTATTGGCATGGTGTGTATGTGTGTGTGTGTGTGTGTGTGTGTGTATGTGTGTGTGTATGTGTGTGTATGTGTGTTTGTATGTGTGTGTGTGTGTGTGTGTGTGTGTGTGTGTGTGTGTGTGTGTATCTCACACAGCTTAGGCTGTCCTCATTTTCTATGTAGCTGAAGATGATTTTGAACTTGTGATAATCCTGTCTCTACCTTCATAGTCCTGGTGCATATGCACTGCCATATCCAGTTTATAGAATGTTTTTATTCAAACAATTACAATGGATGCACATAGAGGAAAATAGAAACATTTTTAAAATAATTACACAACAGTAAATTTAGACTCCCTCTTCAAAAAGTGCAAAACAATAGGTGTTGAGGTTTGTGAGGTTTACCAAGGCAAATACTGTGGATTAGAGAGTTTAGACAAGAAAAATGTTTTCCTCATAATTCTGAAGGATAGATAGCTGAGATCAAAGTACCACCAGAACTGACTTCTTCTGTAACACACTGGCTCATAGATGGCCTCTGGCTGGCTGCCTGCCTATCTATCCATCTATCTATCTATCTATCTATCTATCTATCTATCTATCTATCCATCTATCTATCTATCCATCTATCTATCTATCTATCTATCTATCCATCTATCTATCTATCTATCTATCTATCTATCTATCTATCTATCTATCCATCTATCTATCTATCTATCTATCTATCTATCTATCTATCTATCCATCTATCTATCTATCCATCTATCTATCTATCTATCTATCTATCTATCTATCCATCTATCTATCCATCTATCTATCCATCTATCTATCCATCTATCTATCCATCTATCTATCCATCTATCTATCCATCTATCTATCTATCTATCCATCTATCTATCTATCTATCTATCCATCTATCTATCTATCCATCTATCTATCTATCTATCTAGCATCATCTCCCCTATTTATCTATGACCTATTTAAATCTGTCTACCATCTATCTACTTATCATCTATCATCTATCTATTTATTTATCTATCACCTATCTATCTGTTATTTATTTATCATCTGTTTATCTATTACCATATGTGTTTTCTTTGTGTGTTCCTATGCCCTTATCTTTTTTTAATACAGAGAGTCTTATGGGATTGGGCCTTCCGCTCATAAATGCATTCTACCTAAATTGGCTTTTAGATGCTGACCTTCAAATACAGCCACACTTCCGGTTTTGGAGGGACATGTTCATAATCCAACAAATAATAAGTGAAGGATAGAGAAAAATACATTTTCTTGAAAGGCAATGTAAACACAGGTTCAATTCAATATAAAACTAGGAGGTGAGACCCTATTTCTGAAGATATTAGACACTTCAAACACAGTACTGGGAGGACTCTAGCTACTGAACTGGGAGCCTCTTTTCTGAGGACTAGCTTCCATAGTAGCTAAAGGCGCTGTGCAAGCTGACAATGGAGAAGAGCAAACAATTGACCTACCAAGCTGTAAAGTCCACACAACAATGGCCAGCATAGCAAGACACCCCAGGTCTGCAATAGATTTACTTACACCTTGGAGGTAGCTAACAACTACCCAGTTGGACTTAAGACTGGTTCAACAGGAAGGAATTCTTGTCTGGTATCGTTAGCCTAGCCAACTACCCATATTTTAACTCCATTCTAAAAACATGTTATATCCACAGCTAAGTATAGCCCTCATTCCTCATCAAAGAAACTTCCTTTTTCACCACAAATGCAGACCCTTACAGAAATCCACACATGGTCAAAATGCAGAGACCCGACTGTAAGGTTCATAACTCTAATTGATACGGTTACAGTGTAACCCTTATACCTAAAGCTCAGAGAGTGTCTCAGAAGGGGGTGCAGAAAGACTGTACGAGCCAGAAGACCAGGGAATATATTGTAGATAGTTGTTTTCTATACGTGTCAGAAAAGGTGAAACTACAAAAATCACAACAATATGGTCACATAAACAAGTTCAGCACAATGACACCACCAGTGGACATTTTGCCATGGATGGGGAAATCTCATAAGATGCCACCCCTACATGAAGAACTACACGTAATGGCTGCTGAGAGAAGAAAAATCAGTCTTCTACAGGCATGTGCCCTGTGATTGGCTATCCATTTCAAATGATCATCCTTACACACACACACACACACACACACACACACACACGCACACGCACTCACACACACACACACACGAGTATCAATAAATGGACTCAGCAGGCTATTTATATCTTTATCTAATCATTTATATCTATTTATATATATCTTAGGAAGAAAGACTATAAATTTAAGAGGTAGTGAAGGGAGGAGGAAGAGGTAGAGTTTATGTAAATATAACACTCATGGAGAAAAATCTCAAAAAATAAAAATGATGTCTAAATAGTCATGAGAAATTATTAACTATTTATCTAAATATACCCTATAATAAATCTAAGTATGTGTATAAATAAACATTTATATTTTAAATAAGGTTTTATGATCTGTACTGACAATGTTCCCTCCAAGAGACAAAGGCCACCTTAAAAAAAAAAAAAAATCCGAAAACAAGAACAGTAGCACCACACACAAGAAGTCTTTTTTAAAGTTGCTGACCAGTGATGTTCAGGAGACTCCCAGGACATTTCAGACTTTTGCTATTGCCTTTGCTGCTGTGCAGAGGTGGAAAGGAAGACCCTATTGCTGAAGACACCATGCACTTCAGACACAGCACCCAGAGGGCCCGGAACTGGCATTAACACGAGTGTCTCCTCCCAGAGGACTAGCTTTCACGTAAGTGAAAAGGTGCCGTGTAGGCTTCCCCAGGAGAGAGGCAAACAACATTCCCACCTGGCAATGATGCCTACGGACCACATCAATGCTCAGCACTGCATAACAGTCCTGAGAACGCAGTCATGACACGAATACCTTGCCAGTAACGTCAACACGAGGGAACTTATACCTGGTACTGGAAGCCGAACCAACTATCCAGGGCTGGTGAATTTATGGATCTTGGAGAAGAACCTGCAACTACCACGTTACTACACCAGCACAATCCCTAACTACGTTCTGAACACCGGTCCTTAACTTCTCTAACACAGACAGATGCCGCTCCAGAAAACCACAACCAATCAAAATGCAGGGTTGTGGATCCAAATCTCAACGGGTAGGTCTACAAAACAGTGTTCACAACCATGCTTCAGGGAATATCATGGAAGAGGGAGCGGAAAGGTTTTAAGAGCCGGAGTATCAGGGAGTTTTCTGTGAGTAATGTCAGAAGCTACACCAGTAAAGTCTCACCATATGACTGCCTAAACATAAACAACAAACGTGCCAAATGTGATAAGAAAAAGCTCAGGAGACCTAAATGTACACAAAGAACTACAGACAACTAATGAACGCTCAGAACCAGGGACCTTAACATGTTCTCTTTCCATGGAAGAGCACACTAACTTGTTATCCAATACCAAATGGTCAGTCCTGAAAACAGGCATATACAAGTAACGTTATACAGGTTGAGCAGGCTATATTTTGCAGTGTATATGTGCATACATATATGCATGCCACAACAGTTAATAAAAAAGAGGCCATGAATTTGAAAGAGAGAAAGGTTATAAGGGAGGGCTTAGAGGGAAGAAAAGGAGGAGGTTAGTGATTTTATTATATATCAGAAATAAATGAAATAGTAAAAAATAGAACTTGAAATTTCCTTAATTTACAAACAAAGGTTCTTGATCTTGCTTTGGAGAATTTTATAAGACTTTTAATATTCCATCTGCTTCCCCCCTTGATATATGAGAAGAAGAAATGTTTGCTTTATCACAACATCCAGCTACAGGGAAAACCAAGCTTGTTCATATCAGTTTACTGTGAATATCTTGCTCTGACACTTCAAAAATATTTTTATTTTATTTTATGCATAGTAGTGTTTTGCTTTGCACTAATGTGTGTATTGCGTGCATGACTGGTGCCATGGAAGCCATAGATGATTGTGAGCCGCCGTGTGGGAGCTTGGAATGCAGCCTGGAAGTCTTTGGAAGCCATTGCTCTTGTCTACTGGACCAGCTTTCCAGACCCTCCCCGCATTAATCAGACTACTCCTGAAACACAGTATACGGCTAGCACACCTATAGTTGTACAGTAAAATGACTCCTAACGTCAGTGGTGCATTAAGTCAATAAATAGTGCAGGTTTGATGTTTTTATTAACATAAAAAAGCAAGACTATTAATTGTGGCTTTTTTTTAAAAGTTAAAAACAAAAACAATATCTGCTATAGAATGTGAAAATATTTTCATAATTTATTGTGCAGATTATCATATCAGTACTTACATTGCAAAGAATTAGCAAAAAAGGTTGTGCGACCCATTCTTATTAGAAAATAGCTCCAGTGGCTAGGTTACTGAAACTTTGGGCTAAATTTTATCAGCACAGCAAGTTCATTTCATTCTAACATGTTAAGGTCCCTGATTCTCTTGGCACAGTTGTAGCATCATTGATTTATTAATTAAGCACATTAACACAGTTGATATATTTCACATATTTTAATGAGGAAAATCTAGACAAAAAAGAAATTTCAAACAACCATTGAAACCATGTATATATATTATTCATATGCTCTAGTTT
Organism: Acomys russatus; assembly: GCF_903995435.1. Lineage (NCBI taxonomy): Eukaryota > Metazoa > Chordata > Mammalia > Rodentia > Muridae > Acomys > Acomys russatus. The sequence continues at coordinate 20,279,276 of NC_067156.1, read as the reverse complement.
TCTTCAGTATTTTTTCCTATAATTTATTCAATTCTTCCTTGTACAATCATGTGTGATGGTGCATAAAATAATCAAATATTTGTTAGAGAGACCTCTGCTGCTGCTGTGTTCCCTCAGTGGGGTGACAGAGACCTTTCTTTACTGAAGATGACAAAGAATATTTTCCATTACAAGAAAGTAAAGGCACATACTAAATCAACGTCAACGAAGAATAGTCTCAGATCGTATAGTTTGCTATTTAGGACTTGGGGTTATTTCTTCAAAGGGTTGTTTCAGAACTCAGTCATGTGTTAGGTGAAGTGAATGTACAATTCAACCGTGTTAGTTCGGACAAGAGAGGCCATGGTGTAACAATGGAGGATGGGCAAATAAAAAAGTAGAGGGTTTCTTAGCTGCTTTGTCAGGCCTCAGTGGGAGATGATGCACCTAGTCCTGAAGTGATTTAATGTGCCAGGAAGGGTACCCATGAGGGACCTTCCTCTTCTCGGAGGAAAAGGAGAGGGGAGAATGAGAGGCTGGGCTGTGTGAGGGGGCACTGGGAGGAGAGGAGGGAGAGCTGTGACCAGGATGTACAGTGAATAAATAAATTAATGGAGAAAAAAAGGCAGAGGGTTTCGAAGACAGATAGAATGTCATGGGACTTGATTGTTTTTGGACTAGATGAACAATTTCTGTTATTTAATTTATGTTAGTAGACCTCCATTTTAAAAGCAAATTTATGAATAAAAGTGAATCGAAACCAAAACAAAATTATGGCAAGCAATGTTGGTTGCCAGTGGCCTTTAAGACATTTTGATTAAGATATTATAATGTACTGTCACACACTTTTAATTCATTATATATTATCTAATAGTTATGCAAACTATCTGAGAAAAATAGTTTTAGTCCATTTTACAATGAGAATACACAGAAATAGAGAAGTTGTTTAACTTATCCAAAGTGAAAGAAAATCTGTTTTAAATTTCCTTTTGAGCCTTTAATAGGATCTCTGTGTTCCTTTTCCTACCTTGTTCTCTTTCTTCAATCACTACCTCTGTCTATTCTATTTCCTCTTCTGAGTGGGATTTAAGCAGTCACCTTTGGGCCCTCCTTGTTACTTATCTTCTTTGAGTCTATGCATTGTAGTGTGTTTATCCTGCACTATATGGCTAAAATCTACTTATAAGTGAATACATGCCATGTGTCTCTCTCTGGGTCTCAGTTACCCCTTTCAGGATGATCTTTTCTAGTTCCATCCATTTGCCTGCAAATTCATGATATTCTTGTTTTTAATAGCTGAGTACTATTCCATTGTGTAAATGTACCATGGTTTCTTTATCCATTCTTCAGTTGATGGACATCTAGGATGTTTCCATTCTGCCTATTACAAAGAAAGCTGCTATGAACATAGTTGAGCAAATGTCCTTGTTGCACGGTGGAGCCTCTTTTGGGTGTATGCCCAGGAGTGGTATATCTGAGTCTTGTGCTAAAGCTATTCCCAGTTTTCTGAGAAAGAGCCAGATTGATTTCCAAAGTAGCTGTACAAGTTTGCACTCTTACCAGCAGTGGAAGAATGTTCGCCTTTCCCCATATCCTTATCAGTATATGCTGTCAATTGAGTTTTTGATCTTAGTCATTCTGATAGGTGTAAGATGAATCATTTTCCTTAGTCATTTTCCTGATGACTAAGGACACTGAGCATTTCCTTAAGTGCTTCTCATCCATTTGAGATTCCTCTGTTGAGAATTCTTTGTTTAGCTCTGTGCCCCATTTTTTCTCAAAAGACATTTATTGTTCCACTTCAGTACTCTTGGAGTGATTTGTGTCCAGGTGAAAAAAACCCCAAACAATATTCAAGGAATGGTTTCAGACTCATACTGCACACCTCATACTTTACTGCATATTAACGAGGAAGATGAACTATGTCTCCAGTCTTGAGATTTGTCTACATGACACAATAGTGCATATATTTATTTCCTCAAAGTTTTTATTTAGTTAACTTAATATATATTTTGTTCTTTATTTTTTACACATACACTTATATTATTACATGTACCTGTGCCCCATTTTAAAATTGTATTATTTTGTTTGTTGGTGTTTAATTTTTTTTGAGCACTTTATATATTTTGGATATTAGCTCTTTGTTGGATGTAGGATTGGTGAAGATCTTTTCCCAATCTGTAAGCTGCCATTCTGTTCTATTGACAGTGTCTTTTGCCCTACAGAAGCTTTTCAGTTTTGTGAGGTCCCATTTATTAATTATTGATCTTAGGGCCTGAGTTGTTGGTGTTCTGTTCAGGAAATTATATCCCGTGCCAATGAGTTCAAGGCTTTTCCCTATTTTTACTTCTAATAGATTTGGTATATATGGTTTTATGTTGAGATCTTTAATCCACTTGGACTTGAGTTTCATGCAGGGTAATAAATATGGATATATTTGCATTTATTTACACGTAGACATCCAGTTAGACCAGCACCATTTGTTAAAGATGATGGGTTTTTTTCATTGTATAGTATTAGCTTCTTTGTCAAAAATCAAGTGTCTGTAGGTGTGTGAATTTGTTTCTGAGTCTTCAATTTGATTGGTCAACCAGTTTATTTCTATGCCAGTGCCATGCAGTTTTTATTGCTATTTCTCTGTAGTATAGCTTGAAGTCAGGGATTGAGATACCTTTGGACATTTTTGGCTATTGTGGAAGAACTGATTTCCCTAATTTCTTTCTCCTCCAATTATTTGTCATCTGTATACAGGAGGGCTACTGATGTTTTTGAATTAATCTTGTATGCAGCCACTTTGCTGAAGGTGTTTATCAGCTGTGGGAGTTCTCTGGTGGAATTTTTTGGGTCACCTATGTATACTATCATATTATCTGAGAATAGCAATACTTTGACCTCTTTTTTTTTTTTTGTAGTTTGTATCCCCTTGATCTCCTTTAGTTGTCTTACTGCTTTAGCTAGAATTTCAAGTACTATATTGAAGAGCTATGGAGAGAGTGGGAAGTCTTTTCTTGTCCCTGATTTTAGTGCAATTGCTTTGAGTCTCTTTTCATTTAATTTGATGTTGACTATTGGATTGTTGTATATTGCCTTTATTATATTTAGGTATGGGCCTTGTATCCTTGATCTTTCCAAGATTTTTATCATGAAGCAGTGTTGGATTTTGGCAAAGGTCTTTTCTGCATCTAATGAGAATATCATGTGATTTTTTTCTTTCAGGTTGTTTATATGATGAATTATATGGATGCATTTTTCCATGTTGAATCATCCCTGCATCCTTGGGATGAAGCTTACTTGATTATGTTGGATGATGTATTTGATGTGTTCTTGGATTTGGTTTGTGAGTATTTTATTGAGTATTTTTCCATCAATGTTCATAGGGGAAATTGGTCTGAAATTCTCTTTCTTTGTTGATATTTTGTGTGGTTTAGCTATCAGTGTGACTGTGGATTCATAGAATGAGTTTGTCAGTGTTCTTTCTGTTCTGTTTTGTGGATTAGTTTGAGGAGTATTGGTATTAGCTCTTTTTTGAATGTCTGAAATAACTTGATTTTGCCTTAGGTCACAGGGCTATCTGGTATTAAATTGTGTCAGGTATGGGTTCCATTTTGTGAACTGGACCTAAGTCAAATCAGTTATTGGTTGGTTAATCTCATAAGCTTTGTACCACCATTGCTCCAGAATATCTTGCAGATAATACAATGTAGATAAAGTGCTTGTGGCTGACTTGGTGCTCATGTTTCTCTTTTGCTAGTGTGTACATTACCTTCCTGTAACAAAGACACTGGGATGTAGGAGTGAAGCTTTTATATAGGCACCAGATTGACAGATCCATGTTCAATGAGTTTTGTAGGTGTTGCCTTTATCCTTGCTATCAGTCTTTGGAGAGCAATATATATTCTTGACAATAGCCTAGGTTGTTTGGGGGTTCCTGTGGGGTCCCTTTGGCCAATAACTCAATTAGATGCCACCCCAATTCAGTGCTGGAAGCTTCATTTGGAAACAGGAGATGGCTAGTTGTGTCTCTTTTTTGGTGATTTCATTTAAATCACTTTCATATATGTATATGTTTTAGAAAGTTTCTACCGTATTATGTTTTCATACTACCCTTCAAATGTCCCTTAATTTTATCTACCTCTCCCCATAGTTCCTCCAACTTTCCCCTCTCCTCTTCCCATCCTCACTTTATTCTCCTATTCCAGATCTCCTACCACTCCCTTTCCTGATGAGATCAATGCTTAAATGGATTCATACTAATTTATCCTGACTTCATGTCCATCTTCCCTCTCCAAGAAGAAAATTTGCCTGTCTTGATTGAGCAAAAATCTTGTGAATGGTTTTCAGGGTCCTGGAACTGTTTCTTTTAAAAATTGTATTTAGCCAGCATTTGAGAATTTGATGGGTGAACAGAACCAAGATCTGTCAAAAATCTGGAGCAGTGCTTGATACTTAAGGATTAGGCCTCTGTACTCAGACATTTTTATGACAAATGGGAATAAAATGATTCTCTAGAGCAGTGGCTCTCAACCAATGGGTCGTGGCCATTGGAGAACACACATTTCTGATGGTCTTAGGAACTGAGATACTGCTCAGCAACAAAAATCACAGTTATGAAGTAGCAATTAAACAAATTCATGGTTGGAGGTTCCTAAGACCACTGGAAATATGTGTTAGAAAACACATGGTCATGATCCGCAGGTTGAGAAATGCTGCTCTAGGGTGTACAATTTATTAGAAATTTCTGAAAGATTATTTATATTTTTCTGCCTTTCATTAATGGATAAAAGAGCTATATTGGGTCAGAGAGCTAAAGATGATGCTCCAACATTATAGAGTGTTTTGGGTGACTGTTCAGGAAGCAAACTGTCTCTGTCATTTTTTTTTCTTATTTTGGAAGCTGCTAACCTGCACTTCTGGTTCATACAAGTAATTAAGTTTCATTCCTTCTCAAGTCTCTGATGGGTCTGAAGACCAGATAGCTTAGTCTTACACTTAACATTAGCTGTTTAAGGGATAAGATGTTTTAAGATCCAGATAGAGGTTTTAAGTGGACAGAGATGAGATATGATAGATATTGATTCTCATTCAGAATTTTAGACTCACCAAGATAGGAAAGATATTTTCTATAAGTTTGCCAAGTTCAATTAGCCAAAATAATATGATTGTAATATTCATATAATTCAGGATTGTTTCTTGGTTCTTCTTGTTGTATGTAATTCTTAAATTTACACGTAATAATATAAATGTATATGCCAAAAAATAAAATTATAGAAAAGAAAGAGCTAGTTACACCATATTTCTTCATTTTGTAATCTTGTTTTCAAAATCATTCTGAAAACCTTTTGAACATATATGTTAAAAATGTAGTTGCTGGTTAATTTCAAAGTATCTTTTGCACTCATTCACCATTAATGAAATAAAAAACTAAAAAATGCTGAGAGTAGGAGAAATAGTTTTTTGTAGGGAAGGACACATTAGCTGATTTTTCAATACTAGATAGCCCCCAAACATATATAAAAGTAACATTATATGGACTGAAAAAGTTGTATATGTGTCTTCAGGAACTCACACACACATAGTGAAAGAAAGGGAGAGTGAGAGAGAAAGAGATGTAATAATAATTAATGAAAAAAAGAGGCCATGAATTAGAACGAGAACAAAGAGAGGTTTAAGGGAGGGCTAAGAGACGGCACAGGGAAGGGGGAAATTATGTAACTATATTATAACCTAGGGGTTAAGATGTTTTTAGGTCTAGATAGATGCTTTAAGTTGATGATGATAAGATGTGATAGACTGATTTACATTCAGAATTTTAGACTCACCAAGATAGGAAGATGTTTTCTTCAAGGTTGCCAATTATAAATAGCCAAAACACTATGAATGTAACATTAATATAATTTCTGATTGTTTCATGGTTCTTCTTGCTGCAGGCAGCTTATTTTATATATGTGTAATAATATAAATGTATATGTAAAAAAGAAACAACCTTAAAAATATATATAAAAAAAGATGTGACCACACAGCCAGAAGATTTGGAGTAGTTAATTTTAGTGCCTTTCTTTTTTTTTTTTTCCCCTCATAAGGCTTTACAAGAGAGAACAGCACAGTAATGTCTTTGAATGTAAAGTATACCGTACCTTTTGGGATTGTTTTACTTTAGGAAGATGACTGCTATCACCTTTGTATGGACAACATTCCCCTTCACTACTGAAAACGAAAAGGCTAAAAGCGCCAAGATTTTGCCAGGAGCAGAGTGAGCACCCATGCAATCTACCTGAAGAGAGTTGGACTTCTTTTCATTTGATTGTGACTTTGCATAACTACTGGGGGATGTAAATTTACCAGTAATGTTATTTTGAAGCTGCTACCACTGTGTAAAACACTAATTATAACTGGATATATTTGATACAAACATACAGATATTTACCCAAAATATCAACCCAATTTACATAGGAATTACTAGCATCATAAATATGAATTTCTCTAATATGATAAATTTTAATTAAATTTAAAAATGTTCTTATTAAGTCACTCAAAAATTCATGAGAAGATAAACAATGGTGAGTTCTAGTGGCGGGATTAGGAAACAGAAATGGAGCTTAAGCTTTAAAGGTGAAAAATGTTGATGCAGCATGTACTTTAAAGTGTTTCAATTTAAAGAAGTTAAAGGGAGGAAGGGAATAAATTACAACACCTGCTACACACTGTAAGTGGTAAGAAGTTTCTGCATGTGCTACATTGCTCTGCTGTGATGCCATCCTCACTGTCTCGCTATTGCTGGAATGGGCGATTCTCCAGGCTCTGTAACAGAGTGTCACTTTATTCAGTATGTAATCGCAGTTCTCTTTGCTTTTCTGAAGGTAGGCAGGTGCATCACCTTTACAATGGCACAGCACTGAAGGGCATGGAAAGCACAGTCTGTGTTTTCTGGTAGAGTACTACCATGCCGTGGCAGAGTACCAAAGAATATGGCCATTCTGTTTCTGCTCAACACACAATGAAACTTCATATTATCATGTTATTGGTAATTAATCCTGTTAGCCAATATTCAATAAACGTTTATAGTTTCATTTATTGAGATTGTTAGGTCAAACTGGAATATGGTTGCTGCTAGTTTGGATGTTTTGGTAATAATGAGCATTTTTATTTAATTAATCTCTTGTTCAGGGCTGTTGCCTTTTTAAAAACTACCTTATATGTCCCCTAAAGTTGGTATTTTTTGCCCTTTTACGTGAATATTAATAGTGTTTTGCTAAGTATGCTGCTGCAAATTGCTGTGTACTTATCTTGTTTTATTCTTCCACACCTGATGACTTGTGAATGTTTTCCCTATTTCACACACGTGCAATCAAGGTAGAAAATTATAGGGTCAGGATATGAGACGATTCTTCTCCTCCCTCTCCTCCCCTCTCCTCTCCTCTCCTCTCCTCCCCTCCCCTCTCCTCTCCTCACCCCTCCTCTCCTCTCCTCTCCTCACCCCTCCTATCCTCTCCTCCCCTCTCTTCTCCTCTCTTCTCCTCCCCTCTCCTCTCCTCTCCTCACCCCTCCTCTCCTCTCCTCTCCTCACCCCTCCTATCCTCTCCTCCCCTCTCTTCTCCTCCCCTCTCCTCTCCTCACCCCTCCTATCCTCTCCTCCCCTCTCTTCTCCTCCCCTCTCCTCTCCTCACCTCTCCTCTCCTCTCCTCCCCTCCCCTCTCCTCCCCTCCCCTCTCCTCCCCTCCCCTCTCCTCCCCTCTCCTCTCCTCCCCTCCCCTTCCCTCTCCTCTCCTCCCCTCTCTGCTCCTCTCCTCTCCTCCCCTCCCCTCTCCTGTCCTCTCCTCTCTTTCCCTCCACTCCCCTCTCCTCTCCTCTCCTCCCTTTCCATTCCTTACCTCTCTCCTTTCCTCTCCTCCCCTCCCCTTCCCTCGCCTCTCCTCCCTCTCCTCTGCTCTCTTTCCTCTCCTCTCCTCCCCTCCACTCTCCTTTCCTGTCCTCCTCTCCCCTCCCCTCTCCTCTCCTCCTCTCACCTCCCCTCCCCTCTCCTCCCATCTCCTCCCCTTCCTCACCCCTCCCCTCCCCTCTTCTCTCCTCTCCTCTTCTCCTTTCCTCTCCTCTTCGATTTCCCTTCTATATTAGACCTATAGAGCATCTCAATAAATTCATACTATTTTAAATGATCTTGAACATTTTTCTCTGTGTGGTCGTTTCCTTTTTGATAGTTTTCATGGAGTAGTAGTTTAGTTTTAGGATTACAGCACAATCTATGTGTGTGGAAGACCACAGCCCCATTGGGAGCTGTACAGGGAGTCATGTTTAAGTGGGTAAAGGGTAAGGCTGATCTGTATATATAAAGTTTATTTTGTGTATTTACACAACAAAGATGGAATTTTGGAAAATATATTCTTTCTAAACAAAAGTTCAGGAAAGCTTGTAGTGATTGTATGCATTGATTATTTTGTTTTATTTCAGTTAAGATAAAAACTCACTGTATTCTATTTACTTATTTTTATAATTTAATCCTCTAAAATTATCTTGTATTTCTCACTAAAGAATTCCATTACACAAATAGTACACTTGCAACTAAAAACATCAAATCTTTTAAATAAGCAGAGTTTACATGGTGAAACATCATAAAACATCTCTTTATTTTTCTTCTGTTAAGTGTCTGTGCTCTTTAGTTATACCAAAAGTTGTTCTCAAAAAAGAAGAGAGCATAATCTTAATTTGCAAATATAGAACTGAGATACTTAAATTGAGGCACCAATTTATTCTATTCCTCCCTGTAGTTGAGGTACATCCAGAAGATGGGGTAAAATTTGGGAATCGAAAAAGCTGTGTGTTCAACAAAGCCACATGGAGACCATGCTGAAGATGAGCTATAAGAGAGCCCGAGTGAGCAATTTTAAGTCTGAAAGCATTTCTGGATAATTTGAGCACTATAGTATTGAAAAAGAGATTAATTTTAGTCTTTGACGTAATCAAATAAAGAGAAATGATAGAAACTGTTGCACTATAAAAGGAATTTATCCACTCCCCATGTATACATATTATATCCATGACTTTGTTAACTTTTTATTGCCTATGACATAATATTGAAGAATATAGCAGTCTTCTAATTTCTCACAGAGTCACATAGAAATCCACAGAGAAGCTTTCCCTGAGAAAAACAAAATGAAACATAAAAAGGCTTAGTTAGAAATTCTTTTTACAAGAGCTAGCTTCCATAATGTAAGTTTCTCTCAAGAAAAGTGCCAAACTATCAGTATGAACTATTTCACCTTCTATGTAGATTTAAATTAATGTAGGCCCAGGAAAATTACACCTTAGTATGATTTGCTTCAAGAATTAGACCTCTGTTTTCATAAATGCATGATTTTTCCTTGACCTCGAAGGAAGGTTTTGAAAGGGTTGGGCTTTAGGAAAGACCGCGAAACTCCCTTTAAAAGGCTGAGGAGATGGTTCAGTCAGTAACGTGATAGAATGCGGGATGGAGTCTGTATGTTAGCCAGCACTTCAGGTGGTTCTGATGCGGTGATCCACATCAATTTCCCTCTCCTTCAAATAAAAGTTAATAGTGACACTGATTTTTCTTGTGTCAAGGGTTTTGAGAGGAACTGGCATCGCGCTCAGTGATTGACACATGGTGTCTTGCATGAAGCCCTGGGATTCATCACTGCTGCCCTCCATCACTAAAAAGGGGGTTTTGTGGGGCTCATAATGGGAAAAAGTTTCAAAATGACACTGATAATTATATTCTATATATTTTTATATTCTGTTCTTATTTATTCTTTTATTTTTGTGGTTTTGCTCCAGGTGGCGAAGATTCTATTCACCAACCTCCTTGGGCGTAATTTATTTGAGGACTCACTCATTTACTTCTTCAGGTAGGTACAGCATTTATGAAACTGCCATAGAAGACGGTTACAAAAGCTACATAAAGTCAAGAGAATCTACAGAGTCAGATCTTTAACCTGGGTTTTGAATGTAATGTAAACATTTGGAAGACAAATGAACCAGAACACAGAAAATCTTGAGGGAGAATCTTGACCATGTCTAGGAGGAATCATGGTGAGCATTTTAAAAATTATTTATACTTGCACATTATTGTGGAAGTTATCCATGTGTGATACTGGCCAATCTTGAAAAAAAAAAAAAAACCATAAGGGTGGATTGTGACATAAGGAGAGATTTTGGAATCCAGTATTCACCTTGAGTGCAATTTCCTATAAGTGAAGAGGACTGTGATTCAGGAAACATTAAAATAAAACCAACGTCCTTGCCAAAAACAGTCTCTAATGCGCTACAACGCAGAACTTCCTGATGTGTGCATTTCATGTAGATAACTGAGTCACTTTCAGTGGCGGATGGACTAATGGAAGAAGGCAGGAGCTAATGAGAACACGGTAAAGCAGGCACCACTGTTGAGAGTAGGCAACCCTGACCAAAGGAGGATGGGCTGCATCTGATTCTAAGTCTCAAGCTCAGGAAAATCAACTTCCGAAAGAAAAATTAAAGCAAGAAACCATGGCCATAATTTGGGTCTCTTTTAAGTTATCTGTCATGTTGCTGTTTTCTTCTTTACATTTCTTTATGCAAGTTGATAATGAGTTATCAAAATTCAAACAGATTTCTCCCATATCTGTTTAAAACAAATTAGAAAAAAAATCTGTTAAGGCAAAAATAAGTAAAAACAAAAGGACACTCATTTGAACTATTGTTAAAGTCATTAAACCATGTCTTTAACCCTTTCTTACTATTTAAAAACGTCTCTCTTTCATGAATTATGTGCATATCTTATACAGCCTAATAGTGGAAATATTTTTGTTTGTTCAGGAAAGGAAGGTCTTTGTAAACACTGTATGAGCATGTTTAAAACTGTAAGGTGCAGATGACTAATATAGCATAATTAACACACAACATGCTGTGAGGAATCTAAAAAGTAAATGTTGAAGGGAGTGCCACTGAACGAAAGTGAAACTTCCTAGAATTCTCATGCCAAAGCTTCATAAGGTATTTTGGGAACTCTGGCATTTTAACTGTTTCAGTCACACTGAAAATAAGCTGACAACTGTGTTAGTGAAACACAAACCCCCTAGGCCAAACAAAACAAAACAAAAATGACATTACAAAGTCATTTGAAGCCCAATCATGTTGTGATACTTAGGGTCACCAACTCATTTATTCATATTTGAAAATAAAGATAAGATTGAAATAATTATTGTAACACACATGCACACATCACTGCTATACGAATCCCAACAAATAGCCTAAAATTGAGCTAAATACAGCAGTGTGTCTAGGGAAGGACGTGTTTCATTTTTGAGCCCATTCACTGCGAACTAAGCATTCATCATCTCTTCCCTCCTCTACACACACACACACACACACACACACACACACACAGACACAGAGACACACACACACAGACACACAGAGACACACACACAGACACACACAGAGACACACACACAGACACACACACAGAGACAGACACACAGAGACACACACAGACACACACACAGACACAGACACACAGAGACACACACAGACAAACACACAGACACACACACACAGAGACACACACACAGACAGACACACACACACACAGAGACACACACACAGACACATACACAGACACACACACAGACACAGACACACACACAGACAAACACACAGACACAGACACACACACAGAGACACACAGACACACACAGACACAGACACACACAGAGACACACAGACACACACACAGAGACACACACACACACACACAAACCTCATCGAACACAGATTTATGGTAAGTCTCATTATGTAATGAGAAAAAACAAATGCTAAAACAGTTTGCAAATAATGTATGACACCGTAGGAAAGATCACTACTAACAACTGAGGACAACTAACTTCTCTGCAATAAAGTCACATGCGTATGGGTTGGTAATTCATTTTAAACCTTATCTAGCCGTATGTAGGTAGTTTCCTGGGTACCACCACCACAGTTTGGTACCCATGGATATCCCTGAAGAGCAAAACAGATCGCATTGCTGTGCTGTTCTTTCCTTATATTTAAGTGCCTTTGGAGTGTTTACACTTTTAGTTTAAACAACTACCACACGTCATGGAATGTTTTGTGGAGCAGCAGATCATGTCCTGGGCAATGAAGAACTAAGCTGAAAACTAGCACTACCTAAATTTCAGGAACTGAGGAACGAGGCAACACAATGCAGTGCAGCTGTCTTGGAGCACAGCCACAGCAGATCTCTGTTGTAGAGATTCACCGAGCCTGTTCTTTTACAAATGGGATTCATGAGGACAAAGCGAAAGGGTGGTGTAAGGAATCGCCTGTGAACTCTTTTCCACGGCTTTGAAGTTCTACTGTTTCCACAATATTTATGTGGAGGCGGGAACCTTACTGTGGGCAGTAGGAGGGCGCTAGCGTATTGAGCCATTGTTTTGGGGGTTCTGAATAACATTAAGCATTTAACACCACCAGTTAGAAATACGTTAAATAAAAAAATTATTTATAAGGTACAAAATTTTGATATTATTATTCAATTTGATTACAATTTCCATTTGCACCAGAGTTCTCAAGAGTTAGAGGAGTATGACAAGATGAACGCCGAAGACTTTATTCATATTATTACAGGGTATCACGAGTGGGGAATGGGAAATACTGTGCCAGTAATCATCTCCAGAGAAGGGAAGGGACCACTCAAAGATATATACAGGTAATCAATAGAAAAATCTTTCTGATTTTTAGAAAACATATTGTCCTCACTCCGACATTTTTGCAATGAGGCAAGTTAGAAATACATGCCACGGAGGCCCATATAGGATCAAAACGGCATCTCGAATGCATTAAATAGTTCATGGTTTGCTTCATATATGATCAAAGCTTCTGTTTCAATTACCTTTTAATTAGCTATCAATTATTTGAAATTCAGTTTCATCTGGATAGAATCATTTACCTTTCCACCTGTACTTTCCACTGATCCACGCAGAGATGATCTAGTGTAGTGGAGGACACCATGCCAACGTTGTTGTTGCTGATAGCCACAGGTGCTAATGAAGAGCTATGAGCACAGAACCATTTATTTCCTGTATGAGACTGGAGGGCCTTAGTTATCTCATGGTCTTATACACCAGAAGTTCTCGCCAGCGACACAACAAAGACAAGGGCACATGTTCTTATTTTCCTTCTAGATTAAAATGCCCTGAGGGAATGGGGTATTGCTTACAGACTTACAATTCTTCAAGGCCTACTATTAATAATGGCATTTGTTGCATCTATTCTATATAGAAGGATCTTTGAAACCATCTCTCCATCTCAGATCCCTTCTATAAGGAGGATTTTATTATCTATATATGTCCTTGTCCTGTTTATTAAAGACAAAGAGGCATTTGAGTAATCTATGGAAAGTACCATAGCTGACATAGTGTAGTACATTAAAAACAGTGTATTATTTTGTATATTATAATTTTAGTATCTCTGTGGTGTGCCATTCATGACAGTAAAGTTAGGGTTTATGGATTATGAAGGAATCCTAAAAAGAACTTTATAATTATAGTTCTACATATTAGTGAATTTTAATTAATAGTAATCTCACAATAATTTCTTCTTACAGTTATTTTTTTGTCAACAAAACTTGTCAGCAAAAGTGTATCATAGATTAGAATGATTACCTAAAACCCGTGACTGTCAGATGTGTAAAATAGGCTTTAGGTGTTATTAACACAACCACATAATTTGATAGTAGTGGTGAGCATGGTTTTCTAATTATTCATTCAAGGCTCACGGTGTTAAGCATGATTAAAGTTTTATTACAGTCAATTTTCACTTTAGCCTTGAGGGCTGGGGATATACAAGGTTAGAGAGCAGAGAAATTAAGCATATTACTCAAACTCCTAGCTAGCTGATGGAAGAGGAAAAGTGAAGATTCACACAGAGTTTTATATGCAGAATGCTTAATCTTATTTGTCATGTCTTAGGTGGTTAGGCACCACCCAGAAAACAGTGTTTTGGTTGATATTGATTGCCAGTTTGACTGGACCCAGAATCACCTAGGATACAAATCTCTGCGGACATCTGTGGAGGATTATCTATAATAGGTCAATGGCTGTAGGAGGACTCACCGTAAATGTGGGTGATATCATTCCGCAGGCTAGAATTTCAGACTACAAAGACAGGAAGGCTCTGGTTCAACACAAGAGCTCATCAATTTGTCACTCCCTGTTTCCTGACTGCACATGCAATGCCATCAGCAGCTTTAGGATCCTGTTCTGTCTTTCCTGCCACAGTGGACTTCCCCCACAACTGTAACCAGAAAGAGCCCTGCCTTCACTGAGTTGCATGGGTCAGGTGTTTTATTGCAGAAACAAGTGAGGCAACTTTCACATTGAGGAAACAAATATGGAAAACTGAACGTGGGAGGGGCCATTGCTTTGCTAAACCTGAACACATTGTTTTCCTTGGGCCTTTGCAATTGCCTTGTGGGAAGAATGAAGAGGAGCTTGGCACTTAAGGTTAGGGAAGTCCTCGTGTGCTGGGAACAGAGCTTAACGGACCATTCAGGTGGGAGTTTGGAAGACCTGAAGACAGAGAAAACACAGACAGGGAATGCCCTGTTTCATGGAGAAACAAAGAATGATTCAGAAACATAGCTAGGAGCTACTTTAGTTACATTCTGCAAAGAATCTAGCTGCACTCTACCCAGTCCTGATAACTTGAACAAGACTGTTCTAATTCTCAAAGAGAAACCCACAGCATCGGCACAATAGGTAAGCTATCTTGAGGGCAAGATCTCACCAATTTCATTGGAGCTGTACTTGCAAAAATTTAAATTATTTTAAATTAAAAAACAAACAAACAAAACAAACCGAGAATGACACAGAAAGGGCACCCGTCCTGGAAAAACAACAGCCTAAGGAAGACTTTTCACGTTCAGCTACCAAAGCATACAGATGCTGCAAAAGCTTTAGTCTAGGAGAGGCAGCCTACAACATGATGTGGCCCCTAGAATTCGGCAATCCAAGTGGTATTGATTTATCACAACAGAAAGTACAAGATTGAGTTCATCATAGAGTATTGCTCCATGGTCTTAGAATACCTCTGATGCCAGACAGTATGTGGCCGAGACGGAGTCCCCGCAAGAGACCCCTGGTATGAAACTGTGAACATAAATCCTGAGTTATAGTAGACACCCAAAGATATTGGAGATGTCAGGCCCGTGGGAGGTCTGCTGAGGAAGGCCATAGTTATGTAACAGACTGGCTCAAGAGAGTATGCTCCAAGGGGCAGAGCTAGAGATTCTGGGCTATCCTTTACAACTAGACAATCAAGGTGCGCATGGTCATTATGCTGGACTGGAGCTTTCAGTTCTTTTCTTCTTATTCTTCTTCTTTCTTCTTTCTTCTTCTTCTTCTTCTTCTTCTCTTCTTCTTCTTCTTCTTCTTTCTTTTCTTTTGGTATAAGTTCCAAAGGGCACATTATTTTGTTGATGTTTTTTAATAGCTTAGGCTTGACATCTTTCTGACTAATCAGCCTTCCATGGTAAATATTCACCTCCAGTAAGGCAAGCTTTTGCTAAGATCCTCTAATCAAGGGGAAAAAAAGATGCCCCAGAAATAGAATCATAGAGAGACAGTACAAAAGGAAGGCCACACTGAGCATACTCCTGCTTACGATCCTTAAGGGTCTGAAATGAAAAGGGCAGGTAATTTCTGACTCGCTGCCCTGGGTTATTAGGATCAGGCATTTTCTCACTCACAAAAGAGAAAATCCTTCCATGTCTCTCCTGATCTCTTGGGCTCGATACAAAGTCTCTTGGCTGGGAGACCTGTGCATGACCTTAAAAGGAGTCAATTTTTCTCAGGAGGGTGAGAAACCTTCCCAACAACCTCAGAAAGAAACGAAACAAAGCAACAAAAGGTTTCCATGCTATCAGGAACTGAACTTGATGGATAGGTTTTAGGAGTAGAGGAAATTGGATCTTGAGGTGCAAAACCAGCACAAGTAGGAGACCCCTCAACCTCACCACAGAGGCATACATCAGGTAACAGATCTTTAGGCTCTAAGCCTTTTCTATTCCCAGCGCTAGCTCTGCTTTTTATTGACCACTTTCATCTTTTAATTTTAACTGTATCGTTTTACATAGTACCTATTTTATTTCTTTCCAAAGCTGAAAAGAATCATTAAGAAATTTCTTTTTGGTCCTCTTGCATCTAATCTCTCCGAATTGTTTTTCCTGAGATCAAGTTCTGGGATCTAGAGATCCCTTTTAAAGAGAAAGATGGCTGAAGCTCACTAAGGAGTCCCAAGAATTTCGTCAATTGATGGCGTCTCATTTTAACTCTTTCCTTCAGCAACTTTGCTGCTCCTTCAACCCTGTCTTATCTCTTACCTCCCATGAATTCTCCTGACTTTTTTTTCAATGTTCAGTTTCCTTTAATGACTCCATCTTCCTCGAAGGGTGGGTGCAGGTAGCTAGGCGACAGCAAGACATGTTCACTTGAAGATTTTGCCTTGACTGAGGGCTTTTGCCCACGTGCTGGAAGGCCCCTCCCAGGAAAAGTACTCTGGAACCAAAGTCTGTGTCTGCTGGCTACTAGGATGCAGTTTCGCCATGTATGCAACTCGTAGTTCATTGCTTTGGTCTTACTATATTTGTGTTCACATGATTTCAGAAGTTCCTGCCATTTGACCTTTTTTTTTTTTTTTTTTTTTTTTAAACATCCTTTCTTTTTTCTTAAATACCCATATTTCAGGTCCCTGATCCTGAAACTACCTGTAAGTGCCTGCTTACTTGGCTGTGGTCACATGATAGGACCGTGAGGAAATAATCAGGCCAGTTGGAGGGATCACAGCACAACTGAGGCTGTGACAATTTTATTGAGAGCAATCAGACTTCATATACCTTTGTCAGAAGCAGACTATAATGACAGTTGCCAGGATTAATAAATTTGTAATTGCCAGGATACAATGCAAGCTACACAGAGTACACAAGATTAACATCTAAGAGTAATTGTCCTGTCAAGCTTCCCTGGGTCCTTGACTCCCAGGGACCATATGGAAAAATACAAAGAGGCCTGGATGCTTCACTGCTTAAGGGAGCGCATCGGCCTCTCAGGTACTGGAAGGCACTTTGTGCCCCTGGAGCCATGGACTCTAACCTGAAAGCCCTATGACCACACCTGCCACTCATGGCAGGGTAGGCCAGGCCCACTCCATGGTTCCTGCATTTCTTATTCTTCTCTGTAAATTTTCCCTCCCAGCCATGTTGTTGCTTGTTTGCTATGTGGCTGGCCACTATAGCTCAAACAGCATGGCTTGCTGTCTCCTTCTCTAAGCAGCTTCAGAGACTTACAGCTTGCCTTCCTCTTTTTCCTCTGATAAACTTTAATAAAATTGTCTTTCAGCCTCTGTTTGAGTCTGCTCTTAAGTTACTTTATTAATGAGACCAGAACCCAAGATGGGCCCTGACATCCAGAAGGCAACCACCAAGCTGTCATTTACAAACCATGTCACCATCTGAAAACCCCGGGACACTTACACTCCTTCCAGTATTTAGGATAGAACAACTAGCGCCTATGGATGAGGAACTGTAAGTAGAAATTTCAGAATGTAGAAACTGTGAACAGAAGAACTCCTATGGGTGAATCATTTTTTAAAAATGAACGGCTCGGATGTAGGGTTGGTGAACACTTTTCCCAGTTTGTAGGCTGTCATTTTGTTGTGTCCTTTGCCTTACAGAAGCTTTCAGTTTCATAAGGTCCCATTTATTAATTGTTGACCTTAGAGCTTGAGCTGTTGGTGTTCTGTTCGGAAAGCTGTCTCCTCTGCCAATGAGTTCAAGCTCCTCCCCACTTTCTCTTCTAATAGATTTAGTGTGTCTGGTTTTATGTTGAGGTCTTTAATCCACTTGGGCGTTAGTTTTGTACAGGCTTATAATATGGATCTATTTGCATTTTTTTTACAAGTCGACATCCAGTTAGACCAGTACCATTTGTTGAAAATGCTTTTTTTTCCCATTGTATGGTTTTTGACTCCTTTGTCAAATCAAATGTCCATAGATGTGTGTATGGGTTTATTTCGGGTCTTCTATTCAATTCCACTGGTCAACCAGCCTATTTCTATGGCAGTACTATGCTGCTTTTATTACTGTTAAATAAGAAATACAGCTTGAGAATCAGGCATGGGGATTCCTCTGGAAGATCTTTTATTGTACAGGATTGTTTAGCTATTCTGGGTTTTTGCTTTTCCATATGAAGTTGAGAATTGATCTTTCAAGGTATGTAAAAAAGTCGTGTAGGTATTTTGCATAGGGGTTGCACTGAATCTGTAGATGCTTTTGGTAGGGACGGCCATGCTTGTGTTTCTTGGACCTCACTCCAATGCTTATTCTTTTGAAACTTAACTCCTTGATTTGATTAAGCTGGTGTGTGTGTGTGTGGTGTGTGTGTGTGTGTGTGTGTGTGTGTGTGTTTGTGTGTGTGTCATCTTTAAACTCCTTGAATTATCTGATAGATGTAAGATTGCTCTTTTAAGCCAAATCTATTCAATGGAAAAAGGATAGCATCTTCAACAAAATGGTGCTGGTCTAACTGGAGGTCTATGTGTAAAAAAATGCAACTGGACCCATGTTTGTCACCTTGCACAAAACTCAAATCCAAGTGGATTAAAGACCTCAACATAAAACCAGAGACACTAAGTCATTTAGAAGAAAAAGTGGGGAAGAGCCTGGAGCCTGTAAGGCAGGAGACACTGTCAGAGAACAAAGCGACAGCCTACAGACTGGGAAAAGATCTTCACCAACCCTACATCTGACAAGGTTAATATCCAAAATATATAAAGAACTCAAGAAGCTAAACACCACCAAACCAAATAACCCAATTGAGAAATGGGGCTTGGAACTAAACAGAGAATTCTCAACAGAGGAATAATCAATGGCTGAGAAACACTTAAAGAAATGCTTCAACCTCCTTAGTCATCAGGGAAATGCAAATCAAAACAACTCTGAGATTCCATCCTACACCCATCAGAATGGCTAAGATAAAAAATTCAAGCAACACCACATGCTGGCAAGGATGTTGGGAGAGAGGAACACTCCTTCATTGCTGGTGGAAATGAAAACTAGTACAGCCACTTTGGAAATCTATCTGGTGCTATCTCAGAAAAATGGGAATAGGGCTTCCTTAAGACCCAGCTATTCCACTCCTTGGAATATACCCAGAAGATGCTCCAGCACACAACAAGAACATTTGCTCAACCATGTTCATAGCAGCCTTATTCATCATAGCCAAAACATGGAAACAGCCTAAGTGTCCCTCAGTAGAAGAATGGATAAAGAAACTGTGGTACATATACACTATGGAATACTACTCAGCTATTAAAAACAAGGAATTCCCGAAATTTGTGGATAAATGGATTGAGCTAAAAATGATCATAATGAGTGAGTTAACCCAGAAGCAGAAAGAATCAAATGGTATATACTCACTTATATCTGCATACTAGCCCAAGGGGCATGTCCCACAAAGCCTTCACTTACCAGGAAACTGGGACAGAGGGGAGGACATGCTACTGGGACTCTAGATGAGAGAAGCATGGGAGAATGGAAAAGTTGAAGGATCCAGAGGATCCTAGAAACCTACAAGTAGAACATTATGATAGGCAGATTTGGGCCCAGGGGTCCCGCTCAAACTAAGGCACCAGTCAAGGACAATACAGGCGGTAAACTTTAAACCTCTACCCAGATCTAGCCAATGGTCAGAACATTCTCCACAGTTGAGTGGAGAGTGGGGTATGACTTTCTCACGTACACTGGTGCCTCACATTTGACTATGTCCCTGGAGGGTGAGACCTGGTGGCCCTCAGAGGAAGGACAGCAGGTTACCAAGAAGAGACTTGATACCCTATGAGCATATACAGGGGGAGGTAATCCTCCTCAGGAACAGTCATAGGGAAGGGGAATAAGGGGAAGAGGGGAGGGAGGGAAGAATGGGAGGATACAAGGGACGGGATAACCATTGAGATGCAACAAGAATAAATTAATAAAAAAAAAAAACAAGTAGAAAAAAAAAGTGACATTACCGGTATCAAGCAGAAAAGTAGGAAAACTGTGGCACAAAGTGCAACCTGTTTACAGTCCAGAAGCTGAGGCAGGAAGTCCAATTGGACCTCAGCTGTGACTATTCATTCCAAGTGACTCAAATATTTTGCTACCCTGGGCACATTTAGAAATGACTCTCCTGTCTCTGTGCCTCTATCATTGTTTCCACATTTAGAAATGACCCGAGACCCTTTTGGGTATTGATTTTTTTTTTAAGGTCACAAAATGTGTTAACAAGTGGGTAGATTGCATTAATGACATGTGTGAGTGCCCAACCATAGGCAGCTGTTGGAGATGTTCTGTTGCAAGTTTGGTGTGGGGGTAGACATCTGACTTAATTTTCTCCTAATGCTACATGGGACGCTTCCCTGTGTTTTGTGATGAGGGGCTGATCTTGCACAGAAAGAAACCTTTCACAAGAAGTCAAGAAGTAGAGTCTGCAGGGCGTTGGTTCAAGGAGCCACCAATGATGAGCATGGAATGAGTTAGCTCAATGGGTGATCCACTCGGGACTTTTAAATAATGTCCCCCTGTAAGCTTTGTATAATTTATATAGGTTCAGTGTATTTCCTATTAAATTAATTTCTGGGCATGATATAAAAAAAAAAAAAAGATTACTCTTTTAGAACTCCGTGTCCTGGAGTTTGTCTATGTAATTCTCATTGGAAGACATTTTTATGGGACAGGTAGGTTTTGGAAAGAAAATACTGGTTTTATCTTTCATATTGTTTGAATTCTTATGAAGAGATTTGAGCATTTGGGCTTCCTTTATTATTTCTGAGTTTTTACTGGACAAAGCGGGTTGCTGGAGAAGTGAAGGCCTGGGTGTGAATTGAGTACAGAAGTAGGAAATAGCTTCAGTGGAATAAATTCAGATGGACCGAGGGCATTAAGATGTTTACAAAATGTACTTCCTGTTCATAGCTGGACTTGCAGGGGTAGATTTCTCTAAATGAAAAGATTGGCTATGAGTTGGAAGAGTTCTATGATTCATGGGGCAGGTAAAGAGGACCCTGGCCCAAGCCTAGAGCATCTCTACTTGAAGTTAGACTAGGCTGCTGGACTAGTTGTAGGGCCCAGTCTAAATCTGGTGGGTTGCAGAAAAGTTGCAAATGAAGATGTCATGGGTACAAACTAAACCCTGGAGAGAACATGTACAGTTTTTTTTTTTTTTACCTGAAGTGTGTTGGTGGACCAGACCAGCAGGGACCTATAGATGGTTTTGGATAGGGTAGCTCCTGCTGGAAGCTTAGAGTTTGGTTGCACGTAGGCAGGCTTGGTAGGCTATGGCTCAGATTGTGTTACCCGGGCTTCCTACTACCCTTCTTAGGAGAGGAGAAAGTGATTAGTCTGGGAATGGAAACGGGTTGTGGTGTGAGTGCACACAGGTAGAATATGTCCTAGAAAAAACCTAGAAGCTTGTTGAGGTGGTGAAACTAGATGGGAGCAAGGAATATAGGACTTGGGCTAGATCTAGTTGGCTAAGGAAAAGTAAATATTGAGAGGTAGGGGATACTTACAAAGCTAGACCCTGGAGCAGGGTGTGGAATTTGGGGTATGCAGTGTGATGATGGAGGCTTTTCAAACATAAAAGCGTAGCCTAACTTCATTATGAAGACAATATATGTGAAAGTACCCAGACATTTTGAATGAGACTATTACAATCTCTACTACAGTGTAGCTTAATGCCACAGCAATTATTAATATCTCCAGAAGCTAACTTGGCAATATTTACCATAATTTTCTAAAGTCACCCCTTTGCTAACACCAGTTTCTCTGTGGCAGAAACTCACTTCTAGGGTCAAACCCATACATTAATTTCTGTAGCCAAAGAAGAGAACTGTAGTTCTGTAATACTTGGTTCTTAGGGATCTCAGATTTCTAGAACTCTCCCATGGATGGGAAGCAGAAATAGTAGGTAGGAATTAAACGCTCAAGTGTTTAGCTTCTGATGTATTCATTTTCAGCGGTGATCCTGGAGTGCTATTCTTGAAGGGTAGCCTCAACATAACAGTTGCACCGTGTAATACATGGAAGAGGGCTACAGACTCAAAGCATTCAGTTCTTGACTTTAAAAGTAAATTTATTGGACAACAAAATAATTTTATCTTAAGATGTGATTTTTCTTGGTCATTTACTGACCCAATAACATTTCTGTTCTCCTTGAATTTTGTTCTTATTTACCATTTCAACCGTACTTCAACGATGTTATCCCTATAAACTGCTATTGATTATATGGGTGGTTAGCAGCTTGTTAAACCATGATTAAGCCTTTATAGTTGTTACCATAGTGTAACATCTCCACAAAGCATGGTCTCTCTCTCTCTCTCTCTCTCTCTCTCTCTCTCTCTCTCTCTCTCTCTCTCTCTCTCTCTCTCTCTCTCTCCTCTTCTCTGTGTATCTCTGGCTGTCCTGGAACTTACTCTGTAGACCAGGATGGCCTTGAAGTCAGAGATTCACTTGTCACTGCCTCACAAGTGCTAGGAGTAAAGGTGGTGCTTCCGCTGCCACCACCCGGTTAAGCATTCTTTTCTTATGGTTAATTTTATGATGAATAATAATAATTTAAGCTTAGGCCTCTTGTTCCTATAGGGTGCTGTTCACCTGTATTGTTTCCCATGTAGAAATGATCATGATGAAGAATTTTCTAACTCTGATCGCAATGATTCTATGATCATATTCTAATAATTACAACCTAGAGCTGTTAATGTGTATCAATCTATTTTATACTTGACACATTAAGTATACCTCTTCAAAAGATCTGAAATCATAAATTATTGCCATTTTAGCGCCTAGAAAATGAAGATACAGAATGTGTAAATTGCTCATTGCGGAAATAACTCACTCAATGAAAAGACTGCAAAGAAAGAACATTTGACAGGTTTTAAAAAGCAGTCTTCAGGGATAATACCCTGTTTATATTCATTTGTGAAGCTTCTAATGATAATACCTTCACTTAAAATACTACCAATTATTTAACAAAGAAATCATCCATGATCTGAAGACAGTTTTAAGTTAAAGTAGCTCTTTGTGACCTTTTGTGAAATGCTTATTGTACACAGGTTTTATTGGAGCCTTATTTCAAAGACACAACATCATATAAAACTCCCAATTTACAGACTCAAAGCCTTCAGTGCTTGACTTTTAAAGTACATTTTATTAGACAACAAAACCATTTTGTCTTAGGAGATAATTTTTCCTGGTCAATTACTGACCCAATAACATTTTTGCTTTCCTTCTTTTTTACTTCTTATTTACCATTAAAACCATATTTAATGTACATAGTATTTGGTGTAAGTCTGTGATTGAATTGGGCCTCTGTTAAGTTGGAGCTAATTCTTTTGTCTGATATTCTGGGCCTCTGTCATTTATTTCTCTGTCTCATCTTAATGTAGTTGTGTACAATATATGCCCACTTACTCACACTGCTGTACATTTAACTATTTTCCTCAAGAGCTTTATTATTAGTGATGTTGAAGGTCATTCTTACTCTTTTAATTAATTAATTAATCAACATCCTGATAGCAGTTTTACTTCCTCCCTTTACTCCCAGTCCCTCCCTTTCCCTTCCTTCCCCATGATCCTCCAGTCCTCCTCTCTCTTCAGAATAGGGGAGCCACCCAGGGATGTCAACCCAGGCATATAAAGTTGCAGTAGGATTATTGTGGCTAGACAAGGCAGCCCAGCAAAGGGAAAGGGATCCAAAGGCAGGCAACAGAGTCAGAGGCAGCCCCTGCTTCTGCTATTAGGAGACCCACATGAAGACCAAGCTGCACAACTGTCATAAATGTGCAGAGCGCCTAGGTCTGTCTCATGCATGCTCTCTGGCAGTTCAGTCTCTGTGGGCCCCTATGGGCCCAAGTTAGCTGATTCTGTAGGTTTTCTTGTGATATCTAAGACCTATCTGGCTTCTTCAATCCTTCCTCTCCATCTTCCACAAGATTCCCCAAGCTCTGCCTGATGTTTGGCTGGGGGTCTCTGCATCAGTTTCCATCAGCGGCTGGGTGAAGACTTTGAGATGACAGATATAGTAGGTGTCTATCTGCAAGGACAGCAGAATATCATTAATTGTGACAGAGGGGGGCTTTCTCCCATGGCATGGGTCTCAAATGGTCATTGGTTAGCCTTTCACTCAATTCCTGCTCCATTTTTATCCCTTCACCTCTGGTAGGCAGGACAAATTGTGGGTCAAAGGTTTTCTGCTCCATTTTTACCTGTGACTAGATTCCTCCTGTTCCCTTCTCCACTCCTTCCACCAACCAGTTCCCTCCCTCCACACACTCCCTATGTCTATTCTATTTTCCCTACTCAGTGAAACTCAAGCATTCCCCCCTTAGGCATTCCTTGTTACTTAGCTTCTTTGGGTCTGTGAACTGTAGCATGGTTTTCTTGTACTTCATGTCTAAATATCCACTTATAAGCAAGTACATACCATGTTTGTCTTTCTGGGTCTGGGTTACCCAACTCAGGATGTCTTTTCTACTTCCATCTATTTGCTTGCAAATTTCATAATGTCATTGCTTTTGGTAGTTGAGTAATATTCCATTGTGTATGCACCACATTTTCTTTATCCATTCTTCAATTGAAGGACATATAAGTTGTTTCTAGTTTCTGGTTATTACTAATAAAACTGCTATGAACATAGTTGAGCAAGTGTCCTTGTTGTATGGTGGAACAACTTTTAGATATATGCCCAAGAGTGGTATAGCTGGTTCTTGAGGTAGCACTATTTCCAAATTTCTGATAGACTGCCAAATTGATTTCCAAAGTGGTTGTACAAGTTTGTACTCATATGCTGTCACCAGAATTTTTTTTTTTAATCTTAGCCATTATGAAGTTTGTAAGATGGAATCTTAGAGTTGTTTTGATTTGCATTTCTCTGATGACAAAAAACTTTGAACATTTCTTTAGGTGCTTCTTGGCCATTAGAGATTCCTCTGTTGAGAATTCTCTGTTTAGTTCTGCACCAATTTTTAATTGGGTTACTTGGTTTGTTGATATCTAGTTTCTTGAGTTTATTTTATTTTATTTTTGATATCAGCTCTCTTTCGGTGAAGATCTTTTCACATTCTGTGGGCTGTCATTTTGTGCTTTTGATGATGTCCTTCCCCTTAAAAAAGCTTTTCAGTTTCATGAGGTCCCATTTATTAATTGTTGATCTTAGAGCCTGAGCTGTTGGTGTTCTGTTCAGGAAGCTGTCTCCTGTGCCAATGCATTGAAGGTTATCCCCCACATTCCTTTCTGTTAGATTTAATGTGTCTGGTTTTATATTGAAGTATTTGATCCACTTGCACTTGAGTTTTGTGCAGGGTGATAAATATGGATTTATTTGTATTTTTCTACATGCACACATCCAGTTAGACAAGTACCATTTGTTGAAGATACTTTCTTTTTTTCATTTATGGTTTTGGCTTCTTTGACAAAAGTCAAGTGTCCATAGGTGTGTGGGCTTACTTCTGTGTCTTCTATCATATTCCATTGACAAATCTGTCTGTTTTTATGACAATACCATGCAATTTTGCTCTGGAGTATAGCTTGAGATCAGCGATGGTGATACAGCCATAAATTCTTTTATTTTACAAGATTATTTTAGATATCCTGGTTTATTTTTGTTAGTTTGTTTTCAATATGAAGCTGGGTGTTTTTCTTTCAAGGTCTGTAAAGAATTGTGTTGGAATTTTGATGGAGATTGCATTGAATCTATAGATTACTTTTGATAATATGACCATTTTTACTATGCTAATCATACATATCAATGAGCATGGGAGATCTTTCCATCTTCTTTAATTTTTTCTTCAAAAACTTCAAGTTTTTGTTATATAGCTCTTTCACTTGCTTGGTTAGAGTTACACTAAGATATTTTATATTATTTTTGCCTATTGTGAAGGGTGTTGTTTCTTGAATTTTCTTTCTCATACTGTTATTTTTTTAAATCTAGCCACTATGCTAAAGGTGTTTATCAGCTGTAGGAGTTCCCTGGTAGATTTTTTTTTGGGTTACTTATGTATATTATCATATCATCTGCAAATAGAGATACTTTGACTTCTTCCTTTCTAACTTGTATCCTCCTTGATGTCCTTTAACTGTTTTATTGCTATAGCTAAAACTTCAAGTACTATATTGGATAGGAATAGAGTATGTAGCCTTGTCTTATCCCTGATTTTAGTGGAATTGCTTTAAGTTTCTGTCTGTTTAATTTGATGTTGGCTATTGGTTGGTATATATTGCTCTTATTGTGTTTAGATATGTGCTGTGTATCATTGATCTCTCCAAGACTTTTAACATGAATCTAATGAGGTGATCATATGTTTTTCTTTCCTTCAGTTTGTTTATATGGTGAATTACATTGATGGATTTTCATATGTTGAGCCATCCTTGCATCCATGGGATGAAGCCCACTTGATTATGTGGTTGATGTTTTTGCTGTGCTCTTGGATTTGGTGTGTGAGTATTTTATTGAGTATTTTTTTGTATCAGTGTTTATAAAGGAGACTGCTGTGAAGTTCTCTTTCTTTCTTTGTTGGGTCTTTATGTTCTTTAGATATCAAAGTGACTGTGGCCTCATAGAATGAGTTTGGTAGTATTCCTTCAGTTTCTATTTTGTGGAATAGAATAATTTGAGGAGTATTGGTATTAGCTTGTCTTTGAAAGTCTGGTAGAATTCTGAACTAAAACAATCTAATCCTGGGCTGTATGTGTGTGTGTGTGTGTGTGTGTGTGTGTGTGTGTGTGTGCGTGTTGGGATACGTTTAATGACTGCTTCGATTTCTTTAAGAGTTATAGGTCTATTTAAATTGTTTACCTGATCTTGATTTAACTTTGGTAAGTGGAATCTATCAAGAAAATTGTCCATTTAATTTAGATTTTCCAATTTTGTGGAGTACATGTTTTTGAAGTAAGACCTAATGATTCCATGTATTTCCCTGGTGTCTGTTGTTATGTCCCCTTTTCATTTCTGATTTTGTTAACTGGAATATGTTTCTGCCTTTCATTGTGGCTATGGGTTTTTCCTCTGTTGAATTTTTCCCAAAGAACCAGCTCTTGGTTTCATTATTCTTTGTATTGTTTTCTTTGTGTCTAATGATTCCAACTCTGAGTTTGATTATTTCCTGCCATCTTCTCCTCTTAGGTGTGTTTGGTTCTTTTTTGTTGTAGAGGTTTCAGGTGTGCTGTTAAGTCATTAGTCTGATGGTCTCTCTAATTCTTCATGAAGGAGTTTAGTGCTATGACTTTTCCACTTAGCACTGCTTTCATTATGTCCCATAAGTTTTGGTATGCTGTACATTAATTTTCTTTGAATTCTAGAAAGTCTTTAATTTCTTTCTGTCTTACTTCCTTGACTCAGTAGTCATTGAGTAGGGAGTTGCTCAGTTTCCATGGATTTTTATTTTAGGCTTTCTGTTGTTTCTGTTGTTGATGTCCAGCTTTAATTCATGGAGGTATGATAAGACAGAGGTGGTTATTTCAATTTTCTTGTGTCTGTTGAGACTTGCCTTGTGACTGAGTATATGGTCAATTTGGAGAAGGTTCCAGGAGGTGTTGAGAAAAAAAGTATATTCCTTTCTGCTTTTTGAAATGTTTTGTATATATCTGTTATGTCCATTTGATTCATAATGTTTGTTAGTTTCATCATTTCTGCTTAGTTTCTGTCTGGATGACCTGTTCATTGGGTGAGAGTGGGGTGTTGAAGTTCTTCCCACTATTAATGTATGGGGTTATATGTGTGTTTCTAAGCATTACTAATGTTTCTTTTACACATGTTGCATGTCCTTGCATTTGGGGGCATAGATGTTCAGAACTGAGATGTCATTTTGGTGGATTTTTCCTTTGAAGAGTGTTAAGTGTCCTTCTCTATCTTTAAAATTTATTTTGGCTGAAAAATCTATTTTGTTAGATATTAGAATGGCTACAACACCAGTTTTCATCTTGGGTCTGTATGCTTGGAAAATCTTTTTCCAGTCATTTACTCTAAGGTAATATCTATCTTTCTTGATGAGGGGTGTTTCTTTGTATGCAGCAGAATAATGGATCCTCTTTTTGCATTTATTGTGTTAGCCAGTGTCTTTTTATTGGGGAATTGAGTCTACTGAATGTTCAGAGATATTAAAGACCAATGATTGTAATTTCTTTTTCTTTTGATGATAGCAATTTGTGGTTGTGGTGTTAGTGGTGGTGTTGATGTTGGTGGTGGTGTGTGTGTGTGTATATGTATTTGTGTGTGTGTATGTGTGTTTGTGCTTCCCTTGTTTTGGTTTTGCTGGTTTGAAATTATTTATTTTCTGTGTTTTCTTGAGTGTAGTTAACCTTTTCGTGTTGGAGTTTTCCTTCTAATATTTTCCGTAGGGCTGGGTTAGTGGAAAAATATTGTTTAAATTTTGTTTTGTTATGGAAAGTCTTGTTTTCTCCACCTATAGTGATTGAGAGTTTTGCTGGGTATAGTAGTCTGGGCTGGCATCTGTAGTCTCTTACAGACTGCAAGATATCTATCTTCCTAGGTCTTTTTGGATTTTAGAGTCTCTGTTGAGAAGTTGAGCATAATTTTGGCAAGTCTGCTTTTATATGTTACTTGGCCTTTTCCCCTTGTGGCTTTTAGAATTATATTTTTGTTCTGAAACATTTACAGTTTTGATTATTATATGGTGGGATGATTTTCTCTTCTGGTCCAATCTTTCTGGTGTTTTGTAAGATTCTTGTGTGTTTATAGGCATCTCTGTCTTTAGGTTGGGGAAGCTTTCTTCTATGATTTTGCTGAAAATATTTTCTGGGCCTTCTATCCCTATTATTTTTAGGTTTGGTCTTTTCAGAGTTTCCCAGATTTCTTAGATGTTTTATGTCAGTAACTTTTTAGATTTAATATTTTTAAAAAATAGATGTATCAATTTTTTAATAGTATTTTTTATACCTTAGATTCTTTCTTCCTTCTCTTGTATTCTATTGGTGAGATTTGTGTGTAGTTCCTGCTCTCTTCTCTATGTTTTTTTATCCCCAGGATTCCCTCAATTTGTGTTTCCTTTATTGCTTCTATTTCCATTTTCAGGCCTTGAACAAATTTCTTCATTTCCTCCACCTGTTTATATTTTACTGTATTTCTTTAAGGGATTTATCTCTTTTCTCTTTAAAATCCTCTATCATTTTTATAAGGTTGGGTTTAAGGTCACTTTCTTGTGCTTCAGCTGCGTTAGGATATTTGGGACTTGTAGCAGGATATCTGGGCTTTGGTGGTGCCATATTGTCCTGGCTACTGTTGATTGTGTTCTTATGCTGGCTTTTAGCTATGTGGGTTTAGCTATGTTGGTTTATCTTTGTTGGATGGGTGCTTTTTTATGCTTTCTTCCCTTGGTTTCTCTTTCCTCTCTGTCTTCTGGTTAAGCAGCCCCAGTGTTCTGGTGACTAGCAAGTTTTCAGATGTAGTAAGGTGTCCCCACTGGGGTTTTTGTATCCTGTGTGGCATCTGGATTTTGGGTCCTAACCTTGTCTCTGGGGTCCCTAGTACCAATGTGGCCAGGAGTACTAGATGATGGTAGGCCTCCAGGAAATCAGGCAGATTTGTGGGTTGGGAAAGCACAGTTCATGGGGTTGGGTGCAGTTTAAGACTGTTGGGTGCATTTTAAAGGAATATGGTTGGCAAGGGCATGGAACATGGTCTTACATCGTTGTCCTTGTTGTCAGCAAGCCTCCAAGAAAAGCAGGCAGCATTGTCGAGTGGGAAATGGACCACAGGGTTTGGGGTACAATTTACTTCTGTTGAGTGTGCTTTCAGATGAGTTGGGGGGCTGGGGCTTGAGAAGGGCAGGGTCTTACCCGGGGTCCCTGTTGCGGCAGGCCTCTGGGAAAGCAGGCAGAGTAGGGGGGCTGGAAATGGAGCATAGGATATGGGGTACAGATTACTGCTTTTGAGTGTGCTTTTAGGGATGTTCCACCCTTAGTTTTAAAGATCAATATGGTTGCGTTCAAGTAGCAAGGTGTGTTTGGTGCTGTTTCTATAAAAAAGGAGTGCATTTATTTCTTGTTCTGTTCCTATATTCGAATGATGTGTTGCCTACAATGTTAATGTTTCAGATGGTTCTCAATGGAGTGATGGCAGGACCATCATGAAGCATCGTTAAGTCACTGGCAAGTGTTGTCAGCAAGGAAACTTGTACTAATGCCATCTTCCTCACAGCTAGAGGGCTCAGAAATCAATCCATGACTACGATAAATTTTCACTGAGGGCAATTCTCTCTGCCTCTCTCTGTATTGTTGCAGGACATTTGATCCCATTGTGAACCCTGAGATTGTGAACTGTAAAAACCTGTTTCTTGTTTGGTATGGTTCAGCCTAAGACACACCTTTTTAAAAAACTAATTTATTATAATTTATTGTTAACCCCCTCACTTGTATCTTCCCTGTTTACACCATCCTTCCCTTCTTCCCAACACATCCCCTTAATCCAAGAGCTTTCTGTTTATTGTAAACAGGTGATTATTGTGTGGCTCAGCCCCAGCACACACCTTTAATCTATAAG
Organism: Acomys russatus; assembly: GCF_903995435.1. NCBI lineage: Eukaryota > Metazoa > Chordata > Mammalia > Rodentia > Muridae > Acomys > Acomys russatus. The sequence goes on along the minus strand of NC_067156.1, from coordinate 20,248,716 downwards.
CTTTCTGTCCACAGGATTTAATGAAGTTAACCCTAGGTCAAGAGGCGGAGCAAGTAACCAGATGACAGGGATTAAACAGAAAGGAGGGACTTTAAGTTGAAGGATATTTAAGAGAGCATGGAGAATAAGAAAGAACTTTTGGCCTTTCTGTCTGGGCTGTTTGTTGGGTGAGTTAACAGGCCTCTGGCCTTGGGCTTTTGGATTTGCCTTTTTCCTTTGGGACTTGAACTGAGTAGGAAGGTCAGCTGGGTGCGTTCTATGCCTCTCTGAGCTATCAGGATTTCACTATAACAAAATTCATTATAACAGCACTGTAGCTCTGGTGGTGGTGGTGACGATGGTGGTTGTGGGTGTCTTTTGTTCTCTTCCAAGCTAGTGTTCACATCATGCGGGTGGTATTTATTTTATTAACTTTTCTGTTCATTTATATGATAATTTCAATTATGAAAACTAATGGAAAGTTTGCGAAATTTCTTGAATACTATTATCTAGTATCATGAATTTTAATAAACCAGTTCTCATGAAATACTCATAATTTTCTTTATTTTCTTGGTAACAGTGATTTGGAAAACAGAAAATAGAAAACTCTAACTCTGAGAGTATGTAGGAACCTTTTAAATTATGCAAAAATACCATCTAAAAACTTTTTTTTCCAAAGATTAGAATTAAATATGGGCCAACATGTGGTGTGACGTGCTGATTGTGTTTTAATGATATTTAATTTCCCATTTAAGTCTCAGGCAAACAAGTTTAGAAAAATTCTAAATATCTCAGGAAGTGAAGATGACATAGTTTGACTATATCTGACTCTGCACATAATTTTGAACTTCCATTCTTTTTACCTTTATGTGGCATCTCCTTTCATTATTGTCCCTTAAAAGGTAAACTTTCCAGTTTCAAGCAGCCTTCTTGATTAAGTTAGACTGCTTTTTAAAGGAAAGCTTTATCCAGACTTACATCTAGTTCTCTAATGTAATCAAGATTAAAACCAGATTGAATACAAACAGAAATCAATAATGAAAACATTTAAGGAGACAGTAAAATCACCAGCAAGCAGTAAACTGCCATGAGCAATCTCTGACATGGCTGAGTTTTCTTTTTGGTGCTGCTTTTCTAAAATTTATTTTAGAAGTGCCTATACGATAAGCCTAGATGTTGCATGTGAAAGACAATTTGATTTATACATATTCCTACTTTTTGTCAGGGCTGAGAGTATCTATGACTACACTGACCCAATAGCTTGTGTCATCTAACTTGGAGTGAAGAAGGGTTGGCTGGTTTGTACTTGAATGGGACAATTATGGCCTGGCTTTATTGGCCAATAATTAATAATAAATTAGCAAGTCTATTAGGGATTGGTAAAATAAGCACAAACATCCATTGAGATACATTCTATAAAGAATATTTATATTCTTTGTAGAACACAGTCTCCAATTCCTGCAGCGTTGTTCTTATTACATGGTGGCAACATGTCTTTAATCCCAGTACTCGAGAGGCAGAGGCAGGTGGATTGCTGTGAGTCTGAGGCCGGCCCTGGACTTCAAAGCGAGTCCAGGACAGCGAAGGCTACACAGAGAGACCCTGTCTTAAAAAAAAAAAAAGAACAATTCTGCTTCTGCAGATGCCTGTCTTCTTTCTCCCATTTCCACATTGCCTCCATCAACTGAACCTAATATTGGTGCCAGAAACTGGGAGGAGTTAGGGAGATCTGCCCCCCTTCCCTGCCCATGCCACTTCTTTCTTTCTTTTCAGAGACCCATCCCACCATAAACAGGCTGGCTATTGAGCCTAATAAAGCTTAATGGTCATCAGTCACAGTTGGACACCTCTGTAATTTTGGTGTGCCGTGTGAACTCAGTTTGAGTCGTTTTCTCTCTCTCTCTCCCCATCATTATCTACCATCCTCTTTTTCTCTCTCATTATTTTCTACCTCCAGTGTAGCGGCCGCTCACCAATTGCCCACTGGACTGCATCCACCATAAACGCAGTAGGAAAGTAAAGTCAGCCAATGTATGCAACTATCCACATTTCAGTCTTCTCTCAACTCTGGGATTTCCTTGGTTTTTGTCCTCTGCTTTGGCCACCTGATTTCCACAAGCAAGGGACACCCTCTTCTGTAAATCAGGATTGGCCCTCCCCTAGTTGTTCAAGCCCAGGTGATGACTTGGGAAATGACTGCAGCATCCCTCTACCCTATCTTCTGAGATGCGGCCAAACTGTCTGTGCTCAAGAACACTCCTTTGGCGGGCCCCAAATTATACCTTAAAACTTTACGTCTTGCTAGCCTCAGACCACTTACTCTTATGAGGCTCTCTGTTCAGATCTGACTTCAACATCAGTTACAGAGTGGCCACACCTGGCCTGAATTTAGTTCTTTCAACTTGCCAATGCTTAGCAACTAGGACAAAATGTCAAAGGGTTTGAAGCCCCTTATCTTCAAGTCTCGTTTCTATTGTCACTCTTCTCCTTTGCTTTATGTCTCCATAAAACTTCAGGTTTTACCTGGTCAAACTTCTGAACATAATTCCCTAAGATTTTCATCATCCAGAAAATGTGCTGGCAAGATTCCTTAGGAACTTAATCTTTGGAGATCTTTCTTTACCTTTATCCCTTAAATGTTCTGCTGCTCTGAGAGACACCTCATGAGTGATTCTAGCCACTTTATTAGCCACTTATAGACCCAACTTTCTTATGCTTAGACCATGAAATTCTTTCCCCTGTTTCTTTATTTTGCTATTTTGGGCTCGCCTGCCTAGGCGGCAGATACTATCTCCTCTCATATCCGTACCTAACTTTCTCTCAGAGCGTTCAGATGCTTGCTCCTTATGCCGAGGTCTGATGACAGTACAGCTGATAGCATGGTCACCTTATCCACCTGCGGGTTATGGGACAGGGTCCAGCTAGCTCTACAACTAAAAAAAAAATCTTATGTTAATTATGATATTAATATTCCTTTTCTTCATTGATTTCACCTCTTAGTGCTCCCCACAAAATTATACACAAGGAGACCCAAAGCCTAGTTCTGATCTTTGACTGGCCAGTGAAAAATGTCGGAAACTTCTTTGCCAGACCAAATGGCCTTATTTCTTATAATTCACAACAATGGCAAAACCCATCAGTTTTGCTAAGGCCTATGACAAACCTGCCTAGAGATTTTAGATTTTTTTTTTGTCTTGTCTCTTCCTCCCCTAGTGGTAACAGTGTGAATTGGAGTAGTTCTAACAGCCTCACTCATTTGTAGGTTGCAGATGCTGCCTCGCCTACATAACATACTCCCAGGATGCATAAAGTCATCAAGTGGCTGTTTTATGCTCTGGATCTTTGCCATCTGTTAAGTTTTATCATGGGCTCTGAGTTGGACCATCCTCTGATGCATCCCTCCCTTTGTCAGCTTGAAGCAATTAAGAGAGATCGGGGCCCTACCAAAACCCCTCTGGGCAGTTTGGGTGACCTCTGAAAAGGGGACTAATGGGTGACGAATCTACCTCATTCCTCATTTTTTTGCTCCTCTGGACATTTTTTTTTTTCAGGACTCATAACTAGAACAGTTAGAATGAAGGTTACTTTGAATCACTTAACCTCTATGACCTCACCAGCTCTCAGAAAAAGCTTAAAGAAATTTCAGATCAGCTTAGCATCTTTAAGGACCAACTTGATTCTTTGCATATTGTGTTAATGTAAAAATTAAGGAGAATTGTATCTGACTATTGCTAGGATGGGACATGTGTCTTTCCAGGAACAATGCTACTTCCACACCAACAATTTCAAAGTGATTGAAGATGGGGCCCGAAGTCACAGGGACCAGACAAAAATTCAGTGACAGGCTTCTTCCTTATTACCCTACACTTATATTTTATTCTGTCTTTTAAGTGTTTTACAGAAGCTCCTCCTGGATCAATCCTTGCTGTCACTAGGTCTATGTTAGGACAATTGTTGCTCTTGCTAGGTCCCCTACTAGGTTCCCTAATCTTCAGTCCTCTCTTACTACAGTCCCCTGTCTATCTAACCATTTTATGTTTCCCTAGGCGTGCCTGAAGGCAATAAGAGAGCCACTATAGCCAATCAAGTTAGAACTCTCCTGCTACAGGAAATCAACCAGACCTATGATGCCACCTTAGATCCTGTGGTCAAAGCCTTGTTCCCCTCCATTGTCCCTTGCAGGAAGCAGCCAATATGATACTCACCTTTTTTTCTTATCTATTCTGAAGGAAAGTTGACATCACCTGTGGCCTGTTAGTTCAAGGACACTCGAGGACTCTGAGTAGTATGCACCACACTGAGATTGCAGGGGCCCTGATCTGAAGTTGAAACTTCCACCCCCAGAGTGCCCTTTCCATCCCATAAAATTGTCAAACCTCCCACACCCCACATGAGTGCAGTCTGTACTCCTGCAGAGAGCCTGGGGACATTCAGTTATTCTGATTCAAGAACAATTCTATTTCTGAGGGGGAAAAGAAATGCTACATAGTGATTTGAACTCATATAACAAGTTGACTTAATTTTTAATTATAAAAATAACATTTTACCTGAAATAAAGTTTATAATGTTGCAGTTTTAAAGACCTAGAAGTTCTTTTGTTTATTTTACACAATAGGTTTAATGGAAAAAGATAGCTGGTTCTTTGTTTTCTCCTGGGTTTATTTATGGGGAGGACATATTAGAAAAACAGCTGTGTTTTTAAAAAATTAATTAATTCATATTACATCTCAATTATTATCCCATCCCTTGTATTCTCCCATTCCTCCCTCCCTCCCGCTAACCCCTAACTCCCCTCCCCTATGACTGTGACTGAGGGGGATCTCCCCCCCTGTATATGATCATAGGGTATCAAGTCTGTTCTTGGTAGCCTGCTATCCTTCCTCTGAGGGCCACCAGGTCTCCCCATCCAGGAGATGTGGTCAAATATGGTGCACCCGAGTTCATATGAAAGTCAGTCCCCACTCTCCACTCAACTGTAGAGAATGTCCTGGCTAGGGGTTTGAAGTTTACTGCATGCATTGTCCTTGGCTGGTGCTATAGTTTGAGCAGAACCCCTGGGCCTAAATCTGCCCGTCATAATGTTTTTCTTGTAGGAGTCCCTCAGTAGAAGAATGGGTAAAGAAACTGTGGTACATTTACACTGTGGAATACTACTCAGCTCTTAAAAACAAGGAATTCCCGAAATTTGTGGACAAATGGATAGAACTAGAAATGATCATAATGAGTGAGTTAACTCAGAAGGAGAAAGACTCAAATGGTATATACTCACTTATATGTGGACACTAGCTCAAGGGGCATGTCCCATGAAAGTCTTCACTTATCATGAAAATGGGATAGAGGGGAGGACATCCTATTGCTGTGTTTGTTTTTCAAGTTGATTCAAATTCACAAAGTTGATAAATATTTATCAAAACCATATGAACACATGCTATCTAGCTCCCCCCTTAGCAAGTACACTTCTCAGTTGGAGAATAAGTTGTCCCATTGACCTTACATAAAATATTATTTCTGCCTAATTAAAATACTTATATGAAAGCTCAGTAAAAACAATTATTTTAGTGCATAAGAGTGAACTTTTGAAACTGAAATTCTCAAAAATTTATTTAAAGGCAGAGCAATCATTCCTATCTAGCCATGAATTGTACTTACCTACATATTTTGTACAAGGCCAAACTTTAAATTAAAATCTGCTAATTTGCTTCAACTATAATTCCTATGTGAAAGTAAATCAGTTCAAATCCATGATTCCCTAGCTAAATAATGCCATTGTATTGTATTGTAATGTTGTAATTATATCACTTGCAGGTCCCAGTCAGTCATTAACACAATAATTTGCCCTAGATACAGTAAATACATTCTTTTCTTAATCAAGGGACTCATTAAATGGTGTGTAGGTATATGCTGAATCTTCCATAAGCCAGACACTAAATCCAATTTGTGTCGGCTAATGTTGGGACCAGTAGGAAATGAGTTTCCCTCTCTTTTGGATTTCCCATGAGTTCACACCAAGTCTACAGTATCCATTTACATTAATTAATACAGGCTGGTGCTCATATTCTCCAGACTATTGAGGTCACAGAAGATAAAACTTCTTCCAGATTAAAATACCATATATGATAAAGTATAGGGTATTTTGGGAATTTAAACCATCCTCCTGAAAGTAAGTGTAGGGAGAGTATCTATCTTGAATTGTATCTTTGGGGGACAGTAAAAACATCCTAGTCATAATTTGTAAGCTACCTTAAGCACAATTCTCTTCTTCCTACGATGATGAGTTAATGATCTTTCATTTTAGGATGAGAATTACATGTCAAGGATGAGGAGGGAATGGAAGCCTGCTGAGTTGGTGGGCTTCTGTCTTTAATTTTAATTCCTTACTTTCCCTTACCCAGAAAACAAGACTTGTCTACTTCTTCAGGTATGGCCTACGCCCTGGTGAAGCTGCATCTTGGTAGGAAGCTGCAGCTTTGATACCTGAGGAAGGCTGATGTAGAGAAGGATTGTCCCCAAAAGATGAATTGAACGTATTGGGGTTTTGAGTTAATTATAGTTCTGGAGATAAAGACAAACAAGCATATATAGTATTTGGTAAAGATTAGTTTCCTGTGTCCTTTTTGTATTATTTAAGAGCATTTATTCTCTGTTGGCAAAGAAGAAACACAGAACACTGAGTGGGACTCAAGGGAAGTGATAAGAATATATAATAAGCTCGTAACTCGGGAAGCATATTAGCATAATTAGAACAAATGGAGCATTATGTTCTGAATAAAACAAAAGGTAGGGAATGATCAAGAATTTCTTAAAAATAAAAAGGAATAGAAACACCAAGAAAGATGTAAGAGCTCCTGAGAACTTCAGAATGAAAAACTGTCTAATCTTATACATTCTTAACCACTGATGTGAGATGCATATTTATAAAATGCAAACATAGGATGTCTAATTGATACTGAGATAGAATCAATAGTGCATTTATAACATTAAGCATGATCTACAGGCTTTTTGGGACATACTGATGACATGCATGCTTATGTGCACAAATTTGTTTATTATATGATATTTAAATTCTTGGTTGTTGTGTTTTATCTGGAAAACATTTACTTGTGAGAGTTGTTACAGTCCTTTGTTAGTGCCATGCCGACAAAGGCGTGTTAACCAGTGAAATGCAGGTGTGGCTGTAGTGGGCACTCCTGTGTGTAGATCTCTGAAATAGTGCAAATAAGTTTTGTTGGCCATGTACCATCATGTGAATGCTTATAATAAAAGTAAAATTTAAAATCTATGAATGAACAAAGAACACAACACATACTCTAATATGAACCAACATCCAAACATATGAAAGTGATGATTACGATGACCATGTTAGTCAGCTTCCTGTTAAAATATGCAAGTTGTTCAACTTAGAAAAGAGAAATATTTACTTCATGTCATGGTTTCAGAAATAGTAGTTAATGGTCTTCTGCCTCTGTCACTTTGGGACCATCTGAGATAGAACACATGGCAGAGAGCACATTATGCTTCTCTCCTGGTGACCTGGTAGAAAAGAGGAAGAGGTTTAGGTCCCAACATGCTGTTTAGGTATGTGACACCGGTGACCTTCTTTCTTCAACTAGATGGCATTGATTAACCCTGCTCTCACCTGATGCAATACAGTCAGCTGAGGACTAACCCTTTACCAAACCACCTTTGGGAGGGCAAATAACAGTAGTGAAGATAAAATTATGATAATCACTGTATTGGATAGTTTCCATTAATTTTGATAGCTGCAAAAAGCAAAATAAAAATATGGTATAGTCCTTACTCTCCTGAAAAGGTTAAATATTAAAAATACAAATCTCTAATAGCTTAACTTCTTTAACTTAATCCAAGACGATCTCGTCCCCTAATCAACTAAGCTTGGTTGTAAAACTATACTATGTTGTCTTCAATGCCCCTCAGAGACCTGAGAAGGAATAAAACTTAAATTCCTGAGTGAACCAGCAGTGTGCGTTAGCAGCTTCCAAAATGTACAAATTGACTTAAGACAGTTTACTGCCTGATCAGTCACCCAATACACTTTATAAAGTTGGAGCTTCCTCTTCAGCTAAGCTATTAGAGTTGAAATAGGATAGATATTGAATTTCATTTGGAAATTTAGACCCAACAAGACAGGAAAGACACTTACTTCAAATGGGACTAATGCAGATGGCTAATTCACTATGAATGTAACATGTATGGAACTCATAATTCTCATGATTGTCACATGGTTCTCCCTGATGTATGTAGTTTGTTTTATACATGTGTAATAAAATAAAAGTATTAATAAAAAAATAAATAAAAATACAAATCATTTTTCCATACCACACAGCCAGTCTTTGCTTTCTTTTAAAGAAGAGATTGAATATTTATAACAAATCTTTAAAAAATTTTTTTTTATTAGTTTATTCTTGTTACATCTCAATGGTTATCCCATTCCTTGTATCCTCCCATTCTTCCCTCCCTCCCATTTTCCCCTTATTCCCCTCCCCTATGACTTTTCCTGAGCGGGATTTCCTCCCCCTGTATATGCTCATAGGGTATCAAGTCTCTTCTTGGTAACGTGCTGTCCTTTCTCTGAGTGCCACCAGGTCTCCCCCTCCAAAGGACATGGTCAAATATGAGGCACCAGATACGTGTGAAAGCCATACTCCACTCTCCACTCAACTGTGGAGAATGTTCTGACCATTGGCTAGATCTGGGTAGGGGTTTAAAGTTTACCGCCTGTATTGTCCTTGGCTGGTGCCTTAGTTTGAGCGGGACCCCTGGGCCCAAATCTGCCTATCATAATGTTCTACTTGTAGGTTTCTAGGACCCTCTGGATCCTTCTACTTTGCTATTCTCCCATGCTTCTCTCATCTAGAGTCCCAATAGGATGTCCTCCCCTCTGTCCCAGTTTCCTGGTAAGTGAAGGCTTTTGTGGGACATGCCCCTTGGGCTAGTATGCAGATATAAGTGAGTATATACCATTTGAGTCTTTCTGCTTCTGGGTTAACTCACTCATTATGATCATTTCTAGCTCAATCCATTTGTCCACAAATTTCGGAAATTCCTTGTTTTTAATAGCTGAGTAGTATTCCACAGTGTATATGTACCACGGTTTCTTTATCCATTCTTCTACTGAGGGACACTTAGGCTGTTTCCATGTTCTGGCTATTAAGAATAAGGCTGCTATGAACATGGTTGAGCAAAGTTTCTTGTTGTGTGCTGGAGCATCTACTGGGTATATTCCAAGGAGTGGAATAGCTGGGTCTTAAGGAAGCCCTATTCCCATTTTTCTGAGATAGCACCAGATAGATTTCCAAAGTGGCTGTACTAGTTTGCATTCCCACCAGCAATGAAGGAGTGTTCCTCTCTCCCCACATCCTTGCCAGCATGTGGTGTCGCTTGAATTTTTTATCTTAGCCATTCTGATGGGTGTAAGATGGAATCTCAGAGTTGTTTTGATTTGCATTTCCCTGATGACTAAGGAGGTTGAGCATTTCTTTAAGTGTTTCTCAGCCATTTGATATTCCTCTGTTGAGAATTCTCTGTTTAGTTCCAAGTCCCATTTCTCAATTGGGTTATTTGGTTTGGTGGTGTTTAATTTCTTGAGTTCTTTATATATTTTGGATATTAGACCTTTGTCAGATGTAGGGTTGGTGAAGATCTTTTCCCAGTCTGTAGGCTGTCACTTTGTTCTCTTGACAGTGTCTCCTGCCTTACAGAAGCTTCTCAGCCTCATGAGGTCCCATTTATTAATTGTTGACATTAAGGCCTGGGCTGTTGGTGTTCTGTTCAGGAAGTTGTCTCCTGTGCCAAATTGTTCCAGGTTCTTCCCCACTTTTTCTTCTAAGTGACTTAGTGTCTCTGGTTTTATGTTGAGGTCTTTAATCCACTTGGATTTGAGTTTTGTGCAAGGTTACAAATATGAGTTCAGTTGCATTTTTTTACACATAGACCTCCAGTTAGACCAGCACCATTTGTTGAAGATGCTATCCTTTTTCCATTGAAGGGATTTGGCTTCTTTGTCAAAAATCAAGTGACCATATGTGTGTGGATTCATATCTGGGTCTTCGAATCGATTCCACTGATCAACCAGCCTGTTGCTGTGCCAGTGCCATGCTGTTTTAATTACTATTGCTTTATAGTACAGTTTGAGATCAGGTATGGAGATTCTTCCAGAGCACCTTTTATTGTACAAGATTGTTTTAGCTATTCTGGGTTTTTTGTTTTTCCATATGAAGTTCATAATTGAACTTTCAATGTCTTAAAAAAATTGTGTAGGTATTTTGATAGGGATTGAATTGAATCTGCAGATTGCTTTAGGTAGGATGGCCATTTTTACTATGTTAATTCTCCTGATCCATGAGCAAGGAAGATCATTCCATCTTCTCATGTCATCTTCAATCTCTTTCTTCAGAGTTTTGAAATTTTTTTCAAACAAGTCCATACTTGCTTAGTTAGAGTAACTCCTAAATATTTTATATTGCTTGTAGCTAATGTGAAGGGTGTGGTTTTCCTAATTTCCTCCTCTGCAAGCTTGTCATTTGTGTATAGGAAGGCTACAGACTTTTTTGAGTTAATTTTGTATCCAGCCTATTTGCTGAAGGTGTCTATCAGCTGTAGGAGTTCTCTGGTGGAATTTTGAGGATCACTTATGTAGACTGCCATATCATCTGCAAATAGGGATAATTTGACTTCTTCCTTTCCCATTTGGTCACCCTTGATCTCCTTTTGTTGTCTTATTGCTCTGGCTAGAACTTCGAGTACTATATTGAAGAGATATGGAGAGAGTGGGCAGGCTTGCCTTGTTCCAGATTCTAGAGGAATTTCCTTGAGTATCTCACCATTTACTTTGATTTTGGCTATTGGCTTGCTGTATATAGCCTTTATTATGTTGAGGAAAGTGCCTTGTATCCCCGATCTCTCTAAAACTTTAAACATGAATGGGTGTTGAATTTTATCAAATGCTTTCTCTGCATCTAAGGAGATGATCATGTGGTTTTTTATTTTCAGTTTGTTTATATGGTGGATTACATTGATGGATTTCCATATATTAAACCATCCCTGCATGCCTGGATTGAAGCCTACTTTGTCATGGTGAATGATATCTTTGATGTGTTCTTGTATTCATTTTGCAAGTATTTTATTTAGTATTTTTGCATCAATGTTCATAAGAGAAATTGGTCTGAAATTCTCTTTCTTTGTTGAGTCTTTGTGAGGTTTAGGTATCAATGAGACTATAGACTCATAGAATGAATTTGGTAATGTTTCATCCATTTCTATCTTTTGGAGTAGCTTGAAGAGTATTGGTATTAGCTCGCCCTTGAAGGTCTGGTAGAATTCTGCACTGAAACCATCTGGCCCTGGGCTTTTTTTGGTTGGGAGACGATCAATGATTGCTTCTATTTCTGTAGGGGAAATGGGACTATTTAGCTTGTTATAACAAATCTTATTAGTCTCATAGCTACTAGCACGGTGCCATTTCCTCCAGTATACATTGAATGTGTTTACTTAATCAATGAATAGAACGCTTGTGGCTTTTTCCTGATATCCCAGGACTTGGGAAGCAGAGGCAGGCAGATATCAATCTCTGTGCATTGAGGCCTGGCTGGTCTACCTACCAAGTTCTAGGCCAGCCAGAACTACGCAGAGAGATTTTGTCTGAAAAAAATAAAACAAACTAAAAATAAATACTGTTAGAATGTAAACAAGTAAACCCAGCTATAATAAGGTGTTTTCAATATAATCTACACTTTTAATTTTAAAAAACAATAGTTATTTTTTAATTATGTATATAGATATTCTAATGGCAAAACACCCAATACAGTCCTGCCTCGTGTATGTAAGACAGTCTAAAAGAATCTGAAACACACATACATACATCTTGAAATAATCAAAGAAGATATTGAATTCGTTCAAGTTGAAACCTTCCAACTGTTTTCATATGTAAGTTAATCAGACTTTCATTTCTGTCCCACTGACTTTCTTCTATGAGATGTATTTTTCATATTATAGTGCCCCTATTTTTCTCCTGAGGCACCAGCAATAACACAGCTCCCATTTTCTGCAAATATGCACTTCCAGTAATATCTTTGTCATTACTTTCATTTTTTAGCTTATTTAACCGTGTGAGAAACTAAAAGTTGCACAAAATGTTTCAAAACCATATAATATATACATTATTTTCATATAATATCATCATTAATGAATATGTTTTTTACCTTATATAGAGTAACAAAATTGCTTTCATAAAACAATATTTATAAAAAAATATAATTCCTTATTGCTCTAAGAAATTAGACTAGTAAAACTATTTTAAATATACAAATAAACTTCTGAAAAGAAATAGAAACCTTTTAGGCAGTAATTACAGTAATTCAAATAGTGAATAATATGGGCCTGAATTAGTGCAGGGGATAGTGGAACTGAAAATACAACGAGAAATATTGTGAATTTGAAATTGCCAAGTTTGGGGGTTGATACATCCATGAGTTGTCAGCATTCTCGGGTGGATTTTCATTTTCTTTATTTCTTGACACGTTTAATTTTTAGGAAAAGTTTGTTTTCAAATATGGGGCACCAGAGTTCACGTGAAAGTCAGAGCCCACTCTCTACTCAACTGTGGAGAATGTCCTGTCCATATACTCTCTGATGTGTGGCCTTTCACTGGGGTAGGTTCAGTGTACCAGGGACATCATCCTAAGAGAAGGCTGGCCTTCTCTTTCCTTCCCAGAAACTAACAATTGTAAATAGCTTTTTGTCCAGAGTAGAATTTCGTGCCTTCTTCCCCAGTACATGATGCGGTTTTGTCTAGCTGGAGGCTGTGTAGTTCTTATGCATGCTATCTCAAATGCTGTGAATTCACATATATAATTGCCTGTTGTGTCCAGAAAATACTGTTTCTTTGCAATGGATGGATGGATATTGAAAATATGGATATTTATAAAACAAAATATTATCATTATTCAGCTATTAAAAATTACGTCTTTTGCAAGTTGTTGGCCAGCGGAACCCAATAGACTCCAAAACATTTCAAGCTATTGATAATGATATTTGTTAACCTGCACAACTTGATTTTTGATTAATTATTCATGTAAGAAAGTTTTTCTCACTCTGGACAGTGCCACCACTGTGCAGGCAGTCTTGGGAGATTAAGACAGGCTGGACAAGCCATTGAGAACAAGCCAGTAAGCGCACCCCCCCCATGGCCTCTGCATACTCCTGCCTCCAGGTTCCTGCCCTGCTTGAGTTCCTACCCCAACTTCCCTTAGTGATGTGTTGTGATGCAGAACTGTAAGCTGAAAGACAGCCTTTCCTTCCAACTTGCTTTTGGTCATGGTGTGTTATCACAGTCAGAGAAACTCTCACAGACAGAGAGGGAAAGTCAGTTTTATTTAAGCATGCCGACCATGGTAAGTTGACCAGACTCCAATGGAAGACCAGACAGCCAAAAACACATAGACAGCAAAAATTGGAATTGAAATATGTAAAAAACAAAACAAAACAAAACAATACAACATCAAGAAAGAGGACACAACTTCATGTGACTAGGGAAAGGTGGTGGATCTGGGAGAAGTTTGGAGAGGGAGCGGAAATTATTAAAGAACACTGTGTGACGTTCTCAGAGGTTGGTAGGAAGCTTGGTACAGTGTGGATTTGGTGTTGCTCTTCAGAAATGCTTCTGATTCTTGTTTTGCCTTCTCTGTCCTCCTTGCTGCATTAACTTTGCTTAAAATTATGTCCTAAGCAATGGAGGTGCCAAGAAGCTTTATTTGCTTTGGTGCAATGTCTGATTATCTTGTTTCATTTTCTTTATGGAATAAACAAATAAGTGGCTATAAAAGGTGGCCAGACTTTGTTCTGTAACTTCTATAACTGAGGCATTATGTGGTTACTGAACCATAAGTCCACAGACTCTTGGCTTGGAAGACACCCTACACATTACCCAGCATGGTTACAAGCTTCAGAACAGAACATCCAGGCTCTCTGTTTACAGGACTATGTGAGAACACTATGGCGTTTTGTTTATAAACTCAGAATTGTTTGATTCAAATAAGTGAAACAGATAAACCTGGGCTTTAATCTCATCTTCAATCCATGCTGCTAAACCCTGGGACTATTGCTTTATTTTCTTAGAATAGTTTCTTTACTTGGAAGGCAGCTATGCTCACTGCTGTTCCACCAATGCAATCGCTTAAAGGGAAACCAAGGGTGGAGGGCTTCTAGAGTGGGAACTACACAACATAGGTGCAGGGAAGAAATTAAAAGACAAATAAAGAAGTGTTATTTAGGGAGGGAGTTTGTAAGGAAATATAACTAACTACCTATGGCTGGAAAGGTCATAGGCTCAAGAGGAACACATACTACTGACAGTTACCTAAGCCAGTTCTTAATTGCACTCTAACCACTTATATCCATGGAGAAGTGTAGCTCTCACCCCTCATCATGGAAAAAGACCATCACAGAAAGCAACAACTAGTCAAAATGTAGAGGACAACTGACAGAAGGTTGCCTAGCACCAGTTGCTACAGGCAAAACAGAATTCTTGCACCTCAGGCCCAGGGAAGACTGTGAAAGAATGAGAAGAAAGATTTTAAGAGCCAGAGGTCAGGAACTCTACTTTGAGATTGTGCCTTCTAGTTATGACAGGAAAGCTATGCTCATGAACTTTCAACAACATGGCTGCCTAAAGAAGGCCTGAACAATTCCAACTTCAGTTGGCATCCCAGAATAGGTCTTACAGCACACCCTCCCACTGTTAAAGAGCTATTATCAATTAACAACTGCTGAGAGTGGAAGAATTATTTCCACCCAGGGATGACTTCCATGATTGGTTTCCTAATAGCAAGTGGTCAGCCCTGGAAACAAATGCGTAAAGGCAACATTTAATGAGCTCAGCAGGTTTTCTTCATATATTTATTCATTTACAGGAATGTATATGGAACAATTATGTATATGTAATGCATGCGGAAAATAATGGATATGGAACAAAAATGCTTAAAGAAGATGAGGCCCTGCAAATTTGGGAGGTAGAAGAGGATAGAAATGATTATAATTACCTTTTAACTAAATAAAATATTTAAAGTAAAAGCACAGTTTGAGGTGAGACAGAATAGGGCAAGAAGAAGATTATTCAGGTAAAAGCTCTGAGTCCAACACTAGTGTTCAAATGTGTATTACAGCAGGCAGAGGTATTAAAAAGGCCAGACCATGTCAATGGGTTGACAGTGTTGCTGTTTTGCATTATTCATTTTCTCCCACCTTCAAGGAGATGTACAGCCGCACTCGTACCACCATGCATACATTCTGACTTTGGGTTGTTTACTGGCTATTTATTTAACAACACGAGTGAAATGATAAATGTCTGGAAACTATAAATGTGACTGCCTGCACTGGCTAGGTTTATTGCATCTCACTCTTTCTGCTGTGGAAGCAGCATGCTTCAGGAAAAGCCTTCTGCTCCACCATTAACTCCACATTGTGAAGTCAGGTGCAATAAGCCTGGAGTCAAGTGACAATGTGGCAAAAGTTACTGCTGAGCCTTGTGGTTCAAAGAGCACAAGTGAAAAATAAATATTTGCTGTTATATGACACTGAGAATTTTTAGTTTTTCTTTTTACAAATCCAGTGACCAGAAAGCCTCAGAGGGAGTTTATTTCTTTTTCACATAGTCCAAAGCATGCATTTGTGATTACTGCTCTGAACGGGACTCCAGAAGTCATTGTTTCATAACTCGAACTTTTTCAATGTATAATGTGAAAATTCTCTTACAAGTTGAAAGCTGTACATCTGGGTGAACATGTAGAGCTTAGAACAGGAAGACTTCATAGGCTCTTACAGGGAATACAGTGTTGAACTCCCTCTCTGGCTGGGAACTAACCCTGTGGCCCCATCTCACAGACTGGGTGGCCTTTTTTTCCTTCAGTGAGTGAATACTTGCCATTTGCCATAGTAGTCTTAGAAATAGGCCAGTTCTCTGTTTTCCCATTAGAACATTATTTGTTTAAACTTCAGTAATATATATTTTTTTGTACTGTGTGTATCTAATAGGGAATTCACTTCTCACTTTGGCCTGGTGTCTTCACACATTGTTGACAGCTCATTCAA
The DNA here is from genome assembly GCF_903995435.1 of Acomys russatus. Taxonomy (NCBI): domain Eukaryota; kingdom Metazoa; phylum Chordata; class Mammalia; order Rodentia; family Muridae; genus Acomys; species Acomys russatus. Next base: position 20,232,633 of record NC_067156.1, on the reverse strand, counting down.
AAGTCACTTGTGCTTAATCCACAAAAGAAAATTCTCCAATAGTTAGAAGTTGGTATTTAAGCTCTTCTGCTGCATGATAGCAGCTTAACCTGCCACCATATATTCCTCATCTTCATATACCATATACCAGATTTAAATAGAATGATATAATTATCATTGTAGGTTAACGATATTGCCTAGTATATCTGCCTAGTATATCATTATGCAAATACCAGCAAAGGTGTGTGTATGTGTGTGTGTATGTGTGTGTGTGTGTGTGTGTGTGTGTGAGAGAGAGAGAGAGAGAGAGAGAGAGAGAGAGAGAGAGAGAGAGAGAGAGAGAGAGAGAGAGAGAGGGAGTGAGAGAGAGAGAGAGAATGAGAGAGAGAACTGTTGTAGTAAAGACGTCATTCATTCCATTTGGTATTTTGGACATATATTTCTATATATTGAGATTGGGATTTCATTAGTTTTGAATAATAAAAGTAAAACCATACTGGTATATATAAAACTAAAGAGCAATAAATTTCAGTAGGACAGTTGACTTGTGTATAAGTAATTTCTGCCTCTATTTGTGTTATACATTTTAACACATTTTTATTGAAAAATAAAATAATTCATATTACATCTCATTTGCTATCCCATCCCCTGTGTTATACATTATATGTTAGTCAGATTTATGTCACTTCAACAAACACCTGAAAAAATTCAATTTAAAGGAAGATTGTTTTGGCTCTCAGTTTGAAGAATTCAGTCTATGGTCACTTCATTTGAGTACTGTTAGGCTAGTGGACAGACAGAATGACATGGAAAAAAAGCATATGGTGGAGAAAAGAAACTCATATGGTGGTGATCAAGAGAAAGAGAAGAGGAGGGGATAGATTAAATATAGACATGATATATAGATTGATTTTATAGCAATACCTGTCTTTGATCCGTTAAGAACACTCATGACCCACTCATCACCGAAAGGCTCTGTTGCTGGGCACTTCTGCACTAGGTACCAAACCTTCCACATGTGAGCTTTGGAGGAGGAGCTTCAGATCTAAATCATACTGTTGGGAGTAAGGTGTTAGAAACAAAACTGAAATCTGAAAAGACCAGGTGGTACCCTCTTTATTTTGTTTTCTTTTTAACTTCAAATAATGCTTCATAGTGACAAATTAAAACACACACACGCACAAAAACAGACACTAAGAAAGTTAAAGAGCTAAAGAAATGTGTTCCTCCAATACTTGGTTCTGTCTTTTCTTCTTGATGCCTCCTTTGGAAGCCACAAAGAGCTCAGTAAAGAGGCAGGACTTCATGCAGTTGTGAAACGGAAAAGTTTCTGCTGCCTTTGAACTGTGAAACTGCTCGTCTCATTCCCTGGGAACTGTATTAGCATCCTTATTTTGAAAGTGATCCCTCAAAGCGCACTTTTATTGAGAAGCTTCCTCATATAGCTTTAAGTTTTATATTTTATGATGTTTTTATTTGTATATATGTCATGATGATCTCTACTAAAGAGTCACATAGTATATACCATAATTCTGTAAGATAATACATCTAAAAAAATGAGCATATGACACCACCCAAACTTCCTTCCCTGTTTATTACAAAAGTTTTGTTAACATTGCACAAATTAATAAACGCACTATAGAGCATTAGATGTATAATAGAATACTCAGTCACCACCAAATAAGATGGTTGATGTTATGGTGTCACTGGAAGCCATGTCCCTCATATATGAATATAACTATTAAACAGGAAGTTCTTCAGTATGCATCAATTGGGCACTGTAGTTCACCAAAGTGCTTTATAATCAGCCATTCAATACTTCACAGTTCTGTGTCTGCCAAGAGGAGGGAGTAGAATAACTCAATTAGATTGAATGCTTTGGGTGTCAGAATACAACACACCATGTCTTCAGGGACAGAATCTCATTTGGAAGAGTTTTAGAACAATAAATCTACTTTCTTTAAGGTTGTGGACGATTTTAGACTCTTAGAGCTATAGAAAGCCACTGTTTCCTTGACCTAGCATATTGAACATTTTATGGGAATGTGTTAACGGATAATTAAAACTGGCACTAAGTTACTCTGAAATTTCTCAAGCTTTATATCTCTTGAACTGCCTTCTGGTTTCCTCTCTCCCTCCCTCCCTCTCTCCTCCTTTTCTTCTTCTTCTCCTCCTCCTTCTCCTCTTCCTCCTTCTTTTCCTTCTCCTCCTCCTCCTTCTTCTTCTTTTTCTTCTCCTCTCTTTCTCTCTCTCTCTCACCTTGGAGATCAACCCAGGGGTTTTGTATTCATCAGGCATGTAATCTCATGCTGAGCCATATACCCAGCACCCCTTTGCCTTCTATCTCATCTGCAACCATCCTTTCGTTGTATAGTGTAATATAATTATTTCATAGCAAATGAAGACTGTAAGTACTGGAGTAGTTCTAGCTGTAGATGTGACATCCAAAGAACCAGAGATCTATAAGGATAAGTCAATGGCTTTGAAAATAATCATTAAGATTCATTTGGAAGTTTTATGCAGAGATGCTTTAGAAAGACAACTATTGAATATATGATTTATTCAAACCTAAAAATAAACAATTAAATATCATGTAATTGTTATGTCAACTGTTAGCAGATCAATGTTTTCTATTGTCAACGTTGACATAGCCTGTGATGTCATGAGGAGATTAAGAGGGCAAAAAGTTGAGGGCAGACGAAGAGCAAAGAAATCTTCTCATTGACCTTTTTAAGTCTCTTTTCAAGCATAACAACCAAAATAGTATGCCTAACACGTGAATGTGCCCTTAATTTATGCCTTTAACTTAGTTCATACATTTGTTTGACATAAGCTTAAATATTAATTAATGCACATATTGCAACATAGCTGACAAACTTGCAAATGTATGTGAATATATTTAGAGAGAATATAAATTCAAGATAAAAATTCTTAAGATGTATCTGGAACTAATGTGGAATGAACATCATCTGGGACTTTCCCAGTTTTACCTGCTGTTATATCTCTCTGCATTATTTCAGAAATGCCATGTCTGGTTGGGTGCTTTGTGTACAGGTGGCCTTGTACCAACAGTGTTTGATGACAGACAGTTAGGAGAGAGGAGGAAAAAAATGTCACAGTGAAGTGTGTGACTTTTTAAGTAGAACTACATTAGCAAATGAGATGTACATTATAATAATTTTTTTTGTCATCTGTAGAGCTACTGATGAAGAAAACACTCTGCACCCACCCAAATTTTCTCATCATTTTCTTGAATAAGAAAGTCTGATTAAAAAAAAGTCTGGCATCATGAACAAGACTGAATTTCTTCAGAAGACATAGGTTAGATCTTTGTTAGATTTTGAGGGAAGGTATGAGGCAAACAGGTGGTGATAGGCTTGAACTGCACGAAGTCTCACTGGCTGTCCCAACAGTCTGAGTACCAGTGATGGCACAAGGTATTACATAAATTTGCCAGACAGGCCTGTATTGTGGTCTTTTATTTCTAAGATTGAAAGGTAGTGAAATAAATTACTTGAAAATATTGATTGGTGTATTTACCTGCTAAATAGAAATTAATATTCTCTCATTTGGTTATATTATTTATGTTAGGCTGGAAGTTGATAAAGGATATATTTTTTAAGCAGGTTTTTAAAAATTAACTTTTTATTTTTGAGATTGTAATTACATTTCCCCTTCCTCTTTCTCCCTTTCAGCCCTCCAATATACCCCTTGCTTTTTTTTTCAAATTTATGACTTCTTTTTTCGTTAATTGTTACATACATACATGTGTGTACATATGTGTTCCTAAATACTACCTACTTAGTCTGTATAGCTATACTTGCACATATATTTTCAGGGCTGACCACTGTATTTCTCCCATTTGACATTCCTTAGTTCTTTGTGTAGGGTAGAGGCCTCATGAGCTTTAGGTATAGGAGATGTTTCATAGAGGTATCTATCTGTGTTGAATCCCACAATTCTGCATTTTGATTGGTTGTGTTTTTTGTAATGGTGTCTGTCTGTCTGTTGCAAAGAGGACTTTCCTTAATGAGGGGTGAGGACTATTCTTATCTGTGGGTATAAGGACAGATGTTCAGAATCTAGTTAGGCATTCTGTTGGTTTACTAACGTGGTGATTGTAGGTTCTTCTTCAAGACCCATGATTCCACTAGCTGCTGGTAGTTGGTTAGGTTTCTAGTACCAGGCATGATTTCCTTGTTGTTGAGCAGGTCTCAAGTTCAGTTAGAAAGCTGATGGTTACTATTAAGGTGCTCTTGGCATCACTGTACCCTTCAGGTTATCATGCCATGCTGGTCTTTGTTTTGGTTCATGGGTACTATAGCTGGGTGGGACTGTCAGTTGTTTCTTTCATTTGAAAGCTTGCTTGATGCCTTCTGTATCCATGAAAGCTAGTCCCTATAGAGTAGGCATTCATGTCAACTCTAGCTAATGGCCTCTGGGCCCTGTGTCTGAATAAGCAACTTTTATGCCAGTTGTTTTTATGTTAGAACAAAATAACTCAAATAAATCAATAATTTCCAAATGAGTTATGTATACTAAGTGTCCATATATTCCATTTTTCCTAGAAAGTAGTTTGTGCTAATATGTGACCTTGTTGGGGTTTATTCACCAAGTAATTGTATTATTTTTCACTTTGAAAGTGTTTTATTTAGGACAATAATTTATATAAGTGTCTATGGATGTTATTGAGAAGAAAAAATAGTATACGTATATGATATTATAAAGATACTTATAGCTTAATAAATATCATCTCATAAATTATATATCACTTACATATGATAGAGATCACAAATTCATAAACAAGATTAATATTTTATCATTGTTAATTTTGTTTTATTGACAGTAAATTTACTGATGCTGAATCTAATTGGTGTTAAAAATGTGGCTCTGAAGTGTGTACTATTTATATATGTGCCTTGGAATTATACTTCTACTTGGGTCATCACAATAATTGTTTTTCTATATTGTTTATATGGTTCCTGCCACTAGAGGCTTTTTTTTTCTGAAGAAAAAAAAATCTGTTTTCATACCAAAGTCTATCAGTAAATAACTACTGGATGCGATTTTAAATGAAAATCACCTGGCACTATTATAATTGTTTACATTAATATTATGCTATTATTGAACTATATTAAAATTGCAATAAAAATACAATCAACTATAATTCAAAGTATCTCACCTAATACAGCCAGCACCATATACTAAGTATCCTTGAGTCACTATTGAGGTTACAGGTGGGCTTGACTGAGACATGGTCTGGTCTGTCTCCTCTATGGTGACTTATGACCCGTTCTCATCACTGCAGCCCTCCTTCAAACTCCTATCAGAAGCCCAGTGTACGAGGAGGACTGGATTTCCTCAGGCTCTGACACAAGTGAAAGCAGCACAGAAAAAGGAACATGACATACAGACACTGATTTGGCCTACATTTTATGGTGCATAAGTGTGACTCCCCAAGTTCAGCCCTCAGGATCTGTGTAAAATGCCTGTGCAATGGTAAGTGCCTGTGATCTCAGCATTCTTCTGGGGAGATGAGGGGTTTAGACATGAGAATACCCTGGGGAATCATGGGCCAGCTCCGCTGGAATACACAGAAGAGCAGTAAGAGAAACCTTGCATCAACAAGGTGGAAGGAGAGAGCAGACTCTTGAAGATAGTGCTCTGGGCTCTGCAGACATGCAGACATGTACACATTAGACACACCTGCACATATAGACAGTTCCTACTGAACATTTTTTTAAAATTAAAATTTGTTGTATAGAAAACTCAACAAATGATCAGAATCTACTTGGATCTCCCTTATATGTCAGGTTGAGAATCAATACAATAATAAATTAAAGTCATAATTTAGTGAAATAATTTAACATATGGAAGTGCAATTGTAGCACATTTGACCCACATGCTAAAATTACCTGCTTTATGTATTTTAAAAATGACTTGCAGATTATTGATAAGGACAAAAAAAGTTGAAGGCTGTTTGCTTATATAGTAAAATAAAGTGAAATTTGCAGTTGATGTATATTTTTTCCAGCAAATGAGACTTTGAGTAGATTAATAAAACAATCACAGAACAACCCTTTTGCTGATTTTTTTTTGAAAATAGATTCTCTTAAGCAACTTTGAACCAACACAGTTACCATAAAACGCACACACTCTGTATATACCACAGAGATACCATATATACTTATCAATTAAACACTACCTACACTCATCATATGCGCGCGCGCGCACACACACACACACACACACACACACATACACACACACACACACACACATACACACACACACATACACACACACACACACACACACATACACACATACACACACACACATACACACACACATACACACACACACACACACACATACACACACACACATACACACACACATACACACACACATACACACACACATACACACACATACACACACACACACATACACACACGTACGTAGAAACACACACAAACCTCCCCCTAAATGTATACATAACCAAGTAACAGAGTAACCTATGTACATTTTTATTTTTGGTGAAAGAGCTGAGCTTTTAGAAATTTAGAGAACTGTAAGATCCTAATACATTCAATCATTTTTTTCTAGGCATTTCCCCCACTTACTCTAGATTTTCTTCATGGGTGAATCACTCAAACACAAACTTTTGACAAAACTAGAAGGCAAAATTAAAAGTTTCTTCAGTCAGTTCATAAAGACTTAAGAAAAATTCATGGGTGATGTCTGAAATACATCACATGTATAAAAACTTGAATTCTACCATAAAATATTAGTTTATGCTTATCTAATACAACACAGCCAATTTTTTTGCAAGACAAAAGCCAACATTTATTACCCGGAATATGGAGGAAACAGTGTCTGGGCAGATGGGGCATATTTTGGAAAATTTCCTGGTGGGCAAAGGCACAGGCGGCATCTGCTCCTTGGCCTATGCTGGTGAGGTCTTTCTGGGGTCCCTGGCTTTCTGGGCACCAATAACCAAATGATATTTTTCTCTGATTCTCCAGTACAAGAATGGATTGTTTTGCCCCAGGGTGTTGGTGTGATCATGGTTCTTTCTCGCTGGTCTGCTGCTCTTTGTGTCATAGCGACCCTCAGAGGAGTGGGAAAAGCCACCCAGCTGGGATGTCAGTGGTTCCATGTTATACCCTTGTCTCTTCGGTGGTCCCTTTACATTAAGATCTAACCTGTTCACTAAGGCCTGTTCCACAACATCCATGATGGCTTGTACTTCATGGGCCATAGTGCAGAAGAGATCTTCTCTTGTGACTGCCTCCTGTGTCTGCACAGTTGATGGTGGGGCGCTTTGATTCTTCAGAGAATCTCCCTGTTCCTTGTCTTTTATTCTGAGCATTAGATATCTTGTGATATTATTTTCAATTTCCCTCAGAATGCTTTCTGGCAGAGCCTCTCTTTTTCCTGGCATATCGTGTGAGGACTGACTTTCGGTGGTGGCTAAATTCTTGAGGTGGCTTGAGGTATTGAGACTACAGGCTGGGGAGGACTGCACTCCTCCAAGCCTTTCTCCCTGGATTTTGGCTCTGGAGCTCACAAATTCTCTGTGTCCATATGGTTGAAACACCTTGGGAGTCTTCTCTGCAATCTTGTCATTGGGGACACGATGCTCCCAAGTCTTGGGCCTGTGATCTCTTCCCATGAACACATCATCTAGGCCATGAGATGTGTTGGGATTTGGGGATCTATTCCTGGATCTGGGTAGTGAACTGTCAGTTTGTTCGGCCACAGAAGATGGGCCACTTTTTTCATGGTCTATCATTATCCTACGCCAGCAGGGATACCCTGACGTCACATTCTCACACTGCTTCCATGGTCCAGGCTTGGGCATTCTTGGGCTGGTACTTGGTTGCAGGCTGCCTCTTCCAATCCCTTGTATAGACTTGCTTTGCTGGGATTTTGCCTGGGTCTGATTGTTCATGTATCTCTGCCATACAGTTGGACAGGCCTTTGAGGGCCCGTGGCTGGGAGCAGGTGGACAATCTCCATAGGTGGTCTGAGCCTCTGAAATTGCATGTACAGACAGGGGGTTCTGCAGCCTACCTTCTGATAGAGTTTCTACCTTTGTCCCTCCTGGATCTTGGTGATGTAAATTTTCCAAGATCATGCCAGCCTTGTAGTGGTATTCAGCCTTGGAAGCACAGGTGGGTGAGGAGGGAAACACAGGCTGGGGAAGGGGTGAGGCTGGAAGCCAGGGAGGGGTGAGATCCCTTGGCTCAGGGGTCTCTAGACATGGCGTCCTTCCGTGTTTCACAGGAAGCTGCTTCACATTTGATTCCAGCTTCATCCGAGTCTTTGGGTCAAGGAAGGGAAGGTTTTGGGTGGTGTTCATGTAGGACAGCAGATCTGTCCTCGTTGTAGAGTTTCTGGGTTCCAGGTCCTCTGTGGGGGTGTTTCTTGAAATAGAAGGCAGGTCTTTGGCCCCATCATCAAGTCCCTTCTTGATGGAGTCACATGTGTAATATTTTGATGAGTCCTTCTTTGAGGGCATTCCTGAGGGCACAGGCCACGTCATCTGGCTCAACTTGCTTCTTTCAGAATCAAGGATGGATGGTTGAGGAAGTTGGGAGAGATCAGGCCTGTTCTTATGCTGGCGAGGACTGTGTGCTGGGCACTGTCCCTGAAGCATCCCTATTTCATTGGATGGGAGGAGTCTGTTGGTAGTTCCTCTTTCTACCATCTTACTCATCACTTTGTCTTCATCCTGTGTCTCTTCCTGTTGTTGGGGGACATGACAGTGCTCAGGAAGGACGGAGGCTGACCTGATAGCTTCAGTGGACAGAGTGGCCCTGGGCAAGTTGTCAGTGGGCTGGCTGATGGAATCTGTAGTTTCTTTGGAATTTATTCCCTGACGCCAGGGCTGGTTTTGAGTCGGGAGGGATGCCTGTATCCTTGTCTCAGTGGTAGGGCGTGCTCTTCCACAAGTGCTACTTTCAGATGAAGATGATATTAGGTTTGGTGTAGCTCCTGGGAGGATTTCCAGTTCCTGGACCTCTGTCCCATCTCCCAAGCTTCGTGCCCCAGATCGATGCGGCAAGGGCTGGGTCTGGGAAAGCTGTGAAGGTCCTTGAGTCTCAGGAGGGGCTGAGGGAGGGTCATGTGCATTACTGAATCTCACAGAGGAAGGTGTCCTGGAAAGCCAGTCTGTAACCACCTCTGACTCAGAGAGCACAGAGGACTTGCCCCCAAAAAGTCGTCTATATTTCTGTTTTATAAGGTCCTGCAAGACTTTACAGTAATACAGCAGATCAGAGAGGGGACGCTGATTCAGTTTCTCATTAGAATTCCAAAGACGGTGGGGCATGGAGTCCATTAACGGATGCTTGGTGGGGATTTCCTTCGGTCTCCATGCGTTCTCTGTATCCTCCAAACTCTTCCTGCCGTGTCGACAGCCTTCCACCGCAGCTGTTTCATTTCTGATGTTTCTCTGCCTCCTCCTCTTCACCACCTTCGGGGTGATCCTTTTGCTTCCACGTGGTGGTGACGTCTGGTCCTTCAGGAGTGGGATTAGTAGGGAGAAGAGCCCCACTCCGCAAAGAATGCCGAAGGTCATGTCCATTACTAAGAACATGGCGCTGTGCCTCATCCACGAGTCACTAATGTTTTTCAGCGGAAGGAGATAACTCTCCATCTTCTGAATTGCAGTGCAGCTCTCAGGCCACTGAGTCCTGGGCATGCAGTGTGAGACTTGTCATGAGGGCTCAGGCCACCTCACAGAGCTGTGACATCCTCATCATAAAGGGCTCCCGGCAGGAGGGAGGGTGCCTCAGCCCCTCCCCAGCCTCCAGCTCCGCAATACAGCCAAATTTTAAACTTCAAAAGGAAAAAAAAAAAAAAAAAGATTTGATTACATGGCAACTACTAGAGCACATAGGACCCGAGTTGATCCTGAAAGAAAAATGTAATTCTCAACCCAAAAAGTCTGTTTGAAGCCAGTTACTTAGCAATATTGCCTTGCAAACAGCATGGCTAAATAAGACATCATAGAATCAGTGGAATTTTGAAAAGAAAAGTATTATCTTTGGTTAAAAATGTCATTCAGAGGAACTGGAGAGATAGCTGCAGTCACGAGCACTCCGTGCTTTTTCAGAGGACACAGTTTGGTACCCAGCATCCACATGATGGTCCACATCCCTTTGTACCTCAGAGGGCACTTCACATTCTCTTCCGACCACGTGATGCACACGCACATACGCAGGCAAAACACACATACATGGGAAATAAAGAAACCTAAAACTGATTTGTTAATTAAAAGTCTTATTCAGATTGTACATACTACAATAATTTAATACTATAACTAAAGCAAATAGTATATATAAATTCTATCCTGTACAACTCCTTATCAAGATTAAATAAGGGACCACTATTTTAGTCAGGGCTTTCTAGAGAAACAGAACCAAATATAATTTTAAATCTTGTGAAGCACTCAGATGCAAGGAGCAAGTAACTATGGGATTTTACTGTTATTTTAAAATAGATGTGATAAATATATAGAATTTGTATTTATAATATATAACATATTATATTTATTATATTATATGTTATAATATATTATTATATATTGTATAATGTATTTATTATAATATAAAGTGTATATATTTTAATATTTTAGTAAGTTTTTTATTTGTTTTTTAAATTTTATTTTATTTTATTAATTTATTCAGATTATATCTCAATTGGTATCCCATCACTTGTATCTTCCCCTTCCTCCCTCCTTCCTGCTTTCACCCTGCGACCAAGGGGAACCTCCTCCCCCACTATAGGCTATCAAATCTCAACTTGGTGGCCTGCTTATTCTTTCTGTGAGTGCCACCAGGCCTCCCCACCAAGGGAACGTGGTTAAATATGGGGTACCAGAGTTCATGTCAGAGCCAGTCCCCGCTCTCCACATAACTGGAGAATGTCCTGTTCATTGGCTAGATCAGAGTAGGGGTTCTATGTTTACTGCTTGTATTGTCCTTGGTTAGTGCAGTAGTTTGAGCAGACTCTCCTGAGCCCAGATCCACCCATCATGATGTCCTTCTGGTAGGTTTCTAGGACCCTCTGGATCCTTCTATTTCCTCATTCTCCTATATTTCTCTTACCTAGATTCCCAGTAGTATATCCTCACATCTTTTTATTTTTATTTTTTTCTTATTTAAAGACAATTTAATAGCACTCTTGAGAGTAGTTTGCCTCAGGTAGGAAACAATATAGACACATTGTTTTGTTTTAGAAGTTACAAAGGTAGTGCTTAAAAATGCGAGGGGGAGAGGGTTCTAAAATCCCAGCAGTAGGGAGGCAGGGGGAGTTCAAAGGCAGTCTGGAATAGAAAGGGAGCCACGGTCTCCCAGCCAGAACCAGAACAGAAATCCAGCAGCTAAGCAGAAGCACTGTCTGATGGGGAACCCCAATAGCTAATAAGTGGGTTTATGCAGGGCACTGTTTGCCCGGGGCCATGTGAGTGCGTGACCATGTGCAGTAACCAGCCCTCCTGCCTGCTCATGCTAAGCAGCCCATACCGCCGCCTCAGCAGTGCCTGTTCCTTTTCTTGAACTTCTCGTAGTGGTAGTCATCTGTGGCCTTCTCGTTAGCAGGACGCTTGCGGTTGGGAGGGGACCGTTCAGGCTCTCGCTTCTCTCACCCACTCTCAAGGGCCGCGCTTTGGGCTCTTCTTTGTTTCTTCGGATGGGTGCATTGAACTCCTTGTGATAAAAGCGGTTGTGCTGCACATAGTTCACGGCCATGCTGGTGGGCACAAACGATGTCTCGCTATCTTCTTGTTCTGCTGCTCTGCCAGCAGCTGGGTCTTGGCATCCTCCGTGGAATACTACTCAGCTATTAAAAACAAGGAAATCCCGAAATTTGTGGACAAATGGATTGAACTAGAAATGATCATACTGAGTGAGTTCACCCAGAAGCAGAAAGAGTCAAATGGTATATACTCACTTATAATTGGACACCAGCCCAAAAGGCACGTCCCATAATGTGTATATCTTAATATATCTTTATTACATCAGTTTTAAAATAATAACAGTAAAATCCATGTTATTTGCCCCTTGAGGCTGAGTGCTTTATAAGTTGGAATACTTCCACAACAGCTGTCTCTCACGGGGAGTCAACAAGTGGCAGTTACTCATCCCATATGGTGAGGTTCTCCAGTATTCCTATCCTGGTGCTGAAGGCTGTGATGGTTCCCGGACAGCTGTTGGTGCTGAAGGCTGTGATGGTTCCCAGACAGCTGCTGGTACTTACCCCAGGATGAAAGCTTTGAGTTGCTGGTTCTGTTATCAGTGAAGGAATCATCATCATCATCATCATCATCATCATCATCATCATCATCATCATCCTCATCATCATCGGGCCAAATCCACACTGAAGCAAGAGGCAAGGCCCAGCTAATGAAAGGTAAGGTAAGCTTCCTACTGATGGGCACTTTTTACAAAAGCTGGGCAGCTTTCCAGAAGGAGCTGCCACTATTCTGCCGGAACTTCCCTCACCAATCAAAGGCAGTCAGGACAGTTCGTCAGGTGAGGCTCCTACCTAGATGACCTTAAAACTAACCATAATACTAACATAATAAAATGTATTGATGTGTGTGTGTGGGGTAATGTTTAGTACCCCGAGTAAAATGATTAACATCACTACCCTTTCAATCACTATTACTGACTTAATTAATGCAAATGAAGTTTCTTAAAATATTTTGATAGGAACACTGGTAAGCATTAGCCTATTATCTATTGTGAGAAGAGAGCTTATTTAATGCTCTGTGTTCTGATTGGAAGGTGGAGTATGTAGCAATACAGGTAGGCAGTGTTAGTGACTCATGTAGTTTGCATTTTTCTGGGAGGTAGTCCTTCCTTGAATCTCCAGCAAAACTACAGAGCAGCATCTATTCCTCTCTTGACAGGTACTAAATCCATACAGTACACAAGGTACTCCTACAAAATGTCTAAATATTTGGTAACATTACTGTCAGAAGAGCAGTGACTTTTTATTTCTATTTTTTTTTTTGAGACAGGGTTTCTCTGTGTAGCCTTGGCTGCCCTGGACTCACTTTGTACCAGGCTGGCCCTCACATTTGTAGAGATCCGCCTGTCAATGCCTCCCGAGTGCTGGGATTACAGGCATGAGCCACAGCACCCAGCTCAGAAGAGCACTAACAACAAGCTTGTAATGGATAATTCACAATCAAACTTAGTGATTAAGTTATACACCCCAACCCACAACCAGTTCGTTTTCAGAAGTAATTCTAGATTCTTGCCAGATCAGAGACAAGTTGGCATTCTTAGCCAAGGTAGGAGGGAAACATAGCTCTAACTGTGACTCTTAACTAAAGGGTTTCAGGATACCAGGTGTGGTAAGCTTACAGACACTAGAAAATGGAGCCACTCTACATAAGGACATTCGCCATCTATTTCCATCCGCCATTCTGCCTCTCTCTGAACTCATACTAGACTTCCCCCTTTTATTATTTGCACCAACAATCCTGCGGTCTCACCTAGGTTCTAACCAGCCACACCAGGGCTGCCTGCCAACAAATACCTCCTCAAACCTGGTTCAAAACCATGCTGCACAAGTTAAGAAAGTCAAAACACAGAGTTAGCTGCCCCTTTGCTTCTGCAGATTTCATACGCATGTACGTAATCAACCACAGAGAGGAAATATTTGGAAAAACTGTCCACACTGTATTTTTGTAGGCAACTTTTTTTCCTTGCCCTCTGTACAGAACTGTGTGCCCGTTGCATAGAGTTTGTATTTTATTCCGTGTGGCAAATGATCTCCAGAAAATCGTTAGTCAACAAGAAAACTGGTAGAGATGTCCGGGTTTCTGCTTTAAAAGAAACAGAAAAAGATCCAAGGGTAGCCTTTAACTCTCACTCCTGGGGGCTTTAAGGAGGTCATAATGTGTATCATTGTCCCTGTCCCCTCAAGTATGAAGAAGCAGTGCATGCTTTATTATAGTGGGGCGAGTTTTAAATAGGGTGATACCTGCCAAGTTCTAATCAAAAAGAGAAGTAATGAGTTCTAAACAAGGATGATGAGGAAGGGTGTTGGGTTCTAAGATTTATAATACCCTTCAAAATGTTCTAATGAACTCTATCTCTGCCTCGCTTCATTTCTTCAAGATATCCACTTATTAGATTTCTGGGAAGGATTTTAAACATCAAAACTCAGCATCATTTCCCCTTAAAACGGGCACAAAGAGCGTCTACCACACTTTAAGGCTTGTTTTTATTTTATTTTTTATTTTCATTTTTATTATTTTTTTATTAATTTATTCATATTACACCTCAATTGTTAGCCCATCCCTTGTATCCTCCCACTCCTCCTCCCTCCTGCTTTCCCTCTACTCCCCTCCCCTATGACTGTGACTGAGGGGGACCTGCCCTCCCCCCATAAATGATCATAGGGTATTAAGTCTCTTCTTGGTAGCCTGCTATCCTTCCTCTGAGTGCCACTAGGCCTCCCCATCAAGGGGACATAGTCAAAAATGGGGCACCAGAGTTCGCGTGAAAGTCAGTCCCCACTCTCCACTCAATTGTGGAGAATGTCCTGTCCATTGGCTAGATCTGGGTGGGGGCTCGAAGTTTACTACCCGTATTGTCCTTGGCTGGTGCCGTAGTTTGAGCAGGACCCCTGGGCCCAGGCTTATTTTTAAAGCCTTGGTTTTTAGCTCAGTTTTATCTTGTCATAGTTTCATACCCTGTTTTAGCCATCCAATTGACATCTTCTGTCCTTGAGACATGTTTTTCCTGCTAGTAGTTACATGTTTTTATACACTGTATCATTTTAAGTTTCTGTGAATGAAAACTCCTGAGAAAAAGTCTGTCTGCAGAGCCTGATAGGAATTTCAGTACTGAGAAGAGACTGGAATGTTACAGATGCAGGGGCTAATTGCCTTCTTGTAGGCTAGTTCTAGGCCTCCAGAGCGTACCTCGCCTACCTCAGTATCAGAAATAACATTTTATGCCTAATGGATAAAATGCTTCCAGAATCTATTAACTTAACAGACCCCCCCCAGCATCCACCAGCTTAAAAGCTAGCACCTTGGGGCTATAGATTGTTTTTTTCCCCATCTGTTTGCTATTTCTTTTTTTCTGATGTACCCACTGTGGTATTTTAAACTTGCTTTGATTTATGACTTTCTGTGTTTTCTATGAAAGTGTAAAACTTCATGAAACTGCTTCCATGTTGAAACATGGAATTTGGGGTGACCTAAATCTATGTTCTTGGGCCATGGTCACCCAGAATGGCTCCACTATAAGGTGCACATGGTATGACTTCACCTACAGGTGGATTTTAGACGCTGTACAGGGTTAACATACTACAATGCACAGCCCAAAACACTAAAAAAATTGAAAAAAATTAGTATGTTTATTTGTCTCCTCTATTATATGTTCCAAAGGTATACATAAACCTCTATATGTAACTATAGGGGTTTAAATGGTTGAAACAAATCTATGGTGTTTACTTTTCTTCCAAATCAAAATAAATATACATCTAACATACCATCTCGCAGCTTTCAGATTATGCTATTTCTCACAAAATATGTATAATAAAATTTAGAATTATATTAAATCATAAACTTACTTTGAGTAAATATTTGTCAAAGTCCCTAATCTCCTTTATCAGACAGAAGCGCTGGGGACCATTTTTTCCAGCCCTTAATTCTGCCCTCAGGCACCATCCACTGCTCCATCTTTAACTCTCAAAGAAGATAACATTATAAAATATTTGAAATGGATTGCTTGAGCAAGGGAATGAAAAGTCATATATGGTAGTGACTGCTTCAAAGTAAGGTGACATTTAAAAATATCACATAACAGTAAATTATTATAGTAATGATGTTTTGGGATGCCCTGTGTTTAATGCCAGATACACTGATACTCATTTCTTATCTTACTTAAGTTACGTCATTCTCTTTGTAAAGGGCTCTATTATTTTCATGTATTAAGTTTGGACAAACATCCACATTCCAGGCTTTACCTTTCAGAAACAGCCATCTCCAACTCATTTCTGGCAGAACTAACATACCAGCCTAGTTGCGTCATCTTAGTTGAATTTCCTGAGGTAGGCTATCTTATTGCTGTCCACAGAGAGAGCTGGCAGGGATTCTCTCCTATCCCAGGGTTTTTTTTTTAAGTCACTGGAATGTTTTCTTAGCTGTACAGAAGCTTTTAAAAATTTTTATGAGGTCCCAGTTGTCAATTGTTGGCCTTAGTTCCTGGGGAAGTGGAGTCCTGTTTAGAAACCTACCCGTATTGTGTAGGGCACTACCTATGTTTTGGTGTTTTCAGGGTTTAAAGTGAGGCGTTTGATTCACATAGATCTGATTTTCATGCAGAGTAAAATTTGGCTGTAAAGTTTGAATTCTGATTAGTTGCCTGCGGTCATTGCCTGTGTAGGCGCAGTGTGACGTTGTTATTCAGCACCCTTCAGCACTGTCTCCAGACAACGCCAGTTCTACCTACTGAATATACTAAGCAAATTGAGAAGAAACACACATAGATTTTCTCTGTGGAACATTCTGATATAAAAATATTATGTCATTAAGTTCCCAATTTTTATAGATGAGTATGTGAAAGAGTAAAGGAAAGTGTCCTCTCTTTTACTTAAGACTAATAAAATCATCAAACAGAAATAAATCCAGGTCTAGGTTAAGAGAATATTTTATTTGAGAAAGCTGTTACACTAAGAAAAGATGTCCAAATTCAGGATTTGCAAGTATGTCAAAATCAAGCAGTGAAAGTCTTTCCTTACAGAGAAGAGCGAGCAGAGCCAGAAAGAGCATTGGTAGCAAGTTGGGCAAGTGAATGGAAGCAAGCCGTGTGAACAGCGTGGACGATGGGAAATAAGGACTTAATAAGACATTTAAAAAATATATTTATTACTTTCTCAGATTTGAGACAAATCAAAGCCAGGAGAGAGGGCAAGGGAGTAGACCGGAAGTTGAATTGTTTTTGGAGAGTTGAAGATTAGCTTATGTAGAGGGGAGGCAGGAAAGCCTCTGGCTACTGCTTCAGGTCCAGAGGCACAGCAGTGAAAGTGACACATAACTCGAAATGGTACTGCAGTTCACACCTCTAGGTGGACATTGAAGGTACTAGTGAGATATGCATGAAGTTTTGTGAAGAGCTACATGGAACATGCAGCATGCAGGAGGTAGCCCATGGTATGTAAATGACAACCCCCTCCCCCAACTCTATACAGTGAGGTCAACTGAGCTGCTAAACTTTCACTGTGCTCTGACACACTTCCTCTCCTGGAAGTCTATCTTTCTGATAATCTGTCCTTGCTTCTGCTGCTACCAACTTCCTTGCTTCAAGACACAGAGTCCTAGATCCCTCTGTAGGTGCCTACAGAACCCAATATCCACCTATAAAAAAAAGTTCAGGGACCTATAGGGAACAGAGAATTCTGACTAAGGTTTGGGATGACTGGGACAACTATGAGCATTTGGTCAATAGCGTGCTACAAATGCTAGTTTTAAATCTCAATCAAACCTGGCCTGTAAATATGTTTAAGTGTCTACCATACACTTTGAATATCCTTGTTTCTTGTCCCCAGAGAAGCTTCAGTGAATGAGGGTAACATAACGAGGCACTAGAAGGAAAGGCTCAGACTTACAAAGATGCCAACATACAATGCTAAGCAAACGGACAATCTGTTTTCATTGGGTTCTTTTTTTTTTTTAAATTTATTTATTTTGTATTTTCTTTTTTCATTAATTTATTCATATTACATCTCGATTGTTAGCCCTTCCCCTGTTTCCTCCCATTCTTCCCTCCCTCCCATTTCTCCCCTTCTCTCCTCCCCTATGTCTGTGACTGAGGGAGACCTCCTCCCCCTGTATATGCTCTCAGAATATCAAGTCTCTTCTTGGTAACTTGCTATCCTTCCTCTGAGTGCCACCAGGTCTCCCCATCCAGGGGACATGGTCAGAAAAGGGGCACCAGAGTTCATGTGAGAGTCAGATCTTACTCTCCACTCAACGGTGGAGAGTATCATGTTCGTCAGCTAGGTCTTGGTAGGGGTTCGAAGCTTACTGCTTATATTCTCCTTGGCTGGTGCCTTAGTTTGAGGAGGATCCCCGGATCCAGATCTGCCTGTCATAAAGTTCTTCTTGTAGGTTTCCAGGACCCTGTGGGTCCTACTATTTCCTCTTTCTTCCATGCTACTCTTGCCTAAAGTCTCAATCGGATATCCTCTCCTCTGACCCACTTTCTTGGTAAGTAAAGATTTTCATGGTACGTATCCCTTGGACTAGTGTTTTGATATAAGTGAGTATATACCGTTTGTCTCTTTTTGCTTCTGGGTGAACTCACTCATTATGATAATTTCTAAATCAATCCATTTGTCCACAAATTTCGGGAATTCTTCATTTTTAATAGCTGAGTAGTATTCCATCATGTAAATATACCACAGTTTCTTAGTCATTCTTCTAGTGAGGGACACTTAGGCTGTTTCCATGTTCTGGCTATTATGTATAGAGCATCTATGAACATGGTTGAGCATATGCCCCTGTTATGTGGTAGGGCATTTTCTGGGTATATTCCAAGGAGTGGGATGGCTGGGTCTTGAGGAAGCCCTATTCCCATTTTTCTGAGAAAGCGCCAGGTAGCTTTCCAAAGTGGTTGTACTAGTTTGCATTCCCACCAGCAATGAAGGAGTGTTCCTCTCTCTCCACATCCTCGCCAACATGTGGTGTCATTTGAGTTTTTGATCTTAGCCATTCTGATGGGTGTAAGATGGAATCTCAGTGTCATTTTGATTTGCATTTCCCTGATGACTAACGAGGACGAGCATTTCTTTAAGTGTTTCTCGGCCATTTGATATTCCTCTGTTGAGAATTCTCTGTTAAGTTCCAAGCTCCATTTCACAATTGGGTTGTTTGGTTTTATGGTGTTTAATTTCTTGAGTTCTTTATATATTTTGGATATTAAACCTTTGTCAGATGAGGGTTCTTTTTTAAAAAGTAAGTTGATGGAAGTAAAATACTAGTGTGTGTGTGTGTGTGTGTGTGTGTGTGTATGTATACATGTGTGTGCATGTGAGTGCATGCGTGTGCATACGTATACCTATGTGTGTCTTAAAATCACTGGAAGGGACACATAGTCAAGAAGCAGCATGTGAGGCCTGGGTGAGAGTGTTCTATGGGTGTCTTGAGTGTCTTTGTTCAGACCATAAGTTGAGAAACTGTTAAGTAGAACTGATCACCAGCGCACGTGTAGCTAAAGAGAGCACATGCCAATTAGGTACGATGTCAGGTATCTGGTTTTTTTTTTTCTTAAGAGTGTGAAACAATATAGTGTGAAGTTAGGTGAGGCCTATCCATTTTCACTGCCACTGTCTACAGGTTGAAGGGATTAAATGTATTCAATATTGTTTTCCTACTAAGTGTAACAGAGGAAACATATTTACCTTGGAAAATGCATTAGAAGAGCGGACAAGCAACATGCCATTTGTCTATAGGCAACATAATGGATATCAAGTAGTATCTGTTATTAATTACCCAAGAAATTCTCATGATATCTGTGTCATAGCAATTCAGAGAGGAGAGCGAGCATGGCCAAAACACATGAAGGCAGTTACAAAAAGTTACCCAAACTTTCAATCCTCAAGATTTTTTTTTGGTTTGATAACATGTTACATTACTGTATTTACTATATGTTTTGAAAACTAGATATTAGAAAAAAAAAGAGTGTTACTTCCTGGCCTCTTTGTGTGTGATTATTTGCCTCAGTTTTGTCAAAGTTTAAATGTATCACTAATGAAAATATTTTTTTCAAACTACTCCATATTGCAATTGAATTATTTTTTTATGGTAAAAGCCTGGGCTCCCACAAACCCAACAAGCTAGACTCAGTCACCCATCCCTAATAGATCCATTACAGAGGTATTGCAATAGTGTAACATTTGTTTAATATGGTCACACTGGGAGGAGGGACAAATGAAATTACTTAGTGACATCCAAGCCCGTCTTCAATGTAAGGTCAGAAAGTTTAGGTTTAAAAAGAGTTTAGTTTTAAAAAGTATATGTGAGTAAGTCATCCTGGCACATGTGATGATTCTGGCATCACTGAGTGATCATTCATCTCTGCTCAGTTTTGCAAGGTGGTCTGATAAACTTAAACATCTTAGACCCCGAGAGCGTGAAAGGGCAGCCTCTCCTTCGTGGATAATGATGCTCCTCTGGTGGGGGTGGGGTGGGGTGGGGTTCTGTTTGTGACACACACCTCCAAAGGAGCTCGAGTGACTTGAGAGTAAAAGTTAAGAAAAGTCACTTATCTTGGCCTCAGCCAACATAGACACACAGAATGAAGACAGAGATGGCAGGCTTTCATCGTGCTTGTCAGTATCAGGGAAGGCTTGGTGCTTTGCCGGGTGCAACATGTCTATTTATGAGATGAAACACACGATTTCTGTCTATGTATATATCAATGTGGTTTTAAGTATTATAAAAGTAATAATTGTAAATATGTTTACCACCAGGATAAGGTAATCTTTTGATTATAAAATATGCCTTTGGTATAATAATACTAATTTTCAAAAACGTAAGTGGATGACATATAAAATGATAGGGTTTAAAAAATCTTGTCAACAAAGAGAGATAACATTTTGGTTAATAATATTGCTTAGCCTCACACTAAGCTGAAGTTGGCATTTTTTAGTAGACTCTCTTAAATATTTGGAGAGGAGTATAAACTTGTCAACCCAGATAAATAAGCTATAAATAGAGTTTATTGAGATGTACTAAGTCTATTACACAGATTTCTATTAAGGTAGCCTTAAAACATAAAATAGTCAAACAGGATATCGTTATTATGGCTGAAACAGAAATGAGGGTATGAACAGCTGCATATTAGAGAAAAATATTAATCTATATTTTAAGGAGAAATTTGACATGTTGAGGGCACTGTTTGGTGCAGGAGAAGATGGCTGTTGCATGATTTGCTGCGAACCAGCTAAAAGGACTGATCTCTATTCATCTACCAGGAAGGCTGATGGTGCCTTTGCGGGCTAATTCAGGGTTCTTCTTTCAAGTCTCAGATGTCTTCGTGATACACATTATACGGCTCAACAACTTCCCAAGGTTACTATATTTATGAAGACGAATTATCTGTCACTGCTGAGTGACAACTAAAGTTTTACTGTCGGTGCTGAAAGGCGTCAAAGATCAGCTCCTACAGGTTTTGGTGTTAAATTATAAAAAATTTCAGCTCCCAGACATAATAGCCTATTCTTGTTACTGTGCCAGGCAGTGTTCTGTTACATGACAGACGTATAAAGAAAAGGGGCTTGTTTTGGTTCAGTGGTAAAGGGTCAGTCTATGGCCAGTCAGTGTCTCCTTTGGGCCTGTGTCCAGGCAGTGCCTCAGAGCAGATTGTCCATCTCACATCCAGAAAGGAAAGTGAACAAAGAGACCAGGAAACACACTCTCCTCCACAGTGCGTACTCAGTGACCGAAGGCCTCCTTTGGAGCCTCAAATCTTAAAGTTTCAACTGCTCCTAGGAGTTTCGCTTTGGGGACCAAGATTTAAATAGGTGGGCTTTCACACAGATTCACCTTGCAGGTCTAACTTCCCTTTTCCAAAACCGTGTTGAGTTTTCAAGTGGTGAAAGTAGAGGCAGAACTTTTGGCAAATTTTGTTAGAAATTTACAAAACAATCAGTAAAATGTCAATTACTCTTTATAGCAATCCTCTTGATTTGGCATGAGAAATCTAAATTATGCTAAATGTTATCTAATGTAAGAAAACTGATTTATTACTGTGAATATTTTATACGTAGCTGTAGGGTACCTAAGTGAGATATTTGACGAGAAGAAATGTAATAAATATACACATGTCTCAAAAACAGAGGGTTTCTGTCACTAAGTCATAAGACTACTCCAATTTAGCGGTATGCAACAAAAACAGCCAATCCAGTGACCTGCGAGGATGAACAACACAGAGGTGGTTCAGAGTTCAACAGTCATTACCAACCGCCAGTGAACGGCCAGGGGCATACAAGTGCCAGAGCTTCCAAGGCATGATCTTAGAAGTCATGAAAATGGGAACTCAAGGCACCTTTTGAGACAGAGGTCCAAGAACCTCAGTGGATGCACAGAAGTTAGAAGAAACAAAGGGAACCTGGCCCTGTGATCAGGGCAAAGATAGAATGAGAAAATACATTCGTTTCGTCATCTTCTTAATTACTATTTCTTTTTGGCAATCCCTCACTTTCCAATAAACCATTTCTGAAAGGACCATCACAGAGTATGTGTAAAACTTGTGTGTATGCTTCATACATCTCATTTGGTTATATATATTTGTTACAGTATTTTGTATCCATTCGGCCTACAAAGCAAATAACTGACACAGACACAGAGAGACTAAAATGTACTTTAAAGCTGCCAGCACTTCGCCTGGCAGAGTCTGAACCGATTCTAATCTACTCATAAACTAAACAAACTACTCTAAACCTTATAACATACATATATTCCAAAAACTTGCCACTATGACCCCTGGGCCGGTCCGCGTCCAGTTCCCACTGTCCTCCTCCAACGGTCCAAAAAGCCCCCTCTCCTCCAACTGTCAAACTTTTTCTCCTCCCCTCCAGGAAGTCCCGCCTTCTACTTCCTGTCCTTCTGCCCAGCTGATAAGCTAAACAGAGCTTTATTGATATATATAGTGTTTAGTTATTGATTTTTCTTCATGAAAACATCAGTAGATTTCAAACATAGATGAAGGATGTGAGATAGACAATATTGACATTAGCATGCACGGTTACAGAATTCTATTGTTCTCTGAAGATAAATGTATAAATGGAAATTTCTGAACAACATACTATATATAGTTTCACTTTACATGCTTTTGACAAATGTCTTTGTGTTCTAGGCATTGTTTACTGTCAAATAGTCAATTTGAAGCCACAGCCTTGGCATGTGGTGTTTACATACTGATGGGGTGAGATGATGAACAAATGGATTGATTCTCAGTGGAGTAACAAAAGAAAAACAGACTGTGTGGATGAAGTAGGAAAAAGCAAGAGGTTACTTTAGGTGAGGCTTGAAGAGTTTCTTGTAGGGAAGGGATGAGGTGTAACGGGACTGTCAGAGCAGCTCCAGCAGAGTCTGTAGGTATAAGCGCTGACTGATGCACAGTGTCTTAGGCTCATAAAAAATGGATGATACAACGTGTTGACAGAGGCCGAGGTGACACGAGATGAGATTCTTCAGAGGCTGGTAAGACATCTGAACTATGTGGTCTGCGGTGAAGAACCCAGTGACCCAACCGCAGGACTGATAAGAACTCATGTCCTTACATAGTGAACGTGGGCTGGCATTGGGCCATATTTCAATATGTATGAGCTGTCAGAAGTAGCATCTGGCCCTTTGGTTTGGGACCAATATCTCTGGTAGACCTTGAACTTTGGTAGGTTATAAGCCCAACTTCATATAAAGCACCAGAGCCAGCTCTGGAGGGGCTGTGTGGAGAGGAGGAGCCCAGAGAATACAGGTGACATACATTTCATCATAGAGACAAATAGATTATAACTTAGTATACTCTCCTGGGTTTCCACTAATTTATATCACATGCATGCCCTGTGTCCTTTTGTAGAAGCTAAATAAGAGTGTGGACATAGCGAAACAAACACGTGCCTCCTGCAACACCCTCAGCAAACGATATGAGAGCAGAGGGAGACGTTACAACGCCTGTTTCCCTGCTTGATAGTCCTTCAGGATTTTGCTGTTGCAGACCGGCTTCAGTGCCCTCAGACTGGACCAATCGGTTCAGAGGTCCCTGGGAACTCACTGTGCTGGGCTCCGTTTTCTTTCTTAGCCCGCTTTCATCTTAGGCCCAATCCTTGTCTCAGGCTCGGCCTCAAGAAAACCCATTGTAGGAAAAGAAGATCCTGTAGTAGACGGTTAAGCAAAAATACACATTTATGACCCGGACTGCCTCAGCCCTCTCTTGCTTACTTTAGCAACAGAGTTTTACTAATGCAAATTTCATGCACTGTTTCAGGAGCCTAGTGATCTGCACTTATTTTCTTATTTTCTGACCTTAGACCAAAAAAAAAAAAAAAAAAAAAAAAAAAAAAAAAAGCTTACTGACCCATATTCCAGCTTTTCCTCCTGTGTTTTACTGCTGTATTGAGCAAAGTCTTCTATGCTTAATGAGGTAGAGCAAGTTGTTGGAGTTAATTCTCTTCTTCTAATTTGCAGTATAGAGCAGGTCAAATAAAATTTACATAAACACTAATACTGAGTTGAACCAGGAAGATGGAACTCTTGCAGTTCAAGTGTATATCCCCAAGTTAATCATTCCTCATGCTATATTAGGAATGGTACACTTACTACCATAGCTATCTAGAAGTATATTAAACACAAGCATAATTCCATGATAAGTAACTCATAGGATTATTTTCATGTGTTTGAAAATATATATGAAGAAAGCAATTTTATTTGGTTTTTATTATTAATTTTTATTTAAAAAATTAACTTTATTAATTTGTTTAGATTACAACTAAATTGTTATCCCATCACTCGTATCCTCCCATTCCTCCCTCCCGCTTTCACCTTATTCCCCTCCCCTAGGTCTAAGACCGAGGGGAACTCCTCCCCCACTATATGATCATAGGCTATCAAGTCTCATCTTGGTAGAAGAAAGCAATTTTAATCTGGATTCTAAAGAGAAAGAAGGGTTGCCAGTGGACATCTGTGATAGCGGATAAAAATTATGAAATGAAGTAAAATGCACAGCCAGGAAAGTAGACGCTAAAATTTGAATGCTGTGTATACTTAGTGTTGCTGTTCATGCTATTTCTCTGTATTTTAATTTTTTCCCTCTTCTCATGTTTGAGGATGGAAGATTTTAAGAAATGGATGGGGATGGAGTCATTCCCAGCTTGTGGAAGTTTGCAGAGCCAATCAGGAATTTTTACTTATGCTGAAGACAATGAGAAGGTTGTTGAGTGACTATAAAAAATAGTGGATCTCAGAGCCAATCAAAACCAAAACAACAAAAAACATCCTATTCAAGTCTATATGCAAAGAATATATTATTAAAATATTTTTTGTGACATCAGACAAAGATACCTGTCCGCTTATCTTAAACTTGCTTATCTGACACGAAACCTCTACAGTTACTCGAGTTGATGCCTCTCGAACAGTGCTTGTTGCTCTGGCAACCTCTTCACGGTGTTTTTGCATGACTTGAAATACAAATGTTCTTTATTGACTTTGTTCTTAAACAGTATGGGCATTATAACTTTAAAGATCTCTATAATAGGGAGCACTCTCTATTATACAGCAATTGGTGATTGGCGAATCCTCAGCTGTACAGACCTCCTCCTGAGACTCCCCCTCCTCGCTCTCCATGCTCTTTGGCATCCTCAGCTGTACAGACCTCCTCCTTTGACAGCTTCCTCCTTGCTCTCCATGCTCTTTGGCATACTACAATCATGAAACTGCTCCAAAACCTATTGTAAATGTACCAGCATGCTTATGGTCACATTCATCATTTAAATGAGCAAAATTTCAACATAGTATATTCAGGAAGTAGAAGAAAGAATCAGAGATTTTATTAAAAAGTGAATCTCCAGTTTTCAGTACCTCTGGCTTTTTCTTTCCACTGACAGGCAGTCTTGTGATCTTGTTTGATTATCTTCTTGGCAGGGTATTGATTTTTCACTTTTGAAAAGTCAAATATAGTGTACTAGCTAATAAATTACAATGCTTATTTGACTGGGTACAAAGAATAATACAGTAAGGCACATAAAATGGATGAGCACATGGGTGAAATAAATGGAGATTTAGTCAGTAGCTGAAGATGACATATTCAGTAGAAAAGACTACTTTAAAAATTTATTTATTTATTTATTACTATATATACAGTTCTCTGCCTGCATGTACACCTGCAGGCCGGAAGAGGGCATCAGATCACATTATAGATGGTTGTGAGCTATCATGTGGTTTCTGGGAATTGAACTCAGGACCTCTGGAGGAGCAGTCAGTGCCTTTAACCTCTGAGCCATCACTCCAGCCCTGAAAAGACCATTTTTTTTTGAAAATCAAAGGTCTTTGGTTATGACTGTATTCAAATTAAGACTAGATTCTTTTCAAATATTAGATTAAGGTCATTTTCATCACTGTGAACACTAAATATGATTTTCTTTATCATTACAGAAGTCACCTCCAATACTGAGGCAAAGGACAAAGAGAACACTGTTGAGAGGCTGTTGGGTCAAAGCATGGCTGTCACATGTGAGATATGGTATATCACTTAGAGATAGAGAACATTGTCAAGGAAAGTCTTGGGAAGACACCAATTAGCAAGGAGGGAGGGTCCACCATCTGAGTGCATAGTGGTGTGGTTCCAGTTGTCCACTTATGGTCCATTTTTTTTTATAAAGCAGAAATTGATAGTTCGAAGAAACATTGTCTTGAAAAATTGCATGTTTCTTTCTAGCATCTCAAGAAATGACAGTGGCTGTTAGGCCAGTCTCAGACTTAAGTCTTCCTTGGATTCTAATTTCTCTGAGAAGAACTTCTAGATATTTAATTTCTTTTAAAAATTTTATTTATTTATTTTATGTGTATGAGTGCTCTATCTGCAGGCCAATAGAGAGTGTCAGATTCCAGTATAGATGGCTGTGATCCACCATGTGGTTGCTGAGACTTCAACTCAGGACCTGTGGAAGAGCAGACAATACTCTTATCCACTGAGCCATCTCTCCAGCACTAGATATTTAATTGTTGTAATATAGAAAGTAATTCATGACCTTTAGCAGCTGATTATACATATGTATTAAAATCAGAACATAAGATCTTTGTTTCTAAATGAATTTTAAGGAGCCCAGGGAAGTTTTCAGGGAGAAAAGTAATAAAATATTTTTTGGCAAAAAAAAAAAAAAATGTATTTAAGACTTACATTCCAATGAACTTGGCTATGTATAGTTCCAAACTTAGTCACAATATTTCAGGTGAAATCTCATGGCTCAACCATCTCAAAATGTATCTTCAAGTGATTTATATTTCTTGGCTGGCTTAGATAAGAGGAAACTAATGTCTGGTACATCTTAGGATATTTTATGCCTTTCCTCTCTACTGGTCATAGCTCTTTCAGATTACTATTTGTAATGCTATAAGCCAGGGGCAAAAATAGACTAGTAAGAAGTAATTTGTGAAAGTCAGGCCTATTTCACAGGGGGCCTGTGTTAATGTAAACCACTATGAACAAGCACGTTAATGTCCTTGCTTGCATTTCACTCTGTATTTTATGGTTCCTTTCTTTGTCTTTGTTTCTGAATTTAGACTTTCCACTTTGTCTTAAAAATCTTTCAGTAGAAACTAAAGGGATAATAACCTCATCTTTTTCGTCAGTAACATGCTAGGTGTTAGTAATGTGCTTTCTTATCTGCACTCATCTTATAATTTCATTTTAATGAATAGGACAAGATTTTATGCCCCATTCCTTTAACTTTCATAAAAGTTACCAAAGGATCACATTATTGTTTGACTAATTATGGAAACAAATATTTAAATATTGAGTGAAATGTCACTTTCTGTTAAGTTTTACAGTTTTATTCTTTTCAAAATGCTTTCAGTGTTAATTAAGAAACCCACAGCTTTCATCTTATTCTAAGATAGATATTTGCCGAGGACCTGTAGTTGTCAGACAGTTGCTAGGAACCAGTGGACTTTGTTCTTATCAAAGCTATAGATCAGCACAGACTATATTCTTGATGAGGCATCTGTCCAAAATCTGTTTTGTATTTATCCTGACGTATTCCAGGTCAGAGCTTGAAGAAGTCTTATAAATGTCTTACCTGTTTTAATCTTAAACCAGAGTTAGAATTTATCAGTCTGCTTCATATTTTTCACTTTGTCCATTCCTTGATAACTGTCAACTCTGAAAAAGTCGGCCCCTTAGCAAAGTAGATTCCTGTATCAGGGAAGACAGACGTTAGACCTTCCTGGTTCATATGCTACACTTATTAACGCGTGAAGTCCTTCTTAAAACACAGTGTGTCATCAGGATTTACCACTTCACACTTGCTGGCTTCTTTTATAAATAGAAAACATTGCTGTCAGATTGACAGTCTTATTTTGTGAATGTATGAACTCTTATTTTTATGTGCATGAGTATTTTGCCTGTGTGCATATCTGTGCTAGGGGTGTGTGCCTGGTGTTTGTAGAGGTTAGAAAAGGTCCTCAGATCCCCTGCACTAGAGTTATTGATGGCCCTGGGCCACCATGTGGATTCTGGAAGCTGAACTTGAGTCCTTTTCAAGAGCAGTAAGTGCACTTAACTGCTGAATCATCTCTCTAGTCTCAAATTGGTAACTTTTTAAAATGTCTCCTCAATTAAGAATTAATTTAGTAAACAAATGGCTTGCAAGCTGAAACTTTTCATTCCTTCAACAAAAATTGTATGCCTATTCTTTTTCCCTTCTTTTTAATTAAACATTAAAAATTTTTTTTACATATACATTTATATTATTACACATATATACAATAAACTACCTAGAGCAAGAAGAACCATGACATAATCAGGAATTATATAAAGGTTACATTCTTAGTGTTTTGGCTATTTGTATTTGGCAGCCTTGAAGAAAACATCTTTCCTATCTTGGTGCATCTAAAATTCTGAATGTAGATCAATTTCCATCATGTGCCGATTCTTTATTTTTATTTTTTTATTTTTTTATGAGTCTTTATTTTTTATTTTTATTTATTACTTCATTCATATTACATCTCAATTGTTATCCCATTCCTTGTATCCTCCCATTCCTCACTCTCTCCCATTTTCCCCTTACTCCCCTCCCCTATGACTGTGACTGAGGGGGATTTCCTCCCCCTGTATATGCTCATAGGGCATCAAGTCTCTTCTTGGTGACCTGCTATCCTTCCCCTGAGTCCTATGCTGATTCTTAAGACAGGAAAAGAAGTTCTTAATATGGAGCCACACTGTATATACTCCTTTCTTGTGCTTTCTGTCTTTTAAGAGCCTACATCCTTTCTTTCAGAAGTTTAGGATGGCATAAGAAAAAATACACAAATGATGCTGTTGCTGTGCCTGAGCTCTGAGACCATAATAAGGCAAGTGTAAACATCTGTGTGACAGAATCTCTTTTCTTTTCTTTTTAAAAATATCAGTATACTGTATAGAGACAGATGAGCACATCTTGCATGACTGCCTTCTCCAAGTTAAGCCAGTCACCATTTTGCAAAAGATTCTGTCCCTTTGATGAAACCATCATCCTCATAGTTTCTCCTAAATATGTTTATTTATGAAGTCTTTTCTTTCCGTATTAACCACTGTCATCACTGAACTAACAGCTCCTACTCCCATTCAATGCCTCCCTTTACACAGCTCCACTTCTTTCCCCTCTCAGACATCTATTATTCACAGACAAATAGATCACTAATATTAGCATCTCTTTCCACTCTTTTCTGCTGAAGATTTGCTTTCCTTCTATTTTAGCTTCCTTGACTATTATTCTAAAGCATTGCTAATGGCTTTCTAGACTAAATTACCACTCTGATTTTGCTCCTAATTAACAATCATTAGGGAAAAATATGTGTCCATTAATAAACTGAATGATTTCCAGATGATTTTTAAATCTAATTTCTAATTTTCCATGGAACTTTGAACCAAAGTTCTACTACTTTTAACAAATATCCTGAGCCAAGATTTTCTGCAGCAATGATACTCAATTCAATTTTATTTTGTTCTTTTAAAACCAGAAGATATTAAATCTAACATATACTTTCTGAAACATTGTAGGCTATGAGCACATACACAGATACACAAAATTCCTGCAATGGAAATATATGGAAAGACATATTCTTCAAAAAATAATCAAAATAGAATAGAATTAATTTTTAAAGTAGACTATTAAGTTTTAGTTCTAGGAGACCTTTTAGAAGGCTCATTCATCTTTGTTTCTCAACCTTCTTGGGAACAGAAGGGAAACTGAATATACACAGATTTAAAGTTCTTAATAAAGGGAGAATACAAAGGATGGGATAACAATTGAGATGCAATATGAATAAATTAATAAAATATATTATAAAAAAATTAAAACATTACAGAAAAATATAGCAACACATCTACTCATCATGTTGGGCTATTTGTCTCAGTTGGTATCCTCTTTGGTGGTTTCAGATGTGCTCCTCTCCCTCCCTTGATTTTAGCAATGACTCTTACCCATTTAATTATTTCTGTCCTTTTTTCTTTCATCTAGCTATACTAGATTCAGGTCAGGGGGCACCAGTAGAAACTTAGAAAGGAAATGGTAAAGGCAACCGAAATTCTTGTGGGAAGGTTTCAAATAGTTCAAGCTATTTTATTTCACAATTATCTCTTTTATGTTTGCATCATCCTGATTTTATTTTCTATGTATGAATTTTCTATGAATGGTAGAAATATACACTAAAATATATATATATATATATATATGTGTGTGTGTGTGTGTGTGTGTGTGTGTGTGTGTGTGTGTGTGTGTGTGTGCCTTAGTGGGTTACTATTCCTGTGATAAAACACCATGACCAAAAGCAACTTGGGGAAGAAAGAGTTTATTACACTCACATGTCCATACAATAGTTCATCATTAAAGGCATTGAGGGCAGGAGCTCATGATGGGCAGGAAGCTGGAAGCAGGAACCGATGAAGAGACCATGGAAGAGTGTTACTATTGATCTGTTCCCTGTGGCTTTCTCAGCTTGCTTTCTTATAGAATCCAGGACCACCAGTCCAGGGATGGCACCACTGCAACTCCCATTGATCGCTAAGAAAATACCTTACAGCTGTATCTATGGAGGTTTTTTTCTCAGTTGAGGTTCCCTGGTCTCCCATGACTCTAGCTTCTGTTAAGCTTGACATAAAACTATCCAGTGCAATGGATCCTTCCCAATTTGACAAACAAACACATCACTTTTTAATTAATTGGAACCGTTCCATTCTCATTTATCCCCAAGATGGAAAATCAGTGTTTATATCACAATATTAAACATAAATAACTTAAAAAGCCCCTCAGTCCTTATAAATTCAAACACATAAAAAGTTCAGTCTCTTTAAAATATTCAATCTCTTTAAAATCCCCAAATCCACTTTAAAATTTCAAAGTCAAAATAAAAATTAAGTTAAATGCTCTCTCCACTAAGGAAAGACCAGGGTATAGTCACAGTCTGAACAAAGCAAAACCAAATTGCGTAAATAATGCAATTTCCACTTTAAATAGGTGGCAGGATTGTGGGATATTTCTGCGATTTAGAGCCAGAGGATGTGAATTAGGTTTTTAGTCAGTTTTGAGCTCGTTTGGCCTATACCTTGTTTTTGTAAGAGTCTCACCTTATGTCCTCCAAATAGAGACCTATGGGCCTATTACACTGAGCTCGTGGTGTGCAGGCTCTGGTTTGCTGAGAGCAGTTCTTCATGCTCTCTCTGAAGTTTTCATATTGGAGTATGGCCAGAGGATGCAAAGAGTGAAGAGAATAGGCAGCATATAACACAGTAAATCCACGAGATTGTCTTCTGCACATTGTGATCACAGCGCAGAAGTGCTACTGAGACATTTGAACAGTTCAGTGAATAGCTGTCATGAGTACTATAGTGTTCTGTGGGGATTAATTTAAAGAGTAATATTCACTTGGATGAGTGAGTTTAAATACAATAAAAATCAACCAGGCTGATTTATAAACATATTAGATATTATAATTAAGGTCCTACAGGATTGACACGGAGTTGATTATATTTTTAAAAGATGATCTCCTGGGCGCGGGAGATGGCTCAATTGGTAAAGAGCTTGCCTCATAAGCGTAAGAACAGAAATCACTTCAGATCCTCAGAACCTAAGTCAAAGCTTGGCACAGCAGTGCATACCAGTAACCCCAGTGCTGTGTGAAGAGAAGCAGAGACAATTCCCTGGAAGCTCACGTGCCAGCTACCCTAGACTACACGGTAAGGCTCTTGGTCAACGAAGAGGAGCCTATGTCTCAAATAATGCAGAAGGCACCTAAGGACCAACATTTGAGGTTGACTTCTGAACACTAGGACCATGAACCTGCACTCATAAGTATGAGAATTCCATAGATCAGAAATTTTGTTGTTGCTGTTGTTTGTTTGTTTGTTTTGGCTACTCTAGTCATTTATTTGTCTCCTATCTGCTTTTTTTATTACATAATATTTTTATTGATTATTTGGGAATTTCACATCATGCACCCTTATCACACTTTGCAGTCCTAGGTCTGCCTATTCCACCCTTGTGACCTGCCCATAAATAAGGAGGAGAAGGAGGAGGAAGGAAGGGGGAAGAAGGAGGAGGAGGAAAAAGGACAAAGAGGAGGAGGAGATGAAGAAGAAGAAGAAGAAGAAGAAGAAGAAGAAGAAGAAGAAGAAGAAGAAGAAGAAGAAGAAGAAGAAGAAGAAGAAGAAGAAGAAGAAGAAGAAGAAGAAGAAGAAGAAGACCATGTGCTTACTGCAGCATGGTTAGCCCTAAAAAAAGTGAGCGTCCCCTTCAAAAGCCACCAGTTGTGGAGAGCTACACTTCAGCATCCTTATCACAATCTTAAGAGTTCTCTTCTACTGCTTTCTGCCTAGGCTTTTACTTATTTTGGAGTTGGGGTGGGGGTGGGAGTAGAGGCCATTACAGAAGCCTTCTTTGTCCCACTTTCCCAACCATGTGTCTGTGGTCATCTATAGCAGTGCAAAAGTAGCTTCTTTGCCCTTTAGTCAGTGGGAGCAGAATTATAGACTTGTACATGGTTTCTGGAGACAGCATGGACCATGGACATTCACATGGTCTCAGGGGTCAACATGTGCCTGGACTCCAGTGGCAGGACAGATAACAGACATTAACAGGGCCCTCCCCCACAGGATGGGCCAGGAACACCATTATAGCCCTTAGAGACAGCACAGGCCAAGGACATCAATATGGCCTCAGGTGGCAGCACAGGTCACTTAGCAGATCAGAAGTTTTATTCCAAACTCTAAGGTATTACCTCAAAACAGGTTTTTGGAAATGGAGTAGGTTTAGGAGGAATAACAGGTAAAATCATGGGGTTCACTGGATCAAGTGCCATCAGTAGTCACTAAATCCACTTCCACCATTACAGTGAGCAGAGATGAAGAGTTCAACTTGGCCTAAGGCTCTGGTGTGTGGTGCCTGTTGAGACCACATTCACTTTGCTCTCCAGCCATAACAAAGGCATTTGGGGCTGATTCAATCTTGAAAGCAATTATTCTAGTTTCAGAACTTTAAGTTCCTAACAAACCTCAAATTCCTGCAGTGCCTCTTAGTAGAGGGACCTGATATTTCACCTTGAATATAAAGGTACTTCCTTTAGGGTCCTACGGTGGCATGAGAAATAAACTGTGGAAAATGTGAGTATGTTAAAGAACACATCTAAGTTCTATTGGTTCAGAAAAGGGGAGGTCCCCTCATAGACATAGAAAGACCTCAGCAGAAGAGATGTTTAGACTTACCCAGCTTGTAGATGAGGTTCCTGAAGGTCCCCTACTGTCTGGTACATTGTCTACCACCATACCACAGCAGGCAGTAGAGCAACCGAGAATACCTTTCTTTGTGTTTTGTTATAAGCCCCTGTAGAATTATGATGCCTGAATAAGAGATGGCACACCAGGATTTGAGTCTCTCTGCCTCAGTAGTTTTTAAAATTTTTTATTTTATTAATTTATTCATATTACATCTCAATGGCTATCACATCCCTTGTGTCCTCCCATTCCTCTTCCTCCCTCCCATTTTCCTCTTACTCCCCTCCCCTATGATTGTGACTGAGGGGGACTTCCTCCCCCTGTATATGCTCATAGGGTATCAAGTCTCTTCTTGGTAGGCTGCTATCCTTCCTCTGAGTGCCACCAGGTCTCCCCATTCAGGGGACGTGGTCAAATATGAGGCACCAGAGCATGTGTGAAAATCATACCCGACTCTCCACTCAACTGTGGAGAATGTCCTGTCCATTGGCTAGATCTGGGTAGGGATTTGAAATTTACGGCCTGTATTGTCCTTGGCTGGTGCCAGAGTTTGAGTGGGACCCCTGGGCCCAAATCTGCCTATCATAATTTTCTTCTTGTAGGTTTCTAGGATCCTCTAGATCCTTCAACTTTGCCATTCTCCCATGCTTCTCTCATGTAGAGTCTCAATAGGATGTCCTCTCCTCTGTCCCAGTTTCCTGGTTAATGAAGACTTTCATGGGACATGCCCCTTGGGCTAGTATACAGATATAAATGAGTATATACCATTTGACTCTTTCTGCTTCTGGGTTAACTCACTCATTATGATCATTCTAGTTCAATCCATTTGTCCAGAAATTTCGGGAATTCCTTGTTTTTAATAGCTGAGTAATATTCCATAGTGTAAATGTACCACAGCTTCTTTATCCATTCTTCTATCGAGGGACACTTAGGCTGGTTCCATGTTCTGGCTATTATGAATAAGGCTGCTATGGACATGGTTGAGCAAATGTTCTTGTTGTGTGCTGGAGCATCTTCTGGGTATAGTCCAAGGAGTGGAATAGCTGGGTCTTGCGGAAGCCCTGTTCCCAGTTTTCTGAGATAGCACCAGATAGATTTCCAAAGTGGCTGTACTAGTTTGCATTCCCACCAGCAATGAAGGAGTGTTCCTCTCTCCCCACATCCTCGCCAGCATGTGGTGTCACTTGAATTTTTGATCTTAGCCATTCTGATGGGTGTAAGATGGAATCTCAGAGTTGTTTTGATTTGCATTTCCCTGATGACTAAGGAGGTTGAGCATTTCTTTAAGTGTTTCTCAGCCATTTGATATTCCTCTGTTGAGAATTCTGTTTAGTTCCAAGCCCCAATTTTCAATTGGGTTATTTGGTTTGGTGGTGTTTAATTTCTTGAGTTCATTATATATTTTGGCTATAAGACCTTTGTCAGATGTAGGGTTGGTGAAGATCTTTTCCCAATCTGTAGGCTGTCGCTTTGTTCTCTTGACAGTGTCTCCTGCCTTACAGAAGCTTCTCAGCCTCATGAGGTCCCATTTATTAATGGTTGACCTTAAGGCCTATGCCGTTGGTGTTCTGTTCAGGAAGTTGTCTCCTGTGCCAATGTGTTCCAGGCTCTTCCCCACTTTTACTTCTAAGTGACTTAGTGTCTCTGCTTTTATGTTGAGGTCTTTGATCCACTTGGATTTGAGTTTTGTGCAAGGTGACAAATATGGGTCCAGTTTCATTTTTTTACACATAGACCTCCAGTAGGACCAGCACCATTTGTTGAAGATGCTTTCCTTTTTCTATTGAATGGATTTGGCTTCTTTGTCAAAAATCAAGTGACCATATGTGTGTGGATTCATGTCTGGGTCTTTGATTCGATTCCACTGATCAACCAGCCTGTTGCTGTGCCAGTACCATGCTGTTTTAATTACTATTGCTTTATAGTACAGCTTCAGATCAGGTATGGAGATTCCTCCAGAGGATCTTTTATTGTACAAGATTGTTTTAGCTATTCTGGGTTTTTTGTTTTTCCATATGAAGTTCATAATTGAACTTTCAATGTCTTTAAAAAATTGTGTAGGTATTTTGATAGGAGATTGCATTGAATATGTAGATTGCTTTTGGTAAGATGGCCATTTTTACTATGTTAATTCTCCTGATCCATGATCAAGGAAGATCATTCCATCTCCTCAAGTCATCTTCAATCTCTTTCTTCAGAGTTTTGAAAAAATTTTTTTCAAACAAGTCCTTCACTTGCTTAGTTAGAGGAACTCCTAGTATTTTATATTGCTTGTGGCTAATGTGAAGGGTATGGTTTTCCTAATTTCTTCCTCTGCAAGCTTGTCATTTGTGTATAGGAAGGCTATGGGCTTTTTTGAGTTAATTTTGTATCCAGCTAATTTGCTGAAGATGTTTATCAGCTGTAGGAGTTCTCTGGTGGAATTTTGAGGGTCACTTATGTAGACTGTCATATCATCTGCAAATAGGGATAATTTGACTTCTTCCTTTCCCATTTGGATCCCCTTGATCTCCTTTTGTTGTCTTATTGCTCTGGCTAGAACTTCGAGTACTATATTGAAGAGATATGGAGAGAGTGGGCAGGCTTGCCTTGTTCCCGATTCTAGAGGAATTTCCTTTGATTTTGGCGATTGGTTTGCTGTATATAGCCTTTATTATGTTGAGGAAAGTGCCTTGTATCCCCGATCTCTCTAAAACTTTAAACATGAATGGGTGTTGGATTTTATCAAATGCTTTCTCTGCATCTAAAGAGATGATCATGTGGTTTTTTATTTTCAGTTTGTTTATATGGTGGATTACATTGATAGATTTCTGTATATTAAACCATCCCTGCATGCCTGGAATGAAGCCTACTTGGTCATGATGAATGATATCTTTGATGTGTTCTTGTATTCATTTTGCAAGTATTTTATTTAGTATTTTTGCATCGATGTTCATAAGAGAAATTGGTCTGAAATTCTCTTTGTTGAGTCTTTGTGAGGTTTAGGTATCAAGAAGACCATGGCCTCATAGAGTGAATTTGGTAATTTTCCATCCATTTCTATCTTTTGGAGTAGCTTGAATAGTATGGGTATTAGCTTTCCCTTGAAGGTCTGGTAGAATTCTGCACTGAAACCATCTGGCCCAGGCTTTTTTTGGTTGAGAGATTATCAATGATTGCTTCTATTTCTGTAGGAGAAATGGGACTATTTAGCTTGTTTATCTGTTCTTCACTCAACTTTGGCAAGTGAAATTGATCAAGAAAATCGTCCATTTCCCTTAGATTTTCAAATTTTGTGGTGAATATGCCTTCAAAGTAGGGTCTTATGATTCTTTGTATTTCTTCAGTGTCTGTTGTTATGTCTCCCTTTTCATTTCTGATTTTGTTGATTTCAATACTGTCTCTCTGCCTTTTAGTTAGTTTGGCTAATGGTTTGTCTATCTTGTTGATTTTCTCAAAGAACCAGCTCTTGGTTTTGTTGATTCTTTGGACTGTTTTCTGAGTTTCTAATTTGTTAATTTCAGCCCTGAGTTTGATTATTTCCAGACATCTACTCCTCTTGGGTGTTTCTGCTTCTTTTTTTTCCTAGGGCTTCCATTTGTGTCGTTAAGATGCTTATGTGCGATGTTTCCAACTTCTTTTTAAAGGCACTTAGTGCTATGAATTTTCCTCTTAGCACTGCTTTCAATGTATCCCACAAATTTGGGTATGTTGTTCCTTCATTTTCATTGAATTTCAGAAACTCCTTGATTTCTTTCTTTATTTCTTCCCTGACCCAGGTGTCATTTAGCAGAGAGTTGTTTAGTTTCCACGTACATGTAGGCTTTTTGTTATTTCTGTTGTTGTTGAATTGCAGCCTAAGAGCATGGCGATCTGTTAGGATACAAGGTATTATTTCAATCCTCTTGTATCTATTGAGGCTTGCTTTGTGACCTACGATGTGATCAATTTTGGAGAAGGTTCCATGGGGTGCAGAAAAGAAGGTATACCCCTTCTTGTTTGGGTGAAAGGTTCTATAGATATCTGTTAGATCCATTTGACCCATGGTATTGGTTAATAATGTTATTTCTCGGCTTAGTTTCTGTTTCAATGACTTATCCTTCAGTGAGAGTGGGGTGTTGAATCGCAGGAGGCTAGCCCTGTCGTTTTGGACTCTCACAGCCAATGATCCTCAGCTCGCCTGTACTGTGGGTTCTGCAATCGTTCTGGGTCTCTGAATGTGCGTTGGGTCAGGTCAAAGTGTCCACAGCCTTCTCGATCCCCTGCCATGACCAGCCAGGGACAGTGGGCCCAAACCACGTGCCAAGGTCCGCTAGATTCTCAGGGCCTGAACCGTCTGCCGAGCTCAGCTAGGGATTCTGGGCCCAAAATGCTCACGGAGTGCAGCCAGAGTTTCAGGGCTGGGACTGCGCACCAAGCTCAGCTAGGTTCTTTGGGCCCAAAGTGCATGCCGTGGTCAGTTATAGTCTCAGGGCCCGAAACTTTTGCCAAGCTCAGCCAGGAATTCTGGACCCAAACTGAACACGGTGTCCAACCAGAGTCCCAGGGCCAGGACCACGCAAAAAGCTCAGCTAGAGACTCTGGAACCAATCTGCCTGCCAAGCATAGTTAGGGACTCTGGCCCCAAACTGCACGCTGATCTCCACCAGAGTCTCAGGGGCGGAATTACGCACTGAGCTCAGCCAGGGACTCTGGACCCACACTGCACACTGAATTCAACCAGGGACATCAGGCCTAAACTGTGCGAA
The DNA here is from genome assembly GCF_903995435.1 of Acomys russatus. NCBI lineage: Eukaryota > Metazoa > Chordata > Mammalia > Rodentia > Muridae > Acomys > Acomys russatus. Next base: position 20,194,421 of record NC_067156.1, on the reverse strand, counting down.
GAGTCCTGCCAGAGTCTCAGGGCTGCGATATGTGCAAAGCTGAGATAGAGTCTCTGGGCCCAATATGCCTGGCAAGTCCAGCTAGGGACTCTGGGTCGAATCTGTGCGTTGATCTCAGCCTGTGTCACAGCAGCGGAACTGCGCACTGAGCTTAGCTAGTGTCTCCACGGTGGAACTACACACTAAGCTGAGCTAGATTCCCCGCGGCAGAACTGCGTGCTGAGCTGAGCTAGTGTCTCCGCGGCGGAACTGTGGGCTGAGCTGAGTTTGGGACTCAGGGTCTGAACTGCTCGCCGAGTACAGTTTGGGTCTCAGGGCACCATGCAGCCCAAATCCTGCCCAGAGTCCCCTCTCCCACAGCAACTCCCACTGGCCACCACACCAATCGCCTCCGCTGGAGGGCTCTGAGTTGCAAACCTCAGCTGCCACCGCTGCCACCGCTGCTGCTCTGATCTGAGAATATCAGTGCTCCTCCGGTGTGCAGGGGCACACAGGTCCTCTGCACCCTGGTCCCTTCGAACCATGGAGCACTCCTGCTGCAGTGGTCTGGGGACCTCGGTGTTCCTGGTTCAGAATTCTGTGCAATTCCCTGAATTGTTTACTGGAGCTTCTAAACACGGTCCACACTGCTCGCCGCCATCTTGAATATCCCCAGCCTCAGTAGTTTTAAGTGGATTTCTGAAGCAAACCTTCAGTCTCTTCATCAGTTGTGGGTGTGAGTCTTCGCTCAACACATGCGTGGGGATAAAGTGAGATCGTGCCTGCTGCTGCAGAACATGGAGGAGGGCAGGTATGAATTGCATGTCTGCACTTCCAGGTCTGCTTAGATGTACTTTAGTTTCTCTGAATGTTCCTGTCTTCCATTGACTATATGCTCCTTCCAAAAGATAAGAAAGACATGTGATCCCAGAGAGAACTGGATTCTGTCTCAGAAGGTTAGTGGTGGTCTCCTCAGAACACTGCTAAATTTTATTCTACTGTGAAATTAGGTGGTCTTAGGTGGTCTCCAGTAAATTTATCCATTTAGTGAAAATTCTTTTTAGGTGAAATAAGAAGTTTGGAAAGGTTAAATTTTAGTAGAGGCAAAATATAGCTTTTGGCCAATTCATCTAAATTCTCATTGTTTCCTTCTATTTTCAAAGCTAGGTTTCTCAGTTTATATCATATGTATGTGTGTGTGTGTATGTGTGAAATGTGTATGTAACCTATATATGTATAATCATATATGTACATGTACATATGATTACGTATACACACAATTGTGATCTTTGTGAAATTTTTTATCACATTATTTTTTGTTTAGAACCAATCAATTTAATTCTTTTTAATTTTAATTTTATTAATTTTATTCAGATTACAACTCATTTGTTATCTCATCACTTGTATCCTCCCATTTCTCTCTCCCTCCTGCTTTCACCCTATTCCTCTCCCCTATGTCTAAGACCGAGGGGTACCTCCTCCCCCACTATATGGTCATAGGCTATCAAGTCATCAATTTGTTTCTTGACTCACAAAACAAACTGGTTTATTATCTAATGTGTACTGACCAAGCATGTATTTTATATTAACAATCAAGAGTAGCAATTAGAATGCATTTCATAAAGTTAAAAGAAAATATTTTCATTATCAGGAAGCATAAGGCACATGTCTGATTGATGTTTTTAGCACCTTTGCTCTCTCCTTCTGCACTAATTTCTGATTTGAGTCCTGAACTGTGACATACAGGGTCAGTATTATATTTCTTTTCTCGGGCTCGGGTGATTAACAGAAATGATTGATCAGAGAATCCACAGCCTTGAGAGTTTTTCAGGAGTCTCAGTATTGATGAGGTGTTTTCCTGACAGTTGCCATCGCTGCACAACAATTGTTTGTATGTCACAAATGATATGCCTCAATGATACTGGCCACTTTTTCAGTTGAGCTATATTTAAACCCAACTAACTTCTGAGTTGTAATTCATTCCAAGATCAAGCTCAAAATTACGAAAACAGTGGAAGAAAATAGAACCTGGCAAGCTGTCTGAATGTAATTTGTTTTGGAAACTCAGATTTTTTTTCCCCCTTTGAGATAAGGCTCACTAAGAGGCCCAGGCTGACCTAACCTTCTCATCCTCTTGTTTCCACCTCTGCAACGGGACACGTACAGAGTGCAGTACCATGTTAACCTTGTAAAACACGGGTTCTAAGAACAAAGTTTAGAGAGGAAGGGACAAAGCAGTTCGATAATCAGTCATCATGATGCAAACTTAGTGACTTGACTCAGTTTCCCACAACTACTAAGAGTGATAGGAAGCCTGACCACAGCTGTGCCTTCTTTCACCTGTCTCTTCAACACTGAAAATGAGCAGACACAAATAAGCCATTTCTATAACTCATCTCCATTATGTCATGAGTGGTAAGCCACTGGTCTTCTTAACACAGGATGCCACACAAAGACGTCTGAAGGGCAGACTCTGTTTAAGCATTCTTTAGTCCCTAAGCAAGATGACCTTCTGTTATGCCTCCAAACCAGCTCACACAGGATTCCCAGAATTTCTGCTAATGCTCCGTAGGCAACAAAATCCCCATGTGAGTTATTTGCTTGGAATTAACACCATGGGGGCACAGATTGATTGATACGGAAACACACACGTTCACTGTGTATTCAAAATGTCTGAGAAATGTTTTGGGAAAGCTAATTTTTTAAAAATCAGAAAATGTCTTTGAGTTATTTCCATTTGCAAATGAGTAATCAAAATTTGGAATACTTTATATATCACAGTAAAAAAAACCCCATATTTTCCATTTAAAATTTCCTGTTTTCAATTCAAATTAAAATGTATTTTTCATCAACTTGTTATTTAGAAATGCTAATGAAACTTCTAAATTAAAAACAGACCACTCCTCTGTGGCATAGGCTACATGAAGTGTGAAGTGAGGTGGGTTTTTTTCCCTGCCTGTTTCTGTTTGTTTCACACAGGGCATCACACAAAACCAAGGCTGTACTTGATGTCATTGACTTACAAGGTCCTTTTCTTTTTTTTTTTTTTATTAATTTATTCTTGTTACATCTCAATGTTTATCCCATCCCTTGTATCCTCCCATTCCTCCCCCTCCCCCCCATTTTCCCATTATTCCCCTCCCCTATGACTGTTCCTGAGGGGGATTAACGTCCCCTATATATTCTCATAGGGTATCAAGTCTCTTCTTGGCTACTTGCTGTCCTTCCTCTGAGTGCCACCAGGTCTCCCCCTCCAGGGGACATGGTCAAATGTGAGGCACCAGAGTACGTGAGAAAGTCATATCACACTCTCCACTCAACTGTGGAGAATATTCTGACCATTGGCTAGATCTGGGAAGGGGTTTAAAGTTTACCTCCTGTATTGTCCTTGGACAAGGTCCTTTTCAAAGTGTGAACTCTTTAACTTTGGACTGTATCTTAGCCATTTTTCACTCACTGCACTCTGTAAAAACCAAAAAAGTATAATTTTGATTGTTTTTAGTGAGTTTTTTGGTAAGAGAAGACAAAAACAAACAAACAAAACAAATCAAACTCAGGAGAATCTAATTAGATCTATATGCACATACCTTGGGTTCCTTCTATTTTATTTTTATTCTTTTCATTTGCTTTCTTTTGTTAAAAATCAGAGCGACCAGAGCACATTTTTTTTCTCATTTTGTGAAAATGACCTGAAGTAAATGTGATTTAATGCTGATTGTTGATATGAGAAGATCCCTACCGATCACCATTCCACCACTGTAAGGGTACCACAAGAAGTCTGGACACAGTGACCACAGAGAGATGTTAGCAGTTCAGAGGGAAGGTGTCTCACAAGAGAAAGGCCTCACCTTAACTGAGGTTACTTGGCCTTCAAGAGCTCAATGGAGGATGAAGGAAAACAATTACCTCTAGTCTTTGAGACAAATAATTGTTTTTTCTTTTTAAAATTAATTTATTCAGATTACATCTCAATTGTTATCCCTTTGCTTGTCTCCGCCAGTTCCTCCCTCCCTCCCTCTTTCACATTATTCCTTTCCTCTAGGTCTGTGACAGAAGGGGACCTCCTCCCCCACCATATGGTCACAGCCTATCAAGTCTCATCTTGGTAGCCATCCTATTCTTTCTCTGAGTGCTACCAGGCCTTCCCACCAAGGGGAAGTGGTCAAATATGGGGCACCAGACTTCATGTCAGAGTCAGTCCCCACTCTCCACACAACTGTGGATAATGTTCTGTCCCTTGGCTAGATCTGAGTAGGGGTTCAATATTTACTGCATGTATTGTCCTTGGTTGGTGCAGTAGTTTGAGCAGAACCGCCATGGGTCCAGATCCGCCCATCATGATGTTCTTCTTGTAGGTTTCTAGGACCCTCTGGATCCTTCTATTTCCCCATTCTCCTGTACTTCTATCACCTAGAGTCTCAATAGAAGGTCCCCACATCTATCCCAGTCTCCTGGCAAGTGAAGACTTTCTGGGGATATCCCTGTGGGCTAGGGTCCAATTATAAGTGAATATATACCATGTGAGTCTTTCTGAGTCTGCGTTAACTCACTCAATCTGATATTAAAAGCAGCAAGGGAAAAGGCCAAGTATCATATAATAGCTAACCTATCAGAATTACACCTGACTTCTCAGCAGAGACCATAAAAGCCAGAAGGGCCTGGACAGAGGTCATGCAAACACCAAGATACCACAGATGCCAGGCCAGACTACTTTACCCAGCAAAATTATCAATAACCATTGATGGGGAAAACAAGATATTCATGACAAAACCAGTCATAAACAGTACCTGTCCACAAATCCGGCTTTACAGAAATTACTAGAAGGAAAACTCCACCCCAAAGGGACAAGCTACAACCAAAATTACATGGGAAATAGATAACTACAGCATCACAAAAGCACAACCACACAAACTGTCTACTGCAACCAACATAAAAATCAAGGGACTTAACAGTCACTGGTCATTAATATCTCTCAACATTAATGGTCTCAATTCTCCAATAAAAAGACACAGACTAACTGAATGGATGCATAAACAAGATCCAACATTCTTCTGCATTCAAGAAACACATCTCAGCCACAAGGATAGATTTCACCTCAGAGTAAAAGGCTGGAAAAATATTCCATGCAAACAGACACAAGAAACAAGCTGGTGTAGCCATTTTAATATCTAATAAGATAGACTTTCAACCAAAATTAATCAAAAGGAATGAGGAAGGACATTTCTTTTTTTTTTATTAATTTATTCTTGTTACATCTTAATGGTTATCCCATCCCTTGTATCCTCCCATTCTTCCCTCCCTCCTATTTTCCCCTTACTCCCCTCCCCTATGACTATGCCTGAGGGGGACTTCCTCCCCCTTTATATGCTCATAGGGTATCAAGTATCTTCTTGGTAGCCTGCTATCCTGAGGAAGGACATTTCATACTCATCAAAGGTAAAGTCAACCAAGATGACGTCACAATTCTGAACATCTATTCTCTCAATACAAGGGCACCCACATTTGTAAAAGAACTATTAACAAAGCTTAAACCACACATCGATCCCCACGCATTAGTAGTGGGAGACTTCAACACTCCACTTTCACTGAAGGATAGGTCATTGAAACAGAAACTAAATTGAGAAGTAATGTCATTAACCAATGCCATGAATCAAATGGATCTATCAGATATTTATAGAACTTTTCACCCAAACACAAAGTATTATACCTTCTTCTGAGAACCCCATGGAACCTTCTCCAAAACTGATCACATAGGAGGTCACAAAGCATGCCTCAACACATACAAGAAGATTGAAATAATACCTTGTATCATATCAGATCGTCATGGTTAAGGCTGGACTTCAACAACAACAGAAATAACAAAAAACCTACACACACATGGAAACTAAACAACTCACTACTGATTAACCACCAGAATCCACTACACTTCATATCCCTGGTCTATTTCATGATGTTTATATGATGCACTAAGTGGCTCATAACACAAGGAGAAAGACACAATTAATGAATAGCTCATGGTTTCTATTGTCCAGGAAACTGACAGAGGCATTATTCAAGCATAAGGCCAGATTTTGGAAGAATGTAGGCATTGTCTATACATATGTAAAGAAGCAAATAGACTCAAGAATTAGTTCATCTGAGGTTTAGAGCCACATAAAATAGAACAGAATGTATGTTGTATACTATGAACATACTGATCGTATTGAGCATAGTCCAAGAATGGAATCATGTGTGGAGATTTCTGAGTGCCTGAGAGAAAACTCAAAGAGAACAAGACAAGTCTTCTGATCTCAGTTTCCTCAAAAAACATGGAATCGTTCTTGGAATGTTTTTGTGCTCCTCCCAGGTATGGCAGATAGGAGTGAGTTTCCTTCAAATTATTGCTTACAACTGGTCATTGTTATTTGTTTAGATGCTTCAATGGAAAAATGTTTCAGCCATGTTTGGCTTGCCCCTGTGACAGTGCACTTCACTCTTAGGACTCGCCTTAAGTCTCAGGGCATAAATTGTCTGATTCTGTGAATAAAGATGATTGTCGGGCAAGTCTTTAGTCTGCCTCACTTATCAGCTCTCCATTCTCCCAGGTCCCACAGCTTCTAGCAGTGAACAAGGGGCACAATGAAAAGGGACCTGTAGTCAGCTATGAGATAAGAGACTGGGGACCCTCAGAGGAGGTGAGTGAGAATAATGGGGCAGAAACCAGGGAAGGCTTTGCCTCATGTCGAGCTTATCAGTTTTTAAAGAAAAGAGGAGCACAAGTATTAAAATCACAACTATTAGATTGCTTTCAAGTTGTTTATTATTATAAAATGCCTGACTTCTAGAAGAAAGTACATTAGATGAAGAAACAAGGGGACAGAGTCTGAAAGAATACTGAAAGGCATATAAATAAGGATAAAAGATCCCCATTCAATTTTGGGTCAATTTTGGATCTTAGTCAGCATTCTATTGCTGTAAAGAGACACCATGGCCACAGCAACTCTTACAAAGGAAAACACTTAACTGGTACTGACTTACAGTTTCAGAGGCTTCGTCCATTATTGTCATATTGGGAGTCATGGCAGCACAAAGGCAGACATGATGGTGGAGAATTATCTGAGAGTTTTACATCTAGATCAGCGGACAGCAGGAGAGAGAGAGAGAGAGAAAGAGAAAGAGAGAGAGAGAGAGAGAGAGAGAGAGAGAGAGAGAGAGAGAGAGAGAGAGAGAGAGAGAGAGAGAGAGAGAGAGACTGGGCTTGGCTTGAGCATTTGAAAGCACAAAGCCCAACCCCAGTGATAGACTTCCTACAGCAGGGCCACGCCTATTTTAACAAGGCCACATCTAGTAATGCTATTCCCTAAGTATTCACATATATGAGCCTATTGGGGACATTCTTATTCAAGCCACCACACTTGGGTATTAATTCAGACTGTTATTAAAATACTTAAACATAATAGAATATTAATCATGAAGAATAGATGGCCAGTTCCTTGAGTGAATGTAAACTGGATGATCAAACTTTAAAAGTGGTAAAAGAGGCATAAAAGGAAGTTACCCCTGTTATGGCAAAATTGAAAGTAAAAACATCACCATGGGCAACTGCTGGTGAAGGTTCTCTCAGCTCCCTTACTGGAGCATCCTTTAAATACTTATGCTCCATTGCCTGGAAAGAACCCTGAAGCATGGGATGAGGAATTTGATAATCTAATATTGAATTCTCTCCACTTTGTGATGAGAACTTAGGAGAGTCTATGAAAACAACAAGTTTACAACCTACGCAAGCTAGGGCATAGCAGAGAAAAGGAGTTTGTTTACCAATTCATCCCCAGCCTCATGAGGGCCGTGGGGGGGGGGGGCGCACTTTCAGTGCGATTTCAACAAAATAAAAATGTTAATATGCACTAACCAATCTATTTAAAGTTCCATAAAAAGACATGGTATTGGACAATTCTCAGATATGATCTCTAGAGGCAGGGGAAGAACTACAGCTATTTGAATCCAGACTTAAAGAAGCGTTGTGTATCATGTGGGTCATTTACTGCCCTTAAACTTACTTATTTTCCCCACAGAATTGTCTCCTATAAGTATGTCAGCCCAAAGGACAAACCTTTGGGGTGGATGTATTACACCATAGGGGTCATAAAATACTAACTGCTTGCCTTCGTCTTCTTGCTCAATCAGCAAACCAGGGGAAGGCCTAATGTTAGCAACTATATGGGTTTGATTTCTGCTGTATTATTTTACCCTTAACTAACAATCGGTTTTAAAGAGCATTATGGAACTCTGTGGATTTTCAAATTTCATTTGCAGGTTACTATTGAAGGATAGGAATGTCATGAGCTGCTTTGTGGCTATTACACTCTATCTCCACTCATAGTGTTTCTCTATATCCCTTTCTACTTTTTAAAGATAGATCTCTTACATTTTAGCAACTTCTGCTTTCCTATATAAATCATATTTGGACATACCATTATAGTGTAGACATATTCATTTGGAGCGAAATGATGGGATTTGCATCATCTAAGATTGCCAATGGCTACTAAGTGAGGGAAAATCATCTTCCTTCAGGTACTGGCATAGTTTATCCAATCTCCAGTGCTCAACAATTGATACATGTACATATGAGTCATACTAAAAAGAGTCAGTAGGTTGTATACCACACACACACACACACACACACACACACACACACCCCAATAATAAAGAAGACGTCATAAGTTTGGGAGGACACAAAAGGAGAGCAGTTAGAGGAGGAGGGAGGTGTGTGAGTGTGTAGATGCAGTTCTCATACATGAAATTATTGAAATGATAAAATTAAGTAAAACATGGAAGAGGTTATTGTCTTTAGTTTGCTATGATGATTCTTCTTTTTCTGCAGCACTGTTTCAAGGTACTTTTTTTGGCTGTTCATCTATAATTATGTGTTACTCTCAGTCTCAGCTTTCCCAGGCTAAATTTACTCACTCTTAATGTCTTAACAGGAATCCTTGGAAAATGTATAATATATAGTTCATCTTCCTTTTAGCATATTTATCTTTTGGGCTTTAAAGAACTTACCTTCCAGGGTACTGTATGTAATTATTATACTGTTTTTACATATCTGCTACTTTGTGTGGTTAGTGAATATAAACAGATCTTAAAGCAGCTTTAGGGGAAGTGGCCTCCCATACTCATCTCAAAATTCAGCATCTGAAAGGTGGGATTCCCATATTCGGGTGATGGTGGAGTCAAGAAGAAGCCAAGATGCACAGGTCCAATTTGGTAGTAATGCAGCAGACAAGATTAATTCAACAGAACAGAACAGAACAGAATAGAACAGAAGTGGTGTGTATGTGTGTGTGTGTGTGCGTGCGCATGTGCGTGTGCATATGTGTGTGGTGTTTGTATGAGTGTTTTGTTGTTTTAAGTGTTAACTGGCTTTGCACTAGTGTAATTGCCCCTTTATTTTATTTTTTATTTATACATTTTAGAATGTGGGGAAGATTCTGTTTTTACTTTTCTCTACACATTTTATCAAGCCTTTGCCTTTTCACTCTAATTTCTCCATGGAATAGTGACAAACTATGGAATTCAGTTGAGAAAAGTAAAACAACAACAACAACAACAAAACCCAAAATAATAGACAGAATTTCAACAAAAATACATCTCATGATTAAAAGATAAGACTTAAAAGGTTACTTGGTGGGGAGACCTGACGGCCCTCAGAGAAAGAATAAGCAGGCTACCAAGATGAGACTTGATAGCCTATGACCATATAGTAGGGGAGGAGGTCCCCCTTGGTCTTAGACCTAGGGGAGGGGAATAGGGTGAAAGTGGGCGGGAGAGAGGATCGAGAGGATACAAGTGATGGGATAACAATTTAGTTGTAATCTGAATTAATTAATTAAATTAAAAAGCAAATAATCCCCCCCAAAGACTTACAAGGTTAGACCAAAGAGTTAAAATTTATAAAATCTTCAAAAGAGAGTTCTCCAAGGTAGGTTTTACATAACACAACCCACAGACACCATCAAGGTAACAAAAGAAACAATAAAAAATGGTTACACTTATTTATTTATTATCACTTTTCATTCCTATCCCAGCCCCCTCCTTCCTCTCTTCCCAGTCCCACTCTCACCCCCTTTTCTCATTTCAAAAGCAGGAGGACAAGATGATTGTTTGAAGGTAAGTGATGGAAAACTTTACAGTAGAATATAAAAAGGAGAAAGTTTTAGCTGAAAGCAAAACCAAACAGTAAAACCAAAAGATGAATATTAAGATCCATCACAGATTTGAAATAAAAGAAAAACTCAAAAAAACCTACAGGCTTGTGAGGGGAAAATATATAAGTTTTAAAAGATTAAAATTATTACATTCGTAATCTAAAAATTTGAATAGAGTAACACAGTCAGTATTTCTTGCTTACCTGATGTAAAGATGAGAATCCCATTTTAAATATCCATATAGATTAGAGTAACTTTACGTGCTTTAGTTGAATATCCTGTTTGTTTTATTCTAAACAACATTTCCCACTGACTGGGTAGCCATGGCAATTCATATCTGCATAAGCAATGTATGTGGTCTCTTTTCTGTCACTGTCAAGTTTTGAGATAGAAAGTGTGTGCCTGAGCCCAGTCCTGGACTCTCAGTAATGGCTTCATGTTTACTATTGGATAATTTTCAAGGCACATGTATTCACAAGTGAGGTCCTACTTTCCAGGTGGAATGACAATTCCAGGATCACCTTTGCAGGACCAGTCTGAAACATTGGGTAGCACTAACCAAGAGTTTCTTCTCTGATTTTTAAAAAACTCTTTTCTAATAATAGTTTATTTAAATCTCTACATTCATATTCTTGGTTGAATTCCTTACAATATTAATGTCTAATCAATTAGAATTGAACCAGAATGAGCAACTTCCTTGCTCATAAAGGCATTATTTCTTATTGTATCTTTTGATCAAGTACTGCACAAAAGATCTCATTGCCTGTTACATTTTAATTTGCCTCTAATAACTGAAAAAATTTAAATTCATATTCTCTATCTCTGAATGCAAAGATTCCTCCTTAACTTAAATGATAATTTTAAATTGCTTTTTACATATCTAATGAGATATTCTAAAATAATATCAATTTTAGTAAAATAAAAATGTAACGCATTATTCATATCTCACCAGTTTATTTAATAAAAGCCCATTCTTGGCAGTTTCTGTATCTTCAGGAATAAGAATGAATCTACATTATAACCAGTTAGACAATACAGTTATACAATAAAATATGACTCAACTTTTAGTTTGTTCATTTAGTCCTCTGCACCCAACACTCGCCAACTTTTCTTCATAATAAAATGTGTTTCCTTTCCAAGGTCTTCACCTACATAATAATATCAAGCTGAGATTATCATACCCTCTCTAATGAACAACTGAAGTAATTACATATTTTATTGATGCCCGCTTCTCCAGATATTAATCCATGCTTCACTGTATGTAGGCATAAAGTTATTGTGTAATTCAAATGCTGATTTCTGTAACTCACCCATATCTGGTTGCATTCCTTGTTCTAAGAATTGCTGTCTCAATGTGTAGGTACTGCTCAGTTGTCCCCTGATATGGCAATAAAGCAGCTTACAGCCTATTGCTGAGCAGAGGAAAGAACATGGCTGGACTTCCTACCAGCCAGGGGAGGAGGAGTTGGAGGAGGAAGTAGGGAATTCAGCCTTGGGAAAGGCATCAGGAGAGAAATCTAGAACAGGGAAAGCTATAAAGTGCAAGTATTGTTGTTATGTGGCTGGGAGGAAGCCAAATTATCTTAGAGGGTTAAGAATAGATTAATAGCTGCTCAATTCTTGTGCTGTGAAGCTTATTATGAAAATAATAATATAATGGAGTCTCAATTATTCATGTGATAGCTGGGTTAAGGGAGACACTGAGAAACAAACTCATTTTTTATTAAAATAAAAAAATAACTTTGACAATAGTATTTCTGGAGAGGCTCTTTCAATTGCGTACCTAATCATATTTTGTCTCTGCTTGGCAACAATTCCTGCCTTCACATCACTAGATAGTAAAATTTAATGTTCTCAAAATTGCAGAAAGGGAAAACAAGGCCATCATATTTACTTCCAAACTATTCTTTAGATTTCTCTTCTAGCATTTGCCTTAACAGCATAGACCAAGAATTTTTATTTTATTTTATTTTATTTTTTTATTATTAATTTATTCTTGTTACATTTCAATGGTTATCCCATACCTTGTATCCTCCCATTCTTCCCTCCCTCCCGTTTTCCCCTTATTCCCCTCCCTTATGACTGTTCCTGAGGGGACTTACTCCCCCTGTATATGCTCATAGGGTTTCAAGTCTCTTCTTGGCAACCTGCTGTCCTTCCTCTGAGTGCCACCAGGTCTCCCCCTCCAGGGGACATGGTCAAATGTGAGGCACCAGAGTTCGTGTGAAAGTCATATCCCACTCTCCACTCAACTGTGGAGAATGTTCTGACCATTGGCTAGATCTGGGAAGGGGTTTAAAGTTTACCGCCTGTATTGTCCTTGGCTGGTGCCTTAGTTTGAGCGGGACCCCTGGGCCCAAATCTGCCTATCATATTGTTCTACTTGTAGGTTTCTAGGACCCTCTGGATCCTTCTACTTTGCTATTCTCCCATGTTTCTCTCATTTAGAGTCCCAATAGGATGTCCTCCTCTCTGTCCCAGTTTCCTGGTAAGTGAAGGCTTTCGTGGGACATGTCCCTTGGCTAGTATGCAGATATAAGTGAGTATATACCATTTGAGTCTTTCTGCTTCTGGGTTAACTCACTCATTATGATCATTTCTAGCTCAATCCATTTGTCCACAAATTTCGGGAATTCCTTGTTTTTAATAGCTGAGTAGTATTCTATAGTGTATATGTACCACAGTTTCTTTATCCACTCTTCTACTGAGGGACACTTAGGCTGTTTCCATGTTCTGGTTATTATGAATAAGGCTGCTATGAACATGTTGAGCAAATGTTCTTGTTGTGTGCTGGAGCATCTTCTGGGTATATTCCAAGGAGTGGAATAGCTGGGTCTTGCGGAAGCCCTGTTCCCAGTTTTCTGAGATAGCACCAGATAGATTTCCAAAGTGGCTGTACTAGTTTGCATTCCCATCAGCAGTGAAGGAGTGTTCCTCTCTCCCCACATCCTCGCCAGCATGTGGTGTCACTTGAATTTTTGATCTTAGCCATTCTGATGGGTGTAAGATGGTGTCTCAGAGTTGTTTTGATTTGCAGTTCCCTGACGACTAAGGAGGTTGAGCATTTCTTTAAGTGTTTCTCAGCCATTTGATATTCCTCTGTTGAGAATTCTCTGTTTAGTTCCAAGCCCCAATTTTCAATTGGGTTATTTGGTTTGGTGGTGTTTAATTTCTTGAGTTCTTTATATATTTTGGATATTAGACCTTTGTCAGATGTAGGGTTGGTGGAGATCTTTTCCCAGTCTGTAGGCTGTCGCTTTGTTCTCTTGACAGTGTCTCCTGCCTTACAGAAGCTTCTCAGCCTCATGATGTCCCATTTATTAATGGTTGACATTAAGGCCTATGCCGTTGGTGTTCTGTTCAGGAAGTTGTCTCCTGTGCCAATATGTTCCAGGCTCTTCCCCACTTTTTCTTCTAAGTGACTTAGTGTCTCTGGTTTTATGTTGAGGTCTTTAATCCACTTGGATTTGAGTTTTGTGCAAGGTGACAAATATGGGTCCATTTTCATTTTTTTACACATAGACCTCCAGTTAGACCAGCACCATTTGTTGAAGATGCTATCCTTTTTCCATTGAATGGATTTGGCTTCTTTGTCAAAAATCAAGTGACCATATGTGTGTGGATTCATATCTGGGTCTTTGATTCGATTCCACTGATCAACCAGCCTGTTGCTGTGCCAGTACCATGCTGTTTTAATTACTATTGCTTTATAGTTCAGTTTGAGATCAGGTATGGAGATTCCTCCAGAGCACCTTTTATTGTACAAGATTGTTTTAGCTATTCTGGGTTTTTCGTTTTTCCATATGAAGTTTAGAGTTGAACTTTCAATGTCTTTAAAAAATTGTGTAGGTATTTTGATAGGGATTGCATTGAATCTGTAGATTGCTTTAGGTAGGATGGCCATTTTTACTATGTTAATTCTCCTGATCCATGAGCAAGGAAGATCATTCAGTCTTCTCAGGTCATCTTCAATCTCTTTCTTCAGAATTTAAAAAATTTTTTTCAATCAAGTCCTTCACTTGCTTAGTTAGGGTAACTCCTAGATATTTTATATTGCTTGTGGCTAATGTGAAGGTTGTGGTTTTCCTAATTTCTTCCTCTGCAAGCTTGTCATTTATGTATAGGAAGGCTACAGACTTTTTTGAGTTAATTTTGTATCCAGCCAATTTGCTGAAGGTGTTTATCAGCTGTAGGTGTTCTCTGGTGGAATTTTGAGGGTCACTTATGTACACTATCATATCATCTGCAAATAGGGTAGACTAAGAATTTCAATGCTCTCTAGTATGTCTTTTTATCCACACTTTTAGAAGCAATGATGCCATCCCCTCACTGATCTATCCCTACTCAATTTAGTATTTACATTCTATGGATCTGCATGACTGAGAAGCTCAAACCATGGCTCTTACAAGGTACCTGGCAAATGAATGGATGTCTTAATACCTACTTCTTCTCTCCTATTAAGGGCTATTCCCAGTCTTAAATTTCCATGTCATTTGAATGTCACAAATCACATCTATTAGACTTCTCTTCTGCAATGAGGGACTGAATACCCAAAGGGTGAAAATAGTTGTGCATCTTAATTCTGTTAGTAACTTGCTAAAAAAGATCAGATTGACAATTACCCCTCTTTTGCTATAAAATAGTTTCCCACTATCTCACATGGCCGTAATAATAATGATTTTCCTCTATCTTGTGTGGTCATAATGAGCTCATTTGTAAAGAAATGAGTGCCTGATACTTAGTGCCCAAAGCATAGCAATTGATTATGGTGTATCTAAAAAAGTTATGCTGTGTATTTAAGGCACCATACAATTTTAATTTACTTCTCAGGGAAAGAGAAACAGTCTTATAACTAGCATTGGCAAAATGTAGTGTTAATTCAATTTTCAGCTAGAAAATTCCTGTATTAATATCAATTGCATGTTGTGATATTTGAAGCTTGTTATAAAAGTATCCAAGCAAAATATTAAAAATTTCCCCCACCAGTTCAACCTGAATGTGCTCATTGAGTTAGTTATGGAAGCTTCCTACTCATCTAGCCCAGGAATACAATAAACTAATCTGAACAATCTGTATTCAAACTGATAACTGATAACAAACGGTATAAGATGTAGCTAAGATGCACTGTATCAAAATAATAACAAATGAAATCTAAATATTTTTCAGATGTTAACAGGTAGGATCTCATATATTCTTAGAGTCATTATTGCATATATCAGTTATAATTGTACCAAGGACATACTAAAATAAACTATGATTGAAGCCTCAGGCCAATAAAATGCTGATGAATATTTTATGATACTTATTTAAAATCCACCACTGTAAAACTTACTTTTTTTTTTTAGTTTAAATGTTCATTATAATATCTTGTATATATTTTAAAATAACTTTAACTCACAATATTTTCTTTATGTGAAGAGCAGTGATTGTAGAAAAAATATTAATCATCCATATAGATATATATTGATAGAAAAAAGGCTCAGCAATATCTTTTTAGAGCATTTATAACATATTGATGTCTAAACTCAGAACCACTATAAAATTACGAAAATTGAGCAGAGATTTCTTTTCCAAGCAAATGACAACTTAACACATTGTATAATGCTGTGTCAAATCAGTGAATCCTTTGTTAAAAATATTGTAGGGAAAAGTATTGTAGGACTATAGCTGGGTCCCAAATCAGTATAAACTGAAAAAAAAAATTAATGGAAGGAAAGTAAGTTGAGACAACTCTGATTTTTCTCACATCAGAGCCCTGTGATATCCACAGTGCTGCTTCCAAGTAGGCACTGTCCAATGCCTAAAGAAGGTCAAAGCTAGAAAGCAGGTGAGTGCAGTGCCACTCAGGCCACTGAAGAATGATTCCAGGGGTTCAAGACTAACCTCATTAATGTAGTGGCACACCATGTCAAGATTATGTAGTCAATTCCCTAGCCAGAGTTTTTCAGGCACAAGGGCTGCACAAAAGATGCCACACAAGACTGTGACAACCACAGGAGAACTGCAAAAGCTCAAGCCATACAAAATCCAAGCACAGTGGAGGAGAAGTAGGCATGGAAACCTGTTCTAGGCAAGAGGCCCATTCACAGCTGGAGGGGGAAATCAGCTTTCCTCAATAACTATATCAACTTTACCCCAGGCCCTGTGCTCAGGAGTAGTCGGACACATAAACTGCACTCTGTGGTTTTTGTTGATGCTGTTTTGTTTTTAATGGAAAAAAAGAACACAAAGCTAGTGGGTGGATGAAGATGTGAGAGGATATGGGGGATGGAAAATAACAGGATAAAATATATTGTTTAGCTGGGTGATGGTAGCACATGCCTTTAATCTCAGCATGTGCTGAGGGCAGAAGCAGGTTGATGTCTATGAGTCTGAGGCCAGACTGGCCTACAAAGTGAGTCCAGGGCAGCCAAGGGCTCACAGAGAAACCTGGTCGCAAAGAAAATTCTCAAAATTAATGTAAATATATTTTAAAAACAAACCTATGTAATAAAAGCCTAAGGATACAGAATTGGGGTACAAACATAAGTATTATGTTTCAGTATGTCTCCAAAATCGAAGACATGAATTCGGAGAATTGGAGAATTCAGTGTTCTTTATACTAGCAGGCCCAGCCAACCGATCCAGTCAAACTATTGTTGTAGAGAGACACTGGGCCCGAGTCCATAGTCTTAAAACACATACAGAGGCTATACCATTTCATTTTTTAATCTTCTCTGTTATTGGCAGGTTATCTTATATGATTGAGGACCATGTGTGAGAGAGGTTTGAATGTTAATGTATATGAGTAAGGCCCATAAATGAGCATGTTTACAGAGGCAGAAATGATAAGGTTAGAACAGTTATTTTATAACTGTTTGTTTATAACTAACAGGGGTAATGGTTGAGCTGACGCAGGAAATAAGTGAAATCATAGAAGAAAACATATTGCTCATAGCTATGTCATCATAAGACATCAATTCAGCATAAAAGTTGATAAATTAATATCTGTGCAGGAAAGAGGATCCAGGACCATAGTGAGAAGACAAATGAGGAGACAAATTAAACAATGTCTTAGTTGTGTAGAGACGCCATGACCACAGAAACTCTTATAAAGAAAAATATTTAATTAGGGCTGGCTCAGCATTCAGAGGCTTAGCATGGGAGAAGCATGGTATCATGTAGGCAGACATAGCATTGGAGAGGTAGCTGAGAGTTCTACATCCAGACCCACAGGCACCAAGAAGACAGTGAGACACACAAGGCCTGGCTTGAGCTTCTGAGACTTTAAAGCTCACTCCCAGAGACACACTTCCTCCAACAATGCCACACCAATTCCAACAAGGCCATACCTCTAAAAGGTGCCAATTCCTATGAGTCAATAGGGCCATTTTCCTTCAAACCACCACAGTATCAATGAATGGCATTAATGTATACTGCACAAAGAGATAAAAGAATGCTAACAGAAACTTTTCACTATATTTCCAGTCAGCTGGAGTTACAGCATTCAGACCTTTGTAAAAGAAAATACGGAAAGCCAGGGCTACAGGACATAAGTACAATAGGCAAAAAGAGTTCACTTGGATGGTTCTTGTATGTTTATAAGCATCTCTTTCTTTAGGTTGGGAACATTTTCTTCTATGATTTGGTTGAAAATATTTTCTGGTTCTTGGAGCTAGGGTTCTTCACCTTCTCCTATTTTCATATATCCCAGATTTCCTGTTTTATGTGAGGAATTTTTTAGATGTAACATTTTCTTTGACTGACATATCAGTTTATTCTACCGTGTCTTCTACATCTGAGATTCTCTCTTCCATTTCTTGTATTCTGTTGGTGATGCACGTGTCTGTTGTTCCTTTTCTCTTCCCTGGATTATTCCATCTCCTGGATTCTCTCAGCTTGTGTTTTCTTTATTGCTTCTATCTCCATTTTCGGGTCTTGAATAGTTTTATTCATTTCCTTCACCTGTTTAATTGTTTTCCTGTAATTTTAAAAAGGGATTTATTTATTTCCTCTTTAAAGGCTTCTATCATCTTTATAAGGTTGGATTTAAGGTCATCTTCCTTGGTTGGGCTGTGTTAAGATATCCAGGACTTGTAGTAGTAGGATATCTGGGCTCTGGTGGTGCCATATTGTCTTGCTCTTATTGATTGTGTTCTTGAGCAGGCAAGCAGCCATCTGTCTGTCCTTGTTGTTGGCTAAATCTTCCCAATGTGGGACTTCTCAGGAAGGCAGGTGAAGCCTTGGGTCTGACACTGGAGCTCAGGGAACAGGCTGCTGCTCCCCTCTGATAGCTGTGCCTCAGTTGGACCTCAATGTTCCTGCGTCCTGCAGATCTCCTTGTCAATGAGTGAGAGCAGTTGACCTGACAAGGAGCTCAGGGGACAGGGCATAGCTCACCTCTGCTGGCTGTGCCCCAGGTGGATTGGGCAGGCAGGGCAGCAGTTCACTTGTTTTGTGGATCAGTTGACTTTCAGCTTTGCATTTAGAGGAGGGCTGAAGAAGTCTTGTCTACTGGTGCCATCATAAGCTTACTATCTTCAGATGGTCAGCTTACATGGTATTGACAGGTCAGAAATGGACTCTCAGCTGCAAGATGTTGGCTTAATTCTGTGCTGTTGACCTCAGGGAATCTTCTCTGTCATCGTTACTGTTACTGGTGTGGATGAAATCAAGCAAGCAAGTGTGGCTAGCAGGAGTCTCCACTCAGTAGCTTATTTGTAATGCAAAGGTGTTTTGTGGCTTTACTTTGAGTGTTCAGAGCTTGCCTTCATACTCTTACAAAACTGGTTGACTCAAAAGGGCACAGCTGAAAAAAAAATACAATTTTGGAGAGTCTTGAGCCCATATTTTGACCTTTTAGGAAAAGCTGACTCTGGAGAAATTTGGTTTTGTTAACTCTATGATATAAAAGATACTTCATTTTAAACACTTTTATCTGGTGTTGATTACCAGAATACACTAACTGACTCTTGCTATTATTTGATTGTTTTGCCTTAAATGCATTTGTATTTCCATTTCCCCAAGCGACACCTTAAAAAGTCAATATGGTTATCAGAGGAGTTGGCTATTGATCTCTTGGCCCTGGGGTTAACTTTGCTGAGAGGGGGAAATTGAAGGTCAGGCAAAGGATATTGAGCCAATGTGCAGGTCCCATACCCCTTGTGTAGTAGGTTTAGTTAAAGATTCCCTTGTCCATGGCACCATCGGTACTCAGGGTACATCACGGAAGAGGAAGCAGAGAGACGATAGGAATGAGAGGTCTGGGAAAACTGAGCTGACAAAATGCATCCTGGATATGACAGGACCATCATGTCCATGAAAATACATTTGTTTTTTATTTCCTTCACAAGTCTTGATGATAGTCAATGTCCAAAAAGACACCAGTTTTCTGAGGAAAACAAAATGGGAATTCATAGCAGTCAATCAAGAGAAGTCAGTCTCCCAATTTAATCTGCTGTCCAATTCCCCAGGCTTTAGCCCATAGAAGAGGAAAGCAATCTGAAAGCACTTGATGCCAACATCTCTTTCCCTTTGCTTACCCTTTCCCCAGTTCAGGCTGCTTGTCTGACCTGCCTGTACTACAGGGCCAGAGTAGCTGCTGGCTGTTCTGTAGCCTTGACGGTGTGCTGTTTATGAATCATGGGAGGAACAACTGGATCCTAAGATCTGATGTTACTAACACCGAGCTCTGGGGAAGTGCTGTGCTCTGGAGAGATGAGAATAGAATTGCATATTTTATTAAGGTCAGTGGAAATGTAAAAATATCTTTGTAATACAAACTATATATCCCAATAAAGATAAAATGGGCTTTGCAAAACAACACATGAGGAAAACTAGAGTAGTAAAAAAAAAATAAATAAATAAACTTTTGGTGTTCTAAACATCTCCTCTGTAGACTTATCATAATGACTTGATACCTCAGTAAGTCATAGAGATGTTTAAAACTATATCCTTTTAAACAGAATGATGTGTTCCTTCTCAAGGGACTGTTTATTGGCTTAGTTTCCCTCTTTTGTTTTTTAAGAAGGGCTATAGAGGAAAGCATGGTGCACAAAAGTAAATTAGATTGTGCTTGGATCATGCTAGGGGAGCTGAGTGCCTCCTTTTTAACCTAGCACCTGGGTCTTCATGCAGTGAAAATTAGCTTTCAAAGGGCAATACCCTTTGTGTCTGTCTATCTATCTATCTATCTATCTATCTATCTATCTATCTATCTATCTATCTATCTGAGATCTCTTTGTAACTCCCTAAAAAGACACACACACACACATACACGAATACACATGTGTGTGTGCGTGCACTCAAGACTCACACAAACATGCACACAGCCTGGGGGGTATGCTGGTCAAGCTGCAAGCCAAATAGGAAAGCTACTAACTAGAATGCTTCAGAATCTGACTGTTATTAGTCAGGATTTATGGTCTTCAGTAATACAGGACAAAACACTAGACTCTTAGAAGCTAGAAGAGAAAAAGTAGGCGTTAGTTAGAGAAGTCTTTCTGCATTTCATGTTTTAGTTTTTTCTTCCACGCAAGAGGAAAAAATGCTACTGATTTTGGGGTGAAGACTACGGACAACATATTAACATTTGAGAGGAAAACTAATTCACCAGCTATGATTCCCTCTCACAAAATCTCATGGGCTTGTATTTGGCAAGCTGTTAGTTTGTTTACTTTGAAAAATAAGTCTATGCATTAGTTTCCCTTACCAGATATCAAAATAAGTCTTCTAATGATGTGGATGACCGAAGACGGAACTGTCAATACAAAAACCAGCATGGTTGATAAGGACAGCTGAGTGGCAGACAGGAGCTTGACAGCTGGAGAAACTTACAGTGTGATCAAGGCCATGAGAATTCTGGCAGCAGATTAGACACACGAAACCAGGAGGACCTTGAAGCTAAATGCTGCATACTTTTTGTTTCATTGAGTGATAGCACTGCAATTTTTTTTTTAAAACGACATGATAAATACAATATAGCCACGCTTCTTTGTTAATCCAGTCACAGAATTGATGGTTTTGCCAGGAGAAAGACAAGTTAACTCAGTGTTTGTGTACTCTGCAGAGTGTGAAGGCAAAGTTGGAACGCAGGCTCAGGTAATGATTTGTGCCTGCGTGGGCCATTGGAAGCCATTGGCGTGTGTGAGTTTGCATTTGATATATGAAGGTGTGTCAGCACGGCCGGAAGGTTGATGGTTTATGTGCATAGGCTCATTGGTGCCCTCTGAAAACAGTAAAGGGCAGAGAGCTTGTGCTACGAGAGAGTAAATTACAGAGTGTTCTGGTCATGAAAGTCAAATGTAAGGGGAGGTGGAACTAAAACTGGAACTTAGAATGTGCTGACGCTCCTACAAAAGCTGATGGTAATGCCAACTCCATTTATAGAGGCCGAAGGTGATGTCTTTTAGACACACTGAAGATAAAATACAAGCAGAGTTTTCCTGGGTGCCTCCGGGAGGCCTTTAGATTTACTTCTGTAGCCCATGGGAAAATGAAGTCTAGAATTACCTCCAAATTGGGGAGTTACTATGGACATTAAGAGATCTAGGTCCATAAGTGAACCGTAGTGGGAGGAGAATGGAGACAGAAGGAGTGCTTAGAACAGAATCATTGGAAAAGTCCCATGAAAACAATTATAAATTAAACTGATACATATTTAAATACATTACATAATATATTAAAATATATTTAAATCATCATTTATATACTTTGGTATTTTAAAAAATATTGCAATTAAAATATAATTATATCATTTTACTCTTTCCTTTCCCCCATCCAGCTCTTGTTCCTTGAAAGATTCTATAAAGAAAACCACAGATGGGAGTAAAAACTCTGCAGAGAATATGTGTGTGTGTGTGTGTATATATATATACACATATATATGTTTGTATGTGTGTATATATTATATATAATGACATGAAAACAGAGAAAAGACTAGAGGAAAGGAGGAGAAAAAAGAGATTGAAGGAATAGAATAAAAGGGGTTGACTATGGTCAAAACATTTGAAAGTATCTATAAGAAACAAAACAAGGTACAATGAATATGAACCAATAAAATGCAAGAAAGAATTGCATCCAGAGTATATAAAATTAAAATCCTGACAAATAAATAGAAACCGTAAAGGGACTTGAACACTTGCATAAGCCCAGGAGGAGATATTTCTTCCCTGACATACCTTTATAAAGAGCTAGCTGTCAGCACTGTGCTTCACAACAAGCACCAAATACTTTGACATTGTGTAGCTATGTGTGTCTGGATTGAGAACGTAGCACTTCTCATGTTCCTTTGTTGAAAAATTAGTTGAGTTGGTCAGACTGAGCCAGTTTGGGAATAACATCACCCAGCTTTAGAGTCTGACCTCTTGGCTATGGCATTCTCAGCCTCTCTAACCAACAGGAACATGCACTGAACACTTATGCTGTGCCCATAACTTCACTGTATACTATAGTGACCTACAGAATCAATTAAATATAGTGTCTTTGTAGAGGAGCTTAAAGCCTAAAGAAGCAAGTAAACACTTGACTACATCCAGCCACAGTCAGTTTTAATAAGGAGTTTGTTGTATAAAAAACACCATTGCCTCTGTGGAAGGGCAGAGTCTGACTGCAGATGGCAATTAGACATGATTGAAACTGTTTTGAGACTTCTGCTTTAGCAGGTAGACAGTGGGAAACGGTTATAAGAAATCAGATGAGCAAGACTGTGGCCTTCTGAATAGTCTAGTTTTTTCTATGATCTATTATGGAACTTTTTTTTTTTTAAAGAAAACGTACTTATTGTGTGTCTCTTTGATGCTTGCCAGGGTCTTATATTCCACTTTGTTTCTTATAACTTGGTATGTTAGGACCTCCACTGCACAATGAGCAGGGGCAACTCCTCTTAGGTATTATCCCAACAACACTAAAGACTCACCCTTATGTGTCCAGAGTTACTGTTTGGTTTTGTGCTTGATTTGTGAAAAGTGGATGCCACCCCTTTTCCAGGCTGAGACCTGTGCGCGAAGAGCAGATAGATGACAAGGATACAAGCCACAGAAACATGTCAATGAATTGACTTCGGCTAACAGAAAATACTGTCTCTGAAGCTGCAGCAACAGAAGCCAGCTTGTGAGACAGCCTCTTCCCTCAAGCCTCAGATTCCCTCTATTACATATAGCACCTCTGTTGGGAGTGAAGTCCTACGCGTGTGCACCTTAACACTGCCGTTGCAGCCGGGAACGTGGGCACAGAGAAGGGGAAAGACAGGAGGGGAAATGAGAAAACTCAACGGGAGAAATAAAACTCAGAGGGAAGAAGAAGAGGAAAAAAAAAAAAAAAACAACAACAACAACAAAAACAAAACGAAACAAACAAACAAACAAACAAAAAAACCAGAACGAGCAAGTGAAACCAGTGGAGATGTTAAGCAGTGAAGGATCAGAGGGAGGGGGAGGTAAAACCAGATTTTTATTGGAAGCAATTGAAGTGGTTGCTATGAGACCCGCTCCAGCCGAGGACCAGCAGGCAGTCTGACGCTGATGATTCCTGTGCACTAAAGCTTTCCTTGGACACAGTTTTAGAGTTGTTTACTATCTGAGCAAGCACCTGACACGGTGACTTTTTTCTTCCCTTTTTCCCTTCCTCGGGTCTCCCCGGGTAAGATGGAAGTAGAAAATGAAGCCCAGGGATGCCCTGGCAGCTCATCAGGCGGGTCCAGAGAGTACAAGGTGGTAATGCTGGGCGCAGGGGGCGTTGGTAAAAGCGGTAAGTTTTCAAACGCCGGGGAAGGAGGGAGCCATGTAGAGGCAGCTGTATAGACCGTGGCAGCTAACAGCAG
The DNA here is from genome assembly GCF_903995435.1 of Acomys russatus. Lineage (NCBI taxonomy): Eukaryota > Metazoa > Chordata > Mammalia > Rodentia > Muridae > Acomys > Acomys russatus. Next base: position 20,170,460 of record NC_067156.1, on the reverse strand, counting down.
AGCATCTGGCAGTGTGATTAAAAGTAAAGACTTAAGGGGAAGCTCCTGAGTCAGGAGAATTCAGAGACCGCAGTCAAGATGTACTGAACTTTAAGAGGGCAATTTGCTCCTTTAATTTCATGCTGAGTAATATTTGTCCTGGGTTTATATGGTCTTTAAATTACTGATGAAATTAGACAGCCACGTGTGAGCTAAATGTTCTACTACTCTCACATACAAATAAAAACAGAAATTCTGTAGATGTTTAAAGAGGTAGATACAGACACGGGTACATCCTCAGTGTTTTTAGTGCTGTTGTTTACTTGTGTTTTGAAGGAAAAAAGAATGTCCTGTTTTGTCTGCTTTTCTGTGTCTGTCATTGCACGTGTAGATTTTGGGTCGTAAGAAAAAGTTGGATTTTGAAAGTGATAGTGGCTTAAAGAATATTTTTCACTGTGGGTTGTAAGCAAGGTAGTCGAGCCATGCTTTATGGTGAAATAAATTAAAAGAAAGTTGTGAGAAGAAGGAGTATGTAGCATTAATGAAATGAAGACTTGAAAGTTCATGCTGGCCTATCATAGTAGAGTTGCCAATGGTTTGTTTCTACCGGAGCTTAACACACGGACTCTGACAAACTAAACGAGCCGATACTCAGTGGCACTTCCGGCTGAGTGTCTCACAGCTTGCTTATGGATAGGACACAAGTGGTAATGCAGCACTCCAAATAAACAAGGGAGGATTCCCCACTAGGGGTATGTGCTTATGCAGAATAAGCCTGGGCGAATATTACCAAAGAAATCCAATATTTCAGGTCATGGCAATAAGACTCAATTTGAGGACAAGCGAATAAACTAGTGACTTTGGTGTACATCTAACAAGAATGGAAAAGCTGAGAAGTAAAGGGAGCAAAAAGACAGCCATATGGTGTATAGGAAATATAAAGAGATCAGAAAATAATAATAGAAATCTCCTCTTCTACCCAAATATGAAATACCATGAAGGCGGGGGTCGGGTGGGGATGAGGAAGGCCAGGTAGATCTAAAACGGATTAGTGGCAAATACTTTTGTAACAGGAAGGGGAGTCATGCCATCCAGGACAGAAGTACGGGCTGAAAAACTTTATAATTCTATAAATGAGCAATTTAAAACATTTTATTTTCTGTTTAATCAAGCAATGGCTTAAGAGGGGAAAATATATGAAGTATAGATTTAGAGAGAGAAATGATAAATACATAATTAATATAAACAAAGCTATGCTTTGAAAGATTAGAGAGACTATATATGGATACATACATGACAGAGACTATATATATATATATATATATATATCGAGAGAGAGAGAGAGAGAGAGAGAGAGAGAGAGAGAGAGAGAGAGAGAGACAGAGAGAGAGAGAGAGAGAGGAGGTATGGAGAAGGATGTGTTAAGGAAGAGGTTGAAAGTCATCAGTGTCAGAGTCTTCCCCTGGCAGCTTGTGAGCTGAGGCAGATGTGGCAGGAAGAATTTGAGCATCCACATGCCATTTGTGTTCTGGCTGATGCTGCTTTGTTTCTACAGGACATGAGGGACATGGAAAGAGAGTAACTTGCCAGCTTGTTTCCTGGTCTTCCTGGAAGTTGGAGGTGAAGGTGCTGCCAGTAGCAGCCTCCTCTAGCAGGCTCTTTACTATGTGACCCTGTGATATTTAATAGTGGTCTACCTGTTAATTTTACTGACTATTCACTGTTACCCTCCCAATAGCTGGAAAATTTCAAGTAGCTTTTATCTTCACTTTACACGAAAGAAGGACATTGATCACCAAATACTGGAGAAAAAAAAATCCAATATAATTCAAACAGGATCAACTGGACCTTAGAAAAAGTGAAGGGAATAAGGGAGGATATCCCTGTGGCTGCTCTGATTAACTGGCATGCTTGGATAAGAATTTAGAGAGTATTATACATTTCCACACCAGGCAAATGTGTTTTGGGATTCACAATGGTGGAATCAACTCTTACTGTTGAACCAGCCTCTTCTTTGGTTTATTTGGGGGCTGTTATTATGTAAACACACAGATGTAAATACTAACCATTTGAATGCCAAAATGTTTGCCTTCAAATAAACTGAAGTGTTGATAAAGGCCACTGTCCATGTGGCTGAAGATTTGAATTAATAGAGAAATTTCTGGGGACTCTCTTCACCATTTTGTCTTGTGCAGGACTGTTTGGGATGTGACCTCCTCTGAAAAAGCTAAGGAAGCTACATAAACCTGTTATCTATTTTCAGTTCTGAACATCAGGCCAGAATCATCACTGAACAAGGACAAGAAAATCAATATACTGTCACAAAATTATTACATTAACAGAATTTTAGAGATATTTTATACCTATGGAGAAATTACACTGCTTTGTAATCCATGTTTTACTATGTAAACATACTATGGTGAGTTAAACGTTTGAAAAGACTTGTTACTTTGTTATTTCAATAACAGTTTCTGCAAGATTTAACATATATAGGCAAATTAATGTTTTGTGTGGGAAAATTTCAATCTCCAAGAAACCAATCAAGTTTATTGAGCACATGTTATGCACAGACCCTCAGCAGCTACTCCAGTGGGAAAGGATGAAGGAAACAGACATTTAAGAAAAACCCCGTAAAAGGCGAAAGATTTATACGATCTGAAGAGAAACCTATGGCACCAGCCAAGGACAATACATGCAGTAAACTTCGTATCCCTACCCAGATCTTCCCAATGGACAGAACATTCTTCACAGTTGAGTGGAGAGTGGGGTCTGACTTTCACACGAACTCTCGTGCCCCATATTTGACCATGTCCCCTGAAGGGGGAGACCTGGTGGCATGCAGAGGAAGGATAGCAGGCTACCAAGAAGAGACTTGATACTCTATGAACATATACATGGGGAGGAGGTCCCCCTCAGTCACAGTCATAGGGGAGGGGAGTAGAGGGAAAGAGGGAGGGAGGGAGGAATGGGAGGATACAATGGATGGGCTAACAATTAAGATGTAATATGAATAAATTAATAAAATATATATTATAAAAAAAAGAAAAACCCCGTAGTAGCACTGTAGGCAACATACATTAGATGCTTACATTTATTCTTCACAATAGTAATGAGGTGCGTCTCCAGATAATAGATTGAAAATCATGCATCAACTTTTACCTAGCCAGAACAATAAAATAGATTTCCAAGGCACTTCATCCAACTCCAGTGCATGATGTTTCATATATTGAGGAAGAAGTGCAAGGCCTTCTATTAGTCATCATCAAAAAGAAAATAGGGCTGTTGTTAAGGCAACCATTTTTCTTAAGGTGCATGAAAATCTTCTAAATAGAGTTTACTCTAAGAATTGACTTTTAATTTGCACTAATTGAGAAAAACATGTGTTGCTAACAAAGTATGAGAACAGAAACATAGGGCTCCCAATCCCAAATTTGTTAGCAAAAATGTATTTCGAGAGAAGTTGGAACTAACTTTTGGGGAAAAGGTCATCTCTTTTGTCAAAAAAATTTTTTTTAGAACAAAGCTGAAAAAAATCTCTACAATTAAATATAAAATTAATTTTACATATTTTCAATAAGTATCATTTTCCATTTTATGATTTTATGAAAGAGGATCTGATCAGGCTTGGTCTATGAAATGTGTTACCTCTGCTGTAATAGTAATTGTTTGCAATGGCTTTCTCCACATTCGCAATGGTGAGTGACTATAGTAAATAAAAGATTAGTGTTGCTTTGTACATAGTTATTTATAAATAATATTACAGCTCAAACTGCTTGCAGACTGTACAGTTAAAAGGCCTTGCAAGTTAAAGCAAATTAATTGCTATGTAAATTCAACAGTTAATGCAATTTTTTAACCTCAAAAATTATAACAATAAATGTTAACCAACTATACCAAAGCTCTACATATGTTCCAATTTGAGTTTTGAATTGTTATAGTTAATATAATACACAGCAGTTAATCTGTATAAATATAAATACATAAGAATTTTTATATAATTATTTATCACATTCTGACATTGACCATTAATCTTTTCAAGTGCAGAGAAGAGGTAGATGATTTGTATCTAGAACACAATGTCCTCAACACACTGATGTGCTTTCCCACCATTGGCTTTTTACCGAGGATAACACAAAGAAGATTAGACCACACAACAGGCATATAAAGTAGCAGATTTGTAGGATACAGTCTGTAGATCTATTGTGCCGTAAAGAATGTAGGCAATGTTATCACATCATATCTAAATCTTCTGAAGCCAGTCGCTTTGTATGTTTTTGTCACGCAGGAAAACAAACAACAAACAAACAAATGCAAGCAGAATAAGTATGCAACAATGAGTGCACTGCTTGTTTCCATATTAATGATCAGACTTGCTATTTATATGCATCACAATGGATGCCTGGCACACAACCATGTGCTCTGTAGCAGGCTTTTGCTCAATGGCGATGGCATGATAAGATTACAATGGAGCTAAATAACCCTCGTGACGTAGTTATCCTAATATCACAGCACAGTGATTTACTCATGTGTTCGCTCTGATGCTGGGGCATATAATATAAATAATAATGACTTGAATAGTTATTTACGGTGCATAAAATTAAATAGTGATAATTAATTATTATATTACTAGTTTAGGTATTTTAACTTTTTACATTCATTTATTTTGTGTGTATGTGTGCGTTTGTGTGTGTGTGGTGTGTGCGTGTGTGTGTGTATGTGTGTGTGTGTGTGTGTGTGTGGGTGGGTGTGACGTGTTTGTTTGTCAGAGGAAAACATGTGGGCATCAATTTTCTCTTTTCACTATGTGGCCCTTGGGGGTTTCAACTCAGATCCTCACGCTTGGAAACTAGTATCTTTACCTGACAATCTGTCTCACCAGCCTTGGTTTACATATTTATTATCTTATATTTTGGTAGTTATTTTAAGTAAATATTTACATATATGCATGTATGTATATTAGACATACCATGCAAGTTCATATTTATACACTTCATAATACTTGCACAGTGGCAAATGACACATTCGTTAAATGGTATTTTGGTAGTTGCCCAGCATATGGCTGCATGTGCATTAGTAGCTGTTGTCACAATAATAAAGCTGAGGCCCATGATAAGGAAACTGCTCATAAAAATCAAATGATACACAAATCAATATACTGTGACAAAATTATTACATTAACAGAATTTTAGAGATATTTTATGCACAAGTAGCAACAATTAATAAAATGAGAGGCCATGAATTTGAATGAGGTCAAATAGAGTTATATGGGAGGGTTCGAAGAAAGGAAAAGGAAGGGAGAAATTATGTAATTATACTCTAAAAAAAGAGAAAATAGTTAAAAATAAAAAATGAGAAAAAGAATATAATAAATATATATGCGCTTATTATTTGTACAAAAGAACAGATAAAGTGCTACATCTTTCTATCTGATGATGTATCAGCAAATGAGAGTAGAGAGAAAACCCATGCATGACACGCATTGTAAGTATCACTGAAGGCAAAGAAAATAGAAAAGATGGACTAGACCAATGAGCTTTGGGGTATGCTAAGTTTATTCGTATCCTCTGTCTCTCTTAGTTACAGGGCCTTCATGCGCTCTCCTGCTTTGGAAAAAGAAAGAAAAATCTCAAAGCTATAGTGGAGGAATTGTACTGAGGCCAAGGAGTCCTTAAAGCTGTTTAAAACACTGACCTTTCTCTATCTTTGTGATTTGATCAATAATGCTGCTCCCGTGTCTTGGTGTGCTGGGATGCTGCTGCTTTCCCTGTGCTCAGAAGTGGCTCACCCAGTGCAGACATCAGCAGATCTTAACCAATCTTATTTTCTAAACTATATAATACCACTTTCACTTACTACACTATTTCATGATAAAATAATTCAATCAGGCCTGTATGTCATCTACTAGGTTTAGATAGTCTTGAGACAAATATTCAGAGATTGGTCTAAGAGTACACGGAAGTAGAAACAAGAACTTGAAATCAATTTAAGTTTTCCAGTGACCTTGTTTTCCTTCTAACTGAATTGGAAGAACAGATAGCACACAAATGTTACAGGAAATCTACCCTTCCCTGTTGGCTAAGATGCATCTTGGAGTTGTTTTGTTGCACCTATGTTTTAATGTAAATTTCACATGTCAAGTCTGTATGAAACACAGCAGGAACCACTGAGAAGACAGATAACTTACACATAACATAGATTTTCCCCACTATCCTTAACCTCTGTGGTACACCTACTTTGTGGAGGGAAAATGATACATAATACAAAATAACATTAGAGCACTGATGCAGGCGGTCCTGTTTCAAGGGTGTCTATATCTGGATATGAGAGCTGAGCACATGTCATAACAGAGATTTGTGTTACAAGATGAGTAGGACGTTTGTGACATTGAGAAGAAACTGAAGAGTGACGAGGAACATAATTAGCAGATAGTATAACATATGCAAGGGCAAGAAGGAATTTAGAAATTATAGTGTTTATGAAGAGATCTTTGTATAAATCGGCATCTTCTAGGAGTAGGAGGGAAAAATCTATCGTAGATTTGTAAAGATCTTAGTCACCAGAAATATAAATATATATATATATATGCACACACACATATATGTATGTGTGGATTCATATATTAAAACAAAAGACCTATAAATACAAAAGTATTAGCAGACTCAGAATTACCATAACCTCCACATTGTAAAGTGAAAATGTAATTGTAAACCAAGCAAATATCCCTTCCCACACCCCTTTTCAATTTGTCTCTTTTGTAAATTTAGAGTTTTATGTAGTGTATTTTATTTTATATTTTTAAATTTTTTATTATTAATTTATTCTTGTTACATCTTAATGGTTATCCCATCCCTTGTGTCCTCCCATTCTTCCCTCCCTCTCCTTTTCCCCTTATTCCCCTTCCCTATGACTGTTCCTGAGGGGGATTTCCTCCCCCTGTATGTGCTCATAGGGTATCAAGTCTCTTCTTGGTAACTTGCTATCCTTCCTCTGAGTGCCACCAGGTCTCCCCCTCCAGGGGACATGGTCAAATATGAGGCACCAGAGTTCGTGTGAAAATCATACCCCACTCTCCACTCAACTGTGGAGAATGTTCTATGAACTCAAGATATTAAACACCACCAAACCAAATAACCCAATTGAGAAATGGGGCTTGGAGCTAAACAGAGAATTCTCAACAGAGGAATATCAAATGGCTGAGAAACACTTAAAGAAATGCTCAACCTCCTTAGTCATCAGGGAAATGCAAATCAAAACAACTCTGAGATTTCATCTTACACCCATCAGAATGGCTAAGATAAAAAATTCAAGTGACACCACATGCAGGTGAGGATGTGGGGAGAGAGGAACACTCCTTCATTGCTGGTGGGAATGCAAACTAGTACAGCCACTTTGGAAATCTATCGGGTGCTATCTCAGAAAAATGGGAATAGGGCTTCCGCAAGACCCAGCTATTCCACTCCTTGGAATATACCCAGAAGATGCTCCAGCACACAACAAGAAAATTTGCTCAACCATGTTCATAGCAGCCTCATTCATAATAGCCAGATCATGGAAACAGCCTAAGTGTCCCTCAGTAGAAGAATGGATAAAGAAACTGTGGTACATATACACTATGGAATACTACTCAGCTATTAAAAACAAGGAATTCTCGAAATTTGTGGATATATGTAGTGTATTTTAAATTCAGAAATTTATGTACTGGATTTTGTAAAAGGAAAGCGAGGACAATTTTTTCTGAGGTTATCAGATGGTAGTACACATAAGAATCTCTTCAACCTCAGTGAGTTTCTATCAACCGGTAGAAATGGGCCTGTGTTTGACATATTAAATAAAGGCAAAAGGCCAGGTGTGTGATTCATGGCCCCAAGGCTCTTTGTCCAGCCTTTTAAGTGAAACTTTGGGTCTAAGAAAGCTGGAAAACTGTCACATCATCAGCAGGTATGATGCTGTGGATTCTGCAAAGACAGAGGAAAAAATAAGTAAGGGGGAAAAAAGAAAAGACTTTTTAAGACCCAAGTGCCTCTGTCCTCACTCTTAGCTGTTAGGCTCTAATTGAACTGCAAACCATCAGTTACTGTAGTACTGTCACCAGAATCATCCAAAAGGTTCAGATGAAATTCAGTGGGAAAAAGGAAATTAATATCCACTCTCTCAAATGATATCTGGAAACAATTCAGGTGAAAGGAATTGTCTGTGCAATTCCCAAGACAATACGTACTCTATAGAGATTAAACTTAACAAAGAGAGCGATGCTGAATGCCTTTCCTAGGTGAGAGACAGGAGATGAAGGAGCCCGAATCAGCCCCTAAACCTCTCGTGTGTGGGTGGCCTCTAACATTCCAGTAGTGTGTTGTTGTGATGCCCATAGCCTAGAGTGTCCACCAGGTCTCACATACTGCCCGCTCTCGTCTTGGGAGGAATCTACAACATTCTGCATTTTATGGGTGAAAACACTGAGCTACATCAAAATCAATTCACAATGTGCCCAAAGCCACATAGAGATTAACCGAGAAACCTAAGTGCCTGCACATGCATTGAAAGGTATAATATCATTTTGAGGGGAGAAAGTTAACAGCTGCATCTTCACAGACGTCTTCTAGACATCAATAAAACATGTACATAAATAAATAAATAAATAAATAAATAAATAAATAAATAAATAAATAAAACATGTACACCAAAGCTGAAAAACTCAACATTCTCTCATAACAGGAGGGAATGGAGCCTTTTTTCAAATGAAATGGGGAAATATAAGGGGTAGACATCAAGGCCAACATTTGTTTTATTGAAGGAGTTACGGGGGCCTCAGATAAAGAAAGGGTGATAATCTTGCTTTGAGATGTCCACATAACTGAGAAAAAATAATTTACTGAGAAGTTGTAGGATTAATGAAGAAAATAATGTACTGAATTAGACAGATTTAAAATTATGGAATATTGATCTCTTTGGTAGTGTATCTCCCACTCTCTTTATCTATCTATCTATCTATCTATCTATCTATCTATCTATCCTTTACCTACCTATCATCTATTAATTATATAATTGGTAACCAAGGAAATCATTTTCTACTGTTAACTTCTTCTTTCTTCATATATATATACATATATTTATAAGTATACATATATGGAGAGTAAGTTGCAAATGGAGACTACTTCGTTCCACTATTTTAGAAGAACCAAGGGAGCATGGGGGTGTTCCTAGACCTAAATAAAAAGTCTTTAAGTATTACTAAGAATGAGATAAAACCTTGGCCCTACACACAGGATAATTAAAACGATGGAGAAAAAGAATTGCAATGCCACATATACGATGATGCCAATGTGTCAACACTGAAAATGATGGAACTGAGGGGAGGTAGAGTCATTTATCAGGTTAATTAACCATGTGGCTGTAGCCCTCACAATGGAATTTTCTGGAGTCTTGAATGATGGAGCATTCCAACAGGCTGTCTTGCTTTCTGCTTCCAAGCAGGAATTTTGATTCTCTTAGGGAGAGAGAAGAGGTCCACCAGTGACTGGCTGAGATTGTATCTCTTTAGTTGCTAAATTTGTTGCTTGTTTGTGATAGCAGTTGTTTTCCACAATGCTGATGCACACAGAAGGGGCTCATAAATTATTAGTCTATTATTTACAAAGCCAGTCAAAGATTTATTTGATCTTTATCAATGGTGCTGTTTTATAAACATTTCATGATGAATGGCCAAGCTGAGATATCCCTCTCTTGGCCTTTCAGCATGCTTTAGCCACATGCTTTTGCTACCTGCTGTGATACATCACCAACTTTGCACCTTCCATCTTACCAGAGCCCAAAACAGATGGCATCACAGGCTCAGCAGAGTGATGCAGTCATCGTCCCATCTCCACAAGCTCTCTGGCGCTTCAGTATTCTACACTGCCAGGAGATCTAAAGAGTAGAAATCCATATTGATTCTCTCTGCAGTGTTTGAGGGATGGAAGGCAGCAAGGACAGTGTGACACCACTGTGGATGCTATATTGAGAGGAAATTAAGGAAAGTGAGGTGTATAGTCCTCACTAGAATGTCTTTAGTTAAACTGTAATTAGGTGGTATGGAAAGTTAGTGATCTCACCATGTAAGCTGAGGTGGTAGCAACAGAGAGGGAAGTTAGTTCGTCATTGGGGTACCACCTACTAGATGTATAAGAATCTTTAATTTTCTAGCCCATGATTCAATCTCATCCACTTTAAACTGAGCAATAGAAGTGTGTGTGTGTGTGTGTGTGTGTGTGTGTGTGTGTGTGTGTGTGTGTGTGTGCATCTGCATAGTCACAAAGGACTAACTCTCATTTTCTATTAGTATTCTTTCAATTTTATCTCTTAGGAATACCAACAGAGCTCACCCTTTAAGTATTGCCTACATCTTACTTGTTCATTTGCAGTAAACACAAAAGTTCGTGGGTTGTAGAAAGGTCTTGGATTGAAGACAGGGCACTTATCCTAGTTAGTGATGAGATGAGTTGAGGAAGATGAGAATATCTGAGCCATGGCCTCAGCCATTGTCCATACCCCTTGTCAATCCATGTTCTTGTTCCCCCATAATTTTCAGAACAAGTTTCTAATATAGAGATGAGAGTAATGTGAGTTGGGGAGTTGGGTATCCTAGGAAATCCACATTAGTGCTTCCTCACCGGCAATGGGAGCAACAGTAGCTACTCTAGTGATTGTCAGCCATAGATTATTAAAGTAAAACAGGAGGCATACTTAAGTGTTGAGTTCTGATTCTTAACAAATGGGTAAATGCGATTTTAATTATTTACTCTTGATAGCAGTTGATACTACATAGGCCACATAAACCCTTTAGGTCTCCATTTTCTTCAAAATAGCTTACTTAAAATTCTCTCAGAGAATTGCTGGGATAGATGGCATGGGAAATACTAATTACAAGCTTTGTACTATTAGTAGAATACTAAACCTTCATTAAAACCTTTGCCTTCCTTCCAGTCTTTCTTCTCTCCCTTCTTCTTTTTTTCTTCTGTCTTTTGCTTCTTTCCTTATTTATTTATCACTTCTCTATTCCCTTGCTCTTCATAACCTTAGATTGATATCTTCCAGCTTTGTTTTATTATTGGTAATTTCAGTGACAATAATGATAGTGGTTTGCCAGTTACTCTACTAGTAAACAATACTTCCTTTATGGTAATTTACTTGTAACACACACACACAGACACACAGAGACACACACACACACACCACTGCTATTAGAGGAAGGATTTAAAGACAACTACTGCACCAGCATAAAGGGCTTAGTGAGGCCCTGGTTTTTAATAGATTGTGCCTGAACAAGGAATGAAATTAATCTTTTCAGTCTGTACATACACTTTAAATAATAAAATGTTTTCTTATTCTTGCAGGAAAACTAGTAAATTACAGGCACATGAAATTCTCTTTTTTTTTCTCTAGTGGGAAAAATCAGATTATTTAGAAACACTGTGCACATCTCCTGCAAAATTATGACTTTAGTGAATTTGTCTCCACCAGCCATATTTTAACCATTCCCCTCACATCCAGCCTCTACCTGCTCCGTGTTCTCCATACAAAGTAGATATACCCTACTTTGCTTCTTCCTTCTGTTTGAACTTCAGCACCCCTCCCTACTCTGCATCCACCTCTGCACATTGTCAACAACCTAATACCCCAAATCTGCAGAACTTCTCACAACTGAGTGAAGTGTGGCTTCTTGTCATTCAACTCAAAAGCATCCTCAGAGCTAGTGAGTTGAGCAAGATCTGCCCTGCCAGAAGGCACTGGTAAGCAAGATGGAGAGAAAAGACAGGTAGAAGCTCAAACTGGGACACTGGCCATCAGTCAGGAGGGATCAACTGTGGATTGAAAGGAAGAGTAAAGAAACGTAGCAACGGAAAGACAGAATGGGCAGACTCAGAGCTGAGATGAAACAGCTGAGATCCTGTAACAATGTTTTCTGAGGGGTCTGTTGTGGAAGTTTCCTCCACTTTCTTTTCATCTGTTCACTCCCATCCATCTGCTCAGATTCTCTGACTTGCTCTGGTCTAATATATTCTCCCTTTTAAACACTTAACAGTCTTTATGATTTATTATTATTTTCAACAGCATTTATAGTCATACAGGTTCTTCTGGATTCTGATATATGGTTTTAAAGTGTTATTTAAATTTTGAGTTTTTATTTAACTTACTATCTCTTTAGACTGGATATTTTCATCTTGATTATAAATTCTTAGAGGGTAGGAAATAAATTTTATAAGGTCTTCATTTTTTATGATATTCATGGCAATAAATCTAACATATTTATAAGTTTAATTCCCTTCTTTTGTCTTTGAAGTAATTTAAAGCATAAGACACCAGGTATAAGTACTAAAATAAAACTAAATGATACTCCAGAATTTAAGTATACAAAGAGTCACAGAGGAAAAAAACTGGTCTTAGAAACAACAGTGATATGTAAGCGCAGTTCAGGCCCATTGGGTGTGTATACCTAACTCGGGCAACCATGGAAGGCTTTGGATGACAATGAACTTGGACATATGATTAGGGTGCTCAGTGGCTTATATTGGTCAAGGAATTTTGTGGACAAAATCCACTAGATAGAAATGCATAGAAGCTGTGTTATGACAAGTGATCCCAAGATATTCTAGAGATAGCCATTGTGCACATTTCTTATAAACCAGAGGGTGGATAGAATATCTGACATACAAATGCATATAAAACTGGGGATTATTAATATTTCAACAAATTACAGTTTTTGTTCCACACTGGGAAGAACTGAGGTAGACAATGCCTGTGATGCCGAATTCCAGCTAAGCCACAAATTTCCCCGTACTTCCAGTTAGAGTAAAAAGCGTCCTTTTCTCTGGGTTAATTTTAGTTTTGATAAATTTCATAACAGAGAGTGAATAAACAAGCAAGAGATGGGGATCTGAGACCAGTAGACAAAGAGGATTATAGCAAACCCACCATTTCATCCAGATCAGAAGACACTCTAAGAAGGCAACATTTATTTTGTAGCCAAAGGAGTTACAGCTCTTAAAAAACATCCAAGAATTAAACCAACAAATGGTGAAAAAAATAGGCAGCCAACACTCCTCCCTAGGCTGGAGATTTTCTTTTCCTTTTTGTCCCTTCCTTCTGCTTTTTGCTCCCCTCTGCCTTCATGCTAACAAGAGCTTAAACAATGCTGGCAAGGATGCAGACAAAGGGGAACACTCCTCTATTGCTGGTGGGAATGCAACCACTTTGGTAATCGATCTGGCACTTTCTCAGATAGAGCTACCTTAGGACCAAGCTATACCACTCCGGGGATATACCCAGCATACAAAAAGGATTTTTGCTCAATTATGTTCATAGAAGCTTTATTCACAATAGCCAGAAACTAGAAACAACCTAGAAGTCCCTCAACCAAAGAATGGATAAAGAAATTGTGGTGCATTTAAACAATGGAATGCTCGTCAGCTATCAAAAAACAAGGAAATCTTGAAATGTGCAGGGAAATGGACAGAACTAGAAAAGATCGTCCTGAGTGAAGTAACCCAGACCTAGAAAGACACACATGGTATGTACTCACTTAGAAATAGATATTAGTCCAACATAGAGAAACTCCATTCCAGCAGGGTTCAGGACAGATACTGGTACTTGCAGCCAGGCCCTGGCCAGAGAGCTGAGATTTGTATGGAAGAGTGATGGGGGGAGAATGGAAGGAGATGAAGCTGTCAGGAGCTCCACAGGAAGACCACCAAGGCCAGCACCCAGGGTAGCCTGCACAAACTGATGTGACAACCAAGGACAGTGCATGCAGAGTATCTAGACCCCTGCTCAGATGTAGCTGGTGGACAACTCATTCTCTATTTGTGTGGGGAGTAGGGAGAGCAGGGACTGCCTCTGACATGAACTCTGGTGACTGCGGTGTGATCACTGCCCCCTTGGGAGGGCATCCTTGCTGGCACACAGAGGAAGGTGGTGCAGGCTATGCTGATGAGACCTGATAGACTGTGATCAGATAGTGGGGGAGAAGGGCCACCTCCCACCCCGTCAGAGGCCTAGGGGAGGGAATAGGGCAGAAGAGGGAGGGAAGGTGGGAACTGGAAGATAAGGACGAGGGGATAGCAATTGAGATGTAATGCGAATAAATTATAATAAATAAATAAATTAAAAATCTAGTCTTCCTGTTCATAGCCCTCAAAATCATTTTTATTTCTCTGACATTAAAAATCTGTCTCCTAGCGTGGTTCTTGCCTATTTGTCCAAGACTTGTGGCCAAAGTGTCTTTAACAATAGGGTCTTACCATATACTTCTAGTGAATAGCCAAGAACAATGTCAGTAGCCTTGTTCTGGGGATTTTATGGCCTCCCTGACCACCTTACACTGGGATGTTTGTTTAGTAATCTGTGGCTTTGAGGAGGAGAATTATCCTCCTCCTCCCATAGAGGGTACTGTGGCTTAAACTTTTCTCTTTTAATTATATATTTTAATATAAAGAACAGTCAGTTTCCATATGACTTTTTCAGAATCATTAATTTTGCTTATTCCTTCTGCATCCTCTCATATGCCTTATACTTCCTACCCACTCAACATATTTTACCTCCATTTTTCTCTTTTCTGCCGTCCTGTCACCTGTTTCACTATACACCATTCCTCAAAATCTAAACTATTCTGTCTTCCGTTTACACCCACCTCCTCAAATGACCCCTTTCTATATTTCAGAAATGACATGCACCCCAAAGTCAACATGCTACAGCGAACATTCATAGCTAGGTTGTATATACTTCTAGTAGGGCCACCAATGGCACAGCTTTACTCCCAAGGCTCGGGGAAATTGTGGGAAGGGGACACAAAGAATGAAAGAGCTGGTGGATGATGGATGTGTTGCCAAAAGGCTTTTGGACATGAAATGCACGTTATACTTAAAATTCCTAGCAGTGGTGAGTATCTGCACAAGACTTGTGAAAGATTTGGACCCCTGAAAAATTTCATGGCTCATGGAGGCCCAATCGTTTTTTAAGGGTGACCGACAATGCTACTGGGGGGAGAGCAGGCCTTTCTTCAGTGGTGTGCTGCTGGTAAGTTGTCCATGTTCCAGGAAGTAATCTCCTAGCCACAGTCTTTTTTTTTTTTTTTTTTTTTTTTGGTTTTTCGAGACAAGGTTTCTCTGTGTAGCCTTGGCCATCCTGGACTCACTTTGTAGACCAGGCTGGCCTCGAACTCACAGCGATCCGCCTGCCTCTGCCTCCCGAGTGCTGGGATTAAAGGCATGTGCCACCACGCCCGGCCTAGCCACAGTCTTGAAAGCAACCCAGCTAAGCTCTGCCACCCCCAAACACACACACACACACACACACACAAGCACACACACACACACACACACACACACACACACACACAAAGAAACACACATAGACACACATGGAAATACACATAGACATACACTGAACAACACACAGACACATACACACAGACACACACAGACATAGAAACACACAGAGAAACATAGACACACCATAGATGTGCACATAGACACACACAGAAACACACAAACACACACACACGGTGGAAATTATGAGACAGACTTTTGGAAGAATAGTTTGGTGGGATAAGTAAGGGGAATAAGGGAGGACAGATAACAGGGTGAAATGACTAGTATTCATTATATACACGCATGAAACTACCAACAAAAATGAAATTTAAAAAAGATAAAAAATAAAGCTGTCTCTCATTCCTTCATCTCAGAAAGAAAATTAAAAACAGGTTTTTTTTTTTTGTGTGTGTGTGTGTGTGTAGAATCTTGTGTGACAAGCACACATGTTGTCTGCCTGACTAGGCTGATTTGCATTTTCTTGAGTGTAATTTTGAGACAGCCCAGCATGTCTGAAACAGCTTGGGCTCTGAATACGGATAGACGTGCTGAAATTCAGTTCTGTCACTAATAGGCACTTGAGCTCAGCTCTTCCGCCAGATTTCCTAAGGGGATGGGCCAGGGCTCTGTCCTCTGCTCGTCTCACTTTCTACACTACTTCCATCCAGTTCCACGCTCTAAACACAATTTATTTGTCTTTGTATCTTAATATTCCATGAAGCTTAAATCTATATTAAAACTGTGTCATAACTAAAATAGACAAAAATTTTAAAAATTAGCACTGTTATTGGGCTAAGCTATGGTGCGTATAAACTAATACCGTCGTCACACTGATAATTGATTTGGTCTATGTACGGAGATGAGCTTATGATTCGGCAGCTTTCGTCCTACCTGTGTTTGCTCAACAGAAACTAATATATGTGGGAATAATGAGATTGGTCAGGTGTTTACAGCAGCAGTACTCCTAATAGCCTCAAATGAAAATAAACTCTAAGTGTTCATCAATATGCATAAGTAAATCAAATTTGCACATTTGCATTGTAAATGAAAAGAGAGTAAGGGACACTTATGTATACTTGGAATTTGATCTCAAAAATCTTTAGATGCAGCAGCCCACATAGCTCCAGAACTGCAAATCACAGCCTTTCCTTCAGAAACCTTGGACATTAAGGCCAAGAGCGGCATTATTGAGGCATAGGGGTAACCTGTCCTAGCCGCCACCTCTGATCTTGTTAGTGTTAACTCCCCTGCCTTCCTGTGTAAGTCTTCTTTGGGTGGCTTACTTAGAAACAACCTCAAAAGTCAGAAAACTCTCAATCTGTCATCATTTGACTGTCCCTGTTATGATCCCATGCTAGAAGCTTGGAAGGTTTTCTCATGAGCAGAGCCCAGATGTGGTTTTCTCATGAGCACAGCCCAGATGTGGATTTCCTGTTTCCCCATACCATCCCGAATACCAGCAACTGCTCACTATCATCATCTTCCAAGGCTAAGGTTGTTTTGAAGAATGCATGTTGAGAACAGGGCTTTAGAAATCTGTGCCCTATATTCCAATCCCAGTTTGTTCCCTGTGTAGGGTTGTGATCACAGCATAAAGCTCAGCCCCCGTTACGTGGGCGTGAAAGTAGAGTGGCCTTCCAGGGCACTCACAAACAAAGTGGAAGAAGTGATGGGACCTGCACCTGGCACTTCTGTTCAAGTTAAAACTTGTCGCTGTTGTTGTTGTTGTTGTTGTTGTTGTTATTATTATTATTATTATTATTATTATTCCTTTCTAAACAAAGCAAAAGCAGCAACAAATGGCACCCACTATCCAGCTCTCCCCAATCTGGAGATGTGTTTTTTTTTAAATCTTGTCCAGGGCTGAAAGGACTTATTTTTGTTTCCTTACAGAAGACCTTTTAGTTTTTACCTCCACATCTAAATTACCTTTGTGTGTAGGATAAAATGTCACCCTGCGAAAAGGGTAAGAAAGGAAGGATTAGAACCTGCTGCTAGTAAGGAGCTCTAGGAGAATGAAGGTGACACCTAATTGGTAACCTCAATTTTTTCCCCAAAAGAAAGAAATAAACTGAACTTTTTGGAGACTGTGTGACTGTAGAGAGTCGCTGTCTGGATTCATTGTGACCCCCAGAAAAAAGCTTGCAACGTATTCTAAAGCAACAGATGCTTACATGGGAAACTTTAGTAAACCAAGATCCTAGATACGACATTAGGCTGTGGTCAGACGGTGGGGGAGGAGGAGGAAGTCACCCCCACCCCTCCAGAAGTCGAAGGGAGGGAATAGGGCGGAAGAGGGGAATGAGGTCCTAGAATCATGTGAATTCAAGGGAGAATCAGGGAGGGCCAGGATAGCTCCATTCTTTTGTACAATTTCAGTGAGTTCCTCCTGGAAGCTCACACATTTCAAACATCTCTGGAAGGTTGAACACCACTCTTGGTTTGTGCAATCATGTTTAATTTTCAAATTTTATAGCTAGCACTTGAGCACACCGGCTAATCCCTATCTAACTAATAAGGTCCTCCACTGCCACCTTTACTGATTAATCATCCGGTGGAGTTTTTAATATCCATTTGTGCTTAATTTGCTGGTATTATAAATGCCTTAATCCTGGAAGTGATGAATGATCTTCCAGGAGACAGGACTCCAGTCGTGATTTATGGAGTACTGAGCTGAAACGCTACTCTTGGAAATCATTGTAATGAAGATGCCTGCAATACTTCCTACATCTGAAAGGTTTCCCTACGGTTTGCATCAGCCTCGCTTTTGTTGTTTGATTTATATTTCCTTGTACCCTCTCTAGCAATGGCTTCCAATTTTATCTCCCAGTGGGAACCATTGTCCTTGTGCATACCAGTTGCTTCCAGTCAGTGGGGTCATTTCCTTATCCCCCAAATACGCTTTCTGCATCTTATCGACCTGCCTCATACGGCACCATGCTTGTTTCTTTTTTTTAATAATCTTCTAGAACTTTCTCTCTGTATTTAAACTCTACTCATCCTTCAAGAAGTAAGAGTGAAATTCCCAAACTCACAGTAAACAAGTTTTATTGTCAATATCTCCAGCTTTTCCTATTGCCATTATTTGAGTAGTATTCAACTGTAACATAATAGTAATTTACACTGGATTTAATTTTCTGAATAATTGCACTTTTTGTTTTATGGATGAGAAAGTATGTGCATACTTGCACACACACACATAGAGGCAAACACATACATACATATGCACGCGTGCACATACGCACACATGCACTTGCTGGAGAAGTCTTATGCTTGCGTTTGATCCCTGAAGCTCATGTATTGGTGGAAGGTCAGATGAGCATACAAAATTGTCCTCTGATCTCCACATATGCACTGTGGCATACATGGTGCAGTATGCATGCCTTCACACACACCACTCACAAACACACATATTAATGAAAAATAAATTTAAATAGTGTATAATCTGGACATTGTGAACAAGAATTAAATAAACACTTCTGACATTAACAATCCAGTCGCAAATCCTACTTAGAATATTTTTGGTCACTGAACAGGTAATGTTTGTGTGTCTGTTTCACTGGTGCTGATGCTCAGTGTACTCAGTCGAAAATGTTCTTTTAGAGTTTATTTCAGATTTTTCAGTCAACAATTGTTGACAAATTATCATTTGCTTCCCCAGTTCAACCTACTGAGTCCACTCAGTGTTTCTCATATATGTGTCTTTAGGGCTGATCAGAGAAGGATTGCTATGATGTAAATATAGTGTCTACACCTGAAATTTTCAAAAAGCATTTTAAAAAACGTATAAAAAGAAAGAAAACAAACAAACAAATAAAACTCCATGAACAAGCAAAACCCAGGATCCATCTATTTTATGAATATGATTTCTGATTAGGGCCACCTGTGTGAAGCCTTGCTCACCCTTAACTGGACAAACACTGCGGCAATCTCATGTTTTCCTTTCCTAAGGGGCAGGGAGCTGAGTTACCAAAACATCCCCATACCTCACCTTGGCATCAGAGAAGGGCGAGCAGGAATCACCACACACATTTCCGTATGTTTCCCAGAGGTAATAATGTTACACAGCCATTCCAATCAAATTACCTTGGCAATTGAGTTAAGTACTTAGAATCCTCATCTTTGAAATATTATACCATTTATCAGGTCAGCCAGTGCGTAAAGCTATGCTAACAGATAAGCAGATGAGTATTACAGATACAATCTTCCTATATGATTTAGATTTAGATTAAATGATTATATTGAATTTTAAAATGATGTTTACTTTTTTTTTTGATGTTTACTTTTTTACATATCAATTATAATGTAAATAAATTTGACACTAAATAGTAAGTTTTAAATTTATTTGTGTACTTAAACTGACTTTGTCACCTTCATTTTTCTAATTGGCGGAGAACAACAGCTTGCTAGTTTATATATGTTATCTTTGTCTTTTTTTCTCAATTTTCAGTCATTGGATTTATCACTTCACATTTTATGGCATAATATCTATACTAATTAATTAATTAAGCATTAAACTACATTTTATATAGGCAGGAAGGCCTACATTACATAATGTAACATAAATTCTCAATACACCTTTACATAAAACTTAGTGTCATTTTTGTGTCATTGAACTCATGTGTTCTCAAAGTCATTTTAGCCCTTCAATGTCAATTAATTCAAAGAAATTAAAAACCTTTCTTATTACCAAGAGCCACATAATTATAAATTACATCATATAATAAATGATTACTGTTCCAGAGAACTGAATGATGGAAGCAAGGAGGGGAATTTGAACTAAGTCTGGCAAATCTTTGTTGTTTATAATTCACTTCTCTGAAACTTATTGCCATAGATAAGTGTAATTACTCATTTTTCTGCTGGATATTTTTGCTCTTCCACTAGAACCCTGCTGCATTATATAAGAGTTTGAAGAGAAGTGAAAAAAAAAATAAAGTGAGAAAACACTATTTTCCCCATTTTTTGGAGATTATAATAATTGCATCATTTTCCTCTTCTCTTTCTTCTCTCAAAACTCTCCTATATACCCCTCCTGGATCTGTTTCCAAAATCATGGCCTCTTTTATTTCATTAAGTGTTGCTAACATTCATACATTCATTCCTAAATACCTAAGTACACCTTGCTTAGCCTGTATAGTGTAACTGTGAGTATGTTTTTGGTGCTGACCATCCGATATTGGACAACTAATTGGCATGCTACTCCCTGGAGAAGACTATCTCCTTGTAGTTCTTCATGCAGGGCTGAGGCCACATGGACTTTCATCATCTCACTTTTAGCTCATCTATAGTCCTTGTTAAGGTCATGATTATGTGATCATGTTGGTGAGACAGTATGCTAGTAACTTCTGGCATCACGAGGAGACACAATCTCACAGTAAACTCCCTGGTCCTCTAGAACTTCCACTCTTTCTGTCCTCTCTTTCACATGATCCCTGAATCTTAGTTGCAAGTGCAGCTTTGAAGATATACCTTTTTGCAATGGGCTCCACAACTCCATATCTGATTGATTGTGGTTTTCAGTCATTGCCTATATCTGTTGTAAAGAGAAGTTTCCTTGTTGAGGGGCAAGAGCACACTTACCTGTGGGTACAAAGACAAATATTTAAAATATAGTTGGAAATTATGCTGGTTTAGGAAAGTAGCAATTATAGGCTCCCCTTTAATGTACGTAACTTCACCAACCCTAGGTAGTTGGCTAGGTTTACTGTACCAGGCATGATTTTTCTATTGTCAAACAGATCTTAAGCCCAATTAGAGAGTCACTGGTTACTGCCAAGGCATGCTGTGCCACTTCTGCATGCCTCATGCTCATGCTCAGCTCATGCTATACTGGCCATTTTTGTGGTGTAAAGGCATTATAGCTGTATAGGAATATTAGTTGCTTCCCTTCTTTGGAAACTTTCAGGTTACTTTATGGTACCGTGAAAATTAGTCCTCACAGAAGAGGCTTTTAGATCTTTTCCAAATCAGGGGCCTTGGAGCCTGTGTCCTTTTCTTCTTCTTTTTTCTTTTTATTAATTTAATTTAAAAACACTATTCGCTTTACATCCCGATTGTAGCCCGTTCCCTTGTCTCCTTCCTGTTCCTCATTCCTCCTTGTCCTCTCCTCCCCTTTCCCCTAATCATCAGAAAGGGGGGAGCCTCCCCACTATCTGACCCCAGCCTATCAAGTCTCATCAGGACTTGTGGATGGTACCTTGATCAATAGGGACTTACTTCTACCTCTGGAGGGCAACCTAGGAAAAAACCCAATAATTTACAATGCTTTGGAAATCTTTTGGACAATCCTGACCAAAAACTGAAAGAAGAGTTTTTCAGGTTTGGTGTTACAGTTTTTGTTAGATGTTTTTGAGTTTTGGAGGGTTCATTGTCAGCTCATATGGAAAATTTTTATTTAAATGATATATGTATATTTATACATAGATTCATGTGTACTATAAATTTTTAAAAGATAAATCATTTATATGATTGATTTTATTATTCTTTACATCTAAACAGCATTACATAGTGTAAATGCCCTACATTTTTATTATCCACTCTCTGGTTTCCTAAGAGCAAACATCATCGTTGACTTAGGTATGTAAAAAGTTTTTCATTGATTTTTTAAAAAAATTTTAAAATATTGCAATGCGCTGTCCTTCTAAATCTTGTTTGGGCTTCACCTTTTCTCGTTCCTGGTTTCTATCTCCAAATTTTCCTTGTATGTGCAACTAAAATGTTGAGGGCTCACTTTGTACTAAATGTTAATATAATGAGGGAAATAAAACCACGTGGTGATAGCAAATTTTAGAGTTTCCAAGAGCCAGGGGCAGTGATATGAATAGGAACAAAATCTCAGCAGAGTTGGCATGACGGTTGTCTGACCTAAACCTCTGCCTCCTATAGGTTTTCTTTATACGGCACGCTGTTCATATGTATAGAAGTTTTCTTTTCTTGTTTTTAGCAAAACATTTGTGAGAGTTCTGTATGAGCACTGTATTTCCATCATTCTCACTCTTCTCCCTCCAGCTCCTCTTGTGTTTCCCCTACTCCTTTCTCAGGCCCACAGACTCTGATTCTTTAATGT
Source organism: Acomys russatus (assembly GCF_903995435.1). Taxonomy (NCBI): domain Eukaryota; kingdom Metazoa; phylum Chordata; class Mammalia; order Rodentia; family Muridae; genus Acomys; species Acomys russatus. The sequence goes on along the minus strand of NC_067156.1, from coordinate 20,148,071 downwards.
TACTGTCACATACATACTCATAAATACAACTTGCTGAGTTTATCTGATGTTGCGCACATATATGGGCATTTAGTGCTGAGTACTTAGGGTTGGGCCACCTATCAGGGCGCTCCTGCTGGAAACAATAGAATTTCCTCGTCTTAGCAGTCCCTAGCTGCTCACAGCTCTTTATGAAGGGATGGGGCCTGGTGAGATTTCTTCCACCCATGTTGGTGTTTGAGTTGGTGTCATTGTTCAGGTCTTGTTCAGGTGACCATGTTGTTGTGATTCCATGGGGGTCACTTCCTTGTCATACAGAAGATACTATCTTGCCTTAGCTGTCTCGACCTCGGGCTCTTACAACATCCCTGATCCCTTTTCTGTGATGTGCCTTGAGCTGTATGTATTGGGGTTGTGCTACAAATCTATCAGTTGGGGTTGGGGACATCGCACGCAGTCAGTTGTTCTCTGCACTTGACCAACTCTGACTTTCCGAAACGGTTTCTAAAACAAACAATCAAACAAAACCAATTCTTTGATAAGGGCTAAGCTACACTTATCTGTGGGTATAAGAGTATTTAGAATGTAGTTGGAATTGATACTGGTTTAGGAAAGCGGCAGTAATACCTTCTCCTATGGACTATGGACTAACTAATCCTGGGTAGTGGTTAGGTTGATAGTATCAGGTCTTAGTTACCTTTCATTGAAATTAGATGACAAAGCCGAGTGGTGGTGGCGCACACTTTTAATCCCAGCACTCAGAAGGCAGAGGCAGGCAGATCGCTGTGAGCTGGAGGCCAGCCTGGTCTACAAAGCAAGTCCAGGACAACCAAGGTGACACAGAATCCCTGTCTCGAAAAACAAAAACAAACAACAAACAAAAGGAAAGAAATTAGATGACTCTTGATTACCGCTGGGATACGTGTCCTCTTCCTCCTTACTGGAGACCTTGCTGTGCTGCTCACTGTTGCAGTTCACAGATGTTACAGTTAGGCTACTTTAATTTGCTCAATTATTTTTTGAGACTGCAGGTTTTATAAACTGAAACACCCAATCTATAGTCAGCGAATATGAACGCTGGAATTGTTTTATGGTGAAATAAGAAGCTTGAAGCCAGTTAAGTAGATTTCAGAGAATAAGAGGATTTAAAGAAATAAAATAAAATATGCCCTGAGGAATCTCATTCAAATTTTATCCTTATTTTGTGAAATGGTTTGGAAGTGGATATTACATTAGGATGAAGAAATTAATCTTTAATTTGGATTCATGTAAGTAAACTGGACAATAAGTATCGGAACTTCGAGAACCCAATGCGAGCATTCAAGAGTAAGCTCTCTATAGAACTTCTAAGAAGCATGCCCTTGGAGAATAGGTAACTGTATAAGGCACATTCAAGGTAAAAAGAGCTTTTCAGGTTCTTTAACAACTTTACTCAGGTAATAGAGATCCCAGTAGCTTCAGGAATAAAAGTGTCCTAAATGCTGTGTTTGTATTTGGTCTTCTTGATATTTGTGTTCTCTTACTGGATCATGGGTCCCGTTAAAAGCTCATCTATTCAGTGATGCATGTGGCACGATCAATGAATATTAAATTTAGAACTTGGAAGTATTTATCTTAGATAAATGTACCACATACCTAAAAAAAAAATCTAAGTGGAACAAAAATCCAGGTATTTGTTGAATATTGATAAGGAATAAAAGGTTAAACAAAAACAGATGGAATGTTCTCCTAATTGCTATAAGGCTGAGAAGGCACAGACAGCATTCAGAATCAAATAACAAGTAATCCAAAGGTCATCTTTGTTTTTTGAAGCATAAAACCCAATTTCTACCACAGAACATTTTCTGTGCTGGATAACAGAGTATCAGCTGACTCCGCTTTAATTACCAGAGAACAATCCTGGTTAAGGTGAAGGGCTCCCAGGCACACATTGCTCTCAGGAAATCAGGCTGTGAAGCCCCATCATAGGGCATGTCCAAATGAAGACAACTGTGACCTTCGGCTGATGACACTATTTGCCAGGAGCAAGCAGCTTCTGATGGAGGTGTGGAAAAAACTGCAGCATTCTGCCATGGCCTTTACCTGCTCATTTTACAGCACTCAGAGCAACCCCATGGGATGAGCGCCTTAACAGATAAGCAGCTTACTGGTGAGGGATTTTGAGAAACCCGGTGGTCCTGTGGGCTGGAGGGGACTCACCATGCTTATATCTGGGTAATTTCCTCATTGTTACAGCGGACACACGAGTATAGACACACTTGGGAATGAGTGCGTCTTGTTTTGTGTCACAGTACAGAGGCTGGTGTCTCTGCCCATTAGAAGAAAGGTTGAGGAGAGATAAATTCTATTTATATACTTTTAAATCCATGAAGACAGATTTGGGAACCAAAAGAAAAATCATGCAAAAAAACCCAAAACCCTGCATGAAGTGGAATCAGACAGATTAATTATTAGTTAATTATATTTTCAGTGACCCCTGTCACCCTGGACTTTTCTCAAATGATCTACGATACACCCCTTGCCTTCTGTTTTCTTACAATTAACACGTGCACATCGACAGCTTCTGTCAGAGAAAAACACTACAGGGAGGAATATAGCGAACCCCGAGGAACTTCAGTCAGTTCAGGAAACTCAGAACTCAGCTGACACAGGGTGGCTGTTGGGTAATGACCCTTGTGAAGTGGGGTGGAAACTGAGACGGGATGAAGGGATGACAAGTGTGCTTGACAAATCACACTGATTACAGTCTGCTCATCAAAGTTCAGCTCAAGTTCAAGAAAATATTTGTGGACAATTTCATGAATAATTCAGCTTGAGATTTGCTATTAGCTTTTAGTGAAAACCCATGAAGCAATTGATGTTATGATAATTTGTAGCAAATTGTCTATTTTGCTATCTAAACTCTAGAAGTCTTTTTTTTTTTTTTTTTTTTTTTTTGAAATGAGAAGGCGATGGTATTATATAGGCTCACTATAGCTAGGCTCTTCTGTTTATGACAGGGCCTAGGAAGGTGCTCACCTGAATAAAAAAATCAAATATGTTCTTTTAGAATTTCACATCTGCATAAAATACCTTTTGATCATATCAGCCTAAACTCTTTCTCCAGGTCTTCCCAGATCTCTGGCACCATGCACCCTTTCCAAATTCAGATCCTTTTCTCATAATTTATTGATTGTACTCAGTGTTGTCTGTATGTGCCCAGGAAAAGAACCACCCACTGGAGCACAGGCAACACACTTACCTGAACCCATTCCAACAGCCTTAACTGTCAAATCTCCTCAGGAGATCACACTACCTATGCTGGAATTACGATTGGTTTGCTATAGTGCAGGTCTTGCGTAGACAGCTGTAGGCACTGAGAGTTTGTGAATGCAAATGCCTTGTCATGTCCAGAAGATGCTGTTTCTCAGTAGTGTTTTTCAATTTCTTGCCCTTGAAATCCTTCTGCTCCATCTTAAGGGAGAACTTGTTTTTTTTTTTTTTATTAATTTATTTTTTTAATTTTTTATTATTAATTTATTCTTGTTACATCTCAATGGTTATCCCATCCCTTGTGTCCTCACATTCTTCCCTCCCTCCTCTTTTCCCCTTATTCCCCTCCCCTGTGACTGTTCCTGAGGGGGATTACCTCCCCCTGTATATGCTCATAGGGTATCAAGTCTCTTCTCGGTAACCTGCTGTCCTTCCTCTGAGTGCCACCAGGTCTCCCCCTCCAGGGGACATGGTCAAATGTGAGGCACCAGAGTACGTGTGAAAGTCATATCCCGCTCTCCACTCAAGTGTGGAGACTGTTCTGACCATTGGCTAGATCTGGGTAGGGGTTTAAAGTTTACCACCTGTATTGTCCTTGGCTGGTGCCTTAGTTTTAAGCGAAACCCTGGGCCCAAATCTGCCTATCATAATGTTCTACTTGTAGGTTTCTAGGACCCTCTGGATCCTTCTACTTTGCTATTCTCCCATGCTTCTCTCATCTAGAGTCCCAGTAGGATGTCCTTAAGGGAGAACTTGTAATTGGACATTTTTATTTTATACATCATTATTTAAAAATATTTGGCAATTTCATTTTCTTTCTTTCTCTCTCTTTCCTTCTTTTGTTCTTTCCTCCTTTCACTCTTTGTTTCTTTCTGGAACCTTGATTCAGATAATATTAACAGCAGTCATTTGAAAACACTTTTAAAGCCTTTACAGGCTTTTTTCCTATCTTATACACTAAATAGGCTGTAAAGAATATTATACCTGTCACAAGGATGAGAACTCTGGGACACATTCACAGCTCTGGTCTAGTTTTTATATGATAGTTTTTACATTGCAGAAACTGAACTAATATTTTGATTATATTTTTTTCTATTAGAACTTGTATGCTTATTCTGCAATTAGGCTGATATTTTATAATAAAATTAATTAAAACACAATAGATTTATAATAACAGCGTATATGAAGCAAATCATGACTTCTAAAACAGGATCCACGTCATGCTCATGTTCCATACGTCCACAAAACTTGCCTGGTATACTTTGGGCTGGTGATTAGAAAGGTAGATGCCTTGAGACCAACCACACTAAGAAATGTCCATAAAAATCTTCTAAGTATCATTCAGCAGAACCAGGTGTGACCCCAGTCCTATTGCAACAGTCAGACAAATTTTTTGTTATTCACATGAAACTGGGAAGACAAAGACTCTTCCAGGGCCCTGTGATGCAAGGCCTTGTGGAGCAGTGTGACCTGCGCTTGTTGTGACAGTACTGTTGAATAAATGTGTGCTAGAACCAGCAGGAGGAGAGAATTGCTCTGGTTATTTGTTGCGGGAAGGGCTGAGAAGGTAAACTGAAAACTAAATGAAACTAGTGAGAAGCCATAATGTGCTTTGGGTCAAAAGAGGACACAGGGAGTGATGTGTGTCATGGGATAATGATGACCATAGGTAACAATGCTCGAAATAGTGATTGTTAATAAGAAAACACTGAAACAAATTAAAATGGAGCCACACTCATCCTTAAGATAAGCAACTTCATTTCAAATGTGATGTGACATGCCATATATTGGGTCGCTTGTTAGGAATCAAAGATGAGGGAGACTTGGATCTCTTTGGACTTTGTTTAATCTTACTCTTTGGAGGATGGGACCAGGAGGAGAGGAGGGAGAGGGCTTTGATAGGGATGTAAAGTGAATAGATAGATAATTTAAAAACTGGTACTGTGTAAAAGCTACCTAACTTTCCTCAACTAATTAGTGAATAATGAAAATATACACAATGGAATCCTATTTGGAAATAAAGAAAATTAAATTGTGACATTTACCTTAGGGATTTTCTTTGATTATAAACTCACAGAAATGTGTCATTTGCTCAGTTAGCCTAACTTCCCTAAATAGTGACATCTTATAAAACTGCAGAATAATGTCAAATCATTAAATAATACTGCTGTTACAAATGTCTTTAGCAATAATTCCTAGAGTAAATTGTTACTTCTTTTCACTGTTTTCTATGTAGCTTTTTATTTGTATGTACATGAATGTGTGCCATTCTTTCTCATAGTGTCTAGGGTGTACATTTATGAAGCCATCACTGCTGTCAAGACACTGATCTGCTCAATTGTCACCAAGGACACCTTCTCTACCAACCTTCTGTATCAGTACTGCTAGGCAACCCACATTTACCCAGCTTTCTTCCATGGAAAACATTAATCTGTTCTCCTATCTATGCTTTGTAGTAGTTGTTTCATGAAGGTTATGTAAGTTGGAGTTGCAAAAGAGGCCTAAGATTAACCTTTTTCAGTGCAAATGATACCTGTAATATCACAGGTTACTGTTCTTCACTGTTGGATAACATTTTATTATATACATGTCCATAATTTACCTATCAAACCATTGATTGGTCAAAAATCTATCTTTGGTTCCTGGAGAAAAGACTCAACAGTTAAGAAGATGTGTTGTTCTTCCAGAGGACTTAAGTTCAGTGGTTTACAGCACCCACATCTGGCAGCCACCTAATTGGTTGTGCTAGTACCAGGTTATTATCTAAGCTTGTCTTCTAGACTCTGAACACAGCATGAGTTTATTGGGGCCACTTACACGAATATGGGTGAGGGGTTCCTTAAAGGAGCAGAAATATCTCAAAGACAGCTCTATTAACAAAGCACCCCTAGGATGGTTGGCAGCTCATAAAAGCTGGGAACTTGGAGCACACTGCCTTCAGGCAGATCAACAGGTTGGAGGTTTCCTTTCCATGTGCCTCAGTTGGCCTAAGTCCCTTCTGGCTGCTCCACTGGCGTCTGCTTCTTTCAGGAAGCTTGTCTTGTTTGGGAGTCTTCTTTGTAACTTGCCTTATCTTAGAATGGTTCTCAGCAGTCTTTACCGTTTACTCCTGGGAGAGAGGGATCTAGTGAATCTTGTCAGTTTCAGGGACTTCCTGAAGCTATTTTGAGTTGTTTACTTTCTGCTTTAAGGAGTTTTCCCCACAATACAGAACATTTCTACCTCAGAGGAAACAAACTGCTGCCCTAGACTAGACTAGAGACAGATTTTATCAGCTGCCCAAAGCTCAGACTGACTGCTGACATAGGGATAGTCACACACTGTAGTAAAGGATTTGGGTGACTTAGAGAATATTTTCTAGCAGTTCTCAGGAAGTGAAGAAAGAACAGAAGAGAAAAAAAAAATGAATGTTTAGGACAGGAAGAAACTCAGAAGTAAACTTACAGTATCTGATATTCTTCTGTAATGAAACTACCATTCTGAACACAAAAACTACAAGCTGGCATCAGCAGCAGAATGAGGTATTTATTCAGAGGTATGAGACAAAAGCCTGCTCTTTTGTGTCTCTTAAGACTAGTAGATTGTGGCACCTCAGTCTGGCTCTACTAGTTCTCAATCTGATTGTGGTATTTCCACTTTTTCTTTTCCTCTTGTCTGAATCTTGTCACCTCCACAACTCTTTTCTAATTAGAATATTAACTATATGGAGGCATTTCTCCTTGTTTGTTTCTGTTGTGAAAGCACTATAGGTAGCTGGCACACGAACCCTAACTGAGGTGCAATGTTGCAGACCTCAGGGGCAACACACACTCTGGGGACTATTGTTTCTGCCATCATCCTCTACATTTAAATCTAAGCCTTATTTTATTTTTCTATAAGGAAAAATGATGGGCCCAGAAACATATGAAGATATAAATATCACAGTGGGGGGCCAGAGAAAATTAAATAGAATGCAGCTGTGATAAAAGAGAAAATCCATCCAGGGAAGCAACAACACTTCAAGCAAGGCCGGTTCCTAATTGTCCTCAGCCTTGATTTGTTTGTGATGAACTGGGCCCCATGTGAATATGACAATAAATGGTACTCAGAATTGCAGATATTTGCAAATATCTTTTTATTCACTAAAGGGAGAAAGGAAATGAGCTTTAGATTCATACAAAATTTAATCACTTTCGAAAGCCCAGTTTTTCTTTCTCTTTCTAGTGCAGTGCATTTGGGTTCATTTGTTGAGTCTGACAGAGTTCTCACACATAGGAGAACCACAATAGAACTTTCTTTTTTAATTTCATTTTATTTTTTATTGAAAAATAAAATCATTCATACCACATTTCAGTTGCTATCCCATCCCGTGCATCCTCCCATTCCTCCCTCCCTCCCGCTGTCACCCCATTCCCCTTCCCTATGACTGTGACTGATGGATACCTCCTCCCCTTGAATCACAATAGAACTTTTAAAACAAGTCGCAAAGCAAGAGCAACTTTGAGTGAACGGTAACTAATTCTGTGTGATTAAATTATCCTGAAAATAATATGCATGTCTACTTAAGTTGAAAGACAAGTAACATATTTAAGCAAAGTCTACAGGAACTTTGTTTTAAATTATGTCTCTTAAGACAAAAGTCAATTAAATTTTTTATTAAAAGTCTATCTTTCAAAAAACATGACGTGCCCCCCATTTGATCATTTCCCCTTGGTTGGGAGGCCTGGCGGGCACACAGAGCAAGGGGAAGCAGGATATCCTGGTGAGACCTGATAGGCTAAGGTCAGATGGTGAAGGAGGAGGGCACCCCCTGTCTGAGGTCTAGGGGAGAGCAATAGGGTGGAAAAGGAAGGGAGGGTGGGAGGCGGAAGATACAAGCAAGGGACTAACAATTGGGGTCTAATCTGAATAATTTATTTTAAAAGGCCCCCAAAATGATACGCATGTATTTGGTATGTTCAAGAACATCTGTATATAATCTTAGATTCTGAGGTAATTAAACATTAAAATTCACAAGGGAATTGTTTTGTGTGTGTGTGTGTGTGTGTGTGTGTGTGTGTGTGTGTGAAGGAATTCATTTATAGATAAAAAGAATGAATTGACAACATTTTTTCCCACTATCACCACAGTTCACAGACCGTCATGAGATAGCAAGTTGGCATGATTCTTCTAGTGAAGTCATAGGTTGCTGTCAATAGCTAGTTTAGATGCAAAGGAGGAGGCAACACTTCTGTTTTAACAATGAAAGATATATTTTAAATTTAGCAACAATGACAATAAAACGAAGACTGATAAATAATTCAAGACACACCAGTGCTATTTAAAAAAACACAGATAAAACAAGAAATAAAATATGTAGCAAGTTAGATACAGGAAGACCCTGTCTGAGCAAATGAGATATGAAGGGTATTTGGGAGAAATCTGAATATGGTATGAAATTTAAATAAGGGGAAGATCTTATTAGAGTGGAAAGATAGGAGCTATTAGCAAAAAACATAGTTATAGCTCAATATGCATATTTTAAAATTGTATTTGTTTAAAAACATACATAAATATTAAATGAATTATGAAATATGTTCATTGAGGCAGTGGCATGCATAAATATATGTGCATATTAAAAATCTAAAGGTGTCTTAAGTATTTTAATTTAAATATCAAATGAACTTAGTTTATATCCATTTTGTAGTTACTGCTACTTCTAAATCATATAAGATTAGATAAGAAAGATTACTGTTAGTAATCATTTATTCAAAAATACATAGAAATCAAGCCTGCATGCCATCTGAAGTTTGGCAAAATTGCCATAATTTTCTTTCCGTGACACCAAGTTTGTTTCAGCTACACAAGATTTATTAGCCTACATGTTCCTTCTTCTATGGCAGAGACATATAGCCTTCTCTCTCTCTCCTTCATGGCTGTCAAATACTCATTTATGTTTCCACACTCATTTTATTTTTCCACCTCTTCAATGAGGCATCTTGGCAGCCCACAAATTATTTCTGATTTTTCAAGGGTACATTAATAGTTCTCAAACACCACTGGGGTATCCTTACCTTTTATGGTTAGTTAGCGCACGATGGTCTCTGTTCTAATAGTTCTGTGGTGAGTTCTAAAAGCTGTCAATACAACAAAACACAATAAATTAAGGTGGCTTTCTCTTGGCCTATGCAGCCTGACATGCCACAAAAAGAAAATAACCAGTTGTTGTGTGAGGACTGGGGACAGTTAGTGTTCCCGAAGCCTGGGTGGAAGGTGGGGGAGGCTTCTTTGTTGCTGCCAGATTGGATAGGGGTGTATGATTAGTTTAGTTTAGTGGGTTTTTTTGGAAACAGATCATCAATATGTAATTATGAAGGCCAGCTTTATATCCCAGCTATGTGGTCCAGGCTGGCCCCAAACTCAGAATCTTTCTAGTTCAGCCTCTGGAGTACTGGGTTATAGTTCTGTACCATTAGACCCTAACTTAGAAACTACATTCATCTTCGTCTTAGTTTCTACCTGTCTTTCAAGCTCAGTTCAGATACCAAGAGGCTTACTAAAGTCAAGACATACTTTAAGAGTTTTAATTTAGGCTGAGGTCAAAAGACTAGATGACCTTTATATGAAGATATTCTGCAGGGCCAGGGTTAGGTGTAGTCAGGGATGACCCACAGCTTCAATCTGAGCATGAAAGCAGTGTCCCATAGAAAGATGGTGCAGGGATCCCAAATCCTGCTCCAGATGCTTCTAGAAGAACAAATGGATCAGGAACTGTGGATTTTCTTCCCCCTCTCTTACTGTTGCTTTTTGATAAAAGGACACATTCAATACACTGGAGCACTAGGCTGTGGTAGTCTCTTGCCAAATAGTTATATGGTGGACTCTAAAAGCTGTCAGCAAAGCCAGACAGAACCACACTCTTCAGTTGACCTAGGCAGCTTTATTTGACACAAAATAATGAGCTGTCCACTGTGTGGGGGCATGGAAGGCATTCAATTATCCAATTAGAAACACCTTCTTAAAAAAAAAACAAAACAAGAACCTCCTTCTTTTCTTCAGGTAGCTGGAATGTGGCCTACTATATAGTCTGACACTACTCTTAAGCAGTTAAGTCACACTTTAAGTTAGAAAAGCAGTTTACACTAAAATCCCCTTTAAAATTCAGATACTCGCGGTCCCTGTTAAAGGGGTTAGAAGGAGAAGGGACTGAGCAGTCCAGAGAGCAGCCTGAGCAGGGAAAGACCTGACCTCATGGCTTCCTTCCCCTTTGCCTCATGCTGTGGGTCCTCAGTAGAGCAGAATGAAAGATTAGGATGCATGCAAAGTCTCTTCTTTTTTCCTCCCTAGTAGTGTCACTTGCATTGCAAAGCCAGTTACTTAGTCACCTGCGAGATATAGGAGGTTGGGAAAGCCCGGAGAAAACGAGATTCAAACAAGCAGATAGGGTGCCTCGTGAAGAGATCCGTGGGCTCAGCAACCCATCCTAGTTCCTGAGCCAGAGCTGATGCCTAACTCTTTAACTGGCCTCCCCTCCCCCACTGAGGCATTATGACTCCAATTGGCTGAAGACTTGAAGGTTTGCTTTCTGTTTATCTATAAGAATGCTAGCTCTATATCCTCAGAAAAACCTTAAAAGAACTCAGCTCCATGTGTCTAAGGCTAAATGTGTCTAGCCTTAGAAAGAAACCAGTTTGAAAGAAAGTGCAGAAAATGAGTTAAATTCTGAAATTTTCTTCAAGTTAAACTCCTACAAATTATGAGAAATGTGAAGAAATAGTTTGAAAATTGATCATTATATTTACTAATTGTTCAGTTAAAGGGAAATTAATATTTAACTAAAAATTTAAAATCTTATGTACGATGCCCCCTCTCCTCCCATGGGTCTTTAAGCCATAGCTTTGGGTGTATACTGGCCTCCTCTATAATAAATTCTCTAAATCCAGAAAATAAAATAGGGAGATTCAGGAAGAAAACTGTCCTGAAACAATTTGGGAACTGATAATTAAAGTGTTATGAAACCTTAAAAAAAAGAAGGTGGCTTTTGATTTTACCAGCAGCGCCTTCTCACAGGTAATCTAGGAGCAAGTGCCATTTCTACTGCTGAGAACCAACAGGTGTTAACAGACCTTAGTTGGCAGAGCGTACTAATGAAGGAAGGAAATTATTTCAATACAAATAAAAGTGTTCCTCTTTGTCCCATTTAAATCTAAGACCTCTTAACTGAGAACCCATGTGGCATTTACTTTGTCAGATCCATTGATAACGCACGAAGTCAGAGTGTCAGACTTGGGGGACAAAAGCAAACTTTAGGATTAAACTCACAGTGGTCAGTGAAACTTAAGGCCAACACAACAGCTTGAAAAAGTGGGTCCCCTGGACTTGGAAAGTACGGACTTCCAATTGCAGAGGAATCAAGCCACTAAAGCCAGCCTCCAGGTTAGAGACTGTCAGAGAACTGGGAAACACAAACTATCCAGACACTAACATTCCTTTCTGTTTCTGAGCTACTTTGTTTCTGAGTCATGTTCTGTACAAGTTTAGGAAGAAAATGATCTGGAAAATATGGAGCTTGTTTGAATTTATAAGAAGTGTGTGGCTGTTACTTCATCATCCAGATCTATAATAGACATTTAACTCATGGTATTATTATTCTGTAAAAGAGGTTGCTGTGATAATCTTCCACTGAATATATTCATTGTGTTGGAGAGTTTGCTACACAATGGCTGATGCATTTAATGAATAGTGTGGCAAAGAGTCAAAGTACGTTTTTATGTAAATAATAAGATCAATAAAGCTGCTGTTTTGCTCGCTGCTGCATTCTCTCTTGGTTAAAACACACTCAGTTTGACCTGAGATTTTCAGTTTCTTGTCACTTTTGTTCATCCAATAGCACTATGCTTTTGAAATTTGACACAGTCCTTAGCATTCAGAGACTTGGTATTTTATGGAATGGAGTCAAAATTGCCACTTTTAAATCACCTTTTTCATTAATCCTAGAAAAGAAATTATAAGATCAAAGTAAGTTGTGTCTTCTGTAGTACTTTTAAGAAAAATAACTTACTGTAGATGTGCCTTATCCTTTGCTCACTCACTCAGCCTTTATATTTGAGTATCTGTAGAAGACTCTATTGTTTTTTAAAATTGACAGTTTGTATTTTAGAATAAACATATAATATAATGAGCTATGTTATGTAACAACATACAACATGTAACAAACATATAACATAGGCACTATGATAAAAATAGGACAGGAGTGTGACGGGAAGATGCCCTCTGCCAGGAGACCAGAGGAGAAAGGCTACCACAGAAAGGGGTTTTATTAAGATATTATGTCATTGACATAGCAATAAGCAGATGATGTCACACATACAGCAATGACTAGGTGATGTCATACACACAACAATGACCAGATGATGTCATAGACACAGATATGACCTGATGATGTCACTGACATCAATGACCAGATAAGATAGGAGAAGAGACTTTGTCATGCAATTTTTTGTTTGTTTTGTTGATTTTTTTTCCAGACAGAGTTTCTTTGTGTAGCTTTGGCTGTCCTGGAATTCACTCTGTATATCAGGGTAGCCTCAAGCTCACAAAGATACACCAGCCTCTGTCTTCCAAGTGCTGGGATTAAAGGCATGTGCCACCACCATCTGGCTCAAATTTAAATTTTATATGAAGTATTAGAAAAAAACATAGAACTTTGCATAACAAGGTAGTATGACTTCATAGATATCCTGCAGATATGAAAAGACCATGGCAAAGAGAGTTGGTTCACTGTGGGGACAAGCAAATTTCACTGGAGTTAAAGATATAGTGCTACTAAAATTTCAAGTTGGCAAAAATAACACTAAGACTTATTTGGAAAATGTTTGAGTTTAGGGACCATTCATATAATGGCGCAGCCTATTCACAATATAAATCAAGGCCCGCAATGCTCCTCTTAGAATCCCTGTCCCTTTTCTGAACTCCCAAAGGATCAATTATAGTCATATCAATGACTCCATGTGTACCAGTTGTAGCGACATTTGTGTACAATAATGAACTGCTACTACTTTACAAAGACCTCCTTAACATTCAGAACAGAGAAGCCTCTGTGCTGGCTTCTTATATATAGCTTCACAGTAAGCCATTGCTTTCACCTTTAATGCAATGGCTATCACATCACTATGTCTTTCTTTGTCATTAATCTCTCTGTTCTGTGTCTCAGTGTTGGGCTTACTTTTAAAATAAGCTAATAAAAAAGAAATACACAATTTCAGATGTTTGCTTTGAGTTCTGTAATTGTTCATCAGTCCTTTGTTAGCCACTGTGGCAGTTTGGATGAGAATGGCCCTCACAGGCTCATATATTTGAATGCTTGGTTCCCAGTTGATGTAATTGTTTGGGAAGGATTAGGAGGTATGGCCTTGTTGGGAGTGAGCTTTGAGGTTTCAAAAGCCCGTGCCATTCTAGGTCTGTCTCTGTCTCTGTGTCTCTGTGTCTGTTTGTCTGTCTGTCTGTCTCTGTCTCTGTCTCTTTCTTTCTCTCTCTGGACAGGATGAAAGCTCTCAGCCACTACTGCAGCTCCATGCCTGTCTGCCTGCTGTCATGCTCCCTGCCATGATGGTCAGGGATCCTACTACCCTCTGAAAGCAGGAGTGCCAACTGAACGCTTTCTTTTATGTTTCTTTGGCCGTTGTTTTACTTTGGGTTACTATTGTATGATGATATGCTATGACCAAAACCAAGTTGGCGAGGCTAGGGTTCATTTGGCTTATATTTCCACATTCATAGTCTATTACTGAAGAAAGTAAGGACAGGGATGTAAACAAAGCAAGACTCTGGAGACAGAGCTGATGCAGAGGCCATGGAGCGGTGCTGCTTACTGGCTTGCTCAGTCTGCTTTCCTATAGAATCCAGGACCAAAAGCCAAGGAATGACCCCACCCACAATGGGATAGGCCCTCCCACATCAATCACTAGCTAAGAAAATGCTCTACAGGCTTGCCTACAGCACACTCTTATGGAGAAATTTTCTCAACTGGAGTTCCCTCCTCTCAGATGACACTAACTTGTATAAAGCTGACAAAAATATTAGCTAGCACAGTCGACGTTTTGTCATGAAAATAGAAAAGGAAGAAAGACAGAAATTGGTACCAGGCGTCAATTATTGTTGTGACAGGACTGCCTGTGATGGATTTGAGAAATGTGGAAGACTTTGGAAGTTTGGATTAGGCAAGTGGTTGAATTCTTAAATGGTACTCAACGGTCATCTTAGTAGGAGTTTGGGGACAGTCGTGCTAAAAGCAATGTGGATTAGAGACCATTCTTGTGATATTTTGTTAAAGAATGTGGCTGCTTTGTTGACTTTGTCCTAAGACTCTACCTGAGTCTAGATTGAAGAGGTTTGGACTAATTTCACTGGCAGGGGAAATCTCAAGACATCCTAGTATTAACTGTGTCATATGGTATTTAATGATCATTCTTATACAGATCAATAATAAAAATGAATAAGCTAGAGAAATGCAAAATATACAATTCAAGAGAAAGGGAGCACCAGAAAATTAAATGATAGAGCTAAGTCTTGTGCTTAAAGAGATGAAACATTTTAATAAGAGCCTGGTGTGAAATGGAATAAAGGAAATAGTGCTCTCCTGGCAAAGCCTTACTTAGTTAAGCTTCCAAATTTAGAAGAAAAAATTGGCTAAGGTTTCTTCTACCACTGAGGTGAAGGAAAGTTTATTGAACAACAACAACAACAACAAGAAATAAAATTTTATACAAATGTATTCAAGTAGGAGTCCAGGTTCCATCCCAAGCAGGAAGCAGAATTTGGCAACATTGGCCACATAGTTCTGGCTTTAGAGCCTGAAGATTACAGGAGTAAATGGGTTGTGAAATCTTCCTCCAAGGATATGGAAACCTGCTGATGCCAGGTGCCTGCCAAGGAGTCCCTGAAGCCAAAATATGAATCTGCAAAGGTGGAGCTTGGATTGTGTTGGTGAACCCAAGATGTTGGAGGGGCCAGAGCCATGAGATGTCTACCAAGGAAAGTTGCATACCGGAAGTGGGACCAGCCCAAGGAGAGAGGAGTGTGTTGCAGTCAACAAAGCTAAAAAGAGCAGAGCAATCTAAGTCCTTTGGTGTTGTATATAGAACTATGGAATTTGGAGTTTTCCCTGCTGGGTTCCAGTCTTTCTTTGGTCAAATATTTCCTCATTATGCCCCTATTTGTCTCTTTTGGAATTATAATGTATATTCTGTATCATCATGTGTTAAAGTCATATAATTTGCTTTTTTATTTTACAGAGGGTTAAAAGATTGTCCCAAGTCTCAGAAAGACTATAGACTTTGAAATAGTCTTGATACTGAAAGATTATGGGAACTTTTAAAGTTAGACTAAATGCATTTTGCATTATGATATGGCTACAAACCTATGGGGGCCAGGGAATGGAATGTGGTGGTTTTAATAAAAATGCTCCATATAGACTCATATGTTTGAAAGTTTGATTCCCTGTAGTGGAACTGTTTGGAAAGAGCTCATCCATTGCTCTAGCACCATATCTGTCTTTTTGGTGCCATTCTTCTTGCCATGATTGTCATAGACTCTACTACTCTCCAGCACTGTGAGCACTAATTAAATGCTTTCTTTATAAGTCATTTTGGTCCTGGTATTTTGTCACAGCCATAGAAAAGTAAACAAGACTGTTACTCTCTGAAAGATGTAATGTGGCTCCCTGAGCTTCCCCCTGTGATATCACCTTAATGAGGGGTAGGACCACAGTTAACCTCTTATTTTGATGCTCCTTGTACTTACCTGTACTGATTCTAGAGGTTCACTATCAGTCTTACAGACACAACTTACTTCAAGAACTAGGAGAGGCCCAGTGCCTAAAGTACTAGACAAATTCATCTATATCACCTGAATTGTTCAGTTACTGGGTTATCAGATACTAGAACTGCCTTTGTGGGTTATACTATTAGCCCAACTGTTAGATGAGCATTTTGTCTGCCAACAGAGTTGCAGATAAGTATAATTTCATATGTGTTAAAACATGAAACATACATGTTAAAACTTAATTCATTATATTCTCTTCAGTATTTTTTTTTATTTTGGGTGTGTTATCATTCTCAATTTAATTAATAAGCTGGAAGCACTTTGTAATTAATTTCCCTTTAGTAACTTCCTTGTCTTATTCATGACCAATTTACATCTTGAACTTGTGTTGTTGCTAATTTAAAAGTATGGCCTAATAGAATTTGTTATTATGTGTATAATTGTTACAGTGGGATTACTTAACCCACTTTCACCGATAAAGACACACATACCTGTTGTATTTTTTAGAGTAGCCTTATCACCTGGGGCATGGTATATATTAACTCCTAAGCCACCTTCTATTATATCTCAGCCTCCATCCCTTGCCATCTGCTTCTAATAATTCTATTTGGCTACCTACCAGCCATAACCCCCAAATATTTGCTAAGGCTCTTCTCTTTCATGTGGGTCTTTAGAGTTCCTCTTCTTGGCCCATGTGGCTTCTTTCTGTCCCATGGCGATCCTCTTCCTTCTCTTCCTCCAGTACCTGTCTGCTTCTCTTTCCCAACATCTTTCTCTCTCAAAGCATACAAGCTTTTGCCATGGGTACCATCTTCCTCTGGGCCTGCCCAGGTATTGGCTTTCTTTATTAGTTAAACAATGAGATGATACAAGGTTAAACAGCAATGCTTGTGGTACATGGTAGTCTGTAGTAAGAATCTCAGGGGGCAAGCAATTAACAAATACAAAACACCAGATCACACTCCAAGAAACTTAATTTTTTATTATTCCATGATTTATCATTATTTTCAGTGTCCTGTTCAAAAGACCCACCATCACTTTGAGAAATAAGCCTAAATCCCTCTGTTTCCCCATGTGGCAATTTCTTTCCTCAGAGTTATCTTATCAAAATGTTAAGTCAACTCTGTCATTTCTGGCTCCTGGTGCTCAAGAGCTCATCGGGATACAAGACAAAGTTGGCTGCACTTAACAGCTTTATTAATTTCTTACAAGCACAGGTTCCAATTGAGGTTCACTTTCTAAACTCTTCCCTAAACAACCCATGTTTAAATTTCCCTTTAGTAATATCAAGAGAACATTTGTCTATTCTATCCTTGACCCTTTAAAGGATCCACTCCTGCCTTACACACACCATAACATATGCTTAGTCACTGTGTTCCTTATCACTTAGCCTGAGGACTCAGTCTTCTCCTGCCTTAAGTTTTTCCTGCCTTGGCTCTGCCCATTTTCCCGCCACTGTATCTTTATGTTTTGTTGCTCTTGTATGTCAACCGGGGTTTCTTTAGTTAAACTATGACTTATTTATAGAAGAGCTAAGCATTTTCCTTCACTTCTCTTAGCCTGTGAGAGTTAGTTAGAAATACTTACAGCACTTTGCTAGGTGTTGGAAGGACTTAATGACTAAACTATTAAAGGTTTCCCACAATCTCTTTTAATTTTTTTTAGCATTAATGCAGTTGGCTAGTTAAATAAGTTGACTAAAGTGTTGTGCTAGTAATAATTTTTTTAACATTAGAATACAAAGGGACACATTTCTTTATATCTTTTGTTTTTGTTGGTTCTTTAACCCATTCCTCTCCCTTACATATTATTTCTCTCATCTGTAAATTGTACTCTTCCACTCCCAGTATTCCCCTTTAAGATGGAATTCTCTGGGATAGTTCTTTAATTAAATAACAGTTCTATATTTGCTTTAAACGCTAATGTCCTTGGATTACCTGTGAGACAGTGTTTCTTAACATAGTTTATAAACCTTTACATAAATGGAGGCCAGACTTTGGTGCTAGATGTTTTTCTCAGTAGCTTCCTTTTCCAGGCAGAGTCTCTCACTGACCCTGGAGCTTATGAGCTCAGTAGATGGCTGGCTGGCAAGCCTTAGAGATCTGCCTGTTTCTCTATCTCAGCAGTGCACACAACTGAATCCACTTTTATGTGGATACTTGGCATCTGAACTGATTTCCAAGGCACTTCCCCAGCTACTCAATTTATTAATTCTTTTGGAGATCACAAAACATCAACTTTGAGAACTACAGATGGAAATTAAATTCTTCCATTGCACAATTAAAGCATTACATTAATCTGACATAATTACACAGCCTACTTGCTAAATGGACCTTTACCATTATTTTATTCCACTTCCACTACAGTTTGGAGTTTAGCCTTTATTTGTATATCTAAGGTTTTCTACACCCGACAGCTCTGTATTTCCAGATTCTTTATTTTCATGTCTTCACTCAGATAGTGTGTTCTCTGGGGCGGAGGAGACGGCTCAGTGGTTAAGAACATTGACTGCTCTTCCAAAGGACCCAAGTTCGATTACCAGCACATACATGACACCTGATAAGCAATTGTAACTTAACCTCCAGGGTATTCAATACCCTATTCTGGCTTCCGTAGGCACTGTAAGCTCGTGGTGTACAGACATAGCTGCAGGAAAAATACCCATATACACAGCAAAACAAAAAATGTCTCCAATTCACTCTTGTTCTCTGTAGATGTTTTCACAATTGCAGTGAGCGAAAGTCACCTATTTCTGTTTTCTTTTTCCTTCTATATTATTTATCAGTTAATTCCTAACAGCATGCAAACGGGTCTATATACTATTTTGTATGCTATAAATTCAAAGAGTTGGGGTGGGGGAGATAAAGGGAAATGAAGTAGATTAACCTCTTTATTATTTGCTATGGTACCTGTGGTTGGATTAGTTCAATGTAGAGCAATTGCCCGAAATGTGCGAGTCCCTGGCTCTCACTGACAGTGACAAAAAATAAAATAAGCGATTAAACAAAATACCAGTATGTGCACAAATGGCTAATGAGCACATTGTAAAGTGCAACATTCCACATAGTGTTTATCCACCAAAGAGCATACACATAAAACAGAAAAAAAGTGTAGCTGAAATGTAACCTGTTCCAATCTCATTATTTCCATGTTTGAGAAAGACCAGCAGAAGCAGGACAATGCTTATTATGAAAAATTCCAGAAAAACACAATACCTCATAAAAATTACCTACTTAAGTTATAAAGATGGTAGAAAATAAAATTTTGCTGAAATTGTAGTGTGGCATCTGGCCAACTATCTTGCTTAATGAAAATGACAATTTAGTCTTGATGTGAATCTTGAAATTGCCTCTGGAAGATCGGTTGTTTTTTCAGAACTTGGTTTTAAAAGTCATCTCTATATGAAAGTGTAAGGACATGAACACAGATGAAATTTGCTCCAGAACTTCATCCTACACCTGCATTTTATGGGCCTTCTTGCCAACTTCTGGCCCATACATTCTGTTCTTTCTGATGCCTCATGTCTCTATTTAGTCCTCATGTCATTCTCATGGAAATGCACTGTTCAGTAATGGGATGTAAGAGATATTTGTTACCTCTAAAATGTGCATTTCTTAGAGCTAGTGAGTCGGGAGATGAAGCTAGTTGCCACTAACAAACACACTTTACCTCTCTCCCGACAAAGCTTTGCACAGTACTGAGAAGCAATGCTTAAAGTATTTTATTAGGTTCTCACACATCCAGCTACAGTTTCATAGTGAATTGATACTTGCGGAGTCAGGGCCATGCTGCCATTTTCTTTGCCTAGATGCCTGCACTCCACAAATCTGATTATGTTCTGCTCACTTTTGTTCTGAATTTGTGATCCCTTGATGGGAGCATTCACCTATTTATCAGACTTTATTGTGATGTGAAAGCTATGACCTCTGCTTCCGTTGCTGTCATCACAAAGCCTGTAAGTCCTCACTACATCTCCCGCAGCCTCTGGGTATCTGGGAAAGAAGGGGTTGGTATCAGAACACGCTTTTCATTATGAGGACTTATAATTCTGTAATAGGCAGTTGAAACCTTGGGGTTTCCTCTGACACCAGCTCCCAGCTCTGTGGGTTCCTAGCAAACATGTAATCATTTCTTCCTATTCATTGACCATGTATGACCTTTTGACTTAACACCCCTAGTTTGTCTGTTTAGTAACAGAATGGAAGACATAGATAAGCCTTAGGTTTGAACCAAGGTGCTTTAGCTTTTACTATTTTTTGATCTTGTAAACTGCCACTCAAAATTAATCTTGTCACACTCTTTAGAAAGAAAGTGATACTATAAATAAACAAAAGTAACTTTTAATGTTATTGAGTTCAATTTCTGGTTTGGAACATACTGCTTAAAATAGTTAAAAAAAACCTTTCTCAACAATCTTAAACTGAATTCACAATACACAGTCAAATAAATATCTTACGCCAAGTATGCTAATGCCTTAGGGTTGGTTGTTCCCACAAATCATTGCTTTCAAATGGAAGAATTATGGGTGGGTCTTGGGTTTTAGGCTTCCTGTACATAAGCCAAAACAGGGTTCATTTGTACCTCTAAATGTTCAGTGGAGGAGCAGAGCAGGCCAGTAAGCATAGGACAGCAATTTCAATAACTCAACATGTGAATCCTGTACTTCGGTAACTGTCTGGGGACAAAAGTTTTGGACAAAGAGACAGGGAATCCTAAACTTTCCAGCTTGACTACAGTGTAATTAGTACACTATAATTTGCCCAAAACTTGCAAAATATATCTTTCTTTTGTTTATATCTCCTATTATTTTTTAAAATCTTTGTTTTGCTTCTTTGTGAATTTCACATCATGCACCCCAACCCACTCTGTTCCTTCCTCCCTCTTACCTGCCCTCCCCCTCGCAACCTCTCCCCCACAAGAGAAAAAACATCACGTTGTGGAAGTTGTAGTGTGTCACAGTGTGTAACACAATATACCCTTTTGTCTACATTTCTTTGCTTGCAGTTGTTCATTGCAATGACTTTGGTGTGGTACAAGGCTTCTGGCATCCATTACACTGTCAATACTGGGTGCTCACCAGGACTCCTCCAGATGTCCTGATGTTGGTCTTTGTCATGGAGATCCCCTAGCTTTGGATCTGTGGGACTGGCCCCTGCATGAGCTCTAGCAGTTCATCAATAGGGTAAAATGGGGAGGGGGCAATTCAAAGCCTTGGATCTGGGCCTGAGAAGTTGGTCAGCCTGCCAGCTCTCCTGCTTTCACATTCAGGGCCAGCTCACCTGTAACCCCAGTAGCCAGGCCCAGCTCTACCCGGCTGCCCAGGAAAGATTCAGGCTCTTCTGTCCTGAATGTTGTAGCCAGTGAGGTATATATATGGTCAGTTCTCTTACTCTCCCACTCCTGGACCATGGGTCCAGCTCTCCTGCCTCCATAGATGGTGAGGGATGAGGGAGGGAAGGAGAGCATCTCTCCTTCATCCTCAATACTACCGAGCAGACAAGAGGCAGGACCAGCTCTCTTGAGCTCACGTCCCTTGGCTGGCTCACTTGCCACCTCCATATCCAGGGCTGGCTATGTGTGAGGCCCATGTGAGGTACAGGGTCTGCTCTCGCAAGGGCAGCAGCAGGTGAGGGTCAGTGTCAATTTTCACACTCTGATGAACTCCAGGTCGGGTCGTCTCTCCCACCTGTTGTAGGTGGCAAGGGGGTGAGGGTGGGGGAGGGCATCTCTCTTTTGCCCACGTTGCTGCTAGAGCACATGAAGGAGCCTGTCCTGCAGATCCCAAACTACAGGATCACCATGACACAGGCCAACACCAGGATATCAGAGAGGAGTCCTGGTGAGTGCCCAGCATTGATAGTGTAGCAGGCACCAGAGGCCTTGTACCAGACCACAGTCATTGCAATGAACAACGCAAGCAAAGAAATGTAGACAAAAGGGTATATTGTGCGACACACTGTGACACACTACAACTTCCACAACGTGATGTTTTTCCTCTTGTGGGGGAGAGGTTGCGAGGGGGAGGGCAGGTAAGAGGGGAGAAGGAACAGAGTGGGTTGGGGTGCATGATGTGAAATTCACAAAGAAGCAAAACAAAGATTTTAAAAAATAATAAGAGATAGAAACAAAAGAAAGAAAGTTCAAGAAACAGATATAGAGATTAACTAGTTCAGACACTCAAGAATCTCATTAAAAACATTAAACCGGAAGCCCTAATAAATATGCAAAGGACTTATAGAAAAATAGAGAAGAAAAAATTATATATATATATATATATATATATATATATATAAAACACAAAATAAAAAATAGATAAAATTAAAAAATAAAAAATGAAAAATGCTAACATGACATTACAGCAAAGAGCCTCCAAAAATGCCTTTGAGTTTCTTTTTTGTTGGCC
Source organism: Acomys russatus (assembly GCF_903995435.1). Lineage (NCBI taxonomy): Eukaryota > Metazoa > Chordata > Mammalia > Rodentia > Muridae > Acomys > Acomys russatus. The sequence goes on along the minus strand of NC_067156.1, from coordinate 20,125,657 downwards.
ATCTAATAGTGGGCATGGGGCCTACCCTTAAAAGTAGTCTGTTTCCCCAGTAAGACTCCCTTGGAGAAAACTAAATTTTCTTTTGCAAGTGGCTATCAGTTGGAGATAGCTTCTCGGCGGGATGGACAGATGTGTGTCTCCTTCTCCTTTGAGCTCTAGGACACTTGTGGTGCAGACCCATGCAGGCCCTGTGCCTGCTGCACCAGTCAGAGCCATCTCTTGAATTTGAGTTTCATCACGTCCCCAGAGTTTTCTTTTACCACAGGGTCTAGAGATGACTTAGCAGGGGAGAAAGCATATTGCTCTTGCAGAGGACTGGAGTTCGATCCCTAGCACCTGTTCCAGAGACCTTACAGCTGCTGTAACTCCAACTCCTGGTAGAGTCTGAAGCCTTTGGCTTCCAAGGGCATCTGCACCCATGTGCACATATCCACACACAGACACAAACACATACATGATAAGACATAAAATAAATCCATTTGAAACTATCCTATTACTCTATTCCAATTTCCATAATGAAATCTACAACGAGTTCTCCCCCTTCCCTTCTTCCTCGCTGTTATCTACTTCACTATTGAGATTGAAATTTTCATTTAATTGATACTTTCTTTACTGTTCTGAAGTCTTATTTTCTTATGGGAATTACTTTTTTTTTTTAATGACCCACATGGATAAGGCATCATTAACTCATATCCCTTTGAAGTATACAAGGCTGTGCACATAACTTGATGAATATTCAACACTGTAAACTAGTGTCTACTTTATACATGTTCAGATGAATTATTCTCACATTATAGCTATAGAAAATAAAGCTCACCAAACTAGATCTTAGCTTCAAGGACTATGGAGTAAAGGAAATATCAAAGTAGAGAGACGATGGAGCTGGCGAGGATGGAAGGGCAAAACTAGGTGTCTTGAACGGTTTCATCTTCTGTACCTTGAGGCAAAGAACACATATTGACTCTAAAGTTTGTGAAAGGATAGTGCAGGGATTATCACACACCACACAGCCACCTGCCAATCAATTGATCTATTCACATGTTAAATAAAAGCTAAAGCAGGGTCCACGCCATATACTCTGGAAGAAAAGAACAAATGCGTAAGAAGTTCCCATCTCCGCAGTGAATTCGGAGTATAGTTGGAGAAATTACATATGGTTCATGGCACTGAAACAATTCATGTGACTCATCATCAAAGTCATGTGATCTAGGGAACTTTGCAGAAGTCCAAAGTGTGACGACATGGTATGCATCAAGAAAGCTTCAGGTAAGTTCTATGCCTATGAAATCTTAACCCTGGGTCTCATAGTCTTTCTAGCACAATAATATGATAGTAGTCACGTTTTGATGAATGCATTGTGTATAAGGATTATACTTAACTCCTAATGTATATGAAGTTTGAATAAGTGCCTAATTAATAAATTTGAATGCTATCCTCAAAGGAAAAAAAACCCCAGCAATTTTGCCATACAAATCCTGGGTATTAATATGCAGGCTGTGTGACCTTAGGCAATACTCTTAAAGTTTCTGAAATATTGCACTGACAACTGTAAAATAAAAGACAGATACATGCTATAGCGAAATTATGGTTAGGTAAGCTGAGGCATATAAAATCTTCCCAAGAATAATTTTCACATTAAGTATACCTAATAAATAGCATCAATTATTCCTACTATCATAAAAGAATTGTCATGACACCCCTGTTTGGAACAAACATTTCATGTGCAAGCTCGTGCCCAGTCTATGACCTGAAGAGATAAACGTTCATGTTAAACACAGGGGGACTTTGGTCCACTGGGTCTGAGGAGCAGAAGACAGGGACCATACTGGCTTAGGCTGAAGTGCCCTGAAGGAACGATCCAGTTGTTATCTACCCACTGATTTCCAGGGATAGCACAACTTTCTGAGAATTGTGTGTGTTCTCTATACTCACATACACAAGCAAGACCATCCCAGATCTGTGTGCGATACAGCAGTACTGTTCAAATGCCAACAATGTTTGAATCTGCTGCCTAAATATTCTTTCTGATTGACTTTGCCTTGTTGGAATCTTAGTGCTTCATTTCTAGCGAACTGCTAGCTGAAGCCAAAGTCAGGCTGCTCTTTGAATAGCAAGTTAATATAGACTACACTTATTTGTGAAATAATAACTCACATGTGGACCTCTCTTTTGTGCTAGCCAGCTATTCAGTTATTCTCCATATATACCTGAGTAATGTTTGCACCAATGAATATTCAAGTGCTTATTTTTATTTAAGATATCTAAAACAAAGCAAAACAAAACACCTCATGTTACTATCAGGGAAACATATGATCAGGCTATGATATTCTAAACACTATTTTATGGTCAGGAAGCCCTTGTCTCCAGAGTTACTAGTCGTTTCATTTTTTTCTCATTCAAAATAATATTGTGCTTATTTGTCTATTTGTGTACAAAGCCACAGGTGGGGATCAGAGCACAGTCATGGAGTCACTTTCTTCTGCAGTCATGTACACATGTGCAAACTGGGAATTGAAGTCAGGCCATCTAGCTTGGCAGTAACAATGTTTTTACTACTACTATTGCTGTGCATGTGGTGTGTGTGTGTGTGTGTGTGTGTGTGTGTGTGTGTGTGTGTGTGTGTGATGTGTGCATGGTATGGTGTGCATGTATGAAAGCACATATATGGAAATCAGGGGTATTTTTTTTCTTTTCTCATTTTAATATACTACTTTAAGAGCCGGGCATGGTGGCACAAACTTTTAATGCCACCACTCGAGAGGCAGAGGCAGGTGGATTGCTGTGAGTTTGAGCCCAGCCTGGTCTACAAACGAGTCCAGGATAGCCAAGGCTACACAGAGAAACCCTGTCTCAAAAAACCAAAAAAATTTACTGCTTTAAATGAAAGAATAATAAAAATACTATATGTAATGACAAAAATAAATGTTTCAGGTATAGTTCTTATATGTTCTATGTCTTCATTTTATGCTGCCTTGCATTTACATATCAATAGAGATTACCATAGTCTTTTGGATTACCTTGCCAGAACAGACTAAAATCCTCCTATGGCTGGTGGCTTATGAGTCGCTCCTAATTTGGGGGGTTAAGACAATTGCTACATCTGTCTGTGCTTTAGATGAATATAAACAATGATGGGTTGGTTGGCGGTTGACCCCATCACTAGAGAAAACCAGCTCTTGCTGCCCCAGGACCATTTGATGTCCCTGGGCAGAATGAAGAAAACTGCATGACACTACCACTGAAATTTCAACCAGTGCTAAGTGTGCTTCTCTTGTGTGAACTAAACATTGAACTCCAGCTTAATGCACGCACACAAGCAGCTCTTCACTCTCAAAACACTTTAAAATGCCTTGTGCTTAATATTCCAAATGCCTTTGCATTGCTGTGATTGTGTTAAAACACGAGATTCATATAAATGCTTAAGTTTAATAGAGGCTTGCTTCCTTTCAATGCAAAGTAATTGGTAGAAAGTGTGCAGTGCTATTTGGAAAGAAAGTCCCAGAGATGAGGTTGACAGGTTTATGGCAACAGGCCTTGTCTTATTTGCAGTAACTCATTTTATATATAGTGCTTCACATTAGGAAAGCCAAGGGCGAGGGGCCTTTGTGATTTAACTCTAACAATAAAAGAGATTGTATTATCACAAAGGGCCCCAAATTGGTTTGCTGATTATAATATATTAGGAAACAAGAGAAGGCATGTTGGGAAGTGCCTATAATAAATATGAATAAATCTTTTTATTAGCTATTTTCCCCGTTTAAAAAATAGCTAACTCATGTAGTTTATCCACAACTGTCTCTGCTGGCACTGAATTTATATTACCCCTTGAAAGGGTTGGAATACCTATGTAGCCTCTATCATAGGAGCTAGACCAGAGGACTTTTTTTCAGAATTCAGACCATGAAAAAGAAAACTTCATGAGTGTGGAAGATATGCTTTTAGGGCATTTTAAATGCTACTGATTGGGCAGTAATGAGACATGGCTTTCTTTGTTTGAAGATGGTGACTCAAAGGTTGTAACGACCATGTCTAGTGGAAAGCTACTGTCATGGTCATCCTCTAGCAAAACACACAGGGCCTCTCTGATGTTATGGGCTATTCAGACGTGTCCAGTGCCTCAAATCCATGCTGTGAGTCTCTGTTGAGTTTGCCTTTTGTTCCCAGTCTCAAGGTTTCAAATTCAATTCTTTATAGCCTTGATGATTTATTTCTTCAATATGTTCAAGGTGTAATAAGATAGCTTTCAAATGTCAACTGCTTGTTTCACAAGTGCCACCACTTATACGGTCCCACATTGGTTATTTCTCAGTCTGAAATATGAGGGGCATAATTTTTTTTAAACCATGGCTCCTGTATATATATATATCTCCCTAGGAGAAAAACCCTTCTTGAAAGATTCCAAATAATCTTTTTCAATAAATGTTTATTAGTTTGGATGATAAGTTCTGCTCAATACTGAGAACAATGTTACTTTTGTTGGTTTTTGAGATTCAATAAGCTGTGGTAGCTATGGATACTGCAGAGGTGGCTTCGCTTCTCAGATAACATAGGTCATTTTAAATATCTTGTTCCTTCTCTTTATCAGTAAAATGTTAAGGTGTAGAGAAATGTACTTACACCACCGGTAGTGGTTTGAATAAGAATGGCCACCATGGGCTCGTATATTGAACTCTTAGTCACCAGGGAGTGCCACTATTTTGGAAGGATTAGGATGCGAGTCCTTGTTGTAGGAAGGAAGCACGTCAGTAGAGTGGGCTTGGAGGTTTCAAAAAGCTCATACTAGGCTCAAGAAGGCTCTCTCTCTCTCTCTCTCTCTCTCTCTCTCTCTCTCTCTCTCTCTCTCTCTCAGTCAGTTTGTTACAATCCCCCAGTTAGATGAATGGTTTCTCCTCCTGTAAGAGTTGCCTTGGTCATGGTATCTCTTCACAGTAATAGAACACCAAGACACCACCACATATGTTACTGTGAAAAAGCTCTGAATGAGGTTAGCCTTATTGCTTATCCACTATGTGCAGACATGTTATGTTGTTTAGATGACTTCATTTGATTCCCACTTTTAAGGTCAAGAATAGACACTGAATAAACGTTCATAGGTAGGTCACTAAGGTAAACAACAGTAGCAAATGTATTTCCAAAAGGAATGAAGACTTCCAACAGAGTTTACCATACAGAATTCTTGTCTTGAGGCTGCTGTTGCTGGGGAAGGTAGGGCTGAAACCAGAGTCCTGCTAGCCTTCAGTGGTGTCTGCCTGACCATGAACACAGACAGACAGCTCACTTTTTGGCACTCTCTTCTTTACTCATGTGACCTATATACTGTCTGTGAAATTTATGTCCCTTTGCATTTAAATCTTCCTCTTCTAGACAAACAGCAAGTGCAAAGACCTCATGACCTAATAAGTATCGCGTCTGGAAATTAATGAAGCTAATTTTTAGTGTAAGACCTTCTCATTCTATCTCTGTGGTATAGTTTACATTTTTTTAACCAGTTCTTCAGAGGGAATCATGTGTTTTTGTGTTCACGGTGTTTAATAATGCACCAGATAGTTCCCTTCCATGAATAATGCTTAATATATTCTATTTAACAATTTATTTTCTGGAGAATTAGAAGGATATTACACGCACCCCTTTCCATATAGCAGTAGATATACTTTACTGAAGAGATAGCCCTGACTAATTTGCCTCTGTTCACTGTCTGACAAGCAGCTATCTGCCACCCATGTGCATGCTCCACTGGGTGCCCTGCTGTCTTGTCCTTCTCTTCAGCACCAGACAATCATGGGGGCTGCCAAGCCACACAATGAGATCCCACAGTGAGAGCAGAGAATTGTGCTTACTACACAGGTAAGGAGAGCAAACAAGGTGGTGGCTGTCATTGTGTCAGAGTCATACCATCATGACATTACACTTTTGTCTGATTTATTCCCTTCCCTCATTGTCTTCTCTGTAAGAAAACCATGACTCTTTTTTTTTTAAAGTTGATGTTGTTTACATAAATTTCTGAGAAGCAATCACTGATTTTCCAGGGTGCTCTTCTTCTATGAATATGAACTTCTGATTGTTCCAAAGTAGAGCAAATGCACTATCAAAATCTACCCAAGAGCTTATGAATAATAATGCATTAGATCAACATTACTTCCATATATCTGGAGAGACACCCATGAGTAGATTCAAGTAACAGGCACCGACTTGAATCCCATACACAGCATGATTGACAACTCAATGTAGAAGAAAATGGCTATGATTAGCAGATAGCGAGCCACACCGACCAGCACAGTGGCATCTCTCAGATTCAGGGTATTTTAGACTCATGTTTAGTTTCAGAAACAAGCTTTGAATACCCCACAGGGATAATAAACTCTGTGAGGCTAATCCATACCAGAAAAGAGTGACGCATAATTTAAGAATTAGAATGACCAATTTACAATAACAGTAATTTGTTTTAAATTACCAGAAGCTTCTTTTCAACAATTCTAGGAAACACTTCCATTATCACAACCTCAGACAGATAGATGACAAAGCAGCGAGGCAGCTTTCAGGACTAGAGTGCAGAGAGCTGGAAAATATGTGGGACTGTTTCCCAGACTCTTTGCTGCCCTCACTGTGCAGTCTCATCTATAACCATGTTGCCTGGGAGTGCTCTATGAATGTCTGGTGATGAAGAGGATGACATGACACCAGGGCACCAAATGAAGCGTGTGCACGGGTGACTGATAGCTGTGTGTCAGAGTGTGAACAGAGGGAAATCAGTTAGGGCTGTTCCCCAGGTAAACTATACCTACTGCTATATAAAAATGAGCACATGCAATAACCTTCAGAAAAAAAGAAACTTGTTAAATAGAAGAGATGAATCAGTACCCATAGAAGGGAGCTGCATGGCTCATTAGGAAGCATTTTAAGTAACTCCATGAACACAAAGACACATGCTTTTGTCTGGAGAACTGTTAAAACGGAAATCAAAACACTTGTTTCCCACAAGCTTTGTCTAGCCATCAGTCGTTCTGCAAGGGACCCTGACACGGTTGCTCTCCAACCAGTCTTTCCTGAGTTCATCTGGACCACTTTTTTTTTTGTAAATTTCTTTTTTTAAATTAATTTTTTAAATAATTTGTTTAGATTACATCGTGATTGTCATCCCCTCACTTGTATCTTCCTGTCTCCCCCATTTCACCCTATTCCCCTCCCCTAGACCTCTGACAGAAGGGGACCTTCTCCCCTGCCATATGATCATCGTCTATCAGTTCTCATCCAGATAGCCTGCTTACCCTTCTTCTGAGTGCCACCAGGCCTCCTCACAAATGGGGAGTGATCAAATTGGAGGCACCAGAGTTCATGTCAGAGGTAGTCTCTGCTCTCCCCACAACCATGGAGAATGTGTAGTCCATTGGCTAGATCTGAACAGGGGTCTAGGTTTACTGCATGCACTGACCTTGGTTGGTGCAACAGTGTGTGCAGACCCCCCTTGGGTCCAGTTCTGCCAGGCTTGATATGAATCACCATTCTTAATGTGCCAGGCAGTTAGCTTCTTTTACTAAATGAGTTACCAGAAACCATCTAATTTATTTATGAGGAGTTTTAGATTAGTCCGTTTCTGAGATTTAGCCATTTTTAGAAACTGTCTCTAAGGACACTTTGGCCTCATCCTGGCCGTTGTGAGGCCACAACTGGATGCCGCAGTTCGTGCACTCTGCTATCTTCACGCCCTCATGCATCTTTGGAGGACACGCCAGAGCCTACACCTATGTTTACAAACATGGACTGGGGCTTGGAACAGGGGACCAAGGGCAGATAGCTTGCAGTGAGGAGAGAGCTCCAGGTGTTCTTTAGATACGGATTTGCAAGCCAAGTTCTGAGGTGTCAAACTCCTGCTTGATATTCTGTCTTGATCACAGTAAGATAATGGAATGTCATAAAGAGGAGGATAGAAAATGACAGAACAGAGTCAAAGTAAACTTAGACTAATGTATTACAAGCAAATTTGATTAAATCAGCTATGCAGATTCTGCAGTAGACATATTAATAGCTAGTGGGTTCAGATCCAGTGAAAAGATTTTTCTCATGTGGAGCTCAGTTCTATGTGGGAGCATGGAACAAGGACCTTTATTTCATTGTGGTTTCAATCTAAAAAAATGCTTTTTGGGTGTTTGTCAATATTGGATAACACCTTTTTTTTCTTGCAATGTTTCAGAAAAAAAAAAAAAACCCTAATCTACTAAGTAATATATTCAATGAGTATTTCTGAGGTGGGTGCGATATGCAAAAATGTACATTTTGGCAAGATAAAACTATTGAATCTCTGCCTCTGGCTGTCATACAACACAGTAAGTCACTAAAAGTAACAAGAAATATTATGCATTTAATTGCTATGATTTGCAACTCTTTAAGTTGACTTATCCCTTATCATCTAGTTACATTCCAAAGTAATATGCACTGCTTATATATTGGAAACTATTTTTCTGCAATTGTATTTTTATTTTAAACATTTATATAAAAACATTTTGATTAAAATATAATTATTTCCCATTTTGTTTCCTTCTAGCCTCTTCTGTCACCCCTCCTTTAAAACCCTTCCATGCTACTTTAACTCTCAAATTGATAGCCTCTTTTTCTTGATTATTATAATTATATACATGCCCTGGTTAGCTTTTGTCAACATGACACAAGCTGGAGTAAGTTTGGAAGTTGTTACCTCAGCCCGCAACCACAGTGGCCTGGGAGTAAGCCTTTGGTGCATTATCTTGATGAATGATCCATGTAGGGAGAGCAGCCCACAATGGGTGTGGTTATCCCTGTGCAGATGGTCCTGGATGGCTTAACAAAGCCATGAGGAACAAGCCAGCACTTCTCCATGGTGTACTCATCATCTCCTGTCTCCAGGTCCCTGCCCTGCCTGCATTCCCATCTTGACTTCCTTCTGCGATGGACTGTGATGTGGAGGTGTAGGTTAAAAATATAATCTTCCCTCTGCAAGTTGTTTTAGGTCAAGGTGCTTTATCACAGCAACAGAAACCCTAACAAAGAATATCAATAAAACTTTCTGAGTCTGTTTTGTTGTTTTAGATAACCCATTAAGAAACTCATCCCTGTAGAGGTCAGTTGTCTCACAGTGATTAATTACCTGCATTTATTTGCCTAGGAGTGGAACCTTATAAGCTTTCCCCCTTGCAACTCCGCATTGGAGAAGCTTCTATTTACAGAAATGAAAACCGTTAGAGAAAACGTCAACTGGTCATAATGCAGAGATCAACAAATCCATGGGGCCCCATCCTCAGTGGCTATATCTGCAGAACAGATCCTGTATCTATGGCTCAAGGAGCATCTCAGAAGACCATAAGAGAAGGAATACTTAGAAGTCTGTTGTGAGACGGTCTGTCCTAGAACTAGCTGTATAAACAAGGCTGAACAATGGCAGTAAGAGCAAGGAAACTTTTGTTGCATAAGGAGTTTTGGAATTTCCCACAAAGGCTCAATGGTCAGTATTATTATTCTAAGAGTAGCTTAAATGCTCAATGTGGATGTACACATATATTTATTCTTATATGATCTTAGGCAAATATCCTAAACTCCCATAGTTCTTTATGTATAATGTGACCCTAATGAGATTAAGGTATATATATATAAACCTTGCAGTATGGTATATAGTATGACAAACAAATAATAAAGAAATTGTTTAATAACTTAGTCCACGCAATTTGTGATGAGCTTCATTGTAATTTAAGAATCACAGCCATATTTGTAGACTCTGTGCCCATCACACTATAGCTATAGTATGGGCTGAGGCTCTCAGGAGGCAGTGCTGGCTTCAATTAGACCTTCCAGTTAGATTTTATTGTGCCATTGTTCGTGAGGGGAACTATGGCAGTCCTGAATATTTGATGAGGCAAGACTCAGGACTACCATGTCCGACTCAGCAGTTATCTGTTTATAATTTACTCTGCTCTAGAGACCTGGAATGGTATCACAGTAGTGCTGCAGTTGGTAAGAGCAAAAGCAGAAGAAAATTTTAGCCAAGTAATCTGGGTTTATATCTTATATTCAAGCTATTTTTCAGTGGGTTGGAGGCTGGCAGAAGAATCTGTGATGTCAGATGCACATCTCAAGGTTGTAGTAGGGGTGGAGGAGTTGAATATAATACAGCTTAAGGTCTGTTTTTAACCAGCAGAGTATTTGTGTCTTTTAATAAATCTGGTATAGAGAACCAATAAACAACACCTTGAAAATAATAATCTTGTCACAATCTATTCCAATGGCTAGTTTAGTTGTGTCATATAACTGTGTATATCTGAATCCAATATTCACATCTGTTTTCTTTCTCGAATGGACTCTACACAAGATTAAATTTGTGCTGTATTTTATTATAATTGTAGTATTATTGTGTTAACTACAATATAAGATTTCTACAACAATCCATCTCTTTGGTTTTGTCCTGTCATTCCAATGTGTCAGAATTACCCTAAATATTATATATGATTTCTGACCTGCTATCGATTGCTTTTAGATTTTGTCACCTCAAAAATTCTCTGAAGATAAATTCGTACTTTAAATAACATAGAGTGCCGATCCGAAGTGGCGCTAGTGGGAGCCAGGTCCAGAACTGTCAGTTGGCTGGAGGGTCAGGAGATGGAAGTGTGGATGGGTGGGTGGGGATGGGGTTGGGCAGGGCAGACCTCAACAGCTGCAGACAGCGGTATGCCCCAGTGGGGCTGGTGGTCTGTCCCCAGGGAGGAGGGCCTGCGTGAGGAGACCCCTGGTGAAGGCAGGGAGCACGCCCCAGCCACATACCTGCAGCCACATGGCCTCTGGAGTGGAGGCGGCCTCCAAGGAGCTGCATCTGGACGCCAGGATCGGAGGAGGTGTGCCATGACTGGTGACTGTGGCTTCTGTTACTGCCGCCGCCAGAAGTTTCTTAACCACCGCCTGGCCAAGTATGTCCATGGCGCCCAGGCCTGGGTTCTGCCAGCTCACAGGACTACGCAGTCTCAGAAGACATCAAGACTAAAGGGGAGCCCGAGGGGGAGGTAGAGAGTGAGGTGGGTGAAGAAGAGAGCAAATTGGAGGAAGACAGTGAAAATGAGAGAGAAAGGTGAGTGAAGAAGACACGGAGGGAGAGATGGAGTATGAGAAGCAAAATGAGGCAGAGGAAGAAAACCAGGAAGGATAATCTGAGGCAGAAGGAGAAACTGAAGCGGAAAGCGAATTTGATCTCAAAATAGAGATGGAAGTGGAAAAAGTGGCCAAGAGGAAGTGTCCGGAGCACTGGCTTGATTTGAACACCTATTGCTGGGAAGATAGGCAGCTCATCTATGTCCTGTGTCCAGTCTTTGGGGCACACCGGGGCCACCAGCTGTCCACACTACATGAAACCCTTGCAGAACTGAGAGTGAGTATTGGGCATTCAAACATATGTCTAAGGGGACCAGGACACCAAGTTTCAGCTCAGGTAGCATAGCTGTGACCACATTCATTTTCATGTCTCTCAAAATAATCTCACCCCCCCCCCCTTAAAAAGAAACCGAGTTGCCTATTGGGAGCAGTGCCTAGACTACCATTCTGCTTGAAATTGTCAAGTTACAGAGTCTCATCTGAGAAAATACAAATACTCAAAATCTTGGGTATAATTTCCGAAAATTTGCAAATATCTTCTGTCTGGATCCCAGATAGGACATTCCTTGAGAATTGTGATGCCATCTAGGCCAATTTCCACATCATCACCATTCTTAGGACCAATGTTTTGACTTAGGGCTCTTGCTACAGCAACTTTGCCCACCTAGAAACATGGGAAACCATGACTTTTAAAATATATTTTATTAATTTATTCATATTACATCTCAATTGTTATCCCATCCCTTGTATCCTCCCATTCCTCCCTCCCTCCCATTTTCCCCTTACTCCCTTCCCCTATGACTGTGACTGAGGGGGACCTCTTCTCCCTGTATATGCTCATAGGGTATCAAGTCTCTTCTTGGTAGCTTGCCATCCTTCCTCTGAGTGCCACCAGGCCTCCACATCCAGGGGATGTGGTCAAATATGGGGCACCAGAGTTCGTGTGAAAGTCAGACCCCACTCTCCACTTAACTGTGAAGAATGTCCTGTCCATTGGGAAGATCTGGGTAGGGGTTCTAAGTTTATTGCATGTATTGTCCTTGGCTGGTGCCATAGTTTGAGCAGGACCCCTGGGCCCAGATCTGCCCATCATAATGTTCTTCTTGTAGGGGGAAACCATGATTTTTGACAAAACCAAGTAGCTGGTTCCTTGGGTGAAAAGATGTCGAGGATGGTGATACAGATGGTGACTTGATGTGCCTTGTGTTGCCTTAGGCTTTTTGTTTCTGAGACTTAGTAGGAAGTTTATTTGGAAGGCTAATTTGGTGTTGGACAGAGGCTTTCATTTCCACTCTTTAGACTTTGATGTATTTGTCTTGGACCAGGTTTTGGTCAGCAGTAGACATTTAGGGAATATTTAGTGAGTGCATTTGGGTTGATGACTACAATGAATAAGAACAGTTTTCCTTTGTGGTGTGTTCATCAAATAATGAGTGCTGGTAACATCTTATGACTTTCTTTTTTTTTTTTTTTTTTTATTAATTTATTCTTGTTACATCTCAATGTTTATCCCATCCCTTGTATCCTCCCATTCCTCCCCCCCCCCATTTTCCCATTATTCCCCTCCCCTATGACTGTTCCTGAGGGGGATTACGTCCCCCTATATATTCTCATAGGGTATCAAGTCTCTTCTTGGCTACTTGCTGTCCTTCCTCTGAGTGCCACCAGGTCTCCCCCTCCAGGGGACATGGTCAAAAGTGAGGCACCAGAGTACGTGAGAAAGTCGTATCACACTCTCCACTCAACTGTGGAGAATATTCTGACCATTGGCTAGATCTGGGAAGGGGTTTAAAGTTTACCTCCTGTATTGTCCTTGGCTGGTGCCTTAGTTTGAGCGGGACCCCTGGGCCCAAAAGTATTGATATTTTCTTTATTCCTATTTTTATTATGTGAAGTACACATTATGAAGTATACAAAATATACAGTTTAACAAGTAACTACAAAAAATACTTATAAGCCCTCCACACAGATTAGAAATAGTTATTAGTACTTATTGTTACTAATTGTATTATTGGCAATTAGTAGTAGTAGTAAGTTGTATTACTAATTAATTTATGTTATTAGTATTATTGATGTTCTTCATAACTCCAGTTATAGCTGTGTCTTTTTATGGTAGCCATTTTCTTGACTTTTGGGCTAAGAATTTTCTTAGTTATCTTTATGTTTCAGCATTTGTATGCATTTCTAAACAGATTGACATTATAGTTTTTACATTATTGATGTGTAATTTTTTGAGTTTGTTTCATTTTTTTAAAGACATGTTTGTGAGTGTCATTCATTGGCTGGCTACAATGCATCTTCCATTGGTGTATTAAGTTCCATTTTATAGATATGCCAAAAGTTACTGTGTACATGAATTTAGACTTGTTTCCTAGTTCTGGAATTTCTTGTTTTTATAAACAATTATTTAGCTAGGTGGCTCATGATTGTAATCCTAGCATTCCAGAGGTGAATTCAGGAGAATTAGATTTCACTGTCAACCTCAGTCTAACAGTGAGTTTGAAGCCAGTCTGTCATGTGAGACTCTTGTCTCAAAAACAAAACCACACACCTTCTCAAAGAATAATGCAGGTACAAGTATTCTTGGTAATGCCCCCTGATATTAGTTTTTCTATATTTAACTGGAAATAGTATCCAATGTTACCATCTAATTTCCAAGTGGTTATTCTAGTTTGCACAATTATGAAGACATTCCCTGTTGTCCTGAGTCTTCACCACTACTTGGTATTAACAATATTTTTAATTTTTCCCTATGTGGTGATTATGTAGTAAATGGTATCATATTGTGGTTTTAGTTCCATTTCTTTGGTTTCAAAGTATCTTTTGCAACGTACCAGAGCAGACTCAGTATTAGGTTATAAATTTTTCTCACTAAGTTACAGGTGTATGTATTGTATACACAATGTATACACCTATACAGGTGTATATATAGTCTGTTTCTTTGTTGTTTATATCCATTTCAAATATCTTGTTTCATGGTTTTTCATTTCCTTTTCTAATATATCAATAGTATCATGAAGCCCTGGCTGCACAGTAGGTCAGTAAGTGTTTATCCGAAGTTGATAAAGCTGCAGGTAAAGGGGATGGCTTGGTATCTAGTCAGAACCACCCTTCAGTGGCTCTGCGGAAAGGTTCCACCTTGGGAGTTCTACTTCAGTCTCAACTTGAGAATTACTTTCTTGTTGTTCAATATGGGGTGGCAGCTACTTTCATGCACTTCCTTCTGTTGGCTGCTTGGATATCTATAACCTGGGGCTGACCTGCTAGGAGAGGGAAATAGAAGCTTTAGTTCCGGTATGTAGGGTAGAGATGAGAAATACAAAAACTTGGCTCAGGACAGGCAGACAGGGAGGCTCAGGGAGGAGAGGGAGACTGAGACAGAGATTTTAATGAAGCTCAAGAGAACATTATGAATGGGAAAATCAAACTGATATTTAAAAAAAAAAATAACATAGGAAAAAACCCTAAAGAATATATAGAAATATTATATACTTAACGCCATTATAGATGTGAATAGATATGATGCCACATACCTTGCTGTCTGTTTTTCTTTGAGAAGCTTCTGTTGCTTAATAAAGAACCCTGAGCTGAAAGAAGAAAAACAACAGTTTCAGAGAGTGAGTCCAGAACTTTGAAGCATTAACGATACAAGATGGATAATTTCAGGTAGGAAGGACAATGTAATAAGGAAGATATCTAGGACTCCTATAACACTTTCATCCAGGCAGCTCACAAAGCAGCCGGCTAGTCTACCACAATTTATACTTAACACAGAGTTACTGGATGTAAGATGCTGACTCCTCATGCCAAGCAGAATGGTTAGACGTTGTGAATTACGATAGAAACTCTTAAATCCCAGGTGTTATACTTTGTTATTCTTCCAAACCTATGAAAAAGACCTCTTCAAGTGTATGGTGGCACCTTCTGCTTACTAGTAATTCTCTAAAATTACAGGATATGATTTTATTAAAAGATTGCCATCTCAAGACAAATGGGTCTGTATTATGGAGAATGGTAAGAAGTTGTGTTCTTGAGTAGTATATATAAGATTGTCTTGGTAACTCTTGGGATAAATTGCACATGTCTTAGACCCTGAGAACTTCAGAACTGTCTGCAGTTCCATCATACATTCTAAAAGAAGTTTCAATAATTGTTTCCAATAGTTTTTCTTTAAGAATGCAGATAAAGGAAATGGCGTGTACACAGATGTCAGGACCAGCACTCTAATGTCAATAGTAATTCACTACCTAAGGACATGGGGACTTTCCCAAATAACAAAAGATGTCAGAAAAGATTGTTGAAAAAATGTCTATCTTTCTTTCTTGTTTCACCACATACAAAACTGTCAGCATGGAACAAATGGGCATGGCTGGCAGTATTGAGTTTCAACATCCATTGCATTTCTGTGTCTCCTCAATTATCTGCTAATATCCGTCAGGGTGGAAAGTACAATTTCTCTCCATTAGCAAAAGTTTATGGAAAAATATGGGCATAAGAGAAGGAATTCTATCTGAGGGAAATATTCAGAAAAACGGAGAACTGAGGGGTCAGCTCTCCTCTCCAACCCCAGTTGAGCATCATGCTACAACCAAATGGTGCCACCATTCAATCTGTACATCATCCTTCCAATCTAAGTCCCTCCTTCCTACTCACTCTCTACCTTATCCACATACATACAGGGGAATGAGAAACACCCTTATCTTAGTGAATGTCTTATGGGTCATCAACACGTAAATTGCATTATTAAGTATTCTGTCCATCTTTGAACTGTGATGATTTTGTTCTTAAACTATAATTGGCTTAGAAAATTTAACTCGTCACGGTATCCACATTTACCTTTGTTACTGCATTTTGTGGTTTTGCATTTAAATTTGCTGATGTGTGCTTTGTGTTCAGAAGCTGCCACAACACCAGTATAGAATACCTCATTCTGAACCTTAATTTCATAGATGCCCCATAGAGAACAGAGGAAGGCACATGTTAAAAATTCATCACTATACAAAAGAAAAGGAGGCACTGCTGGGATAAATATCACTCAATTTTTAACTCAGAATTCTTTATAGTCTACCAAACAGTTAACATTTTCAACCTGGAAGCTACAGTGAGAATTAAGAAGTCTTTAGCTAATTCTATAAATATATTTCACTTTTCACATTACACTGACTATTGAAGGGATACTAAGATGTTTCAAGTAAGTGACTTCCTCAGTCTCACTGAAGGTACTCAGCAGATGGCTTCTGGGCACCCCCAGGATAACCCAACTTTCAGGTGTGCCATCTTTGGGCAACAATACATGTTAGAATACAACACATTTAAAATAATTGCTGACAACAAACAAACAAACAAAACTCCCAAAACAAACAGGTAATACTATTTTTACCTGAGGTTGATATTGAGATAAGACAGCATTTTAAATTTATTCATTTGTTATTCATGAGGTAGCTACCCAGTGTATGCTCATGAATTTAGAAGACAGTGTTGCCACACTTGCCATTAAACACACGTTTTCAGCTATGAGAAAAGAATTGAAGTAAACTGGAAAAACTAACACTGTAGCTTTGGAAACCTTTGATCCAGCATATTTTATTTTTTGATATATCCTCAACCTTGATCTATCCAGTAAACAGATTTATCTATTAGTAAACAGAGATCTTAGACCTGCTGACTTGTTTCTTCCTGAAATACATAAATGTCCAGCTTTCATGCCTTTAAACTGATAATATAAACTTTTCATCCTAAACTAATCATTTAAAAATTTTTTAATTTATTTATTCTTGTTACATCTCAATGGTTATCCTATCCCTTGTATCCTCCCATTCTTCCTTCCCTCCCATTTTCCCATTATTCCCCTCTCCTATGACTGTTCCTGAGGGGGATTACCTCCCCCTGTATATGCTCATAGGGTATCAAGTCTCTTCTTGGTAGCCTGCTATCCTTCCTCTGAGTGCCACCAGGTCTCCCCCTCCAGGGGACATGGTCAAATATGAGGCACCAGAGTACGTGTGAAAGTCATACCCCACTCTTCACTCAACTGTGGAGAATGTCCTGTCCATTGGCTAGATCTGGGTAGGGGTTTGAAGTTTACGGCCTGTATTGTCCTTGAAGGCTGTAAATCTCAAGCTAATATTAAGCAATGACATTTTAAAATGATGTATCCTAATATTTAATATGTGTATAGTTTTATACCAACTTGACAGAGTTCAGAATCATTTGGGAAGAGAGGACTTCAATTGAGAAAATGACCTTACCTACTTGGACTGTAAACAAGCCTTTGGTGCATTTTCTTGATTGATTTGTATGGGAAGGTTCAGCTTACTATGAGCAGTGCCACCCATGGGCTGGTGGTCCAGGTTCTAGAAGAAGACTGTACAAGCAATGGGAGCAAGCCAGTAAGCCGCGCCCCTTCATGAGCCTCTGCATCAACTCCTGCCTCTAGGTTCTTGCCCTGTTTGAGTTCCTGTCCTGACTCTCTTCAGTGATAAACTGTGATGTAGAACTCTAAGCTCAAATACCACTCCTGCCCCCTAAGTTACTTTTGTTCATAGCAGTACAAGGTTTAAAAAAATTAAAATTTTTATATATACATTTATATTATTACACATATATAAAATAAATTACATACAACAAGAAGAAGCATGAAATAATCAGGAATCATATTAATGTTACATTCATAGTGTTTTGGCTATTTGTATTTGGCAACTTTGAAGAAAACATCTTTCCTATCTCAGCCTAAAATTGTGAATGTAAATAAATATCTGTCATATCTCATCTCTACTTAAAACATCTCTCTAGACCTAAAAACTTCTTAACCACTAAACAACTAAGCTTAACTTAACTATCTGGCCTTCAACTCCATCAGAGTTGAGAAGGAATAAAATTAATTACTTGAGTAAACAGGAAGT
The DNA here is from genome assembly GCF_903995435.1 of Acomys russatus. Taxonomy (NCBI): domain Eukaryota; kingdom Metazoa; phylum Chordata; class Mammalia; order Rodentia; family Muridae; genus Acomys; species Acomys russatus. Next base: position 20,107,652 of record NC_067156.1, on the reverse strand, counting down.
GTAGGTTAGCAGCTTTCAAAGTGAAAAAAAAAATGACAGAAAAAGTTTGCTGCCTGAACACCCCAAACTCTACAATGTTGGAGCATCATCTTCAGCCTTCAGGCCCAGTATATCTGACATACATATTTGTAAGGCAGGAGCTGCCAGGTCATAGAGTATTGTTCTGAAAGGTAACAAAACAGCAATTAAATGCTCTCAGTTATCTTACTTAAAACTATATGAATATAATCTCTAAAAGTAGAAATATTACATTTTTAGTGGTTCTTAAATTATAAATCCATGAAATTTTTGCTGTAAGACTTTTCTTTTTACCACAGTTAGATATTCTAATAGTTATCCAATGACAACTTTGTTTTTCCATTGCATTTTTATCACATAAACATTAATATATATGCAACATTATATACATTTATCAGTGCTTTTCTGTCCGTCTCTTCATATTTTTTTAGCCTATGCCACTCACTAATTTGTCCTAAAGACATAAGCAGCATCTATTATGTAATAAATATTTAGGGTTAAAAACCCATGATTTAATTAATGTCAACAAAGGCAGACAAAGAGCTGCAGTAAGAAAGCATGGGTTTTAACTTAAATTTGGAGATGTTGGAATGGCTACCAACGAGGCCATATGTGAGTAATAATATGAAAGTGTGTGACAGTAAGCCCCAGAGACGTTCAAAGGAAGAGCAGTCTAGGCAGGGAGAATAGCCTTAACTAAGGTCTCTCCTGGGGGAGCATGGCTGGAGAGATGAAGAACTCCCAGAAGTCCAGTGGAAGTAGAAAAGAATAATACTATGGAGACTGAGGTAAAATGTGGCAGAATTATATCTCATGCAGATGAGGAAGAGATGATGCTAATAGCGATGGTGGTGGAGACAATCACAGCACAACGGGTAGAGGATGCAGCAGGATGGGGTGTATAATTAGAGCCTGATTTACATTGTCTTTCCTGCAGCCATTTGTTTTACTCACAATAAGATAAAATGCTAAGTTTAAGTAAAATTTCCAAGTCATAACAAACTCCCTATATGAGAGAAATGTGACCAGTCCCTGATGACCAGTCCTTTAGTTTCATATTTCTCATCTCTGGCCTTCAGTTCCCAAAGGGACAGTAAGAACTGACTGTCCCCTGCCTCTGCTATTAGATTGTATCATTATGCAGAGTGTCTCAGTGTACTGCTTTCCATAAGTAATCAAATTCCGTTTGAAGCGTGGGTGTGGCTAGGAGAACTAGCAATGAATGGTCTGCTTTTGTGCAGCCATTCAGTTGTTTTATGTTTACTCTATAGGAAATAATTTTTCTTTTTGTGACTTTCTTTCTTCCTTTCTTTGTTTTTCTCTTTCTTTCTTTTTACAACTGACAGTCCGCCTTTGGCCATAAACTGCTAACATTCCAAGAAGGATGATATATGATACTGTCAGATTTCTCAGAAATGTAAATTGGATGGTTTAATACTGCATTATGCAAAAGAAGAACAGTTGATTTAAAGTTAACTAGAAAATGAAATAGTAAATTATGGAAATCATTGAATAATAAAATGAAAATTTAAATTAAGAAATACATAGAAAGGAAAAGTCAAATAAAATATCTTACTTTTTTTGTTTTAAGTCTCTTATTATTAGAGTATAGAAGTTTAATCTGTTTTGTGTCTTTATTCATTATGTATATTTTATAAAATTTTAGGCATCACTGCATTTATACAAAGTATGTTAATTATGTAACCACTAATAAAGCAAAAAAGTGGTTTATATAAAATCTGTTAAGTATTTTAATAATTTGAGAAGTTGAACTATATCACCTAAGTTCAAAAAAGTTCTTTCTTTTTCACTTCTAATGCTTTGTATTAAGTTTATAGTCAAAGACTGAACTTTTCTCATTAAGTTTCCTCTCTGCACACATATATTCTGTCCTCAAATCAATCAAAATAAACTGTGACCGTGGCTTTAGTAGTCACATCACGAAGCAGGACTTATTTCCTCTTACTATTGTTCCTTAATTTTCTCAATGGCCATTCAATGCACCTACAACAAGGACATTGCACTCGGCAGTTCACACACGAGCCATGTAAACAGTTACTTCTAAAACCATCGGTGCACAGCTTGTTATCATCTGCGGAAATGTAAACTAGTTGAATTTCTTATAATGGTTTCTTGAGATGTTCAGCAAATGGTAAAAGACATCTGTGTTTACACAGCTCTAAAGCATTCCTTATGGAATCTCAAAGGAAATTAGACAATGTTGAAACCAAGATGGGGTTAGTTAAAGGACTGTCACTTTTTGAGGGAGGAAGACGGTGGTTATTTCATTTTCTTAAATTTGAAAACTCCAAATGTTCTTTGAGTGTTGTCCTCCACCCTGTATGTTTGAGCCTGTTAACTTTTTTTTTTTTTTTGATACGACCTTTCCCCTTTTCATTTTGAAATACTTCAGCTGTGTTATAGGCAAGGTCGGGCGGATAACTAAGTTCTGATGACAGAAAGCCTGTGGAGGGACACGCAGTGTTTGTAACATTTCCCTCAAGCTCTTCTCATGCAAGTACCCAGGAATTCTTTCTCTTCAACTGTTGTAAAGTTTCAGTGGTGCTTGAGGGTGTGGGAGACCCACTTGATGAAAGGATCCCCTCCTAGTCATGGCAGTTGTTAGGTTTGAGACCCATATGGAGACTGAGCTGCCTGTGTACTACATCTGAGCAGGGGGGTCCAAGTCCTCTCCATGAATGGTCCTTGTTTGGTGCATCAGTCTCCATAGGCATCTCCCCCTCAGGCCATATTTGCTGCCTGTTGGTCTTCTCATGGAACTCCTGTACCCTCCAGGCCCTTCTATCCCCGACTCTTCCGCAAGACTTCCTGTACTCTGCCCAAAGTCTGGCTGTGAGACCTAGCTTCTGCTTCAGTCTCCTGCAGGGTTGAGCCTTTCAGAGGACATCTATGGTAGGCTCTCATCGTGTTCCTTCTCTTCAACCGTTTCTGGTGTCTACTCTGTTTCCTCTTCTGAATGAGAATTAAGCATCCTCTTTAGGGTCCTCCTTGCTAGACCCAGTTATGCTCTGTGTTCTTATAAGCAGATGTAGAAGTTGACGCATAGAGATTATTTTGATATTCTATAATTCTTAAGTTTACTATTTAAATATACCAATCTGTTTCTAAAGTAATAGCATGTTTTTCACTTAGATGTCCTCAAATGGTTTTAGCCTCCACAGTCTTTCCAAATATATGATAACTATTAACATAATTATATAAATGCTTTCTGATGTTACAGAAAGCTCCAAAATGTTAAATTTATGGTTCAAATAGCATGATATTTGAGAAAATAAGTTGAACATTATTAGTATTATTAAAGAAACCAGAACTGGAAAGTAGGCACAGAAGCAAAAAATCCTATTTTATTAGGAATTTATTACAACAGAATGAAAAATGTAGGTGTGATGCTAAATGCCAAATACAGCAAGGACTGTAGAGCATTATAGCCAGTGATGAGGATGAAGGGAGTGGATGGGACACTAGGGAGGAAATGCTGAGGATGATCAGGCTTGGGATTGACTCAGCTTAAGCAGATTCAGTGGATTTCTGCTGACAGAAGGCAAGGTGACCAGCTCTCCTGAGAGGCAAAGTGAAGAAGATGGACAGATATTGAGATTTTCTTTCAGTTATTGAGTGGCTCTAACTAATAGCAGAGAGAACAACTTCAAGAGAGAAATATTTACTTTGTTCATGGTTTCAGACTGTTTAGCCTATCTTCGCCTGGCCCCATAGGTTTGAAGGAGCATGCTGGCGGAGATGAGTCTTCTACTGAGGGCACACAAGAAGCGTAGAGCTGGGAAAGGATGGGAGATGGGTACCTCTCAAAGTCACGCCTCCAGTGACCCATTTCCTCCAGCTAGGTTCCACCTAGCAACATTTTCACAACTTCCCAAACCAGTGTCATCAGCTGCGGATAAGGAGGTTGTTACATGGTTCTGTAAGGAATGTTTCATATTGAAATGATTATCAGGTGCAAATGGTGGGAGGGTCTCTCTAAACAGAACCAACACTATTCTTGCTAAAACTGCACAGAAGTACAAAAGTTGAGGTTTAGGAGAAACGAGGGCTCAGTGTTGGTTGGAAGGTGTGACTGGGTGTGTGACAGTGACACTACCCTAGAGCATATAGTAAAGGCTTGCTCAAGGAGAGTAGCTCAGGAGGTTTGAGCACAAGACACACACGTAGACTGAGAGATAGAATGGTCATGTGAAACCCTAGAGGCTGACATCATGTGCAAAGCCATGGTCTTTACCGTAGTAGTCAGTATCAGGCCGCTTATGAATGCTGTTATGGTACTGTTGTGACTTGCAGGTCAGAATTCACAAAGAGAAAGTGTTTACAGGATCAGACCCTGAACTAGGGTTACAGTAGAAGGAATCCGGATATATTAGAAAGGTGTTTTAGAGGAACTGGATATTTAGATTATTTGTATGAAGGGTACAAGAGGGGAAGGATCTAAAGACATTTTCAGCATTTTAGCACAAATAACTTAAATAGACTTGTCACAAAGACAAATGTTGAGGTGGCTGATCACTTCAGCAAACAGATGTGTAATCCTTACTTCCACTGTGACAGACTGAGGACATTTCATCTCAGTCTTACATGTACTATATCTTTCAAGCTGAGATGACAGATCACCGAAGTTATTATTAGTTGTTCAATTTGAAACCAGACTTCTGACCTCTCAGCTGGTGACAGAGACATAGATTCAGCTTCTACCATAAAACTCAGGACCAAAAAGATTACAGACATTTCTTGACAGCCACCAACTAACTAGAGCTAACCGAGAGGCCCCATCACCAGGTCATGTTATTCTTATCCTGGGGATTGAAATGCACTTAATTTGAACATATTTACTACAAATAGATAGTATAGACATTCTTTCACAGTTATTTGTTCGAATTTTCATTGTCGTGTGTTAGCTAATGCCGTGAAATTAATGTAGCCATTCATACAAGAAAGTCGCTTATTAGAAAATATTAAAATACAGAGCGATGTTGATGCATAATTTATTGGTAAGGGCTGACTGTGTTTTTTTTTTTTCTTCAGCAGTGACAATGCAGTTTATAAGCCACCAGTTCCCGGATTATCATGACCCCACAATTGGTAAGTAGAAGCTGTTTTTCTCCGTCAGTTCAAACAGATACACTGAATAAGTAGTTTTTAAAGCACTGTTGATTAGAGAATAAAAGTAAAATATTTTTTTATCACACAGCATATAAATACATATGAATATATGGGTATAAATTTCTGAGTCATGAGTATTTGTCCTTCCTTCTCATAATGTGCTTTCATAGTTTATACGTTGTTCAAGTTATCCTGGTAAATGATGATTGAAATCCATTATGCTGATTTCTAAATTCACTAATGGATATTTTCCATTAGAAAAATGAATTAAAAACCTTTGCTCCGGGTAATATAACTGATGTGATTACTGTGCACTGATCACATTTTCAGTCTCTAGTATCCGATTGTAGAATTAGTTACTTCTCCCAATGATGCATTTGGGGAAACATTTAAACATAGGCATAATTCCACTTAATGTCCTTGCTTATTGATGAGGAAACTGAGGCACAATGAAAAAAAAAACCTGTAGTTTATGTACCAAACCCAGCATATTTAATTCCTCAAGTGCAATCTTCTTCCTAGAATAACAGTAGAGAAATGCAGTCACAAGGAGCAAGCTTTCTCCTTTGTTTGAAGGGAGAAAAGTGCCTTTAAAATTGGTTTACTCTTCAGAAATCTGCTTTAGAGAGAGTTGGAAACTTGCAAGCAGAGTCCACCATATTATTCTTTGGCTGGAAATGTGTAAAGCTTAAGACCAAACTGAGCCTTACTTCCCAGAAAGTAAGGCACAGAACTGCAGGGCCACTCCTTAAGATGGCTGGCAGGATGTACCACTATGTGTGTCCTAGAGAGTGAACCTAGATCTTCTACAAGGCCAATGAGGGCTCTTAGCTGCAGCGCCATCTTTCTAGCCCCTAATATATTACTTTTAAAAAGTCTATCGTTCTTTAAGACCTCCTCGTTAGGTTAATTGAATTAATAAGATTTAAACATAGTGAATTCACATGCTCTTAACCAGGATGGATCCCCTAAGGAATTGAATTTTGTTTCTTAAGGTAATCAGATTGTACAGTTTTAGAAGTGATCAGCTTTGGTGATTATTTGATTATTCTCTCAACCAATTTTTGAAACGTCTTAATTTTGGAATGCTGTCAGCTGTTTGTCACCTACCCTGAGTTATAGACAAGGGAAACTCTTGCTAAAATTTCTGAATCATGCGCATTTCTGGAAAACTCAGTATAGTATAATATATAATATATGACATCACAAGTGCACTTCGTTACAAATTATTTTTAATCTCTGTGTTTTTACACATTGGTATTACATAAACTGGCCTCTATTTACAAATCCTTCATGTATAATATAATTGCTGGAATAAGGTAATAGATGGAAATAAATTACCAGTGTCTCCTTTACAAGGAATTAGCATGCCGTGTATGGTGATGACTCTTGCAGACAGACTGTGAGAACATCCATTTCTTGAGATTAGGCTACCTGGACATTCTAACAGCTGAAATTACACTTTTATCTAGAAATAAACAAGACAGTGTTGAAGGAAGGTTGAAAATGGAAACAACAGTATATTGCTTTCAATTTGACTCTCCCATCATCTCATTTCTTGGCTTCTGTAATGGGATATTGGTTAACAATTTTCCATTGTTATCCTGATGGAAGAGGGTGAAAGGCTCAGACAATTTATTTTGTTTCTGTTCCAGCTGCTTAGCTATACTCTGCCTGATGCCTTAATGACATCTCCAGGGGAAATTCATGTGCACAGGGCTTGAATATCTTCCAAGTCAGAGAAGGATAACGCCCATCATGAGTGCTTATCTCATAACTGAAGTAGGCAGGAAATATTTTCAGTACTTATCTATGTCTATTTGCCATCATATTAGCTGAGATTTCTAGATGTAATTTTTCCTGTAATAAGAGAATTAGTTTGTTGGTATTTTGCCTTCACATTCTACTTCATATAATCCTTCTTTCAAATAAACATAAAATTGAAAATTTTACACTCCGTAAAATGAAAAGTAAGAAAATATGGGTTATTACCAGTGTTTTCTCAATGGAAGGGTTTTGTTCCATATCTACTGGTCACATATTCAAAGTCAGTAACCAGTGATTTTCACAGCTAAAATCTATAGATGATAGCTATTGTGTGAATATTTAAAGCTGGCTTCATTTTTCCAATGGGAAAGAGTCACATTAGTAATTATAGATCAGAATATGACTAAAGTTGAAAGGGAACATCTTTAAGCATATTATATCACATTAAATACAGCTTCATTTTCCATGAATAATTATTTTTTAAATAATTTATTTAGATTACATCCCGATTGTTATCCCCTCATTCGTATCTTCCCATTCCTCCCACTCTCTTCACCCTATTCCCTTCCCCTAGACCTCTGACAGAAGGGGACTTTCTTCCCTACCATATGACCACAGCGTATCAGGTCTCATCTGGATAGCCTGCTTCCCCTTCCTCTGAGTGCTGCCAGGCCTCCTCACCAAGGGGAAGTGGTCAAATAGGTGACACCAGAGTTCATGTCAGAGGTAGTCCCCACTCTCCCCACAACCGTGGAGAATGAGCTGTCCATTGGCTAGATCTGAACAGGGGGTCTAGATTTACTGCATGCATTGTCCTTAACATTCATATTAACATCTCATTGTCTGAACCTTCATGTCAATAAATGAACATGTCATCCAATACAAATCTTCAGCTATGACCATTGCGTGTCTATCAGTGCATAAAACATACATTTCTACTCTACAATACAATTTTCTTGACCTCCACAAATAAAAATCTAAATATCATAGTTCAAATCTTCAGGCATTTTTCTATTCAGGAAGAGGAGTTGGAAGGAGAAATTATGGGAGTACACATTCCTTTGATGGCAGTCAGTGCTATAGGAAATCAGCAAGATGGTATGCAGGAAGGACATGGAAAGGATGGAGAGACCAGTCCTTAATCCTCCAAGCTCTAATTGCTATGAACTAGGTTCATGTGGCGAGAATCTCCTGGCATCCACTCTAGAATTCAGAAGTCTTTCTTCATGAAGGATAGTCATGAAGCCTGGAATTAATAGAGGCTTTGAGAAAATAATCTAGGATTTTAGATTAAGATATGTTCTTTAGATTCCTTGCTGCTTGAAGTTTAAGAAGTCTTATTATACATAGTTATAATTGAATTTTGAGAGACGCATGGGAGAATAGCAAAGTAGAAGGATCCAGAGGGTCCTAGAAACTTACAAGTAGAACATTATGATAGGCAGATTTGGGCCCAGGAGTCCCGCTCAAACTAAGGCACCAGCCAAGGACAATACAGGCGGTAAACTTTAAACCCCTACCCAGATCTAGCCAATGGACAGAACATTCTCCACAGTTGAGTGGAGAGTGGGGTATGACTTTCACATGAACTCTGGTGCCTCATGTTTGACCATGACCCCTGGAGGGGAGACCTGGTGGCACTCAGAGGAAGGATAGCAGGCAGCCAAGAAGAGACTTGATACCCTATGAGCATATACAGGGGGAGGAAGTCCCCCTCAGGAACAGTCATAGGGAAGGGGAGTAAGGGGAAAATGGGAGGGAGGGAAGAATGGGAGGACACAAGGGATGGGATAAACATTGAGATGTAACAAGAATAAATTAATAAAAAATTAAAAAAAAGTTATTTTTCTTTTCTTGAAATAAAGGATGAATTCCTTTAACATAAACACACACACCAAGTTTTATTAGTAGGCTAGGCATTTTAGTCCACATCATGTTTTATTGGCACTTTCAGAGATTTTGTATTGTTTCTGTTCAATGATTACTGTTATTCAGTTGAAGACTGACATAAAACTCCAGGAACTCAAGCACCTGACTAGACTAATTAACAAAGCTGCAAACAAAAAATCTCAGCTGTCTCTCCCTGGATGTGATATTAGGTGACAGATGGACCCTGAAGGACTTGTGTTTTCTGCACCTTCAGAGAGTTTTCATTTTGACTAATCATGTATTAATCAGTGGTTATCTCCCTCCCTCCACCATCACACACAAGTTATAATATTAAACATGTTATATACGGAGCTCAAGCAGAGTCAATGCCTTTCCAGTGCTCCTGAAAATGTAGGGGAAGATGGGGAAAAATAGAATAGAAAAGAATGCTGATTGTGTAACCCTAGGCCATTTCATACTGCTTTTGTCGTGTTAAAGCAGAGCTGATCCCTCTATACTAATGTATTGATCGAGGTAGACAACTTTTCATGGCTACTAACAGGTACGAAGAAAATTTTCTTGAAAAATCAAGAGTATTATGCACATCATTATTATTTTTCTGAGCCTTTTCATCCTCTTGATTTTCCTGTTTATTCAGTATCAATCTATACATACACTATTTTCCAGGTCTTGTACGAGCTGCAGGAGTCAGCTCTGTAGAGAAATAGGCAAAGATTATTTTTTTATTAAGCTTCTTTACTTCGTGTTTTCCCCTTTGTCCTTAAGAGCTGATTGTGTCTTTTTCTCTGGAATCCAGTTGTCCATTTATTCTCATTGCGTTACGATGACTTGAGGTCATTATATTAATGCAGGACACAATTCAGTTAAGTTGGCCTTAAAGACCTATTCAATTCCTTTTTCAGTTGCTTTTCCTGCGGAAGGAAACCAACTTGAATAAACCAGAATCACTCATGACATAGTTATTCTAACTGCTGCAGTATTTATTTAATTTTTTTTCACAGAACAAAAATTCATGAAACCAACTTTCTGGCTATATTTATATTTGTTTTTAAGGAATACAAATTCTTATAATTGAATAGATTGAAACCACTCTCCTTTTTTAGTGTTTTAGATCTTAATCTCATGTTAAACACTATGAACACCACATGGTAGCCTCACTCAAAAGAATTATATTCTTTCTGCGCAATAGTCAAGAACTGTAACAAGCTCTACAGAAACATAATAAAATACCACAAATAAAATATTCTTTCTAAATTACTTGGCATACCTCTCTAAATAAGGAGCTCATTTAAGTGGCAAAGTACTTTGATGAGAGGGACAGGACATCTGCAGAGCACAGTGAATATTAGTGTGCAAAGTAGAACCATGAAAAATAGTGCAATTAACCAGCATGGAGCAAATTTACCACACAGTTTATATGTCACAGTATCTCTGGTAGAACACAAACTTTCTTAATGGATTTAGAGAAATAGTGTGGTTTACATCACCCTAGAATGTCCTACTTAGCATCTAAAATGGGCACTACTAGATTCACTTCTTTGTGTCACAAGAAAATCCCTGTTAAAATGTGAATGCTCAGGAGGAGGAGGTAGTGCCCCAAGGATGTGGAATCACTTGTATATTAGCAGAGATTAATGCATGTAATAATTCTAAAGAGTAGAACAGAGCTGTGACCTAGAAAGGGATGGTTAGGAGGGCTGGAGAGAGTAGAATATCACTATTATGAAGAATGAGTGCTGTGAAATGACTCCTGAAGGAGAGCAAGATGTAGAGAGACAACTTGAAGGATTCTGGTTAGCAATGACTCTTCCATGTTTGAGCAGAGTAGAGCGGAATTGTAATTCACGTAGAACCCGGCAGGTTGGAGATAGAATTCTATCTTCATTGAACTCCTGCTTTGTTTGCCAAGCTCCAGTAAATTCAGCTTTCTTTTAGTTTAACTACACCAACTACCCTTTTCCTGACCCCTTTCACTAGTATTTGTTCCTTTAACTCTGAATAACTTCTATTTTTTACAGAGCAAGCTTTAGTTCAATGTTTAGATCCAAACATGGGTACAAATGATTAGAGAAGATGGCTTTGACTCTGCCAGTGGTTGCACAGTGTCCATTTCCCCTCCATCTCTCTGTATAAACTGCCTTCGACAATAGACATGGTTGACTCCTCTTGGATTTCATATACATCTTTTAATTTGGCATCCAAGATGGCAGGCTCATTTTTCCTCTTCATTAGTGTCTATGACTTAGCCTAGTTCTTATCTTTTCATCTTGCATTTCTCTCTGAATTTCCATGCTTGTTTATCAACCCTCCAACCAAGCTTTCCTAAGTAGAGTTCTAGTAGGTTATGCTAGTGGTTCCAAGTTTCCATTAATTTTCCTTTGCCTGTGTGGTAAAAGCCAACATATTGACTAAGTCTCTTAAGCCCATGATGAAGTAAATAAGTCTATGATTTGATAAGGGATTGACTACAACTAAATGGCAAGCAACCTGCGTAGCATTTTAAGACCATAATTTCAATCCACAAACTGAAAAACAAACAATGAAGAGGTCTTCAAGGACAGCTTACCTTGCTCATGCCATTTAATGCTCTCTTCTTGAACCACATTCATCTGATTCAATCCTCACTGGCCTCTTTGTCCCTGGAGTTTGCCAGATGCTTGCTCATCTTGGCATGCTTGTATTTGATCAACTCTTCTGGGAAAACACTTCAGTGCTTACAGCTGACCTCATTACTTCTTCATCTATTTGCTTCAGGGTTTAAATGCTTCTTTTCCATCCAGTTTACACAAGCCCTCACTCTAACTCCCCAAAACATTCATCTGTTTTCATAGCTGTATGTACATACACATATGTACATGTATATACTCATATATAAGTTTTTTATCTAGGTTCCACAAGTGAGAGAGCATACAAAGTATGTGTCTTCTTGTGTCTGGCTTATTGCTATTTGTTTCTTATAAGATTTGCCACAGTCTTACTTAGTCTTTTCTAAATGCAACACAGTGTCTGAATTTATAACCAAAGACTCATAAAGTCTAGATCAGCTTGTGGTTCATAGAAGATGAGCCAAAAAATTGGATGAGGGAATGACAAAAGTATTTACTGCCCCATCAACTTTGTTCATGCTGGAGCATATCTCTGATCTGTCTCATCTATAAGAAGGGGGTGATGCTGTCATTTCTCTTGATGGTTCTGAGAGAAAATGTAGGAACAGCTGCTTCACACACTGCTTGTGATGAAATGGACACTTGACTTCCTCAGTAGAATTCAATCGAACTGCAAAATAATGGTGAAAACAAAGCTGTCGGGGAGAAGGCACCTATGCCTTGTGTTCTTTTGGGGAGTCCAAAAAAAAAATCCATCCATTGTAGACATAAAGTAACCAGAATGTCACTTTATGGCCTTTTATTTTCTACCATTTCAGCTTGAATTATTTAAAGTTCTTATGACTATTATACATTTCCCAAGAGCCTAACTGTGAATGGAGAACAAATTATAATTAAAATTTCTGCTTCTGACGTATGAGGCCTCTTTTAGAAACCTGGATGTGAAGGTAATATCAACCTTATGACAATGATCTAATATAGAATATGAAAGATGCTTGGGAGATGTTGAATCAGTTGAAGGAAATTAAAAGACCTGAAAGCCTAATCACACCAGGCTGCGGATGTGTGACAGACACATTCTTCCGCTTGCACTAGTCCTCCAATGTAGAGTCTTTATAATATCCTTCATGCCCCCAAAGGCCAGGATTTCCATCAGCCTGAAATTAAACAGGCTCTTTCAGATTCTTCTGGAGTAACATAGCCATTGAAATTCCTAGGTAGCCATCTTTGATGACGACTGCATGTGCTAATTAAAATTATTGTGGTCAGTCTACACACTGAACCGACTTATGTCATTCTGTTATTTTGCACACAGAGAGAAACTCTGGGGAGACTGTGGGCCTACAGCAGAAAGACTCCTCCGTGTTTATTCAGTGATTATAATTAGGGGGCATTTGTTTTAAAGCCAAGTGACTTGCAATTATATTTTGTCTGTTACACTAGCAATTTCTTTTAAAGGGCATGGTTAGAGTTCCACTGGTTCTTAATAAGCCAATTACATGGAGTTGGAATGAGAGGGAAAAAAAAAGTGTCCTTATAGTATGACCTACAAATTAGCTAATTGCTAGTAAAGCAAAGTAACATGGACACCATTTAAGCGTGTCTGAATAGCTCTAGCCAGCTTTATATTTACCTCCTTGAACTCACGCTCATATTTTCAAGTGGAAAGAGTAAAATACTGTATGTAGGAATCTATTTAGAGTTTCAAGTACCTACTGATATTTTCAAGCATCAGTAGATGAGTAATTCAGGGTCTCCACTCAGGTTTTATGCATTGGAACTAGTAGGCTTGCTTTCATACCTCTGTTGTTTGACCTCAAATTCAGAAAGTTTTAAAACTTGCCTTCAGATGTGCAGGCTCTTTGAAGAAAGCCTATGTTCAGAACTAAGTATTATTTGGATTAAAGTTGTTAACTCAATATTGTAATTTTAGATACCATGTCAGTTTGTTTCCAGATGAATAATGAGGAAATATTCTCATATTTCACATAAAAGCTGTCCTTATTGGTATACTGTTATATAACATGAAAAAAAAAAAAAAACCCTGCAGACGTAGACATTTGGAAATATTTAGTCAGAATCATCTAGATTGGAAATGTGAATATGTCTATTGTTATGTGCTGTGATTTGTTCACTGATTAAAGATAGTCTATAGTGTGTATTCTCACACAAAGGAAAGTAGTTGTCTTTAACATAAAATGTTTTTGAGATGAAAACATTCAGTTTTGTGAGCTAAGATTTTAAAAGAGGAATAAAACCAAAATCAAAATATTTTACACTTTTATGTATATCTTATACAAAAAGAACATGCATGATAGCCAAGAAATGAATTAAATGTGAAAACATTAGCCTCTAAAGGAGGCATGTCATTTTTTGCTAGCCATTGGTTCAATATGAGCCTTTGTTTTCACACATGTGTAATAATGTTAAACACATTGTCCTTAGAGATAAAAATAGAATTTTTCAAAGCTAAAATTAGCTATTTTGAAAATTGATTATCAAAGCTGTCACAAACAACCTCTATATAAAACACTACTTTTATACATTAGAAAATGGTTTACATTATTAAATACACTGTTCTTATTACTCAGGTTACATAATAATAATAATAATAATAATAATAATAATAATAATAATAATAATAATAATAGTAAAATTTCTTGGAGAAATATTTTTTTTCTTTTTAAATTTTTTTTATTAATTTATTCTTGTTACATCTCAATGTTTATCCCATCCCTTGTATCCTCCCATTCCTCCCCCCCCCATTTTCCCATTATTCCCCTCCCCTATGACTGTTCCTGAGGGGGATCACCTCCCCCTATATATTCTCATAGGGTATCAAGTCTCTTCTTGGCTACTTGCTGTCCTTCCTCTGAGTGCCACCAGGTCTCCCCCTCCAGGGGACATGGTCAAATGTGAGGCACCATAGTACGTGAGAAAGTCATATCACACTCTCCACTCAACTGTGGAGAATATTCTGACCATTGGCTAGATCTGGAAAGGGGTTTAAAGTTTACCTCCTGTATTGTCCTTGGCTGGTGCCTTAGTTTGAGCGGGACCCCTGGGCCCAAATCTGCCTATCATATTGTTCTACTTGTAGGTTTCTAGGACCCTCTGTATCCTTTTATTTTGCTATTCTCCCATGTTTCTCTCATTTAGAGTCCCAATAGGATGCCCTCCCCTCTGTCCCAGTTTCCTGGTAAGTGAAGGCTTTCGTGGGACATGCCCCTTGGGCTAGTATGCAGATATAAGTGAGTATATACCATTTGATTCTTTCTGCTTCTGGGTTAACTCACTCATTATGATCATTTCTAGCTCAATCCATATGCTGGCGAGGATGTGGGGAGAGAGGAACACTCCTTCATTGCTGGTGGGAATGCAAACTAGTACAGCCACTTTGGAAATCTATCTGGTGCTATCTCAGAAAAATGCGAATAGGGCTTCCTCAAGACCCAGCTATTCCACTCCTTGGAATATACCCAGAAGATGCTCCAGCACACAAGAAGAAACTTTGCTCAACCATGTTCATAGCAGCCTTATTCATAATAGCCAGAACATGGAAACAGCCTAAGTGTCCCTCAGTAGAAGAGTGGATAAAGAAACTGTGGTACATATACACTATGGAATACTACTCAGCTATTAAAAACAAGGAATTCCCGAAATTTGTGGATAAATGGAGAAATATTTTATAGAGGACAAACAAAAGATATAGGTAATTTATTGAGTTATGTGGTGATAGAGTCAAGTTCTGTACAAGAAAAGTCAGTACATCTTCATACTTACTTGTCTGTTACAATATTTTGTTTTTAAATGATGCTTTCATGATTTAAGAATTGCAAATCAGCATTTAAAAAAAAACCAGTATTTCACACTGGGAATGGTGTCATATGCCTTTACTATTTGCACAGTCACAATCAGAGGCAGGAGTACTGAAGTCCAAGGACAGCCTCGGTCATGTAGAGATGATGACCTAAAGAAACAAGGCCATACAGGAGACAACTTCCTGAACAGAACACCAACGGCCCAGGCCTTAATGTCAACCATTAATAAATGGGACCTCATGAGGCTGAGAAGCTTCTGTAAGGCAGGAGACACTGTCAAGAGAACAAAGCGACAGCCTACAGACTGGGAAAAAATCTTCACCAACCCTACATCTGACAAAGGTCTAATATCCAAAATATATAAAGAACTCAAGAAATTAAACACCACCAAACCGAATAACCCAATTGAGAAATGGGGCTTGGAACTAAACAGAGAATTCTCAACAGAGGAGTATCAAATGGCTGAGAAACACTTAAAGAAATGCTCAACCTCCTTAGTCATCAGGGAAATGCAAATCAAAACAACTCTGAGATTCCATCTTACACCCATCAGAATGGCTAAGATCAAAAATTCAAGCGACACCACATGCTGGCGAGGATGTGGGGAGAGAGGAACACTCCTTCATTGCTGGTGGGAATGCAAACTAGTACAGCCACTTTGGAAATCTATCTGGTGCTATCTCAGAAAAATGGGAATAGGGCTTCCTCAAGACCCAGCTATCCCACTCCTTGGAATATACCCAGAAGATGCTCCAGCACACAACAAGAAAATTTGCTCAACCGTGTTCATAGCAGCCTTATTCATAATAGCCAGAACATGGAAACAGCCTAAGTGTCCCTCAGTAGAAGAGTGGATAAAGAAACTGTGGTACATATACACTATGGAATACTACTCAGCTATTAAAAACAAGGAATTCCCGAAATTTGTGGATAAATGGATTGAGCTAGAAATGATCATAATGAGTGAGTTAACCCAGAAGCAGAAAGAATCAAATGGTATATACTCACTTATATCTGCATACTAGCCCAAGGGGCATGTCACACGAAAGCCTTCACTTACCAGGAAACTGGGACAGAGGGGAAGGCATCCTATTGGGACTCTAAATGAGAGACGCATGGGAGAACAGCAAAATAAAAGGATCCAGAGGGTCCTAGAAATCTACAAGTAGAACAATATGATAGGCAGATTTGGGCCCAGGGGTCCCGCTCAAACTAAGGCACCAGCCAAGGACAATACAGGAGGTAAACTTTAAACCCCTTCCCAGATCTAGCCAATGGTCAGAATATTCTCCACAGTTGAGTGGAGAGTGTGATACGACTTTCTCACATACTCTGGTGCCTCACATTTGACCATGTCCCCTGGAGGGGGAGACCTGGTGGCACTCAGAGGAAGGACAGCAAGTAGCCAAGAAGAGACTTGATACCCTATGAGAATATATAGGGGGACGTAATCCCCCTCAGGAACAGTCATAGGGGAGGGGAATAATGGGAAAATGGGGGGGGGGAGGAATGGGAGGATACAAGGGATGGGATAAACATTGAGATGTAACAAGAATAAATTAATAAAAAAAAAAAAAAAAAAAAAAAAAAAAAAAAAAAAAAAGAAACAAGGCCATTGAGAACAATCACAACAAAGCAGCCATTTTTTTTTTTACAGCAATCCCTACATGCTGATGTATTAAGGAAGAGGGAAAGTTCTGCAATGTGATGTGAGTTGATGTCCTGACATCTCTTCAGATGTTGGTCCTGTGGGAGGAAGGCAGAGGGGGAAATTGCTGTCTGGCGGTTGGACTTTTCATTTAACCTTGGTAGATTGTCATGTTTGGACGTGCTTCTCTCTCCCATTTAAGCTAACTTCCAGTTTGCTGTTTTCATTTAATTACTCCTTTATTTCCATTACGTCATTTTTTTTTAATGGAACAGTTTATATTTTCCACTTCTATGCTTTCTTTAAGCTATTCTTCTCTGGTGTCTACCACTAATATTTGAAGAAACGTTACTAGGTCCAAATGTAAATGACATTCACCAGTCATATTTTGTTGAGCTCCTCAAAGGTAGCCAAGTCTGTTGATCACGACACTGCGGTGAGAAGCTCTGCTTCCTTATGACATCGACAGCAATGCGCTGAGTCATTATTTTCCGGCCTCTGTGATGATCTCGAGGTTCATCGTGACTTTTCTGGAGAACACATCTAAGTATCATTGAAGGATTTATCACAGACATGAGTTTTTCACCCTAACACTCCCTCCAAACAATCTACCATCTTCCTTCCTTCCTTCCTTCCTTCCTTCCTTCCTTCCTTCCTTCCTTTCTTCCTTCCTTTCAGATTGCTGCTGATTATAACCTTGGCAAGGAACCTTGTGGATCTTGTAACTTTCAGATGTTCCTGAACCTTGTGAGTTGAATTAAGTTTCTGGGTCTTGTATATCTAATTTAATTTCCTGAGTCTAACAAATCTCTTTCCTCCCTCTGTGAGGGATACTTCAATTCAGAGGAAATATCTATATAACATCTGTTAATTCCCTTTCCTAAACATCTTTCAGATCCATTTTTCACTTCGTAACTGCAGCCTACAGTAGTTCCCAGTAGCGGCACGCTCATATAATGGCAGTCCTGAGACAATGTATGTATCAGTATCACAGAAGAATCTCAATATTAATGCCCGCCATCATACCTGTGTTATCCATACCTTAAAAATAGTTATAC
Source organism: Acomys russatus (assembly GCF_903995435.1). Taxonomy (NCBI): domain Eukaryota; kingdom Metazoa; phylum Chordata; class Mammalia; order Rodentia; family Muridae; genus Acomys; species Acomys russatus. The sequence continues at coordinate 20,089,714 of NC_067156.1, read as the reverse complement.
TGCGAATGACTCAGGCCTAAGCATGTTCACTGTCTCAAGTGCTTTTGAAAAAGCACTTGCACAATCTATATATTTTTAATCTACTTCTATATTCAGTAAATGCTTGTGAAATTCATCAGAATTGTCACATGTACCTACAAGTTTTATAATCATTGTGTTCTAATGACATAATGTTATATAGTGTGATAAGCATTTTACTGTTATCAGCATACATGATGTTCACTTAAATTTCTTCTATTTAATCAAGGAATATTACCTACTCATAGATTAATCCATCCATATTGTTTTGAACTTCTTCCTGAAAAAAAAAGAAAGCACTTTATGCTTTTCTCCTTATCATGTTTGTTCATACTTCCTTTTTTCTTTTAGGTATTGACACTGAGAGTTTTTTTCCATGGAGATTATTGTGGTAAAATATTGTTTACTTTTAATTGTTTCTGAATATTTGAATTGGAGTCCTCTACCTTTAAAGGAAAGTTTCCGGAGACATTTGAGAGTTTCCAATATGGCCAATGTTCATTGACACACATGTACACGTGCGCGCACACTCCATCCCACACTTCATGGCACTTTATGTTGCTGACACCTTCTCCTTGGTAATTAGGAGAAAAAGAATTTGTTCTGCTATTTGCTCCTCACGCTTCTCTTTATGAGTATATTCCTCTCCCTGATCACTTCCTTTTTCTCTGCACGTAAACATAGATTTTACTAAGTCCAGATCCTTTCGCCTCCTGAACGATCATCTATAGGGTGCTGAACGATCATCTATAGGGTGCTGAACGATCGTCTATAGGGTGCTGAACAATCATCTATAGGGTGCTGAACAATCATCTATAGGGTGCTGAACAATCATCTATAGGGTGCTGAACGATCGTCTATAGGGTGCTGAACAATCATCTATAGGGTGCTGAATGATCATCTATAGGGTGCTGAACAATCATCTATAGGGTGCTGAATGATCATCTATAGGGTGCTGAACAATCATCTATAGGGTGCTGAATGATCATCTATAGGGTGCTGAATGATCATCTATAGGGTGCTGAACAATCATCTATAGGGTGCCCAACGATCATCTATAGGGTGCTGAATGATCATCTATAGGGTGCTGAACGATCGTCTATAGGGTGCTGAACAATCATCTATAGGATGCTGAATGATCATCTATAGGGTGCTGAACAATCGTCTATAGGGTGCTGAACGATCATCTATAGGGTGCTGAACGATCGTCTATAGGGTGCTTTGAGTGTGAAGTCTGGTGCATGTTTAGCTTATACTCTAACTCAATCCACCTTGCTCAGCTCAGTGAGCACACGTGTTTGCTTCAGCAGCTCAGATTGTTTTTCCAGTAGAAGCTTCCTCAGACATGGTTCCTCTGGATCCTAAGAAACCCTCTGCTCCCTTTTTTTCTGTTGAAGGTAGATAATTTCTATAATTGTATATAAATATGGATTTTTTTATGTTTGCCTATAGGTGGAAGTTCAACATCCTTTCCACTGCTAACCAGAAAGGCAGTAACATGATCCTGGCCCCAGAAAAATGTCATCAGTAACAGTGAAGACAGATGAGAGTTGTATATTCATCAAGAACGTACAGGGCCCACAGATAACCATGTCTCATATTTAAATTACTGTAAAAGAAAAGAACTTTTAGTGCCATAGAAGTTTGTAAACAAAGGCTAAATTATCATTTTTACATACTTACAATTGCTGCAATGGCACCACAATCACAGCGTGACTTGACTACATACAGGTACGTGGGTAGGAAATGATCAAAATAAGTAAATTGAACTTTTGTAAACAACAAGGTGATTAAGTGATGAGTGTGGACAGACTCCTCTGGAAGTAAATCATATGTGCAATGTTTAAAATGACTTTCAGTTAAGTGAAATTAGTGACATGGTGACAGACATTTAAAAACATTTGTATTATAGAAAATATTAGATAAACACACAGCTTCTTCATAAGGGGATTTATTTTCTTCTCCAAATTGTCTGTCTTAAGCATATGACTTTGTTGATCATATACCAAAGTTCATTATGTGATAAAATGTGCCTCCTCAAATTTAGGTGTTATAATACACACTGACTTAAATCTTAGATGGGATGGATTTGGGGAAATTTCAAAAAAATCCAACTAAAAATTAGCTTGTTTTTTTAACCATACAATTTAAGAGCTCCTTTTTTATGTGTATTTGAGCTAATACATGAAGCTTGGTGGAGAGAGTGGAAGAAACAAAGCCAACACGATGAACATAAATAACATGTGAAAAGCCATTGATCACAGGAATGCAGACACTACCATTTGTATTTCTGTAAATTTAACTGAAATATGAAAATTATTATTTTTTAAATCCTCAGACGAGTAATATATAAATCTTTAAGAATAAATGATCCCAGCTATATTTTAAACAAGGCAGTTCTATTATAATCAATTCAAGTTTAGAATGCAGCTCTGAAGACTTCACATATAGAAATTACATTTACCGTTTGATAAATACTGTGGTTTTGATTTAGAGGAGCTGAAAAATGTATGCAGTATCTGCAAGTTATGAGGTATTCTCTCAGTGTTCTCTAAGCCAATAAACTTAAAACAAATCATCTTGACCTTTGCACAGTGAAGCTCTGGCCACTGTGATTTATATCGCTAGGTCACAGTACCTGCAGAGACAGATGAGAGCTCACTGAAGACCATTGCATTCTTGACATTAACCCCTCTCACAGTCAGGCAGGTTATAGACAGACTCTCTTCTTTGTGCTGTCCTAGGATTATGGGCTGGTTTTAACCCAGTTCTAGGAGCTATAATTACCCACTCAGCCATTTTAGGAATACCAACAAAGGTATCTTAACAATTTATGAAATATTTCAACTCTTTTAATACTTTAATAGCAAAACATTGGTGTTTTCTTTTAAAATGAGAAAATAAGACATATGAGAAATTAATATCACCTTAAGTATTGCAAGGAAATGTCATCTTTAGTACTTTTTATAACTTGAGAAGGCAATGTCAGAAAAACATAGAGCTTAATTTTCATATTAAGTCTGGGTGTTCAATGAGTTGAATTTTGCAAAGTTCAATTAATCAGCAGAAATAAAAATGCAATGTTGAATAAGACACACCCCCCTTCTTCACTAAGAAGCCAATGTTACAGTCATTTATCCTCATAAAAGATTGCTACCTAATCCAAGCTCTAAAATATGAGCTCATTATTTTAAGAATTTCCTTACAAAATCTGTAGTGTTTCTTCAGGGATCTGTGATAAAGTCTTTGAGGAACAAGCATTGCACATAATAAATATGGAATACTGAATAGTCTGAGCCTTGGTTTGTACAACGAAGGGAAATGCTTGCTGATTCACATTTTAACAATTAATTATACTCACTGATGGAAAACAATTTCCACATTGCAGTGGATGTGATTGTTTTCTGGAACAAATGAACAAGTCTAATTTATACTGTGTACAGCACTTGGCAGTAGCGGGCATTGTTGATTGAGGCTGGTGGCAGGAGTAAAGGAAGCACAGCAGAGGTGATAGGACTGGACAGTCTCCAAGACACTCATTAATCATGTGACTAATCTGAAAATGAATGCATTATGCAAATTATAGGTCAAAGAGGCTTCCTGGCTTGGAGAGATACCAGCATGTGAAATTATGTGTAGTCTAAACACTGAACCAGTGGGGGCCTGGGATGTGTCAATGTCATGCTTTAATTGGAATATGGTAGTGGGTGGAACATATTTTAGAATTAAACAAATTTCCATAAGATTTAGCGTGGTTAAAATGACATCCAATAGTATAGAAAAGCACTTCTGAAATTGTCTTCTGTAAGACCATGAAAATATTCAATCTGTTCCATGAAGTAGGGATGGGCCATAAAAATACTTAAGTGGCCTAGTTTCTCTAAATGCTACTATGGAGCAATTTTGCCTAAAACTTCCCCTCTATGTGTGTGAGTGAAGTCTACTCCTCTTAAGACAGGAACAGAGAGAATTAGAGCTTAATTACCAATTCTGTTTTGTCTTCAATGATTCATTCAGTTTTGTTCAGATCTACTTACTGGAAACTACAGCTGACATTTTCTTCTATTAACCTTCCTTCTTTAAAATAAGAATATATTTTAAAAACTAAATGTTTTTGACTGCCTTAGCTATATCCAACTAATCTTTCCATGTTGCCATGGGAAATTGGAGTGTTTTAGGTATATTTACATAAACAAGGTTATTGACTGGCATTCCTACTGGTTTCTATCTCACATTTTGGAACAAACAAATTTTAAAAATTATTGCTTTGGAGAGCCTTTGGAGTGGTAGCAGGTGCCGTGTTGCCTATCAGTAGTTCATGCCTTGGTTGTTAATTGAGTATCTTATTGGGTATGCAGCACACTTTAGCAAGGTAAGCACAGATCTCCGAATATTAGAAAGGAGCTCAACTTTACAAAGCTGGGAGACTCTCCTCATCTTTTGGTTTTGCCCACATAGTGAGAAGTACAGAGATACTAGCTGATCAAATCTCACAGATAGCCACATGTATCCTTGTGTAGTAATTTTTTTTCCCAGAAAAAGATTCCACTCCGCTGAGAACCTCATTAAAGTTCATGATGCTGTAAAGGGAGGTGGAACATTCCACCCTGCAAGGGAAGGGACACTCCTTCAGATTCAGGAAGCAAAAGTCTCAAAAGGATACAAAAGTGTCTGACATTGAACAGATGCTCTAGGCCTCTTTCTCCGTAAGTGAATGAAGGCGATAAGGACTCCCAAGAGACACTCTGAGAGCAGCTGAGCGGCCTAGAGGAAGCCCAAACTCACTAAGCTTCCTGGAAGGCAAACAATCCAGCTGGAAGAGACTTCCATCTTTCACGCTGCTCACAAGTCAGGCTGTGAGCTCATGGTTTCTGGCTTTTGTGAGTCTTCATCATGGCCATAGGAGGCTTTGGTGATGCAACCGTCTTTGCTTTACTGTTCCTGTTTGTAGGCCATCATGCATATTTCTGTATGTAACTGACTGAGTTGGACTTTGGTGGTATCCTTACTGTGATCTGTCATCTTTTCTCTACCTGGGATGGATCAGTGTTTTTTTTACGACTCCCCATGAATAGCCTTTTACAGTCCTTAGGGACTATTTATTCCAGTCCATCTAAACTCTCACAGCTCATGGATATGTCAGATGTTCTCAGAGGTGTGCTGTTAAAGTGTATGGTTCTTTAGTAGTAAATAATTATAAGAATAGACTAATTATTTTCACTCCTTGCTTAACATTTTTTTTATTCTTCACTGAAAATAACATTAATCAATTAAAAATTTAATGATTCCCTAGAATAAAAAATCTTTGTTATATAGGTACCAGTCAGGTACATAGCAGAATCTTCCTCATTGCCCCCAAATTACCCATACAATGTGCACCAACAAGCCACCCTTACTCTGTTTTCATATATTCTAAAGTTTATAAATATTACCAAGTTCACTGTGGCCCTTCCTTGCCCTCTTCCATCTTCTTCATACATGTGTGCACATGTTTATGCACAATACTTATCTATGCACGCTCCTGTATTGCTTGTGTGTGGTCTATTGTGTACTTTAACATACTAGTAGACATTAGTGTGTGTGTGTGTGTGTGTGTGTGCGTGTGCGTGTGCGTGTGTGTGTGTGTGAGAGAAAGAGAGAGAGAGAGAGAGAGAGAGAGAGAGAGAGAGAGAGAGAGAGAGAGAGATTAGGTAAATGTGGAAGCCAGACACTAATATTGGCATGTATTTCTCAGTTGTTTGCAACCTACTTTTTAAGGCCAGGTTTCACTCACTGATTGGCTATGCTGGCTAGCCAGTGAGTTCAGGAGAGCTGCCCAACTGTGTCTTCCTGTACTGGAGTAACAGACATGTACTATATGTTTGGTTTTTATGTGGGATCTGAACTCAGGTCAACATGCTTGTGAAGTAAGAACTCACCCGATGAGACATCTGCTTATCCTGGATTGCAAACTGTGTCTATTCAATCACCAGAGACTTCCATAATCAACTGGCAGTGGGAAAAGGAAAATAGTAAAGGAGAGTGAGTAAGTAAACGAGTCTAGAAGGAAACCTTACAGGAAGCTTAGCCAACTACTCCAGGACTTGGGAAGTCACAGATCTTGGTGGAAAACCTGCAACTACTACATGAGTAAACAAGCATATGTCCCAACAACAATCTAAACATGTGTCCCTAAGTATGTTTGTCCATGTAAGTAGAGTTCCTTACTGCCTTTTCAAAGACACTTCTCTTTGCCACAACAGATACCACTAAAAAAGACTACAACCAATAAAAATGCAGAGTTATAGAGCCCAGTCTTTCCTAGATTCATCTACAAAACAACTCTAGCACGCACCTAAGACTCAGGGAGCATTGTAGAAGAGGGAGCAGAATAATTATAAGATCTGTGGGACCAGAGAAATTACTGTGATTATTAGGAAACTTACAATGTCAGAATCCACATCCATTAAGTTTCACCAACACAACCGCCTAAACATGCGCTGAGCAAGGATGACAGTAGACATGCCAAAGTGTGTGGAGTAAATCCCATGAAACCCCAACCCTACAAGAACTACATGCAGCTAAGGAAGCTTGGTGGTGGGAGAAGTAGTCTTCTCTGGGGAAGAGCACACCAAGTGCTTATCTACAAATTGGTCAACCCTGAAAACATACATGTAAGTCACAGTATATCTGTTGACCATATTATATCTAAGGTTACATGTGTATGTCAATATACACATATGCATGCAAGAACAATTAATGAAAAATGAGACTATGAGTTTGAGCAAGATCAAGGAGGAGCATATCAGTGCATGCTGAGAAAACAAAGGGTAGGGAGAATATTGTAATTATATTATAATCTCAAATATAAAGAAAAATGCATTTATTTGGACATCTTTCTGGATGTCTGAGCACAACATGGGTTTCACTGAGCTGGGATCAAGGAATCAGAAGGCCTGTGTTAATTTTTGCAATGACTTGATGGGATCATTCATTATTTTCTTCTTTGGCTAGAGGAGGCTGCCTGAATTTCTTGCTTTAAGCCTCTCCTATACCATTACCCATTTACTTTGTCTCTAGACTTGTTTGCTGACTCACATCCCTTTAATATTTTCTTTTTCCAACTTCCATTTGCTTTTTGGAGTCCCTGGTGACTTAAAGGGCACAGTTTGAAATCCAGGATAATCTCTATTTTCATCTTAAATCCATTTTCCACTTTACTTTCTCTTGTAACATGATGCAACACATTTGTAGGTCCTGAGGATTAAGGCACAGGTGTGTGTGTGTGTGTGTGTGTGTGTGTGTGTGTATGTGTGTGTGTATAGTGTGCAGGCCATGTTATTCTGCCTCCACAGATGTCAAAATACATTAAAATTACAATTCCAAGAAATGAATTGAAATGGCCCAGATACTCATTCCTCCATTGTCTTAGTGGGTTGACTTATGCAGGGGCTGCCTCAGTAGAGATTGTGTCTATCTACTCTTATCTAACTTTTTAAGGATCTAGCTTTAGGGATTATAGACAAAAGACTTATATATAGATTTTCTAAAAAAGTATCTTCCAACAGAAGACAGCATTCGAATTACTTGCATTTCTTAAAATTCTGAATTTGTCTTAATATATAGACATAATAACTAACAAAGAAGTCAATTATTTTACCTTATTAATTGTGCTATTCCCAAACTAGAATTTCCAAAAAATTACTCAAGTTGATGTTAACTAATATTTAGATCTATGATAAAATATTTTTGAAAATATTGTTAGATCATGTTGTGTGAAGAGGCAATAAAGCAAAGTTGAAAATGGGTAAAATTAGAGTAGAATTATATATAGCTAGAGCGTGTGTGAAGAATAAACTTAAATTTGAATTCTATACCACTGTATCTAAAATTAAACTTATTTTGCTTCTATATTCAAAAATTCATTACCAGTGAATTAAAAATAACCTTGTGAGTAACTGATATTCTTGTCCTTCCTCACAATCCATTCTACCCATCGGAAGTGCCTTGCCAACATGGCTTTTGTTCTCTTTGTAGTAAAATACATTATTTGAAGTTTTACTGAAGATTGGATAATTTGCTTTCTTTTTTCTTGCCAGGGTTGGGTGTGTGTGTGCTTAAATCCTGTTTACATAGATGCCCTTAAGAATCAGAAGATATCAAACAAGACTTCATGACATTTCTTAATCCTCCAATCTTAATTCTCAAATCTACATTCAACTCAAGTCCCTTGAGTCCACCACACTTTGTCACCATCAGAGTGAGAGTTTATTCCTGTCCAGGAGGTAGAACATGCCATCTATGGGCAGAGCAGAAAAGTCCGTGTCCCTAATTCTCTGTAAACAGAGACAGATCTTTGCATCTTTTTAATCCAACCCCCAAGGCTTTGTGAATGCTGCCCTTCATTGACTCAAGTTGAAACTCTTATCCCCCTGTGTTTTATCAAACTGCTATCTTCAATTCAAATGCCTTTCTAATGTCCTCAGGCATTAAGGAGAAAACAAACTTAGAAAATTGTACTAGTCTCCACTGCTGCAAGCTATCCATTGTCAATATTATTAGCAGCCTTTTAAGATTATAGTTACAACAATAAGCCATCATCATCATCCTCAAGTCTTAGACATCTTCCCATATGCATATGTATTATCTTAAGGGTCTCTTAAAGTCATTAATAAAATGGTAAACACAGTATGGCGAATGGAAGAATAATCTAGAAGATTTTCACCACTCTGACAACAATCTGTGATTTATCACGGTGGAGGAAGCCATTCACATACTCACTGACCCTATCAATCATCTTTGCTGTCAAGTTGTGTTTCTCCATTTGTCAACTGGGATTACAAGTCAAGCCCCTATCTGATACCCCTTTTCCCTGCACAGTTGTGATTCAAATGCCACCATGCATTTCTTGAAATCATAAAACACCATTTATCATACAAAATAGCTTTGCACTCCATTGAAGGAGACCTCGAGTCTAACTGCATATCTTGGGATTTCATTATCTCTTTACAAATGTTAATTCTACCTTCTGGCTCTAAATACTATTCTCTTCCTAAAAGAGAATATGAGAAGGCCATGAAGTGCACTGTTTCTAGTGAGTTTCAGAATTCCATGTTGTTCTTTTTATCATTTACTTTTCCTCAATATATTGCCTGTGTGTCTTCTGTGGATCTTCTCCAAAGACTGATAGAAATAAAACTAAAATGATCCTTAATACTGCTGTGATCTTGGTTCCCATTCTGTTTCTGGCTTTATGGTGCCTGGAGTTGTAACTAGTTTTGAAATTCACTTAATTTACAAACTTAGACAAATTGACGCAGACTCGCAATATAAACGCATTCCTCTGCCCTACAATCGTAGAAACACTTTTTTTTTTTTTAGCTCTCAGTTGTATGAGTCATGAATACTAATAAATAACAAATTAATTCTCTTCTTTTCTAAAATCCGTGCTCTTCTGATTTTCTCATTGGTAGGTAGTATGTATGTGGATAGATATGAACGTAAGAAAAAGTTTAAAGTAAAAGAATCATCCTATATTACAGTCTAAACAACTTATGTCATCATGAGTCTTGACATTTCAAAAAATGTATATCTAGATTTTGAATATCAAATCATATGAATTCATCACGGTAGCAAAGGATATTATTTTCCATTATTTAGTGCCTATGAAAGTAATAACATAAACAAGAATGTGTTAAATGCAAGGGAACAAAGTTAAAACTGAAGAGTGTTCTGAACTTAGAAAATAGGAAAGTTTCCTTCATAGGAAATTGTATATTATCTTTTCCTGATAGTTGAAAATGGGTCATGAAAAGAAAATGAAACATTTATCTTCTCCAGATATAAAAAAAACCTTTTCATGTAAGAGCTTGGCCAGAAGACCCAGATTCACAGTGACAGAGTTGTGCCTCATGCAGATCTGCACGTTCTTTTCTTACAGTGAGAATAGGAAGTGCTCTCCACTGGCTCGTGTATGGGTAGTGGTGCAAATCTGGAAGGTTCTGGAAACTTTACAAGGTGGGAACAGGCTGGAGGAAGTACGCCATGGGATATGACTTTGAAGTGTGTACTTGGTCCCCACTGGTTGTTTCCTCGGTGTCTGGTTTCATTCTGCCATGAGGAGAAGCAGCTTCCCCTATCTACACTTTCAGTGACATGACATTTTGTGCAAATGTGTAGTGCAGCTGTCCATCTATGGGAACCCCAGAAACCATGGTCAAAGTAAATCCTGTATCAGCTTAAGTTGTTTATATCATCCATTTCCTAGATCACATAAAGCAACTAACACACTCTCCAGACCAATCTTAAGTTTCCATAAGAACATTTAACATCAGAAATGTCCCATTCCTGTAATTTCACCTACTTGGGAGGAAGAAGCAGGGTTACTGCAAATTTGAGTTCTCCCTAATCTACAGAATGAAATCAAATTCACTATGCCAATATGCACATCCTAATACTCCTGTCTTAATACATTTTAAAAAAGAATATATTGATGCATCTCAATAGTATATTTGCTTAGAAGGTCCTAGGCACTGAGTTTAGCTCCCAATAAAATACTCATAAACAGAAGACTTATAAACTATTTCCTTGACGCTTCTTCAGATATTTTTTGTCCTGTTTGCAAAACATGATGGATTCTGAGTCCCTGCTTACTAGTGAAGGGGAGCACACTTGATTTTCTAGATTCTTATTCTCTCTACCCTCGTAGTTGGTTTTGCATACAAGCCCAAGGTCTTGGGTCTTTCCTTTCAGCTTATACCTGCATCATTTGTTCCTCTGTGCTTTTGGTGTGTTTGCAGATATTATATCTCAGTGTTTATTGAAGAATGCTTCTGGACCAGCTTGCATAGCCTGGTAGCTTATTAAAATGTATCTACCCAGTGCCACTCTACTAAACTAAGATTTGCATCTCAACAAGATCTTCAGAAAAACCTGTCTTTCTGGAAATGTTTTAAAACACTGCTTTAGTTTACTATTCAAGAAACAACTACAAAAATCAATAAAAATTATTCTCCCATCTGTAGAAATTTAATTTCTGCACCCCTAAGAGGTTTGATGATTTAAGAATCATCAAACTTCACAGAAGGCAAATATGGACTCACTTATGTCGTGTTCCTTTCTGCTAAATTTAATTTTGGTGTTTGTACATGGTGTTTTGTCACTACAACCCTGGTATGCATTGGCACATAAAACCACTTTGCTCTTCTCATCTGTCTGAGAAGAAAACTAGAAGAAAATGAATGACTCCCTATCTCCTTCTCCCCTCAAACAAGGTCCTTTCGGATGCTTCTCCCACCTTGAGTCTTCACAGGTCTTGGTGTCCTTGTGCCCTCTTCACCTTTTTTGTTCAGTGAGTACATCACCGCTTCTGCATTGCGTTTGTAGTAACTTCAGGCCTTTTTCCGTTCCTTTCTCTCCTCTCTGTTGATCACTTCCCTCTAGGCCGCATCTACTTTCTCTTCTGTCAGCTGATCTTGTGTAAGAGTAGTCTTAGGATAAGATGTTTGTGGTTAATTATGTGTCCATATTTTACCTAACCAGCAATTGTACTGGCAATTTAGTTATGTACCTTAGAAGGAATTAAACACCGGGGTGGACTTTGGAGACAATGCCACACCATGGGAAAATATTTGAGGACATTAACATTTTTTGAAGTCATTCCCTATTCTATCACCACAGACCATATTCATTAGTACTGTCAGAAAATCATTTATTCAATACAAATACTAAACATCAAGAGGTTATCAGTATGTGAAATTGAATTGGCAGAGACTGTTACAAACTGGACAAAACATGATGCATAAATAATATATTTCTTTACATAACATGTATTTTCTATTACAAACTTTTTTAAATTGGGAAAATTATATAACTGATTTTTAAAATGTCCTTGTCTGTGAATAAAGGAGGTAACAATGCCTCATCATGATGCAAAAAGAATTAAATAATACAAAAAAAGAATTAAATAATACAATGAATAAAAACAAATGTTATGATGTCTATAGTATTATAAAATGAATCATAATAGAAAATAAACACATATACAAAAGTCCACAAATGCAGTTATCCTCACCCTAGAAGAGAAAATAAATCACGCAGTGTCTTGCTTACCTTTCTCTGGAGAAGTTTCCATCTTGTCAGTGCTTTGTCTAAATCCTTTCATGCTCTGAATGTGAGCCTTTGCTGTTCTACATAGCTTATACCACAACATGGTTTGCAATTTCATCCTCAGATTTTACTCGTGGGCATCATAGGAACTCTGTAACCATGTGTGTTCATTAGACCAAGGTAAGGAGTCTGTAGGTCTTTGAGACTGACTGTAGAATTAATCTTCACTTCCATGATGAAATAATCCATATTTAAGCACAGTCTGTCTGACAGAACCTCTGAAAGTCAGCTATCACAAGATGAACAGTTTCACTTTGCCATTGGTGAGAGACATCTTGGTTCAGAATATTACCCGCTAGTAGACTTCTGGATATTCCAGTCTTTGGGCAGAGCCCTTCAGTCTCAGGGGATGGTGCTGGCACACTGAGCTTTATGTAAGTGCACAGATCAGGGTCTTGGGAACAGCACCAAACCTGCCATTGACTGAAGACTGTTGGTAGACCCTCTGCGTGGGTGGCGGCCCATTCTCTTGGTATCCGCAGGGTACCCTCATGCTGCCAGCAGGTAAATCTGGGTGTTGCCAACTTCCCTTACAAGAACCCATTTTATGTATAGGGAAAACATTTCAGCTAGCATGCTCCTCAAATATAACCCTCGCAGATCTAAGTAAACCAGATTCCATCCTCAGTGTTACAACATGGAAAACAACCTGTACTGCCTCATAGTTGTTGTGAGAGCTTAGGGTTCAGACCTTCACTGAAGGAGAGATAAACCTGTTTTTGTTATGACCCCAAGTGTGGGATTGGAATGGTCTTGTAAGAACAGGTGAGGTTAATCCACTAGAAGACAAATTACCTTGTGTGGGAGTTTGATTGTTGCCAGCTGAAAAGATCCCGTGAACAGACTCTGGGAGGAGATATATAAATGAGCCTAAAACAAGAGGCGGGGCTTTTTGGAGACTTGGGATAGTTTTGGCCCTTCAATGCTCCACTTCAAGACACTCCTAGAGAGAACCACACAAGGGAAGGCTTTGGGACTCCGGCTCCGCTGAGGTTCCTGGTTCTGGTTACTCCAGGTTCCAGCAGAAGAAATCCTGCTGATTATGCCAGGAGAATCGTTCCTTGGAACTGATATCCTTACAGTTTTGTTACTCTTTAATTCTCTTTTCCTATTGTTTCAGTTAGTTGGGTTATAAGGGACATATGCTCGGTTAATAAGTTCGTAATAAAATATATTAGTTAAGAAAACTGAACCTACACCTCATGACAGTGGTGCCTCAACCTTTTTATTGGTGGAGAAGCACGTCTTTTTTCATCATCATTCATTCCATAAATTAAATTAAACTTGATTTCAAAATCTTCTTCACAGCCAATAACCTTAACTATTCTGGATATTTCATGAAATATTTGTGTTTGGGAAAGTGGTTATATCAGAGTTTAAATAATTTTCTCCATCTCCCCCTGAAACCTCAGCCTTTCTCCTTCCTGTGTGATGCCTTTGAGAACTAAGCCAGGCCTGTCATTGGATCCCACCAGTGCACTGTGCTTGCTTTTCTTTTCTTTTCTCTTCCTTTTTGATTACTTTGTTTATTTCCTTTACATCTTCATCACAGTTTTCCCTCCTTCCTCTCCTCCCAGGCCCTCCCTCTCCCAACTCCTCCCTTCTACCTTGCCCTCCCTTTCTCCTCTGAGACAGGGAGGCCTCCCATGGATATCAACTTGGCATAGGACCAGATGCATCATCTATTGAGGCTGGAGAAATCAACCCAGTTAGGGGAAAGGAATCCAAAGGTAAGCAGCAGAGTCAGAGACCACCCCCGCCCCTGCTGGTAGGAGTGTCCCATGTGAAGGCCAAGCAACACTTCTGTTACATATATGGAGGGGGAATTTACTTCTAAGAGTTTGCCACAGGACACTTAGCGAGGTGTAGTGCAATTTCCCATTTACTTTTATGACTCCCCTCAGATTTTAAACTCCATGTGACCAGGCACAACTGATGACTTACCTTTCAACAGTGTGGGCCTCATGCCCATCAGAGTATGCAGTGCATAGTCTACACTCAGATGTGCATGGAATCCATGATTGATAAGCATACCGATGCAAATGCAGATTGGTATCCGTTTTGAATCAGCTGGGTTTAATCAAGGCAGAAGAGCCATTTCCAAGTACTTATAATCCCTCTGTATAGTTGTATTGCACATCACATACACATACTGCCACATGCCCTCACATGTACAACAGACGGGATTTATGTAAGAAGACCACCTCCAAGAAAGGCTCTGAAATACCTTATGAGCGTTTGTATTATTTACTACCTTTAACAAATATTGGATCAACACCTGCTGCTTTGGAGACGTAGAGAGGCTCAAAGTCATAGAAAAACAGTTTCAGTGAAATATTATCAACAGTGTAATTTGATTTGAGTGGTAAGTCATGTGAGAAACATTCAAGTATTATAGTATGTTAAAATCATGTAGTAAAATTCAATAACATTTTCTTGGGCTTTCTCAATGACATACTGTATGGATTTAAATGACCTCAATATTTACAACTAAAAGATTTTAAAATCTCTTAAATAAATATGCATTTTCTGGGAAATATTAAAAGATCTGTTTTCCAGACTACTTTATGTTTTTTTAAATTGACCAAAACAATATATTTAAGGCTTATTGGAAATATATCCTGTTAAATCCTATATGATATTCTGTCAGGATAACATGCATTTATATGTGCAGTCAGAAATAGCATATGTGATTTACGTTTCTTACAGTCTGGCTAGAAATTTACAGCATAGTGTGTCTTGAACTTGAATTGTGTTTCTTTGTTTTCAATGCACTATCACATGTGCTACTCTGTTGAGCCTTGTAGGAGCTCTTGCTCTTTATGTACAGCTATTTATACCTTACAAACAAGGTAAGTGGCTGACCAACACAGCATACACATCTTGTGATAGATCAAAAGCTTTATTATAGGTCTTTTTTGTTTTAGTTTATAACATTCTGCTGTAGAAGCAGAGCAAAGAAGAGACTCTGCTCTAATGCTAAGTACCCACATTTTGAGATGAATTTTAAGGTAGTAGGTGCCTCCATGCATGCAATCCCATTGTGCTTTTTCTGTTCAAAGGCTGCAGCATGCAGCTGTGATCCTTTCTGCCTGAGGAAGCTTTGTGTACATTTAGCCTTTTGCTTGGGAAGATAAATGAACTCACTTCAGGATAGGCACTCTAGGCAGATGGTTAAAATTCAGCAGAATGTTTCTGTGCATCCCACAGCATTTCTGACAGTGCGTTTCTGCATGGGTAGCCTCACAGGGAATGGATGAATGGGACGTGAACGCAAGATTGTTTATAGAGAAGAAATGAAAGGGGTTTGTTTCTATTCAGGCCAGGAAGGTGACCCAGATTTCCTATACAAGAATGTATATGTGGATGGGCGTGTCTTAAAAAACAGAGGGAAAACAATTGAGAAATGGGGCTTGGAACTAAACAGAGAATTCTCAACAGAGGAGTATCAAATGGCTGAGAAACACTTAACGAAATGCTCAGCCTCCTTAGTCATCAGGGAAATGCAAATCAAAACAACTCTGAGATTCCATCTTACACCCATCAGAATGGCTAAGATCAAAAATTCAAGTGACACCACATGCTGGCAAGGATGTGGAAAGAGAGGAACACTCCTTCATTACTGGTGGGAATGCAAACTAGTACAGCCACTTTGGAAATCTATCTGGTGCTATCTCAGAAAAATGGGAATAGGGCTTCCTCAAGACCCAGCTATTCCACTCCTTGGAATATACCCAGAAGATGCTCCAGCACACAACAAGAAAATTTGCTCAACCATGTTCATAGCAGCCTTATTCATAATAAGCAGAACATGGAAACAGCCTAAGTGTCCCTCAGTAGAAGAGTGGATAAAGAAACTGTGGTACATATACACTATGGAATACTACTCAGCTAT
Organism: Acomys russatus; assembly: GCF_903995435.1. NCBI lineage: Eukaryota > Metazoa > Chordata > Mammalia > Rodentia > Muridae > Acomys > Acomys russatus. The sequence continues at coordinate 20,073,654 of NC_067156.1, read as the reverse complement.
TAAAAACAAGGAATTCCCGAAATTTGGGGATAAATGGATTGAGCTAGAAATGATCATAATGAGTGAGTTAACCCAGAAGCAGAAAGACTCAAATGGTATATACTCACTTATATGTGCATACTAGCCCAAGGGGCATGTCCCAAGAAAGCCTTCACTTACCAGGAAACTGGGACAGAGGGGAGGACATCCTATTGGGACTCTAAATGAGAGACGCATGGGAGAATAGCAAAATAAAAGGATCCAGAGGGTCCTAGAAACCTACAAGTAGACATTATGATAGGCAGATTTGGGCCCAGGGGTCCCACTCAAACTAAGGCACCAGCCAAGGACAATACAGGTGGTAAACTTTAAACCCCTACCCAGATCTAGCCAATGGTCAGACCATTCTCCACAGTTGAGTGGAGAGTGTGATATAACTTTCTCACGTACTCTGGTGCCTCATATTTGACCATGTCCCCTGGAGGGGGAGACCTGGTGGCACTCAGAGGAAGGACAGCAGGTAGCCAAGAAGAGACTTGATACCCTATGAGCATATACAGGGGGAGGTACTCCCCCTCAGGAACAGTCATAGGGGAGGGTAATAATGGGAAAATGGGGGGGGGCGGGCGGGGAAGGAAGAATGGGAGGATACAAGGGATGGGATAAACATTGAGATGTAACAAGAATAAAAAAAAAAAAAAAAAAAAAAAAAAAAAAAACCGGGGGAAAAAAAGTCTTGGTTCTGTGGCCTGATTTGTTCCCAGTCCGTTCTCATCTATTCTCCCTGAAGAGGCTTTCTGATCTCAAAAGAGGCTTTTGTTTAATGCATGTCCCAGGTGCTGGCTTGACAGGGCATCAGATGGTCACGCAGAGTACCCCAGCCTTGGTTACTCAACACCTCAACCTCGGGAGGCTGTATTCCCACCTTTGAATTTAAATAAACAAACATGAAATCTGAGGCTCACTTGTGACCCTCACTTCATAGAGCCCTCCTCAGAGTAACTATTTCTCTGTTAGAAAACCGAAAAAAAAAAAAAAAAAAAAAAAAAAAAAAAAACCCCTGCACACCCTCCAAATATAAAAATAGCCAGGAATCCCACAGACACTCTCCTTCTAAGAGAGACATCAGGTACTGAAAAAGAGTAATAGGGCAAAAAAAAAAAATATATTAAAAATTTTTGCTCACATATTGAGTGTGCATTGGGTTCTGTTGTTTTCTTCTATATCAATATACATCGTGTGTGTGTGTGTGTGTGTGTGTGTGTGTGCGTGTGCGTGCGCACATGTGTGTCTTCCAATCTCCCAGAGCAAGGAAGTGTATAATTTGTGGGAGGTTCCCAGCATGCACATCAGAAAAAAGCGTCTCCTATGCTTGATCATTATTACTTTATGACTAAATATATTTTTAAATTATTCATTTTTCCAGATGTGGTTTAAAAAACAGAGGCATGGTAATTATTGATGTCTCTGAAATGGTCCTCTAAAAGCTTTTGGCAATGGATCTCTCGGCCCCTCCTTTATTTATTTATTTTTTCTTGTTCTATTTTTTTTTCTTTTTTTTTATTAATTTATTCTTGTTACATCTCAATGTTTATCCCATCCCTTGTATCCTCCCATTCCTCCCCCCCCCCATTTTCCCATTATTCCCCTCCCCTATGACTGTTCCTGAGGGGGATTACGTGCCCCTATATATTCTCATAGGGTATCAAGTCTCTTCTTGGCTACTTGCTGTCCTTCCTCTGAGTGCCACCAGGTCTCCCCCTCCAGGGGACATGGTCAAATGTGAGGCACCAGAGTACGTGAGAAAGTCATATCCCACTCTCCACTCAACTGTGGAGAATGTCCTGTCCATTGGCTAGATCTGGGTAGGGGTTTAAAGTTTACCGTCTGTATTGTCCTTGGCTGGTGCCTTACAAAAAAAATTTGCAAATATAATATGCATTAAAAATATAAAGCAGTGGTTGTTACTAGAGCATATTTCCTTATTTTTGTCTATTTCTTTGCATTTTTCTTCGCATGTATTTTTATATTGGGTATTTTGTGAATTTTTAATTCTGTTTTAGAAATATAATACTTTTGTGCTTAAAAAAAAAAAGCTATCGTCTCTGCTGTGAATGTCAGAAAAGTAAAGGCTTCTACAATGCTGTGGCCTGTGCCTATGGTAACATACGCAATCATGTGTTGCCAAATCCAATATCAGGATGCCTTTTCATGTGTGCTTTTGCTTTTTTTGTTTGTCTGTTTTGATATATTTATTCCATTTGTATGTGTAGGACATTTTGCTTGCATGTGCACCGTGTATGTGCCTGGTGTCTATAGAAGTCAGAAGAGGACATCAGGTTCCTTGGAACTTGAGTTACAGGTGGTTGTGAGCCATTATTAGGACACTGGAAAAAGAACTTGCGTCTTCTGGAAGAACAAAGGCTCTTAACCACCAAGCTATCTCTCCAGTCCTGGCAGGCCTACACAGAGATGGACCCACCTGCCTCTGTCTCCCCAGTGCTGGCTTGAAAGGTGTGCGTCACCATTCCAGGCATTCCTTGTATTGTATTCTAAGACATTTATAGGTCTCACTATCAACCATATTATATTCTTTGTTTTCTTCATTTTTTTTTTATTAAAACAGCACATCAGCTAGCAACTTAGGTGAAGATCTTTTTACAAAATTTTGAATTTAACCATGCTTTTCTGTGGGACAAGCAAACAAAACCTTTCCCTCTTGTTTTTCAGAAGATGCTTATAAAACCCAGGTGAGGATTGACGATGAGCCTGCTTACTTGGACATCTTGGACACTGCTGGTCAGGTAGAAAATGAGTTTTAGTTAAAAATAATAATTGCTTTAAATTTGAAATGATAACTATATCATTTCTCCTCCCAGCGCCTCCAATGCAACCCTCCCCACTTTCAGATTCTTTCTTTCTTTAATTATTGTCTAGATTATATGTATAACAAACCTCGAAATCTCTGATAGTTTTATGTCTAACCTCATGCACACTTGACAGTAAAATAGATGGCCTTAACACTTCAAAGAGGAGAACAAATTTGCAATATCAGTCAAGGATTAAAGATGAAAAAATGATTTTAAAAGGTGAATCATATTTATAAACATTCCTTTGATGGCCTAAATATAAACTTTTAAGTTCAACTACTATGTTGCCAATAAAATTATAAAATTAAGATCGTAGTTTGTTATTCTCACACAAACTTAGAAATGCTATTATTTGGAGGAAGGAAAAGAAGGGCTGTAAATTAGGTAAAAAACATTGTACTAATGTACATAATTTTCAAAGTTATAAGAAGAAAGTAAGCAGAATAAAGTACTGTATAATAATTATAAGAAGAATGAAGAAATGCATCACACGTACAAGAGGCCAACATTCTTGCTGTGTAGGAGAGTGGAAACTTTATTTAACTTTATACTCTGCAGATAATTGTTAAAATAAGCTTGTTTATTAAGTGTCACATGTAGTCCATTAAATTAAAAGCAAACAGAATAACTAGGGAAGATGAAATAAGAAGGGTTTAATGCTATGTAACACATGAAAAAGAAACATGCACTGAAATCCATATGTATAATATGTACTTATGAATATAAGCAAACCAGAAATCACAATGAGTGTTACTGTACCTGCTTGTAACGGAACAGGCAGCTGTCGTCAGTGGCACGTTAAGTAGGAATGATGCGCACCTATTTTCTGTGAGAAGGAAGATGTACAGAGTGAGGCAGGTTTTAGTGGTAATCTACTTTTCTAGAGTGCAAGTCATCCATACCTTTTCCTACACACACACACACACACACACACACACACACACACACACGGGAGATTTAGTAAACCTTGTAATCATATCAGAGGAAAGATGCTTTATTCCAAAGCAATTTTAGGCCGCAAAAGTGAAATTTACTAGTAGCACAAAAGCAAATGTTTTAAAAATTCCAATTTCAATATTAAAGCCAACCGATGAGCCAGATTTAAAGAGTACATTATAAAATCTAAAAAAATCCTGATTACAACAAAAACCACTATGCTATCGCTACAATAGTTTTCCCTTTGTTATTGGTTTTTGAACTTAAAGATTTGGAAACTTAGACATAGAAATTACAAAGTTTGATCCCAGAACAAGAGAAATTTAAAAATAAGTGTAATTTCTCATTTCTTTCATATAGCTATTTATGAACGACTGCAGAAATTAGAGCGTTGGTAGTGAGTAATTCACTAGAATTGACAATCAATTTCTGCGATAGGAATTGTATGCTAACACACTCATTTGTCTCAGGGGACTTTGGATAATGAACGGATGGGGAAATTTCTTAATCTCAATTATTCAAAAGGACATTTTAATGTAGAGCAAAATATACTTATTTCCAGGGAAACTGGAAGCCTAATTGGAGGGAAAAAAAAGTAGGCTAAATTCCAGTCTAAGAAATGAGACATTTTAAACTATAATAATCTTCAACCACTCAAATGGTTATTTTGATAAACAAACTCAAAATAACTGAAAGTTTCAATTAAAATGTTTTATAGACCGTGAACCCTTCATTTGTTGAGCAGAAAGGTTGTTTCTCTTCTCTACTGATCGTGGGTTTGCTCTTGTCCTCACAGATGATACTGTTTTACTGGGTGCAGGGGCAATTTGTCTGTGGAGCTTCTAGGGATATTCTGTTATTGCCCAGGAAAGGAACACATTTCAGATGTCCCCTGGTCTACAGAAAAGAAGTACTAGGAAGTAGACCTAAACCTGTGAGTAGTGTCAATCAGATCCAGGTTCATGCAGATCGATTGATCCCCACTGCTACACAGACTTTTAAGGTAGAAAATCATAACATTATTGCTTTGTGCTTTGTTATGTGCTATTATTATACATGTGGTTAGTACAGCATATTAAGGGACTTGTTCAATATAACCGGGGATAGAAAATGGTACAAATCTGTGGACAAAGTGACGAGCAATGAAACATAAATCTGAGGCTTCATGACTGATAAGATTGAGAAACTTGGGGGTATACTATTTAATAAATAAGGGTGTCAAATCTATACAGTGTTACATAGTCCCAAGCCAGGTATTTGTTGTAGCCAAAGATAGCAGTACATAAGGCTAAGCAGATGGCGATATGTTGGCTTTTATACTATTATTAAGCCTGCTCACACAGAAGGTGGTCCATACAGTTGATTTAACAGAAATTATATCCCTGCAGGGGGCTGGAGAGAACACTACTGAAGTATTTTAATAATGCCACATTGTTTGATTTTGATAACATTAATTTTCATGTTGGTTGAAATTTATTAATTGTACAATAAACCTAGAAGGGAGATAGAAAAGCTATTGTTAATTTTACTACCTGGAATTTGAGTATCATGGTACGTTGTGGAGTGATGGGCTGTCCTCTTAGAGGCAACAATGAAGGAAGGCGACATTCTGCCTGTTTTGTGTTTGTGTATGTAAAGACAAAAAGAACAAGCTCTTTTCCACATGTTGCAAGGCTTATGGAGGACACAATGAAAAATACAGATTTACAAGAAGGCCTAATATATTTGATTAACCCAAGCCTTATATCCATAAAAATTCACAGAATAAAGATGTATCTGGAAATCCAGGGAGACCTTGGATTCTTAAGCTTAGATTTGTTGACATATGGACAACTATGCCAAGAATGGTTAGGCAAAGAGAGTAGAAGCTAAACCAAGGTACATAAACTAGGCTTGCTTGTTTAGATTCCTTCTGGTCTCTCCTTGAGACATCTCTTTTCACTGTGCTTAGGGCGGGGTGCTTGTCATGTACAGGTCTTTAAATGATAGTAGGCTCTGCCGGTGCGATGGCATGGGGTGGGCATAAGGGCAGAAAGACCTGCATGGTGGAAAGAAAGCTGATTCGTGCAAGTTATTCTTTGACTCCCCCTGCAAATGTGCATCACAGCACAGGCAAACCCACAAGTAAATGAATAAGTAAGTGCAATAGAATACTTAAAAAATTTTTTTATTAATTTATTCTTGTTACATCTCAATGGTTATCCCATTCCTTGTATCCTCCCATTCTCCCTGCCTCCCATTTCCCCCTTTTTCCCCTCCCCTATGACTGTTCCTGAGGGGGTTTTCCTCCCCCTGTATATGTTCATAGGGTATCAAGTCTCTTCTTGGTAACCTGCTATCCTTCCTCTGAGTGCCACAAGGTCTCCCCCTCCAGGGAATATGGTCAAATATGAGGCACCAGAGTTCGTGTGAAAGTCATACCCCACTCTCCATTCAGCTGTGGAGAATGTTCTGTCCATTGGCTAGATCTGGGAAGGAGTTTAAAGTTTACCACCTGTATTGTCCTTGGCTGGTGCCTTTGAGCGGGACTACTGGGCCCAAATCTGCCTATCATAATGTTCTTCTTGTAGGTTTCTAGGGCCCTCTGGATCCTTCTACTTTGCTATTCTCCCATGCTTCTCTCATCTAGAGTCCCAATAGGATGTCCTTCCCTCTGTCCCAGATTCCTGGTAAGTGAAGGCTTTCATGGAAAGCAATAGAATACTTTTAAATAAAAGAGTCCTCAAGAGAAGGTCATACAAACCATTATATTTCTGTAGTTTTGGCAATTTCCAAGATTCCTTACTTGAGGCTAGCAAGCTCTTCCCCTCCCGCACATGCTGCACAGGTAGCCTAGAACCTCCACAGAAATTTTATGGAAGAAAGTGTGGGCACCATCACTTCTCAGATTAGGAGGGTGTTTACCCTGTTCTTCTTCTAGGGGTTGGATTAATATTTTGATGCCAATTCTCTCACAAATGCCCACGAAACATATTTGGTTTCTCAGCTTTTTAGGAATTGTGTTTCCACAAGCAGCTAGTCCATGGACTGTAATGGTCACAAGTTTTCTAGCATCAAACTAAAGCATTCCTGTCAATAGCTTTCTTGGCTGTAGGTGCATTTGTTGAAAAAACTAATTATGTATTTTGTAATTGTAGGTATTGAGGCTTAAAGGGGATAAATGCTTTGTCAAGGTTGTGCATCGACTTGATGGCTACTTGAGACTCTGAGACATTCACACTTTTCTTTTACATTTTTAAAAAACAAAACATTGTAGTGTTTATTAAGGACTTCATAAATAAACAAGCAAGCAAACAAACAAACCGTTCAAGTCTGTTCTCAAACACTCCAAGGTTTGGAATAGTGGGCATTCCATGTTTTAAAAGGTAGGCAATTGTGAGAAAGTCTACAGTGGATTTATGCAAGTCTTGTTATGGGGCTCTCTGAGATACCTATAAGGTCTCAGCCAAAAACAGGAGACTTGGCTGAGTGCAGTGGTGCACACCTATAATCCCAGCACTCAGGGAGGCAGAGGCAAGCAGATCTTTGTGAGTTCAAGGTCACCCTGGTCTACAAAATGAGTTCAGGCTAGCCAAAGCTACACAGAGAAACCCTGTCTTGAAAAAAGAAAAAAAATCTTAAAACCAAAAACCAAAATTAGGAGAGTTACACGTGGTTTTTAAATGAAAGTCTAAATAAATATAGCAAGTTTAATTTTTTTTCCTTTTTTTTTTTTTATTAATTTATTCTTGTTACATCTCAATGTTTATCCCATCCCTTGTATCCTCCCATTCCTCCCCCCCCCCCATTTTCCCATTATTCCCCTCCCCTATGACTGTTCCTGAGGGGGATTACGTCCCCCTATATATTCTCATAGGGTATCAAGTCTCTTCTTGGCTACTTGCTGTCCTTCCTCTGAGTGCCACCAGGTCTCCCCCTCCAGGGGACATGGCCAAATGTGAGGCACCAGAGTATGTGAGAAAGTCCTATCACACTCTCCACTCAACTGTGGAGAATATTCTGACCATTGGCTAGATCTGGGAAGGGGTTTAAAGTTTACCTCCTGTATTGTCCTTGGCTGGTGCCTTAGTTTGAGCGGGACCCCTGGGCCCAAATCTGCCTATCATATTGTTCTACTTGTAGATTTCTAGGACCCTCTGGATCCTTTTATTTTGCTGTTCTCCCATGCGTCTCTCATTTAGAGTCCTAATAGGATGCCTTCCCCTCTGTCCCAGTTTCCTGGTAAGTGAAGGCTTTCGTGGGACATGCCCCTTGGGCTAGTATGCAGATATAAGTGAGTATATACCATTTGATTCTTTCTGCTTCTGGGTTAACTCACTCATTATGATCATTTCTAGCTCAATCCATTTATCCACAAATTTCGGGAATTCCTTATTTTTAATAGCTGAGTAGTATTCCATAGTGTATATGTACCACAGTTTCTTTATCCACTCTTCTACTGAGGGACACTTAGGCTGTTTCCATGTTCTGGCTATTATGAATAAGGCTGCTATGAACATGGTTGAGCAAATTTTCTTGTTGTGTGCTGGAGCATCTTCTGGGTATATTCCAAGGAGTGGAATAGCTGGGTCTTGAGGAAGCCCTATTCCCATTTTTCTGAGATAGCACCAGATAGATTTCCAAAGTGGCTGTACTAGTTTGCATTCCCACCAGCAATGAAGGAGTGTTCCTCTCTCCCCACATCCTCGCCAGCATGTGGTGTCGCTTGAATTTTTTATCTTAGCCATTCTGATGGGTGTAAGATGGAATCTCAGAGTTGTTTTGATTTAGCAAGTTTAATTTAACTATAAATTTATTGTTCATCTTTATAAGAAATAACAAATAGTTCTCCAACACCTTTGATACTTATACATTTATCACTATGCTACTATATCCAGTAATTGAAACAAGACTTGGAAATAGCCACACACTTGGCTATTGCAGGGGCTCTGTCACCTTAGAAGAACAGGAAACACAGTGTTACCTTGTTTATTCCCACCAGAGAGAGCCTCCAGCCAGTGTGAACCTAATTTACTCCTCTGTGAAATAGAAGAATGAGACTTGATCTCCAAGGTGCCATCCAGATTTAAAGCTGGCTTTGATTGGTGCCTAATTCTTCTATTAAAGTTTTAATTGCCAGTTAGGCTCCAACTTCTAACTTGGTGTGTTTGTGGCTGATCTTCACAGCGGAGGCTTTAGGAGATCATCTCACCCTACAAATGCTGTGGATTCTTTAGAGACTGGAGAATGGAACTTGAGCCGGAAGTGCCCCAAAATGGACACAAAGTTCTGAGATGACCACAATGTCCCTTGAGATAGTTAAGACACCCTCCACATGTCCTGAGGGCAGTGCGGCTATACCTAGGCCTTCAGTGAGCCCTTATTGTGTGTTGATTGTTCTGACCATCTCACGATGCTAAGTAGTTTTCTCAGGCAATATAATTTCACACGAGAAGCACTAAGCATAGAAAGGTGGAGTTTTGAGAATTTAAGTATCATCTGTAACAAGGACTGTGGTGGCGCTTCACTCTGAGTCTAAGCTGGGTTTGATGTGCTGGTTACTTCATTCTTTCCCACTTAATTAGGAGTTTTAGACCTCAACATTTCAACAGTGTGCTCCTATGGTAAGATAGTTTGACAATTTAAGCTTAGAACAAGCGGAGGCACTTTAGAAACACAAGATTAAACTTCCCCCGACCCCCAAAATTAGATGCTTGGATGTGGCTCAGCGGTAGATGAGTCTTTGCCAGGCATCTCTGAGTTCCTCAGTTAAGTCACAACTTCTGTAGGAAAAGAAGAAAACAAAATGAAAAAATATAAAGGTGGTTAAGAGTAAAGCAATGTGTTTTAAATGCTTGTATTTACATAGTTGGCTAGATGCAATAATGCAATTATTTATAAAAATACTACTAAGCTTTCAAAAATATAATCAAGACTTCTATGATCATTTATAGGTTAACCACTTTTAAAGTGTTTTTAAAAAGTAAACTTTTTTTTCTATTCAAGGGTAAAATCAGCTATACTATTAACTATAGAAGACCTGGACAATGACTATGTATATTTGTGAGCAGTGTGCTTCCCTAATGTGGTTATGTGGGCTCTAACATATTTGCAACATTAGATTTTGCATATTGAGATTAAAAACAAGTTTTTTAAAACCCTGAAGTTTTTGAATTTGAAGAATTTACACTTTAACTTTTGCACATTAAGAAGGAATTAGACTCAAAGTTGAAGAAATAAATATTTCACTGCATATTTTAATCCTTCCATCTCCTTACCTTTCTCTTATATTTATTTCATTATGAAATTCTGGTTTAAATATGTTATTTGGTGGCATAATATGCAGAACATTAATATTTATGTACTTACCTGTGCATTTTAGCAGATATTTGGCAATTTTCAACATTAAACCTGCCAAAATAAAAAAAGCATGATTTATAGTTTGCATAAAATCTTCAGTAAAATTGTAACCAAGACTTTATTTGTGTGTGCACTGGGGATTGAACTCAAGGTCTCATGTGTTCTGGGCAAGCGCTTCACCAACTGAGCAACATCTCAGCCCCTGTCAACACTTCTTAAAGCATGTTTTTGATAGAAGTGTCTGATAATTAGAATTTCTTTCTTAATTCACTCACAAGTCACGTCTCAGACTCCTGGAAGCAAGTGGCATGATGCAGCCACTTCCATATTCCACTGTGGAGTGTAGTGCCGAAGTGTGTTCAGTAGTTAGTGCTGGGGACTATGCATAGAATTGTCCTTGAGAAAAGTCCTCACCCATACACTTCAGGCAATATAGAAATGTTTCTCGCTGAACATTCATGTAAGTGGCTACAACTGTGGGTCCTAGAATGCTGAAGATGCTTTAGAGATCCCATATTTCAGTCTTCACACTTTACAAACATAGCACGTTATAAATCAGAAGTGCCTTAACCAAGACCTAGTGGCTACTAACTGACAGAGATGGGAGATGTTTGATTTTTGTTCATGATCTATACCTGGAGCACTGGAGGAAAGTATCTATTTACCTCCTCTGAAAGAAGTCTCCTCCAAAATGAATAGTACTGGGATATCTGTAGATGGCAAGTCCTACAATTTGTAGTTTCTTTTACTTTTTCAATATAAGTGATATTAATTATCATGAAAATATTTAGTTAAAAACCAGTATAGACTTGTGGAAGAGTGTGGATGGATAGAAGGACCTGGAGGGGACAGAAGCTCCACAGAAGACCAACAGAGCCAATGAACCAGGGCCCAGAGGGGCTTGTGGAGACTAAAGCACCAATCAAGGACCATGCATGGACCACACCTAGGCCCACTATGCAGATGGAGCCCACAGGCAGCTCAGGCTTCATGTGGGTCCTCTAGTGAGGGGAACAGGGGCTGTCTCTGACAAGGACTCTGTTGCTTGCTTTTTGATCACTTCCCGCCCTGGCTGGCCTGCCTTGCCAGGCCACAGGGGAAGAGGATGGACTCAGTTCTGATGCAACTTGATGTGCTCAAGTGTGTTGGTAGGAGGGGGGCTCTCCTTTTCTGAGGGATATGGACGGGGGTCTGGGGGAAGAGGGAGGGAGGGTGGGGCTGGGGGGGGGGAGAGGAGGGAGGAGGCTACAATCAGGATGTAAAGTGAATTAAAAAGAAACAATACAGAACACCATGAAATCAAAGGGCCAAACATTGAGAATAGAACATCTCAAAGAGTAATGTTATTGTAACAATTTTTCATCACTACTCTTTCTGTTGTTATTGTTGTTGTTATTTTCTTTACATTGTTTTATAGAAAGGCTTTTAAGCAATTGGAAAATGTGGTGCACTTCTAACATGGTAAGCATTGTCTGCATATTGATGAATTGGAAATCTGATCATACTATCTAAATGAATTATTTTCTATTTGGCATATATATAAATGTTTGAATTACCAGTAGCTATTGGCTTATCCCATAACACTCGTAACCTCAGCAATTATTTTATGCAGAAGAAGACAAGGAGGAATAAGTAAATAAGAAATTCAGTGACATATATGGGTCACATGGCTTGTTTTCTTCTCCTATCTCACCTAAATGGTTTCTATAGCATTACATGAAATATTTCTCGTTTCTATAACTCATTTTTGTCTCATCCAAAATGAGGTAGCTGGAGTAAATGTTATTTATATATTTTATGTTCCATCATATTATCATTCTCAACACTAGTTTGTCTATTACTTCTGCAATGAAATATTCTGTAGTGGAAAATGATTACATCTTCTGAACAGTTCTAAAAGATGTAATAGGCATACATGTTTTTAGATGTCTCCTGTTTTCAAAAATTATTTTTGAGTTTTTTTTTTTTTGTAAAAAGGGGATATATTGGATGATTAAGAGAAAATGCTACTAATAAGTTGTAAAGGTAGTTCTCAATACTGTTTTAAGAATAATAGCTTTTCTTTTTCTTAACAAAATGTGAGTCACAGAAGGACCAATCAGGGCTTCTTCTCATGTCCTTTGTAGTAAAGCAACAGAATTATGCTAAAAGTTCATTATTTCTTTTTAGATTGATGAAGCATAATAAGGAGTCAGGGTGTTTGGAGCTTTGTGCATATCTGGAAGCTTCAAGGAGGATTCAGAGGAAGTCAGATAGAACACTGAATACTTGAGCTTAACTAAAGTGTTAAGAAAAAGCTTTGTGCCACTTTCTAGACAATATTTTTGCAATTTACACTAGTATCATGGCCAGTTCTACGTTCTGATATTGTCTTAGTCCCCAGAGTTTCATGGGGTAGAAGTTTGGTCAATGGAGATAACATGAGAAAGAAATGGGGATCTCTAAAATGTGGAACCTTAGCCATGGCCTCAAGGATGTAGATACTGCTTTAGTTAGTTCTTCTGAAGGACACTTGATATGACCAGGTCATAATGGACCTTCCTGGTCTCTGGTTTATCACCTCATCCTTTAATATCTTCTGCTCATAAACTGTTACACCATTTTCTTTGCTGTGATATACCCAGTGAATGTCAGTGCTATATTCTTTTTTTAAAATTTAAACTATTTTTTATTAATTTATTCTTGTTACATCTCAATGTTTATGTCAGTGCTATATTCTTAGACCTCAAATGCCATAAGTTATGTAAAAATTAAATATAGAACCTATGGTATTATAACAAAGTTGTAGAAATTGGACCACAATATATGGTAATTGGTAATCCAGAATTAACGATATTAATTTCTTTGGGATGACATACACATCAAATTGCATAGAAACGATGCCCCTGAAAACCCACAGCGAAAGTGTCAGTCTTTGACTTTGAGATAAAATTATAATGAGTTTAATTTAAGGATTTTAGATTTCAAATTTTGCTTTGTGATTTAGAATTGAGTAATATCCCATCCTATAAAACTAGAATGATTGTTCCAACTAACTGAGAAAAAAAGCCTGACTTTATAGCAGAAAAACAAAACCAAGAAACTTAGGAGTACAGATGGAGAGTTGATTGGTCGTTTTAGAGTTGCTTTTCTTGCAGGGACTAGTTTACACTAGGTAAGTTAGGTCACTTCTTATTGGCTAATGTGAATTTGTGTGGCATTTGTCTTTGTCTTTGAAAACTGGTCCATTGCAGAATTCAGTGTAATTTTATATCACAGAGCTGAGGTGATGTTTCAATTTGATCTGTTCTGCAGGAGGCCAGTGTGAAATATCAGTCCAAACAGAAGGCTGTAAAGCATTAACATCTGACATACTTTATAGCTAATATTTCAAACTCAAACAAATGCATTGAGTTTCTATATAAAATTAAGATTTTAAGAGGAAAATTGTGTTTTTTTAATGTCTGTATCTGATGTCTTGTTAGATATTTTGTGATTTTTTTCACTCACAATATTTTCAATTATTTTATTTTTGTACATATACACTTATATTATTACACATATATACAATAGATTACCTATGGCAAGAAGAACCATAACACAATCAAGAAATATATAAATGATACATTCTTAGTGTTTTGGCTATTTGTATATGACAGCCTTGAAGAAGATATCTTTCCTATCTTGGTACATCTAAATTTCTGAATGTAAATCAGTCTCCATCACATATTGTCATTATCAACTTGAAACATCTATGTAGACCTAAAGTAATCTTAACCCCTAAACAATTAAGCATCATTGTAAAACTAAGCTACCTGGTCTTCAACTCCCTCAGAGACTTGAGAAGGAGTAAACTTGATTATCTGAGTATGCTGGGAGTGCAGGTTAGTAGCTTTCCAAATGAGAAGATGACAGAGACAATTTGCTACCTGAATAGTCACCCAAAACTCTCCATAACGTTGGGGCATCTTCTTCAGCCTGCTGGCCCAATATATCTAACATACATATTTTTGAGGCAGGAACTACTGAGGACTTGCATACCCTGTCTTGGCAGAGTTTGGCCATTGACTCTGCCTGCATCCAAGCTTTCTCTTTTTTAGGCAGAATCTGTCTGTGGTAGAAATGAGAACCTTTTGACCAGTAGCTCGTTTGCCACATTTGAAGCCATATCCATAAGGAGGTTCTTTGATGCTCATCATCTTCAATGAGGTAGGGTGGGTGTTGCCAGGAGTTAGCCTGTCTCAATGTCAATGAATTTTTTAAGTAATAAAAACATTTTAAAATGCCATATTCTGCATGCCTCTGGGGTTTTTGAAGACCTTGTCTTTCTATAGACTCATATCTATCTGTTGCACCTAAGATGTATATTCTTGTGGTAAAAGGAAACTAGCAATTGACATGACTATGATTTAATCTATTAGCATTTAATTTGTATAACTTATTTCTCCTAAACAGCTTGATAGCACTTTCAAAGCATTGGAAGTAAACCTTGTATTATAATTGAGTTATATGGGTACAATACCTCATGTTAGAGTAGAAATATATATAATGTATGTGAAGAATAATCTTACATTTGAATCCTATACCACTGTATCTAGAATTTATTTTGCATCTATATACAAAATTTCATATCAGTGAATTAAAATATCTTGTGAGTGACTATTCAGGCACTAAGTTGAGAAGTAGATTCACTATTCCACTTTTTGTTCTATCTTCCCTGTACATTTCTATATTCCCCCTTCTTTCTTTTAAACCGCTTTCTCCAAAGAGGATGTCAATGTCCAGTATGCTGTGAGGAATGCATCCTGTCAGGTCTGATCCAGTGTCACTGTCTGATTTTTTTGTTCTGAAAGCATATAATTTCTCACGAGCATTTTACAGTCCTAAAATTATACGTGTATAAAGGGTGTGCATGATGCATGGGACAATTAAGGCTGGATTTCTGTTCTTTGTGTGAGCAGGAAAAGAAGACATCTGTAAATCTTCATGCCATATGAAGAATGGCATCTAATAGTCATTCATAGGGGTTCTTTAATCAACAAGAATCATTGTTTATGCCTAGACATTCACATTTCAGCCAGTCTCAGAACTAATCCCATGTGGTGGGATTAGCAATATAAGTTACCTTTTTGTTCTGCAGTTTAAATCTTTCACAGCCTGATTGTAGCCCTCTCCCTCCTATCTCCCCTCTCTCCATTATCCCCTCTCCCTCCCTCCCTTAGTACTCAGAGGGGGGAGCCCTCTTCCCCTAATATCTCACCTCAGCCTATCAAGTCTCATCTGTATTACTGTAACCTCTTCCTCTGTAGCCTGGCATGGCTGTCTTGCCAGGGGGGACGTCGTGTAACTTCGGTGGCCAGAGTGCATGTCTGAAGTAGTCCCTATTATCCAGATGTGGGATCCACAAGGAGACTGTGCTACTACATCCAAGCAGTGGGAGTAGGTCCACATCATACATGGTACTTGGTTAATGTTTCTGACTGTTTTGTAGTGTAGTTATCCTGTATTATGTGGTTAATGTCCGATTATGAGTGAGTATATACCATGTGTGTCTTTCTGGGTCTGGGTTACTTCGCTCAGGACGATCTTTTCCAGTTTCATCCATTTGCCTGTAAATTTCAAGATTTCCTTGTTTTTAATAGCTGAGTAGTATTCCATTGTGTAGATGTACCACAGCTGCTTTATCCATTCCTTGGCTGAGGGACATCTAAGCTGTTTCCAGATTCTGGCTATTATACATAAAGCTGCTATGACTATTGTTGAACAAATGTCCTTGTTGTATGGTGGAGCATCTTTTGGGTATATTCCCAAGAGAGGTATGGCTGGGTCCTGAGGCAGAGTTATTCCAAATTTCCTGAAAAAGGACCAGATTGATTTCCAAAGTGTTACAAGTTTGCACTCCCAACAACAATGGAGGAGTGTTCCCCTTTCTCTGAATCCTCGCTAGCGTGTGCTGTCAACTGAGTTTTTGATCCTAGCCATTCAGATAGGTGTAAGATGGAATCTCAGAGTTGTTTTGAGTTGCATGTTGAGCATTTCTTTAAGTGTTTCTCAGCCATTCAATATTCCTATATAGAGAATTCTTTTTAGTTTTGTACCCTATTTTTTAGTTGGATTATTTAGTTTGGTGGTTTTTAATTTCTTCAGTTCTTTATATATTTTGAATATTAGCCCTTTGTCTGATGTTGGGTTGGTGAAGATCTTTTCCCAGTCTGTAGGCTGTCATTTTGTTCTGTTGACAGTGTCCTTCATTTTGCAAAAGCTTCTCAGTTTCATAAGGTCCCATTTATGATGGTTGATCTTAGGGCCTGAGCTGTTAGTGTTTTAGTGTGTCTGGTTTTATGTTTAGGTCTTTAATCCATTTGTACTTCAGTTTTGTGCAGGGTGAAAGATATGGATCTATTTTCATTTTTCTACATGTAGACTAGCACCATTTGTTCAAGATGCTATCATTTTTCCATTGTATGGATTTGGCTTCTCTGTCAAAAATCTAGTGTACATAGGTATATGGGTTTATTTCTGGGTCTTTGATTTGATTTGAGATCCAGGATGGAGATTCCTCCAGAAGATCTTTTATTGTACTGGAATATTTTAGCTTTTCTGGGTTTTCTGTTTTTCCATATGAAGTTGAGAATTGTTTTTTCAAGGTCAGTAAAGAATTTTGTGGATATTTTGATGGGAATTGTATTGAATCTATAAATTGTTTTTGGTAAGAGGGCCATTTTTGCTATGTTGATTTTCCCAATCCATGAGCATGGAGGATCTTTCCATCTTCTGAAATCTTCTTCAAATTCCTTCTTCAGAGATTTGAAAATTTTCATACAAATCTTTCACTTTTCTGGTTAGAGTTGCACCAAGATACTTTATATTATTTGTGGCTACTGAGAGGGTGTTGTTTCCATAATTTCTTTCTCAGCATCTTTGTCACTTTTATACAGGAGGGCTACTGATTTTTTTTTTGTGTTGATTTTGTATCTAGCCACTTTGCTGAAGGTGTTTATCAACTGTTAAGAGTTCCTTGATAGAATTTTTTGGGGTCACTTATGTAAACTATCATATCGTCTGCAAATAGTGATAGTTTAACTTCTTCTTTTCTGATTTCTATCCCCTTGATCTCCTTTAGTTGTCTTATTGCTCTATCTAGGACTTCAAGTACTATATTGAAGAGATAACAGAGAGAGTGGACAGTCCTGTCTTGTCGGTGATTTCAGTGGAATTGATATAAGTTTCTCTCCATTTAGTTTGATGTTGGCTATAGGCTTGCTGTATATTGCCTTTATTATGTTTAGGTACGTGCCTTGTCTCCCTGCTCTCTCCAGGACTTTTATGATGAATGGGTGTCAGATTTTGTCAAATGCTTTTTCGTTATCTAAGGAGATGATCATGTGTTTTTTTCTTTCAGTTTGTTGATATGATGAATTACACTGATGGATATCCATATAATGAACCACCCCTGCATGCCTGGGATGAAACCTTCTTGGTCGTAGTGATTGATAGTTTTGATGTGTTCTTGAATTTGGTGAGCAAGTACTTTATTGAGTATTTTTGCATCAATATTCATAAGAGAAATTGGTCTGAAATTTTCTTTCTTTGTTGATTCTTTCTGTGGTTTAGATATCAACGTGAGTGTGGCCTCATAGAATGAGTTTGGTAATGTTCCTTCTGTTTCTACCTTATGAAATAGTTTGAAGAGAATTGGTGTTAGTTCTTCTCTGAAAGTTTCATAAAATTCTGCACTGAATCTGTCTGGTCTTGGGCTTTTTGTTGTTGTTGTTGGGAGACTTTTGATGACTGCCTCTATTTCCTCATGTGTGATAGGACTATTCAGTTTGTTTACCTGATCTTGATTCAATTTTGGTAGTTGGTAACTATCAAGAAAATTGTCTATTTCATTTAGGTTTTCAAATTTTGTGGCACACAGGCTTTTGAAGTAAGCCCTAATGTTTCTTTGGATTTCCTCAGTGTCTGTCATTATCTCTCCCTTTTTATTTCTGATTTTTTTATTTGAATACTCTCCCATTGCCTTTTAGTTAGTTTGGCTAAAGGTTTGTCAATCTTGTTGATTTTCTCAAAGAAACAGCTCTTGGTTTCATTGATTCTTTGAATTGTTTTCTTTGTTTCCAATTTATTGATTTCTGCCCTGTGTTTGATGATTTCCAGCTGTCTATTCCTCTTGGGTGTGTCTGCTTCCTTTTGTTCTAGAACTTTCAGGTGTGCTGTTAAGTTGCTAGTATGGGATCTCTCCAGTTTGTTTATAAAGGCACTTAGTGATATGAGTTTTCCTCTTAGCACTGCTTTTCATTGTGTCCCATAGTTTGGTTATATTGTGCCTTCTGTTTCATTGAATTCTAGGAAGCTCTTAATTTCTCTTTTTATTTCATCACTTACCCAGATGTCATTAAGTAGGGCATTGTTCATTTTCCTTGAGTTTGTAGGCTTTCAGTTATTTCTTTGGTAGTTGAGTTTCATCTTTAATCCATGGTATTCTGATAAGATGCAAGGGATTATTTCAATTTTCTTGCATCTGTTGAGGTTTGCTTTGTGGCCAAGTATGTGGTCAGTTTTGGAGAAGGTTCTATGAGGTGCTGAAAAGAAGGTGTAATCTTTTGTGTTTGGGTGAAATGTTCTGTAGATATGAGTTAGGTCCATTTGTTTTGTGATGTCTATTAGTTTCCTTGTTTCTCCATTTAGTTTCTGTCTTGATGATCTGTCTACTGGTGAAAGTAGGGTGTTGAAGTCTCCCACTATTAATGTGTGGGGTTCAATGTGTGGCTTAAGTTTTAGTAGTGTTTCATTTACAAATGTGGGTGCTCCTGTGTTTGGGGCATAGATATTCAGAATTGAGAGATCATTTTGGCATATTTTTCCTTTGATGAGGATGTAGTGACCTTCTTCATCTCTTTTGGTTAGTTTTGGTTGAAAGTCTATTTTGTCAGATACTAGAATGACTACTCCAGCTTGTTTCTTAGGTCTGTTTGCTTGGAATACAGTTTTCCAACATTTTACTCTGAGGTAATATTAATTTTTATTGCTGATGTGTGTTTCTTGTATGCAGCAGAAGGATGAACCCTGTTTTGGCGTCCATTCTGTCAGTCTGTGTCTTTTTACTGGGGAGTTGGGGCCATTGATATTAAGAGATATTAATGACCAGTGTTTGTTAGTTCCTTTTGTTTTGTTGTTGGTGGTGGTAGAGTGTATGTTTCTGTGTTTTGGATTTGTGGATGTGGAGTTATTTATTTATTTCCTGAGTTTTCCTGGGTATAATTAGCCTTCTTGGGTTGGAGTTTTCCTTCTACTATCTTTTGTAGGGCTGGATTTGTGGTTAGGTACTGATTAAGCTTGGGTTTGTCCTGGAATATCTTGTCTTCATTATCTATGGTGACTGAAAGTTTTGCTGGGTATAGTAGTGTGAGTCAGAATCTATGGTCTCTTAATGTTTGCATGACTTCCACCCAGGCCCTTCTAGCTTTCAGAGTCTCTGTTGAGAAGTCAGGTATAATTCTGATGGGTTTTCCTTTATATACAACTTGACATTTTTCTCTTGCAGCTTTTAATATTCTTTCTTTGCTCTGTACATTTAATATTTTGATTATTATGTGGTGGGAGGATTTTCTTTTCTGGTCGAATATATTTGGAGTTCTGTAGGCTTCTTGTATGCTAGTGGGCATTTCTTTCTTTAGGTTGGGGAAGTTTTTTTCTATGATTTTGTTGAAGATGTTTTCTGGGCCTTGGAGCTTGGATTCTTCTCCTTCTATTCCTATTATTCTTAGATTTGGCCTTTTTACAGTGTCCCAGATTTCGTGGGTGTTTTGTGTCAGGAACTTTTTAGTTTTAACGTTTTCTTTGATGTATCCATAACTTCGATTGTATCTTCCACACTTGAGAATCTCTCTTCCATTTCTTGTATTTGATTGGTGTGGCTTGTGGCTGTAGTTCCTGTTCTTTTCCCCATGTTTTCTAACTCTAAGATTGCCTCAGCTTGTGCTTTCTTTGTTGTTTCTAATTTCCACTTTAGGTCTTGAATAGTCTTATTTCTTTCTTTCTCCTGTTTGATTGAATTTTCCTGTAATTCTTTTTAGGATTTATTCAATTCCTTCATCTCTTTAGATGTATTTTCCTATAGTTCTTTATAAGATTTATTCAATTCCTTCATCTGTTTGGATGTATTTTCCTGTAATTCTTTATGGGATTTACTCAATTTCTTCATCTAATTTGAGTTTATTTTCCTATGTTTTTTGGTTTTTGAGTGATTTATTTTTCTCTTTCAAAGCTTCTATCATTTTCATCGCTTCAGATTTACAGTCTTCTTTTTGCATTTCATGCGTGTTCATATCTCCAGGGCTTGCTGTGTTCGGATCACTGGTTTCCTGTGTTGTTATATGGCTCCCAGTTTTGTTGCTAGTTTTCATGCATCGTCTTCTAGTCATCTGGTTGTCTTTGGTGTTAGCAGGCGTAGGGGTTCCTCCAATGAGGTCGCTATCTGTGTTTCAGGTTGGCCAGGCAGGTTGATAGCAAGTAAAGAGAACTCCAAGCCAAAGGTTGTTTGCTAGGGCTCCCCAGGGGCCTCCTTAGGATGTTGTACAGTGTGTGTTAGAGACTTTTCCCAGCTCAGCTCAGCTGGGATCCCTAACTGTATTCCAGTTGAGCCGGCCAGGGGAGGATTGAGCTGATATATTTCTAAGCCCAAAATTTCTCAGGAACCCTAAAGTCCTTTATGAGATGTCATGGCTCTGTCTATCTGCTGTGTTATACATAGTTCTCTGTGCCCCGTTTGGGTAAGGCCAATGGAGAGAGATTAGCGCTCCAAGCTTCTCAAGAAATAGCAGCTAATGTGGGGTGTGGCCTACACAAATCTCTGGTCTGTGACCTAGGTGGATCTGGCCCATAGGCTGTAGGTGGGTGGGGTGAGACCAGCGCCAGAAGCTGCTAGCAAGATTGCAGTTAATGAGTAATGTGGCCCAAGCTGTTCTCTGCTCAGTGGGCTTGCCTTGTGTCTTAGCTGTATCTGAGTGGTATGCTTTAGACAGGTGTGTATATACAGACCAGGACCTGAAGTTGCTTGTAGGATGGTGGCCAATGTGGACTATGGCCAGAGCCTGGATTCAGCTCTGCCATCCACAAGGTTTATTCCCAGCTAGTAGGCAGTTAGGGGTGTTGTAAGAGATCTGGTCTCGAAGCAAGCTGTTCATAAGTTCCACAGGCCCTCTTGTGATGGCAGCGGTATATTTATCTACTCCATGACCCAGCTAGTCTACGCCTGTAAGCCGCTGGGGGTCTGAGATAGCTCAGGGCTCAGAAGTACTCGGGTGCACCGCACTCTTTTCTCGGGACACAGCTAATGTGGATTGTGTCCTGTGCCGGGATTAAACTCTGCCTGTTCGCTTCCTATCCAGGATCCAGCAAGCAGCTGATGGGGATTGAGGGTGGTGGTGGTGAGAGCCTGGATCTGCAAGTGTATCCCACACTTTTTCTATCCCAGGTCCCACAGGCTGTAGCTGGCACTGAGGGCCTGAAGGTGCAGGGATTTCTCATAGTACTTCCCAAGATGGCGGCTAATGTGGGCTGTTCCCAGGGATTTTTCCTTGAGTTAGCTGGATGGCCGGGCGTCAGACCCACCCATGCCCCACACAATTTGGATCCCTCTCACCTGCGAATCAAAAGCACTGGTGTTTTGTAGTTCTCAGTTTGGTCTTTAGGTTGCTGCGCAGTCCTCTATTTCCTGCTAATCAGATACACTGTGCGATAGGTGCCGCCATCTTGGAATTCCTCTTGTAATTATTTCTTAAGTATGTGTTTGTTCAGTTGATGATGAAAAAAAAAAAAAATACCATAGTCAAGTGTGTGTGTGTGTGTGTGTGTGTGTGTGTGTGTGTAGCATGGTAGTGGTGAGGGTGAACTTCTAGAACTTTAATAGTCTATTAAAAACTACTCTTGTTGCTAGGAATCCTCAAAGACCCTGGACATTGCTCTTCAAGTAAAAAATTTGCAATCCAAATTTCTTCATTCGAAATCAATTCTGCAATTAGACAGCAGAGTGCTCAAATGATCTCATTCAAGGAGCCTGTGCTATTTGTTGAGCCAGCTACCGACAGATAGTGTGCTGATTTTAACACCGGTGAGAGACTGAAAACAAATGGACCCAAAGAGATGGAAAACATATTGCCCCAGAGCAATTAAATGTCTGAAAAGCACGTAAGAGATATCTTCTGATCAATAGAGCTTGATGAGGAGCCTCTGTGTGGGGCTCTTTGGAGAAGATGTTCATTTAGCTCTTTACCAGAATCCTCTGAGTTCTGAATATAGACAGAGGTGATAATGATTATTTTGTTCAAAGCCTACTCCCAGGGATAGATGAGACCAAGCTACAGTGGCAATCTGAAACTGAACAAGGAGCTCACCTGCCAGGAAAATAAGTATCTTTGATGTTACTAAGAAATCTAGAGCCAGTTGCTCTCCTGTCAGGCTGCTGAGCCAGAAATCCCCACCCTACCTTCCACTTTGAGGCAAAGCTGTCTGTCTCTGAGGGACTCTAAAGATAAGCATGCTCTCATTTTCTGAACATATTACTCCTGTGAGTAGCTCTAGCTTTTATCTAGAATCTTCTAACTCATTATGCTGAATGTTGCTCCCTCATCCTAAATAAACTCATGTTTCAAATGGAAGATAAAATATCTAATGGAAAATTGAAATATATTTATGTCAGTAATATTTTAATGGAGCTATAAACTGAGTGCTCTCCCGGAGGAAAATAGTTTTAAAGCCATTTAAAATGATTTCCCTTTTATGGTTTGCCTATTTTTGTAGTTTTAATTTTCTTTTGTGATTCAGGGAAACCCCACTTAGGACAAAATGCAAAGTGCTATTATTTCTCTTTGCAGATACCCAGATTTGACTTCAAATCAAGCTTCTCTTCTCAGAAAGCTCAAAGTGCTTTCCTGGTAGAGGAATTGGATGTGATTTCAGATAGGTTTCATATGTCAAAAAGGTAGAAGTCTGTTATTATAGCTACTTGTCTCCTCACCCCTGTATCATCACGTTTGAAATGTCATAGAAATGATGCTGAATTACGGAGGGAAAAATAGTCAAGACACAATTGAGATGGTGGCTTTAACTAAAATAGTGTATAATATAATGAGCTGTGTCAGGGTTGCTTCTCATTAAAATCCTAGAAGCCAATAGGATTGAAATAATTCCACAAATTATAAGGACAGTGCTGTATTAATGTATTTCATCTCTCCCCTCTGACAGGAGACCTTTGTAGGCTTCTAATTCAAGCAATGTCCATATGCCAAATGACTCATATTAGTAATTCTGGTGGTAAATGTATATAATGGAGTAGATATCACTTCTTGTATTGTGTGTCTCTGGAAAGGTTATAGAAAATCTAGTCTGAGTACTAATCACTTGATATCTTAGGGGGAACATATTAAAAATTAACTTTAGAATTAGATCAGCTCTCCTAATGGTCTCAAGTCCTCACAAAAGATTAGCAAGTCAGGCCGTGGTGCTCCCTCCATTTAGACTCGGGTGCCTCCTTCTTCTATCTTGACCTTGCACTATAACCACAGATCAGAGAAGCCTGTGATGACGTGGTCATCAGGAAGCAGGGGCCAGTCTCAGAGCCAACACAGGAGAGAAGCCACTCTTATGGCCATCATAGAGTTCTCAGCATGGCTGTAATCTTATCAGACATGTACCATCTCTTCACTGAATCTGACTTACTATGTCAAACAGTAAGTGACTTGCCTTTACCAAACTGTCCTTCCCAACCCCAAACCTCTGCTAACAACTCATGTGTTCCTAACCATACGTTTACTAAACTTTGAGAAAAGAAAAGGCAGTGCAGAAATTTAGTTATTTTTGAGGTTGCTTGTCATGGTTTAGATTCTGTTTCTTTGAGAAAATACACTGACTGAAAACAACTGAGAGGAAAAAGGTGTATTTTATAGATTTTAGCCAGTCACCAAGGAAAGCCAGGGTAGGAGGTCAGGCAGGAACCTGGCAGCAGGAACCTGGCGGCAGGAGTTGAAACAGAGACCGTGGAAGAGTGTTCATTAGTGGTTTGCTTGTCATGGTTTGAGCAGCTAATTTTCTTTTTTTTCCCCCTCTTTTTTCTTCCCTCCCTTCCTCCCTCCTTCCCTCCCTCACTTTTTTTCTTCTTTTGTTTGTCACTTCATGTTTTAGATATGTGGAATAATATTGCTATGAACATAACTGTAGCTATGAGTTGGATGGTTTCTCTGAGACCTTGCTTTCAGTTTGAGGGTATAACTAGATGTAGAATTACTAGATCAGAGAGAAATTCTGTTTGTTTTTTAATTAAACTTTTTTATAATATCTTCTGATGATCTTAGGCACCCTCCAAGCCCTCCCAGATCCTCCACATCTCTCTAGTGACCCAATTTTGTGTTCTTTCTATCCCCTCCTCTCTTGATTCTCCCTCTCTCAAAAAACAAAAACAAACCCTAAAAACCCCTAAAGCTAAAGCAAAAAACACACCCACCAATGAAAATCAAAATAAAAAGAGACCAAACAGACAAACAAAGTAAGAAAGAAATGAAATAAAAGTCCATAAAATACCATTGAATTTTTATTTGTTGGCCATCTATTCCAGGAGTATGTTTGTTATACACAGTGACTCTCCATGAAGAAAACTGTCTTCTCTTTGCCAGAGGGTCCATTGCAGATAGTCTCTTGCTTGGTGGTGCTACTCCTTGTCTGCTTCCCCCCTTTTCAATAGGAGAATGCACTCTGGCCTAAACCTGTGCAGGTCTTGTGCTTGCTGTCACAGTCTCTGTGAGTTCATGTGTGTCTGGAAGACACTGCTTCCTTAGTGTAACCCACCACCTCTGCCTCTTACAATATCCAACTCTGATTCTGCATAGATTCCTGAGCCATGAAGAGAGGTGTTTAATGAAGTCATCACGTTTAGGATTGAGTACTCTTAAATATCGCACTCTGCACATTGTCTGGTTCTGGTTAGCTTTGTTGTTTCCCATTTACTACAAAGAAGCTTCACTGATGTGGCATGAGCAAGGCACTGATATATAGGTGTGGAAGTATGTCATCATGAGTCGTTTTATTGCTGTGCTCATTTAGCAATAGTAGTAGTAGGGCTTCCCTTAGGCCCAAGATCTATCTAGTCTTAAGCCCTCGGCCACTTTACCAGTGTCAGGTATGGATGCCATACTGTGGAGTGGGTATTGAATCTAAGCAGGAAGTTATTTGCATAACACCTGTGCCATTATTTCCTTAGTCCCTCCTGAAGGCAGGTTGCTGTTGGAAGGCACAGACCTGGAGCTGGGTGATTTGATTATGATCTTCCTCCTCCAGTAGTGTGTAGAGTATGTTCTGGTACCATGACTGCTTCACAAGGGATGACGCTTCTGGTTAGCCACTAGCTAGGTCAGCTTTTTTTTTTTTTCTTATACAGCAAAGCTAACCTGCCTAGGGATAACACTGGCCATAGTGGGGTGGGACCTCTCACATCAATCAATAAGCAAGGAAGAGGCCCCCAGACATTCCCATGGTTCCAGCCGACAGAGGCAATTCCTTGGGTAAGAGTTCCTCCTCTACGTCCAGGCTTGTGTCAATTTGATGAAAACTATGACATTGTACCCCTTGTCAACTTTGTCACACAAAAGTATCACATTAAGCCATACCCTTTTCACTACTGCGTTCGAGATCTCACGTTAGTCACAAAACAAAGCATAGTCCATTCACCTTTAATTTTTTTTTAACACTTAAATGTCCAAGATCTCTTTAAAATTCTAATGTCTCTTAACTGTGGTCTTTTGTAAATTCTGAAATAAATTTTATAATTTCTTATTCCATGAGGGAAAAACATGGAATAGTTGTAATCAGATAGAAGAAAAATCCAGGCCCAACAGGAAAATTCAAATTCTGTAGTTCAGTGTCTGTCATCTGGGACTCACAATTGCGAGATTACTGATCTTAAAATAGTGTATAAGAAACCCATTTTTAAAGACTTTTTTTTTTTTTTGCCTTGCTTGTGAAATAATACTTGAGTCTGTTCTTCTTCCTGGTTACAGCAAGCGCTTTCTGGCAATGGTCTCTTTATTTCTCCTACCACACTAATCAGTGACCTTTATTCCCTGTCAAAATAGTAGTGATTGATATGCCTAGTCCACTAAATCCTGGGGAAAGTTTATTGTAACATGCACACATTCCAGTCTTTCCTGAATACTTATCAGCTATATTTTTACCAACCAGTTCATACTTTGTTTATAATTATAATTATTCAAATTAACTTAGTGTACTCATAAAATACCTTTAGAAAAGAGTAAAAACTTACACTCAGCTGAGTGTTGTAAGATGGTGCATTTACAATAAGTTTCAGCTTCCCTCACATCCACAGTTGTTGTTGAAATAAGGGTTGGCAAGGCAGTGTGAAAAAACTGACATTTAAAAATCTCTAAGTCTGAACTCTCAGAGCTTCACAAGGGTGTTAAATTCTTGCTCCACTTTAATGATACCAAAACTTTAAAGTCTGAAGAATTCATTATGGATGTATTATGCAAAAATATAGCTTTATTTGGCAGACTTATTTTAAAAAGGGGCCAGGTTGACTTACCACCATAGATTGGGGGGATAAATATACATTTTCATGTCTTAAATGATATAGAGCATTCAACATATCTATCATTTTAAACTGTTCAGCTTTTCAAGTGATACAGCACAAGGGAAAAATCTGTTTCTTTTTCTTTCTTTCTTTTTTTTAAAAAATTGTTCCTGGGTAGCCCTGGTAATAGGAATGATAGCCCAGATACCAGTGAGTTTTTTGTAAATTTTATTTTATTAATTTATTCAGATTACATCTCAATTGTTATCCCATCACTTGTATCTTCCCATTCCTCCCTCCCTCCCACTTTCACCCTATTCCCCTCCCCTAGGTCTGTGACCGAGGGGGACCTCCTGCCCTACTATATGGTCATAGGGTATCAAGTCTCTTCTTGGTAGCCTGCTTATTCTTTCTCTCAGTGCCACCAGGCCTCCCTACCAAGGGGAGGTGGTCAAATAGACACCAGTGAGGTTTTACATAAATCATTAGTAAACATTTTCTCATATAGCTGTTTACTGATTTTCCAAGCTTGCAACAGAACAGAGAATCCTGTCATGCTTGCCTCATTCTGTCTTCAGAACAGAGAATCCTGCCATGCTTGCCTCATTCTGTCTTCAGAGAATCTAGGCGTCTACTGCAATGTGTGACTCACTTATCCCATTGCAAATTTTTCACCTCTGACCTAAAAATCCTGTCTTACAAGTTGTGAGACAGTAAGTATTAAGCTTTGGGGGGTTATTTCCTGTGCTAGGTTACAGGAGAGTAATAATCCAGATAACAGCAAGTGCAAGGCAAACCTTCCCCTAGAACCTGCTGCCTACTGCCAGATGACAGTGCAGTGCTTTGGAATAAATAAAACAGACAGTTTGACCACAGTGCATTTCTCTTGCTAATTATCATGTCATTAGCCCCAATATCAATCTGTGATTAGATGCAATGTGTCTCAAACAAATACGACAGAGCAGAGACAAAAATCAAATTTCAAGCACATACTTCATTTATCTCTAACCTTTGTCCTATTTTTAAAAAAATTCCAAGGAGTCCATTACTGCTGCAAATGTACACTCCCCATGCTCAAGGAATCAAAAGTTCACCCAAATATTAGCAGCCAGGTGTGCACTGAGTAAAAGGACTAACTGTTGGTCACTGGGACACTGGGATGGGCGTGGCTGGATATTTCACATCTGACCTATTTCTTACAGCTATCAGAGTTCTCTAGAGGAAAGATGAGGATACTCATAGAAATTACATTGCTCTTGTGCCTTGTGGTGGCAGAGAGAGAGAGAGAGAGAGAGAGAGAGAGAGAGAGAGAGAGAGAGAGAGAGAGGTGAGAGAGATACATACATACATAGATAGTGACAAAGGACACTAATTCCTATTGGATATCAAGGATTGTCTAAAAGTCCAAAGTAAATCTAAAGCCTTGGATCCCCCCAGTGCTTCCATTTGAATTTGGGGACAGCAGATCTTCTTGCACTGGTCACAATTTTAACAACGTGTTCGAATTGTCTGGGGAGCATTGAAAGAGTTTGTACTAATGAACCCTTAAAACATTATAGTTAATGAAAGAAGCTAGATACAAAAGAGGCCACGTTGTTTCATTCTATTTATATGAGCACTTGAAAATCCTTAGAGATAGTAAGTATTCAGTAGTTGCCAGGGACAGAACAGGGAGGGGCTGACTAGAGAGTCGGACTGATTGGTTCTGGGGTTTGCAAATAACTAGACTCAGTGGTAGTCACTGTGCAACTCTGTGAACAATACTGAAAGAACTACACAGTGTAACATGATGGCTTTGATGTTTTATAAATGATTAAGAGTGCTGAAATTAAAGCCACGATTATGGGTGTGCCAGACTAATTGTTCTCGAGCATCTACAGCCGACTCTGACACAGAGAATAAGGTCCTGTTTGCCCTCCCTCCCTGACTGGTGGCTTCACTCTGGAGAGCCAGGATGCCAGAGGAGGTGGAACAGTAACACTCGCTGCCCCTCATTTCTAAATGTTACTCTCTCTTGCACCCTTGGTTGCCTAGAAAGTGGGTCAGGGCATCCTCAAATAACGAAAGAATTCAGTTCACCACTGACTTCATGTCTCAGTGTGTCTCCTTCCCCTATGGCCCAAACAGGTACATTTATGCGCCCCCTCCCTACTCACACCCCAGCTGGCATGGTATGGGAATTTTTGTACTCACCACTCTGCCTTCCTGCATTCATTAGGGATTCCAGCTGAAATGGTGATAATGGTCTTGAACAGCTTCAGTTTGTGGCTACAGGTCTTTTTTGGCTCTATCTTTATGCAGCTTGAACAATTCTACTCCGCTGCATTTTAAAAATAATCTAACCTTTGCTTATATAATTCTCTCAGACTGTTAAAATTCTTTGTGTCTAGGACAGTGGCAGGATGTCTTTCTGGTCTCCCAAATGCCCATATAAAATAAACTTGTCTGACACAAAATGTTTTTACTAATTTATTATTAGGATGAATGCGGCAGAGCTGTATGGTAAAATGGAAATTACACCACGGGGCAGATTCAGTTAAGTTTATTAAGGGACAGGAACACAGAGACAGTCTCTGGAGAAACACGAGGGGAAAAGGGGCAGGGGAATGGGAGGAATTCCCTTTATAAGCAACCCAACACACACGTAGAAAGTGTACATGCATACGCAGGTGTGCATGTGTTGTGGGGATGGGAATGCTCCTATTGATCCACTTAGTGCATGCACATGAAGTGCACACGCATGTGCAGAGGGAGCACACATGCCTTAGGGGACCTGCCAGCTGACAGTGACATATTTCTGATGACATGCTTCTGGAGTGGCTTTGGTGTTGCCTGTTTACCACGGTCATCCAAGACCAGAATCAGTGTGTGTGTGTGTGTGTGTGTGTGTGTGTGTGTGTGTGTGTGTGTGTTTTGTCATTTTGGTTTTGGTTTTCAATTCAATATGGCATCTCTTATTTGAAACATCTGTACATCTTCATGGAGTAGAATCTAACAACTCAATGCATAATATATCAATAACACCTTCTTCTATCTCTAAAGCAATCAATTCTACATGTTCAAAATGTTCATACTCTTGTTTTTCAGGTAGTACAAAAGGATGTATCACATGCTACTGCTCATGCAACTGTGCTCTAGAAGACAAAAACCAGTTCCTGACTCTTTGGTTGTCTCTTATGTAGTTTTCTTCCAACATGTTTTCTGCTTATTCTAGTTCGTAATAACTTCTCAGCTCTGTTCTTTGTTTCTATGAGAAGGTGTCTCAGTTTCCATATATGAATGAAAATATTTGTCATTTTCTCACTAACAAGAATAAATTAATAATAAAAAATTAAAAAAAATACATCAAATAAAAAAAAAAGAAAAAAGTGAGCTTCAAATTCATTCATGTTGTCATAAACGACAGAATCTGGTTTTTTTTATAGCTGAATAGTTTTCCTTTCGGTACGTTTTTCTGTGTCTTTTTTGCCCATTTGCAGTAAGTGATAGTAGGGTGGTTTTCAGTTCTTGATTGTGAACAATGATTCTATACACACAGGAGTATAGAATGTCTCTTTGACAAACAGACTTCATTTCCTTTGGAAATATACCTAGGAACTGGATTGTTGGGTCATATGGTAGTTCTGTGTTCAGTTTCAAATGAATCTTCATATTATTCTCTATTTTCATGTTATCTTTTGTCTGCTTGATGATAGACAATCTTACTTGAACAAACTAACGTCCTGTTGTGACTTTGATTTGCATTTTCCCAGTGATTTTTGATGGTAAATATTTTTTAATATGTGTGATATCTGTTTGCTATTTTCTCTTTGACTGTGTATTTAGGGCTATCTGCCTTTTATTTTAAAGAAGTGATTATTTGCTGCTGTTGAGTTTTCAGAGTTGCATGTGTATAGGAGATAATAACTCATTGTCAGAAGTTTGCAAATATCATTCTCCTCTTCTGTAGGTTGATCTTCATGCTGATCCTTGCCGTTTCGGTTAATGGCATTATATTTGTGAATTTTTTTTTTTTTGTCTTCTGTGATTTTATGGTCTTCTTCAAAATATCCCTACCCATTTCCATGTCTCAGGCCATCCCGTAACATGTTTGTAGTCAAGATTTTGCATTCATGTTTTAAACTTATATGCAATAGATGTTTGGCGCTATTAAGAGATGGGGATCTCAATTTTTCAAGCACCACTTATTGAAAATATCAGATTTTCCTAATGCATTCTTTAATATTTTAAAAAATTATTTTCCTATAGATATTTGTGTTTACTTCTGCAATCTCTATTTTTTCTTTTTTGTGTATTTTTTATTTTTATTTTTTACATATGTATTTATATTATTACATGCATATACAATAAACTACGTACAGCAAGAAGAACCATGAAACAATAAGGGATTATATAAAAGTTTCATTCTTAATGTTTTTGGCTATTTGTATTTGGAAGCCTTGAAGAAAAACATCTTTTCTATCTTGGTGCATCTAAAATTCTGAATATAAATCCATATCTATCATATCTTGTCATTATCAACTTAAAATATCTATCTAGATCTAAAAACATCTTAGCCACTAAATAACTAAGCTTAATTCTAAAACTAAACTATCTGGTCTTCAACGCCATCAGAGACTTGAGAAGGAATAAAATTAATTACCTGAGTATATAGGGCGTGCAGGTTAGCAGCATCCCAAATGAGAAGATGACAGAGACAGTTTGCTACCTGAGCAGTCACCCAGAACTGTCTATACAACATGGGAGCATCGTCTTCAGCCTTCTTGCCCAATATATTTAGTCCTTTGTGTTTGTTTTTTGATGCTAACACCATGATATTTGATTATTAAAGTATTCTAGAATATTTTTTTACGCCAAATAGAGAAATGTTTCTCTTTTTCTTCTTTCTCAGTTTGGCTTCTGAGTAGATCTATATGAAGTTAATTCTTTGACTTTTTTTCTAATCCTGTAAAGAATTTCATTGGTGTTGCAGGGACTGCATGTTAGCAATATATAGATAACGGTCGGCCACGTCTTACCAACATTGACTCTTCCGATCAGTATATACAGATGCCTTTCTTAGTTTGTTCTTTTAAAATGCTTTTGACAAGATTATAGAATTTTTATTATACAGTTTTTTTTCTTGGACTAAATTTATTCCTACTAATTAGTAAAGCTATTGACTCATGCTTTTGATGCTAGTCACAATAAAACTAGTTTTGCTTGGCTATCTGAGAGAGGTATTCAGAAAGTTTCATAGCACGAATACTATTTTATATACATTTTGAACTGGTAGTACCCTATACATTATACATGACATATAAATGTAGTTGTAGGTATGTATATGCATAATTAAATTAAAGCAATAAAGTCACAAACTATTTTACAAAGTAAAGATAGTTATTTCTAGAGTGATTAAACAAAATGTTATGCAAAAGGATAGTGTTGGGAGGAGTAGTATAAGTCATTTTTGTTATAGTTTTTATTATTTAAAATTTAACATGTTATATATGAACTATTTTTAATATTAAAAAACCCCAAAGTCATAGGGCTGTCAAGGAGCAAAATTTCATCATCTGGGAGTAAATAGAGCATATATGTTCTTTCTGTATGTACATTTTTCTAAGCCCCAAATTCTTTTTTTGGGGGGAACAGATTATAAAGTAAGTCAATTGCATTGAATAGTCATTAAGATTTTATCTTTCTTATTTAACAAAATATGTTATTTCAATAGTCACATCACAGGGAAATGTATCTCAGTTTAGAGTCCAAAGCCTTTGTGTGTATTTTATCCCAATGAATGCTCTTTCCCCAGAGATCCTCATGCTTTCAAGTCAGAAGGTCCTAGCGGCTACTGCACCCACCACATACATTTTGCAACAAGACAAAGTGCACTTTGAAGCCTTGGCCTGTATCGTGGGGCATCTAATTCCAGTTCCAAGTTGTGAGCATAGCTGCAACAATCTCTATTTTAATTTCTCCCCAGCTGTGCAGCTGGCAGAAATGCCAAGGGGAGGAGAGCTGTGGGAAATCAGAATTGAAAAGTGATTGAAAAACCAGAGGAGACTTAACAAGAGAGTTGAGCTGAGAGTTCCAAGCTCCTCAGTGTGGTCTCCATGTCTCATTTACATTCCTAACTTACATCTTAAGTGCAGTGTGTGTGTGGGGGGAATGTCATCAGCGGCAACAGCATGGCTTACAGGAAGGAGTCTGCTGCTGCTGTATTCTGTCTGCATTGGATTTTTTTTTTTTCTTCTGAGCTGAGGCAACAGTGCCCCAGCTGAGGCCTTTTTCTCTTGATTTTCCTTTGATTAGATGATCATAATGATTTATCATGCAAACAGAGACTTCTCACAATACAGGAGTTAGACCACAGAGTATTGGTGGTATAGTGGAGAGCACAATTCCCTCCCAAAGGGATAGAATAATAAATAATTAAGACTCCTTAGGCATAACCCAAGACTACTTTGAGAAAAGGCAATGTTGACACCACACTCCTGTCAGTTTGCTGTGAAACATGCACACTCACACTATGCTCACACTGTGCTCTGACTTCCCAGCTCCCACCTGATCATCTTCCCTCTGATGCAGAAATTCATTCTTAGACTGATAACTTAAGAACACACTTTTTCATCATGACTCTAGGACCTGCCATCCTGTTGCTCCTAGAAAATTTAGACTGTCCCCTGAGAAAGATCAAATTCAAACCTAAGGTAAAAAAAAAAAAAAATTCTCTGCATTCTCAGTAAATTTGCCGAAACATTTGAGAATTTGAACATAGAAGGGCATTGTATATTTTTGAGAAAATTATCCCCATTTCTTTATGCTTAGCATTGTCACATGTTTCAATATTCTTTGCATAAAATAAATGTAATTTATTCCAATTAAAATGTACATGTGCCGCATTTAGAGTAGTAGGAGGTACAGCCTATCACAGGCAGACAGAAATAAGTCTGCTGGAAACTGTTATATAAGTAGTTCTGCCAACTTTGTTTACGTAAGTAGAATTCATCTAATTTACACAGATGCACACATATGTGATATACATTTCAAAGAGTTATTCAAGTCAAATCAGGCACAGAGCACAATATATCATAAAAATAACACATACAACACAATGGAGGGTCAAAGTAATAGAACTCTGCATTTTTCTATTGCATTAAATATGCTTTTTGTGCTGTTTCTATGAATGTTGAACATTTTTATTCCTTTCACTTCTCTTTTCTGCACTATTTTTGTCTGTCATTTGTCCATGAGTCCTGAACCCAATTTTGACCACTTTGTGCTTTTGCCTACTTCTTATTACTATTCCGAAACTGTAGCAGTACCACAGATTTCATTTCTCTGTGTTTCAAAGATGCTTGTCGACTTCAGTCTTCAGCAAATGATATTCAAGGTTTCCTCCTTCAATGTGACATGTAAAATAAGCTTTAGGAAATGGTACAGGAAGTAGCAAAGGTTAATTCAAGAAATCCAGAACAAGCCATAAGAAACTCAATTCTGTTTTTTCTGTTGAGCTATGGGCAATGAGATGTTTATCACTGTACTGTAAATAACCACCAATCACAATATGTGGGGTTTTAAAAAATATTGTTTTCTCTTATGTGAATGAATATTTGGCTCACATGTATGTCTATATACCATGTGTATGTTCCTGGTGCCCCTACAGGGAGATCAGAATAGGGTGTTGGATCTCCTGAAATTGGACTTAAGGATGGTTGTGAACCACTATGTGACTTCTAGGAAGCAAGCCCTTGTCCTCTGAAAGAACAAGTGGTCTTAACTACTGAGCTGTCTCTCTAGCCTTGTCTATTGCACACTTATTTTTTTTTTGTGTGTTTAGGTCTAAACCACTTCCTGAAAGGTACTTATAGAAATAATAATAATAGTGATAATAATAATAATAATAATAATAATAATAACAACAACAACAACAACAATGACAACAACAATAATAATAGAAGCAGGAGAGGGAGGAAGAGGATGAGGAGAAGGAGAAACATTTGCATGAGTGGTCTGCAAAGTGTGGTTCCTGGGTGAACTGTATTGCCAACCTGGAGCCTATTATGACCAGCAAATATTCTGAAGTCCAGCAAACTGTAAAAGAGGCCTCCAGGTAAGGCTGAATCATGTCAATATTTTAAATCCTTACACTAACTAATCATAGTAGTAACCAAACCATG
The DNA here is from genome assembly GCF_903995435.1 of Acomys russatus. Taxonomy (NCBI): domain Eukaryota; kingdom Metazoa; phylum Chordata; class Mammalia; order Rodentia; family Muridae; genus Acomys; species Acomys russatus. The sequence goes on along the minus strand of NC_067156.1, from coordinate 20,038,807 downwards.
TATAATCTTATCAGTGCCTTATTGAAATGTTTATGACTATTTTGTTGTGGTGGAATAATTAGTACAAAACTCTCAATGTTTTCTCCACATTTTTTTTGTAGTTTTTTGTTTAGGTTTGTGTTTTTTCGAGACAGGGTTTCTCTGTGTAGCCATGGCTGTCCTGGACTTGCTTTGTAGACCAGACTGGTCTTGAACTCACAGTTATCTGCCTGCCTCTGCCTTCTTGAGTGCTGGGGTTAAAGGTGTGTACCACCACACACCCTCCACATTTCTTATGTCAAAATCCTGCACCTAATTCACACAATACTGGTGTCCAAATACCTATAGCACTTTCAGGTTGTGTTTTTCTAAAGGCTGAAGCTTTTCCAGTTTAGAATTTGGCTTTTCATAGCATAGGATATATGTATAAATGAATGAAACTAATATCTCAATATTAGGAGAATTTTAAAAGCAAGATTAGCTTCTTGGCATTTATGCTTTCTTGTTGGTTTGACATCCCGTGAGATTGGCCCCAGAGAACCATATCTATAAGGGAAGCACTTAATTGCCAAACTGAAGCTGTAGCTCTGACTATTTATGCTTTTAAAATATATCACCCTTTGAACAAAAATTTATGAAATATGTATCAGTGAGTTTTAACTTAATGGTGGATTGTCAATGCTCCTATAGGGTGTATCATAAAGAAATAGTACTTAAGTTTTTATAATTACATTTAAGTGAATGTAATTAGTTAACAAGAAATCTACACCTGTATTAGTAGTTAATCATTGAGGAAAATGTTGAGATATATTATTGTATAATCAGGTCCTATTCTATTCTACTCTATATATGGACATTCTATAACATAAAGAAATATTTATTTTTATTAGTATGATCACTGAAACCATGACATTAAAAATTCACTTTAAATTTTTTCATTTCTGTTATACTTGGAAGGACATTTTTCTTTAGGTTTTTTGTTTGTTTTTTGAGACAGGATTTCTCTGTGTAGCCTTGGCTGTCCTGGAACTCTGTAGACCAGGCTGGTCTTAAACTCACAGATTGCCTGCCTCCACCTCCTGAATGCTGGGATTACAGGTGTGCACCTTTTTAAAGAATGTCTTATGTATCACAAACTGATTGTGAACTCACTGTGTAGTTCAGTTACCTTACACTTGTGATTTTTCTGTCTCTACCTCCTGTGCTGAGATTATAGGCATGTACCTCTATACCTGGTTTAGTGTGCTCTGGGAACTGAATCCAGGGCATTGCTCCTTTTAGGCAAGAACTGTCTTGGCTGAAATTCTTTAGTCATTGCAACTGCCTCATCATCTCTTCTAGAAAACAAGGAGACAGACTATCTTGTAATGACACATCCTCCAAGGATAACTGAAAACACTGGCTCCTATAAATTGCATATTCATTTGTAAATAAATATGATTCAGTATTGGCCTTTAGGTAGAGTGTCAACCAGTGTAAATATAAAGATTATTAGCATCTCAGAGTCCAGGGCAAAGCTCCAGAATCAGAGTAGAGTTCAATTGTGGTATATAAGTAGACAAACCTGTCCTGTTCATGTAACTTTTTAAAAAGAACTAAAAATAATACCACCACCACCAACAACAACAACAGAAAAGCAGGAAAAATGAATATTATTTTCAACCTTAAAATTAAAGCAGATCATAAAAATCTGTATTTATATCTCCCTCCGTAAGAAAGCAGTATAAAGGCCTAGTGCTGTACAGAATGTCTTGCATGTGCACGTGTAGCACCAACAGCTTAGCATTTACTTGATGTCTATTGATAGTTATTTTCCTGCAGAGGATATTATATTTTATCAGCAAGCATAGTCAAAATGTTAATTTCTCTTTTAAAAACAACAATCTTTTTTCACAGAAGAGGAGGCTGCTTTACTGGGTGGAGCACCTGGTCTCTAAGTCACAGCCCCCCCCCCCACCCCCACACCATGAAGTTTGTGATTTACTGATGGAGACAAATAGCATAAATAAATATCCAAATTAGGTATCCTGTTAGATTCTATTAGACCTGTGAGGAAAGGGAATAGAAAGTATAGGGGTTCAGTTGACATGTCTGAAGCACAGGGAAAAGACCAAAGTCGTCCGTGCCTGTTGACGAGAGACTATGTTGTCAGAATTATAGAATGAGGATGAAGTCTGCATGAAGATAGCAGAGCAGCAGCCAGGAGCCAGTTTTGACCTGGGTTATTCCAAAGATGCTCAGTCTGAATGCCGAGGCGTGAGCATCCCTGGACGAGCCAGTGTCAAAGCAAGCAGAGCAGCTACTAGGCTGATGTAATGAAGTAAGTAGGAGAATGAGTCTCACATCATGAAACCTTCAGTGCTGAGTAAAAGTACGGGTTCTGGAGAGAAGTTAAAATGGACAAAGTTAACTGGTGGATTTAATGTGAGACGAAAAGAATAAGACAGGTAGTTAAGGATCATTCCATAATTTAGAACAGTAAATGGTAAGTCTGGCTGAAGATAAAGGAAGAAAAAAAGATATGCAGACATAAAATCCATAGAGTACTCAGTAGACTTGGCAAGTATGCCATGAGACACCAGTCCTATGCTGAGTCCTCTTTCTCTCATTGTCCAAAGGGTGGAGGAACACATGCTTTCTGCTGATTCACAGATTATAGATGCTGATCCTGGCACTGTCATCCACTTGCTTTAAGACAGTAAAATCATACTAACATTATCAATCGACACTGTGAACTTTGGAGGTGAATAGATAATATTTTTCATTTCTAAAAGATTGTCTTTCCTTTGAAAAAGAAAAAAAAAAAACGAATAAAGTGCTTGATAGACTATTTTCCTAATTCATGTAACACTTATAGAACTTCTTGTCAGAGGAATTATATGTAATTACAACTTGAGAATCTGAATACTAGCAAGGTAATAGCATAGTCTTTCATAAACTGGTGTAATGGAATCAAACGAAACAAAACAAATTTGCCTGTAGTTATGATCCTAGCTCCCACTGAGTAGCCGAATGATCCCAGAAAAGTTATTTAACATTCCCGGCTTCTTTCTGTTCCGTTTAGTCATGTCGTCATTTTTTTGAGGGGTTGTTGCAAGATCATGCAGACTTCTATGTTGAAGTAGAACACTAAGTATGTTGCATAAAACCTGACCAGTAGGACTTGTGAGAGAAATACAATACATTAGTTTTTCTTTTCTGTGGGAACTGAATTATAGCCAGGTTGGCCTGGATCTTCCAGTTCTTTTGTCTCAATCTCCAAAACAGCGATAGTAGGGAGTACCCATGCTCCAGCTACGTATTAACGTTTGTGTTTTAAATGTACCATGCGAGACATTAAAACTTTAAAGGCAACAACTCTCATGAAGTTTTGAACACTTTCCTTATAGCACGTTTATGAGCTCTGTTCTGTGAACTGATGCCAGCGTTTCTGAAAGCAGAAAACCTGAGCTGGGGATTGCTGATGCTCACACGAGGTGGTCTCCTTTAAAGGAGATTGTGTCCGCGGCAAACCGCTGTTTGTCACACCTTAAGTGATTGTCTACATTCTGAAAATTCATCACAAACTTCACAGACACCACTATAAGCGAGTAAGGACCAGGAATACGGAACTAGAGGAGCAAAGCTCCGGAGCCCTTGTTGACGGGCCGCTCCCCATTCCCACTGCTTAAAGAGCTTATTAGTTTACCCTTGCTAGCTGGGCCTGAGTGTTGCACAGTATTCCTGCAGGAATGAAAGGTTTATTCCTCATGGATAGCAGAGGTGGCTGTGAAAAAAAAAAAAGAACTTTTGATTTTCTAACTCAACATTTTTTGCACTGGTGGTTGGGAGGTCAGAAGGGAAAGTATTTTTAGGCAAATGAAGTCTTTCAGTGTGCCTCAAATCATCCCATCTTGACAGCTCCCTCTCCTAATTCTGTGTACCGCCAATCTATTTTCTCCCATGACAGGAGCTCTTGGCACCAGTTGTGCAAATCTGCTTAGAATGATGTATGCTGTTTGCTTTCTTCTCTTTTGCTTCTTAAAATTTTCATACTGGTGATGCTTTCCCACATCTAAGACCAAATTATTCCCCTTCCTCCATGAAATGTTGCTTAAAATTCTCTTCAAAACAGTGTCAATAAACCAAATATCATTCATTAGCTTGACAAATGAACGTCAATTTCCGAGACATAAACTAGCTCTATTCAAGACCGTAGTTTATACTATCTGAGCAGTTACATTTAAAGTCCTGTATACCAGTGGTATTTTGTGTACTAAAACAAAGGGCACTGTGGCTCCAAAAGCCAAGCGGTTTTTCTGGCATGGTGTGGTGAGACAAACACTGGAATTAAAGTCAAGTAAAATTAAAACCAAATACTTCTTAAAAAAAAAAAAAAAAAAGACAGGGTTTCTCTGTATAATAACCCTGGCTGTTCTGGAACTCACTATGAAGAAAGACCAAACTGGCCTCCACCTCAGAGATCTGCCTGCCTCTGCTTCCCAAGTGCTGGGATTAAAGACATGTGCCACCATTGCCCTAAAACCAAATTCTATCTTCCCATCCACCAAATATATGATTTTCATCAAAATGCTGACTGTCCTTGAGCTCCAAATTTTCTGATTACTAAATGGATTCTTGATAACAACTAATACTGTTATATTAAAAAAACAGAACTTATGAAAAATGATGTAAATTTCTATGTATGCTATAGAAATATGATTACTCAATTGACAATTATTTGTAGGAGACGTATTAAGTGCCATGTGTGGAACTCTGCTGCATTCCACTAATTATATTGATACAAACTCGTCGCTGAGCTGGTAGCACAGAACAGGTAAAACCATGAATACATGAAAAGAGACATATGTGAGACCGTTTCATGGTTTTTCATGTTACACACATGCACTAGATGGAAAATGTGGAGACCACACTCCTTTGAAAAGAAGTAGAGAGTGATCTGCACCGTTTAAACTGAGTCTTCAGGAATGAAAAGCAAAAGAGAACTTCATAAACAAATGAACGCAGAGGGCATGAAAATGAAGGTCTTCCCCACACCTTTGCTGTCTAGCTTCCAGCTACAACAATGTGGAAAGATGCCTCAAAATAGTAAGTAGTGCTGGCTTCCCAGAGAGCTAATCTGTGTGGTTTATACTGCTGAGACCTTCATCCTAGAAGATAAATAGGAAGATGATCAGGTTAATTCAAATTGCCATGTACATATATAAAGTGTCTAGCAAATAATCCTGGCTGGACATCATACTAAAAGCACTATAGTTGTGGAAATTTGGAGAAGAATGGAACATTGTTATTTTGTTTTTGATATGATGTAATGTCCCGAAAGCCATGCCTGGTGACGTTGCCCTCTAGTTCAATGACATTCGTTCCACTGTGCTTGTTCCTAGTTTTATAATTGGCTTTGGGAAATGAGTACAGATGTTACTACAGCCAGTTCTGT